>NC_091773.1:75104572-77521027 GCF_029378745.1 Bos indicus
GGAACCTGAAATAGTAGGTCCACGAATCAAGGTAAATTGGATGTGGGCAAGCAGGAGACTGCAAGAGTGAATGTTGACACCTTAGGAATTAGTGAATTTAAATGGACAGAAACAGGCAAATTTAATTCAGATGACTGTTACATCTACTACTGTGGCCAAGAATCCCTTAGAAGGAATGGAGTAGCCCTCTGAGTCAATAAAAGAGTCTGAAATGCAGTAATTGGGTGCAATCTCAAAAACAACAGAATGATCTCTGATCATTTCCAAGACAAACCATTCAATATCACAGTAACTCAAGTCTATTCCCTAACCACTAATGCCAAAGAAGCTGAAGTTGAACTGTTCTATGAAGACCTACGACTCCTTCTAGAACTGAAATGAAAGACAGATGTTCTTTTTTATCATAGAGAATTGGAATGCAATAGTAGGAAGTCAAGAGATACCTGGAGTAACAGGAAAGTGTGGCCTTGAAATACAGAGTGAAGCAGGGCGAAGGCTAAGAGATTTTGTCATGAGAACACACTGGTCACAGCAGACATACTCTTCCAAAAGCAGAACAGACAACTCTACACATGAATGTCCCCAGATGAATGTCCCCAGATGATCAAGACCAAAATCAAATTGATTGTATTCTTTGCAGCTGAAAACAGAGAATCATCATGCAGTCCGAAAAACAAAGCCTGGAGCTGACTGTGCCTCAGAACATGAACTGCATATTGCAAAATACAGGCTTAAATTGAAGAACGTGGGGAAAACCACCAGGCCATTCAGATATGACTTAAATCAAATCCCTTATGATTATACAGTGGAGGTGGTGAATAGACTCATGGGATTAGATATGCTAGACAGTGTCTGAAGACTATGGACAGAGGTCTGAAACACAGTACAAGAGGCAGTGAGCAAAACCATTCCAAAGAAAAAGAAATTCTAGAAGGCAAAGTGCTTGTCTCAGGAGGCCTTACAAATAGCTGAGAAAAGAAGAGGAGTGAAAGGCAAAGGAGAAAGGGAAAGATATGCCCAACTGAATGCTGAGTTAAAGAGAATAGCAAGGAGCGATAAGAAAACCCCCTTAAGTGAACAATGCAAAGAAACAGAGGGAAAAGATAGAATGGAAAAGACTAGAGATCACTTCAAGAAAATCGAAGATACCAATGAATACTTCATGCAAAGATGGGCACAATAAAAGACAGAAACGGCAAGGATCTGACAGAGGCAGAAGAGATTAAGAAGAGATGGCAGGAATACACAGAAGAAATATACAAAAATGGTCTCATTGCTGTTCAGACACTCAGTCGTGTCTGACTATTTGAGATCCCATGGACTGCAACACGCCAGGCTTCCTTGTCATTCACCATCTCTTGGAGCTTGCTCAAACTCATGTCCATTGAGTCGGTGATGCAGGCCAACCATCTCATCCTCTGTTGCCCCCCTTCTCCTCCTGCCTGCAATCTTTCCCAGCATCAGGGTCTTTTCCAGGAGGTCAGTTCTTCCATCAGGTGGCCAAAGTATTGGAACTTTAGCTTCAGCATTGGTCTTCCCAATGTATATTCAGGGTTGATTTTCTTTAGGATTGACTGATTTGATCCCCTTGTAGTTCAAAGGACTCTCAAGAGTCTTCAACACCACAGTTCAAAAGCAGCAATTCTTCAGTACTCAGCCTGCTTTGTGGTCCAACTCTCACATCCATACATGACTACTGGAAAATCCGTAGCTTTGACTAGATGGACCTCTGTTGGCAAAGTAATGTCTCTGCTTTTAAACACATGTCTAGTTTTGCCATAGCTTTTCTTCCAAAGAGCAAGCATTCTTTAATTTCATGGCTGCAGTTACTGTCTGCAGTGATTTTGGAGCCCCTCAAAACAAAGTTTGTCACTGTTTCCATTGTTTCCCCATCTATTTACCATAAAGTGATGGGACCAGATGCCATGATCTTAGTTTTTTGAATGTTGAGTTTTCAGCCAGCTTTTTCATTTTCCTCTTTCACCTTCATCAAGAGGCTCTTTAGTTCCTCTTCAATTTCTGTCATGAGGATGGTGTCATCTTCATATCTGATGTTACTGATATTTCTCCCGGCAATCTTGATTCCAGCTTGTGCTTCTTCCAGCCCAGCGTTTCTCATGATGTACTCTGCATATAAGTTAAATAAGCAGGGTGACAATATACAGGTGACGTACTCCTTTTCTTATTTGGAACTAGTCTGTTGTTCCGTGTCCAGTTCTAACTGTTGATTCTTGACCTGCAGGCAGATTTCTCAGGAGGCAGGTAAGGTGGTCTGGTATTCCCATCTCTTTCAGAATTTTCCAGTTTTTTGTGATCAATACAGTAGAAGGCTTTAGCATAGTCAATGAAGCAGAAGTAGATGTTTTTCTGGAATTCTCTTGCTTTTTCTAAGATCCAACGGATGTTGGCAATCTGTTCTCTGGTTCCTCTGCCTTTTCTAAATCCAGCTTGAACATTTGAAAGTTCTCAGTTTTTGTATTGTTGAAGCCTACCTTGGAGAATTTTGAGCATTACTTTACTAGCGTGTGAGATGAGTGCAATTGTGCAGTAGTTTGAGCATTCTTTGGCATTGCCTTTCTTTGGAGTTGAAATGATAACTGACCTTTTCCAGTCCTGTGGCTGCTGCTGAGTTTTCCAAATTTGCTGGCATACTGAGTGCAGCACTTTAACATCATCATCTTTTAGGATTTGAAATAGCTCAGCTGAAATTCCACCACCTCCACTAGCTTTGTTTGTAGTGATGTTTCCTAAGGCCCACTTGACTTCACACTCCAAGATGTCTGGCTCTAGGTGAGTGATCACACCATCCCGGTTATCTGGGTCATTAAGATCTTTTTTGTGCAGTTCTTCTTTATATTTCTGCCACCTCTTCTTAATATCTTTTGCTTCTGTTAGGTCCATACTGTTTCTGTCCTTCATTGTGCCCATCCATGCATGAGATGTTCCCTTGGTATCTCTAATTTTCTTGAAGAGATCTCTATTCTTTCCCATTCTGTTGTTTTCCTCTATTTCTTTGCATTGTTCTCTTAGGAAGGCTTTCTTATCTTAAAACCAAAATAGTATTAATGATGCAGATAACCATGATGGTGTGGTCACTCACCTAGAGTCAGACATCTTAGTGTGTATAAGGTCAAGTGGGCCTTAGAAAGAATTTGTATGAATAAAGCTGGTGGAGGTGATGGAATTCCAGCTGAGCTATGTTAAATCCTAAAAGATGATACTGTGAAAGTGCTGCACTCGGTATGCCAGTAAATTTGGAAAACTCAGCAGTGGCCACAGGACTGCAGTAGGTCGGTTTTTATTCCACCCACAAAGAAGGAAATGCCAAGGAATGTTCAAACTACCATAAAATTGTGCTCATTTCTCATGTTAGCAAAGTAATACTCAAAATCCTTCAAACTAGGCTCCAGCAGTATGTGAATTGGGAATTTCCAGATGTACAAGCTGGGTTTAGAGAAGGTAGAAGAAGCAGAATTCAAATTACCAACACCCATTGGATCATAGAGAAAGCAAGGAAATTCCCCCCAAAAAATATCTACCTCTAATTTGTGACTACACTGAAACATTTGATTGTGTGGATCACAACAAACAATGGAAAATTCTTAAAGAGATCAGCATACCAGACCAACGTACCTGTCTCCTGAGAAATCCAAATGCAGGTCAAGTTAGAACCAAACATGGAACAATGGACTGGTTCATACTTTGGAAAGGAGGCCATCAAGGGTGTGTATTGTCACCCAATTATTTATTAATAAATTATATGCAGAATACATCATGTGAAATCCCAGACTGGATGAATCACAAGCTGGAATCAGGATTCTCAGAAGAAATGTCAACAACCTCAGGTATGCAGAGGATACTACTCTAATTGGAGATAGCGAAGGGGAACTAAAGAGTCTCTTGAGGAGGATGAAAAGGAGAGTGAAAAGGCTGACTTAAAATTCAGCATTAAAAAAACTAAGATCATGGCATCTGGTCCCATCACTTTATTGCAAATAGATGGGGGAAAGTGGAAACAGTGACGGATTTTATTTTCTTGGGCTCCAAAATCACTGCAGATGGTGAGTGCAGCCATGAAATTAAAAGATGCTTACTCCTTGGAAGGAAACCTATGACAAACCTAAACAGACCATTAAAGGGTAGAGACATTACTTTTCCCACAAAGGTCTGTGTAGTCAAAGCTGTGGTTTTTCCAGTAGTCATGTGCAGATGTGAAAGCTGGACCATAAAGCAGGCTGAGCACCAAAGAATTGATGCTTTTGAACTGTATGCTGGAGAAGAACTTTTGAAAGCCCCTTGGATAGCAAGGAGATAAAACCAGTCAATCCTAACAGAAATCAACCCTGGATATTCATTGGAAGGACTGATGCTAAAGCTGAAGCTCCAATACTTTGGCCACCTGATGCAAAGTGCTGCATCATTGGAAAACACCCTGGTGCTGAGAAAGATTGAGAGAGGATGATATGAGGGCAACAGAGGATGAGATGCTTGGATGACATCACTGACTCAATGGACATGAGTTCAAGCAAGCTCTGGGAGATAGTAAAGGACAGGGTATCCTGGCATGCTGCAATCCATGGGGTTACAATGAATCAATCACAACTTAGCAACTGAACAGCAACAAGAAAAACCTGTAAAATCATATTATGACAGAAAGTAAGGAAGTGTTCAAGAGGGATGAGTGTCTTCAAAAGAGCACAGGCATCATCTTGATGGGACATCAATTCATCAAAGTGTCAAATTTGGATCCATTTGAATATTAAAAAGATAGTGGTATATTATATCTCACTGACTAAAAGACCTATGCGTTACCACATATGAGCTCCGTCGCTTCAATCATGTCCAAATCTTTGTGACCCTATCAACTGTAGCCCACCAGGCTCCTCTGTCCATGGAATAATTCTTGGCAAGTATACTGAAGTGGGTTGCTAAGCCCTCCTCCAGGGGATCTTTCAGATCAAGGGCTTGAATCTGAGTCTCCTGCATTGCAAGAGGGTTCTTTATCACTATGCCACTGGAGAAGACCCATTCATATATATATATATATATATATATATATATATATATATATATATATATATATATATATAATATATATATATATAAATGTATAAATCAATGGAATTTAAAGAGAAGGGAACACTATTCCTTACAGTAGTCTGTTAGCCAATAAATATAGAAAGAAAAGTGAAATTAGAAGGTCATCAATGATTATAAAGTTTAATGAGGTATAGCATATTTATACAGTCTCAAATTATCACCCCACAAATTGCTTATTAATTGCAAATGGAAAAAAATAACTTTGGTTTGAAGAAACTTGGTAGATGCAATAACAAAGGATAAAGCTAAGATCATGTGTGTGTGCTATGTTGTTCGGTCAAGTCTGACTCTTTGTGATCCCATGGACTGTAGCCTGCCAGGCTCGTCTGTTCATGGGATTTTATTCATGGAAAGTTTCCATGTTCCATGAATACTGGAGTGGGTTGCCATGCCCTCTTCCAGGGGATCTTGCCAACTCTGGGATTAAACTTGAGGAAGAACCTGGGTCTCTTACATCGACCTGCTTTGGCAGGTGGGCTCTTTGCCACTAGCTCCACCCGGGAAACCCGAAGTTAACATCACCAACATCACAAACATAGGCGAGCCTTCCAGTAGGGTGCGCCAAGGAAGAAGAATGTCATTGTATTTCTTCCCAAAATGCGTAACCTGAAAGCAATTATGAGAATGTACCAAAAGCTCCCAAATGGGGGAATTCTCTACAAAATAGTTGGCCAGGACTCTTCAATAAGGTCGAGGTTGGGAAAAAAAAAAAAAAAATCTGAGGAATTCTTTCCCAAAAGAGGAGACTAAGTAGACTTGACAACTAATTGCAACACTTGATCCTGTACCAAGCAAATAGCAGTTATAAAGCATTTCATTGGGCATTTGACAAAGCTTGAGCATGAGCTATGGATTAGAGAAGTATTTTGCATCAATATTAGCTTCTGATTTTGATAACTTGTCCGAGAGAATGTGATTGTACTCAGGAAATACCTAATGAAGTACTTACAAGTAAAGGGGTATGAGCGTTCAACCTAACTCTCAAAATGGTGAGAGGGAGAGAGAGAGAGAGTGGGAAAGAGGGAATCAGATCCATGAAAGAATTGAAGGCAAGGTGGAGGGAGCAAAACGTGAACATCTGTGAATCTTGATAAAGGGTGTATCAAGATTCTTTGTGTTATACTTAAAATTGTCTCCTGAAATGATGTCAAAATATAAAAGGAAGGAAGAAAGGGAGGGAGGGAAAGAGGAAGGGTGCTTGGCCGTGACCGGGAGGTAGAACAGGTTTTCTCTGGCTTGGGAGTTTGCACTGTTTGGAATGAAGAGGTAAGTGATGGGTGGGTGGGACTTTTGCATGACCAGCTATCCAAATTTATTCCTATTGAGTAAGTTAACAGATTCAGCAGTACTCTGCTACTGTTCTATTTCTCACTTAGGACCATCAAAACACAGTCAAATAAAGGCTCCTTTTTTGGTTCACCAAGGAAATGCTAAACTGATCTGGTTGGCGTGTACTTACTATTTGCTAGTCTCTTTATTGATTTGGAATATGTCCTTTTGTTGTAATATAATGTCTCTATATGTCGCAACAACAAGGGGAAGGCAGATTTCAGAGCAAAAATGGTTCTAAAATATCTCTGCCCACAACTAACCTAGAAACTGCCTATTTTGGGACCTGCTCTATGACTTATTAATTGAAACAATAGCTATTCACTTAAGAAGGAACATGTCTTTTGACTGTTAATAAAAATAAGTGATGATTCCTAAAACATTATAACCTGTAATAGAACAAACCCCAGTAGCCTTTGGAACTATAAATGGGAAAATGCATTCTCAGTGCACTTTTAATTAAAGCAATTAAATTTAAGCAGTTGTGATAAACAAGGAAATGGAAGCTGTAAACCTTAATTTATCACTTTGATAGAACAGATTATGAAAATTGTATTTTAAATATAGATCTCCATTGGTTTGAACTAAAAGAACTCTATCTGATACTATGCTGCAAGGCACACTCCTGGTTTTTAACTTAATTGTCTTCTTGGGTAGCTGATTAAATAAAGATTAGTGTTTATCATCATCATGGAATTTTACAGCCTTCAACAAATGAAGCTAAACAGGCTTTCTATGAGATGGGCAAGCTCATTGGTTTGTCCTCATTTTCAGAGAGATAAATAGAAGAGGAAACTCAAGGTCTCAAGTATCACAGCAACAAGGAAAAGTAGAGTCCTACATCTTAACTTCCACCTAGGTCCTTGAACCATTTCTAGTATATTTCATTCATTGATCACAAGAAACTTCAGATCTTTTGATGGTTGTTAAGATGACATTTGTGAAGAGATTCGGCCTCATCAGGTTTCTCAGCTCACAGAAGAAGGAAAGGCGATGTTATTTTCTACTAATCACTTACGTTAATTTCTTATAGACACTGTAACAGGTTACCACAGACAGTGGCTTAAAAAATCACAGATTTATTCCCTTACAGTTCTGGAAGTCATAAGTTTGAAAATCAAGGTGTCAGCAAGGCTAGTTCCTTCTAGAGGCTCTCTGGCAGAATCCGTGCCTGTGCTTTGCAGGTTTCTGGAGGCCACCTGCATTTTTGGCTCATTCCCCTTCCTTGATCTTCAAAGCCAGAATCTTGACATGGTCAGATCTCTTTCACAGACTCGAAACCTACTTCCTCCCTCATAAAAACTCTCATAATTATTTTGTCCACTGAGATAATTCAGGATATTCTCCTTCATCTACAGATCCTTAACATGATCACATTTGTAAATATATTTTTGTTATATAAAGCAATATGTTCACAGCTCCAGGGTTCAGAATGTGGGTATCTTTTGGTGGCCATTTTTCACCTTTCTGCACCTCTCAAAATGTATGTACGGAGGAAGGTAACTGGTATCCACTCTTTCCCCCCTTTACAGTCTTTCGATTAGAAATCCTGAGGTCACAAGTGTCTACCGAAACAAAAAATTAAACCCCGAGGACACGTCTCAACTGAAATAGAAACCCTTGGAAGCAATATGATGTGATTAGTTAGAGCAGGGACTTTGTAATAGGAAAAGTTGAATTCTAATCTGCTAATATAATCTGATAAAGTACTGGATAAGCAAGCAAGTCAAGCTTCTAGTTAAGGAATGAACAGGCAAATTAAAACAAAGTAACAAAAAGGCTCTAGGTTGCATCAGTTCTCCAAATCTCCTGCACCTAATTCTTCAAAAATGTGTTTCATACTACCTTCTAATGTATTTTTTTCCTCAGGCCTAAGAAACTTCCTATTGACGTATGACCTGAAACATACTGAAAAGTCACGATTCTGGATTATGTATCCACAGACATACCCTTATCTCTCTTTATTCCTAACGTTCAAACAAGGCTTCTACTAGTGGTCCTGACTCTGTCATTTACCAATGGAGGGACGTTAAGCAAGCCACATAAGTCTCTGGGCCTCAATTTTCCTCCTTTTAGAATGGGCACAATAATCACTTCAACAGAGTTTTGTGGCCTTTAAATGAGATCATGCATGAAGACCACCTATTACACAATAAATAGTAGGTTAAAAACAAAAACAAATCCCCAGTCTTTAGGGTATGTTGTCTCAAGAAACTCGCTCCTCAAGTATCATTTTAAGCAAACACTTTTAGGCTAGTCAGCCATTTCAATGAGAAATATATGACAAGAGAATTGACAAGTGTACTGATACAAAAACCTTCTCTCTTAATAAATAAATATATATTGATATCCCACTAAGCACTTTGCAAGGCACAGCTACCTGGATGTGCAGTTTCAGAGAAGACAAATCATTTCACATAAGCTGAAAAGCACAATGAGAGAGATGAGCAAATTGATTTCAAGAACATAGGACAGTGTTTACCTTCCTCTTCTTCTTAATGTCTGTGGAATAAATAAGGCATTAAAACCAAATTGGGCATCAGCATAAATTATACCAATTCCTGGGTAAGTAATCATACTTGATAAAGAATTTGCATTCTTTATTTTTTAAGGTGCTGTGCAGATAAGAAAGTATTGCTTTTCAGGCAAGACCGGAGAAACTACAGATAAAAATCAGTCCAACAAAGTCAGCACAAAATGCTTTTTATTCAGCCAAATTAGACCTACGTTCTGGCTGATTGCCCATGAAAACAGTAGTATTTTGTTAAGCTAATTACATTGTTTCCTTGCAAAGAATAGCCTGAACTTTATCTGATTTCCTCTCTACATGATAATCCCAGTTGTAACCAAATTGCTTCATTCAGTAATGGAAAGGACAGGGAGTTTGTCTCTCATAGTCAAGGCTTTTGTTCTTCATTTCCTCTGCTATTAAGTATCAACCATCTCCACCTAGTTCTTCCTCACTTAGATAATCCAGCAACCTAAAGTCTAAGGAATTCCAAAAGCACCATAAAAATTAAAAATCATGAAAGCAAATACTCGGAGGGAAAAGAGTACAGTGGCTGTGTGTCCACCCTTGATGGGTTTGAAGTGTGTTCCACGTGTGGCTTTCACACTGTATTAGCATAGACTAGAATGTGATTTATAGACTCATATTACTTTTACTAAAATCCCACTACAACAGAACAACTCGGGTGTCCTCCAGAGTGTTTATAATAGGATTTTATCTTTATTAGAAAGAAAACAGCACTAGTTCCAGCTGCTCTTGCTTTGGATAAAAATTTTACTTTTCATCAGTAGAATGTATTAAGAGCTGGCCTCATATAGTAAATGCTATTTCATGTTATTTGGTTTACAATTTCTCTCATAATGCTAGGAACAGATAAGAGATCCAGGTGCTGAATGGCATAATTTTAGTTTTGGAGGAACAGACTTTGTCAACAAAGTTGAAAAAGTGAAAGAAGTAAAATAGAACTGCTTAAAAAACTTATTTGAATGAAATCTAAAGAATACACCCTGGTGTTTTCATAAGCTTTGCCAAAAGTGTAAATGCAAATAGTAAAAATTGGTTCTGTCAGCAGAACTATATACTACGCAAAATAAAATAACTGTTTAAAGAAAAATCATAACAAAGTGAAAATGTAATATTTGTGCTCTTTCCTTGTCTCTTTCACCATGGCTATCTCTTAAAAGGAAAACAAAAGTAGCAAAACAGCCAGCATTCTTGACTTTAGGAGACATAAATTAAGAGGTTTTGGATAGGTTCTTTGGGTTCCAAATGAGGAGGCAACCAACTCACCACGGAATCATCAAATTGTCACTGAGGGTGAAACAAACACCTAACTCTAGGACACTTCTTTGGTGGACTAGACCGTGCTTCATGCTATATGCAAGCAGAGGCGCTAAAATCATTTACTTTTTATTACGACAGCAAGGCTGACCCATCCCCTACACAGGTCATAGAGTCAAGAGCACTGTCCTTAAAGAAGGCAAATGGTGTATAATTAGAGAACCAGAGCCGGGAAATGCAGAACTGGGGCTTCTTGTTAGTTCAGCAGGGCGAGAGAGCTGGCTATCCAAAAGTCAGAAAAAAAGCAGCCAATTCTCAAAGCTCGACATACAGTCAGCTAGTCATAGGACTGAAATAAACTTATCAGGTGGTAAAGTAAGACCTAAAAACTGTATTATTATTCTTGGCATATTGAATTTCAAATCTTATCTATTTCCTCATCCTTTCTTACAGCCTGCCATGGTGGTGGTAGTAGTTTAATCTCTAAGTCATGTCCAACTCTTGTTGGACTACAATTCACGGATCATAGCCCAGCTGGCTCCTCCCTCCAAAGGATTTCCCAGGCAAGAATCCTGGAGTGGGTTGCCATTTCCTCCTCCAGGGGATCTTCCAGACCCAGGGATCAAACCTATGTCTTCTGCATTGGAAGGCAGATTCTTTACCACGGAGGCACCAAGGAAGCCCCATACAGCATACTGAAAGCTGTCAAATTGTCTGTCCCTATAATGAAAAGCAGAGACATTACTTTGCCAACAGAGGTCCGTCTAGTCAAGGCTGTGGTTTTTCCTGTGGTCATGTATGGATGTGAGAGTTGGTCTGTGAAGAAAGCTGAGTGCTGAAGAATTGATGCTTTTGAACTGTGGTGTTGGAGAAGACTCTTGAGAGTCCCTTGGACTGCAAGGAGATCCAACCAGTCCATTCTGAAGGAGATCAGCCCTGGGATTTCTTTGGAAGGAATGATGTTAAAGCTGAAACTCTAGTACTTTGGCCACCTCATGCGAAGAGTTGACTCATTGGAAAAGACTCTGATGCTAGGAGGGATTAGGGGCAGGAGGAGAAGGGGATGACAGAGGATGAGATGGCTGGATGGCATCACTGACTCGATGGATGTGAGTCTGAGTGGACTCCGGGAGTTGGTGATGGACAGGGAGGCCTGGCGTGCTGTGATTCATGGGGTCGCAAAGAGTCGCACACGACTGAGCGACTGAACTGAACTGAAAGGACACACCCTGGAATAGGGATTTAACTAGACAGTGCATCACATCTGGAAGCTCTCAACTGACTTAAGAGCCAGCTTTCAGCATTTCTCTACCAGCAGTAACTGACCATTTAGTATAATCTACATAGTGATACGTATTCAAACTGTATGTGTATATGTCTTGTAAAGGCCATCACTTAGCCTACTACTGTGGCCATAAGCACTGAAGTGTTCAGTTCAGTTCAGTTCAGTTCAGTCACTCAGTCATGTCTGACTTTTTGCAACCCCATGGACTGCAGCATGCCAGGCCTCCCTGTCCATCACCAACTCCTGGAGCTTGCTCAAACTCATGTCCATTAAATCGGTAATGCCATTCAACCATCTCATCTCTGTCATCCCCTTCTCCTCCTGCCTTCAATCTTTTCCAGTATCAGGGTCTTTTCCAATGAATTGGTTCTTTGCATCAGGTGGCCAAGTAATCATTCAGAGAGATTCTTAAACATTATTCAGAAGTTAAATATTTAGATAGCTGACATATTTTATACATAGGCCCATAGTATCTACTTTGTGCAAAGCTATATAAAAGGCAATGGAAAGCATGAAATTACCTGAAGCATCTGATTATGAAGATATTCATAACCAGGCAAAGGTTGGGGGGGTCCAGGAGATAAGGTCATATAAGCAATAATCAGCAAACCATAGTTAATAAATAGCACAGGTAGCATTTTAGGTCAGTTACTGTGTGCTGGACACTATATTATGTACTTTATACTTATTTTATCATTTTTCTCATACTTTTATGAGATAGTGTAATATAAGAAAACTACCCAGTTCCATTAATTTCACACCACTACTATTGCAGCCATGAAATTAAAAGATGCTTACTCCTTGCAAGGAAAGTTATGACCAACCTAGATAGCATATTAAAAGGCAGAGACATTACTTTGTCAACAAAGGTCCGTCTAGTCAAGGCTATGGTCTTTCCTGTGGTCATGTATGGATGTGAGAGTTGGACTGTGAAGAAAGCTGAGTGTGGAAGAATTGATGCTTTTGAACTGTGGTGTTGGAGAAGACTCTTGAGAGTCCTTTGGACTACAAGGAGATCCAACCAGTCCATTCTGAAGGAGATCAGCCCTGGGTGTTCATTGGAAGGAATGATGCTGAAGCTGAAACTCCAATATTTGGCCACCTCATGCAAAGAGTTGAATCATTGGAAAAGACTCTGATGCTGGGAGGGATTGGGGGCAGGAGGAGAAGGGGACGACAGAGGGTGAGATGGCTGGATGGCATCACCAACTCGATGGACGTGAGTTTGAGTGGACTCTGGGAGTTGGTGATGGACAGGGAGGCCTGGTGTGCTGCGATTCATGGAGTCGCAAAGAGTCGGCATGACTGAGCAACTGAGCTGAACTGAACCACACTTACTGGTAGCTCCAGTGAAAGAATCCATCTGCAATGTAAGAGAGCCTGGTTTGATCCCTAGGTCAGGATGACCCTCTAGAGAAGGAAATGGCAACCCACTCCAGTACTCTGGCCTGGAGAATTCCATGGACAGAGGAGCCTGGTGGGCTACAGTCCATAGGGTCTCAAAGAGTTTTAAATGACTGAGCAGGGGACTTTTCTCTATAGCAAGTGATTCTCTCCAACACTGACTGTCCTACAGTTCAGTTCAGTTGCTCAGTCATGTCCGATTCCTTGTGACCCCATGGACTGCAGCATGCCATGCTTCCCTGTTCATCACCAACTCCTGGAGCTTGCTCAAACTCATGTCCATCGAGATGGTGATGCCATTTAACCATTTCATTCTGTGTCGTCACCTTTTATAAAAAAGGCCGAAATAGGACAAAGTTATAGGCATAATGATTGATGGTGAATATGTATTATTTTCTATGGGATGTTAGGGATGACCTATCTGAAGAAGAATTTATTTAAAAGTGTGAAAAACATGAAAGAAAATAAAAAGTAACTCATCAAATAAAATCCAAAATAAAAAGTATCCATTATTCCACCACCCATCAGTTCAGTTCAGTTCAGTCGCTCAGTCGTGTCCAACTCTTTGTGACCCCATGGACTGCAGCACACCAGGCCTCCCTGTCCCTCACCAATTCCCAGAGTTTACTCAAACTCATGTCCATTGAGTCAGTGATACCATTCAACCATCTCATCCTCTGTCATCCCCTTCTCCTCCCGCCTTCAATCTTTCCCAGCATCAGGGTCTTTTCCAATGAGTCAGTTCTTCATATCAGGTGGCCAAAGTATTGGAGTTTCCGCTTCACCATCAGTCTATCCAATGAACACTCAGGACTTATTTCCTTTAGGATGGACTGGTTGGATCTCCTTGCAGTCCAAGGGATTCTCAAGAATCTTCTCCAACACCACAGTTCAAAAACATCAATTCTTCTGCATTCAGCTTTCTTTATAGTCCAACGCTCACATCCATACATGACCACTGGAAAAATCATAGGATTGTAGCTGCATTTTCCACCACCCATATGTAACTACAGTCATAATATTTTAGGGTTTGTCTTATGAGATAATTAAAACATTGAGATCCTGTAGCTTATACATTTCTATATAGTGCTCTTTTTTCCCCCCTTTGGATGATAAATATTTTTCAGTATCACTAAATATTCTTGTAACATATGATCTTAATATTTGCATGGTATTCAACAGCATGAATGGACTGAAGTTTATTTAAGATTTCTGTTATATTATGCTTTCTGTTGGATGTGTATATTACTTCAGTTTTCACTACTGTAAATGCTACCTAGATAGTGACTTTTGTGCGTAACCTGTAAACTTCTCTTATTATTTACTTGGGAAAAATTCTTAGATGTTCAATTTCTGGGGAAACAAATGTGTAAAGCTAAATTTGATTTTTGGAAACCTCAGATCAATTCATTCCTTCAACAATCTTTCATGATAGCCAATTTATGGCATTCTTTCTAATCAAGATTGTTATTTAATATGTATGACAGCTAATTTTATAAATGAAAATATTTTGTTATAATTTATATTTTAGATATTGATCCTCTGCTGAGAAACATCTTCTAAATTCATACCCCCAAATACAGATGATTGTTGAAAATTCAAGCTTGTCTGTTATCTGGAAAGCAGGTTGGATGAAGGGGCTGCTTAGCAATCCTGATTTGCATAAAAAGTGATGGTAGAATTAATTTTTGGCTTAAATCTGTCTATCCACTCATTTATTGGTGGTGGTGGTGGTGGTGGTTTAGTCACTAAGTCATGTCTGACTCTTGTGACCCCATGCACTGTAGCCCACCAGGCTTCTTTGTCCATTGGATTTCCTAGGCAAGAATACTAGAGTGGGGTGTCATTTCCTTCTCCAGGGGATCTTCAGACCCCAGGGACTGAACCCATGTCTCCTTAATCTCCTGAAATGCAGGTAGATTGTTTACACCAGGGAAGCCCTCATTCACTTACTCTGTAGTCATAAAATATTTATTTAGTGCCTACCATGTGACAAGCAGTATCTAAGCTATAAAGACTTAGCATTGAACAAAGCAAACGTCTTTCTCTCGTGGAGCTTTGTTCTTATGGGGAAAAAACAAACAGACTAAATAAAAGCTAAATCCTAAAATGTGCGTCACGTTTTGATAACTGCGATAGAAAATGTAAGTGCCGCCAACATATGGTTTCCATGACAACAGCCTTTTTGACTATTTTTGTTGACTGCTATGTCCTTATTACCTAGAATAGTGCCTGGAGCATGCTAGAAGCACCGGGAGTGTTTGGTGAGTGACATCATAAACACATAAATGAAACAGGTTAATGGCATAGAGAATGTTTGCTGGAAGTGTGTATGTGACATAGGGTGGTTAGGGACAGGCTCAATGAAATCATGCTATGAGCAGACACCTTGGCTTCTACAAGAACTAGAAAGAGGGCCAGGGTGGGCTCTGGGAAGATAGCGAGGAGGAAGAGAGTAGAAGATGCCTATGGAGGAGGAAAGAAGAGACGGGACACTGGAAACAAAGTCTCTAGCATTTGATCTCAGCAAATGGCAAATCCATTGGTGACTTTAACGGAAGAACAAGGTCTGATTTCACTATGAAGAAAATCACTCCTTCTTCCTGATTCTAGAGGCACAGAATGGAGGCAAGAGTACAGCACAAAGGAGGTTGTGACAATAATCCACACTTTGTCATGATGGCTTGGGGAAAAGGGCTAGCTGTGGCACAGAAAAATGTCACCAAAGTTTGGTATAGTTTGAGGATACAGCCAACAGTATCTGCTGGTATTCAGGGTGTGTCATGAGAGAAAAACTCGAGTCAAGGGTGACTCCAAGGATTCCACCCCAAGCAAACAGAAGGACACAGTTGTGTTTTACTGGAAAAAAAGTTGTGAAAAGAATTTAAAAAAAAAAAAGAACATTATGAAACCATTTTTGCATATATTTAAACAGGTTTCAACAACAAGCAACATTTACTGAAAATGCTATAAACGAACCACCTGAAATGCTCCATTTTAGGAATGAAGGTGGATAATGAGAAAACAGAATGAGTTTATTTTTAATTCCATATAGTCACACATGGGCTTCCCAGGTGGCTTAGTGGTAAACAATCCACTTGCCAAGCAGGAGATGTGGGTTTGATCCCTGGGTCAGGAATACCCTCTGGAGAAGGACATGGCAACCCAACTTCAGCGTTCTGTCCTGGGAAATCCCATGGACAGAAGAGCCAGGTGTGCTCCAGCCCACAGTGTCACAAAGAGTCGGATACCACTTAGCGACTAAACAGCAGCATCAACACAGTCTCGTATATCTTTGTGAAAAGCTGTTTCAATATCGGACTCAGCACTGCTTTTGGAGTCCTTGAATTTGGTCCCTTATAAAGTGGAAGGATCAGTCTTTTCTTTGTAGTAGAAAAATGGAACAGATTTGGTGTCTTGATGAACCTAGGGTTAAAAGTATGGCAAAGACGCCAATACACACATCTGTACCTTTAAGATATCTGGTTGTATTTTGACAGCACCGATCTGGTGTGTTCTTTGTGAGCCCAGTTAAGACAATGTTTGATTTATTACTGTTAACCTGAATTTGCTCTTATTTGCATACTGGTAACTGCTTGCAAAGACCAGTTATACAACTTTTCAGTGCTGGAAATTTATACATGAATAATTTTAATTCTTATTATAAATTAGTGTAGTCAGTGAAATTATATAAATAACTTCAGAGTTTGCAATAATTTCACTTTGCATTCTTCCGATAAATGTAATCTTTAGCAAATAATTTTCTAACCATTCTTCAAAATATACAAAACAGCCTTTAATACTTTCTTATAATAATGCAGATGTGCGAATGATTACCCAGAGTGAAAGTTCTTGTCTCTGCAACCTAAGGCAGCTATGTTATGATGTTATGGATTTTTCTCTAGGTTTCTTGAGCCACCAGCAACTTTTAATTAAAAGAAGCAAAACTAAGATATACAGTAATGGGGATTACTAGATTAGAAAACACTGAAGGATAATATTTTGTGACATGGTGAAAGAAATACATACTGCAGTAGTGAAGATGTACAGCTTCCTCTAATGCAGAGGGTCAAGTTCAATTAAGTAAAAGTATTAATAATGAGATTACTTATAAATATACACTCATATTTTTTCAAGATCTACTTGACTGAATTATTGAAGCATACTCAAAAAGGAACACTACATTTTATTTTGAGAAAATTCACCTATAATTAATTATAAAACTCATAGAGTTATTCTATTTTGTGGCTCACACGAAAAGCTTTTCCCTCTGATTTTTCTCTATTAACATAGATTCCCTCAAGGACCTAAAGTCAGAAAGCCTCCTGCATGCATCATAAATTTTCTAGTGACATATTTAACTCAGTTCCTCTGTTGGTGCCTAGGGTATTAACAAACAACTTCTCTGATTTCCTAGAACACACACCTTTATTGAGTTACAAAATGACCGTTTTTAGGCCTACTGGAACACAAAACAAAGCTCTCCTTTACCATAGGCCCATTGAAGGCCAATTTTAATTCCTCCATCAACACTAGGAACTGCCAGAAATTTTTCTTTTTTTTCCCTAGCCTGCTGGCAGTAGGAGAAAGTTCTAATGAGTCCATTGTCGGCAAACACAACTTTCTTAGCCTGCAGAATGCTGCATTACAAATCATTTGCACTCATCTCCGGATATGAATGTGTCAGTGTTCTTCCTCTCCCAAACTTCGCTAATTAGGAAGTAGAGTATCCTATCCTCTATTTCAAAGCCTTATTCACAAACTGACAGTAGTGTTACAATTTCAGTAATGGACCCTAAAAAAGCATTACAACTAAATGGTTCTAATTTTAATTACGAATGACATCTATAGAACGAATGCTCAGACAGATGCTTCAGACTCCAACTAAATACACTAGGTCCTAATTGCTTTGCAATCTTTCAATTCAAATCAAGTGAACACTTCAACCCTGTTGCTTCAGTCTCTCCAATAAGGTAAACACCAGGCTTTAATGGGCTGTGCTAATAATAACTCCGCAAAGCAGTTAAACAAAACTTTAATTCTTTTCAAGGCTGGCAATGAAAAGAAAATTCTGAAAGGAAAGACTGTGAGTATCTGAGATTTGCACTAAACTTAAAAAAATAAGTTTTGGAGACTTTGATTACCTACATAATATAGTAGTCAAGATCTCTCATAAAATTTGTTTTGATATATGAAAGTAACAAAAATGAAATTCAAGGCATACTTCTCTTTCATTTCCTTCCATTCTTAGATCCTTATCAGGGAATAGTCCTAACTAGCTCAGAAAATGTATTTCAAAACCTGTTTTATTTGGATGGTTGCTGTATTTTAATCTCATAGAGAGTATTTTTAAAAATACTTCTCCCAACTCTATCTAGCTTCCCATTTCTAAATATGAATCTAAAATAGGTCTGTAAGAAACAATTGGCCGTAGAAATCAGATCAGAACAATGTGTGAGGCTAGCTGTGTAGCAATAATTCTTTGCTTTCTGAGAATCCTAAGGAAGACTTGAAGCAGGTGGCCGGGACCAAATTAAGACAATAATTCCGTAGAGAAACACTGGGTAAACACTCAGTGGCTCAGTCGTGTCCGACTCTTTGCGACCCCATGGACCGCAGCACGCCAGGCCTCCCTGTCCATCACCAGCTCCCAGAGTACACCCAAACTCATGTCCATTGAGTCGGTGATGCCATCCAGCCATCTCATCCTCTGTCGTCCCCTTCTCCTCCCACCTTAAATCTTTCCCAGCCTCAGGGTCTTTTCTAATGAGTCAATTCTTCACATCAGGTGGCCAAAGTATTGGAGTTTCAGCTTCAGCATCAGTCCTTCCAATGAATATTCAGGACTGATTTCTTTAGGATGGACTGGTTGGATCTCCTTGCAGTCCAAGGGACTCTCAAGAGTAAACATTCAGTCATTCCTACTCTCTCTGAAATGTATAATTTGACATGTAAATGAAATATATTCATTTCATAAAACATTTAGACACTCAATAAATATTTGCTGGAGGTATTTATGAAATGAAAATTTTAAATGCAGAATTCATCACTTTATAATTATATATTTATAAGTCACTGTATGTTTACAAAGCACTTGCTAATCCTACTTTTCATTTTAGAGCAGAAAAAAGAGAATTGGATTAACATTAGCCATGATGACTCTTAGATGAACCACACTGTAAAACTTTCCCATGTATTACTTCACAAAGTAATGCTAAATGTCTTGTATTAAACCACTCCAAACCACGCCCTAAGCAGTCCTCATTCCTTTGTACCCACAGCGCTATGAACCCATCAAATCATACTGATTCATCAGGAACATTTCCTAGAGAAAAACAGAGAAGAGCAAGTTCAAGTGCAGCTATTTGTAGGATAAGTTTTGCCAAGAAAATGCACTGGTCATAGCAAACACCCTCTTCCAACAACACAAGAGAAGACTCTACACATGGACATCACCAGATGGTCAACACCGAAATCAGATTGATTATATTCTTTGCAGCCAAAAATGGAGATGCTCTATACAGTCAACAAAAACAAGACCAGGATCTTACTGTGGCTCAGATCATGAACTCCTTATTGCCAAATTCAGACTTAAATTGAAGAAAGTAGGAACAACCACTAGACCATTTATGTATGACCTAAATCAAATCCCTTATGATAATACAGTGGAAGTGAGAAATAGATTTAAGGGACTAGATCTGACAGATAGAGTGCCTGATGAACTATGGAATGAGGTTCATGACATTGTACAGGAGACAGGGATCAAGACCATTCCTATGGAATAGAAATGCAAAAAAAATAATAATAATAATAATGGCTGTCTGAGGAGGCCTTACAAACAGCTGTGAAAAGAAGAAAAGCGAAAAGCAAAGGAGAAAAGGAAAGATGTAAGCATCTGAATGCAGAGTTCCAAAGAATAGCAAGAAGAGATAAGAAAGCCTTCCTCTGCGATCAATGCAAAGAAATAGAGGAAAACAATAGAATGGGAAAGAATAGAGATCTCTTCAAGAAAATTAGAGATATCCAGGGAACATTTCATGCAAAGACGGGCTCAATAAAGGACAGAAATGGTATGGACCTAATAGAAACAGTAGATATTAAGAAGAGGTGGCAAGAATACACAGAAGAACTATACAAAAAAGATCTTCATGACCCAGATAATCACGATAGTGTGATCACTCATCTAGAGCCAGACATCCTGGAATGGGAAGTCAAGTGGGCCTTAGAAAGCATCACTATGAACAAAGCTAGTGGAGGTGATGGAATTCCAGTTGAGCTCTTTCAAATCCTGAAAGATGATGCTGTGAAAGTGCTGCACTCAATATGCCAGCAAATTTGGAAAACTCAGCAGTGGCCACAGGACTGGAAAAGGTCAGTTTTCATTCCATTCTCAAAGAAAGGCAATGCCAAAGAATGCTCAAACTACCACACAATTGCACTCATCTCACACGCTAGGAAAGTAATGCTCAAAATTCTCCAAGCCAGGTTTCAGCAATATGTGAACCGTGAACTTCCAGGTGTTCAAGCTGCTTTTAGAAAAGGCAGAGAAACCAGAGATCAAATTGCCAACATCCACTGGATCATCAAAAAAGCAAGAGAGTTCCATAAAAATATCTATTTCTGCTTTATTGACTATGCCAAAGCCTTTGACTGTGTGGATGACAATAAACTGTGGAAAATTCTGAACGAGATGGGAATACCAGACCACCTGACCTGCCTCTTGAGAAACCTGTATGCAGGTCAGGAAGCAACAGTTAGAACTGGACATGGAACAACAGACTGGTTCCAAATAGGAAAAGGAGTATGTCAAGGCTGTATATTATCACCCTGCTTATTTAACTTATATGCAAAGTACATCATGAGAAATGCTGAACTGGAAGAAGCACAAGCTGGAATCAAGATTGCCGGGAGAAATATCAATAACCTCAGATATGCAGATGACATCACCTTTACGGCAGAAAAAGTGAAGAGGAACTAAAAAGCCTCTTGAGGAAAGTGAAAGAGGAGAGTGAAAAAGTTGGCTTAAAGCTCAACATTCAGAAAACGAAGACCATGGTATCTGGTCCCATCACTTCATGGGAAATAGATGGGGAAACAGTGGAAACAGTGTCAGACTTTATTTTTCTGGGCTCCAAAATCACTGCAGATGGTGATTTCAGCCATGAAATTAAAAGACACTTACTCCTTGGAAGAAAAGTTATGACCAACCTAGATAGCATATTCAAAAGCAGAGACGTTACTTTGCCAACAAAGGTCCATCTAGTCAAGGCTATGATTTTTCCAGTGGTCATGTATGGATGTGAGAGTTGGACTGTGAAGAAAGCTTGAGCACTGAAAATTTGATGCTTTTGAACTGTGATGTTGGAGAAGACTCTTGAGAGTCCCTTGGACTGCAAGGAGATCCAACCAGTCTATTCTGAAGGAGATCAGCCCTGGGATTTCTTTGGAAGGAATGATGCTAAAGCTGAAACTCCAGTACTTTGGCCACCTCATGCAAGAATTGACTCATTGGAAAAGACTCTGATGCTGGGAGGGATTGGGGGCAGGAGGAGAAGGGGACAACAGAGGATAAGATGGCTGGATGGCATCACCGACTCAATGGACATAAGTTTGGGTAACCTCCGGGAGTTGTTGATGGACAGGGAGGCCTGGCGTGCTGCGATTCATGGAGTCACAAAGATCAGACACGACTGAGCAGCTGAACTGAACTGAGTAAGGAGTATGATTATGGAGTCTTTACTCTTTTACTATATTAGGTTCCCTGGTGGCTCAGTCAATAAAAGTCTGCCTGAAATGCAGGAGACCCAGGTTTGATCCCTGGGTTGGGAATATCCCCTGGAGAAGGAAATGGCAACCTGACTTCAGTATTCTTGCCTGGGAAATCCCACGGACAGAGGAGTCTGGCAGGCTACAGACACAACTAAAGCAACTTAGCAGGCACTCACGGATAGCGAGATTTGTATGATCTCAAAGAGTCAGAGTTGACTGAGCAACTAAACCTACCTACCTACCTACCAGTAGCAACATTTGGGCTTCCTACATGGCACTAGTGGTAAAGAACTGGCTGGCCAATAAAAGATGCAGATTCAGCCCCATAGCTGGGGAAGATCATCCTTTGTCCATGGGAAGAGGGCATGGCAACCCACTCCAGTTTTCTTGTCTGGAGTATCCCATGGACAGAGGAGCCTGGCTGGCTACAGTCCATAGGGTCACAAAGAGTCGGACACAGCGCAAGCAACTTAGCGGGCACGCGTGGATAGCAAGATTTGTATGCTCTAACTTGAACTTCTATCAGAGAAATCCTACTAAAAATTCCAAATGAGGATTTCAGAACAGAAAATAAGATGAAAAAAAAAACCAGATCTGATAAGTTACTATTCACATTTTGCTAAAGAAATTATAGTTTCCTTGAAGTTCATTTGCTCACTTTACAAAAGCTGTTTCCTTGCTTTCTAAATAGCTCAAATTATTTCATTTAAAAAAATACGAAATTCTTTTTAAACTACTTTTGTGTGTCCTGAGAATTAGGATAAGGTAGAAGAGTTGTGAAACAATAAAATAAATAAACAGATAAAATTCATTATCATTATAAGCTAATTGGCTTAAAATAGCCATGAAACTTAAATGACACACTCTACTTAATAAGAACAGATCACTGGGTTGGATATGGAGAAACAGGACTTTTAATCACTGAGACTTTGGGTTTACTATTTCCAGATACTTTCACATATTTATTTGATTATCACAAAAAGCTATCATTGCACAATATTACAGTTGGGAAAACTGAGGCTCAGAACATTTAAAATAAAATAGTATACGATAGGCTGGCACACAACAGTAGCCTTTAGTGTCAACCCAATATGATTTTAGTACCAGAGCTTCTACCAACTTAGGCGATTTATTTGAAATTGCCAAGCTTCATTTCCTCATCTGTAACTTGGTTAAAATAATACTTGCTTCACATAGTTGTGAGAATTAAATGAATATGTGTATAAGGTTTTACACCTGATATTCAATGTGTCAAATGATATACAAGTATTTAATAAATGTTAGCCATGGGTTTTCAGTCACTCAGTCATGTCTGACTCTTTGCGACCCCCTAGGCTATAGTCCAGCAGTCTCCTTTGTCTGTGGGATTTCCCAGGCAAGAATACTGAAGAGGATTGCCATATCCTCCTCCAGGGGATCTTTCCAACCCAGGGATTGAACTTGAGTCTCCTGTGTCTCCTGCATTGTCAGGCAGAATCTTCACTACTGTGCCACCTGTAAAGTCAGCTATTTAGGTATATACTATTAGTAATTTTAATGGTTAAATGACCAAGATACAAAGGCAGAGCTGATTTGATGTTAGTTCAATCTGAGTACAGAATCTGTGCTCCTAGCTATTACAGTGTATTGCCTCCTATCCTTGGTAAAATGAGAGTTTTCAATAAGGACCACATGATTTTATAGTTCTGAAATACTGTGAATTTGGGATATGAAGATATTTTTTATTTCCTCATAAAGAGATGGAATACCAGACCACCTTACCTGTCTCCTGAGATATCTGTATGCAGGTCAAGAAGCAACAGTTAGAACTGGACATGAAACAACAGACTGGTTCCAAATAGGAAGAGGAGTACATCAAGGCTATATATTGTCACCCTGCTTATTTAACTTATATGCCGAGTACATCATGAGAAACTCTGGGCTGGAGGAATTGCAAGCTGGAATCAAGATTGCCAGGAGAAATATCAATAACCTCAGACATGCAGATGTTCAGTTCAGTTCAGTCACTCAGTCGTGTCCGACTCTTTGAGACCCCATGAACTGCAGCATTCCAGGCCTCCTTGTCCTTCACCAACTCCTGGAGTTTACCCAAACTCATGTCTGTTGAGTTGGTGATGCCATCTAACCATCTCATCCTCTGTTGTCCCCTTCTCCTCCTGCCTTCAATCTTTCCCAACATCAAGGTCTGTTCAGATGAGTCAGCTCTTCTTATGAGGTGGCCAAAATACTGGAGTTTCAGCTTTAACATCAGTCCTTCCAATGAACACCCAGGACCGATTTCCCTTAGGATGGACTGGTTGGATCTCCTTGCAGTCCAAAGGGCTTTCAAGAGTCTTCTCCAATATCACAGTTCAAAAGCATCAATTCTTCTGTGCTCAGCCCTCTTTACAGTCCAACTCTCATATCCACACATGACCACTGGAAAAACCATAGCCTTGAATATACAGACCTTTGCTGACAAAATAATGTCTCTGCTTTTTAATATGCTGTCTAGGTTGATCATAACTTTCCTTCCAAGGAGTAAGTGTCTTTTAATTTCATGGCTGCAATCACCATCTGCAGTGATTTTGGAGCCCCCAAAATAAAATAAGCCACTATTTCCACTGTTTCCCCATCTATTTGCCATGCAGTGATGGGACTGGGTGCCATGATCTTCGTTTTCTGAATGTTGAGCTTTAAGCCAACTTTTTCACTCTCGTCTTTCACTTTCATCAAGAGGCTCTTTAGTTCTTCACTTTCTGCCATAAGGGTGGTGTCATCTGCATATCTCAGGTTATTTATATTTCTCCCGGCAATCTTGATTCCAGCTTGTGCTTCATCCATCCCAGCGTTTCTCATGATGTACTCTGTATATAAGTTAAATAAGCAGGGTGACAATATACAGCCTTGATGTACTCCTTTTCCTATTTGGAACCAGTCTGTTGTTCCATATCCATTTCTAACTGTTGTTTCCTGACCTGATACAGGTCTCAAGAGGCAGGTCAGGTGTTCTGGTATTCCCATCTCTTTCAGAATTTCAGATATGCAGATGGCACCACCCTTATGGCCGAAAGCAAAGAAGAACTTAAGAGCCTCTTGATGAAAATGAAAGAAGAGAGTGAAAAAAAAAAAAGTGATCAATTTAAGAATTGATCTTAAGCTTAAGCTTTAAGCTTTAAAATAAGTGAAAAAGAAACTCAACATTCAGAAAACTAAGATCATGGTATCTGGTCCCATCACTTCGAGGCAACTAGTTGGGGAAACAATGGACACAGTGAGACATTTTATATTTTTGGGATCCAAAATCACTGCAGATGGTGACTGCAACCATGAAATTAAAAGACACTTGTTCCTTGGAGGAAAAGCTATGACCAACCTAGACAGCATATTAAAAAGCAGAGACATTAGTTGCCGACAAAAGTCTGTCTAGTCGAAGTTATGGTTTTTTCCAGTAGTCATGTATGGATGTGAGAGTTGGACCATAAAGAAGGTTGAGCACCAATTTGATGTTTTTCAACTGTGGTGTTGGAGAACACTCTTGAGAGTCTCATGGGCTGCAAGGAGATCAAACCAGTCAATCCTAAAGGGAATCAACTCTGAATATTCATTAAAAGGACTGATGCTGAAGTTGAACCTCCAATACTTTGGCCACCTGATGCAAAGAACTGACTCATTGGAAAAGACACTGATGCTATGAAAGATTGAAGGTGGGAGAAGAAGGTGACGGCAGAGGATGAGGTGGTTGGATGGCATCACCAACTAGATGGACATGTGTTTGAGCAAGCTCTGGGAGATGGTGAAGGACAGGGAAGCTTGACAGGCTGCAGTCCATGGGATCACAAAAAGTTGGACACAGCAGAGCAACTGAAAACAACAATATGTGCACTTAATCATTAACTGAAAAAAATAAAGCCCATACTGTTCAGCTAACTAAATAGTCATCATATAAGAGATTTTAATATACCTTGGTCTTCATCTTCAGTGTTTCACAAAGTTGGCTGTCATTTCACTTCTGCATAGATAACACCATCAAGAAATCGGGTAATTTCCTCAAGTCTGTTCTCTTTCACAACATTTTAGCCTTTGTTTAAGTTATGATTTCCCTTTTAGGTTGCTATCACTTACTTCTTGGGAAAAAAATCTATGACAAGCCTAGACAGAATATTAAAAAGCAGAGACATTACTTTGCCAACAAAGGTCCATATAGTCAAAGCTATGGTTTTCCCAGTAGTCATGTATGGATGTGAGAGTTGGACCATAAAGAAGGCTGAGTGTCAAAGAATTGATGCTTTTGAACTGTGGTGTTGGAGAAGACTCTTGAGAGTCTCTTGGACTGCAAGGAGATCTAACCAGTCCATCCTAAAGGGAATCAGTCCTGAATATTCATTGGAAGGACTGATGCTAAAGCTGAAGCTCCAATACTTGGCCACCTGAGGCGAAGAACTGACCCATTTGAAAAGATCCTGATGCTTGAAAGATTGATGGAAAGAGGAGAAGTGGATGACAGAGGATTAGATGGTTGGATGGCATCACTGACTCAATTGAACATGAGTTTGAGCAAGCTCCAGGAGTTGGTGAGGGACTGGGATGCCTGGTGGGCTACTGTCCATGGGATCGCAAAGAGTTGGACAATGACTGAGCAACTGAAAACCAGTCTTTTAGAAAATAGATAAAAATCAAGTATTTCTTTTGAAGATTGATTTAAAAAGGTGAAAGATAATACATAAAGCTGTTTTGAATGTCATTTATAGCATATGTCTCTCTATGAGAGAAAAACAGCATACCTTGAAAGGATAACTGAAAAAGGGAGCTTTTCACTAAAGAAATGGGAAAGGCAATGAGTATGAGCATCATGAAGTTAATCCTTCTTTCTCAAAATAAGACAGAAATTAAAATATTTCAAAATATAGTGTAAAACTTCTGTTCTTTACCACTTTACCTCATAGCTGCTCCTTTATGTCAACTAATCTGTGATGAACAAAGACTAGAAATCCTTTAATGAGAACCTGGCCCAGTAATAACACTTACCTATGTCCCTGCCATCAATAATTGGGGATCATCTGCTCCCATTCTGGGTCATGTGAAGTAAATGCTCTGCTTGGGAAATCAGACTTTCCAGCCCCTGTTGGACGTCTAGCCATCAGGAAAAAGGTAGATAAATGAAGATCCGTGTGGTACAACAGCAGGCACACATGGCCATCACGCAGAGGCTGGTGCTATTTTTGGACAGATAGAAGAAACAATAAAAAGGAGTTGATTTTGTGCTTCTATATAGTCTCCTATGGTTCCTGACTGCAATCTTTTCATTTTCAACGTGAGCTGTGAGTTAGACTCTGAAAGATAAGCTACATTCCTAATTCATGACTTGTGATTTTTCCAAAATCAATGAGTGCATTGGAATTTACCTTCAGTAAGTCTGTGGACCTTTTGGGTTTTCTAAAGACATCTTATTTGGAAGAAAAGAAGAATATCAGCATGCTCTTATGTCATATTTTTAGAATAGAAGGGCTCAGTTTATAATGTGTTTTATCCAGTGGCTTATTTTGAGATTGCAATGAGATCACTGATCCTAACTTTGGCTATTTCAGTTGAAAACCTTGTATTCTTATGAAAGACAAATAGAATAAATAAGGCTTCAAAGAGCACACAGATAACATGCATTTGAAGAAAGAAGAAAAGATGTATCTAATTATTTTCAGAATGGAACTTCAGACTTCAAATAGTTTACATATTACTATCTGAAGTGAAAGTAGCTCAGTTGTGTCTGACTCCGCGACTCCGTGGGAGGGGGGACACGGGGCGTAAATATCTGCACGTGATATTTCTACAGTTCAGTTCAGTAGCTCAGTCGTGTCTGACTCTTTGCGACCCCATGAATCGCAGCACACCAGGTCTCCCTGTCCATCACCAACTCCCGGAGTTCACTCAGACTCATGTCCATTGAGTCAGTGATGCCATCCAGCCATCTCATCCTCTGTTGTCCCCTTCTCCTCCTGTCCCCAATCCCTCCCAGCATCAGAGTCTTTTCCAATGAGTCAACTCTTTGCATGAGGTGGCCAAAGTACTGGAGTTTCAGCTTCAGTATCATTCCTTCCAAAAAAATGCCAGGGCTGATCTCTTTCAGAATGGACTGGTTGGATCTCCTTGCAGTCCAAGGAATTTGCAAGAGTCTTCTCCAACACCACAGTTCAAAAGCATCAATTCTTCGGCGCTCAGCCTTCTTCACAGTCCAACTCTCACATCCATACATGACCACAGGAAAAACCATAGCCTTGACTAGATAGACCTTTGTTGGCAAAGTAATGTCTCTGCTTTTGAATATGCTATCTAGGTTGGTCATAACTTTCCTTCCAAGGAGTAAGCGTCTTTTAATTTCATGGCTGCAGTCACCATCTATAGTGATTTTGGAGCCCAGAAAAATAAAGTCTGCCACTGTTTCCACTGTTTCCCCATTTATTTCCAATGAAGTGATGGAACCGAATGCCATGATCTTTGTTTTCTGAATGTTGAGCTTTAAGCCAACTTTTTCACTCTCGTCTTTCACTTTCATCAAGAGGCTCTTTAGTTCTTCACTTTCTGCCATAAGGGTGGTGTCATCTGCATATCTGAGGTTATTGATATTTCTCCCGGCAGTCTTGATTCCAGCTTGTGCTTCTTCCAGTCCAGTGTTTCTCATGATGTACTCTGCGTATAAGTTAAATAAGCAGGGTGATAATATACAGTCTTGACGTACTCCTTTTCCTATTTGGAACCAGTCTGTTGTTCCATGTCCAGTTCTAACTGTTGCTTCCTGACCTGCATACAGATTTCTCAAAAGGCAGGTCAGGTGGTCTGGTATTCCCATCTCGTTCAGAATTTTCCAGTTTATTGTGATCCACACAGTCAAAGGCTTTGGCATAGTCAATAAAGCAGAAATAGATGCTTTTCTGGAACTCTCTTGCTTTTTCCATGATCCAGCAGATGTTGGCAATTTGATCTCTGGTTCCTCTGCCTTTTCTAAAACCAGCTTGAACATCAGGAAGTTCACGGTTCACCTATTGCTGAAGCCTGGCTTGGAGAATTTTGAGCATTACTTTACTAGCGTGTGAGATGAGTGCAATTGTGTGGCAGTTTGAGCATTCTTTGGCATTGCCTTTCTTTGAGATTATAATGAAAACTTTTCCAGTCCTGTGGCCACTGCTGAGTTTTCCAAATTTGCTGGCATACTGAGTGCAGCACTTTCACAGCATCATCTTTCAGGATTTGAAAGAGCTCAACTGGAATTCCATCACCTCCACTAGCTTTGTTCATAGTGATGCTTTCTAAGGCCCACTTGACTTCACATTCCAGGATGTCTGGCTCTAGGTCAGTGATCACATCATTGTGATTATCTGGATCGTGAAGATCTTTTTTGTATAGTTCTTCTGTGTATTCTTACCACCTCTTCTTAATATCTTCTGCTTCTGTTAGGTCCATACCATTTCTGTCCTTTATCGAGCCCATCTTTGCATGAAATGTCCCCTTGGTATCTCTAATTTTCTTGAAGAGATCTCTAGTCTTTCCCATTCTGTTGTTTTTCTCTATTTCTTTGCACTGATCGCTGAGGAAGGCTTTCTTACCTCTTCTTGCTACTCTTTGGAACTCTGCATTTAGATGTTTATATCTTTCCTTTTCTCCTTTGCTTTTGGCTTCTCTTCTTTTCACAGCTATTTCTAAGGCCTCCCCAGACAGCCATTTTGCTTTTTTGCATTTCTTTTCCATGGGGATGGTCTTGATCCCTGTCTCCTGTACAATGTCACGTACCTCATTCCATAGTTCATCAGGCACTCTATCTATCAGATCTAGGCCCTTACATCTATTTCTCGCTTCCACGGTATAATCATAAGGGGTATTTCTACAAGTTGATGCTAACTGGCTGAGAATAAGTGACAGGAAAGTGAAGGAGGAATGATTTACTTTAAAAAAAATAAGGAGCAATCATGATAGTTTCTTAAGACATGTAGCTTCAAGATCACAAGGAATACATAATTAGGAGCAGGGTATCTCGACAAATGTTGTGTTGCTGTCTTCATTTTTGTATTAGCTGAATCTGACATTCTAGTATATAAAACAATCTCTTGTAGAAAACTGAGGTTTTACGTGACACTTAGGAAAACATAACAGTGTGCTTCTAGAGCAAGAATATTCTAATGTCCTTGGGCTGCCATGACTAACCCTTAGGCCACTGTATGGACATCATATGCAGATATTCTATAATTGTGGTCTTATCCTATTTTAAGTTGTTCTATTGCCAAGACTTTGAAACTTAAGTACTTTATTGGATTAGCTCTCCAAGATTGACACCTATACAATTTTAAGGAGCAAATGATTTAGGAAATTATAATAATCAACAGCAAGTGATTTTGCAACAATGCAAGACATATACTGTAAAGAGACATCTGAAGTTCTGTGAGTTGAGGAGGAAAAAGTGGATTTGAAGAGGGAAGAGATATATACATAAGTATATACAGAGAAATATAAACAGAAACCTAGCTTATATTAATATAAACATATACATATATGTTTATATACATTTAACAACACAATGCAGGAGACCTGGGTTCTATCCCTGGGTTGGGAAGATCCCCTGGAGAAGGGAATGGCCACCCACTCCAGTGTTCTGGCCTGGAGAATTCCATAGACTAAGTCCTTGGGGTTGCAAAGAGTCAGACACTACTGAGCGACTTTCATTTCACTTTCAAAAACATAATAACAGAGAACATGTTTATTTGAATACATGTATTTGTCTCTTGGTCTGAAAGGCAGATCATGTTAGTAAGAGAGGAAGCGATCTTTCTCACCATTTAACTCCTTTTGCAATGCTTTTGTTTAGTGTGTCTTCCAAGATGGCAGATGGAATATAGTATAGAAGAGGCATTGCCTCCAGTTCCCTCATGTCTGTAGAATATTTTGCAGGACTACATGGAATAAGTGCACAATGAAAGCGTGTGCAAATCACTTTGCATTTTGCATGTGGCATTTGCAGTGGGGAAGGCTCAATGCCAATAACTTTTTTCAAACAATACTTTAAAAATGTTTGACAACAATTAGAAGGAAAATGATTAAAGAAAAAATGTTTACCCTGCCACTCCATACCACTGTAATACTTTCACCGTTTTATTTTTTCAATGTAATTTTAAAGACCTTCCTGGTCCAAATTCATTTCTGTGTTTAAATAGTACCCCATGTTTCCGTAGTCTTCTCAACTCTCATATGTTAATCACTTAGAGATATTGTATTAAGTCAAAAGTGATTTACTTACTCAATCAATCCTCTTTTGCTAGCTTCTTTTCCTCCTTCCCTTCCCTGCACCTGGTCTTATCAAAAAGGAAAAACTTGTCGTTTATACCTTTTTTTCTTCTTTTGAATACTTACTGTAGGATGGATGTATTGGAATTAATAATGGGGGCATCATGAGGTCAGCAATTTTAGCTTGATTTATTTCCTTCCATGTCTGCCTTCCATCCTTAGTGTTCAAGTGTATTTGTTCATATGTAGATTTTCTAGACTATTTTAAATCAAAATATGCCATATGTTTAAATAGAAATATTAACAGCAGGTCCCAGTAGCTGTTATTTCTGAACAGAAACTGAGAGTAAATCCCATTGACTTAATTAGTATGTTTAGAAGAGTGAATACATCAGATAAGCTAGAGCAATGCCCCCACCCTCCATACCAGAGTCAAGAGTATGCTTTGGAAGTAAACAAACAAGTCTTCAAATCCAGATGTGTCTGCCTGTGTGGTTTTTTCCCCTCTTCTTCACTGGGAGAAGAAAGGGTAAAATACACATCTCCTCTTGCTGCTGATAGAATGAAATGAAATGAGGAGAAATGTACTGTAGTCATTGCCTGACACACAGCAGGGACTTAATAAATCTAAGAACTTTGTTCCTTAGCTAATGGTGATGAAAAGTCATCTGGGGTCCATCAAATTCAGTATTAGGTGACTTCTGGGGCCATAAAATCCTTAGTCGTCCCTTGTTTTATGGACAACAAGTGTATTCTAATGAGAAGAATGGCATTTCTGTGGTTGTCTCGTCCTGTTACCAATTCCTGATTTGCCTTTGTAGCAGAGACGACACAATGCATACAGTTATGAACCAATGGGTGTCGGTGAACGTTTGATCATATTGGTTCTTTATAGTTGATCCTTATCCATGCTTTTGTGAACATGTGTGTATCTAAAATTCTATAAAACTATATTCGTTTTCCTGAGAAAGGAGAACATTATTTTATTGGTCAAAATAAAAGGAGAACTCCAAATATTTACAGTTTTAGTTTGACAAAAGTAACCAGAAATATTTTTTCAGTTTGAGTAGTATTCTGCATTTAGACTGAAGAATGCTAACTGGTAGACTATTTGAATGTAGAAGAGCACAGACTGACTTTAAGGTAAGGCCACAATCATGGTCCATGGGGTCACAAAGAGTCCGACATAACTGAGAGACTTTCACTTTCCTTTTTTGTATGATTTGCTTATAAAAAGAGAACATCCATTTCTCTGGTACCTGTAGGCAGAGAGGCAGGTCTGTGCAGAAAGAGAAAAGCAGTAAAGACCAATGATATAAGACATCAAACAAATGTAAGCATTTGTATTTAGTCATAGTTTTTCATAACCTCAAATTAACTTAACTCATTAGGAACTAGTCTGTCCTTGAGGAAACACTGGCATCCCTTCATCAGTCATTTTCCTGATGGTTTAAAGGAAAGACTAAACTTTATAACATTAGGGACAGTTTCAGAGACCATTTATTCTTGTTTTGCATGAAAATCATTATTTAAAAACAGTTTAAATTTTTATTAAATTAATAGTGGGCTCCTAACACCCAGCTGCAGTTTGCTAATAGTCACAAAGACAGCTGTTCTAAATATTCTGTGCTGCCTTACCACTGTTTTGCATTATACTTGTCTCATTTTTTCCCCATGGCTTTTGTATTTCTTGCCATGTCACTGCAATGAGAATGTTTAAAAGGAGTGAAAAATCCTGTAAACAGGTCACATTATGTAAGAGAATGGAAAGTGTAAACCACCAAACAAGCAGCAGCAACACCAACATTCAGTCACACCAGGAGTCTCTGCTGTGAAACCCACAGAATTAACCAGAGGCTAAGCTGTAAAGAGGCCACCTGACCTGCCTCCTGAGAAACCTGTATACAGGTCAGGAAGCAACAGTTAGAACCGGACATGGAACAACAGACTGGTTCCAAATCGGAAAAGGAGTGTGTCAAGGCTGTATATTGTCACCCTGCTTATTTAACTTCTATGCAGAGTATATCATGAGAAATGCTGGGCTGGATGAAGCACAAGCTGGAATCAAGATTGCCGGGAGAAATATCAATAACCTGAGATATGTAGATGACACCATCCTTATGGCAGAAAGTGAAGAACTAAAGAGCTTCTTGATGAAAGAGAAAGAGGAGAGTGAAAAAGCTGACTTAAAACTCAACATTCAGAAAACTAAGACCATGGCATCTGGTCCTATCACTTCATGGCAAATATGTGGGGAAATGGTGACAGACTTTATTTTGAAGGGCTCCAGAATCACTGCAGATGTTGACTGCAGCCATGACTCTGGGAGTTGGTGATGGACAGGGAGGCCTGGCATGCTACAAGTCCATGGGGTTGCAAAGAGTCAGACATGACTGAGCGACTGGACTGAACTGAACTGAACTGAAGCTGTAAAGTCTGTCAGTCGTTGAGTTGTCCAGTTCTCTCCATTTTATGAGGTGAAGCTGGAGTTTAGGTGCATTGTTGCACACTTTGTTCAGGCAAAGTATCCTTAACTTACACACACTTGACTTTTCATTTGGACAACTGGGGGCACCTGAAACATTTCACAGTCATAATAAAGACAGAAATTGGAAAAATACAAGGAAACTGTGGGAGATGGAGAAGGTGGGATGATTTGGGAGAATGGCATTGAAACATGTGTAATATCATATATGAAACGAGTCGCCAGTCCAGGTTCGATGCACGATACTGGATGCTTGGGGCTGGTGCACTGGGACTACCCAGAGGGATGGTATGGTGGGGGAGGAGGGAAGAGGGTTCAGGATGGGGAACACATGTATACCTGTGGCGGATTCATTTTGATATATGGCAAAACCAATACAATATTGTAAAGTTAAAAACTAAAATTAAATTAAAAAAAAACAAAATGTAGATGGATATGAAATTCAAATTTTGTAGTTTTTCTTAACCCCAGAATTTTTTAAAATTATTTTTTATTTTTAATTGAACATTCAAGAATCTCTGTTCACCCTAACTGGATGAAAGTAAGAAAAGGATATTTACTTCTACCTTAATCTAAACAGAAATCTTGGAATTCTTAACACTTTTTAAGTCAATTTGCCTCTATAGATATGTCTAAAAGATTATCTACATAGAAGTCTAAAAGAATATCTTATGGGATTTGCAGTCACTTGTTTGAGATGTCTTTTAGCCCCTCTCTTTTGAAGCCTTTTGACTATCACCGTGACAAAAGTAAGAAGAGCGTATCTGAGAACCCTAGAAAAAAATATGGAAAGAATTCATGCATCAGCTCTAACTGAAAAATAGTTGTGCCCTATAAAGTAAACAAGCTTCAGTGAAAGCAATAAACCATTCAAGTCCTTAAATTAAATTATATCTTCTCATCATGGAGACTGTTCCTCTAGGTCCCACTTGTACCTGATCTCTCACCCTCAATCCGTTCCACCGTCCCTGGCACCATTATGGACCAGAGAGTCAGCGCAATCCCTGAAGCCATAATATGATCAGTTCTTCCCAGGTGGCTCAGCGGGTAAAGAATCCACCTGCAATGTGGGAGACCTGGGTTCGATCCCTGGGTTGGGAAGATCCCCTAGAGAAGGGGAAGGCTACCCACTCCAGTATTCTGGCCTGGAGAATTCTATGGACTCTATAGTCCATGGGGTCACAAAGAGTCAGACACAACAGAGATTTTCACTTTCACCCACCCCTACCAGCCCACTCAAAATGAGAGGCACTGTTTATTTTCTACTATCATCCTGCTTGTAGTCTTAAAGTAAATTAACGATTTCACTCCTACACATTTTTTAAATTAATGTATTGATTTTAATTGGAGACTAGTTACAATATTGTAGTGGTCTTTCCATACATTGACATGAATCTACCATGAGTGCACATGTGTCCCCCATCTTGAACCCCCTCGACCTCCCTCCCCATCCCATCCCTCAGGGTCATCCCAGTGCACCAGCCCTGAGCACCCTGTCTCATGCATCGAACCTGGACTGGTGATCTATTTCACATATGGTAATATACATGTTTCAATGCTATTCTCTCAAATCATCCCACCCTCGCCTTCTCCCACAGAGTTCAAAAGTCTGTTCTTTACATCTGTGTCTCTTTTGCTGTCTCACATATAGGGTCATTGTTACCACCTTTCTAAATTGCATATATATGTGTTAATATACTGTATTGCTGTTTTTCTTTCTGACTTACTTCACTCTGTATAATAGGCTCCAGTTTTATCCACCTCATTAGAACTGATTCAAATGTATTCTTTTTAATAGCTGAATAATACTCCATTGTGTATATGTACCACAGATTTCTTATCCATTCATCTGCTGATGGACATCTAGGTTGCTTCCATGTCCTGGCTATTAGAAACAGTGCTGCGATGAACATTGGGGTACATGTGTCTCTTTCAGTTCTGGTTTGCTTGGTGTGTATGCCCAGCAGTGGGATTGCTGGGTCATATGGGAGTTCTATTTCCAGTTTTTTAAGCAATCTCCACACTGTTCTCTATAGTGGCTGTACTAGTTTGCATTCCCACCAACAGTGTAAGAAGGTTCCCTTTTCTCTGCACCCTCTCCAGCATTTATTGTTTGTAGACTTTTTAATAGCAGCCATTCTGACCGGCGTGAGATGGTACCTCATTGTGGTTTTAATTTGCATTAGTCTGATAATGAGTGATGTTGAGCATCTTTTCATGTGTTTGTTAGCCATCTGTATGTCTTCTTTGGAGAAATGTCTGTTTAGTTTTTTGGCCCATTTTTTTGATTGGGTCATTTATTTTTCTGGTATTGAGCTGTATGAGCTACTTGTATATTTTAGAGATTAATTCTTTGTCAGTTGCTTCATTTGCTATTATTTTCTCCCTTTCTGAAGGCTTTTCACCTACACATTTTTAACTCCTTTGTTGCATACCCTGATCCCTAGCCAGCTCCCAGACCATACTTCAGGAGTCTACATTGTTTTAGAGCACTTAACATTATTTTAGCACTTAGCATTATTTTAGAGCACTAAATTATTTAGAGCCAACTAAAGTACTCTTTAGTTTGCAAAATTACTAATTTATCATGTCATGTTAATGAACTGTCCCAAAGCAGCTTTCCAAAGAGGAAAATATGATTCCACAGAGTGGATGATGCACTGAACAGAATCTATTTAATATTCACTCACTGAAGAATTTGAAAACATTAATCAGCCACATGATGATCTGGGTTTTTATATTTTAAACCTCAAAGCATCTGGGAAGTAGCCACTATTTAATCATTTCTCAAGAGGCAGCCTGCTCTTGTGAAAAATGCAAGAACCAGAGAAAGAAAACAGGGTTTAAGTTGTAGCCAACACCAATTGATTGGTAATGGCTGCCTGAAATGCTGGGAAGAAAGGGATTCTGGGATGACACGGAAGCAAGGAGAAAAAGAGTATTGAAATTGATTAGCTACATCTGTTGTGCACTCAGGAAAAGGCCATAGCAGTCACTGTGGCACAGATAAGCAGTCCCTGCATGGACTGTGGTGATAAAAAGCCCTCGCTTTCAAACCATGGTGCCCTCATTTTAGAGTTCTAGAACTTGTGCTACTTACTAAGTTTTCGGTTTTAGTTTTGTCAGTCTTAAAAATAAAATTGACAAATTATAAGAGCAAAATTGAGTTAATCTGAGAATGGCAGAGCAATTGCAATCCAGGACAAGCACGCTATGGAAAACCATAGGCAAATCCTGCAAAAGAAAGGTCAAATATATTAGGTCTCAGGACGAAGTTTGGGAGAAATGCTGTGAACAAAAGTTTTTGGAAAATAAGTGTTCAATGATGTGGCAGTTTCTCATTGGCTTGTAAGGGTTCATTCGAGCATTGTGGCTAGGATAGGGAGAGATCTCCCTACTTTCTTTTTTTTCTTAAAAGCAGGAGATATAATTTCCAGGAGAAAAAATGTCCTCCCTTGTCGGAATACTTCTTATTTCTTCCTGCTGGTGAGGTTGGCTGCAAGGAGTTACCTGCTGAGAGCTTCCCTTTCAGGGTTCCTGGACTCCATTTTCCGTTTCCTTGTCAGTAAGAAAGGGAAAGCTAATTTTATTCTGAAAAGTGGAGAAGAAGTGTGTAAAGAGCTTCAGCTTATTTTAAAGAAGTGTTTATTGATGATTCGAGTTTTATTTTGAGGAGGTTCTTGAAACACAAAGAAAAGCTTTTTGTCCATCACTCTTGATATGGAACAAAGTTCTTTTTAATAATTAGGTACACACACAATTAAATTATTATCACTTTAAAATATTTTAAGCACACAAAATCTGCCTAAAACTCTGTGGATAAACATGTATTTCATTATAATGTCCCTATTATTTCAATTAGACCAAGAACTTAATTTAGCTGCCATTTGATTTATAAAGTGTGGAAAGCTTTTAAGATCATTTGATTAAACACGAATGCATCCTTTTTACTAATATTTGTTACTATATGTAATACCATAAATATACTGCTAAATGTGTGCCTAGAATATTATGAAATGAAATAACAATGAACATTTTCAGACATATGCATTATTCTACATTATGATGAGTAGTAATTTATGATTGTTCTCATTTAAATATTTTCATTATTTTAATATTGTAAAGTAAAAAAAAATATTAAAAAAGGTAAAAAAATATTTTCATTATTTTGAGATACAATTTTAGCAGCGTTCAGAATTAAAATTCAGTTCTTCACTTCAGATGTTAAAATGACCAAATTAACTCTTTAGCTGATATACTTTTGCCCACTTAGGTTACCAAGGCATTAGAACTACTGCAATCAGTGGTTCCCTTGTTAATTACTTTAACATTCTTAATTTTGTTTCTAAAAGTTTGAGCCTGATATATGTATTAAGACAAAGAATATCTTTGTCCAGTTTTCTGGGTCTATGTTCTGAGAACACCTTGCTAAAAAAGTCTGTCTTAAGTATCTTATAAATCTGATTTGTTTATTCCTTGTAGTGGCAGCACCTAGTAAATTTGAGAAGAGAAAATAGTAATTAACAGTGGCAGAGAAAAGACTATTTAAACTGAAAATGACCACAGTCCTTTAGTTGTGGCAGACAAGTAAACCTTTCAGAGAAAAATTGTAGCTCCTGGGTGTTGGTGCAAGAAAATGAGGCGATATCAACTAGTACCGTAATTCATTACCAGCATTGTCCATGCATAGCGCGAACAACCGGTTGGGAAGTGAAAATCATGGTCAGTCAACCAGTTGTTTTGTCTGCATTACAGAGATAAGAAAATGGTGGGTTGAAGGTTGTTTTTTCCATTGCTCGATTAATGCAAATTTCAAATATTATATTCATTAGATATCTTGTTCCATGGGGCACGGAATCAGAAAAACCGCTATAGCAGTTTCAGAAGGGCAACCTCATTAAAGTTCACTAACCATGTTGTTGTTATGGTTAATTGATTTAGCAACTAGCAGGTTATCTTAAGTCTCAGGAGAAATATTTTTACAACTACACAAGAAAGGCTTCCTATGAAAGATATATCCTTACCTTGAATTTATCAATTTTTTAAAACCTTTTATTTTATATTGGAATGTAGCTGGCTAAAAATGTTCTGATAGTTTCAGGTAAACAGCCAAGAAACTCAGCCATACATATGAATGTATCTATTTTCCGCTAAACTCCCTTCTGATCAAAGTCGCACATAACATTGAACAGAATTCCCTGTGCTATCCAGTAGGACCTTGTTGGTTGTGTACATGTTAATCCCAAACTCCCTAAGTATTTCTCCCCCATCTTCATTTGACACCAGGGGCAACCATAAGTTTGTCCTTAATGAGTTCATTTGATTTTTAGATTCTGCATATAAGAGATGATATATAAGGGATATCATATGATATTTGTCCTTCTCTGACTTAATTCACTCAGCATGATAATTTCAAGGTCAATCCATACTACTGCAAAAGGCTTTATTTCATTTTGTAATGGCTGAGTAATAGTCCATTATGTATATATGTACCAATCTTTGTCTATTCTCCTGTTGATGGGATACTTAGGTTACTTCCATGCCTTGGCTATTGTAAACAGTGCTGCAGTGAACATGAGGGTGCATGTATCCTTTCAGACCACGTGTTTTTTTGGATATATGTCCAACAGTGGGATTACTGTGACATATGGCAGCTCTACTTTAAGTTTTTAAGGAATCTCTATACTGTTCCATAGGGACTGAATCAGTTTATACTTCCACCAACAATGTAGGACAGTTTCTTCCTCTCCACATCATATCTAGTATTTATTGTTTGTGAATTTTTTGATGACAGATATTTTGACTGGTGTGAGGTATCTCATTGTAGTTTTGATTTGCATTTCTCTAATAATTAGTGATGTTGAGCATCTTTTCATGAGCCATTTGGCCATCTGTATCTTTTCTTTGGAGAAATGTCTATTTAGGTCTTAGGTCCATTTTTGATTGGGTTGTTTGTTTTGATGATATTAAGCCTCATGTGCTGTTTGTAAGCTACTGAGACCAATCTTCATCAGTTAAATAATTTGCAAATATTTTCTCCCAAACTGTTGGTTATTTTTCACTTCAGTTTTTTTTTTTTTTTGCTATGCAAAAGCTATTGAGCATAAGTGGAGCCAAGTTCCCCTTCATGGATCATAGAACTGTTATGTCAAAGGGGCTTGCATAACTCAATGAAGCTATGAGCCATACCATGCAAGGCCACCAAGGAAATGACAAACCACTCCAGTATTCTTGCTGCAAGAACCCCATGAACAGTATGAAAAGGCAAAAAGATATACATCATAAGATGAGCCCCAACTTGGCTTGGAAGGTGTCTAATATGCTACTGAGAAGGAGTGGAGGGCTCCTGGAAGACTAATAGCCCCAGAAAGAAGGAAGGAGCTGGGTCAAAGCAGAAATGACACTCAGCTGTGGATGTGTCTGGTGGTGAAAGCAGAGTTGGATGCTGTAAAGAACAATACTGCATAGGAACCTGGAATGGTAGGTCCGCGAATCAAGGTAAACTGGATGTGGTCAAACGGGAGATGGCAAAGGTGAACATTGACATCTTAGGAATCAATGAACTGAAATGAATGGGAATGGGAGAATTTAAGGCATATGACTATTATATATACTACTGTGGGCAGGAATCCCTTGAAGGAATGGAGTAGTCCTCAGAGCCAACGGAAGAGTCTGAAGTGCAATACTTGTGTGCGACCTCAAAAAGTCAGAATGATTTCAATTCATTTCCAAGGAAAACAATTCAACAGCACAGTAATCCAAGTCTATGCCTTAAACACTAACGCTGAAGAGACTGAACTGTTCTATGAAGTCCTATAACCCTTCCTAGAACTAACATCATTAAAAAAAAAAAAAAAAAAAGATCCTTTTCATCAAAGGGGGTTGGAATGCAAAAGTAGCAAGTCAAGAAATACCTAGAGTGACAGGCAGGTTTGGCCTTGGACTACCCTCTTCCCAAAACACAAGAGATGACTCTACACATCGCCAGATGATCATTACCAAAATCAGGTTGATTATATTTACTGCAGCCTATGATGGTCAGCGAAAACCAGACCTGGAGCTGACTGTGGCTCAGACCATGAGCTCCTTATTGCAAAATTTAGGTTTAACTTGAAAAAAGTAGGGAAAACCAGTAGGCCATTTAGCCTAAATAAATTCTCTTATAATTATACAATGTTGGTGATGAATAGATTCACAGGATTAGATCCGGTAGACAGAATGCCTGAAGAACTATGGACAGAGGTTCATGACATTGTACAAGAGGCAGTGACTGAAATTATTTCAAAGAAAAAGAAATGCAAGAAGGCAAAGTGGTTGTCTGAGGAGGTCTTACAAATAGCTGAAAAAAGAAGAGAAGTGAAAGGCAAAGGAGAAAAGGAAAGATATACCCAACTGAGTTCCAGAGGAAAGCAGAGTTCCAGAGAAAAGCAAGGAGAGATAAGAAAGACTTTTTACATTAACAATGCAAAGAAATAAGGGAAAGCAATAGAATGGGAAAGGCTAGAGAACTCTTCAAGAAAATTGGAGATATCAAGGGAACATTTCATGCAAGGATGGACACAATAAAGGACAGAAATGGTAAGGATCTGTCAGAAGCAAGAGAAATTAAGAAGAGGAGGCAAGAATACACAGAATAACTATGCAAAAAAGGCCTTCATGACTCAGATTGCCAAGATGATGTGGTCACTCACCAAGAGCCAAACATTGTGAAGTATGAAGTCAAGTGGGCATTAGGAAACATTACTACATAGATAGTGAAGGTAATAGAATTCCAGCTGTGCTAATTACAATCTTAAAAGATGATGCTATTAAAGTGTTGCAATCAATATGTCAGCAAATTTGTTAAACTCCACAGTGGCTATGGAACTGGAAAAGGTCAGTTTTCATTCCAATCACCAAAGAAAGGCAGTGGTAAAAGAATTTCAAACTACCAGACAATTGTGCTCATTTCCCATGCTAGTAAGGTTATGCTCAAAATTCTTCAAGCTAAGTTTCAGAAGTACTTGAATTGAGAATTGTAGGTGTACAAGCTGGGTTTAGAAAAGGCAGAGGAATGAGAGATCAAATTGCCAACACTCATTGGATCATTGAGAATGTAAGAGAATTCCAGAAAAACATCTACTTCTGCTTCATTGACTATGCTAAAGCCTTTGACTGTGTGGATCACAGCAAACTGGAAAATTCTAAAGAGATGTGAGCTTCAACCACCTTACCTGTCTCCTGAGAAATCTGCATGCAGGTCAAGAATCAACTAGACACGAACCAACCAACTGGTCAAAATAGTAACAGGTCAAGGTTACAACTAGACATGAACCAACCAACTGGTCAAAATTGAAAGGAGTACAATAAGGCTGTATATTGCCACCCTCCTTATTTAACTTATATCCATAGTATGTCATGCAAATTGCTGGGTGGGATGAGTTACAAGATGGAATAAAAATTGCCAGGAGAGACATCAGCAGTCTCAAATATGCAGATGATACAAGTCTAATGGCAGAAAGTGAGTAAAAACTAAAGAACCTCTTGATGAGGGTGAAAGAGCAGAGTGAAAAAGTGTGCTTAAAATTCAGCATTATTAAAACTAGCATCATGGCATCTGGTCCCATCACTTCATGGCAAATGCAAAGGGAATATTTGAAGCAGTGACAGATTTTATTTTCTTGGGCTCCAAAATCATTGCATTCAGTGACTGCAGCCATGAAATTTCCTATAGGAAATCAATCCTGAATACTCTTTGGAAAGACTGGTGCTGAAGCACAAGCTGGAATCAAGAAACACAAGCTGGAATCAAGATTGCCGGGAGAAATATCAATAACCTCAGATATGCAGGTGACACCACCCTTATGGCAGAAAGTGAAGAGGAACTAAAAAGCCTCTTGATGAAGGTGAAAGTGGAGAGTGAAAAAGTTGGCTTAAAGCTCAACATTCAGAAAATGAAGATCATGGCATCTGGTCCCATCACTTCATGGGAAATAGATGGGGAAACAGTGGAAACAGTGGCAGACTTTATTTTTCTGGGCTCCAAAATCACTGCAGATGGTAACTTCAGCCATGAAATTAAAAGATGCTTACTCCTTGGAAGGAAAGTTATGACCAACCTAGATAGCATATTCAAAAGCAGAGACATTGCTTTGCCAACAAAGTTTCGTCTAGTCAAGGCTATGGTTTTTCCTGTGGTCATGTATGGATGTGAGAGTTGGACTGTGAAGAGGGCTGAGCACCAAAGAATTGATGCTTTTGAGCTGTGGTGTTGGAGAAGACTCTTGAGAGTCCCTTGGACTGCAAGGAGATCCAACCAGTCCATTCTGAAGGAGATCAGCCCTGGGATTTCTTTGGAAGGAATGATGCTAAAGCTGAAACTCCAGTACTTTGGCCACCTCATGTGAAGAGTTGACTCATTGGAAAAGACTCTGATGCTGGGAGGGATTGGGGGCAAGAGGAGAAGGGGACGACAGAGGATGAGATGGCTGGATGGCATCACTGACTCGATGGACGTGAGTCTGAGTGAACTCCGGGAGTTGGTGATGGACAGGGAGGCCTGGCGTGCTGCGATTCATGGGTCTCAAAGAGTCGGACACGACTGAGCGACTGATCTGATCTGAAGCTGAAGCTCCAATGCTTTGGCTACCTGATGTGAGAACTGACTCACTGGGAAAGACCTTGATGCTAGGAAAGATTGAAAGCAAAAGGAAAATGGGGTAGCAGAGGACGAAATGGTTAAATAGCTTCATGGACTCAATGGACATGAATTTGAAGAAACTCCAGGAGACAGTGAAGGACAGAGGAATGTGGTGTATTGCAGTCCATATGGCCACCAAATGTAGGACATGACTTAGTGACCGAATAACCACACCAACAAAGATCCAATGTGTTTATTTTTGTTTTTATTTCCATTATTCTGAGAGATGGATCAAAAAAATATAGTGCTGCAATTTGTGCAGAGAGAGTCCTGTCTATATTTTCCTCTAGGAGTTTTATTTGTTGGGTCTTACATTTAGGTCTTCAATCCATTTTGATCTTATATTTTTGTGTGGTGTTAAATAATGATTGTATTTCATTTTTAACATGCAGTTATCCAGTTTTCCTAGCACCATTTTTGAAGAGGTCATCTTTCCAATATTGTGTATTCTTGTCTCCTTTGTCATAGATTAATTGACCTTAGGTACATGCATTTATTTCCAGGTTTTCATTCCTGCTCCATTGATCTTTTTATTTTTGTTCCAGTACAGTACTGTTTTCATGACTGTATCTTTGCAGTATAGTCTGAAGTCTGGAAGCCTGATTCCTCCATCTCCAGTTTTCTTTTTCAAGTTTGCTTTGGCTATCTTGGGTCTTTTGTGTGTTTGTATAAATTTTAAGATTTTTATCCAGCTCTGTGAAAAAAGCCATTGGTAATTTGATAGGAATTGTATTGAATCTGTTGATTACCTCAGATAGTATAGTCATTTTGATAATACTGAGTTTTCCAATCCCTGAACGTGGTATATCTTTCTGTTTGTGTCTTCTATTTCTTTTATCAATGTCTTGTAGTTTTCAGAGTCCGGGTCTTTTGTCTCCTAGCATGTGTGTGTGCTTAGTCGCTTCAGTCATGTCAGACTCTTTGTGACCCTATGTACTGTAGCCTGCCAGGCTCTTCAGTCCATGGGATTCTTTAGACAAGGATACTGGAGTGCGTAGCCATGCGCTCCTTCGGGGGATCTTCCCAACCCAGGGACTGAACCCACGTCATTTGCATTGCAGACAGATTCATTGCCTACTGAGCCACCAGGGAAATCCTTGGTCTCTCTAGGTAGGTTTATTCCTAGATATTCTATTCTTTATGATGCCATGGTAAATGGAATTTTTTCTTCAATTTCTCGTTCTGATCTTTCATTATTAGTGCATACAATTACAAGAGATTTCTGTGAATTAACTTTGTAACCTGCAGCTTTACTAAATTCATTTATGAGCTCTGATAGTTTTCTGATAGTGTCTAGGGATCTTCAATGTATAGTGTCATGTCATCTGCAAAAAGTGAGAGCTTTACTTCTTTTCCAATTTTGATTCCTTTTATTTCTTTTCATTCTGTGATTTCTATGGCTAGAAGTTCCAAAACTATGTTAAATAACAGCGGTGAAAATGGACATCCTTATCTTGTTCCTGGTCTTAGAGGAAATGCTTCCACCTTTTCATAATTTGGTATGATGTTAGCTCTAGGTTTGTCATGGATGGTCTTTATTATGTTGAGATATGTTTCCTCTATAACCACTTTCAGTAGAGTTATTATCATAAATGGTGTTTGATTTTGTCAAAAGATTTTTCTGCATCTATTGACATGATCATATGGTTCTTATTTTTCAACTTATTGATATGGTATATCACATTGATTAATTTGTAGATACTGAAAAGCCCTGGTATTCCCTGGGATATATTCTATTTGATCATGGTGTATGATATTTTTGTTGAGGAGTTTTGCATCTATGTTCATCAGCAATTTTGGCCTGTAATCTTCTATTTTTTTTTCTTGTCTTCTATTTTTTCATATTTTTTTTCCTGGTTTTAGTAGCAAAGTAATGATGGCCTCATAGAATGAGTTTGGAGGTTTTCCTCCCTTTCTAATTCTTTGGAATGGTTTCAGAAGGATAGGTGTTAACTTTTCTCTAAATTTTTGGTAAAATTATCCTGCGAAGCCATCGGCTTCTGGAGTTTTTAATCACTTTCAGTGTTTGTGATTGGTTTGCTCTTATTTTCTATTTATTTATTGTTCAGTCTTAGGAGACTGTACCCTTGTAAGAATTTGTCCATTTCTTCCATGCTTTCCATTTTATTTGTATACAGTTGCTCATACTAGTCTTTCACAATCCTTTATATTTCTGCAGTGTCAGTTGTAACTTCTTTTTCATTTCTAATTTTATTGATATTTACCCTCTCCTTTTTATTCTTGATAAGTCTGGCTAAAGACATCAATTTTGTTTATGTTTTCAGAGAATCAGCTTTTAGCTTCATTGATCCTTGCATGTGTTTTCCTTTCTCTATTTATTTCAGCTCTGAGCTTTATGGTTTCTTTCCTTCTAGTAACTTTAGGGTTTGTTTGTTCTTCGTGTCTTATTTTGGGGGAAGGTTAGACTGTTTATTTGAGATTTATCTTGTTTCTTGAGGTAAGATTTTCTTGATGTAAACATCCCTGCTAGAACTGCTTTTGCTACAACCCATAGGTTTGGGAGCTTTGTACCTTTATTTTCCTTTGTCTTTAGGTATTTTTCAATTTCCTTCTTAATTTCTTCAATGGTCCATTGACTGTTTAGTAGCATATTGTTTAGTCTCCAGGTGTGTGTGTTTTTATGTTTGTTTGTTTTTTCTTGCAATTTATTTCTAATCTCATAATGCCATGATCAGGAAAGATGCTTGATAAGATTTTAATTATCTTAAATTTACCAAGGCTTACCTTGTGGCCCAGCATGTTGTCAATCCTGGAAAATACTCCGTGTGCACTTGAGAAGAATGTGTATTCTACTGTTTTGAATGGAATGCTCTATAAGAATTAGCTGAGTCCATCTGGTCTAATGTATCCCTTAAGGTCTGTATTTCCTGATTGATTTTCTATACGGATGATCTGTCCATAGACAAAACTGAGGTGTGAAGTCCTCCACTATTATGGTGTTACTGTCAATTTCTCTCTTTTTGATTTTTAGTCTATACCTTACATATTGAGGGGCTCCTATGTTGCATCTATATGTATTTACAATTGCTATATTTATTTTTTGGATTGATTCCTTGATTATTGTGTTGTGTCCTTCTTTGTCTTCTATGAGTCTTTGTTTTAAAGTCTACATTTTCTGATATGAGTATTACTACTCCAGCTTTCTTTTGATTTCCCTTTGCATGGAGTACCTTCTCCCATGCCCTTTCTTTCAGTCTGTATGTATCCTTAGGTCTGAGGTAGGTCTCTTGTTTACAGAACAGGATGCAGGGTTTGTTTGTTTGTTTTGTATCCACCCAGCCAGTCCAAACCTTCTGGTTAGTGCATTTAATCCATTTACATTTAAGGCAATTATTGATACACAGGATCCTCTTTTCTTAATTGTTTTGGGTTTATTTTTTGTAGGTCTTTTTCTTCTCTTGTGGTTCCTGCCTAAAGAAGTTTCTTTTGCATTTTTTGTAAAACTGGCCTGATGGTGCTGAATTCTAATTTTGTTTCTCTGTAAAACTTGGATTTCTCTGTCAAATTTTAATGGGAGTTTTCTTAGATAGAGTATTCTTGGTTATAGCTTCTTCCCTTTCATTACCCTAAATATATCATGCCACTCCCATCTGGCTTGCAGAGTTTCTCTTAAGAAATCAGCTGTCAACCTTATGGGAATTTCCTTTTATGTTATTTGCTGCTTGTTTCTTGTTGCTTTTAATATTTTATCTTTGTCTTTAATTTTTGTCAGTTTGATTACTGTGCATCTTGTTTTTTCCTCCTTAGGTTTATCATGCCTGGGACTCTGCGCTTCTTGGAGTTGGTCAACTATTTTCTTTCCCATGTTAAAGTTTTTAGATACTATCTCTTCAAATATTTTCCTAGGTCCTTTCTCTAGCCTTCTTCTGGGACCCCCATAATGTGAATGTTGGTGCGTTTAATATTGTTGCTGAGGTCTCATCAGATCAGACCAGATTAGATCAGATCAGTCGTTCAGTCGTGTTCGACTCTTTGCGACCCCATGAATCCCAGCATGCCAGGCCTCCCTATCCATCACCAACTCCCGGAGTTCACTCAGACTCATGTCCATCGAGTCAGTGATGCCATCCAGCCATCTCATCCTCTGTTGTCCCCTTCTCCTCCTGCCCCCAATCCCTCCCAGCATCAGAGTCTTTTCCAATGAGTCAACTCTTCGCATGAGGTGGCCAAAGTACTGGAGTTTCAGCTTTAGCATCATTCCTTCCAAAGAAATCCCAGGGCTGATCTCCTTCAGAATGGACTGGTTGGATCTCCTTGCAGTCCAAGGGACTCTCAAGAGTCTTCTCCAACACCACAGTTCAAAAGCATCAATTTTTCGGTGCTCAGCCCTCTTCACAGTCCAACTCTCACATCCATACATGACCACAGGGAAAACTGTAGCCTTGACTAGACAGACCTTTGTTGGCAAAGCAATGTCTCTGCTTTTGAATATGCTATCTAGGTTGGTCATAACTTTCCTTCCAAGAAGTAAGCATCTTTTAATTTCATGGCTGCAGTCACCATCTGCAGTGATTTTGGAGCCCAGAAACATAAAGTCTGACACTGTTTCCCCATCTATTTCCCATGAAGTGGTGGGACCAGATGCTAGGCTACCTTTATTTCTGTTCAAATTTTTCTTCTATATTCTGTTCTGTGGCAGTGATTTCCACAATTCTGTCTTCTAGGTCACTTATCCATTCTTCTATCTCAGTTATTCTGCTATTGATTTCTTCTAATATATTGCTCATCTCTGTTTCTTTGTTCTTTAGTTCTTCTAGGTATTTGGTAAACATTTTTGCATCCTTTTCCCGAGATCCTGGAGCACTTTCACTATCATTATTCTTAATTATTTTTCTTGAAGTTTGCCTATCTCCACTTTATTTAGCTGTTTTTCTAGGGTCTTAACTTGTCCTTTCATCTGGGACATAATCCTCTGCCTTTTAATTTTGATTTTCTATGATTAAGGGTTTTGTTTTGGAGGTTATAGGATTGTAGTTCTTCTTGCTTCTTCTCTCTGCCCTCTGTTGGATGAGGCTATCTAAGAGGCTTGTGCAAGCCTCCTGATAGCAAGGACTGGTAGTGGGAAAAACTGGATCTTGCTCTGGTGGGCAGAGTTGTGTTCAGTAGAACATCGATTCACTTGTCTGCAGCTAGGTGGGGCTGTGCCCCCTCCCTGTTAGTTTTTTGGCATGAGGTGCCCCAGTCCTGGTGACCTACTCCAGTACTCTTGCCTGGAAAATCCCATGGGCAGAGGAGCCTGGTAGGCTGCAGTCCATGGTGTCACTAAGAGTTGGGCATGACTGAGCGACTTCACTTTCACTTTTCACTTTCATGCATTGGAGAAGGAAATGGCAACCCACTCCAGTGTTCTTGCCTGGAGAATCCCAGGGACGGGAGCCTAGTGGGCTGCCATCTATGGGGTCGCACAGAGTCAGACACAACTGAAGCAACTTAGCAGCAGCAGCAGCCCCAGTCCTGGAGTCTACAGACTGTATGGTAGGGTTAATGGCATTGTTCAGGGGCTCTTGACAATGGGTACATCCTTGATCTTTTGTTGACAGTGCCCTTTTCCCTGTGGTGAATCACTTCTGGCCCATACCTCTACAGGAGACCCTCCAGCACTAGCAGGTAAGTCTCATTCATTCTCTGTGGGGATGCTATTCCTTTCCCCTGGGTCCTGGTGCACATGAAATTTTATGTGTGCTTTCCAAGAGTGGAGTCTTTGTTTTCCCCAGTCCTGTGGAAGTTCTTTGATCAAATCCTGCTAACTTTCAGAGTTTGATTCTCTGGGGATTCCTCATCCCTTTGCCAGATCCCCTAGCTGGGAAGTCTGAGATGGGGTTCAGAACCTCCACAACAGTGGGAGAATTTCTTTGCTAGTATTGCCCTCTAGTTTGCGGGTCACCCACGCTTTATTGTGATTGTGCCCCTCATACCATCTCATTGTAGCTGCTCCTTTGTCTTTAGATGTGGGGTATCTTATTTTGGTGGGTTCCAGTGTCCTTCTGTCGATGATTGTTCACTGCTAGTTGCAATTTCAGTGCTGTTTCTGGAGGAGGAGAGCACATGTCCTTCTACTCCACTATCTTGAACCAATTTCCTTAAAGTGATGTTCCAGACTTGATATGAACTTGAGTCTCCATGTTCCAGTCAATCATTAATACAGTCAGCCTCTTTCATCTTGTTTTTGTCTTGGTTACTCTTTCTATGTTCATTTCAGTCATCCCTTATTCCTTCATGAGGGCAGGGAAGACTCAGGCAAAATTTTAAACTGTGCAGATTTGCTTCAGTCACATCTCAGGAAATTCTTCTTCAATGCCAGTCTTCAGAGACACAGGAAAAACAACCACCCAGACCTCAGGTTTACCAATTTTTAAAGCAAATAATTGTTCTTTCCACGTGGCATAGAATTAAAATATGGAAGGCAAATTAGAAGATATAAACTGAGTTCATAAATAAAACAGAATTTCTTTTCAACTGAGCTCATTAAAAAGGAGAAAATTCTATATTTTCAAATAATCTCTTCAGTTACTTACTCCCTCTTTCAACTCCAGTGACTTTTCATTTCTTGCTACCCTCACTTAACTGACTTATTAAGAAAGTCAGTTAAGATAGTCTATTAAGAGGAATACTTTCTTGTAGAATACCTTAAATTTGGAGACATCAGAAAGAACCACTTGCAAGGCTTAAAAATTCTGACTGGATTTGTGTTTTTTCTTGCATAATCATGAAAACTTTGCATTCTGTAAAAATTTACATTTGTCCAAAAGAAATGATTTTCTGGGGGACTGGGGGTAGGAACCAAAGGAACCTGTGAAACAGATTCCTATTTTTCCATACAAATTAAATTCTTCTCTTCCATAATGACAGAAGTGAGCCTGTAACTTCCTAGTCAAAAACTATGTTTCTCAGAATGCCTTGTAGATAGTCTTGGCTTTGTTACTAAATTTTGGTCAATGATGTCTGTAAGAATAAACAAAATGCCTTCTCAGTTAAGATCTTAAAGGTATACATCTTCCTTTTTATTTCTCTTTTCCTTATGCTATTTCCTGAGATGCGGATATAACGTTGAGCCAGCTTATACCATGTGGGCAAGGATGATCCTCTACGAAAGATGAAACAAAAATCTGAAAATTTCTATGTCTCTGGGTGCTCTTGTAAAGTAGATCTGCTTAGTAGCTCAGGACAGCCTGTATCCAGATTGCTACCAAGAAAGAAATAAAATTCTGTCTTATGTAAGTATTTATGAGTCTCTGTTAAACAGCTTTGTTGAACAGCTGAAATATATTCTAGCTACCACAAAATTTGGCACCTGAAATTGATGTCTTGACATATCACATCTTGAAATATGTAATATTTATTGGTTTAGTTGTCAGGTAATGGGCAGCAAAGACACAGTATTCCTGGCTGAAAAATTGGAATGCTATTAAAAAGTGCTTGATAAAACTGTTGCTTATGATATCTTGAAAGTCAGATCATATTCTGACCAGTACAATAACTCTAGAAAAATATGGTTTTTTAAAAAGTCTTGAATGCCAATATACATTTGTGTGTAGTGATGCTTTTAACAAATTCTGCAAAGGGAAAATGATTTCAGGATATTGCTAATCATCTTAAAAGGAGAATTTTAAATATATGCAGTGAGAATAAGGGGAACTTTACTTGCTTGAATTCAGCAATCCAATTTGGCTGAGTGGCTGGTAACTAAGAGCCTTGAAAGTTAAAACAAAATACAAAAATACAAAAACTGCTTTTGTACCTTAAACTAAAACATTTGTATGAGATGGCTCTGAAGATAGCAAGAGATATACGCCCAAGGACTGCTCAAACACTTCCAGTGTAAGATTTTTAGGCCAGAGCTATCTCGATGGCAGAAATCATATTAAAAGGGGTTATCTTTCTCACCTAAACTTATTTTCTAGATTGCTTTAAGATAGTATCTGTGTGTTATTAAGGAGGAATGAGAAGACAGACTAGTGAATAAAAACAATAAAGTCTTTGGTTTAAAAAAAAAACAATATCTTTGGTAATTAGAAGTACATATACTATTATAGAAATCTGTTAAGTTTCCAGAAGACTATATTGATAAACAAATGTCAAACCTGCATGCCAAAAGGCATGTGGCCTAAGTAATGTCCGTGCCCTCAGAAGTGCAGTAACAGGAATGGAGATGTAAAAGATGCACTGTTGCCAAGAAATGCCAATTCTCCATTGTTTACTTCAGATGTGGTCACTGAAGATAATGAAGAAGAAGAATGTTTCAGGGGAAAATTCTAGGATGAATGAAGAACAGTGTGTAAGGCCATTCGTCCAAGAGAACAAGACCCGGAGTTGTAGGATGGAATAAAAAAGAATTTACTTCACTGCCAAGTTGGGGACATATTTGCAACTTCCATCCAGTGGGGTTTGATAATTATAATGGGCATGAAGCTGCTATACATTTCTTATTTCTTTTTTTTTTTTCTAAATGTAATTGACATTATCTTTATATGACTCCACAGTTTTATGCAAATCATTTGTGTGTGTCGAGGGGAGAAGAGATCTGAAAACCTTGCTATTTTAATTTAGGAGTCACCAGAACCCCAAAAGGCTACCTGGACCTCATAGAGGTCATCAAGATCCCGTAGTCAGTGCTGAAATCATTAACTTCCTGGACATATGCAACTGTATCTTTTAAAGAAGAGATGAGTGTTGTCTATATGTTTGATGAAACGTGCATAGAGATACTTACTTAAGTAAGTATCCACAGGGCAGACATTAGAAAGACTATTAGTTCCTCAATACCTAATTACTCTTCCATGGTATCACTTCTTATAAAATCAAATTATTTTTTCAGTCAAAGACTACCTTCCCCAGGTTCCCTTGAAATTACGCCTGCTAGTTCACTAAGTTTTAGCAACGGCGCATGAAGAAGTGATGTGTGTTACTTTTAGGTTACATGGCGCATGGCTTCCTTCCTTCCCCAATTCATCCAGATTTCTGAAACATGAAGTTGGTGATGAGTTAACTGGACTCATGTGGACAAAGAAACTCCCTTGGGGCATGAAATAGAATTCATATCTTATGACAAGACAAGACAGATTTAACCATAAAAATTCTTCTCTGCCTTTTGGTCTCCTATTACCCCTGACTGTGCATTGTTTATTTGCATCATGCATTGACCAAATCTCCCCCATTGGCAGGAATACCTCTTCAACCATAAAAAACAACATTCCCCTAGCATCCACAAGACCACTCTTTAAACAACTCTTCTTGATCTTATAGGAGGTCACATGACCCACCAGGATGACGCTTAGATTTTGATTATGTAAACTGTCAATGATACATTTTTTTGATACACATTTGAGACAAATGGGGTCCTCTCTCAAAAAACTTATATAACTGTGCCTTGATTTCTAATGGGCAGAACAATTCTCAGAGTTTTCTGAGATACTCTTTCTGGGTTATAATCCTCAAATTTGGGCTTAGGTAAAATTTTCCAGTTCTTTCTTAGATCAACTGATTAATTTTTTTGTAAACAAGGGATATTGAAGCTACAAGCTAGAACTCTCTGAGTTACTAGCTTCCATACGAGACTTGGCCCATCATTTGGTCTCCTAAAGGAAATAAGCCGCTATCATGCCAAATTAAATGATTTTAATTTGGCAGTGCACTACAAAATACCACAAAAGGATTTCAAGTGTGCAAGATATTGATCTCAACCCTTGGGGAGACAGGGTAGAACCTGAAGCTGCTAGAATCATTAGGCCACTCACCAACTTCTGCAAAATGTCTTTTGTTTAAACCTATTCTATGTCATGACATTAGAAACACTAGGAAATTCTGCCCTAAACAATACAGAATCTTACTGTTTTAGGTCATGAATAACCTGCTTCACTGAAATCTGGAAAATGTCCTACAGTATAACCTTAAGAAATACAACCCAGAAGTAACTAGGCTATGCAATTAATGGCAAGTAGGATTGCCTTTTATAATAATTGGACATGGCCTCTCATCCCTAAGCCCTCAGGCTGAGAAGGTGGAAAGGCAGTTTCAGCTCCAGCCTCCATTCACCTGGTATCCTCTTCAATTCTCTTAGGTTACTGAAAGGATCCAGCAGGAAGTGAGCCTAAGTAGGAAGCAGAAGGCCCGAGGCGTCCGCACGCACGGACTCCATTACGTGTGCTTCAGTGCTGGTATTGTCATCCCGACTTCCTAGCCCGAGTAATAAATCCCCATGTGAAAGTAATCCCAGCAAGTTCCAGGTTGTCGTTTTTGTCTGTCCTTAAACATGGATACCTGCCTGGTGGTCTGGCCCAGAATCCCTATTATTATTTAGAACAATTCCATCATACAGGCTTAATGTGAAAAATAAGCCCGGAGGGCAAAGTAGATGATGCCATTAACAAGAGTTGTAGATAAACAATCTATGGCAAAATGATTTAATATAACTCCTTGGGCCAAGAGCATGAGAAAATTTCTAGTTGCCTTTTGAATTTATACAAGATCAGAGATTCTTGGAGTCAGTCATAAACAAAACCGATTTAATGACCCCTTGTTTGGAACAGTAAACCATTCACAGATGTTAAGAGATATACTAAAAATGGGTTGGCAAACAGGATGAAGAGGCCCCAGAGCCTCCACCCATCCACTCATCTTCTCAAGGGAATGATAACTTAAAATGTTACTTTCTGACCACCCTGGACTTGCTAAGTCTCAGAGGTTTCTATGAATCTATGACTAATAGTTTCTCTTCTGTCTGGAATTTAAATGTGAAACAACGTGAAGAGGACCACACCTTCCCTCCAGACCCTTACTAACCATGAGAGGGAAAAAAAAAAATCAGTTTTCCTTCCAGCTGAGCAACTGAGAAATAGAATATGGAAATAATGTATCTTGTGACATTAAGTAATGTTATAAAACATGGAGATAGAAAGCTCCTTTTCTGGAAGTGTCCATTTGACCCTAACACATGTCTTACCTTTTATGTATCTTGACTGTGGCTCTCTCTGTAGGCGTATTATGTAGGAAAAATCAAATATAGGCTGACCATTGACCTAATCTGTGTATGACCTAGGTTGGAAAGGATAAAATGGGTCAGTCAGGTCTCCTCTTTTAAAAACTTGAAGGAAAAAATATAAAGTAAGTGAACTATTTACCTATAAAAATTTAAAAAGCAATACCTTGGCTTAGAGAAACCAGTTCTTTGCCTAATCAACTCTTTCTTGTTATTCAAATGTCAACATAAACTTGACTTCCTCAGGGAGGTCTTCCTTTATCTTTGAAAGTGAAAGCAAAAGTCATTCAGCCTTGTCTAATTCTTTGTGACCCCATGGACTGTATAGGTCAGAATACTGGAGTGGGTAGCCTTTCCTTTCTCCAGGGGATCTTCCCAACCCAGTGATTGAACCCAGGTCTCCTGCATTACAGGCAGATTCTTTACCAACTGGGCTATCAGGCAAGCCCTCCTTTATCCTTAGACTGGATTTAACCTCCTAGCCTGTAGCATAATGAACTTGGCCTTGTTATATTCATCATAAGGACTTGTTTAAGGACTTACCAAATCACTGCAGATGGTGATTGCAGCCATGAAATAAAAAAACAAAACAAAACAAAACAAAACAAAAAAAACCGCTTACTCCTTGGAAGGAAAGTTATGACCAACCTAGATAGCATATTCAAAAGCAGAGACATTACTTTGCCAACAAAGGTCCGTCTAGTCAAGGCTATGGTTTTTCCTGTGGTCATGTATGGATGTGAGAGTTGGACTGTGAAGAAAGCTGAGCGCCAAAGAATTGATGCTTTTGAACTGTGGTGTTGGAGAAGACTCTTGAGAGTCCCTTGGACTGCAAGGAGATCCAACCAGTCCATCCTAAAGGAGATCAGTCCTGGGTATTCATTGGAAGGACTGATGCTGAAGCTGAAACTCCAATACTTTGGCCACTTCATGTGAAGAGTTGACTCATTAGAAAAGACCCTGATACTGGGAGGGACTGGGGGCAGAATGAGAAGGGGACGACAGAGGATGAGATGGCTGGATGGCATCACTGACTCGATGGACATGTGTTTGAGTAAACTCCAGGAGTTGATGATGGACAGGGAGGCCTGGTGTGCTGTGATTCATGGGGTCGCAAAGAGTTCGACACGACTGAGCGACTGAACTGAACTGAACTGAAAGTCTTACTATAAACTCGTGCTCAAGTGAGAAACCTGGGTGTCATTCATGAATCCTCTCTCTCCTTCACTCCTGAATCTAAACCGCAGCCCCATAAATCCTACTTCCAAAATATATTTCAAGTCTAACTACTTTTGTTCCATATCTTTTGCCAGCTGCTTACCCAATTTCACATCTTTGCTCAACTGGACTACAAAAGACTCAAACAAACTAAGTAGATTCTCATTTCTACTTTTACTTCCTTTTTATCCATTTTCCACAAAGTTAACTTTGTGGAAAGAGTGATCTTCAAAAATGGAAATTGTTACAAATCACTTGCTTGGCTAAAATGGTACAGAGGTTTTTCCATTGTGCCTAAAATGTAAACTCTGACACAGACTATAAATGATGCCTTATCCCTTCCCTGTCACTCTCCCTCGACCCCCAAAATCTCATCTCACCTCATAGTGCCACCTCCTCCCTCACTGGGGTTTACTTTCATGGCTTAGTTTTTAGTTCTTCAAATCTACTAAGCTCTATTCCACTTCAAGGCCATTTCCAGAGTATCCTTCTACTCAAGCACTCTCAGTTTTCAACAGGCATTTCTTTAATTGGTCCTTCTCTTACCACCTAGTCTAATTCAGCTTTCCCTGATATACTCTTTTAGCAACTTTTATACTTTTCAAATTTTGGTGGTATGTGTTTGTTTGTGTGATTTCTTGTCTCTTCTCCTGAACTGTCAGATTCCTATGGATGGGGGCCCTAGCTGCTTGGTTTAGCACATAGTGTAATGCCTTCCACATAATATATGCCCAATACATTTATGCTGGATTAATTAGAATATGAGCCAAGAAACTGGTCTCTTGAGTGGAAGCAGACATGGAGAAAGGAGATAGACAAAGATAAGTAGACAGTGAGCAATCCTCAGAGAAATAAAAAAGTTGGTTCTTAGATTTGTGAAAGCTCCACTTTTATTCAACTTGTACTTTTTTTCAGAGGGAAGCAAACAAAAGCAAACAAACAAGCCTCTTTCATTAATAAGAGATAATATGTGTTCCGTGAAATTAAATAAACAAACAAACCCTAATTACCTAACTAAAGTAGTATATTATCATGGTGAAGTGAAAGAATAGATTGAAAATACAACAATTTGTCATTGCAAAGAAGAAAGGGACACCGCTATCTTAGATTATTTGTATGCATTTGCTAGTGATTAGTTTGTTAATCATCTGTCTCTCTCAGTTGTGTGTAAACTTCCGAATGGCAAGACCTCTGTCTATATTGTTCGTGGATACATTCCCAGTACTCGTAAAAAATAATGGTTTTAAAGACTACATGGGTTTAAAATTTACTACTTGGAGAGTAGTTGAGGGTGACGCATGTGCAGGAAAATACAGATAGCATTTAGGAACTTGTCATATAGATTAGAATATATTTCCTCTTGGGGTTAGTTCTTGACTCCTGATAAACTTCTGTCCAATGACAAATCTGCTAAAATGATGTCTGGAAACTTATATAATCAATGAAACTTGTGGATTTCAACCATGGAGAAGAGAAAGAATTGAACATCTACTGTCCTAAATAGCAATTGTGCTAGAAATATTTCAGTGGAAATCTGGTGTTTTGGGAAGGATAACATAATCAAGGATTTTTACAAAAAAAAAAGATTACAGAATTGAGAAGGCAAATTCCTGGATAACACAACTAGCATTCATTTTTGTTTTTGGCTTACACATTGAGAAATATCTCTGTGGAGTCTGAGAATTCAAATGATATGAATTTCTGTCTACCTTATATCTGCACAGAGACTACTGTCTTATCTATGTAGCAAATTTAATAAGGATAGCATATATTCTTAATTTTCTCAACAAAAGCATTTCTCAAGTACTACCTTTATATTCCTCTTCATTCGTTCTTTCAACATATATCTATCACCAAAGTTTCATTGGGAAATTTTGCATAAATAAATATCTACCAATTGAAACACTTATACTGACAGTGCCTATATGGGTCCAAAGAATGGACTAGATCTTTATTCTCAAATTTAACTGCAGATTAGCATCGTAGGGAACAGTTTTAAAATTATTTACACCTGAGTCCTACCAAAGGAGAGCTCATCCCAATTAAATTTGAATTTTGGGGACAGTGTTTAAGTGTGGATTTTTTAAAGCTCCCCTTGAATACCTAGGATTGCTGGATGAATTACTGGTAGTTGTTGATAATGCAGTCTTGCTTCCTTCATGGTCTTCCGGGCTGAGTGTTGACTGCATCCAAAATGAGCCCAGCATCAGTGTCTGCCATTCTCTCCATTTGAAGACACAATTACTCAAAGATTTTGCCTTTCTCACTTGTTTTCAATCAGCTCTGGATCACCTATGTGTTTCTTTGATTTGCAAATATCCTTTTTAGTAGAGAATCAATAAAAAGGTGTTTTTCAAATCTGTACACCTAACTGGGTCATCTGCTAGTGAGAGCTATTGGAGAACTTAGGCTCCTTCCAACTAAGAGTAATGTCTAGTCAAACCCCACAAATCACTTGGAGTGTGCGTAATATTTAATTTTGTATTTCCACAGGTTTACCTAAATGAAACATTTATTTTTTTTTTTAAAGTCCATTCTGCCAAATTAAGGATCTAGCATTTACAGAGAGACAAAAATAGAGTAAGTATTCAGGTCCAGGAAAAACAGATTTATGAGCTTCAGAATATTTTCCTTCCATCTTATTGTTCAATTTCCTCTAAAGTCCATCTTGTCTTAATTATTATATGTATCTTAAAAGTGATGAAACTTTCAGTAATTGAGCAATTTTCAGTTAAAGTGTTGCTAAAGACAGAAATGAGACTTTTTCCCTGTTGTGTGAGTGGTGATATTAGATATTACAGGTAGTTAGTGGAATGCGTTAGAGAAACAACAAGACAAAGATGTCCAGGAAAGCCGTGCCAGTTCACAGTATTAATCTTGTCCTAAGAGCACTGAGCATGTGCCAACACCCCTGGAACAAAGTAACTTATGTGAAAGCCAAGGAGGGGAAGAGCAGGTGGCGGCAGAGACTCCCAGGCACTCACAAAGCTCCTGCTGTTCAGGGGCCCAGCTCTGAAGAGCGGCCTTGATCGCACAACTGAATGAATGACTCTCAAAGTGACTGATACACCGTGAGTATCAAAGGGTGTTTCTGAGTCGTCATTAACATGCACGTGCAAAAAAGATATTTAAATGAATTCCTGTAATCGGTCCACCTTTGTACACCAGCTCAAAATGTCTGTCAAAAGTCGTTTCATTTTTTTTTTTTCCAACTGACTATATTTGGATTAGATGGTAGAGAGTGAATATTTAACCCAGCAAATTAAAGGGGCTTCAACAATTCACTGGGCATAGTTGTCCTTCAGGGAAAAGGAATTAAGAAAGCAATTGCTAAGCAGATATTCAATCGTGACAGCTTCCCTTTTAGTTGTGATCCCTATTGAAAGCCAATTTACTAATCCAACTGAGTGCAGGTTAGTAAAAACATCCACCGACCATATTTTTATAGTGTCAGTTATTCTTTTTTGCTTCTTTACCAAATTCACGAATCGTATCTACTACCTGAGCATCATATGCAAGATGCTTAGTTTCTTATTTCTAGCTAAAATCCTGGGGGAGTAATTCCATGGATCTAACAGTGATGGCAGGAGCATCATGAAGTTTTCCAGACATCAGAAATGTATAAGTAAGCAGCTCAAAGAAACAGACAGAGAGAATAGACTTCTGGACATGGGGAGAGGGGAGGAGAGGGTGAGATGTATGGAAAGAGTCACATGGAAACTTACATTACCATATGTAAATAGATAGCCAAAGGGAATTTGCTGTATGTCTCAGGAAACTCAAACAGGGGCTCTGGATCAACCTAGAGGTGTGGGATGGGGCGGGAGATAGGAGGGAGGTTCAACAGGGAGGGGACATCTATGGCTGATTCATGTTGAGGTTTGACAGAAAACAGCAAAATTCTGTGAAACAATTATCCTTCAATAAAAATCAAATCAATTAAAAAAAGATACAGCAAAAAGAAATGTTATATACTGTCCATGGACCCAGAGATATCAGATGATACCTTTGCTTCATACAGCATAATCAGTTCTGAGGTTTAATATGCTTTTATTGAACACAGCTTCTGAAGAGAGCAAGGTTCCTTGATAAATAAACATCAGCTTTACAAACCACAGGGGCTTGTGGTTTGTAAACACCGACCTCATGCATTTGCTTGCATCTTGGGAAACTCCTGAGACTTCCCCGTGGGAGTGAGTGTGTAAAAGCTAAAAACAACCAGATACTCAGAGCTGTAATAAATAAATAAAGCTACAGGTTTGGAAATAGATGAGGATGATGATTTAATTTCAGAAGTAGAAAGTACTGGAGGGTCTGATCCTGGGCCAGTGAAGTAGATTTCCCTGGTTTGATTAAAGATGACACTTCTTCCCTTTATGTAAGATTCCTTCTCTGACATCGTATGTGTTTTTCCCCTTTGTTGTAGTGAAAATCTCTGAAAGTCTGTCAAAAACATGTCTGTGTACCTCTTTCCTCTCTTTCCAGTATAAGCAAGGTGAAGGAGTTAAGGGCCATACATATATTAACATGTGAAGTGAAAGTCGGTCAGTCGTGTCTGACTCATTGCGACCCCATGGACTGTAGCCTGCCAGGCTCCTCTATCTATGGGATTCTCCAGACAAGAATACTCAAGTGGATTGCCATTTCCTTCTCCAGGGGATCTTCCCAACCCAGGGACTGAACCCCGGTCTCCTGTGGCTCTTACATTGCAGGCAAATTCTTTACCATCTGGGTCACCAGGGAAGCCCATATAGTCACATAAATCAGTTCAAAACATGAATTCTTTTGTAACACCTTTGAAACTGACTCTTTGAAAGAATGAGGGCTTTTATCAAGGTGAGATAATTTTGAAGAATTGGAGGACAGGTAAGGCTTCGGGGTGAAGCTTTTTTGGGAAGCTATAGTGGGAAGCATAAAATAGTACTTAGTTGCTTGGTTTTATCTGACTCTTCAAGACCGCATGGACTGTAGCCCACTAGGCTCCTCTGTCCCTGGGATTTTCCAGGCTAGAATACTGAAGTGGGTTGCCATTCCCTTCTCCAGGGGATCTTCCTGACCCAGGGATCGAACTTGAGTCTCTTGGATCTCCTGCACTGCAGATGGATTCTTTATCACCTGAGCCACCAGGGAAGCCAAAGTGTTCAGGGTTCTGAATATTTAAGAGTTAGGGAACAGGGCATAAAGGAAGTTAGAAAGGGTCTAAAAAGCAAATATAGAAAAATATGCAAAGAAAAATACCCTTATTGCATGTGGTAGATCAGGATTTCCAGAGACACATAGTTTAAAAATGACTACAATAGGCTGTATTACCAGAAATAAAGAGGGAATTTTCTTTGCTTTTATTCTTCTCTTTTCTTTATTTTCCTTTTAAATCCCCCTCCTTCTTTTTTGTTTTTTTTTTTTAAAAAGTCCATTTGTTGAGAATCTAGCTTTAGAAGACATGTACTAAAACATATAGTAAAGAAAATTGAATTAAGTTGCTGTGAGGATTATGGTGATAATGACAAAAAATGATATCAGCATCAGAGTGTGAAGGGAAAGCTGCTTCCAAGAACTCATCTCCCCAGGTGAGCCTCCTGATGTGAGAAGCCGGTATGCCTTACACATCACACTATGCTGGAAATAGATGAGGTTCACCAAACTGTTTATTTAACCTTCACAATAACCCTGTGTGGTTAATACCATTTCATTCCTGCAGGAGAGGGAAGGTCACAGGTACACAAGAAATTTCCCAGGGTGACAATGAGCAATATTGTACACAGAATTAAGCATAAGCCGGATGGTGATGAACAACATTGTTTATGTGGGTAAGTGTGACCTTACAAATAACATTGAAAAGTACAACGTGATTTTATGTTAGGGATGGACCATAATGAGACGGTTTAAAAAGGAGAAAGAGTACCCTGAATCAGGATACTCTATGTGTGCTCTAGAATGACATTTATCACTTTCCTGGTTTTGAGAAAAGCATTTGCAATAAAGTAAGAGGATTTTGATAACAGAAAGCACAATGTGAAAGTCAGCCAAGCACTGTCAACCAGATTTAATAATTAAACAGAATTTTAAAAGTTTAATCATGACCCCTGCTGATTAAACTGTTTTCTTTCTAGGAATAGAAACTAGTAGGTACTCTCCCAAAGTCCTACTTAGAATTGTGCGTAAGCACTAGCAAGCCATCCCTAGGAGAACGCCGTAAAGCGAGAACAGAGTTGAGTTAGCGTTTTTTGGTTTAAGTGTGACCATGAAACAGTTCTCAGATGAATAGAACACAGAAAAACAGATGTGATTTGGATAATTCAAGAATATTCAAACAATTAAATAAATAAACTACAGGCCTTTAAAAATAAGGCTGTATGAAGTGAGAGAAATAAAGAATAACTCTTCAAGGTTTCTTATTTTCCTACATACGTGGTATACTTTCTAAACCTTTTACATGAGAAATGAGGTAAAGATTTTGTTCTTTTTATGCAATTTTAATGTGGTTAATGCAAACTGATAGTGTTGCTAATTAAGATGACTACATTTTTATTTAGATGGTCTTCTGGGTATAAAAACTGCATGTAATTGTAATATTAATGAAGTGTTTATAGATTTTTGGATGAAATTTGTTTTGCTTTAAGGCAGTTTTATGATTATTACTTTTATTACATATATAAACATTTTCTTTATCTTAGCAATGGAAGTCCTTTTCTTAAATAATGAGAAGCAACAAAAAACAAAATATATTACCAACTAAGGAAAATATTTGAGCATCATAAAATGTATATATAAAACCTTAATACATAGAATTCATCTTTATTCAAATAAAAGAAAATCTATTTTGTTTTGGTGGCCAGTAATGAACATTAAAGCTAAACAGAACACTTTGTGACTACTCAACTGAAGACAAATCGACAATTAAGAGTGTAGAGTTGCAAAGCACATTTGAGACTGCCTTATTAATATTAATTTTAAAATACATAGAAGGGTCAGTCCATTATAAGAAATGTTATAAGATGTAAATATGCAAGAAAAGGAAAAAATAATTGGTCTATTTCTTCTGCAAAACATTTTATAAGTACAATTTAGAAAGGTGTAATTTATAGAAAAATGTTTGAATTATTCAGATATTTTTAAAAGAAACTTTAGAGTTGATACAGAATGCAATTATACAGAAAAATTCTGTACATATATGCATATATGTCACATATATTAATATACATGCATATATATACAGCTTCTTTTTTTGCTTTATTTTTCATAGACTTTGAATACATTTGAACCTCCCTCTGCCATTGTTCCCTACACAAATCATTCAGAGTTAGACTCTAGCTCTCTTGACTCATTAGCTCTGTGAATTGTAGCAAGTCACTTAATTTCTCTGAGCTTCAATACCTTCCTGTATACAATTGGATTCTATAGGCTGTTGAATTGATGAATTAAGATAATAGCTACAAATGCTCTCAGGAGAACTACATTTAATATAATTAAATTTAACATATGTGGAATACTATTACATACATATATATTATATAAAATATGCAAATTGATGATTTACATTTTATGATTTATAGCCTTCATTATAAAGTAGGTATGGGTTATTTTTAAAAAATTAGAAATAAGAATTGTCAGTCTGGTTAAGGCCTTCTGAAATCTCCTAGTCAGGAAGTGGTGGCATGAGTTGTTCTGACTTCACAGCCTGTGCTGACCACGACACCACGCAATTTTGTATTTATAAAGCATGTTTCAAATAAAAGCAATTTCTTGTGAAGAGACGTTCACTATTAAATAGGTCCACTTGGATCCTTTCCATTGACTATTTGCTTTTAAAATACCAAAAGGACCATGCTCTAGGTCTGTTACAATTTCAGTAGAAGCAGCACTGCCTCTTATAATAGTGCTAGTAGAAACAATATTGTCATATTACATAGTCTGTAGATGGTGCAGAGAAATGGCCTAAAATAAATTAGGAAGGAATTGCTTTGGAAAATTCTTCCTTCTAGGGAAGGAGATTTCTAGAAAAGGAGGGGAAAATAATTACTGTCACATCGGGTTGAAAGATTACGCTCAAGTCAGACTCCCTTGAATGCCCTGGAAATGGTATAAGCAGTCTTCAACTAGGAATGCTGTGACCATAAGCCAAGATGTACTATAGCAAAGTGAGCATGAGGCTTTTAGCCAGCTGCCAAGTTTATACCTTAGCTTCAGCTGGTACTAATAGTGTAGTGTAGTGTAGATCACTCAATCTCTGTATACTTCAGTGTTGTTTTCTCATGTGTAAATCAAGGAAAATGGTAATACTTCTCTATAGTTTTATTATGTGGATTAAATCACCTATTAGATGTAAAATAATTAGAATAATATCTGACATAGCAGCACTTAAACATTCTTCCCAAGTTTACCAATAAACTTCCAATTACAAAATCCAATAAAACTTTTTTAGTACTTTTCTTTCTTGATCTCTCACTAGTATTTGTAAGTTGGTGTATTTCTTCCATTTGTAACTTTTTTTTTTCCTTTGGAAATCTATGAACAGATTATAAGTTTTAAGAATGCCATGATACATGTCAGACCCTGAACAGTGTGTCTGATCTACAGGCATACTATATGCTAGAGTTATAGTTGTATTTTGCTGCTGCTGCCTACTTTATGGGGAGGTTCCATACTTCTCATTATATCCCCAATAATATTACTCATAATCTTCTCATAGGTCATACCTCTATCACAGATATCATGGATATCATTACCTACCACAGAGCTTGCCAGAGAGTCAGCACTTGTTATTTATGTGCTAATTCCATAAATATTCACTACAAATCTTCACAGGCATGTTTACAGCAGTGTTATTCATAATTGCTAAAATTTCAAAGTCACCATGATGTCCTTCCATAGTGAAGTGAAAGTTGTTAATTTGTGTCTGACTCTTTGCGACCCCATGGACTATACAGTCCATGGAATTCTTCAGGCCAGAATACTGGAGTGGGTAGCCTTTCCCTTCTCCAGGGGATCTTCCCAACCTAGGGATTGAACCCAGGTCTCCAGCATTGCAGGCAGATTCTTTACTAGCTGAGCCACAAGGGAAGCCCAAGAATACTGAAGTGAGTGGCCTATCCCTTCTCCAGGGGACCTTCCTGACCCAGGAATCAAACCAGGGTCTTCTGCATTGCAGGCGGATTCTTTACCAACTGAAAAACTGGTTCATCCAGATAATGGAATATTATTCAGTGCCAAGAGGAAATGAGCCATGAAAAAAAAGCAGAGACATTACTTTGTCAACAAAGGTCTGTCTAAACAGAGCTATGCTTTTTCCAGTAGTCATGTATGGATGTGAGAATTGGAACATAAAGAAAGCTGAGCGCCGAAGAATTGATGCTTTAAAATTGTGGTATTGGAGAAGACTCTTGAGAGTCCCTTGGACTGCAAGGAGATCCAACCAGTCCATCCTAAAGGAGATCTGTCCTGGGTGTTTATTGGAAGGACTGATGTTGAAGCTGAAACTCCAATACTTTGGCCACCTGATGCAAAGGACTGACTCATTTGAAAAGACCCTGATGCTGGGAAAGATTGAAGGCAGGAGAAGAAGGGGACGACAGAGGAGGAAATGGTTGGATGGCATCACCAACTCAATGGACATGAGTTTGGGTAAACTCTGGGAGTTGGTGATGGACAGGGAGGCCTGGCATGCTGCAGTCCATGGGGTCGCAAAGAGTGGGACACACCTGAGCGAATGAACTGAACTGAAGCCATGAAAAGACAGGGAGAAATTTTAAGTGTATATTGCTAAGTGAAAGAAACCAATCTGAAAAGGCGACATATTTTGTGATTCCAAATATATGACATTTTGGAAAAGATAAGCTATGGAGACATTGAAAAGATCAATGGTTGTCAGGAATTAGGGATTAAGGAGGGTTCATTAGATGGAGCACAAAGGATTTTTCGGGCAATGAAACTATTCCATGTAACTGCAATGGTGGATATATGCCACTATACATTTGTCAAAGTCCCTAGAATGTACAACGTCGAGTGAACTCTAAACTATGGATTCTGGGTGATTGTGATGTGTCAGTATAAGTTATCAGTTACAGCAAATGTACCGCTCCGGTGCAATATGTTGATCGTGGAAGAAGGGATGTGTCCAGGGGGCAGGGTGCATGTGGGAGCTCTCTGTACTTACCACTCAACTTTGTTGTGAACCTAAAACTTCTCCAAAACACAAAAGTTTATTAACTATGAATAAATGAATAAATAATTACATTTTAAGAAGGGATGAGTTGAACGGTGAAGATTTATTAGGGAAAATGACATCTGAACTGGGCTTTGACACATCGGTAAACATTAGAATGCTTGAGAAACAAGAGAGAAGGAAGCCTCTTAGGTAGAGGGGATAGCCCACTTCAATGTTCATAGGCTTGAAAAAGCACTTTGAATTTAGAAGAAAAATAACACAGGCAAGTTAGTATTGTTGGAATATAATTTAACTAAACAAATACCCCTAAGTTTTTATTCATATAATTGGTAAGTCTCAAATTTATTCTTCTGAAATTAGTCAGCATCTTTTGATTACTTTTTCTTATCTGAATAGAGTCCCCAGTTATAAGCATATGGTAAAAAATATTCTGACAAACTGACAGACTAATTTAGCCTAAAATGCTCTAGTCTCAGTTGAAGAGAGTCCACTGGACCTGTTCATGAGCAAACAAGGACTCTCTGATTCATTTAGCTTCTTTTGTGTATCTGAAGACTATAGTTAAACAGTGTATAATCCACTGAAAGAGACACTGTAGTTCACCAAAATGACATCCTGTGGCCTCAAAAGGGGATTTTTGACTCAGTTCCTACAGGATATAAAGTGTTTTCACAGGCTTTACAAGAAAGCACTGTTCAAGTTATTACACTAAGGTTTCTTTCATCCTGTGGAGGATAAAACTTTACAGCAAAAGAGTAGTTTACCCACCTCTTCTCACAATACTTAGAAGACGGGACACTGAAAGACTGTAGTTTAGATGACTTGCTTATAAATGGAACTACTCCTGGGAAGATACTGTCCAAAGTGAAAATACTGAAGCACAACATAATGAATCTTTTTTTCCTGCTGACTGCTTTTTTATTATTCAGCTTTATGAATGTATCCATTGATGCTATCCTTGAGTTAGAGAAGGATTTTAAAACATGAAATACTGTGGAGAGTTTGTAATACATAGTTTGTGTATGTGGGTGTGTTTTAATGGGAAAAATCAAATATTGAATAGCTTTTCATTCAGTTTTTCCATTGCTTCCTTCTTTCATAGAATGATTTGAAAGACTCCTATGTTCAAACTTTGGGGAAAATCAGTGGGGAAAGTAACTTGAGCACACTAGATATTGAATCTTCTCCCAAATGTTCATAATCATTAGAGGAAATTAAGTATATCATTTTGTTGTTTTGTAGGTATGAGCATGCATATTCATTGCATATCACATATCACTCATGCATACTGATTGTATATTAATTACATAGTTAAAGTGTATCCAAATTCACTTTTAAAGTGCCTTACATTTCATTTCTTGTGCTAATATAACAGCGAAATAAAATCAGAGATAAGATGTTTTCAGATGATCAAAATCATTTGGAAGCTCCTAACAAAGTAATTGGAGAAGGCAATGGTGACCCACTCCAATATTCTTGCCTGGAAAATCCCATGGACGGAGGAGCCTGGTGGGCTGCAGTCCATGGGGTCGTGAAGAGTCGGACAGGACTGAGCGACTTCACTTTCACATTTCACTTTCATGCATTGGAGAAGGAAATGGCAACCCACTCCAGTGTTCTTGCCTGGAGAATCCCAGGGATGGGGGAGCCTGGTGGGCTGCCGTCCATGTGGTCGCACAGAGTCAGACGCGACTGAAGCGACTTAGCAGCAGCAGTAGAAACTAAGTAATTGATTGCCTACTTTTTGAAAATAGATTTATTTAGGATAATGAATCACATGTATAAACAACTGGGGTTGGCCATTTTTTCATTTTGAATGGGCACCACATATGAACTCATAGATTTAGTTACCATACATAGTTTAGATCTATCTAGATGACAACTCTATGTATATTTGCTACAGATCATTCTGTTATACTTTGCTGTCCTAGTCTTAAAAATTTCCTCTCATCATTAGGAATTTACTTCTCACTAAAAAGGAAAATAAATAAGGAATAGAAAGTGCTAAGATGGGCCACTGAATATTGAAATAGAGAATTTCCTCACTATGAATAATAATAATACCTTAACTTCACAATTTTCAGAACTCAGGTCAGGAGATTTTTGTGAAAGCTATGTGGTAGTTTAAATAGACACAGGATATTACTGGAGGTGTCAGTGGGGTCTTAGTTTGTTTATTCTGTACATGTATTCATATTTTATATTTTTCTTATAGAGACAATATTATATGTTGCTATATAGCAAATCTCAGCAACATTTGAGAATTTATAGAAAATAGCTTACTCCTATTTTTGTTTTAAACAATTTATGGAGTAAATTATAATGATCAATGAATTGTGAAATATATGAAAATGATATCTGCTTTGGATATACAAAGATTGCTTGATTATAAATACTTTATATTTTGCCCTGCCCTTCTCAGACAAATTATTAAGTGGCACACATGCATGGTAACAGGTTATCCAGATGGTACTGATATTTGCTCAAAAGATGTCTTTGAAAATATCTGTTATATTGAGCATCAAAATGCTTTTTATTAATCAAAAATTTCTTTTCTCATTTCTTATATTAGGGACAATCTAGTGACATCTGTATGTGAGAGCAGAAAAGCTACTGACTTTTTCTCATGCATGTCAAAGAAAACAAATTATAAATATAAAAATACAAAACATAGAATCTAAATTGTCATCTATAAATTTAAAAAATTTGTGAATCCAAGATCACGTTTCAAATGTTTGAATTCAGTGTTCAGGTTGTAACTAGTAATATGTTGGTAAAATGGCTTTCTGGAAAGGAAAATAACAAAACAAAATAAAACATCTCTATGATCACTACCACACACACATACACACACATAAACAAGCCCTAATTTGCAACAATATTTGCCAATTTCCATGGTATAAATATCCACCTTGGATAATTTGAAGTTAATGATGGTTCAACTGTTTCTCTAAAAATTCCTGAGATGTATGAAACAGTTCTTCATGAATCGGTAAGAGCCAACATCAGAACATCACTTGAATCCATGATAGAAATAACATATACTCTTTCTTATAATAGCTGCTATAATGTCCAATTTGTTCTACTATATAAACATAGATGTCTCAGTTTACCTTTCATTTTGAGTAGCCATTTTTAATTGCTAAAAAATCTTTTATGTAGGCAACATATACATTGGGCAATGTAGTTACTCAGTTGTTCCCCCTCTCCATATTCTTCAAATAAACCTTTATTGTTTATTACGGGATATGGATACTGGAATGTTTGGAGGGAGTTTGAAGAAGATTTTTTAAAAATGCTACAAAATAGAGGTACCATTTGACCTAAATAATTTGTATTTCAGCTTAGCTCTTTTGAGCTAACCTCAATGGATGGAGGGGCCTGGTGGGCTGCAGTCCATGGGGACGCTAGGAGTCGGACATGAATGAACGACTTCACTTTATTTTTTCACTTTCATGCATTGGAGAAGGAAATGGCAACCCAATCCAGTGTTCTTGCCTGGAGAATCCCAGGGACGGAGGACCCTGGTGGGCTGCCGTCTATGGGGTCGCACAGAGTCAGACACGACTGAAGCGACTTAGCAGCAGCAGCATCATGACATATCCTTAATAAGGTCAGTAAAACATTTTATTCAGTTTAGTTCAGTCGCTCAGTCATGTCCGACTCTTTGCGACCCCATGAATCGCAGCACGCCAGGCCTCCCTGTACATCACAAACTCCCGAAGTTCACTCTGACTCAAGTCCATTGAGTCAGTGATGCCATCCAGCCATCTCATCCTCTGGCGCCCACTTCTCCTGACCTCAATCCCTCCAAGCATCAGAGTCTTTTCCAATGAGTCAGCTCTTCGCATGAGGTGGCCAAAGTACTGGAGTTTCAGCTTCATCATCATTCCCTCCAAAGAAATCCCAGGGCTGATCTCCTTTAGAATGGACTAGTTGGATCTCCTTGCAGTCCAAGGGACTCTCAAGAGTCTTCTCCAACACCACAGTTCAAAAGCATCAATTCTTCAGCGCTCAGCCTTCTTCACAGTCCAACTCTCACATCCATACATGACCACAGGAAAAACCATAGCCTTGACTAGATGGACCTTTGTTGGCAAAGTAATGTCTCTGCTTTTGAATATGCTATCTAGGTTGGTCATAACTTTCCTTCCAAGGAGTAAGCATCTTTTAATTTCATGGCTGCAGTCACCATCTGCAGTGATTTTGGAGCCCAAAAAAATGGTCTGACACTGTTTCCACTGTTTCTCCATCTATTTCCCATGAAGTGATGGAACGGGATGCCATGATCTTAGTTTTCTGAATGTTGAGCTTTAAGCCAACTTTTTCACTCTCCACTTTCATTTTCCCCAAGAGGCTCTTTAGTTCCTCTTCACTTTCTGCCATAAGGGTGGTGTCATCTGCATATCTGAGGTTATTGATATTTCTCCCAGCAATCTTGATTCCAGCTTGTGTTTCTTCCAGTCCAGCGTTTCTCATAATGTACTCTGCTATATCTACTACTGCGGGCAGGAATCCCTCAGAAGAAATGGAGTAGCCGTCATGGTCAACAAAAGAGTCTGAAATGCAGTACTTGGATGCAATCTCAAAAACGACAGAATGATCTCTGTTCATTTCCAAGGCAAACCATTCAATATCACAGTAATCCAAGTCTATGCCCCAACCAGTAACTCTGAAGAAGCTGAATTTGAATGGTTCTATGAAGACCTATGAGACCTTTTAGAACTAACACCCAAGAAAGATGTCCTTTTCATTATAGGGGACTGGAATGCAAAAGTAGGAAGTCAAGAAACACCTGGAGTAATAGGCAAATTTGGCCTTGGAATACAGAATGAAGCAGGGCAAAGACTAATAGAGTTTTGCCAAGAAAATGCACTGGTCATAGCAAACACCCTCTTTCAACAACAAAAGAGAAGACTCTACACATGGACATCACCAGATGGTCAACACCGAAATCAGATTGATTATATTCTTTGCAGCCAAAGATGGAGAAGCTCCATACAGTCAACAAAAACAAGACCGGGAGCTGACTGTGGCTCAGATCATGAACTCCTTATTACCAAATTCAGACTTAAATTGAAGAAAGTAGGGAAAATCACTAGACCATTCAGGTATGACCTAAATCAAATCCCTTATGGTTATACAGTGGAAGTGAGAAATAGATTTAAGGGCCTAGATCTGATAGATAGAGTGCCTGATGAACTATGGAATGAAGTTTGTGACATTGTACAGGAGACAGGGATCGAGACCATCCCCATGGAAAAGAAATGCAAAAAAGCAAAATGGCTGTCTGGGGAGGCCTTACAAATAGCTGTGAAAAGAAGAGAAGCCAAAAGCAAAGGAGAAAAGGAAAAATATAAGCATCTGAATGCAGAGTTCCAAAGAATGGCAAGAAGAGATAGGAAAGCCTTCCTCAGTGATCAATGCAAAGAAATAGAGGAAAACAACAGGATGGGAAAGACTAGAGATCTCTTCAAGAAAATTAGAGATACCAAGAGAACATTTCATGCAAAGATGAGCTCGATAAAGGACAGAAATGGTATGGACCTAACAGAAGCAGAAGATATTAAGAAGAGGTGGTAAGAATGCACAGAAGAACTGTACAAAAAACATCTTCACGACCAAGATAATCACGATGGTGTGATCACTGACCTAGAGCCAGACATCCTGGAATGTGAAGTCAAGTGGGCCTTAGAAAGCATCACTACGAACAAAGCTAGTGGAGGTGATGGAATTCCAGTTGAGCTATTCCAAATCCTGAAGGATGATGCTGTGAAAGTGCTGCACTCAATATGCCAGCAAATTTGGAAAACTCAGCAGTGGCCACAAGACTAGAAAAGGTCAGTTTTCATTCCAATCCCAAAGAAAGGCAATGCCAAAGAATGCTCAAAATACTGCACAATTGCACTCATCTCACACATTAGTAAAGTAATGCTCAAAATTCTCCAAGCCAGGCTTCAGCAATATGTGAACCATGAACTTCCTGATGTTCAAGCTGGTTTTATAAAAAGCAGAGGAACCAGAGATCAAATGCCAACATCCGCTGGATCATGGAAAAAGCAAAAGAGTTCCAAAAAGCATCTATTTCTGCTTTATTGACTATGCCAAAGCCTTTGCCTGTGTGGATGACAATAAACTGTGGAAAATTCTGAAAGGATGGAAATACCAGACCACCTTATCTGCCTCTTGAGAAATCTGTACACTGGTCAGGAAGCAACAGTTAGAACTGGACATGGAACAACAGACTGGTTCCAAATAGGAAAAGGAGTACATCAAGGCTGTATATTGTCACCCTAATTATTTATGTTATATGCAGAGTACATCATGAGAAACGCTGGACTGGAAGAAACATTTTATAATTCTACACTAAAAGCCAGTCACTTTTTTTTTTAAATTATTTCAAGGCTATAAAAATCCAGTAAAAATGTTAATAAAGCAAGACAATGGTATTGTGAATAGTTAGCTAGCAGTTAAATTTACAAGGACTCTATGAAGGCCATGACCCTCATTTATTCTATTTTCGGAGGGCCTAGCTCTTGGTGGTCCAATAAATTATCTGGACCTTGTTATTATTATTATTATTTTTAAACAAATGGAGTGTATTAGTTATAGAACATCTTACTCCAAAGTTTGGCATCTTACTATAATAATTAATATTTTTCAATTCACATAGATCCAGTGGGTCACAAATTTGGAAGAGGCTTAGCAGGTGGTTCTGGCTTGGGATCTTTCATGAAGTTGTAGAGGCGATTTCTGCCAAGGTTGCAGTCATTGAAGATGTGGCTGGGATTACAGGGTCTACTTCTGGAATGACTTCTCTATGCCCAGAGAATTTGTTCTGGCAGTTGACAGAAAGCAGAGTCCCATGAGCATGGGCCTCTTCAAAAGATTGCTTAACTGTTCTCACAACATTGTCATTTTCCCTTATAGCCAGCAGTCTTAGAAGGAGGAAGGCAGAAGGAGCAGTGTTTTTTATGACCTATGCTTGGAATTCAAATTTTGCAATTTCAGTAACATCCTCATGGTTACACAGATTCACTTTATGAGAGGAGACTGCAGTAGATTACAAAGATGAGAAGTTGAGAATTACTGGGGTAATCTTAGAGGCTGACTATCACACGGAGGCATTGATTTATGTTGTTTCAAATAAGGTGATCAGAAGAGGATTCTGACAATATGGGGTTTTAGTCACCAATAAAATGATAATATAAAAGATTACAGTGAATCTGAAGTGGCACTGTTCAAATTATCTACACTATATGAAATGGGCCTCCTTGCTGGCTCAGTGATATAAAACATAAAAATTATTATGAAATCCTTTTGTCTTGATGCTGATTTTTCAATAAATAAATGAAGATGATGAATGATTGATGTAGAGGGTAGAAGCAAGAGTTCTATTTCACTTCTGACAGTATTATTGTTCTTGTTCAGTTGCTAAATCATTTACGACTCTTGGTAATCCCATGGACTGCAGCACTCCAGGCTTCCCTGTTCTTCACCGTCTCCTGGAGTTCGCTCAAACTCATGTCCATTGAGTCAGTGACACCATCCAACCATCTCATCCCCTGTCATCCCCTTCTCCTCCTGCCTTCAATCTTTCCCAGGATCAGGGTCTTTTCCAGTGAGTTGGCTCTCACATCAGGTGGCCAAAGTATTGGAGTTTCAGCTTCAGTATCAGTCCTTTCAATGAATATTCAGGGTTGATTTCCTTTAGGATTGACTAGTTTGATCTCCTTGCAATCCAAGAGACTCTTAAGAGTCTTCTCCAGCACCACACTTCAAAAGCATCAATTCCTTAGTGCTCAGCCTTCCTTATGGTCCAACTCTCATATCCATACATGACTACAGGAAAAATCATAGCTTTGACTATATGGACCTTTGTCGGGAAAATGATTTATCTGCTTTTTAATATGCTGTCCAGGTGAGTCATAGGTTTTCTTCCAAGGAGCAAGTGTTGTTTAATTTCATGGCTGCAGTCAGCATCTGCAGTAATTTTTGGAGCCCAGGCAAATAAAGCCTGTCACTGTTTCCACTTTTTCCACATCTATTTGGCATGGAGTGATGGGACCAGATGCCATGATCTTAGTTTTTTAATGTTGAGCTTTAAGCTAGTTTTTGTTTTTTTTTTTTCCACTTTCCTCTTTCACCTCATCAAGAGGTTCTTTGGTTCCTCTTTGCTTTCTGCCATCATCTGCGTATCTGAGGTGGTTGACTTTTCTCCCAGCAGCATTGATTCCGGCTTGGGATTCATCCACCTGGCATTTCACATGATGTACTCTGCATGTGTTGAATAAGCAGGGTGACAATACTTGACGTACTCCTTTCCCAGTTTTGCACCAGTCCATTGTTCCATGTTCAGTTCTGACTGTTGCATCATGAACAGCATGCAGGTTTCTCAGGAGGCAGGTCAGGTGGTCTGGTATTCCCATCTCTTTAAGATTTTTCCACAGTTTGTTGTGATCTGCACAAAGACTTTGGCATAGTCAATGAAGCAGACATAGATGTTTTTCTGGAGCTCCCTTGCTTTCTCTATGATCCAATAGATGGTGGCAATTTGATCTCTGTTTCCTCTGTCTTTTCTAAATCCAGCTTGGACATCTGGAAGTTCTTAGTTCACATACTTCTGAAATGTAGCTTGAGGATTTTGAGCATAATATTATGCGTGTGAAATGAGCACAACTGTACATTTTAACATTCTTTGGCATTACTCCTTTTGGGGACAGGGATGAAAATTGACTTTTTCCAGTCTTGTGGCCACTGCTGAACTTTCCAAATTTGCTGACATATTGAGTGCAACACTTTAACGACATCATCTTTTAGGATTTTAAATAGCTCAGCTGGAATTCCATCAGCTCCACCAGCTTAGTAGTAATGCTTCCTATGGCCCACTTGACTTCACACTCCAGATTGTCTGCCTCTAGGTAAGTGACCACATCATCGTGGTTATCCAGGTCAGTAAGACTTTTTTTTTTTAAACTTTACAATATTGTATTAGTTTTGCCAAATATTGAAATGAATATACAGAGTAAGACTTTTTTGTATAGTTCTTCTGCATATTCTTGCCACTTCTTCTTAATCTCTTCTTCTGTTAGGTCCTTACTGTTTCTGTCCTTTATTGTACCCATCTTAAAAAGACTGCCTGCATATATGTAAGGCTCTATGAATTTTGACTAATTGATTTATTAATGTTAAACTCTGTTTGCTAGTGTTAGAGGATGTAATGGTTGGATTCCATCACTGAATCACTGGGCATGAGCTTGAACAAAATCCAGGGGATAGTAAAGGACAGGGGAGCCTAGCGTGCTGCAGACCTTGGGGTCACAAAGAGTCGAGCATGACTGAGTGACTGAACAACAAAGACTCTGCATCAAATTATGGTCTTTTTTGGAGGAGGGAGACCTACTGTATGTGAGGAACTTTTCTATCTTAACTGCTCATGGAAAACCTACAACATAAGTTAACATTGCACTTTATACTAAAGAAACCAAGATGAATCAAGGTGAGATAACCAGCTTAATTAGAATAGTAAGTAAAAAGAAGGATTAGACCCAAGACTTACTTGGTTGTATGCATGCTGAACGAATTTCTGAGGCTTAGCACTAAAGGTATTTAAGGTTTCCAATAGCTTTACACATTAGAACTTCAATTTTATTAATGGTCCCATCTTGTAAGCTAAATAGACTGCTTAGGCTACACCACAGAGAAGGCAATGTCATCCCAATCCAGTACTCTTGCCTGGAAAAATCCCATGGGTGGAGGAGCCTGGTAGGCTGCAGTCCATGGGGTTGCGAAGAGTCGGCCACGACGGAGAGACTTCACTTTCATTTTCCTGCATTGGAGAAGGAAATGGCAACCCACTCCAGTGTTCTTGCCTGGAGAATCCCAGGGACCGGGGAGCCTGGTGGGCTGCCGTCTATGGGGTCGCACAGAGTTGGACATACTGAAGCGACTTAGCAGCATCAGCAGCAGGCTACACCAAATTTTTGATTTGATTAAATATTCTGCTATCTACTCTCTGACCAAAATCTGCTTTCCCAATGCACTCTCACTCTTGTAAGGTTAGAAACCAAATGATACTTTCTTTGACACCTTGAATTTGTGTATTATCATTGATAATGCGATTGTCAAAGATAACTGCATATCTAAAAGCATAACAAACAACACTGTTATTAAGAACACTATACGTAATTTATATTCACTTTCAATGTCTGAATACTCACTTTCAAATATTGATTAGCATTCTGTAATATGGTGCAAAATATTTTTTGTGTGTGCTTTTTATGGTGAAATTCAATCAGTTACGTAAAATATAAATTCATTGAATATTGCAAGTTTATAAAAAGTTTTAATTTTATGTATAGAGTTGTGAAGAAACGTCAAAATAGAATGGGTAAAACATTCACAGTTAATATAATTATCATAATAGAATCCATTAGGAAAAAAGACAGTCCATTAGCTCTGTAATTGTGTGAAAAACATTTTTGAACCAGCACAAGTTTATAAATATTGAAAAATAGTTTTAGATAAGATAATAGAAAAGTTATAATTTTAATAGTTATAGTATTGTTTGTTTATAAGCTATCTACTAAACCTCAAACAACGACTATTATTCATTATACTGAATGAAACAAATTTAAAGTCTTTAATATTTAGTTATTTAATTTCATTTTGACTATGTCTTTCCAGTAAAAAGTCCTTTTTGATAATCCTTCATTTTTTGTGAAGATGTATTACAAACCATGTAAAAAAATACACAAAGAACAAAAAATCCAAAATTATATGTGGCTATACCTACAAAGAATGTTCAAACTACTGCACAATTGTGCTATTTCACATTCTAGCAAAGTAATGCTCAAAATCCTTCAAGCCACGTTTCAACAGTACATGAACCAAGAACTTCCAGATGTAAGAGTTGGATTTAGAAAAGGCAGAGGAACGAAATATCAAACTGTCAACATATGTTGGATCATAGAAAAAGCAAGTGAATTCCAGAAATACATTTACTTCTGGCTTAAAAGTCAACACTCAAAAAACTAAAATCATGGAATCACTTTATGGCAAATAGATGGGGAAATAATGGAAACAGTGACAGATTTTATTTTCTTGGACTCCAAATTCCCACTGTGGACAGTGATTGTAGTCACAAAATTAAAACACTTGTTGCTTGGAAGAAAAGTTATGACACTCCTACTACTACTCACTTCAGTTGTGTCCGACTCTATGCGACCCCATAGACAGCAGCCCACCAGGCTCCCCCGTCCCTGGGATTCTCCAGGCAAGAACACTGGAGTGGGTTGCCATTTCCTTTTCCAATGCATGAAAGTGAAAAGTAAAAGTGAAGTCGCTCAGTCATGTCCAGCCCTCAGCAACCCCATGAACTGCAGCCCACCAGGCTCCTCCGTCCATGGGATTTGCCAGGCAAGAGTATTGGAGTGGGGTGCCATTGCCTTCTCCGATGACACTCCTAGACAGCATATTATTAAAAAGAGAAATCACTTTGTTGACAAAGGTCCATACAGTCAAAGTTATGGTTTTTCCAGTAGTCGTGTATGGATGTGAGAGCTGGATCATAAAAAACACTGACTGCTAAGGAATTGATGGTCATGAAGAAGACTCTTGGGAGTCCCTTGGATTGCAAGGAGATCAAACCAGTCCATCCTAAAGGAAACCAGTCCTGAATATTCATTGGAAGAACTGATGCTGAAGTTGAAGCTCCAATATGTTAACCACCTGATACGAAGACCTGATTCATTGGAAAAGACCCTGATGCTGGGAAAGATTGAATGCGGGAGGAGAAGAGGGCAACGGAGGATGAAATGGTTGGACAGCATCACTGACTCATTGGACATGAGTTTGAGCAAACTCTGGGAGTTAGTGAAGGAGACAGGGAAGCCTAGTGAGCTGAAGTTCCTGGGGTCGCAAAGAGCTGGACATGACTGAGAGACTGAACAAGAGCAAATGCCTACTATAGATAAACTTTAATTTGGGTAGAATGATATGTAAAAAATATAAACAAAATAAAGTATTAGAGAAAATAACTCCCCCCCAAAAAACATATGTATTCTTATGATACAAACAATTAAAATATAGACTTTAAAGGAAGGTTTAAAAGGAAAATTTCTTAGCAATCTGAACCTGTAAATGTAATAAATTTAATCAAAATCTTTTTAAAATAATTCCTACCGACTGCCAACTGTTTTTTAATATTTAAATGAAGTATTTTTCAGATTTGTTGGGTTTCAGGTTTGCCATTGGGCTGCTTTGGATATGATGGTTTTTTACAAGACAATAAAAAGGATATTATTTTGAAATGGGGTAATTATAACAATATCCATTAAACATTTCCATGAGAGCTCAGTCTCCTCTCTGTGTGAAGCCAAGTAAATTTGCCAGCTTCACATTGGAAACTAGACTGGAAATTCAACAGCATCCTTACAATTGTGACAAGACTGTCTGGCTGAAAAGGCTACTGAAACATATACATTAAGGAGAGATCATGAAACCACGTGACATGGGGATGGTCCATACTAATACATGTTCTTTTTTCTTCAGCTAGCATCTACTGGTTTGGTGTGCCTCCTGAAATTTGTAACCCAAATTACAGGAGATTTCAACAGTCCCCTGAGGATATCATTTTATATGCCAGTACATACATCTTTTTTTTCTAATATTCAAGAACAAATCCTCTTTTAAAAATTTTTATCCAGGCAATAATAAGTACTATTCAGGGTTTAATGAGACTGGTTTTCTTCCCTGTGGGGTGGAAAAGCTTGCCTGAATAAACACTCTCTGGAGCTGCTGGGATTTAAGCAGGGGAGGGAGGGCGGGAGGAAGAATCACAGCTTCTTTCCTGTGTTCAGGCTCCACAGGATCCTGCTCGGCCCCAGGAAGAAACTGAGCTTTATGCCTGAAGGGCCTGTCTGGGTTGGGGAAAAAGAAAAAAAAGGAGCTGGCACTATTTTCAGCAAATAGAGCAATGATTTGACCAAGAGAAAAATCTGATAAGTTCTGCATAAATATATTTTTAATGAGTAAGAAAGGATGTGGTATCAAAGGAATATGGTCTCAAGATGCAGACCATATTACTCTACATTCAGCTTTACTGCTTAGTCACTAAATAAATAATTATGTAATTTCTAAGCCTTAATTTTCTCATTGATAAAAATTCAAATAACCCTCCTGGAAAGTTGTTTTGAAAGTGAAAAAAAAAAAGAAAGTGATTTCTGATGATTGGCCTCTGCCCTTCCATCTTTCTCCCCACTTAATTCTTTATATTGTTGTTGCTTAGTCTCTCAGTCATGTCTGACTTTTTGCAAGCCCAGGGACTGTGGCCCGCCAGGTTCCTCTGTCCACAGGATTCTCCAGGCCAGAATACTGGAGTGGGTTGCCATTCCCTTCTCCAGGGGATCTTCCTGACCTGGGAATTGAACCCAGGTCTCCTGCATTGCAGGCAGATTCTTTACCGTCTGAGCTACAGAGAAGCCCTACAGAGAAAAATAGTGAACTAAAAGAAAAAGACAACATGTTTAAAATATTTTTGGAATATTCTTACTTACATCTTTCTTATTCCCTCAGTTCAATACTTTTTTAACATATTGGGAAAAGGTTGTTTGTACAAAGATAAAATAACCCTTTGAGTCCAGGACATGGACACACAAGCACATATTTTAGTCGATGCAGTGAGCTCCTTGTATATGATGTAGAATATGGAGTTAATTCTAAAGGAACACAGGGGAAAGGAAAACTCCACTTGAAGAAGTCAGGATTACTGTGGAAGGTATGAATCTTACTCCACAAAGGCAAAGAAATGTCACATTTTAAATTAAGGTAAATGTTTTTCAGCCTTCCTCCCACTGCACTGAAGGAAAATGCTATCTCATTTGTTATTAGGTGGCCTGTGCCTTCATTAGGCTTACCGAAGAGTTCAATAGGCTCCTTTGCTGAGTGTAAAAGATGAGACAGGTGTTATCCATCATTGTCCAAACCCATATAATACTTTATTTGGCAGTTAGTTGCTTGTGGTAGGATGAAAAATGGCCCCACAAAATGTACGCACATCCTAATCCCTGGAGTAAGTGAATGTTACCTTATATTGCAAAGGGGACTTGCAGATGTGATTAAGTGATGGATCTTGAGATGGCGAGATTATCCTCTTTTATCCAGATAGGCCCTAATGGAATCACAAAGGTCCTTATAAGAGACTGAAAAGAAGGTCAAAGGAAGAAGTAGCAGATATGATGATGAAAGCCAGATTTTGGGGTAATTTCAGGAAGAGGTCATGAGCCAGGAAATATGCAGGTAGTTTCCAGAAGCTAGAAAAGGCAAGAAAATGGAATTTTCCTAGAATCTTGAGATGTAACCAGTCCTGTTTACACATTAGCTTTAGTTTAAGGAAACTAATTTCTGATTTCTAGCCTCCAGAATTGTAAGAGAATTTGTATTATTTTAAGCTACCATGTTTGTGGTAATTTGTTACAGCAACAGTAGGAAATGCATAGAGGTTTTAAGCCAAGCTTGGGTTCCAGGATATTTTGATAAGGTTGGAAACATAAAAGTTTGGAACCCTGGTACACCCACTCCAGAAAGTGGAGTGGGGATCTCAACCGTTGTGTCACCAACCCATGTTTCTTTCTGAGATTAGATAAATTCCTTTCTCCAGGACTGCTACTAACAGTAGCCAATTATTTCTAGTATAATTCTCTACTGGGCCTTTAGGAAAAACGTTACAAATAGGTGAATTGTAGGCAGCAGTTAGCCTAGAGGTTTGGTTTTGATCAGTGTATAATTGAGTTTTTCTTTAGGAAATTTCCTATTAAAATGCATATTTCTTTTTTTGAAAAATTGGTAAATCTGGCAAATCTGGCATTCCCACATGAAAACCATTGTGTAGAGTTGTCTCCTTTAGTTAGGATGTATGCTGGTCAGTTAGAAGTCTACCACAATACTGCCTCATTCATTAAGTTACCAGCCAGGTTACTATAGACATTCGTGTTTGTGATCAACATTTAATGCCACTGTAATTCAAGACAGAGAGTATCTTCAGCCAACTGCTGCATGGGGCCCTCCAACCCAATCTCCTCTGAGAAGAGAAAGCAAAAAGGGTTTAGAGAGTTCAAGAGCTGACGAGAATAACAATGCTATGAACAAAATCAACCATAAAAATAAAGAACGAATTGTTTTGCTGTAAATGCTTCAAAGAAACATTGACATTAAATTTGGTCTTAGAGAACTAAAAAAAAGAGCTATTGACAAAGTGGTAAATTATCATCGATTTATCCAATGAGGTGATATAAGAGGTAAGAGGAAAAAACTGAAGGTCTTAGGTGGGGCCAGAGGGTGCTATGATCTGTGTGTGTTCGTCACTCAGTTGTGTCCGACTCTTAGTGACCCCATGGACTGTAGCCCACCAGGCTTCTCCACTCATGGGATTTTCTAGGCAAGAATATTGGAGTGGGTTCCCTTTTCCTTCTCCAGGGGCTATGATCTGAGGAGGACAGAATTAACAGTTCAGATGGTAGAAGATTAGATGCAATGGTCAGAGAATGAGTTGGAGGACAGGCTGGGAATAAGATTTTAAGCTCTATTTTTCCTTCCTGTTTCATTGTCTGGATCATTTAGTGGTTATTGTCTCACCAGCAGTGTGAGACAGAATCTGTGAACAGAGATTGAATTGGAGCTACATTATTTTGAATTTAATGGAGAATATGTGTTTAGTTTGTGGTCATTTCCCTTGAAGTTATTTCTAGAAAGAATGACTACACTAAAGAGCTAAGATTTATTTCTAGGTTACCTATAATATGCTGTAGAATACCTTATTCTACTCCTAAATGTACATTACTCCACATTCCTGGACTGATGGGAAAATCCAAAGGGTCTAAGGAATTATGGAAAACAATACTAATCCTCATTGAATCTAATTGATTGTTTCTGTTTGTGTCTACATATACAGGCTGGTTAGAATTGGTACATCTTGTTAGAACCTCAATAGAAAACAAACATAAAAAACCATGGATTGGTGTTTATACTCACAGAGATATTTCTAGCCCATGTGGTGAATTAAAAAACAGATTCCTTTCCTAGGGAGGGCCAGCCCTGAGTTAAATTGCAAGGTTGGTGAGCATTGAAGAGGTTGGATTTTCACTCCTATGTTGTTATCACCAGGTCCTGTCATCCGGGGCATAACATGTTAACCATATGCAGCGCCCTCACAGTGAATAGACAGACATTTTGTGAATTCAGTTCAAAGAAATTACTCTTTTACCTGATAAAGATGAGCAAAGTCAAAACATAACATTTCATCAAGAAACGCAGAGCTTGCTGTCAGTGTACAAAGGACAACACATTCTCAGTGAGGAGGCCTTATTTTGCTCACATTGGATAGAAAAGTTTGTTCCTTATTACTGCAAAGTTATAAATATGTTGTAGGAATAAACAGACATGAAAAACAGATCATGGTTTAAATGGCTGCTTTATATATAAAGTTATTTTAAAAAGTATTGCAATAATTATTATCTCTGGTCATCATTTTACCTTTTAGTGTCAGCATCTAAAACAAATAAAGCACTTCACACTATTCTTAGGGAGGGGCTCCATTTCTTCTGAGATTTATTTTAAGATATCAGTCTACATGAACGATATTCCATGACTGTTTTATATTCCAAACCAAACTTGAAAAGTATTTTTTAAAAAAGCATGAAAACAAACTCTCCAAGTTCCTTCGTTTCCAGTGCAGTTCATATTTCTATTTGGAGAGTGCACTAATTGTCCAGCAACACTAACAGACATTTAAGTGGAATGTGAAAATGGTTTTTAACATCCTTCCTAGATCTTTTACCTGATTTACTATAGAACAGGTTTGTGTGAGTTTATATGTAATTAAAAAATAGATATGACTGTTAGTGTATTCAAGCAAAGGAAAAAATCTGTCTAAAACATAAAGAAACAAAGATGAATGGGAAAATTCTGGAAATATGCTTGAATGTCCTTTTTTTACCTTTTCAAAGTGAAATTTATAAGGAAAGCTTTATACATAAGTAAAACACAAAACTTTCATTTTTCCTGTCTTATCAGTTAAAGGTTTCCTTGTAAGAAAGAAACCCTTAATAGGCAATGTATAATCTTCAGGTTTTGTGCATTCAGACATTTGTATCCGGCTAGTGTCCTACTGTATTCTTATTAGAGTGAGGCCCGTTTGCTCTGAATGTGTGTCTGATGAGTCAAATGCTGTAATGATCATAACTGAGGAATGGACTGAAAGAGCAGACGCCTCCCCAACTGGTCAGGCTGAGGGTGGTGAATGCCACCACCAGGGGGACCGACGGAAACAATAAAGGGAAAACTCACCTTTCTTGGTTACCATATTTAAAACAATCTACCTTTCAGATTCAGATTTTCAGTCTTTGGATATTGTTATGAGCACTCCCTGGGGCCTCTTTAAACATTAGCAAGATTTGACTTTTCTGAGAAATATTCATCAGATGTGATAGGAGGTCTATGGGGCCATACCTTCTAGCAATAAAAAAAACAATTTTCTCTGTAGGTATGATTGTTTTAAATGTGCATAGTGGCATTTGTCGGAGAAGTGGAGTGGCACCCCGCTCCAGTACTCTTGCCTGGAAAATCCCATGGACGGAGGAGCCTGGTGGGCTGCAGTCCATGGGGTCGCTAAGAGTCGGACACGACTGAGCGACTTCACTTTCCCTTTTCACTTTCATGCATTGGAGAAGGAAATGGCAACCCTCTCCAGTGTTCTTGCCTGGAGAATCCCAGGGACGGGGGAGCCTGGTGGGCTGCCGTCTATGGGGTCGTATAGAGTCGGACACGACTGAAGCGACTCAGCAGCAGCAGCAGCAGCATTTGTACCAAGAAACTTTATGTCTTGTGTGAGACCAAAGGCCGTCACTCAGTTCAGGCTATGGAGACACACTGAAATGCTGTTTTGATGAGTTCCTGTCAACTGTTTCGTTGCCTAAGATTCTGAGTGTGTCTATAAAGAATATTTAAGAAAGCTAAAAATAATTTGAAGACATGACATTTACCTTTGAGGATAATTGTGCTTAATGGAGGAGGCAAATGGTTACTCACCATTTATTTTTGTTCACATGCAGCCTGCAGTGCCATTTCTCCCCTTCTCCATGATCACGTAATTACCCGTGCTTCAGTGTTCAGTTCAAATGTCATGTGCTCGTGGGGCCTCACTGTTCTTTCAGTGAAGAATTCAGTTAGCATCCATGCCACCTTCCTTTAGCCTCCTACAGTGTAGGGCACATCTCTAACTGCAATCTTTGTTCTACTTTATATATCCCATCACATACTAGGAGACCCCCAAGGGACAGGAAACGTAACATTGCTGAATGTTCTAAATGCTTGAATGGTTTGGTGAGTGTTACTAGGGGAAAAAATCTTAGCATTTTTTTTCTCTAATTTTTCTTCTTTCTTAGTCCATGGAAGTGGAATAAAAATGAATGAGAAGTTTTATAGGGATTTTTAACCTTTGCCCACTGTATAGAGGCTTTCCTGAGGACTTCAAGCTCTCTCACTTTCTCCACCAGTCCTTTCTATACACATATACTTGCCTGCAGCACACAACCATGAGTTTGTATCCTATATTTGAGCTTTCTCAAACTAAAGAAAAGGAGCCAGTATGAAACATCCTCTCATTCCAAACCCATGATACCAGGCCCAAATCCAGATAGCAGCTGAGGAGTGAATCACTGCTCAGAGCCTGAAGATGTGAGAGTACAAGGCAACTGAAAAATACATTCTTTGTTTCCCCAACAGCTGTTATCCAGAGCTGTTCCTCCTTTCTAGCTGCTCTACTTCATCTTGAGCTTCAAAAGCCACTGACATGTTCTGTGCGTGCTTAGTTTCTCAATTGTGTCTGACTCTTTGCAATCTCATGGACTGTAGCCCATGGACTGTAGCCCCCCAGGCTCCTCTGTCCATGGGATTCTCCAGGCAACAAGACTGAAGTGGGTTGCCATGCCCTCCTCCAGGGGATCTTCTCAACCCAGGGATCGAACCCAGGTCTCCCACATTGCAGGTGGATTCTTTACCAGCTGAGCCACCAGGGAAGCCTTGGTGAATGTATCCATCTGTGCAAACAAGAACATTATCTGTGCTTTAAAAATTGTCCAGGATGCTCAGGGCTGGTGCATTGGGGTGACCCAGAGGGATGGTATGGGGAGGGAGGTGGGAGAGGGGTTCAGGATAGGGAACACGTGTACACCCGTGGCAGATTTATGTTGATGTATGGCAAAACTAATACAATATTGTAAAGTAATTAGCCTCCGATTAAAATAAAAATTTATATTAAAAAAATTGTCCATAAACATATGCTAGCATCACTGAGTAGTGGCTGACTATGTTTGCAAAAAGAAACACACAAACACACACATTTATTTTGAAGAGTCGGACACGGCTGAGTGACTGCACTTTCACTTTTCCCTTTCTCTTTTCACTTTTCTCCCTGCATTGGAGAAGGAAATGGCAACCCACTCCAGTGTTCTTGCCTGGAGAATCCCAGGGACGGGGGAGCCTGGTGGGCTGCCGTCTCTGGGGTCACACAGAGTCGGACACGACTAAAGCGACTTAGCAGCAGCAGCAGCAGGGATACTCCTAGAGCTATAAAGGTTACAATGGGGAAAAATGGAAATGGTGAAAGGCAGACCTTATTGGATAACTGGATGAGTGATGAATTCAAAGGTCATGGAGAAAGGAAGTCTTGAGCACAGTTTTGAAGCAGGAATTATATAAAGCAAATGTGCCAGAGAGCAATCCATTTATAGAGGTGTGTTGATCCATTAAATGCCTGTGATATAGTATCACGTTCAGTACCATGTTCTTTCTAAAAATCATGTTCTTTTCTAAAAATTGTGGTTGAGAACAACACTTTCAAGCCTTCTGGTTTGCAGTAGCTTGGTGAAGCAGGAAGCCCTAAAATGTGAACCTTGATTTTGTCAAATAAAAGGAAGAAAGACACTGATGGTGGCCAAGAAGAATCCTGCTCTTCGATTCATAGCGCAATTACTTTTTCTGCTCCAAATTCTGGAAGTATGCAAAGAGAATGTTTCTTTGCAGATGTTCTTAGAGAAAACTGCTGCAGAAGCTAAACTTTGACATACCCTGTTAAATGAGCTTAGCAGGGCTCTCATGAATACATGATGGGAGGGTTTAATTCCTGTATTTTGCCAGAGGAGATCCAGAAACCATTTCCTCCTGTGACAAAAGGGATTTCTGACTTTCTTGACTAAGAATTGAAAAGATTTTAAATTATGCAGAGGCTCTGGTCAGGTAGAATAGTTTTCTTGTCACTGGACTGTCTTTTGTATGATTAAATTAGTATTATTTTGGAGTTTGACAAACAAAGGCCAATTGCCAAATAAAACAAGCTATATGTGTTCTGATGTTAATGGTTGATTGGAAAATGTCTTTATCTTTCTCAATGACTGGTCATTTTTTCCCCTTTAACCATATGGAAATATAATTCAGCTGGATTGCCCATAAGGAATTAAGAATTTCAAGTGTAAGGAAAAAAAAAAAAAGCCTATATAATATACTGTGCTTCACTGATGAAGGAGTCTGTTTTGGAAGGAATCTGTTTTGTTTTACAAAGAAGAGAAAAAAGCCATAAGTAGGACAAAAAAGGTCTAATGTTAACTTGTGCTGGTCAGCATTAGATGTAACAAATTTTCTCAGAAATGAATGATCCAAATGATTTTTTTTTTCCTTTAAATGTGACAAGAAATGTTTGAACAGTTGCTAGGAAAAATTCTTTATTAAATCCACTCTGGAACATTCTGTTAAAACTTCACTTCAGTCACAGCTTTCCTCACCCTTTTCCCAGCCAGTTTCAAAGTCTCCCTCTGTTGCCTCAGTTTAATGCCTCCTTCCTTTTTTTTTTTTTCTTTTTCTTTTTGGTCAGTGCTAACGAAAAAGGCATCTCACGCTTTAACCCATCCTTAGATCTGCCCATGATTCATTCTCCTGCCAGAGGGGCACTTAAGTGCAGGCCACTCCTTTGTCTAATTTTTTTTTTTTGAAGTCACAAAATCCTACCTGATTGAATCAAAGTCAAATTTGTCAAATTCTGTCATTCTTTGTTTCACATATATATATATATATATATGCTCTTTGTTTTATATATATATATATATATATATATATATATATATAAAATACATACTAAATGTACTAGACCAACCCTCTGCTCCTGTTCAGCCCTCATTCCAGCGCCCTTTGTTTCCTGAGCCCCTCCTATTCTTTGAATCTCTGTCTTTGATTACGGTAACTTCTTTGCCTTTTCTTATCTTGGTTTGGCCAAGTCTGTCTCATTTTTAAAAGATTGAATTAAACACATTTTCCAAGAAGTCTTTGGTGGTCATCTTGCAGTCTATGAATCTAACTGAGCCAGACTCTGATCCCTAGAAGTCCCTTCTCTGTACTATTCCCAGTTAGGATTGAGAACAGAGAAATCTGCATGAGATTTGGAAGGTGGAAATGAAGTGGCAGCCATTTTTAGACTCTGAAGTCAGAGTGGTGCTAGGTTCTGAGATAACTCCACACCTACCACCAGTGATCTGCAGGCCCACCTCATGGTACGGGTGGCACCTGGGCCTGCAGTTTTGCCAGCTCCCATCAGCCCTCCTCCTTCAGCTTCTCTAAGTCCTGAGCATGTGTATTTATGTGGTGAAATATGCTGAATTCTTCTGCATATCGCCTGCATCACTGAGGTTGGAAATGGTTCCAATCTCTCCTCATGGTGGCCAGTTTGTTCTCATGAATTCCATTTTTCTTCTATGGTTCCAACTGGTCATTGCTCTTGCTATCTGATATCCATCTTTCTTTCCTTGATTGTGCGCTAGCTGACCTACTGTAACCATCTCAGACCTGACCCTAAAAGCAGAGGTATAAGCCTTGCATAGATTTCAACCAACAACCAGAACTGGGTAAAGTTTCATTCTTGTACTGGATCTCTCATTCAATGCCACTCATAGTGATTCTGATTGAAACCAGACTGATGGAGAAGTTTTTATCAGAAATGGGATGTCATGGTAACAAAACTATGAAAGATGGCTTTAACTTTCAGACTAGGCAATGGGAGTGATCTCAGGTGGCCTTGGGCTGCAGCAGCTTGGAGCACGGCTTGGGTTCCCAGCCAGAGATTGAGGCCGGGTGGCAGCAGTGAGAGCCCCAAATCCTAGCCACTAGACCAGTGGTTAGTAGCAATGCTCTTGCCCTTTGGTTTTGCAGAAAAGAATTCCCACAAAGATGGAAAGTAGTGAAACAAATAAAGCATTTATTGGGAGGAAAAAAGGAGTACAGTACATGTGGATAGACATACAGGTAGACTCAGAGAGAGACAAAGTTGCCCTCATGGCATTTGAATTCCTGTCATGGGGCATTTCTTCCAGTTTTCCTTTGGCCAATCATTTTGATTTGCCTGGTTCACAGTCCATATTGGGTATATCTCAGGATCCTGCCATGTGTGAGCACACTTCTCTTGGCCAAGATGGATTCTACCAAAGAGGCATATGGTTGGCACCACTCCCCTTTGACTTTGAAGGGGTCTTTCTGGGTAGGTGTGGTTGAGGAAGTCTCTTGACTTTGAGAATGAGAAATGTGTTGTCTGGGCAAGGCCCAGCCTCCTCTCTTAATGGTCCTGCTATTCTCCTCTTAGAGTTTCTGTCCACAGGCAATGAATCTTCAATCACTTTAGCCTAGGGGTGTCTAACTACCCCTTGCCTCAGGAGGACCTGTTAGAGCACTGAGGATATGGTCAGCAGAAGCCTGACGGGCCTCCAGGAGACTGCTGGTGAAGCTTAAAGGTAAGTAGAAAAACGTTACTGGAAATTGGAAGAAAGGAGAACTTTGTTATAAATTGGGGGGAAATTTAGTGAAACTGTTACCTTCTATAATGTAAAAAACAGTAAATATATCTGAGGAACTGATGGACATGGTTAAGGGAATTTTTCTTCAGAGTGTTAGCTAGTTTCTTTAAGTGGCGGAAGTCAAACTACAGGTAAAGAAAAATGAGCTAAGGAAGGATATATTCAGTTTTTTAACAGAAATTAGAAAATATGTAAGGATCCAAGAGCTGATGAATTTGATAATAAAATTATTTCATATCCTCCCTCTCCCAAGCAAATATACTCCACTAAAAAAAGGCCTAAGGGCCAAGAAGAAATCCAGAATGCAATTTGGAAACGTGGTCTCCGGGCAACTCAAGGATGAGGTCAAGGATGTGATTTAAATCATTTGTTGTAACTTCAGAAGCATTTAAATTGGTGGCTCAGATCCTTTGAGACAGAAAAAACACACTTAAGGGTCTTAAGTGGAGAAGGATGTGGCAACCCACTCCAGTATCCTCGCCTGGGAAATCCCATGGACAGAGGAGCCTGGCGGGTTACAGTTAGTTCCTGGGGTCGCAAAGGTTGGACTTGACTTAGTGACTCAACCACCACCACCACCACCAAGGTTCTTCAAGATGAGCCTTGCATATCCACTCCACTAAGTAATAGAGTTTCTAAGACTTTTAAAACATTGACCCTTAGCAGCCTCATAAGGGCTCAACGTATAGCAAGGATTATTTTAAGATCATTTGTGTGACTTTTGCCTAATTCATATATTAAAAAGAAAACAGAATTTTAGAGGAATTCTATCATCTTGGCCTAAAAGGTACAGAGACAGTACAAAATGAAATGAGACTTTTGAAACTCCAAATTTATGCAGGTAAGAGCTAGACTGAGGAAACTTTCTTGAAAACTAATCAGATTTTTAACCTGCTCAAACAAGAGCTACTATGAAAAAGGGAGAATGATTCAGAGAGGAGAAATAGAAGACTAGAGTGCAGAGCCAAGAGCTCCCAAAGTTTTTCTGAGTCCAAAATAAGGAATCAAGAACATGAACTTTGCTGGATATCAGAGTTGCTATAGACCAGGAACAGTCTTTTCTCTTCCCTTTCCCACTTTTAGAATGGGAGGAGGGCTCACTGGTGTCTCACGGGTGTGTGAACTGTGCATTTGCTGAGGGCTCTATCAGTTAGGAGGACTCTAGGTTTAGTCACCATCTTGAAATTCCAGTAATAATTGAATAAGGGGTTTTGCATTTAATTTTGCACTGAAACTGATTAAGTTGTGCAGCTAGTCTCATATTGGAAAATTTATTTCAGGACTCTTTAGCAGCTGTACATTTTGTAGGATGAAGGGATAACAGTGGTGAGAGATAGCTCGTCTCATACCACTAATCTTCATACTGAAAGGAATCTGTATCCAAAGAGCTTCATTCATGTCTGGACCTGATGTCATAGTTCTTGACCTTGAGCCAGAGCTGAAGGTTGTTAATGGGATAAGACTTTTAGGGGTGTTAAGAAGAGACCAGTATACTGTATATTTTGCCAAAGGACAGATTGGCAGTTTTAAAAGATTCTGACATTTCTCTTATTCAGAAATGGGCTATGTATCTTTCTCATTAAAATTCATGGGGGTTTGTGATTACTCCAACCAATAGAGTATTGCCAGTAACATCATCTGACTTCTGGGGTGAGATCACAAAAGTCCAAGAAGTTTCCTTCTGGTTTTCTTGGGATGATAACTATTGAGACTTCTTTAGAATCCAGAAGCCACTCTATGGGAACTCCAGGCCAAGTATAGGTACTCCAGTCAATAGTCAAAACTGGGCACAGCCTTCAGTCCCATTCCTGGTATGTACACAAGAGAAGAATATAATAATCCTCAATATATCAAGTCTTCCTATACCATGCCCAAGAGAGTATGGAACAATATCAAGCCATCTCACTACACTGTCAAAATTTCTGACCTGTAGACTCCATCAGTATAATTCAATGATAGTCATTTAATTTAATGCCACTAAGCTGGCTGAGATTTGTTACTCAAAAATATTAGCTGGAATATCTTTTTTTTCTTATACCAAATTAGGTTCAGTTAGATAATATCCTTCTAAGTCTTCATATTTAACTTTGCAACACATTCTTTATGCTTACTTTACTGTGTTGCAATTTATATGCTTATTTCCATTTTCTTAACTATTAGTGGAGCTGCTGCTGCTGCTAAGTCACTTCAGTCATGTCTGACTCTGTGCGACCCCATGGACAGCAGCCCACCAGGCTCCCCTGTTCACGGGATCCCCCAGGCAAGAACACTGGAGTGGGTTGCCATTTCCTTCTCCTATTAGTGGAGAGTAGGGTCTTATTCATCTAAGTAATCCAGTGCCTTGCACAAAATAGTTGCTCAGATACTATTTGATGAAAAATTAAGCAGAGCTGCAAATAATTTGCCCCCAACTATTGGTCACCCCACTTAACAACTTCAAAGACTCAGCTCAGGTGTGACATTATCTTACTTTGAGTTCTACCTCAACAACACTTAAATAGAAAATCTTTGAGGTAGGCAAGTATAGCTAAGTATTAAAATCACACAATTTTGCCTTGACCAGACTTAACAATTCACCACATTTTTTCCTGATCTGTGACCTATTTCTTCTCAGATATAGGCTTAGAATTCCAAGTTTATGAGAGATGAACAACAAGGCTAGGCTAATTCTGAAATCTAGTTCCTTCCTTTGCCTGGTGGGAGAGGTGATTCGATGTTCTGTGCTATGCTTAGTCCCTCAGTCGTTTCCAACTCTTTGTGACCCCGTAGACTGTAGCCCTCCAGGCTCCTTTGTCCATGGGATTCTCCGGGCAAGAATACTGGAGTGTGTTTCCATGTTCTCCTCCAGGGGATCTTCCCAACCAAGGATCAGACACAGGTCTTTCACATTGAAGGTAGATTCTTTACCATCTGAGCCACCAGGGAAGCCCAAGAATACTGGAGTAGGTAGCCTATCCCTTCTCCAGGGGATCTTCTCAACCCAGGAATCAAACCAGTGTCTCCTTCATTGCAGGCAGATTCTTTATCAGCTGAGCTACCAGGGAAGCCCAATATGATGCACTACTCCTATCCATTCACAGGATTCCCACAAATACTTCCTGGGGGAGAAGATACCTTAGCATTTATGGTGTGGTGATTAGGAGACTGAACTATGGAGTCAGAAAGACCATGGTACTCATTCATCATCTGCCTCTTTGCACAAGTATATGAAACATTCTAAGCCTCATTTCCCTACTTGCTAATGGAGATAATAATAATATCTAACTTACACAGTTGTGGTTATAAATAAAATGAAATAATACACAAAAAATATTTAGTGCAGAGTAAATGTTTAATAAATATTAGCTATAATCTACTCCAAACCAATAGTAACAAACTTAGCACCAAATTTCTGCTCTAGCCTCTATCCTTAGTTCTAAAAATTGGGAAACTGCTTATTCCCTAAATCTCGGTTTGACATTTTTCTGGATCACTCTTTTTGTCCTGAGTTTTGTGTGTGTGTCTTTATTGTTAATTTTTCTATTTCTTGGTGACTATACATCCACTGGCTTCCCTTTCCAGGACTGTGACTTGGACTTGTGTCCATCATTCTTCCTCCAAGGCCTTGGAATCCTACTCTGGATCACCGTTGTGAAGATGCAGCTGATAGCTGGTGCTCAACCTCCCTGAAGGTAACTGATCTGGAGTCTTTGGGTTTCACATATTTTACTTGACCCTTAACATTTTGCCTGATCTGATACTAGAGAATGCTACATGTTTTTAAATCTCTCTCAACTGCCAGATTAAAACTTCTCAATCAGAATTATCTTTCCAAATATGGCTGTAAGTCATCAACAATGCTCAATTGCATCTTAAGATGATATACTATGTAGAATCTCTGAGTAGAGTCTGCAAAGACTTTATATCTCCTGTCTTAGGCCAGTAGTGGTTCTAGAAAAAGTGAAAAGAATTGGGCCTAAAGGAAGGGGAAACATTCTCTCAGCAATGGAGTGGACAAGGAGATAGAGAAGCTTTGCTGGAAAACAATGACATGATTAAGACTGTAGGAGTGGGAAATAAAGAGGATGAAAAATATTTGAGAGACTAAATACAAAAAGTCATGACAGAAGGGCATGAAGGAACTTGATACAAGAAACCTTTCAAGGGGTCACTGGATAAATGTTGATACCACTGTTAGGAAAAAAAAAGTTATAAAAAAGGAAGTGATTTGACTAATAGTTCATTGAGTTTGTTAAAATTTGAGGTCAGAAAGAATAATCTGGTAGTTTTTTAATAAGAAGTTTAAAACACATGATCAGAACTCATGAGATAACTCAGGTAAGGTATAAAGTTTTGAAATTAAATCTCACATCAGCAGAATAGATGTTATGAAAATGAATGAGAACAAATGTAATAAAAGGTGAGTATGTGAATAAATTACACATATCTGAGAGAGAAAGAAGAAAATGAATGGAAGAAAAAACTCAGGACTTGTTGAGGATTGAAAAAGGAAGAGGAGAGTGTATTAATAAGGATGTCTAAGGAAGTGGGTTTCAAAAGAATGGATCACCAGTAGTAACAAATGCAGCGAAAGGTCAAGGAGGATGAAGTAGAGCAGTATTTTTGAATTTTACACAAGATCATCGGTATCAGACAAGACAGCAGTTTCAGTACACCTATGTGGATAGAAGCCAGCAATCATGTGATTAAGAAGGTGGTGAAAAATTCAACACTAAACTTGTGTTTCTAGCATCATGAATCATTAATCTTAATGTGCTCCTACAGTCACAGATTCTTGGAGTTGCTAGAAACCTTTGAGATCTCATAGTTGAATGTCTTAGAATAAAACGTCTAGGGAGTTGGTAAACTTAAAACCTCCATATTTTAACTTCCAAGAACTTTTGTGAGAACTCACTATCTCAGGAGATAATTTATTCGTCTGTTAAATGGTCCTTCTTAATAAATTGACAACATATTAATTTGAGTTGGTGTATGATTTCTTGGTGTTGCTTTACCCACATGTGTACTCAATGGTATCTTTGAAACCATACTGCTCTATCTCCTTCTCCTTTTGTTTTCTCTTCAAAATCTCATGACAGTGACTTTAGCAGTTATTGCTGTTCAGTCACTAAGTCATGTCCAACTCTTTGCAACCCCATAGACTACAGCACGCCAGGCTTCCCTGTCCATCAGCAACTCCTGGAGCTTTCAAACTCATGTCCATCGAGTTGGTGATGTTATCTAGCCAGCTCATCCTCTGTGGTCCCCTTCTCCTCCTGCCCTCAATCTTTCCCAGCATCAGGGTCTTTTCAAGTGAGTCGGTTCTTCACATCAGGTGGCCAAAATATTGGAGTTTCAGCTTCAGCATCAGTCCTTTTAATGAATATTTGGGACTGATTTCCTTTAGGATGGACTGGTTTGATCTCCTTGCAGTCCAAAGGACTCTCAAGAGTCTTCCTCAGCACCACAATTTGAAAGCATCAATTCTTCAGTGCTCAGTTTTCTTATGGTTCAATTTTCACATCCATGCGTGACTAATGGAAAAACCATGGCTTCGACTATATGGACTTTTGTTGGCAAAGCGATGTCTCTGCTTTTTAATACACTGTCTAGGCTTGTCATAGCTTTTCTTCCAAGGAGCAAGCATCTTTTAATTTCATTAATAGTATATCATGAAATTAAAAGAAAATTAATTATATCATGAGAACCCTATAAACAGTATATCCTCCTGACTTTTCCAAAAAAAAGTATCTTATCTTAACTCCCCTTGATGAACATGATAGATAACTTATACTGTTATACTCCAAACACGTGAACATTTAGGCATCTAAAAAAATTTTCACTTAAATCTATATTGCAGGAAATTCTACTTATACTAGTTATAGAAGTATCTGAAGTTTAAAGCATATTGCTTATTGTAGGTTTCGTAGAGGCATGATTAAACCATCATGATTATGGAAAATTTATTTTAGAATAATTATCTTGTTTAAGTCAAAAAGATGCTTGAAAGGGTTTTGATTATATTAACAGCTTAATAATTATAGCCTGAACACGAATCAGGGAGCTTTCTAAAATTGAGTCCATGTATTAACAGATGACTTATACTTAGTTGACTTGGTCATTTCTTTTAAGCAACTGGTTATAAAAGAAAAAACAAATAAATAAAATGAATAACCAGATCAAATCAGATTTTTGGCAGCATATAACAAACTAATTGGCTGAACATCTTACTCTTAAGTGGAAATTTTTTGTAGACATAGCCTCAGGAGTTTATACAAGGCACAGCTTGCTTTATTTTTATTTTGACTCGAAGTTCTAGTCTAAGATTTCCACAGCCTTTGTCTTTAATAGTTATATTGGATCATTTCTCACAGAGGCTTGCAACCTTGACTATGCCTAAAGAACAGCATTTTATTTTCTTAAAGAAAATTATGACCTCTATGAGGTACGGTCCTAAAGTAATGAGATGTTTCTTATACTTCTTGTAAATTGGCAGTGAAGGTAATTCTAAAACAGAAGTTCCAAACAACGTTTTGAATAATGGGAGCTTTGTTGGATAAAGCACTCAACATCTGGATACAACCATATTAAAGGACAATGCTTATTTTGTTATAGAAGTCCTGACATACCCTTGTTGCAAAACAAAAACAAAAACAGAACAGCAAAATATCTATCATATTGTTTTAGTTTTCCTCTTCTTGTATTAGCTGTTGTTGTCTTACAGAACACTACAGATGCCGTGTTTCCCTGCAAGATGCTTTGATTTAAATGTTTTGGATAACTTGGCTTGTTAATTATAGTTTAGGCCACTTGTGATATAAACTTGCTGTAAGTGAAAGAGACAGTGAAATAGGTTTCTTAAAGAGACTCAGCAAAAAAGATGAGGGAAAGAGTCGGAATGACCTAATTCCTCAAGTCTGACTCTAACCTCAGTTTATGAGATAAGGTTACAATGTCAGTTCTCAAGGGTCCTGTGTTATCTAATACAGCTTCTTAGGGTAGGAGAAAAGGGATATGTAGTGGGCAGAAGAACTACTTAGAAATAGAAGAGGAGTTGAGCTGTAGGAGTTGCTTGTATATTTTTGAGATTAGTTGTTTGTCAGTTGCTTCATTTGCTATTATTTTCTCCCATTCTGAAGGCTGCCTTTTCACCTTGCTAATAGTTTCCTTTGATGTGCAGAAGCTTTTAAGTTTAATTATGTCCCATTTGTTTATTTTTGCTTTTATTTCCAATATTCTGGGAGGTGGATCATAGAGGATCCTGCTGTGATGTATGTCAGAGAGTGTTTTGCCTATGTTCTCCTCTAGGAGTTTTATAGTTTCTGGTCTTCCATCAGCAGATGAATGGATAAGAAAGCAATGGTACATATACACAATGGAGTATTACTCAGCCATTAAAAAGAATACATGTGAATCAGTTCTAATGAGGTGGATGAAACTGGAGCCTATTATACAGAGTGAAGTCAGGCAGAAAGAAAAACACCAATACAGTATACTAACGCATATATATGGAATTTAGAAAGATGGTAACAATAACCCTGTGTACGAGATAGCAAAAGAGACATTGATGTATAGAACAGTCTTATGGACTCTGTTGGAGAGGGAGAGGGTGGGAAGATTTGGGAGAATGGCATTGAAACATATAATGTATGAAACGAGTTGCCAGTCCAGGTTCGATGCACAATACTGGATGCTTGGGGCTGGTGAAGTGGGATGACCCAGAGGGATGGTATGGGGAGGGAGGAGGGAGGAGGGTTCAGGATGGGGAACACATGTATACCTATGGCGGATTCATTTCGATATTTGGCAAAACTAATACAATATTGTAAAGTTAAAAAAAAAAAAAGAAGAAATAGAAGAGGAAACAGAGCAGTCCCTGGAGCTCCCAGGGACAGGTTCCTGGGGGAGTGTGACCAGCTCAGGAGCTAACGTGTACTTGGGCTTAACTCTGTTATAACTTGTGATTATGGTTTACCTGTCAAGTTCATTTCAAATGGTTTACTCCTGCTTTTTCTTTAAATCAGAACAAAAGAGAAAAAATAGAGAAGAATGGCTGAGGTTTTCACCCAGGACTCAATATGAAACTGTTCGGGTGTAGGGAAGAAAGCATTGATAATATCAATCTGACATTTCCTAATCTACTTACAATTAGAACCAATTCAATCTTCTTAACATGAAATGAGCGTATATAGACTAAGTCAGAGAATTTGCCTATTTCCTCCAACTATCCTTGTTCATGAACACTTCATAAGGTAAGAAAACCTCAAGAGCTTAATCAACTACTGAGGCAGTCTGATTCTTCCTTGCTTTGTTGACATTGTCTTTTTGCTGTATGTGAGTTTGGAAAAGTTATGGAATTAGGGGAAAAAGTATAATTTAAAGATAGGTGAGAGTGAAGTTCCTTTGAAGCATATATATGAAATCTAGGAAAACGGTACTGATCAACCTTTTCAGGGCAGAGACAGAGGCACAGACATAGAGTCTGGACTTGTGGACAGGGGAAGTAATGAAAAGTGTGAAAATCTTAGCTGCGCAGTGGTGTTCAACTGTTTGCAACCCCATGGACTGTAGCCCACCCGGCTCTTCTCTCCATGGAATTTCTTAGGCAAGAATACTGAAGTGGGTAGCCATTCTCTTCTCCAGGGAATCTTCCTTACCCAGGAATCTAACCTGGGTCTCTTGCATTAGAGGCAGATTCTTTACTATCTGAGCCACCAGTAGGGAGGAAAGGGTGGGACGATTGTGATAGCAGTATTAACGTATATATACTACCCTGTGTAAAATAGATACTGAGTGGGAAGCTGCTATATAACACAGGGAGCCCACCCCAGCACTCTGTAATGATCTACAGGGGTGGGATGGGTGGGGATGGGAGGGGGGCTTAAAAAGAAGGGGGTATATTATATTTACTTATGGCTGACTCACACTGTTGCACTGAAGGAAAAACACAGCATTTTAAAGCTATTATTCTCCAATTTTTAAAAAAGTGAATATAACATTTGGAAAACTAAGATCATGGCATCCGGCCCCATCACTTCATGGCAAACAGATGGGGAAACAGTGGAAACAGTGGCTGACTTTATTTTTCTGGGCTCCAAGATTGCTGCAGATGGTGATTGCAGCCATGAAATTAAAAGACGCTTACTCCTTGGAAGGAAAGTTATGATCAACCTAGACATCATATTAAAAAGCAGAGACATTACTTTGCCAACAAAGGTCCATCTAGTCAAGGCTATGGTTTTCCCAGTAATCATGTGTGGATGTGAGAGTTGGACCATAAAGAAAGCTGAGAGCCGAAGAATTGATGCTTTTGAACTGTGGTGTTGGAGAAGACGCTTGAGAGTCCCTTGGACTGCAAGGAGATCCAACCAGTCCATCCTAAATGAGATCAGTCCTGGGTGTTCGTTGGAAGGACAAATGTTGAAGCTGAAACTTCCTTGACTTCATTTTATTTTCTTTATTTGTATATTCACCCACATAGCAGCATTATTCACAGCAGCCAAAGGTAGGAATGACCCAAGCATCCAATGGATAAACAAAATGTAGTATATATACATATCCTACATATACGATATGTATATATAGTATACTATATGTATGTATACACTATATATATATATACATACTATAGTACATATATACTATATACTATACTATAAACTAAATGTAGTATATATATACTATATATATATACTACATATAGTATATGTAGTATATACTATACTATATATATATACAAGGCAATATTATTCAGCCTTAAAAAGTAAGGGAAGTTTTGGTTCAAGATGGTGAAGTGCAAAAACATGCACTCATCTTCTCCTGCAAGAACACCAAAATTTCAACCAGCTGTTGAACAACCATCGACAGGAAGACACTGGAGCCCATCAAAAAGATAACCCATGCCCAAGGGCAAAGGAGAGGTCTCAATGAGGTGGTAGGAGGAGCACAATCATGATAAAATCAAATCTCATACCCACTGGGTGGGTGACCAACAAACTGAAGAACAGTAATACCAAAGAAGGTCTTGCACTGCTGTGAAGATTCTAGGCCCCTCATCAGGCTTCCCAGGCTGGGGATCTAGCAAAGGGACTGGAGATCCCCAGGGAATCTGACTTTGAAGGCCAGCAGAATTTGATTACAGAACTTTCCCAGAGCTGGGGGAAACAAGACTCCACTCTTGGCGGGCACAAACAAAGCTTTGGGTGTACCAGGACTGACCCAGGGAAAAAGAGCTGTGATCCCACAGGAGACAAGCTAGATGTGTGGGTGTCTGAGGGTCTCCTGTGGAGATGTGGGTTGGCAGTGACTTGCTGTGGGGACAATGCACCAACAGCAGCAGTCCTGGGAGGAGTATGTTGGCATAAGTCCCCTCAGAGGTTGCTGTTAGCCCTACTGTAGAGCCTGTAGGTTCTAGGACTGAGATGTCTCATGCTAAACAACTAACAGAATGGGAGTATAGCCCGACCCCTCAGCAGATAAGTGGATTAAAGATTTACTGAGCACTGTCTTGCCCACCAAAGCCAGACTCAGTTTCCTCATGACAGTTCCTCCCATCAGGAAACTTGCACAAGCCTCTATCATCATCCAAAAGATGGCAGACAGAAAAAGCAAGAAATACAATTCCATAGCCTCCAGAATGTAAACCACAATCATAGAAAGCTAACCAAAATGAAAAGGAATAGGATTTTGTTCAAGATGAAGGAACAAGATAAATCCCCAGATAAAAAGCACAATGAAGTATATATATATATAGGCAACCTTCCAGAAAAATAATTCATAATAATGATAGGGAAGATGATCTAGGATCTCATAAAAAGAACGGAGGCAAAGATTGAGAAAAGGCAAGAAATGTTTACCAAAGACCTAGAAGAATTAAAGAACAAACGCTGATGATGATCAATACACTAGAAGGAATCAATAACAGAATAACTGAGGCAGAAGAACAGATAAGTGACTTGGAAGACAGGATGGTGGAAATCACTGCTGCAAAATAGAATACATAAAAAAAGAATGAAAATAAATGCAGACAGCCTAAGAGACTTCTGGGACAACATTAAATGCACCAGTATTTGCATTATTGGGATCCCAGAAGGAGAAGAGAGAAAGGATCTGAGAAAATATTTGAAAAGATAATAGCTGAAAACTTCCCTAACATGGAAAAAGAAATAGTCAGCTAAATTCAGGAAGAACAGAGAGTCCCAGGCAGGATAAACACAAGGAGGAACAAACTGAAGTGAAGTGAAGTGAAGTCTAGCAGTCGTGTTCAACTCTCTGTGACCCTATGGACTGTAGCCTACCAGGCTCCTCCATCCATGGGATTTTCCAGGCAAGAATACTGGAGTGGGTTGCCAACACATTGAGACACATAGTAATCAAACTGACAGAAAGTAAAGACAAAGATAAAATATTAAAAGCGACAAGGGAAGAAAAGACAAATAATATACAAGGAAAATTCCATAAGATCATCAGCAGATTTCTCAATGGAAATTCTATGAGCCAGAAGGGCTCTATGAGCCAGAAGGGCATGACATATTCTATGAGCCAGAAGAGCATGACATATTCCAGTGATGAAAGGGTAGAACCTACAACCAAGAATACTCTACCCAGCTGCTGCTGCTAAGTTGCTTCAATCATGTCGGACTCTGTGCGACCTCATAGATGGCAGCCCACCAGGCTCCACTGTCCCTGGGATTCTCCAGGCAAGAATACTGGAGTGGGTTGCCGTTTCCTTCTCCAATGCATGAAACTGAAAAGTGAAAGTGAAGTCGCTCAGTCGTGTCCGACTCTTCACGACCCCATGGACCGCAGCCCACCAGGCCCCTCTGCCCATGGGATTTTCCAGGCAAGAGTACTGGAGTGGGTTTCCATTGCCTTCTCCAACTCTACCCAGCATGACTCTCAATTAGATTTGATGGAGAAATCAAAAGTTTTACAGACAAGAAAGAGTTAAGAGATTTCAGCACCACCAAACCAATTTTACAACAAATGCTAAAGGAACTTCTCTAGGTAGGAAACACAAGAGAAGGAAAAGATCTACAGAAAATAAACCCCAAACAATTAAGAAAATGGTAATAGGATCATACAAATAGATAATTACCTTGAATGTAAATGGATTAAATGCACCAACCAAAAGACATAGACCAGCTGAAAGGATGCAAAAACAAGACCCATAGATATGTTGTCTACAAGAGACCCACCTCAGACCTAGAGACATTTACATATTGAAAGTAAAGGAATGTGCAAAGGTATTCTACACAAATGGAATTCATAAGAAAGTTGGAGTAGCAATACTCATATCAGACAAAACAGACTTTAAAACAAAGACTGTTATAAGAACACTACACAGTGTTCAAGGGTTCAGTCCAAAGAAGAACACTACATAATGATCAAGGGCTCAATCCAAAAAAAAGGTATAACACGTATAAATATACATGCACTCAAAATAGAAACACCTCAATACATAAGGCAAATACTAACAAACACAAGGGTAGAAATTAACAATAACACAATAAAAGTAGGGGATTTTAATGCCCCACTGTTATCAATGGACAGGTCATCTGGACAGAAAATTCATAAGGAAACCCAGACCTTAAAAGATGCTTTAGACAACTTGAACTTAATTGATATTTATAGAGAATTCCACCCAAAAGCAGCAGACTATACATTCTCCTCAAGTGCACACATTCTCCAAGATTCACCACATGCTGGGCCACAGGGTGAGATTTGGTAAATTTAAGAAAATAAAAATTATATCAGCCATCTTTTCTAACCACAATGCAGTGTGATTAGAAATAACCGAAGAGGGAAAAAACAAAACAAAACAAAACAAAACAAGACTCTAAAGAACACAAACACATGGCAGCTAAACAATATTCTACTCAACAACTGTAGGGTCACTGAAGAAGTCAGGGAGGAAATGGAAAATACTTAGAGACTAATGAAAATACAAGCAAAATGGCCTACCGCTTACGGGAGGCAGCAAAATCACTTCTAAGAGGGCAGTTTATAGCAGCACAATCTTACCTCAAGAAACAAGAAAAATCTCAAACAAACAAGCTAAAATTACACCTAAAACACTGGAGAAAGAAGAACAAGCAAAACCTTAAGTTAGTAGAAGGAAGGAAATCATAATGATCAGAGCAGAAATAAATGAATTAGAGACAAAGGAAACAATCACAAAGATCAATGAAACTAAAAGCTGGTTCTTTGAAAAGATATTCAGAATTGATAAACCTTTAGCCAAATTCACCAAAAAGGAAAGGAAGAAGACTCAGATCAATAAAATTAGAAATGAAAATGAAGTTACAACTGACTCCACAGAAATACCAAGCATCATAAGCTACTCCTTTGAATAACTGCATGCCAATACAATGGACAACCTGCAGAAATTCTTAGAAATGTACAGTCTCTTTAGATGGAATCAGGAAGAAAAAGAAAATATGAAAAAACCAATCACAAGCACTGAAGTTGAAACCATGATTAAAAACCTCCCAACAAACAAAAATCCAGGACCTGACAACTTCACAGGTGAATTTGTGAAACGTTTAAAGAAGAGTTAACTGTTATCTTTCTGAAACTGTTCCAAAAAATGCAGACAAAGGAAAACTTCCTAACTCATTTTATGAGGTCACCATCATCCTGATACCAATATCAGACAATGATACCACAAAAAAAGATAATTACAGGTCAATATCACTGATAAACATATATGCAACCATCCTCAACCAAATACTAGCAATCTGTATACAACAAAACATTAAAAAGATCGTACACCATGATCACATGGGATTCATCACTGGGATGCAAGGATTTTCAACATCCACAAATCAATGTGATACACCATATAAGTAAATTGAAAGATAAAACCCATATGATAATCTCAATAGATGCATAAAAATCTTTTGACTAAATTCAGCACCATTTATGATAAAAAAAATTCCAGAGAGTGGGCATAGAGGATATATACCTCAACATAATAAAAGTCATAAATGACAAATCTACAGTTAGCATCATACTCAATGGTGAAAAGCTGAAAACATTCCCTCTAAAATTAGGAGCAAGACAGTATGACCACTGTCACCACTTTTATTCAATATAGTTTTAGAAGTCTTAGCTACAGCAATCAGAGAAGAAAAAGAAATAAAGAGAATCCAAATTGTAAGAGAAGAGCTTAAGCTGTCACTGTTTACAGATAACATGATACTATACATAGAAGATCATAAAGATGCTACCAGAAAACTACTAGAACTCATCAATGAATTTGTAAATTTGCAGTTTACAAATTAATACACAGAAATCTGTTGCATTTCTACACATTAATAATGAAAGATCAGAAAGAAATCCAAGAAGCAATTCCATTTACCATTGCATCAGAAAGAATAAGATACCTAGGAATAAACATACCTAAGGACACAAAAGACCTGCATTCTGAAAACTATAAGATGCTGATGAAAGAAATCAAAGAATACATAAACAGATCTAAAGATATACCATGTTTGTAGATCGGAAGAATTAATATTGTTAAAATTACTATACTATTCAAGGAAATCAACAGATTCTATGCAATTCCTAATAAAATTAGCAATGGCATTTTTCACAGAACTAGAACAAAAAACCTCAAAATTTGTATGGAGACACCAAAAATCCCAAAGAGCCAAAACAGCCTTGCAAAAGAAAAATGGAGCTAGAGGAATCAGGCTCCCAGACTTCAGACTAAACTATAAATCTCAGTCAAAAAAACAGTATGGTACTGGCACTAAAATAGAAATACAAATCAATGGAAAAGGATAGAAAACTCAGAAATAAGCCCATATAAGTTCAGTTCAGTCACTCAGTCGTGTCCGACACTTTGTGATCCCATGAATCGCAGCATGCCAGGCCTCCCTGTCCATCACCAACTCCCAGAGTCCACTCAAACTTATATCCATCAGGTCAATGATGCCATCCAGCCATCTCATCCTCTGTCGTCCCCTTTTCCTCCTGCCCCCAATCCCTCCCAGCATCAGAGTCTTTTCCAATGAGTCAACTCTTTGTATAAAGTGGCCAAAGTACTGGAGTCTCAGCTTTAGCATCAGTCCTTCCAAAGAAATCCCAGGGCTGATCTCCTTCAGAATGGACTGGATGGATCTCCTTGCAGTCCAAGGGACTCTCAAGAGTCTTCTCCAACACCACAGTTCAAAAGCATCTATGGAGAACAGTGTGGAGATTCCTTAAAAAACTGGAAATAGAACTGCCATACAACCCAGCAATGCCACTGCTGGGCATACACACTGAGGAAACCAGAACTGAAAGAGACACGTGTACCCCAATGTTCATCCCAGCACTGTTTATAATAGCCAGGACATGGAAGCAACCTAGATGTCCATCAGCAGATGAATGGATAAGAAAGCTGTGGTACATATACACAATGGAGTATTACTCAGCCATTAAAAAGAATACATTTGAATCAGTTCTAATGAGGTGGATGAAACTGGAGCCTATTATACAGAGTGAAGTAAGCCAGAAAGAAAAACACCAATACAGTATACTAATGCATATATAGGGAATTTAGAAAGATGGTAACAATAACCCTGTATGCTGCTGCTGCTGCTGCTAAGTCGCTTCAGTCATGTCCGACTCTGTGTGACCCCATAGATGGCAGCCCACCAGGCTCCGCCATCCCTGGGATTCTCCAGGCAAGAACACTGGAGTGGGTTGCCAGTTCCTTCTCCAATGCATGAAAGTGAAAAGTGAAAGTGAAGTCGCTCAGTCGTGTCCGACTCCTAGCGACCCCATGGACTGCAACCTACCAGGCTCCTCTGTCCATGGGATTTGCCAGGCAAGAGTACTGGAGTGGAGTGCCATTGCCTTCTCTGATAACCCTGTATACGAGACAGCAAAAGAGACACTGATGTATAAACAGTCTTTTGGACTCTGTTGGAGAGGGAGAGGGTGGGATGATTTGGGAGAATGGCATTGAAATATGTATAATATCATATATGAAACGAGTCACCAGTCCAGGTTTGATGCACGATACTGGATGCTTGGGGCTGGTGCACTGGGACAACCCAGAGGGATGGTATGGGGAGGGAGGAGGGAGGAGGGTTCAGGATGGGAAACACATGTATACCTGTGGCAGATTCATTTTGATATATGGCAAAACCAATACAATATTGTAAAGTTAAATTAAATAAAATTAAAAAAAAAAAAGAACAAAAGCATCAATTCTTTGGTGCTCAGCTTTCTTCACAGTCCAACTCTCACATCCATACATGACCACTTGAAAAACCATAGCCTTGACTAGACGGACCTTTGTCGGCAAAGTAATGTCTCTGCTTTTGAATATGCTATCTAGGTTGGTCATAACTTTCCTTCCAAGGAGTAAGCGTCTTTTAATTTCGTGGCTGCAGTGATTTCACCAACTGCAGTGATTTTGTAGCCCATATACTTATAGTCAATTAATCTATGACAAAGGGGGCAAGATTATAGAATGTTGGTTGGAAAGACGGTCTCTTCGAAACGGTTCTGGGAACACTGGACAGTCACATGTAAAAAAATAAAATTCTATCATTCTTTAACTCTGTACACAAAAATAAGCTCAAAATGGATTAAAGGTCTAAATGTGAGACAGGACAGTATAAAACTGCTACAGGAAAACATAGAGCATTCTTCTGACATAAATCAGAGTAACATCTTTTTTGATTCATCTCCCAGAATAAAGGAAATAAGAACATAAATAGATAATTGTGACCTATTTAAAGTCAAAGCTTTTGCATAAAATAACAAAGGAAACAATAAGCAAAATGAAAAGACAACTCACAGATTAGGGGAAAATATTTGCAAAGGATATGACCAATAAGGGATTCGTCTCCAAAATTTAAGAAATAGTTTATGACACATAGCATCAAAACAAGCAGCTCACACAAAAAATGGGCAGAAGACCAGAATAGACATTTCTCCAGGGAGGATGTATAAGATGGCCAACAGGCACATGAAAAGATGTTCATTGCTAGTTATCAGAGAAATGCAAATCAAAACTATGAGATATCACTTCAAATGGTCAGAATGGCTTTCATCAAAATATTCACAAACAACAAATGTTGGAGAGAGTGTGCAGAGAAGCGTACCCTTCCATACTACTGGTGGGAAAGTAATTTGATACAGCCACTATGGAGAAAAGCATCTGGTAAATCGCTTCAGTCATGTCTGTTTTGCAATCCCATGGACTGCATCCCAGCAGGCCCTTCTGTCCATGGGATTTTCCATCCCCTTCTCCAGGGGATCTTCCCAACCCAGGGATGGAGCCCATGTCTCTTATGTCTTCTACATTGGCAGAAGGATTCTTACCATTAGGACCACCAGGGAAGGCTGGTTGTTCCTTACATAAGTGAAAATAGACTTATCATATGATCCTGCAATCCCACTCCTGGGCATATAGCCAGAGAACAAAATGATCTGAAAGGATACATGCACCCCTATGTTCATTGCAGCAGTTTACGATAGCCAAGACAGGGAAGCAACCTAAATGTTCATTGACAGAGGAATGAGTAAAGAAGATGTATACAGTGGAATACAATGTGTAAACAATGGAATATTACTCCAGCACTGAAAAGAAAGAAATAATGCCATTTGCAGCAACATGGATGGGCCTGGGTGAAGTAAGTCAGATAGAGAAGGAAAAATATTGTAGGACATTCTTACATTTGGAATCTACAAAAACATAAAAAGATCCAAATGAACTTTCTTAGAAAGCTGAAAGAGACTAACATACTTACAAAATGAATTTATGGTTGACGGGGGAAAGAATAGTTAGGGAGTTTGGGGAAGTCATGCACACACTGTTATTCAAAGTGAGTAACAACAAGCACCGATTGTATAGCACAAGGAGCTCTACTCAATGTTACATACCAGCCTGGATGGGAACAGGGTCACCTTCCCACTTCTCATCTTTTTCCCTTTTCATAGTGTCCATGGGGTTCTTGTGGCAAGAATACTGGAGTGGGTTGATATTTCTTTCTCTGGGGGGCCACATTTTGTCAGAACTCTTCCCTATGACCCATCCATCTTGGCTGACCCTGCATGGCATGATTCATAGCTTCACTGAGCTTTTTACAAAAGCCCCTTTGCCATGATAAGGTTGTGATCCATGAAAGGGAAAAATAATAGAGATACAAAGTAGAATGGGAATTTTCAGGACCTTGGGAGGAGGAGAGAATGGGATGGGGTGTTATTGTTTAATGGGTACAGAATTTCTGCTTGAAAAGATAAAAAACTTCTAGAAATTGATGGTGATGATTGCTGTACAATAATGTGAATGAACTTTATGCCAGAACTATACCTTTCAAAATAGTTAAAATAGTAAATTTTAACAAATGGGTCACACATGCATACTCGTTGACCCAAACTGAGAAAGAGTCAACATACCTAGTTGTTGGGAAAAGAGCTGATTTTATATAAAAAGAACCAACTTCTTTAATTCGCCTACTGAAAATTATTTTCATAATATAGTAAGCAGACCAGACATAGGTTAATCTGAACCGAAACACTGAGAAAAATCCGTACCACTGAGGAGGTTTTGTGGAAACGAATGTATTATAATTTATAATTTTGACAAGACTTTTTGTTTTAATTCAGTTTTAAACAGTTGATATTCCTGAAAGTGCACAGTAAAGATCACGTATTTGAATCCTAAAATCCAGTTCTCTGAGAAGCAGTTTGAAGTCTGACACTCAGGGGTAAGCTCTTTGAGTGTTACTCGATTTAGTTGGACATTATTGAAACCTAATCTTTTAAACTGTGTTTCTTGTTGCTGAGTAACACCCTTGTTTAATAGCCAAGTAAAATGTTCACTCCCCTTTCTCTCCCTTCACAGTTAGTGGAGGATGATGGAGCCTGGATATCCCATAGATAATTATTTAAGAGAAAATCAGATAAGGTCTTTATTATAAATCCACATGCATAATAGCAAATCTCTTTTTTGAAGCATGATTAAAATATTTGGAAAACACATACATGAAAATGAAGCCAATTTTACTTGAAAGTTTTCTTTCTGTACTACATTTTTTTCACTGACTGTGTTTGAGGAAATGATTATAGTACAAATTGTAGTATTTTAAGCATATATTAAAGGTAAAACTATTAAAGAATACAGGTCTAAAGTGTCCGACAATGATCAATTAGCTTGTTTAATACTGTTAAATTTCACATGCCTAGTTATATGCAACTGCTACATGTCAAATCTTGCAGATTACTACATGTCACGTTAAGAAATATATTATATTCCAATTTATAAAAGGAACTACCTCTTGAGTAGTATACTGATAAAAGAAAAATAAAGTGTTAAAAGGTCCCAGTGGTATCCTAGCAACTTATTTAGGGTCTTGGAAATAAGGACCTGTGCATTGAATCAATTCCAGGAATTCATAGCACTAGCCACTGTTGAGATGGGGAAACTGCCAAGCCAAGGAAGAGAGGTGATAATTATTATATGCCTGGTGGTGTTATTAATGAGCTAACTTCTTCCATTTTGTCTTCTCCAATGAACAGAAGGTTACTAGAGTGTTGGTTAGTGCTATTTTCCACAGAAAAGTTCATTTCTACACAAAATTAACAATGAGTTGATGAATGTATAGTGGATATTTACCACAAAGCCTGAATAGTTACATCAGGTATGTTGTTTTAAACCTATTTACAAACTTTTAAATACCTCATGTAGACCAAGAAATAAGACCAGCACTGTAAGGTAACAAAAACATGAATTTGGGGTCTTAAGAATGACAGTTCAGGAGACATAGATATGAGTAGAAGCCCAAATGTTTCCTGAGGAGAGCTGGGTTTCCTCTAGCGTGCTGCAGTCCATGGGGTCACAGAGAATCTGACATGACTGAGTGACTGACATGAAACCAAGGGTAAAAGGAGGAGCTTACATAAGCAGTTTTGTAAGAATTATGATTGGTACTGGTGGATAAGAACCATTCTTGTCTACACATGATTGGCTGCTAAGATTGTTACTGTCCAAAGTTCACTATTAAGGTGTTCTTTCGGATGTTGCGGCCCAGGTCAAAGTTCATGTTCCATCCAGGTGCAGAACTGCCTCGGCCTTGCTTCCCCAGTGGCCTCCTGGCACCATTTTGGTGCCCTGTCGGCCTTACAGACTCTGTTTAATCATGCCTTTACTCTACTATTACCTGTATTTTACAACTGAGGAAGCTGATATTCACAAAGACAAAATGAATTATCCTAAATGGTTTATCTAGTCACCAGCCTAACTGAGATTGGAACCCATGCCCCTGGTGTGTGTTGGAGAAACACAAATGCACAGCTGCTGCTAATAAGTAGAGATGAATACGCTATTTGCAGTATAAATCAGTTCTATTCATCCATGGGTTTGCAGATCAACATAGCAACCCAGGAAGATTCTGGACTATTACATGCAGTTTCTTCTCTAGGTTAAAGGATGTGTGTGCTTTGTTCAAACTTACTTTAATTCAGTTCTCAAGGAAAGCTTTTACTATTGCTCCGTTGCTTTCATATTTCTGAGTCTCTCTTTCTGCCTTTTTGGTTTAATATTGTAACATCTAAACACATTTTTTCCAGACTCTTCTCTGATCTTCAAGTACTTCTAACCTACCCCAACATTGACAAGATTCCTGGGCAGAAATGATCTCTCTTAAGCTTTTCTGTTCAAATGAATTGGTTCCAGCCTTTAATCTTTGAAAATAATGGTCAGTTTCCACAATTTCACATTTGTTTACTTAAATGCACAGACTCCTTCTGTCTTGTAAAATCTGGTCTAGGTCAGCATGTACTGATAACCTACAAATCAAACCCCAGGATCTTGCATAGGAATAGTTCTGTCTTTATTTGTCTTCCAATTAGTCTCTGCATACCATCAGGTTTGTAATGGATTCGCTCCAAGTTGTTGGCCAGAAGTGATTTACATTCTTGCCTGACTGACTTCCACTCAACATCTCTCTTTTTTTTTTTTACATTTTATTTTATTTTTTAACTTTATAATATTGTATTGGTTTCCACTCAACATCTCTTAAATTGGCAGAAGAGGCTCAGTGACAGTAACTCAGGCTTGTTTGTTGTTTTCAAGATTAACTTGAAATGCACTATAGGAGAACTCACTTAAAGGTATAAATTATGGTGAACAGATTTCAAAGAATTAAATAATTTTGAAAAATGATGCTTTTACATAATATAGAAGTAAACAAAGAAGTTTATTCTATCACAAGCCAACACAATCTGTTTACGAAAAACCAGATGTGCTAATGCCTTTTATTTCTCTATATTCCTTTCCCTGGAGTCTATTCTTTAGAAAAATATTAAGATGGTACATGCAGAATTAATCCTTTTACAGATGCATCTTTAATATTTTTCCAATGTGAGATTATCATAGAGAAGAGCAAAAAGCCACAAATAATGCAAACCTTCCCACTGTGATTGAAAAATTTGGCTGCATATAAAAATTGTCACCAGTAATTGCAGAGTCAGAATAAATTGTGGCCTAAAGGCACTTGAACAGAAGGTCTAATGAACCTCAAGTCTCACAAAGTGGCATAATGTGTGGCCATTAAGTTTATAAAAAAGAATGGACAGCTTGCCACCACGGAGCCACCAGAGCAGCTGGATTATGTGTGGAACGTGACCTTGTAGACTGCATATGTTACCTCATATCATAACCGTAGTGAATTCAGAAATAAAAGCTGTTTATACAAAGTACAAAAACTGAGCTCTATGGTAGGCATTTATTTGGTACTGGAGTCTCTTTTTGTGTATACCTGAGGTTACGTGTATCTTTGCCCTGCTTGTTTATGATTTAAATGACCATTTCTTTTTCAAACCATTTTAAAGCTTTTACTTCAACTTAACACTTTGCTTATTTAATATGTCATGTGGTTCCTGCCGAGTCTGTTACATAAACACTGAAAAAGCAGCAAACACCAGATAAAGCACACATAGTAGTCCCATCCCACACCCTAGAGTTCAGGACCTTTAGAGCCGTTGAATCAATGTTTATGCTCATATGAGAAAGTTGGTTTTGGATGTGGTACCAAACTTTGTGGAAATTTCTTCTTTATTTAACTGGATTGAGGACCAAGCAAAACAACACTTACTGACTGAACAGATGCACAATGTGGAATTCCAGTGAACCTGCCGCATAGGATATTACTTCCACAACGCCAGGATCTTCAGGAGAGGGAGCGCAATATGGAACTGAGTCATACCTCCCTTTGCAGATGCATCCTGCGTTTTTGGAAATTGGTTGCCACGCACATTTCCATTGATTTTCATCGTTCCTACTTAGAAATAAGAAAGAAATGTCATGAAAAAATATTGTTTTTGAAGACTAGATGGAAAAGATATCTAAAATGAATACTATTTTTCATTGCCTAAATCTACCAGGACTGAAAAGTTATTAATCATGGACTAAAAACCAAGTTAAAAATAAAGTGAGCACCGAATAGCAGTCTGAGCATCCGTATTGAAGTGCTGCTGCACTGAGAAGCTAACTTATCTATAAAGTATTTTTGGTATATTTTTAGACTTGAATTCACTATGTTGAAGAGAAGTCTACAGTTAATAAAGGTCTGATATACCTTTTATGTATCCTCGGTGAACAGAGCAGGAACACATGAAAATATAAATTAATATTTATTATTGTAGAATATGGAAATTGGAGGTAATTTCTAGGAACTGAGATCCTAATTTTTTTTCTAAACCTTATTAGAATATCCTCTTGATTGTTAGTACTAGAAATGTAGGGGCAGTTGTTGAGGGAAGGCTGTGTGTGTCTTCTGATGCAGTTTTGCTAGGACTTTTAGTGTAACTCACAAGGAGCAAAGGAATATTAAAGTATTAAATAAATATGAGTTTCAGCTGAAATAGCTATATTATGGTTTATTGTTCAATTGCTAAGTCATATCTGACTCTTTGATACCCTATGGATGGCAGCACATCAGCCTTCCCTGTCCTTCATTATCTCCCAGAATTTGCTCAAACTCATGTCCATTGAACGGGCTTCCCTTGTGGCTCAGCTGGTGAAGAATCCACCTGCAATGCTAGAGATCTGAGTCTGATCCCTGGGTTGGGAAGATCCCCTGGAGAAGGAAAAGGCTACCCACTCCAGTATTCTGGCCTGAAGAATTCCATGGACTGTATAATCCATGGGGTCGCAAAGAATTGGACACGACTGAGCGACTTTCACTTCACTTCATGTCCATCGAGGCAATGATGTCATCCAACCTTCTCATCCTCTGTCACTGCCCTCTTCTCCTCCTGCCTTCAGTCTTTCTTTTTTTTAAAATTATTTTCTATTTTTTTAAATTTAAATTTATTTATTTTAATTAGAGGCTAATTACTTTACAATATTGTATTGGTTTTGCCATACATCAACACAAAGCCGCCACGGGTGTACATGTGTTCCCAATCCTGAATCTCCTCCCACCTCCCCCCCCATACCATTACTCTGGGTCATCCCAGTGCACCAGCCCCAAGCATCCTGTATCCTGAATCGAACCTGGAACCTGGACTGGCAATTCATTTCTTATATGATATTATACATGTTTCAATGCCATTCTCCCAAATCATCCCCCCTCCCTCTCCCACAGAGTCCAAAAGACTGTTCTATACATCTATGTCTCTTTTGCTGTCTCACATACAGGGTTGTCATTACCATCTTTCTAAATTCCATATATATGCGTTAGTATACTGTATTGGTGTTTTTCTTTCTGGCTTACTTCACTCTGTATAATAGGCTCCAGTTTCATCCACCTCATTAGAACTGATTCAAATATATTCTTTTTAATGGCTGAGTAATACTCCATTGTGTATATGTACCATTGCTTTCTTATCCATTCATATGCTGATGGACATCTAGGTTGCTTCCATGTCCTGGCTATTATAAACAGTACTGCGATGAACATTGGGATACACGTGTCTCTTTCCCTTCTGGTTTCCTCAGTGTGTATGCCCAGCAGTGGGATTGCTGGATCATAAGGCAGTTCTATTTCCAATTTTTTAAGGAATCTCCACACTGTCCTCCATAGTGGCTGTACTAGTTTGCATTCCCACCAACAGTGTAAGAGGGTTCCCTTTTCTCCACACCCTCTCCAGCATTTATTGCTTGTAGACTTTTGGATCGCAGCCATTCTGACTGGCGTGAAATGGTACCTCATTGTGATTTTGATTTGCATTTCTCTGATAATGAGTGATGTTGAGCATCTTTTCATGTGTTTGTTAGCCATCTGTATGTCTTCTTTGGAGAAATGTCTATTTAGTTCTTTGGCCCATTTTTTGATTGGGTCTTTATTTTTCTGGAATTGAGCTGCAGGAGTTGCTTGTATATTTTTGAGATTAGTTGTTTGTCAGTTGCTTCATTTGCTATTATTTTCTCCCATTCTGAAGGCTGCCTTTTCACCTTGCTTATAGTTTCTTTTGTTGTGCAGAAGCTGCCCTCAGTCTTTCCCAGCATTAAGGTCTTTTTCAATGAGTTGGCTCTTTGCATCATGTGGCCAAAGTATTAGAGCATCAGTTTCAGGATCAGTCTTTCAAATGAATATTCAAGGTTGATTTTCTTTAGGATAGACTGGTTTGATTTTCTTGCTGTCCAGGGGACTCTCAAGAGTCTTCTCCAAACCACAGTTCAAAAACATCAATTCTTTGGCACTCAGCTTTCTTTATGGTCCACTTTCTCATCCATACATGATTATTGGAAAAACCATAGCTTTGACTATATGGACCTTTGTATGTAAAGCAATGTCTCTGCTTTTTAATATGCTGTCTAGGTTTATCATAGCTTTTCTTCCAAGAAGCAAATGTCTTTTAATTTCATGGCTGCAATAACCATCTGCAGTGATTTTGGAGCCCCAAAAAATAAAGTCTGTCACTGTTTCCATTGTTTCCACTTCTATTTGCCATGAAGTGATGGGACCAGATGCCATGATTTTAGTTTTTTGAATGTTGAATTTTAAGCCAGCTTTTTCACTCTCCTTTTCACTTTCATCAAGAGGCTCTTTAGTTCTTCTTCACTTTCTGCCATAAGGGTGCTGTCATCTGCACATCTGAGGTTTTTGATATTTCTCCCAGCAATCTTGATTCCAGGTTGCTCTTCATCCAGGCATTTCACGTGATGTAATTTGCATATAAGTTAAATAAACAAGGTGACAATATACAGCCTTGACATACTCGTTTCCCAATTTGGAACCAGTCCATTGTTCCATTTCCGGTTCTAACTGTTGCTTCTTGACCTGCATACAGATTTCTCAAGAGGCAGGTAACATGGTCTGGTAGTCTGAATGTTGGTCAAAACCCAATTTTGGTGAGCTATTCTCTGCTCTATTTCTCTTTTCTTTTAATGTTAGTATATTGAAAGCAAACTAGATAATTCTCTAATAAGTATTTTTATTATTTATTTGTATATAATAAGTGACTTACTTTGTTAACAAATCTTGTGAACCTGAGATGAAAGTGAAAACTTTCACCAAAACAGCTGCATTCTCATCTGGAGCTCAGTTTCCTCTTTCAAGCTCACTCGGTTTATTAGATAATTCACTTCTTTCCAGTTGTAAGATTTAAAATGAAGTTTCTGTTTTCCTGCTGGTTGTTTTCTGGGATGTCACTCTCAGTTCCAAGAGGCTGCCTGAGATCCTAGCCCCTTAACTGCCTCTCATGGACATTTACTTCTTCAAACTCAGCATAATAATACCCACTATGCATTTAATCTCTTATTTCAGGAAGCTGTCCAGTTTAAGGGCTAAATTGATTAGATAGGCCTAACCAGAATAACCTGTCTTTTGGTAATTTTAAAGTTCATTGATTTGAGACCTTGACTACACCTGCAAAATTCTGTGACCTTGGTCTTATAAAGTGTCTTAATCACAAGAGTGAAATCCATCATATTCACAGGTTTAGACAACATTCAAGGGGAGGGGATTATACAGGGCTTTTCCCAAGGGAAGGAATAGGATACAAGAATCTTGTGGACTATCTGAGAAATCTGCCAAGTGCAGTCATCATTTTTTTTTCCATGCCGTTTACAATAGTTATTAGTAATGTTGGCCATACATTTGTGTTCATCCACCTATTGGGCATGGATATAATGGCACTTCCCTATCCCCTTGCAACTAAGTGTGGCTACATGGCTTTTTTTGGCCAATGGATTGTGAGAGGAAATGATATGTGTCACTTCTGGATGAAAGTGTTAAAAGTAAGGTATAAATTTAGTGACATTTGGCTCAGTGTGGTAAAGAAGTGAAGTGAAGTGAAAGTCTCTCAGTCGTGTGCGACTCTTTGAGACCTCATGGACTAAACCATCCATGGAATTCTCCAGGCTGAAATACTTGAGTGGGTAGCCGTTCCCTTCTCCAGGGTATCTTTCCAACCCAGGGATCTAACCCAGATATCCAGCATTGCAGGCAGATTCTTTACCAGTTGAGCCACCAGGAAAGCCCCATGTAAACTATCCGCCTGCTAATTCAGGAGATGCAGATTGGATCTCTGGCCCAGGAAGATCCCCTGGAGAATGAAATGGCAACTCACTCTAGTATTCTTTCCTGGGAAATCCTGTGGGCAGAGCAGCCTGGTGCATTACAGGAGTCATGAAGAGTCAGAACCAACTTAGCAACTGAACCACAACTTTTTTTCTGGCATAGTAACAGAAACTACAGAGATGCGGTTTCTTAGCTCTTAAGTCTGAGTGAACCTGATGCACAGAGTCCTGTTGCTTGTGCTCTGATATCAAGCCTTGGGCATGGGCATGAGCAAGAAGTCATCTGTGCTGCTTGAAATCACTATTCCATGCTTATTATAATAGAAAAAAATATTTCCTCTCATCTTAGATACATTATACATTAAACAAATAGATAGATAGAATTTTACATATGATCTTGCTAAATAGAGCTTCCCTGGTGGCTCAGACAGTAAAAAATCTGCCTGCCATGGGGGAGATCTGGGTTTGATCCCTGGGTTGGGAAGATCCCTTGGAGAAGAGAATGGCAACCCACTCCAGTGTTCTTGCCTGGAGAATCCTATGGACAGAGGAGTCTGGTGGCTTATAGTCCATGGGGTCACAAAGAGTTGGACACGGCTGAGCGGCTACACTTTCATACTTGCTAAATTTTACTGTGCTGGTTTGGTCTAACTAACTTGTCAAAATAACTCTGAATCTGACTCTGTCAGCACTGTAAGCAGAGCCTTTTAGTTTGGGCACCTGAACATTTGATAAGTAGACTTAGATGTCTTAATGCAAATAATTAACACAAGTACTGATTTTGATTTAGTTAATGACCAAGCCTTCTGCCATGGACCTAGAGAGATCCTCAACATGACAAAGAGCCATTAGTCACCATTCTCTGACACTATTGGGGCTTCCTAGGTGGTGCAGTGGTAAAATCCATCTATAATGCAGGAGAAGCAAGAGACATGGATTCAATCCCTGGGTCGGGAAGATCCTGTGGAGAAGGAAATGACAACCCACTCCAGTATTCTTGCCAGAATATCCCATAGACAGAGAAGCCTGGCTGGCTATAGTCCATGCGGTCACAAAGAGTTGGAAATGACAACATGCATGCACACTGACATTATTATTCAACAGTCATGTACAAAGCATGTCTATGATTTACCAAAGAAATGTTACTGAAATCAAAGATGATGCTATAAAATAAAAGCACGACTTTTATTGTCATGACTTCTAAGATTCTCACTTTTTAAACAGCTTTAAGGTATAACTGACATGCTGAGAAGTTCACCCTGTGTATGTGTCCAGTTCAATGATGCCCATTTCCTTTCACATTTCCACTCCAGATTTCTTTCAGAAGTGCATCATTCTAGCACTTTGAAAGGTTGTCCTTACCTGTTTCACTCCATGCTCAATAGACATCCTTTGCCTTTTCTAAACCATCTTTCGAAACTATGCTGGCCTCCTTCCAAAATACTGCTTTCCAGGACGTTCCCACCATCACCCAGTCTTGAACTTGAAGTTTATCTAGCATATTTTATGTGATTCTTGCTTCTGTTCTCTAGCATCAACTATATAGAGCTAATAGAGATTTGTCGTATTTATCCCCCAGTATCTAAATGTAGCCAATCAAATCAAAGTCAAGGTAATATTCATGGAAATACAAAAATATGTTTATTTCCTCCCTGTCCCTCTACATATACAGGGGTTATTTATGTATAGTAATCAGCAATAGTTCCAAGAATCATGTGACTATAAACAATAATCAGGTTTCCACCCACACAGATAATACACCTTTGCTATACATAGAGTAACCACAGGTCCTAGTTTATCCTGGGCAGTCTTAGTTTACTCCTTTTGTTTCAGGGTAAGTATTAACTGTTCCATCTTTCAGTCATCAGATTGTTTTGTAGGCAAGACTAATTTTCATTCATTTAGGGGAAATACCAGAAAAAGCAAATATCAACATTTTTACATTAGCTAGTTGATATGTCTGGAAAATCAGCAGCTCAGACTTCTGGGAGAATTTGCATTACTATTCCCACCTCACAGTTCATACATATACATATAGAGCAGCCCAAAATTTGCTAACAGTTTTCAGATAATTTACTCAAGTAGAGTCGGACATGACTGAAGCGACTTAGCAGCAGGAGAGGTTACTAATTTAGAATCCCTAGTGCTCAGAAGGTGAAGACTTTGCCTGCAATGCAGGAGACATTGGTTCTATCCCTGGGATGGGAAGATCTCCTGGAGAAGGGAATGGCAACTCACGCCAGCATTCTTGCCTGGAGAATTCCTCCCTGGACAGAGGAGCCTGGTGGGCTACAGTCCATGGAGTCACAAAGAGTTGGACAGGACTAAGTGACTAACGCATTTTACTTCAACTCAGGAATCATAATGTTTTTAAAAAATATTTGTAAATGGCATTATCTGATTCATAGAGGTTTTATGTGAATTAAAAAATAATTATTGGTGAAACCCGTGAAAGTACCTCCCATGAAACCTAGTATAGTAAATGTGAGACTATATTTTTTATGTGACTTCTTACTAATACAAAATGGCTACAAAAAGGACTACTTTGATAGAGATTATGAAATCATAACCAATTAGGTGGGAAAGAATGCTGTGGTGGATACTGATGTCTATCAAAGGCACAGGAAGGAGGCAAGTGGTCTTAGTCCTCATGCGGTACATCTTCCATTATTAAATAATTCATATTTATAATCCTTATTTTAGCTTCTTTCTTAATTTTTTGCTCCCAACTTATTTTAATTGCTAATCTTCTTGGATATGAAAAGTTTTAAGTTACTGATCTGATTTGAACAGTTTAAAGACATTATTAAAGGAATTCTATTTTTTTTCTCCTTTGTTTGAAACTTTTTTCTTGCTGTAGGCACCAGGAGGTTGTTATGTCCTTTATAAGACTTCAGCATACAAGCTTTGGGTGATGACATGGAAAGAATGATGCAGCATGAACTCCTAAGTCCTTGTCTGTTTTATTTTTGGTTCAGTATGTTTAAAATGAAGCTATTTAATATCCAAAAATGTTCTTAACATATCAGTATTCAATTAAAAAAAGAAAAGATGCTCCTCATTGGCTAAGACCAGGAAAGCCATTGGCAAAATTATGTCTTTGGCATTTTCCAGCTCAGTGATTAGTCCCTCACCAATCACAATTGCAGACTTATTATAAATAAATTTCTTCCAGTCCCCTAGTTTCATCCCTAGCCTCAGTGCTTTCATAACGTAGCTGAGAAAAGAAGCAATTTGTAGAGTAATTTTTCTATGTGTACCGTCTTAATGGTCTACCACTCTGTGTCTTCACGCCCAGGAGTATTTGTGTTTAAAAAGAAGGAATGTTAAAACCAATGGGAGAAATTTAAGAATTTGCAATTTGCCTAAGAGAGACAATTTTGCCAAATAAGCCTTCACTGCTGCTGCTGCTGCTGCTGCTAAGTTGCTTCAGTCATGTCTGACTCTGTGTGACCCCATAGATGGCAGCCCACCAGGCTCCCCCGTCCCTGGGATTCTCAAGGCAAGAATACTGGAGTGGGTTGCCATTTCCTTCTCCAATGCATGAAAGTGAAAAGTGAAAGTGAAGTCTCTCAGTCGAGTCTGACTCTTAGCGACCCCATGGACTGCAGCCTACCAGGCTTCTCTGTCCATGGGATTTTCCAGGCAAGAGTACTGGAGTGGGGTGCCATTGCCTTCTCCGAAGCCTTCACAAGACCTCACAAATAAAATATTTCACAAACACACATACAATTTCTTATTTCATCTATTGTCCAGGTTGACTTTGACTATGAGATATGTAATCTTCTCTATGTAGTACTCAAAGACATCTATAAATCTATAATTGGGCTTCATTTACCATTTTTTCTTATCATTATTTCAAAAGTTGAAGTTCTTCCAGAACTTTACTAAATTTTGTTTAGTTTGCTCATTCTTATCAGTATTTTTTTTTCATGAATTTCTTCTTCTGCTTCCAAAAGCTTTCCTTCTCTGTTCTGGTTATTTAAATCCTTCTCATCTTTTAATATTCAGACTTAACCCTCTTTTTACATAAACCAAGTATTCACTGAACTCATCATTATGAGTTAGACTGATATCATGAACTATATTAATAAGTTGAAAGACAACACAAAATCATGAAAAACAAGAAGAAAATGGAATATAGGATTGACTGGTGTGGTAGACAGATTAATAGTCCTCCAGATAGGCACATTGTAATTCTTTGAGCAGGTGAATATGTTAGGTTACACAGCAATATGAAATTTAGGTTTTAGATGAAATTAAGGTTGCTCATCAAGGTAGGGATATTTTCCTGGTTTGTCCAGTGTAATCACAATAGTTCTGAAATGACAGAAAAGGGAAGCAGAAGAATCTGATCAGGAGAGATATTGATTGTGAGAAACACTTAAATAACCTTTGCTGGTTTTGAATATGGAAGAGAATGACGACCTATGGAATACTAGGACCTTCTAGAAGCTAAAAAGGCAAGAAAATGGATCCTCCCCTAGAACATCCAGAAAGGAAATGCAGCCATGCCTACCATTCGATTTTAGATCACTGAGATCCATTAAATACTTCTGACTCGTATGTTGTTATTGTTGTTCAGTCACCAAGTCATGTCTGACTTTTCTCAACCCCATGGACTACAGCACGTCAGGCTTCTCTGTCCCTCCTTATCTCCTAGAGTTTGCTCAAGTTCATATGCATTGAATCGGTGATGCCATCCAACCATCCCGTCCCCTTGATGCCCTCCTCTCCTCCCACCTTCAATCGTTTCCAGCGTCAAGTCTTTCCCAATGAGTCAGTTCTTCGCATCAGGTGGCCAAAGTATTGGAGCTTCAGCTTCAGCATCAGACCTTCCAAAGAGTATTCTGGGTTGATTTCCTTTAAGATTGACTGGTTTTATCTCCTTGTTTTCCAAGGGACTCTCAAGAGACTTCTCCAATACCACAGTTCAAAAGCATCAATTCTTCAGCACTCTGCTTTCTTTACTGTCCAGTTCTAACATCCATACATGACTGTTGGAAAGACCATAGCCCTGACTATGCAGACCTTTGTGGGCAAAGTGATGTCTTTGGTTTTTAACAAACTGTCTGGGTTTGTCATTGCTTTCCTGAAAAGAAGCAATCGTCTTCTAATTTCATGACTGCAGTCAATATTCGCAGTGATTTTAGACCCCAAGAAGAGGAAATCTGACACTGCTTGCACTTTTCCCCCTTTTATTTGTCATGAAGTGATGGGACCAGATGCCATGATCTTAGTTTTTTGAATGTTGGGTTTTAAGCTTTTTCACTCTCCTCCTTCACCTTCATTAAGAGGCTCTGGAGTTCCTCTTCACTTTCTGCCATTAGAGTGGTATCATCCGCATTACTGAGGTTGATATTTCTCCTGACAGTCTTGGTTCCAGCTTGTGACTCATCCAACCAAGCATTTTGTATGATGTGCTCTGCATATAAGTTAAATAAACAGAGGGACAATAAACAGCCTTGTTGTACTCGTTTCTCAGTTGTTCCATACAGGGTTCTAACTGTTGCTTCTTGCCCCACATACAAGTTTCTCAGAAGACAAGCAATATCATCTGACATTCCTATCTCTTCAAGGGTTTTCCACAGTTTGTTGTGATTCACACAGTCAAAGGCTTTAGCATAGTCAGTGAAACAGAGGTAGATGTTTTTTCATTCTGGAATTCCCTGGATTTTTCTAAGATCCAGCAAATGTTGGCAGTTTGATCTCTGGTTCCTCTGCCTTTTCTAAACCCAGCTTGAACATCTGGTGATTCTCGATTCATATAATCCTGAAGCCTAGCTAGGAGGATTTTGAGCATAACCTTACTAGCATGGGGTTGGCGGGGGGGTGAGGGCAATTGTTTGGTGGTTTGAACAATCTTTATTATTGCCTTTCTTGGGAATTGGGATGAGGATTGACCTTTTCTAGTTCTGTAACCACTGCCGGGTTTTCCAAATTTGGTGACATATTGAGTGCAGCACTTGAATACCATCATCTTTTTAAACAACCCTGCTGGAATTCCATCACCTCCACTAGCTTTATTAACAGAAGTGCTTCCTAAGGCCCACTTGACTTCACATTCCAGAATGTCTGGCTCTGAGTGAGAGACTACACCACTGTGGTTATCTGGGTTATCTGGTAAGATCTTTTTTTTTTTTTTTTTTTTAAAGTTCTGTGTATTCTTTCTATCTCTTCTGGATCTCTTCTGCTTCTATTAGGTCCTTATCATTTCTTTCCTTTATTGTGCCCATCTTTAGATAAAATTTTATTTTGATATCACCGATTTTCTTGCAGAAGTCTCTAGCTTTCTCATTCTATTGCTTTCCTCTTTTTTAAGCCTTGTTCATTGATGAAGGCCTGCTTGTCTCTCCTTGATATTCTCTGGAACTTCGTATTTAGCTGGATATACCTTACTCTTTCTCTATTGCTTTTCACTTCTTTTTTTTTTTTCCTGCTATTTGTAAAGCCTCCTGGGACAACCACTTTGCCTCTCTGCATTTCTTTTTCTCTGGGATGGTTTTGTTTCCTGCCTCCTGATAATATTACAGACCTCTGTCCATAGCTCTTCAGGCACTCTGTTTGATAGAGCTAATCCTTTGAGTCTATTCATCACCTCCACTGTATAGTCATAGAGGATTTGATTTAAGTCTTACATGACTGGCCTAGTGGTTTTCCCCACTTTCTTTAAACCTGAATTTTGCTATGAGGAGCTGATGATCTGAGCCACAGTCAGCTCCAGGTCTTGTTTTTGTTGACTGCATACAGCTTCTTTATCTTCAGCTACAAAGAATGTCCAGTTTACCTTGATTCATGGACCTAATAGTCCGGGTTCCTATGCAGTACTATTCTTTACAGCATCAGATTTTACTTTCATCCTGGATACATCCACAATTGAGCATTGTTTCCGCTTTGGCCCAGCCTTTACATTCTTTCTGAATCTATTAGTAGGTGTCCTCTCTTCCCCAGTAGCAAATTGGACACCCTCTGTCCTGTGGGGCTAATCTTTTGGTATCATATCTTTTTGCCTTTTTATACAGTTCTTGAGGTTTTCAAAGCTAGTATACTGCAGTGGTTTGCCATTTTATCCTCCAGTATAATTGTGAGATAATAAATTTAGGTCATTTTCAACCTAGATGATTGGATTGGATGGGAGGTGGGATGGAGATTCAGCAGCTAGGGAATATTTATATATACCTATGGTTGATTCATGTTGATGTGTGGCAGAAATTAACACAATACTGTAAAGCAATTATCCTTCAATTAAACAAAAATTGTGTCATTTCTAGCCACTAGATTTATGGCAATTTGTTACAGAGGCAATAAGAAACTAATACAAGCATGATGAAACGATCAGGATTCAAACAAGATATTGGCAAGTAAGTATAAGGATGATTAAGGTCTTATAGCTATTAAGGCCTTCCCAGCTGGTGCTAGCAGTAAAGAACCTGCCTACCAATGCAGGAGACATAAGAGACACAGATTGGGAATTTAATAGACACAGTCTGGTTCTAAAACTTCTATTCTTAGTATGCTATTCTGAAAGAGGAAATCCATTTATTCTGTGTGATATCAAAGGAAAAACTGGTATCTCAGAGGTGGAAATTACAGTGATTTACATAAGTTTATGATGAAAGGAGAAAATTTAAAACAGAAAGCTGTCAATAGTTAAGTTAGTTGAGACTTGCAAAGTGATTTGGTTGAGAAATGGTAGGGGCATGCAGAGATTTATTGCTACAGAAGGAATCAACTGTGTCCTGCCTGAGAAAATCAGGTGAAAATAAAGACATTAAGTAGTAGCTTAATTCCCTTGAGGAGGTAGAAATGTAATAGGGAAGGATCTGGGACAACGTAGTTGCTGGTGTTGGCCACAAAATAACACATTATCCCAGACCTGGGAGAACTTGATCATTTCCGGGAAAATAGAAAGGGAAAAAGCTCTATAGAACTGGTTACTAGCATAAACATATGCATATAACCCACATTAACTCAAGGAATAATTCCATCATAGATTCTAAATTGCAGGCTTCCCCAGTGGCTCAGCAGTAAAGAATCTGCCTGCAATGCAGAAGATGTAGGAGATGATGGTTAAATTCCTGGGTCGGGAAGATCCCCTGGAGGAGGAAGTGGCAACCCATTCCAGTATTCTTGCCTGGAGAAACCCATGGACAGAAGAGATTTGCAGGTTACAGTCTATAAGGTCACAAAAAGTCAGACATGACTGAAGCAACTTAGCAGCAGCATATTCTAAATTCTAAATGAAGATAAATGAAGTTGCATATATGTATAGGACAGATACTTAGCTTACACTAAATCTTCATCCTGAAAGCAGCTTTAGGTCAAAGGAGCTGATTTTTATTTGAATGCTTAATATTGATCCTGTAATTTGCAGTACTTATATCTGAAAATGCAGCTGTAAATAAAGAATAATAAATGTTCCTTTAAACAACAAAATCGATTACTTCCATCCTATATAACATGTATAGGATACATGAAACATAGACAAACCTTATTGACATTAGAAATTAGAAATTGGCATCTTCCTGGATTTAGAGCTAAGCAAATGATCTTTCTGTTTCAGAATCTTCTTTCATTTTGATTAGAATATCCACTAAGTTTTCCCTTCTCTTTATTTGAAAACCCTAAAAGTGCTAACTATTAGGCAAGTGTAATATTTTCTGTTAAGTGCAATCCAAATGCTATATTGACCATATTTACAAGATTTTACTTTTTTGTTTTTACATCAAGTAATAAATTTTCTCAATAGTAGTTGGCTCAATATTTTGGTTAAAATACTATTTCACTTGGAGAATTATCCACACATATGAAAATATTTTCTCTCTAAAACCAAACAGCCAAATGCAGGGCCTTTGGAACACAGAAGAAAGATCTGTTTCTTTAAAATAAAGGGGCAAAATGTGAAACTAATTTTACACATGGCTACAAATGATCTGGACTTTTCCCTTTACTTTGTTTTTAAGAACTTGCTTTTTTTTTTTTTTTCTAAATCAGTCTTTGAAAAGTCTTAAGACATATTGACATCTATTTTTCACATCTTTGAAGACACTGGGTAGGTGTGTTTAAGTGGTAAGGAAGGCACAAGATGTGGGAGATTGACCACGGGAAAGAGAAGTAATAAGCCTTCTTAACTAAAATTTGCTCTAGTGCCTTGAGTTGCTAAATTCTGTAGTAAAATGTGGATTGTAGAATTAGCTCTGAGACTTTGGGGACCAAATGATTTTTACCTATATGTAAATCAGCCTTCTGAGAAGGATTGTCTTTTCTCTCTCAGTATTACTAGTTCATAACTTGAAGGTTAAATGAAAAAGAAATGAAAGTCACATATGCTGTATACTTGATCTCCCCCGCCTTCCCACATCTACCATAGGTGGGTTCCCTTTGCTCAAATGGCACCTTGTGAGATTTCTCCTGTAGCCCATATTCAAAGTCTACTGTCTGTATGTTAAGCCTATCCTTGAGATCAAGAATCTTTTCTTTTTTCCCAGGAGAGTGAACAGGGCTCAGCTGTAGCCCACAGGCTGCGCTTTGTACTTCTGGTGTGTATGTCGGAAGAGCAGTCCAGACGGCAGAGCTGGCAGAGGACGGTCAGGATAGCTGAGCACCGGGACAGCTCAGAAGATCGGGTCCAGCAGCTGCTGCCATGAAGTTCTTCGCAGAGGCAGTCAGATCTCCTGGGATCTCAGTTCTGTTGGGGACAGCGAGGGAGTCTCAGGAGCAGAAACACCTGGGTGCCCCTGGTCTCAGACTTGACCGTGAGGAGTTTGGCTCATGTCACCTATCACACAAACCCCAATCTTGATGGACACCTCACCCTGTCCCCAACAATTGAAAGTCACAGTTCAGTTCAGTCGCTTAGTCGTGTCCGACTCTTTGTGACCCTGTGGACTGCAGCACGCCAGGCCTCCCTGTCCATCACCAACTCATGGAGCTTGCTCAAACTCATGTCCATTGAGTTGGTGATGTCATCCAACCATCTCATCCGCTGTCGTTCCCTTCTCCTCCCACCTTCAATCTTTCCCAGCATCAGGGTCTTTTCCAGTGAGTCAGTTCTTTGCATCAGGCGGTCAAAGTATTGAGAGTCACAGTACACCCAGTGAAATGGCACCTGACCCAGGGCCCTGGTCAGGAGTGACTTTGTGATTAAGAATGGCCTTGATTATGTAAACTCATCATGTAACATATATCTGAAACATGAAAGAGACTCAATAAATGCTTATTAAATGAAGGTGAGAAAAATTGATTTTTGTAAGCTAATCTGCAGTTTCATTGTCTGTAAGGGCATTTCCAATGACCTTATTATCCATCAAGCAATGCTTTCTGATAGAATTTTAGATTTAGTTTTATCATTGAATTGTTGATTTTCTGTGCTATTTCTACTATTTTTGCTATTACATATAGTTAATAGCTAGTCTCTGAAGATGACCTTTAACAATTTCTTCCCTCCTTTTAAGTACATATCTCTGCTTACATCAAAAAGTAGAACCTAACCTTCCCACCTCCCCTAATCCACTTTTGACCTTTGTTTTGGGATGGCCTTGTGACTGGTTTGCCTTGGAAATGAACAGAGATCGTTCTGTCGTTTTTGAGACTGCATCCAAGTACTGTATTTCAGACTCTTTTGTTGACCATGATGACTACTCCATTTCTTTTGAGGGATTCCTGCCCACAGTAGTAGATATAATGGCCATCTGAGTTAAATTCACCCATTCCAGTCCATTTTAGTTCGCTGATTCCTAGAATGTCAACATTCACCCTTGCCATCTCTTGTTTGACCACTTCCAATTTGCCCTTCTTGGGTTGCCCCACGGTCATGGCTTAGTTTCATTGAATTAGACAAGGCTGTGGTCCTCATGTGATTAGATTGACTAGTTTTCTGTGAGTATGGTTTCAGAGTGTCTGCCCTCTTATGCCCTCTTGCAACACCTACCATCTTACTTGGGTTTCTCTTACCTTGGGCGTGGGGTATCTCTTCACGGCTGCTCCAGCAAAGTGCAGCCACTGCTCCTTACCTTGGATGAGGGGTATTTCCTCACCACTGCCCTTCCTGACCTTCAACATGGGATAGCTCCTCTAGACCCTCCTGCGCCCGCGCAGCCACCGCTCCTTGGATGTGGGGTTGGTCCTCCCGGCCACCGCCCCTGGCCTCGGGCTGAGGTAGCTCCTCCCGGCCGCCGCCCATGGCCTTGGGTGTGGGGACGTGGGGTAGCTCCTTCCTGCCGCTGCCCCTGACCTCGGACGCATGGTAGCTCCTCTCGGCTGCCGCCCCTGACCTCAGACATGGGGTAGCTCCTCCCGGCCTCCGCCCCTGACCTTGGACTTGGGTAGCTCTTCTATGCCGTTCCTGCACCGTTGCAGCCTGGAACTCTCGGCCACTGCCTCTGACCTCGGACGTGGGGTAACTCCTCTTGGCCGCCACCCTTTGGGCATGGGGTCCTCCCGGCTTCTGCCCCTGACCTCAGACATGGGGTAGCTACTCTCAGCCACGCTTAGTGCACAAGTAACGCTGAAGAAGCTGAAGTTGAACAGTTCTATGAAGACCTAAAAGACCTTTTAGAACTAACACCCAAAAAAGGTGTCCTTTTCATTATAGGGGACTGGAATGCAAAAGTAGGAAGTCAAGAAACACCTGGAGTAACAGGCAAATTTGGCCTTGGAATATGGAATGAAGCAGGGCAAAGACTAATAGAGTTTTGCCAAGAAAATGCACTGGTCATAGCAAACATCCTCTTCCGACAACACAAGAGAAGACTCTACACATGGACATCACCAGATGGTCAACACTGAAATCAGATTGATTATATTCTTTGCAGCCAAAAATGGAGAAGCTCTATACAGTCAGCAAAAACAAGACCAGGAGCTGACTGTGGCTCAGATCATGGACTCCTTATTGCCAAATTCAGACTGAAATTGAAGAAAGTAGGGAAAACCATTCGACCATTCAGGTGTGACCTAAATCAAATCCCTTATGATTATACAGTGGAAATGAGAAATAGATTTAAGGGCCTAGATCTGATAATAGAGTGCCTGATGAACTATGGAATGAGGTCCATGACATTGTACAGGAGACAGGGATCATCAAGACCATCCCCATGAAAAAGAAATGCAAAAAAGCAAAATGGCTGTCTGGGGAGGCCTTACCAATAGCTGTGAAAAGAAGAGAAGAGAAAAGGAACGGAGCAAAGGAAAGATATAAGTATCTGAATGCAGAGTTCCAAAGAATAGCAAGAAGAGATAAGAAAGCCTTCAACAGCTATCAACGCAAAGAAATAGAGGAAAACAACAGAATGGGAAAGACTAGAGATCTCTTCAAGAAAATTAGAGATACCAAGGGAACATTTCATGCAAAGATGGACTCTATAAAGGACAGAAGTAGTATGAACCTAACAGAAACAGAAGATATTAAGAAGAGGTGGCAAGAATACACAGAAGAACTGTACAAAAAAGATCTTCATGACCCAGATAATCACGATGGTGTGATCACTCACCTAGAGCCAGATATCCTGAAATGTGAAGTCAAGTGGGCCTTAGAAGGCATCACTACGAACAAAGCTAATGGAGGTGATGGAATTCCAGTTGAGCTCTTTCATTTCGTGAAAGATGATGCTGTGAAAGTGCTGCACTCAATATGCCAGCAAATTTGGGAAACTCAGCAGAGGCCACAAGACTGGAAAAGGTCAGTTTTCATTCCAATCCCAAAGAAAGGCAATGCCAAAGAATGCTCAAACTGCCACACAATTGCACTCATCTCACACGCTAGGAAAGTAATGCTCAAAATTCTCCAAGCCAGGCTTCAGCAATACGTGAACCGTGAACTTCCAGATGTTCAAGCCAGATTTAGAAAAGGCAGAGGAACCAGAGATCAAATTGCCAACATCCACTGGATCATCGAAAAAGCAAGAGAGTTCCAGAAAAACATCTATTTCTGCTTTATTGACTATGCCAAAGCCTTTGACTGTGTGGATCACAATATACTGTGGAAAATTCTGAAAGAGATGGGAATACCAGACCACCTGACCTGCCTCTTGAGAAATCTGTATGCAAGTCAGGAAGCAACAGTTAGAACTGGACATGGAACAACAGACTGGTTCCAAATAGGAAAAGGAGTACGTCAAGGCTGTATATTGTCACCCTGCTTATTTAACTTCTATGCAGAGTACATCATGAGAAACTCTGGGCTGGAAGAAACACAAGCTGGAATCAAGATTGTTGGGAGAAATATCAGTAACCTCAGAAATGCAGATGACACCACCCTTATCACATAAAGTGAAGAGGAACTAAAAAGCCTCTTGATGAAAGTGAAAGTGGAGAGTGAAAAAGTTGGCTTAAAGCTCAGCATTCAGAAAACAAAGATCATGGCATCTGGTCCCATCACTTCATGGGAAATAGATGGGGAAATAGTGTCAGACTTTATTTTTTGGGACAGATGGTGCCCCTGCATCACTGTAGATGGTGACTGCAGCCATGAAATTAAAAGACACTTACTCCTTGGAAGGAAAGTTATGACCAACCTAGATAGCATATTCAAAAGCAGAGACATTACTTTGCCAACAAAGGTCCATCTAATCAAAGCTATGGTTTTTCCTGTGGTCATGTATGGATGTGAGAGTTGGACTGTGAAGAAGGCTGAGCACCGAATAATTAATGATTTTGAAATGTGGTATTGGAGAAGACTCTTGAGAGTCCCTTGGACTGCAGGGAGATCCAACCAATCCATTCTGAAGGAGATCAACCCTGGGATTTCTTTGGAGGGAATGATGCTGAAGCTGAAACTCCAGTAATTTGGCCACCTCATGCGAAGAGTTGACTCATTGGAAAAGACTGATGCTGGGAGGAATTGGGGGCAGGAGGAGAAGGGGACGACAGAGGATGAGATGGCTGGATGGCATCACTGACTCGATGGACGTGAGTCTGAGTGAACTCCGAGAGTTGGTGATGGACAGGGAGGTCTGGTGTGCTGCGATTCATGGTGTCACAAAGAGTCGGACATAACTGAGCTGAACTGTGACTCTTTTAACCAAAGAATGTGCAGAAATGATGTTCTGGGATTTGTGAATGAAGGCTTGAAGAGACTTACTATCAGCTTTAGTTTTCTGAACCTTGGAACCCTGCCTGCATGCTGGGAGGAGCCCAGGCATGTGAAGTGGTCCTTAAAGGGTATTAAGAGTCTCTGATGAACAGCCTCCATCTTGACATACCAACACAGTTGAGTCTCCAAATCACTGCAGCCTCTGCAAACCTCACATGGGACAGAATGCCCAGATAAGTTCAGGATGCTCACAATATTGTAAGAGATAACAAAACAGCTGTTATTTTAAGTTACTGTGTTTTGGGATCAGTTGTGACAAAGAAGATAACTGAAACAATAAACTCTTTCTTTTTTTTTTTTCTAGCACATAAACACAGGTTTATTTTCTAGTAACATATGACTTATAGCTCAGAAAAGATCTCTGAGCTCAAGCATGGCTCTGGAAAAATCATAATATTAAGTTGCCCTGTTAATATAATATGCACTAACTGCTTGTCTTGGAGAAGGCAATGGCAACCCACTCCAGTACTCTTGCCTGGCAAATCCCATGGATGGAGGAACCTGGTAGGCTGCGGTCCATGGGGTCGCTAGGAGTCGGACACAACTGACTGATTCACTTTCACTTCTCAGCTTCATGCATTGGAGAATAAAATGGCAACCCACTCCAGTGTTCTTGCCTGGAGAACGCCAGGGACAAAGGAGCCTGCTGGGCTGCCGTCTCTGGGGTCACACAGAGTCGGACACGACTGAAGCGACTTAGCAGCAGCAGCTTGTCTACAATTATATGCACAAATGTTTTTTCCATTGTTGGTACTGCATGGCCACAGAATTCAAATGTTTTTTACTATATGTACATGCCATACATTGACTTGTATTAGAGATTACCCTTTGCCCTGAAATATTTGATCTCCTCTAATTTCATAGTGATAAAAACACCTGATTTTTGTCTGGACATATAGCAGCTCAGGATGGAAACTGTATTTCTGACTTGCTGAGCAGCTGGTCAAAGAGATAGAAACAGGTGCATGCTGTGAAAGCTTGTGGAGACTGCTTGCCTCTTCATCTCTTCTTCCTGTGAATGGAAGATGAATAATATAGTTAAAACATACCTTAGGTGAAGAGAGCAAGATCATCCAGATGAGAAGGGACCTGAGTCCAGCAGTGTGAGGCATCTGATTCACCTTGGGCTTCTACCATGGTTGAGAAATCGCCTCTTATTTATTTAACCCATTATTATCAGCATTCGCTAATACTTGTAGCCAAAACTTATCATCAGTAAAATAGCAAGCAAACCAAGTTATAGGCTGAAGTCATTTGCTAGTGGTCCACATTTCTGTATCTTTCAAACTATAGATTGCTATAGAACATTTTATTCCTTTGCTGATTCAATTTCCTTTATATATATATATATATAAAATCATAGCCAACTGCAACTAATTTTCTTCTTAAAATAACATTAGGAAGTATGAAGACCATTTAAGTATCAAATTAACCCAGAATCTTTTTATTAGCAAAACATTTCATTTTAACAGCATTTCATCTATAATAATACATCTGATGCACAACATAAACTGTAAGAAAAGAAAAGAAATCAGTTGGGGGAAAGAAGACGTACATTGATGTAAGTTTTGCAAAATGAAGCTTTCAGAGTAGAATGTGGGCAAGTTGAGTGATAATGTACCATATATATCCACTAATAATGTAACATATATATCCACTAATACAGAAGTTTTATTTAAAGGGTGGGCCTAATAGGGCGGCCCTAATTAATTAATTGTCACAGCAGTTAGTTGAGCATTAGGGTGCCTGTGGAGGGTGTTACTTAAGGTCCTAAAGTGGCATTTTAATATATAATTAAAGCCGTGTTGTTAGTGGCAGGGTTTGATAGTGTGTTTCTAGCAAAAAATGACAGAGCCATAGGGGAGAATTAGAGTTAATATTATCTTTCAGTTCAGTTCAGTTGCTCAGTTGTGTCTGACTCTTTGTGACCCCATGGACTGCAGCATGCTGGGAATTAGTGAAAATCATGTTAGTTTTCATTCTCCTTAAGAGTAGGTAAAACATGAAAAGTCTACAGGACTGTTTTGGCACCAACGCTCAAGATTCCAATGTAATTCCTACCCCCCGCCCCGCTGCTTTCTTTACGTATGTCTCCACTGGGAAATACCTTTTCCAATTATAATCTTCCAATTATCTCATCTGTTGTTTCCCCATCTATATCCCTTGAAGTGATGGGACCAGATGCCATGATCTTTGTTTTCTGAATGTTCAGCTTTAAGCCAACTTTTTCACTCTCCTCTTTCATTTTTCTCAAGAGGTTTTTTAGTTCCTCTTCACTTTCTGCCATAAGGGTTGTGTCATCTGCATATCTGAGGTTATTGACATTTCTCCCGGCAATCTTAATTCCAGCTGGTGCTTCTTCCAGCCCAGCATTTCTTATGATGTACTCTGCATAGAAGTTAAATAAGCAGGGTGACAATATACAGCCTTGACGTACTCCTTTTCCTATTTGGAACCAGTCCGTTGTTCCATGTCCAGTTCTAACTGTTGCTTCCTGACCTGCATACAGATTTCTCAAGAGGCAAGTCAGGTGGTCTGGTATTCCCATCTCTTTCAGAATTTTCCACAGTTTATTGTGATCCACACAGTCAAAGGCTTTGGCATAGTCAATAAAACAGAAGTAGATGTTTTTCTGGAACTCTCTTGCTTTTTCAATGATCCAGCGGATGTTGGCAATTTGATCTCTGGTTCCTTTGCCTTTTCGAAAACCAGCTTGAACATCAGGAAGTTCACGGTTCACATATTGCTGAAGCCTGGCTTCGAGAATTTTGAGCATTACTTTACTAGTGTGTGAGATGAGTGCAATTGTGTGGCAGTTTGAGCATTCTTTGGCATTGCCTTTCTTTGGGATTGGAAGGAAATACATGGGGAAACAATGGAAACAGTGTCAGATTTTATTTTTGGGGGCTCCAAAATCACTGCAGATGGTGACTGCAGCCATGAAATTAAAAGATGCTTACTCCTTGGAAGGAAAGTTATGACCAACCTAGATAGCATATTGAAAAGCAGAGACATTATTTTGCCAAAAAAGGTCTGTCTAGTCAAGGCTACGGTTTTTCCAGTGGTCATATATGGATGTGAGAGTTGGACTGTGAAGAAAGCTGAGCGCCGAAGAATTGATGGTTTTGAACTGTGGTGTTGGAGAAGACTCCAACCAGTCCATTCTAAAGGAGATCAGCCCTGGTGTTCTTTGGAAGGAATGATGCTTAAGCTGAAACTCCAGTACTTTGGCCACCTCATGCAAAGAGTTGACTCATTGGAAAAGACTCCGATGCTGGGAGGGATTGGGGACAGGAGGAAAAGGGCATAACAGGGGATGAGATGGCTGGATGGCATCACCGACTCAATGGAAGTGAGTGACAGGGAGGCCTGGCATGCTGCAATTCATGGGGTTGTAAAGAGTCAAACACAACTGAGCAACTGAACTGAACTGAACATCTGTTGTTAAGCTTTGTTTGAGTGATGACTGATAAATACTTGTTTCCTGGATTGTTAACTGTGTCCCAAAGCCATGATATTCAGGAAGAAGAAGATACAAAAAAGATACATTTTAAATTATTTTTTAATATCCAAGGATACTTTTTTATAACAAAATCCACAAAAAATTTAAATTACGATAATACTCTCTACAAACACACATACAGATATACAGATGCACACAGGTGTGCCTGTGTGTGCTCAGCCATGTCCAACTCTTTGTGACCCCACAGGCTGTAGCCTGCCAGGCTCCTCTGTCCATGAAATTATCCCAGCAAGAATACTGGAGTGGGTTGCCATTTTCTCCTTATGGCTGAGCCACCAGGAAACCCCATACACACACACACACACACACACACACATAAATTATATTCTATGAATTGTATTCCATAAAATACTCAGCAGGCTCTTCATAAAATGAAGAGGAATGTCTCCATCATGTACATATTAACTTTATTTCACAGAGCACAAGCATACATGTTTTTGGTCACCTTTGTCTATTTAATGTTCTAACAAATGCCGCCTTTATTTATATATTTATGTAAAATCTTTTTAATTTTTCAAAAATCTTATTGATTTCCTGTAGAAATGAATTTCAGGGTTTGATTATATTCACATATCTCTTAAAATTTACATTTCTTATTTATTGAAGCAGCTTCCAGCTATTTATTAGTTAATTGGTTTTTTTTGAAACTAAACTGTATTTTAATGGAATCCACATAGAATAAAAATATACATGAGAAAAATATGGAAATTTGTCTGCTTAATACATATCTTCTTAAAAATGGGACTGCTTGACAGAAAACCTGTGAAAGAGAAACATGATTTGGGGAGAGCAACATGCATATTGTTTCTGTCATTAGACACTTCTCAGATACATTGAGACATGCAGTTTGGGATTTCCTCTTTTGTTGTGTATCAGTAAGATTCCTGCTCCCCAACTCCCACTCTGATATTAGCTGATGCCTGAGTTCCTTTAAAAATGACAAGCTAATGGAAATGCCTTTATGGTTCCACTGTTCTTTTTTTTTGTTTTGTTTGACTAAGTCATAAATTTTACCACTAAGACAATTTTGTATGCTGAAGGGAGTCTATAAAATTTTATACGTGAATAAGGCAGAAGTATCAGAAGGTTTATAACTCTACCAGTACCCTGATGGAAATCTGAACTTGCTTCTGTGTTCCAATCTTGTTTTTATAAGCTTACATCTTGATTTGTTTCCCTGCTACAGGGCACCAAAGTAAGAAGAAGACTAGCCTGCAAAGTGAGAATCTGTAAATTTCTTTCTTTCGAAGAAACCAAAGGAAATAGTTTTCATGCAGTTAATTACTTAAGTCATTGCAGTGGCAAGAAGGTTTTTCAGAAATAACTGTGATGTTAGTACTGGATTTCTTTGTAAAAATAACATAAGCAAAACTTGTCATTCATCAAAAAAAAAGAAAGAAAAGTATCCTAATAGTCAGATTCACTTCATAGTGCCTGCTGATTCGCAATGAGGGAAAAATGGTGCCGTTGCCACGGTCACCCCCTTGTTTAGCAACGCCAGCTGATGGTTGTCTTTTGAGAACTTTCCGCCAGGTTGGAATTGTCCATGAGCACTCTTGTTTCCTGGCAGGTTTTGGCTTCCACAGTGCCAAATTGAAAAAGATTCATTATTCTCCGGGGCATTACTAACTCAAGCGGCAGGCAACAATGCCAGAAATCTGATGAGCAAAATACAATCAATCTCATACGGTATTTCTAAAATCTGCTTTCCAGACTCTAGAGATTTAGATAAACAATGTAATTTTGAAGTTTGCCCCCTCTAAATTGAATCCAATTTAAACTCAGCAATTTTGAAGCAAATTTCCCGCCTTGTTTTGTGTATGTATTTTAAATTTTAAAATTAAATTTTGTCTGCTCTTATGTAGTTTAAGGAGAAGGCAATGGCACCCCGCTCCAGTACTCTTGCCTGGAAAATCCCATGGACGGAGGAGCCTGGTAGGCTGCAGTCCATGGGGTCTCGAAGAGTCGGACATGACTGAGCGACTTCACTTTATTTTTTCACTTTCATGCATTGGAGAAGGAAATGGCAACCCACTCCAGTGTTCTTGCCTGGAGAATCCCAGGGACGGGGGAGCCTGGTGGGCTGCCGTCCATGGGGTTGCACAGAGTCGGACACGACTGACGTGACTTAGCATAGCATAGCATGTAGTTTAAAATTATTGCCTATTTTCTTCCTTTAAGTCTTTGTCAGTATAGTGAGAGACGAAGTGGTATTTGAGTAATAATATGTTTTAATTCATGAAATAGATGGGCCAGAATGGATAGCTCACATCGACAAGTGAAGTTTTGTGTTTCCGATGGAACAGAATCGAGCAGTGTGAGTGTGCGCGTCTGAAGTCGTTTCAGGTACTCACTCGGGCGCCTGTGCAGTTTTCCTCTTAGATGCAGGGGTACGTGGGAAGGGACAGGATAGGCTGAGCCGGAAGAAAGACTTTCACTTTACCAGCGTCCTTAAGCTCATTTTGTTCAGAGTGAAGAAACAACATTCATTTGCTGGCCTACTGACAGGTGTATCCCTTTCATTGTGGAAATCAGTTCTGTGATAACTAAAGTGTATACAACTTGAGCATATTCTTGAGTGTGGCCATGTATCTTGGATTCATAAAGACCATCCACAGGAGAGTATCACCTGGAATCCCTATAGCAATTCAGTGTATCAAATACAGTGTACCTTTATTGTGAACCCATGGGAGAGAAAAAATTTAGCCCTTATTTCCCATTGAACTGATAGCACTTTGAAGGATAATGAACTATAAAAGAAGTAGATAGCTACTATAGGCTTTATTTAGGAAGCTTGGGCTGGATTGTTGTTATTGTATAAAAAATATACTGTTGTAAATACTACTATAAAAAAAAACCAAAACACTGATTTCTGATAAATAAAAAGAATGGACTCAAATATTATTATAGCACAAACAATAGAACCATCACTGATTCATACACGTCTAGTCTTTCCTAGAAACTCCAAAACCTATTTTCTATTATTTGTATTCTGTCATTTCTCTGCCTCAATGAACTTTATGTAAAACTTAATTTGGACTACAGATTTTGTACCAAATATGTATATATGTACATTTATACATTTCCTAAAGTTGGAGTCATTTATCTGGACAGATGGTCATGCTAGATGAACACATTGTGCATAAATGTTATGTAGTATGGCCAAAGTAGAGAATGTTCTCTTTTATAAAAAGAGTTTTGTTAAAGAAAAGTCACTGCATATCATGGGGGAAAAAAAGCATGCTTTACCCAGGTGTTACTAATTTTTCAAAAAATTATTGAACACAAATCAGTATGATAATGACCTTTTTTCTTTGACTAAAAGATTGATAATTATATATAGTTGAATTCCAGTTAATATTTTATTTTAGTAATTTTTCACTCAAATTTGCAAGTAGGGAAATACTATTTATTGAGCCTGTATGTATGTTAGGAATCTGACGTGCTAAATCATTTTAACTTTATCTCTTTCATAGAGTTGTTATGATATTTTACAGTTGAGGAAGCAGCCTCAGAGGCATAAAATACTTTGCACAAAGATGGTGAGTGGGAAGGCTGGTGTAGTGATCATTCTTAAAGTACACCACCCACAGAGTTGTTCTTAGAACCTTTGGTGGCACCTCATTATGCACAGAATAAAATGCAGATCTCGAGGAGATATCTCCATAAATGGATTTCATTCTATGTTTTTCTTTACATTATAGCCTCTAAATTTGGTGCTGCAGCTGCACACTGGACAACTCGGCATTCTCTGAAAATATTCCGAGCTTTTCTATCTTTGTTCTTAGTTCATGCTTCCCCCCACCCCACATCACCACCCATATGGAATGCTCCTTTTCTTTACCTCGCCCAGTGTGGAATAATTATACCTTCTCAAGATCACAAAACAATGTACCTTTACTACTAAAAACCCTCTATTCAGTATATCAGTTATGTATATGTCTGCTTCATTGCTTCTAATGTTATAAATTCTTTGAGAAAAAAGTTGCATCTTATTTATAAGCATCCTTTGTTTTACCCATTATAATATCTTGCATAAACAGTAAATATCCAATAAATAGGTTTAAATGGCTTTCTAGTGGGAAAAAAGTTATAAATTAGCCTCTGTGTTCACAGACAGCATATATTAGTTTAGTTCAGTTCAGTCTCTCAGTCGTGTCCGACTCTTTGTGACCCCATGGACTGCAGCACGCCAGGCTTCCCTGATCACCAATTCCCGGAGTTTACTCAAATTCATGTCCATTGAGTTGGTGATGCCATCCAACCATCTCATCCTCTGTTGACCCCTTCTCCTCCCACCTTCAATCTTTCCCAGCATCTTTTCAAATGAGTCAGTCCTTTGCATCAGGTGGTCAAAGTATTGGAGTTTCAGCTTCAGCATCAGTCCTTCCAATGCATGTTCAGGACTGATTTCCTTTAGGATGGACTGGTTGGATCTCTTTGCAGTCCAAGGGACTCTCAAGAGTCTTCTCCAACACCACAGTTCAAAAGCATCAATTCTTCAGCACTCATCTTTCTTTATAGTACAACTCTCACATCCATACATGACCACTGGAAAAACTATAGCTTTGACTAGATGGACCTTTGACTAGACAGACAAATGACTGATTAATTTAATAAGGGTAACCTAGTGGTATATAATGCACATATTCTAGACACATCTCTAAATACTCATTGGAAGGACTGATGCTTAGGCTGAAACTCCAATACTTTGGCCACCTGATGCTGAAAACAGACACATTGGAAAAGACCCTGATGCTGGGAAAGATTGAAGGTGGGAGGAGAAGGGGACGACAGAGGATGAGATGGTTGGATGGCATCACTGACTCAATGGACATGAGTTTGAGTAAACTCCAGGAGTTGGTGATGGACAGGAGGCCTAGCGTGCTGCAGTACACAGGACTGCAAAGTCAGACATGACTGAGCAACTGAACTGAAAATATTCAGGCTGTATTTAACAATTTTCTATAATCTATTTTATAATATTTTAAATAATTTCTAGAAAGCTGTTCCTCCCTCAATATCAGTTCAAATGCTGAAAAAATTAATATTATGAAGGAAACTTAAAAATTATACTAAGGAAATGTAATCTATCTTTTGTTCTTTATGTCATTCTTGTAAAACCAGCAAAATTACTAATTTTTGTTATCCCAGATGTACCTTTGACATTTTAAGCCTAATGTTTAATCATTTAGTCATAGTAACAACTGCCAGGTATGGAAATAATTTTTATTATCACTACTGGCAATGATTTAGTGTTTCAAGGATTTATTAGGTCAGATCTTCCTCTGGCTAAGAATTTTTATTTTATTTAGAGATGCAGTTGATTTGTCTCAATTTACATGAAAAATATATCTACTTGTTCCACCATTTTGCTATTACAACTTTCTCCATATTCTCAAATATAGTGTGACTTCTTAAAATGTTAATAGCCACTGAAATCACCCCCCCCCCCCCTAAATCTACAGTCAGTCTCAGAGGGATGAAAAGACAAAACATATGTCACTGACATGCTGAAATCAGAGCCCTGGTCTTCCAAATTTATGCACAGCAATTTTCCTGGACATCATGCTAACTGGTGTCATACCAGATTCATGACAGAAAGATAAACACAGACAGTGATATATTAAGTGATAAAAATAATAATCAAGCTTGACACCCATTTTCATTTGTTTTTTTAATAACTAAATTAATTATGGAAACAGAATGTAGTCCAATATATGTAGTAAAAAATAACATATGTTTAGCCTTTTTTCTGTCTATTTATTTCAAGATGTAAGTTTTCTTTGAAGTAGAAGCTCTGCATTTTGTGACAAGTCTCTGAAGTACAGAGGGAAATGAGAGTCTGCCCAAACACCTCTGATGAAGCAAGCAATCATTTGAACTATTTTTCTGTGTAGGTGAAAAATAAATTATTGTAATTTTAATTTGGAAGTCCTTCATTGGAAGGACTGATGATAAAGCTGAAACTCCTATACTTTGGCCACCTCATGCCAAGAGTTGACTCATTGGAAAAGACTCTGATGCTGGGAGGCATTGGGGGCAGGAGGAGAAGGGGACGACAGAGGATGAGATGGCTGGATGGTGTCACTGACTCGATGCACATGAGTTTGGGTGAACTCTGGGAGTTGGTGATGGACAGGCAGGCCTGGTGTGCTGCGATTCATGGGGTTGCAAAAACTCGGGCACGACTGAGCCACTGAACTGAATTTTGATTTGAACAAAATTTAGCATGTTTTATTGTTTTACTTTCTAGTGATGCATTCTTTACGATACAACAAAGAGCAAAGCCAAACCAGAGAAATAAGTAAACTGAAAGTGGTATGATAAATGCTAAGAACCTTACTTATGCTTCGGACTAAAAGGTGGAAATGTTTGCTGCTAATCCACAGTAAGGTTTCAACGCATTTCAGCAATTAAAATACTAAGCAAATCCTGTTACTGTAGTCTATCATTATTACAGTAAACTAGAGCTAGGGCAACCCACTCCAGTGTTCTTGCCTGGAGAATCCCAGGGACGGGGGAGCCTGGTGGGCTGCCGTCTATGGGGTCGCACACAGTCGGACACGACTGAAGCGACTTAGCAGCAGCAGCAGCAGAGCTAGCATTCAGATTAAAAATCTGATTTTTACGTATATATATATATATTTAAAAATTAATACTATATAATATATACAATAACAATGTATAATAATGATTGAATACTACATAATTGCTATAACATATAATTAATTATATGTGCATATCCATGATCACACATATATGATGATATGTATAAGTAATAAATATATAAGGATATATAATGCAATTACAATATATTGTTTTAATAATTCATTTAATATAATATATTCATATGTATATATGTGTAAAGTTATGTGGATACATCTATGATATATATCATGGATATATAATATAATCATAACATATTATATCATATATATGTTATAAATACAGTTATATGGAATATGATGATTACAATATTTTAATATAATATTTGTTAGTGTGTATTTAGAATCATATTATAAATATAATTAATTAAGATATGGGTTTCCCTGGTGGCCCAGATGGTAAAGAATGCCTGAAATATGGGAGATCCAGGTTTGATCCCTGAGTTGGGAAAATCCCCTGGAGAAGGAAATGGCTGCTTACTTCAGTTTTCTTGCCTGGAGAATTTCCATGGACAGAGGAGCCAGGCAGGCTTCAGTTCTTGAAGTCACAAAGAGCTGGACACAACTGACCTACTTTCATCTTTTTCACACATAATATATAATTAAGTATGTGTAGTTATATGTATACATCTAGGATATATAATAATAAAATATATAATATGCCATAATATAGTAATATATAATATAATTCATTATAGATGTGTATACGTGTATCTAATATATATGATCTCATACATACATATGTGTGTAGATACATGTATATATACACACACCACAGCTTCCTTATCTATTCATCTGCTAATGGACACTTAGATTGCTTCCATGTCTTGGCAGTTGCAAATAATGCTGCCATGAATACATGCATTGGAGTGTATGTATTCTTTGGAATTAGTGGGTTTTTTGGGGAGGGATATATTGCTATCGCTATGAGTGGAACTGCTATCTCACATAGCAACTCTATTTTCAGTTTTTTGAGGAAACTCCATACCGTTTTCCACAGTGATTGCATCAATTTACTTTCCAATCAACAAAGTAGGAGAGTTCCCTTATCCCCATATCCTGGCCAAGATTTTTATCAGTGTTCTTTTTGATGATAGTCATTGTGACATGTGTGAGTTTTGATTTCCACTTACCTGATGATTTTCACTTACCTGATGATTTCAGATGATGAGCATTTTTTTCATGTGCTTTTTGGCCATCTGCATTTCCTCTTTGGAAAAATATCTATTCAGTTCTCCTGCACATTTTTTAATCAAGTTGTTTGTTTCATGTTGAGTTGTATGAGCTGTTTCTGTATACTGGATATTAAGCCCTTATTGGTCATATTATGTGCAAATATTTTTACCCATTCAGTAGATTGTCTAGTCATTTTGTCCATGGCTTCCTTTGGTATGTAAAAACTTTGAAGTTTAATTAGGCCGTGCAAATAAATTTAAAATTTATATGGAAGTAGAAAAGACCTCAAGTAGCTAAAACAGTCTAGAAAGGACAGAGCTGGAGGAAAAATGCTCTCTGACTTTGTGCAAAATTATGTATAGTTTTGTACAAAATTATAGTAATCAAAACCTGGACAAATCCAAGTTTGGTACTGGTACAAAAACAGGTACACAGATCAATGGAATAGAAAGGAAAGTCCAAGAATAAACCATGCACTTATGGTCAATTAATCTGTGACAAAAGAGGCAAAAGTATATGATAGAATAAATATTGCATATTTATTTATTTAATGGCAAACAGATGGGGAAAAAGGTAAACAGTTACAGACTGTATCTTCTTGGGCTCCAAAATCACTGCAGATGGTGACTGCAGCCATGAAATTAAAGACACTTGTTCTTTGGAAGGAAAGCTATGACAAGGCTAGACAGCATATTAAAAAGCAGAGACATTATTTTATCAACAAAGGTCCATATAGTCAAAGCTATGGTTTTTCCAGTAGTCATATATGGATCTGATGGACCATAAATAAAGCTGAAGAACTGATGCTTCTGAACTCTCATGTGGGAGAAGACTCTTGAGAGTTCCTTGAACTGCAAAGAGATCAAGCCAGTCAATCCTAAAGGAAATCACCCTGAATATTTACTGGAAGAACTGATGCTGAAGCTGAAGCTCCAATACTTTGGCCACCTGATGTGAAGACCTGACTTATTGGAAAAGACCCTGATGCTGGGAAAGACTGAAGGTGGGAGGAGACGGGGACGACAGAGGATGAGATGGTTGGATGGCATCACTGACTCGATGGACATGAATTTGAGCAAGCTCTGGGAGTTGGTGATGGACAAGGAAGCCTGGCATGCTGCAGTCCATGGGATTGCAAAGAGTTGGACATGACTGAGAAACTGAACTGAACTGAACTGATTTATTTAATAAATTCAGTCTCTTCAATAAGTGATGCTGGGAAAACTGGACAGCCTCTTATAAAAGAATGAAACTAAAACACTCTTTAACACCATAAGCAAAATAAATTCAAAATGGATCAAAGACATAAATGTAAGATCAGTTACTATAAGATGTAAGATGTCAGACACTCCTTTTAGATCATATCTCACCCTGTATCTTGGGTATAAACATTAAGTTGAAAAAAATAAATTAATAATGAATATAAAAATGTATTAATTACTTCATAAATAAGTTATCTTAATCAGGAGCAAAATTTATATACTTCTGATAAAACATATTGATTGACACATCAAAATGCCTAGTATTTTAAAAGCTATTATTAAGAAGAGAAAATGTCATGTAGTTTTGATTCTCATATTGGGAATAGAGTATTTATATCTCCATGAAATTGTTTTATGGAAAGTGTTTGCAAATGGCATTTTAGAACCTTTCACATCATCTCATCATTTAGCATCAAATCACAAAATTTTTAAATTAAGCTTGCCTGTATTTGTAAACTACAAAATATGAATTTAAAATATTAGCTAAGAAAAAAAGTTTTTTTCTATTTGACTAACATGAGTTTTAATTTCAATACATACTTTGCTACATTGCTATATATACCTTTGGCTCCTACACTAAATACAAATATTATATTTAAAAAGTTACCAACCAATCATGTGTGCACATACATAATTAATTCAAAGCAAATAAAATAATATTCACCACATTTAAAATGAGAAATATTAAATTTGTCTTATAGTATCAGTTCAGTTCAATTCAGTTGCTCAGTTGTGTCTGACACTTTGTGACCCCATGGACTGCAGCAGGCCAGGATTGACTGGTTTGTTCTAATTGCAGAACAAGGGACTCTCAACAGTCTTCTCCAACACCACAGTTCAAAAGCATCAATCCTTCATCACTCAGCTTTCTTTATAGTTCAACTCTCACATCCATACATGACTACTGGAAAAATCACAGCTTTGTATGGTGGGCTAGGTATCTTTTGTTTGTCTCTCCAGAAGCGCACTTCATCCTTCTTCTCATGCTTTCTGCCCTAGAAAACTGTCCTACGTGTTGACATCCTAAATGCATATTCAGTGATGTTAGTTTCAGCCATGGTGGGAATGTTTATTCCATGGAAACTCAAATTTGCCTTGATTCAGAGGTTTCCTGAGCCCCCCTTCTATTTGGGCTAGAGCCCAAAAGCTGTGGTTAGACAATTACTAGCATAAAGTGCTAACTTATACCTATAATCAAGGCTCTTAATTATATCAGTTCAGGTCAGTCACTCAGTCATGTCTGTGTCTTTGCGACCCTATGGGCTGCAGCACATCAGGCTTCACTGTCCATCACCACCTCCCAGAGCATGCTCAAACTCATGTCCATCGAATTGGTGATGCCATCCAACTGTATCATCCTCTGTCGTCCCTTTCTCCTCCTGCCTTCAATTTTTCCCAGCATTCAGGGTATTTTCCAATGAGTCAGTTCTTTGTATAAGGTGGCCAATAATTATATAAATCATCATAATTAATATAATCACAATAATCATCATAATTATATAAATGATCATAAATTTAGGCTGAGAATCAGCATTTTAAGTGTGTGTGTGTATAGAAAATTAAAAGGGATTCATGGGAATTATTTGTTAGTGAGAATTCTTACCACTCTTCTCTGAGTGGGAAAAACAAAAGTTAGATTGGATAGAATTTATGATGAGGCACAATCAAATGATGGAGTTTTCTCTAAAAAATGAAATAACTTATTGTTATTTAATAGTCTATTAACTCAAGTGAATTATAGGATAATCTAAACACTGTTAAAGGAAGGAAATTTTGCTTAATTTTTACAATAGGGAAAATATAACATGATATTCATGTCATCCTTAGTACTTTATCAACATTTACTGATTCAAATCTAGTTTCCTCTCCCTTTTGGAACTGAATAGTCAGAGCACCAATTGTTTGAAGGACTGTGTACAGTTATTGGACTGTTGGACAAGAAAACAAATATTAACCAAAACTCTTAGTATTAATGCCTACTGTTGAAAACAACACATTCATAGACCAAAAAGGGTAGACAATTCCTTGCTTTACTACATTAACAGTGAAGCATTTTTATTTAAAATAATACCCTTGAGGATCAATAATACCCTCAAGCATATAACAACTAAACGATAACACCAAGATTTCTGGAAGTTGCAATAATGTGCTTATCAAAGAGAGAAATAACTCCAGTTAAACACTTTTCTCCTGGTAGCAAGAGCTGCAGCGAAGATATATCCCAAACAGATGGTGCAGAGGATGTGATCCGGCTGGATGATGGGAGGACAGTATTGCTACACCAGAATAAACTCCTGCTCGCGCCTGAGGATGGAACTGCTCACAGACATACACGAGGCCCACAGATTGGGGTTGGAAACACAGATACCTGCAGTGGATCTCAAAATATTAGAAAAGATCGAAAATGAATTTGAGGTGCGAGTTTTGTCTAAAAGAGGTAGTCAGTCACATTCTTGCTGTGATTGTAGTGTGATGGCAATCCCACGGAGCTTTGTAGAACCATAAAACGCTGCGAAGCTTAAATAAATGCACATCTACAGATTACACCGAGCACTCCACCCAAGCTTCTGCAAGCCAAGATTACTTAACATATGGCATGTGGGCTTGCAGACCCTTTTATACGTGCAGATCTATACTCAAAAAGGAGGAGGGATACGGAATTGCAATGTGATAATTGTTTCTTTGTACTTGTTCTTTTGAGTGTGTCTGTGTGCACTGAGTGCTGCTTGTGGATGGGAAAGGGAGTAAGAAGGCGGGAGGCCTCATTCACTACAGTCATCTGCTTGCTGACTACAGTCGTGAAGCATCAGATACTTGGGTGCGTTAACAGTTTCCTTTCTGAAGAGAAACGTTACAGATGGGCAAATAATGTTTACTCGTGTGCAAGTTTAAGTAGCACAGCATCAGTACAGTTTTAAGTGGATTGAGTGGGCGAGATGTACATTTTTTGCATGATTTGGCATACAACTTAATTTTTTTAATTAAAACTTTAAAGAATAGAAATTTAAGGTTTATTTCACCATGAATTCAACTGAATATAACATAAAATGGTTTACATATTTTTATTTTAAAATATTTTGGACTTAAAGCATCAAGAAATATGGCTTCATTAAAAAAGCATAAGGCTATATAACTACTTCCCTTAGATTAGTTTATCCTCCCACTGACAACTATATCTTAAATTATGTTATGATTCTGTTCATCAAAGTCCCTGATTTTAAAAACCAGTACCTTAGTGGACATAAAAATGTTTTATAACAACTTTGTTCATATTTGAGAATGAAAGATACTGTCAAGTTAGTATTTAGAGAGATTTGAAGAAGAAAATTTCAAGAGGCAGAGCCTGACAAAATGAATCATAAAACAATCTGTTTTTAAATAAAAGATAATTAAAAAAGCCTGAAGGCTGGTAAGCAGTGCCATGCAAAAGTGTTAATTGACTACAGTAAATATTATGTGTAAGGCATGGAGCAGTTGTTGGTGGGAGTGTCAGGAACCTTTTTTTTTCAAATTAGCATTTTTATTGAAGTACAGCATACACATGGAAAATGTTCAAATTATAATTACACAGCTTGGTAAATTTTTTTAAAATTGGAGAAACCCACATAACCAGCACTTGGATCAATATCCAGAATACTTCTAGTCTCCAAAAATTTTATCTTATACATTACTCAGTCATGACATCCACTCTCAGGAATAACCTGTACCCTAAATTCTGATACCATTGGGTAGTTTTGCCTGAAACACGGTCCTTTTAAACTATCTTTGTACTCATCATAATAACATTTATACAGCACTTACCATATGCCAAAAGACTACATACATTAAGTTATGCGGTCCTTAAAACCATCCCATAAATAGGTATTGTTATTATCTAGATTTTATAGATTAAGAAGTTGAGGCTCAGGGTATTTAACTCATCCTGTAGTAAAGGTAGAGGAGAAGGCAGTGGCACCCCACTCCAGTACTCTTGCCTGGAGAATCCCATGGACCGAGGAGCCTGGTGGGCTGCAGTCCATGGGGTCGCTAAGGGTCGGATACTACTGAGCGATTTCACTTTCACTTTTCACTTTCATGCATTGGAGAAGGAAATGGCAACCTACTCCAGTGTCCTTGCCTGTAGAATCCCAGGGACGGCGGAGCCTAGTTGGCTGCTGTCTATGGGGTCACACAGAGTCGGACATGACTGAAGCGACTTAGCAGCAGCAGCATAGAGGAGAATATAATTCCCTTTCCCTTCTCCAGGAGATCTTCCCAATCCAGGGATCAAACCCAGGCTCCCTCATTGAGGGAAGATTCTTTATCAGCTGAGCCACCAGGGAAGCCCAAGAATACTGTAATGGGAAACCTATCCCTTCTCTGTTGGATCTTCCTGACCCAGGAATCAAACCAGGGTCTCCTGCGTTGCAGGTGGATTCTTGACCAACTAATCTATCAGGGAAGCCCGATATAAATTTCATTGCAGAGTTTAAGGACATGGGAGAATGCATTGCTGGAGAAAAATTAACATAAATCTATTGAGAATCACTGCAGCACCAAGTCACTATTACTGGTGGGAAGCTATATATGCTGAGGCACAGAAGAATGGTTGAGAAAGATTAATCTTACAGAGGAGAATGACACATTAGAATCACTTTAGTTACAACTCAGACTCTGAATTCTATGATAGGATATAACAGAAGTACAATATAGCTCAGTGAAGTGAGCAATTAGTTCTGTTGGGGTGGATGTGGGTAGATTCAGGAAGTTTTCAAAGAAACAGAAATTACTTTATGCTAGCCCTGAAAAAGATAATAGTACTAAAATAGAAAGAACATGAAGCAGAGTAATTAGTACACTCAGGCACACAGGGCCACTAAGTAGGAGTGCTATGACTAACATGTATGCTTTAAAAAAAAAATGAATTGGAAAATATAGAAAAGATCTACAATAAGGGTTTGGCCTTTCAGACCATATACTGCAAACAGGTGGCTTTTTTTTTTTTTTTTTTAAACTAAAAAAGAGTCACATCTAATTTCAGTGTAACATCCTGAATCAAATCTTGGAACTGAAAAGAGACCTGAGTGAAGAACTCAAGTAATAATGGGGCTTGGTGCTGCTGCTGCTGCTAAGTTGCTTCAGTCGTGTCCGACTCTGTGCGACCCCATAGACGGCAGCCCACCAGGCCCCGCAGTCCTTGGGGTTCTCTAGGCAAGAACACTGGAGTGGGTTGCCATTTCCTTCTCCAATGCATGAAAGTGAAAAGTGAAAGTGAAGTTGCTCAGTAGTGTCCGACTCTTAGCGACCCCATGGACTGCAGCATTATAAGATGTTAACATTAGGGATGAAGGGTAAATGAAGGATACAAGGAAGTTCAAGACTGAGGGGCCAGGAGGGTTGCTCTGTGTTGAAGGTCTCTCCTTGGGTTACAGATGTCCTCCCACAGGCCATCTGCCTTTCCTCAGTGCGCATGGGTAGAAAGAGAACAAACTCTCTAGAATCTTTTTAAAAGGACGTTAACCTCATCATGAGGACCTCATTCCTCATTGCCTCATCCTAATCATCTCCCAAACACTCCATCTCCAAGTGCTATCAAATTGGAGGTTAAGGCTTCAATATATGGATTTATGAGGAACACAGTTCAGTCCATAACACTGTCAGGGGGAAGCTTACTTGGCAAATGGAGATGGATAAGCTGATGGTAAACAGCATTCCCACATCCGCTGAACTTGCAAAAGGAGCAGTAGCTGATACCTAAAATATTCTTTCCTCCAATCAAGTATCCAGTTTGGGAAACAAGAATGCCCAGCAAATATACAAAGGTATCTGAAGAGTAAAACCAGAAGAAACACAATTAATGAACTAGACAAATATAATTATTTTTATACTGAGTAACTCTGTGATTGATAAGGTAAATAAGATACAGATGAGCTGGTCTCAAGCATACACCCATGCCAGTCTATTGCAAAGTTGCCTACGCTCATGGTTACAAAAAAAGGAAGAAAAGACTCAAGGGTACTGTTAGATTTCCACAAAGACTTGTGTGATGCTCTCTGTCAGATATTATCTTCAGTAACTCCCCAATGGTGATGTGACAAGGTAATTCACTCCAGCGGAATTCCAAGGCAATTCACTGCCTGGAGAATCCCATGGACAGAGGAGCCTGGCGGGCTACAGTCCATGGGGTCACAAAGAGTCAAACATGACTGAAGCAACTTAGCAGGCAGGCAAACGTATAGATTCTTGTGCTTCCCAAGTAGCTTTAGTGACAAAGAACCCGCCTGCCAATGCAGGAGATGTAAAAGATGCAGATTCGATTTCTGGGTTGGGAAGATTCCATGGACTAGGAAATGGCAGCCTGCTCCGGTATTCTTACCTGGAAAATTCCATGGGCAGAGGAGACTGGTGGGCTACAGGCTATGGGGCCTCTAAGAGTTGGACACACTTGACCAGGTGTGCACACACACATTCAGTTACAGATTTCTGTGTCAAGTGTCCTGACTATATTCAACATGTTTTGAAACCCATAGATAAGTAAATGCTATTAGTATTTCCAGGAATTGCTTATTTCTAATGCTTCTATCAATATAAACCTATCAATAATATTTTTATTACAATGACCATCAAGATAAAATATTTAAATGCAATTGATAAGTTGAAACAGATACATAGGAGTTTACTTTTAATAAACACAAAATCACTTCTCTGCAGGAAAATATGGAACATTCAAAAAAATCAAACTAAACTACAAAGGAGTCCTTAATAATATCCAAATATAATCATCTTATGGCCTATGTTCTTTGAAGACAATGTAGTAAAATATTAAACTGAGAAAAAAACTAAAACTTCTTTCTGCTTAGAAACTAAAAATATATACCATTATTTAAAAGCATAAGGCAAGCTAGCAAACATTTAAAATGAAAAATAAAAAAGAGAAACTACATATCAAAATAAGCATAAAGAAGAAACTAGTGAAATCAAGAACAATATCCATGCAAGAAAAAACAAACAGCTAAGAAAATTGGAAGATAGTTTTTGAAAATATTAATAAGATTTTACATCTTCAGCAAAGCTGATCAAGGAAAGAATAACAAAACAGAAATAAAAAAGAGAATGAATGAGTGGATATTAATTCAGAGAGAACAATTATCAAAGGCCTAAAAGATATCTCAAATAACTGCATAATGCTATGTTGGAAATGTATATAAAATGAGTAACTGTCTGGGAAACTATGTAATTTCAATATTGATATGAGAATTTAAAAAACCGTATAGATCAGGAACAATGGATTTCCCAATTCCAGAGTACTCAAGAAATAGTAAAAGAAATAGCCAATGTTTGTGTAACATTTATACATGCCAAGCGCTGTTTCAAGTACTTTACTTATATTATCACATTCCTTCCCAATAATTATAAGCATTAGACGTTACAATTGTTTCCATTTTACAGATAGGAAACTTGACACACTAATTTGTAAGTAAGTTTCTGAAGGTCATAAAACCAACACGAGGCAAAACATGATTTTATGACTTCCGGTCATTTCAGAGTCATTTTCTCAAATGGTCTATCATCCTGAATCTCTAAATTGAAACACATTACTTTATTGATTGTAGAATGCCTTTTTTCACATTCTATTATCTTCGGAATCAGGATGCATCTTTTACTGAGACACTTCCGGTTGGCCAGGCACTTTTTTTTTTACATCACAGATTCAGGTGCTCTTCCCAGTGTCATAAAGAGAAAAAGATTGTAACTGTCAACATTTCAGTCAACAAGTCATTTGAAGAAGAAATATGAGTCCTGGCTGTTTAGTGAAAACCTTTGGTTGAAACTTTAAACTTATAAATTGCTAGCCTCAAAATTTACAAAATGGACATTAGTGTCTTAGAAGAAATCATAGAGGTGGTAAGACTACATCAATGCTTTTGTTACTACAAAGGACAATGTCGTGTAGGAAAAATGGATACTGATGACTCAGTCAAAGCTAAATTATATGTATCTCTAAATAAGTTTAAAAGAATATTTTTAAAAGATAGACAATAAAATACAAAGGGATAACCTGGAGAAGGCAATGGCAACCCACTCCAGTATTCTTGCCTGGAGAATCCCATGGACAGAGGAGCCTGGCGGGCTACAGTCCGTGGGGTCGCAAAGAGTCGGACACGACTGACTGACTAAATAACAAGAAGGACATTGTGTCATGGCTCACTTAACAGTATTTTTATTTTTAGTTGTGTTGTGCTACATAAATTAATTGTACATTTTATAATTGTTGGCATCTTGGTTATAATGAAATGTGGTAATATGCAAAGACTGCAATCCACATGGCAGAGACTTCAACCGAATATCTATTACCCTTTTCCTTTAATAACTGGAGTACTCTTCTTTGCTCCTCCCCTCTCTGTTTCCTTCAATTTTAACCTGAGTATGCCAAAACTAACTAAACACTATAGTCCCTAGCATCCCTAGAAGTTAAATGAGCCCATATGACCACATTCAGGCTAATGTTTATAATGAAAGTGATAATGCAACTTCTAGATTGTTCCCCTAAGGGGAAGACTCACCTCTCTAATTTCCTTCTTCCACTTTGATGGTAGCCTTTCAAGCAGTCACTTGAGATGCAAGCCACATTTTGAGATTGTGGAACCCCAGATAGAAGGAGCTAACTTTGTGTCTTATGATTAATGCAGCAAATAGGCACTAAATCATACGCAACCAAAGACGCCTGAGTTTTTTAACGAAGATAAAGTGAACTTGTATTTTTTTCCTTAGAAGTTTAGATTTTATCTAAAGTTTGTTAATTAGTATTGATGTGTTACAAAATTATTATCAAAAATACAAGAAATCAGTAAATATATTTTCAATGGAGAGATATTTTCTGAAAAACAAAATTATTCATTTTGACTACACAGAAAACAGACCAAGGTTGAAATCACAACCACTGAATTGTTATACCGATAGAAGCATAATAGTTTTCCTTTATGGCTTCCTCTTCCCTGGTGGCTCAGCTGGTAAAGAATCCTCCTGCAATGCAAGAGACCTGGGTTCAATCCCCGGGTTGGGAAGATCCCCTGGAGAGGGGAAAGGCTACCCACTCGAGGATTCTGGCCTGGAGAATTCCATGGACTGTATAGTCCATGGGGTCGCAAAGGGTTTGACACAACTGAATGACTGTCAATTTCACTTCACAGACTAAATTCTGAAAACCAGAAAATCTGATGCCTTGTGATGCATTATTTTTGAGATATAGGAGGAAGAATCTCCTTACAATGAAACTTCTTTCCCAGTGTTGTAAGATATTGTAGCATTATCACCTCTATGATTTCTTCTAAGACACTAATGCCCATTTTGTCATGTGGGTGAGTGGTAGAGATAGCCATATTTTTATAACAGTTTTAAAAAGTAGAACCTTTTTATCTTGCACTCCACCAAAGAAAGCATGCTGTTTTATAACATACCTTTAGGAAATGAGATACAAGATTTTACTAAAGAGGTTATCTTGACAAAAATTAGTGTTGGGTTACTTCCAAGTTCTCACTTGCAATGTAATATGTTCTCAAGAGAGATGACATTTTCATCTGGAGTCAGCTATTTGGCTAATGTGAGAAGTCAGTGGGTAAAGAGTTACATCAAAAACACATAAAGCTTAATAGGCAAAACTCTTACCAAGCCATTATGACATGCCAGTGAATTTCTTTGTTTCTTAAATTAATTATTGCAAAAAAGAAACTCATTTTGTTTGTCTCAAAAAGTGAATATTTTAGAGCAGAAATTGCAACACTATTATATAAAAGCATAACCATATTTCTATAAATATAACTGTTTTAGGGATCATATTACTATTAACTAAGGTAATATTATTATTCATCATGATACTTCCAGGGTGCTGGGACTGGTGATAAGGACTTTGCATCATTTACATTCATCTTTTTATCTAACAATGAATGCGTGTGTGAAGTCACTCCCGTCATGGTACTCTGCGACCCCATGGACTGTAGCCCTCCAGGCTCCTCTGTCCATGGGATTCTCCAGGCAAGAATACTGGAGTGGGTTGCCATGCCCTCCTCCAGGGGATCTTCCTGACCCAGGAATCAAACTCCTGTCTCATGTCTCCTGCATTGGCCAACAGATTCTTTACCAGTGGTGCCGCCTGGGAAGCATGAATAACAATGAACGAGGTATCACAGTTACTTTTTCAAGAAGAGGAAACAGAGGTACATAGAAATTAACTTGCCCAGGATCATTCCAATAGTAAATAATAGAGATAGAATTCAAAATCTAGTCTGATTTCAAACCAAATCTTTTTCTTCTATATCAGAGATTCATGTTCTGGCCAAAAGTCAAATACAGAAGATATGATGAATTTTAGTATATTTTAAATGATAAAAGGAATTCTAGATTGAGTAAAATAGTTGAAATTATTTAGCTCATATACAAAACATATCCATACAAGAATATTTATTTATATTGGGAATAAAATTCCCAATGCTGTCTAAATATTATCTCAGGCTAACTTTTCTGTGCATTTCACTGTACATATTATGTTTTCTGGCTATGTGAAGGCAATCACTCACATATAGGCAGACAGGGTTTTATACTTGTTTTAGTAATTATCTTCCTTCTTTATGACTTTAGGTCTAAGCTATATTAATGTTTTTATTATGTGTTTACACAGGCAGGCTTGTAGATATTAAAATAACAGATGAGGCTATTCAGTCTCTAGAATTTTATCTAAAGAAAGTACATCATATAAGAATGAGTAATTAGCATTAGTATAGACTTAATTTTACTGAAAAAGAATATTTCTTCAAAGATAGTTCAAACTATGTGGGAATAGAGGACACAGATGAAAGCTAATATATCTATATTATAACAGGACAGCCCATTTAAAGCAATTTGATGCTTATTGAGTACATGCAAATGACTTTTAAGATTATGAAACCTGCCTTGTCTTGCCAAGGACAAATTGAATGGCCTGCTACTCCACCAACTGTGTTGTTTCATATAAGAATTAACATCCATCTTCCTAAATCATTAGTTTATAAAATTAAAGACAATTTTTTGGCAGAAATTAACTGAGGTTCCAGGTGGTGTCTCTGTATTTTTACTGACACTACAATTAAAACTACCACTAGTAACCAGAATACTACATTAAAAAATAAATGTCAGAGTTAGGTAAATACCTAGGGTTTAAAAGGTCTATGTTTTTCTGCTTATAATAATAGCAGAAAATTTTTATCAGGGAATTCTTATATTCATCAATAATATTTTCAAATATTAATGACTCTGCTGTTCATAATTTTTCAGGAAAATTGTTAGCCTTCTATACTCTATTGGGAGAAGGCAATGGCACCCCACTCCAGTACTCTTGCCTGGAAAATCCCATGGATGGAGGAGCCTGGTGGGCTGCAGTCCATGGGGTCGCTAAGAGTCAGACACGACTGAGCGACTTCACTTTCACTTTTCACTTTCATGCATTGGAGAAGGAAATGGCAACCCACTCCAGTGTTCTTGCCTGGAGAATCCCAGGGACGGGGGAGCCTGGTGGGCTGCCGTCTATGGGGTCGCACAGAGTTGGACACGACTGAAGCGACTTAGCAGCAGCAGCAGACTATTGACATTTTACGTTTAATACAAAGATAACAACAACAAAAATCATTCACTTCCCTCAGTTTAGTAGTAGACTTAATTTTTAGAGCATTTTTATATTCACAAGAAACCGTACCTGAAACTTACTATGCATTGCCAGGCGGCGCACATATACAACCTCCACCACATCAAGACCCTCCCACCACAGCGGTGCCACACACATACAACCTCCACCACATCAGGACCCTCCCACCACAGCGGCGCTTTTGGTACAATGATGAACAGACAGGGAAACATCCTTATTATCCACATTCACAGTTTATATTACGGGTCCTCTTTGGTGCTGCACACTCTAAGGGTTTTGACAAAAGTGTAATGATACGCATCACCGTTATATAGTGTCACATAAAATAGTTTCACTGGCTTGAAAATCCTTTGTGCTCTGCCTGTTCACCCCGCTCTCATGCTTGACTTCTGGAAACCATTGATCTTTTACTACTTCTATAGTTTTGCCTTTTCCAAAATGTCATATAGTTGCATCATACAGTATGTAGCTTTTTCAGATTATTTTCTTTGATTTAGTAATATGCATTTAAGATTCCTCCTTTTTCATGATGTGACATCTCATATCTTTTTATCACTGAATAATATAATATTATCCAAATATATTACATTCACCCACTGAAGGGAATCTTGGTTGCTTCCAAATTTAGAGTATGAATTAAGCTTATCTAAACACCTGTGTGCAAATTTTGTGTGGACAGAAATTTTTAACACATTTAGGTTAATTCCAAAGAGTGTGATGGCTGAATCATTACGTTAAGAGGATGTTTAGTTTCATAAGAAAATCCCAAACTGTTATCCAAGGTGACTATACCACCTTGCATCCTCACCAACAGTAAATGAGAGTTTCTGTGGCTCCATATCCTCAAAAACATTTGGTGTCATAAATGATTTGGATTTAGGCTATTTTAAAAGATGTGTTGTGGTATCTTGGTTTGCTTTTTGAAGTCTCATTTCTTTCTTCAAATATTTCCACATTCAAAGTCTATCTTTTCTGATGATACAAACTGAAGGTAAAAGGTTGGCAGTTTTTATCAGAATTTTAAGTACAAGTTAAGGAATTGGATGTCAAATTGTATTAAGTTTTTAGAGTACAGATAACCCCTTTCCAGTAAAATAACATGGTTAAAAGCACAGCATATGAAATTTATGGCCTATGTGTGAAAAGCACGTGAACCAGGTGTGCTCATGTGATTTTGGGCAGTCAACCTCTCTGAAATCCAGTTTTGTTCTCTGCAAAACAAAAATAATAAAGTGTTGATGTCATAGAGTTGTACATATAATTAAATGAGTTAATATAGGGAAAGTATTCATAAAAACACCACAAATAGCATGCGTTAATATTAAATATTAGATATTTTTATTATTGTATATAATATATCACAAAGCATAAAAATACTCAGAGTTACTGAATTTATATTGCTAAGTGGTGAATTCTAATACTATAGCTGATAAAGAAATGAAATAAGTCTATAGTAGAAAATTCAAAAGTAAAAGATTCTTTAGACAGGTAATTAAAGAAATAATAACTAATTACTATTAAATTGATTAAATTAATATTGATTAATATATAATTCTAAGTCTTCTACTAGCTTCTGACCTTAAGAACTCAAAGATAATTAAATTTTAAAAATGCTAAACAGAAAGAAAAAATATACAATTTGTATGGAAACACAAAAAACTCTGATTAGCCAAAGCAAAGAAGGGCAATACCAAAAAATGTTCAAACTACCACACAATTATACTCATTTCACATGCTAGCAAAGTAACGCTCAAAATTCTCAAAGCCAGGCTCGAAGAGAACGTGAACCAAGAACTTCCAGATGTTCAAGCTGCTTACAGAAAAGACAGAGGAAACAGAGATCAAATTGCAAACATCTGTTGGATCATAGAAATAGCAAGAGAATTCTAGAAAATCATCTAATTTTGCTTCATTGACTACACTAAAGACTTTGTGCAGATCACAACAAACTGTGGAAAATTCTTAAAGAGATGAGAATACCAGACCACCTTATCTGCCTCCTGAGAAATTTGTATGCAGGTCAAGAAGCAACAGTTAGAGCTGGATGTGGAACAATGGACTTGTTCCAAAGTGGAAAGGAGTATGTCAAGTCTGTATATTGTCACCCTGCTTATTTAACATACATGAAGAATACATCATATGAAATGCTGGGTTGGATGAAGCCCAAGCTGGCATCAGGATTGCTGGGACAAATATCAATAACCTCAGATATGCAGATGATACCACCCTTATGGCAGAGAGCAAATAGGAAGTAAAGAGCCTCTTGATGAAGGTAACAGAGAAAAGTTAAAATGTTGGCTTAAAACTCAGCATTCAAAAAACTAAGATCATAGCATCTGGTCTCATCAGTTCAGTTCAGTCACTCAGTCGTGTCTGACTCTTGTGACCCCATGAATTGCAGCATGCCAGGCCTCCCTGTCCATTACCAACTCTCAGAGTCCACTCAGACTCACGTCCATCGAGTCAGTCATGCCATCCAGCCATCTCATCCTCTGTCGTCACCTTCTCCTCCTGTCCCCAATCCCTCCCAGCATCAGAGTCTTTTCCAATGAGTCAACTTGCATGAGGTGGCCAAAGTACTGGAGTTTCAGCTTTAGCATCATTCCTTCCAAAGAAATCTCAGGGCTGATCTCCTTTAGAATGGACTGATTGGATCTTCTTGCAGTCCAAGGGACTCTCAAGAGTCTTCTCCAACACCACAGTTCAAAAGCATCAATTCTTTGGTGCTCAGCCTTCTTCACAGTCCAACTCTCACATCCATACATGACCACTGAAAAAAACAGCTTTGACTAGACGGACCTTTGTTGGCAAAGTAATGTCTCTGCTTTTGAATATGCTATCTAGGTTGGTCATAACTTTCCTTCCAAGGAGTAAGCATCTTTTAATTTCATGGCTGCAGTCACCATCTGCAGTGATTTTGGAGCCCCCCAAAATAAAGTCTGACAGTGTTTCCACTGTTTCCCCATCTATTTCCCATGAAGTGATTGGACCAGATGCCATGATCTTCATTTTCTGAATGTTGATCTTGAAGCCAACTTTTTCACTCTCCTCTTTCACTTTCATCAAGAGGCTTTTTAGTTCCTCTTCACTTTATGTGATAAGGGTGGTGTCATCTGCATATCTGAGGTTATTGATATTTCTCCTGGCAATCTTGATTCCAGCTTGTGTTTCTTCCAGCCCAGCGTTTCTCATGATGTACTCTGCATATGAGTTAAAAAAGCAGGGTGACAATATACAGCCTTGATGTACTCCTTTTCCTATTTGGAACCAGTCTGTTGTTCCGTGTCCACTTCTAACTGTTGCTTCCTGACTTGCATACAGATTTCTCAAGAGGCAGGTCAGGTGGTCTGGTATTCCCATCTCTTTCAGAGTTTTCCACAGTTTATTGTGATCCACACAATCAAAGGCTTTGGCATAGCCAATAAAGCAGAAATAGATGTTTTTCTGGAACTCTCTTGCTTTTTCGATGATCCAGTGGATGTTGGCAATTTGATCTCTGGTTCCTCTGCCTTTTCTAAATCTGGCTTGAACATGTGGAAGTTCACGGTTCATGTGTTGTTGAAGTCTGGCTTCGAGAATTTTGAGCATTCCCTTACTAGCATGTGAGATGAGTGCAATTTTGCGGTAGTTTGAGCATTCTTTGGCATGGTCTCATCACTTCATGGCAAATAGATGGGGAAACAATGAAAAGAGTGGCAGACTTTATTTTCTTTATTTTATTTTGGACTCCAAAATCACTGCAGATGGTGACTGCAACCATGAAATTAAAAGATGCTTGTTCCTTGGAAGAAAAGCTATGACCAACCTAGAGAGCATGTTAAAAAGCAGAGACATTACTTTGACAACAAAGGTCTATATAGTCAAAGCTATGGTTTTTCCATTATTCAGGTATGGATGTGAGAGTTGGTCCATAAAGAAGGCTGTAGTAGTAGTAGTTAAGTTGCTAAGTTATGTCCAACTCTTGAGATCCCATGGACTGTAGTGAAAGGTTGTTGTTGAATCACGCGAATACACCAGGATTCTTGGCCCCCGGAGGAGAAGAATTCAATCCGGAGCCAGAGACGAGGCTTGATCGCTCAGAGCTTTTGTGTAATAAAGTTTTATTAAAGTATAAAGGAGATAGAGAAAGCTTCTGACATAGGCATCAGAAGGGGGCAGAAAGAGTACCCCCCTGCTAGTCTTTAGCTGGATGTTATATAGTCACTAGCAGTCTGTTAATGAAAGAAAGGAATGTCTTAAAATTCAGAATGGCACCAGGCCCCTCACCCATAAGATGCATTTTGGGATAAATGGTTTATCCTGGGCCATAAAATGATTAACTTGAATCTTGAAGAAGGGCAGCATTTATATAGATTAGGGGAACAATATCCATACTGGTTTGTCAAGTAGGTTCTGGGCCAAGAGGCAGAACCTACTTGGAGACAGAGTTTGGGGTAAAGGCATAGTACATTAGCATAGCTTAAGACAAACATTTCCATAAGAAAAAGGCATTGGTTATCTCTAGACTGGAGAATAGCTAACTTCAGGCGAAACCGGGTGTCATTATGGCAACACAGTATTTTAAGAGAAACCTCCCTTTAAATTTGTATAGAGAAGGAAAAAATATTGCTAGTTTGTTTCCTCCTGCCGCTTAAGAGAGATAAAAATGTCTGACACTTGCAGGCTATTTCCTCTATTTGGAGACCCCTGGCCTTCCTGCCTGTTACCCTCTCAGTAGCCTGCCACGCTCCTCTGTCCATGGGATTTTCCAGGCAATAACACTGGAATGGGTTGCCATTTCCTTCTACAGGGAATCTTCCAAACCCAGGAATCGAACCTGGGTCTCCTGCATTGCAGGCAGATTCTTTACTGACTAAGCTATGAGGGAAACCCAGGGAAGCCTGAACACTGAAAAACTGATGCTTCTGAACTGTGGTATTGGAGAAGACTCTTGATAGTCCCTTGGACTGCAAGGGGCTCAAACCAGACAATCCTAAAATAAATCAATCTTGAATATTCATTAGAAGGATTGATGCTGAAACTGAAGCTCCAATACCTTTTCCACTGAATGTGAAGAGCTGACTCATTAGAAAAGACCCTGATGCTGGGCAAGATTGAAGGCAGGAGAAGAAGGGGACGACAGAGGATGAGACGGTTGGATGGCATCACTGACTCAATGGACATGAGTTTGAGCAAGCTCCGGGAGATGGTGAAGGGCAGGAAGCCTGGCGTGCTGCAGTCCACAGCATTGCAAAGAGTCAGACATGACTGAGCAACTAAACAACAGCCAAAGCAATCTTGAGCAAACAAAATGGAGCTGGAGGAGTCAGGCTCCCTTACTTCAGACAATACTACAAAGCTACAGTAATTAAAATAATTACTACTGGCACAAAAATTGACATTTGATCAATGAAATAGGAGAGCAAGTACAGAGATAACCCAAGCACCTCAGTCAGTTCAGTTCAGTCCCTCAGTCGTGTCCTACTCTTTGAGACCCTATGAATTGCAGCAGACCAGGCCTCCCTGTCCATCCCCAACTCCCGGAGTTCACTCAGACTCACATACATCAAGTCGTGTTGCCATCCAGCCATCTCATCCTCTGTCGTCCCCTTCTCCTCCTACCCCCAGTCCCTCCCAGCATTAGAGTCTTTTCCAATGAGTCAACTCTTCCCATGAGGTGGCCAAAGTATTGGAGTTTCAGCTTTAGCATCATTCCTTCCAAAGAACACCCAGGACCAATCTCCTTCAGAATGGACTGATTGGATCTCCTTGCAGTCCAAGGGACTCTCAAGAGTCTTCTCCAACACTACAGTTCAAAACCATCAATTCTTTGGCACTCAGCTTTCTTCACAGTCCAACTCTCACATCCATACATGACCACTGAAAAAACCATAGCCTTGACTAGATGGACCTTTGTTGGCAAAGTAATGTCTCTGTTTTTGAATATGCTCTCTAGGTTGGTCATAACTTTCCTTCCAAGGAGTAAGTGTCTTTTAATTTCATGGCTGCAATCACCATCTGCAGTGATTTTGGAGCCCCCAAAAATAAAGTCTGACAGTGTTTCCACTGTTTCCCCATCTATTTCCCATGAAGTGATTGGACCAGATGCCATGATCTTCATTTTCTGAATGTTGATCTTGAAGCCAACTTTTTCACTCTCCTCTTTCACTTTCATCAAGAGGCTTTTTAGTTCCTCTTCACTTTATGTGATAAGGGTGGTGTCATCTGCATATCTGAGGTTATTGATATTTCTCCTGGCAATCTTGATTGCAGCTTGTGTTTCTTCCAGCCCAGCTTTTCTCATGATGTACTCTGCATATGAGTTAAATAAGCAGGGTGACAATATACAGCCTTGACATATTCCTTTTCCTATTTATAACCAGTCTGTTGTTCCATGTCCAGTTCTAACTGTTGCTTCCTGACCTGCATATTGGTTTCTCAGGAGGCGGGTCTGGTGGTCTGGTATTCCCATCTCTTGAAGAGTTTTCCACAGTTTGTTGTGATCCACACAGTCAAAGGCTTTGGCATAGTCAATAAAGCAGAAATAGATGTTCTTCTGGAACTCTCTTGCTTTTTTGATGATCCAGTGGATGTTGGCAATTTGATCTCTGGTTCCTCTGTCTTTTCTAAAACCCACTTGAACATCTGAAAGTTCACCGTTCATGTACTGCTGAAGCCTGGCTTGGAGAATTTTGAGCATTACTTACTAGTGTGTGAGTTGAGTGCAATCGTGCAGTAGTTTGAGCATTCTTTGGCATTGCCTTTCTTTGGGATTGGAATGAAAACTGACCTTTTCCAGTCCTATGGCCACTGTTGGGTTTTCCAAATTAGCTGGCATATTGAGTGCAGCACTTTCACAGCATCATCTTTCAGGATTTGAAATAGCTCAACTGGAATTCCATCACCCCCACTAGCTTTGTTCGTAGTGATGCTTTCTAAGGCCCACTTGACTTCACATTCCAGGATGTCTGGCTCTAGGTGAGTGATCACACCATCGTGATTATCTTGGTCATGAAGATCTTTTTTGTATAGTTCTTCTATGTATTCTTGCCACCTCTTCCTAATATCTTCTGCTTCTGTTAGGTCCCTACCATTTCTGTCCTTTATCGAGCCCATCTTTTCGTGAAATGTTCCCTTGATAGCTCTAATTTTCTTGAAGAGATCTCCAGTCTTTCATTCTGTTGTCTCCTCTATTTCTTTGGATTGATCGCTGAGGAAGGCTTTCTTATCTCTCCTTGCTATTCTTTGGAACTCTACATTCAGATGCTTATATCTTTTCTTTTCTCCTTTGCTTTTTGCTTCTTTTCTTTTCATAGCTATTGGTAAGGCCTCCCCAGACAGGCATTTTGCTTTTTTACTTTTCTTTTCCATGGGGATGGTCTGGATCCCTGTCTCCTGTACAATGTCACGAACCTCATTCCATAGTTCATCAGGCACTCTATCTATCAGATCTAGGCCCTTAAATCCATTTCTCACTTCCACTGTATAATCATAAGGGATTTGATTTAGGTCATACCTGAATGGTCTAGTCGTTTTCCCTTCTTTCATCAATTTAGGTCTGAATTTGTCAATAAGGAGTTCATGATCTGAGCCACAGTCAGCTCCTGGTCTTGTTTTTGCTGATTGTATAGAACTTCTCCATCTTTGGCTGCAAAGAATATAATCAATCTGATTTTGGTGTTGACCATCTGGTGATGTCCATGTGTAGAGTCTTCTCTTGTGTTGTTGGAAGAGGGTGTTTGCTATGACCAGTGCGTTCTCTTGGTAAAACTCTATTAGCCTTTGCCCTGCTTTATTCTGTACTCCAGGGCCAAATTTGCCTGTGACTCCAGGTGTTTCTTGACTTCCTACTTTTGCATTCCAGTCCCCAATACTGAAAAGGACATCTTTTTTGGGTGTTAGTTCTAAAAGGTCTTGTAGGTCTTCATAGAACTGTTCAACTTCAGCTTCTTCAGCATTACTGTTTTGGGCATCAGATCAGATCAGATCAGATGAGTTGCTCAGTTGTGTCTGACTCTTTTTGACCCCATGAATCGCAGCACGCCAGGCCTCCCTATCCATCACCAACTCCCAGAGTTCACTCAGACTCACGTCCATCGAGTCAGTAGACTTGGATTACTGTGATATTGAATGGTTTGCCTTGGAAATGAACAGAGATCATTTTGTCGTTTTTGAGATTGCATCCAAGTACTGAATTTTGGACTCTTGTTGACCATGATGGCTACTCCATTTCTTCTAAGGGATTCCTGCCTAAAGTAGTAGATATAATGGTCATCTAAGTTAAATTCATCCATTCCAGTCCATTTTAGTTCACCAGTTCCTAGAATTTTGATGTTCACTCTTGCCATCTCCTGTTTGACCACTTCCAGTTTGCCTTAATTCATGGACCTGACATTCCAGGTTCCTATGCAATGTTGCTCTTTACAGCATCCGACCTTGCTTCTATCACCAGTCACATTCACAACTGGGTATTGTTTTTGCTTTGGCTCAATCCCTTCATTTTTTCTGGAGTTATTTCTCCACTGATCTCCAGTAGCATATTGGGTACCTACCAACCTGGGGAGTTCCTCTTTAAGTACCCTATGATTTTGCCTTTTCATACTGTTCATGGGGTTCTCAAGGCAAGAATACTGAAGTGGTTTGCCATTCCCTTCTCCAGTGGACCACATTGTGTCAGACCTTTCCACCATGACCCGCCCGTCTTGGGTGGCCCCACACGGCATGGCTTAGTTTCACTGAGTTAGACAAGGCTGTGGTCCATGTGATTAGATTGACTAGTTTTCTGTGAGTATGGTTTCAGTGTGTCTGCCCTCTGATGCCCTCTTGCAACACCTACCATCTTACTTGGGTTTCTCTTACCTTGGACGTGGGGTATCTCTTAATGGCTGCTCCAGCAAAGTGCAGTACCTATGGTCAACTAATATATGATGGGGGAGGCAAGAATATATAATGGAGAAGAGCAGTCTCCTCAAGTAATGGTGCTAGGAAAAATAGATAATTACAGGTTAAAGAATGAAGTTAGAACACTATCTAATACCATGCAAAAAAATATAAACTTTAAATGAACTAAAGACCTAAATGTAAGACTGGATAGTATGAAAATCTTAGAGGAAAGCACAGATAGATTTATGTCTTGCTGACATAAATCACAGCAATATCTTTTTGCATCCACCTTCTAGACTAATGAAAATAAAAACAAAAATAAACAAATGGGATCTAATTAAGCTTAAAAGCTTTGTCACAGCAAAGAGAACTAGAAACAAAATGAAAAGACATGCAGATTTGAAAATTATATTTGCAAGCAAAGCAACTAACAAAAAATTAATCTCCAAAATATACAATAGCTAATGCAGCTTAATATTAAAAAAGCAAACAAACCAATCAAAAACAAGAAGATGATCTACCTAGACATTTGTCCAAAGAAGACATACAGATGGCTAAAAAGCACCTGAAAATATGCTCAACAGCACTAATTATTAGAGAAATGTAAATCAAAACTAAGATGAAGTGTCACATCACACCATTCAGAATGGCCTTCATCAACAATCTACAAGCAATGAATCATGGAAAAGTTGTGGAAAAAAGGAAACCATCCTACACTGTTGCTGGGAATGTAAATTGGCACAACCACTGTGAGAACAATAAAGAGGTTCTTTAAAAAACTAAATATAGATTTACCATTTCATCTAACAATCCTACTCCTGGGCATATACCTGGAGAAAGCTCTAAATTGAAAAAAAATACATGCAACACAATGTTCAGTGCAATGCTATTTACCAAAACCAAGACATTTAAAAGCAACCTAAATGTCCATTGACGGAGGAATGGATGAATAAATGTGGTGTATACATAGAATGGAATAGTACTCAGCCATGAAGAAGAACAAAACCATGCCATTTGTAGCAACATGTTATGTTGAAAGGATGTAATCATTATTTAAGAGGACATAATCATTATGTTAAGAGGATGTTTAGCTTTATAAGAAAATTCCCAACTTGGGAATTGCAACATGGATGAATCTACAGATTGTCATATTGAGTGCACCAAGTCAGACAGAGAAGGACAAAGAAATGATATTGCTTATGTGTGGAATCTAAAAAAATGGTACAAATGAATTTATTAAAAACAATAGAAAGATTCATAGAGGGAGAAAACAAATCTTGGTTTAGAAAAGAGTCCAATTAAAAAAATAGAAAACCTAAACAGATATTTTTCCAAAGAAGACATTCAGATAGCTAATAAACACTTGAAAAGATGCTCAACAATGCTCATTATCAGAGAAATGAATGCAAATCAGAACTACAATGAAGTGTCACCTTACGCCAGTCAGAATGGCCATCCTCAAAAAGTCTACAAACAATAATTGCTGGAGAGACTATGGAGAAAAGGGAGCCCTCTTGCACTGTTGGAGGGAATGTAAACTGATTCAGCCACTATGGAGAAGCCTATGGGTATTCCTTTTTAAGGAAAACCGCGATATGACCCCACAATCCCACCACATGATTCCATTCTAAAGTTTAAGAGCAGTGATCTATGGTGATTGAATTTATAGGATAATGGGCACATGTGTGGGAAGAATGATATTGTCTGGGAAGAGAAATGAAGGAAACTTAGAAATGCCAAGTTTTCTTTATCTCAACCCATAATACACAATTCACATAGCTATACACTTCACACTTTACATATATATTACATCTCAAAAATTAAAAATATGAAAACAATTAGGACAAGATGGCCATGGCCAGGCAAAAGATGTTTGGCGCTGCATGTGAGAATTATTAATAGAAATAATCAGAAATTATTATATTGGAAAATATTTTGAAACTAGTATCAATAAAAGTTGCTAATGGATGTAATTTAAAGAGTGAAAGACACCAATAAAAGATGGTAATGCTGCTTTTTTAAAGTTTAGTATTGATAGATGAAAGTCAAATTATTCAAATCAGAGCAGTTTGGAGGAGAAATTTTCAGGAAAGGAATAACTTAAATTTTAGATGTCTATTAAACCCTCAACTGGAAATATGAAACATTCTGTAGATTAGAGATGATGTCAGGGATGGTGATGTAAATTTGATGACTTCAACTCATAGACAGAAAAGCCATGGGATAGATGTATAGCATATATTAGAGAGAAGCGGTTAATAATATAATAAATCTATATTGATAGATGAGCTGATCAATAAAGAGGATATGGAAGAGTAGTTACAGATAAAAGTTTTGAAATTAGAGACTGAGTTCAAGCTATCTCCCATACACACTATCTGTGTAATATGAGAAAATTCCCTATTTTCATTGTTTTCATTCCTCACCTGCAAAACGTCTTAGGTAATAGAATCTAGGAAGTGAATATAGGGTTAAAGTAGATATAGGGTTAAAGGAGGTATATATTGTCGACTTTCCATTGTAAATTTTCAATACTGACTAGCTATAATCTTTTTAAACCACCAGAAGTAGTTATAGGCAGTTGACAGAAGAAAAAAGTACTGCTAAGTAAAATGAAAAGCTGTTAGTTTTCACTTGTAAATAAAATAAATGGGAAGGGAACAAATAAAGCAAAAATGATATATTATTTTTTTACCCATCACATTAGTAAAAAAATTGTTGATTTAAATTAAAAAAAATTGTTGACAGCAATTTTATTAATATTTACCAACGACTGTTTGCAACCAAGATAGCCTTTCAAAAGATAAATGGAAAAACAAACTATGCTACATACATCCATGCTGCATAATGGGATGTTATTCAGTGATAGAATGAGTTATCAAGCCACAAAAGACATAGAGTAACCTTAACTACATATTGCTTAGTTAAGAAGTCAGTCCTAAAAAGACCGTGTAAGTGTATAATTGCAACTATATGACAATCTAGAAAACAAAAACTTCAGAAATATAAAAAGATAAGAGATTTCCAGAAGTTTGAGGGGAGGGTAAAGAGATAACCAACCTAGACAGCATATTAAAAACAGAGACATTATTTGCCAACAAAGGTCTGTCTAGTCAAAGCTATTTTTCCAGTAGTCATGTATGGATGTGAGAGTTGGACCACAAAGAAATCTGAGACCTGAAGAATTGATGCTTTTGAACTGTGGTGTTGGAGAAGACTCTTGACAGTCCCTTGGACTGCAAAGAGATCAAACCAGTCCATCCTAAAGGAAATCAGTCCTAAATATTTGTTGGAAGGACTGATGCTGAAGCTGAAGCTCCAATATTTTGGCCACCTGATATGAAGAACTGACTCATTGGAAAAGACCCTGATGCTCAGCAAGACTGAAGGCAGCAGGACAAGGGGATGACAAAGGATGAGATGGTTAGATGGCATCACCGACTCAATGGGCATGAGTTAGAATAAACTCCAGGAGTTGGTGATGGACAAGGAGGCCTGGCATGCTGCAATCCATGGGGTCACAAAGAGTCAGACATGACTGAGTGATTGAACTGAACTGAAAGAGATTAATACGTGGAGCCCAGGGTATTTTTATGATAGTAAAACTATTCTGTATACTTCAGCGATGAACATATGAATGCATTAAAGCTCATAGAACTGTACAACACAAAGAATCCTACTGTAAATTATAGACTTTAGGTAAAGATAATAATTCAACGTTCAGTTCAGTTCAGTTCAGTCACTCAGTCATGTTCGACGCTTTGCGACCCCATGAATTGCAGCAGAACAGGGCTCCCTGTCCATCATCAACTCCTGGAGTTCACTAAAACACATGTCCATCGAGTCAGTGATGCCATCCAGCCATCTCATCCTCTGTCGTCCCCTTCTCCTCCTGCCCCCAACCCCTGCCAGCATCAGGGTCTTTTCCAATGAGTCAACTCTTCGCATGAGGTGGCCAAAGTACTGGAGTTTCAGCTTTAACATCATTCCTTCCAAAGAAATCCCAGGGCTGATCTCCGTCAGAATGGACTGGTTGGATCTTCTTGCAGTCCAAGGGACTCTCAAGAGTCTTCTCCAACACCACAGTTGAAAAGCATCAATTCTTCGGCACTCAGCCTTCTTCACAGTCCAACTCTCGCATCCATACATGACCACTGGAAAAATCATAGCCTTGACTAGATGGACCTTTGTTGGCAAAGTAATGTCTCTGCTTTTGAATATGCTATCTAGGGTGGTCATAACTTTCCTTCCAAGGGGTAAGCGTCTTTTAATTTCATGGCTGCAGTCACCATCTGCAGTGATTCAATATTAGTTCATCAGATTTAACAAATGTTCTGCACTAATGCCAGATGTTACTGGAGAAACTGTGATAGAGGAGAGCAGTGGTATATGGGAACTCTCTGTAGTTTCTGCTCAATTCCATGTATACATAAAACTGCTCTAAAAAATAAAGTTTATTTATTTTTTTAAAGTAAGCCTTTTATGGTCACAGTAGGCAGAACAATGTGAAGCAGATTATTCTCCAGTTGAGTGATGTTTAAACCTGACAAGTCCGTAATGTCCATGGAGAAGGTAAACCTTCCCTGCAAGTCACAAGCAGAATCACGTTCAGGCCCTTTGGACTAAGATGGTGCAGTGTAAGACCTAAAATCAAGGCCCAGTATTATGTGCTGCCTTGATGTCTGATGAAACCAGGAGGGCCTCGAATGGCCTACTGACAAATTCCCCCCCCCCCCACTCAGCCCCCATGAACAAAGTCCCTATCCAAACAACCCTTGTTACCAAGGGGACTATGCAAAGTGCCTGACTATCCCTGCATGACAAGTTTTAGTTTCCCGCTGACCTGCAGAATTATTCCAACAGCTCAGTTCCATCCTTCCATGGGAACCAGGAGTTACCTCATCCTCTTGATATTACAAAGCCTGTCTCTTACACTCCCTGGCTGTTCACTCGGTTACCAAATGCAACCCCAGTGTGAGTGTGGTCCTGTGTGGCATGCAGGGTCCTTCTCCCTTGTGAGTATATGTGATTACTTTAATTCTATCAGTCACATCCCCCACATGTGTCCAACCATCCTCCTAGCCCTAGAGTGGGAATCCCTCTCTCACCAATGGGATGGATAGAAGAGGTTAAAATAGATCTTGTCTATGAGGAGAACAACAGGGAGGGGGGACTTTAAATCCCAAAGAGCTCTAAGTACTCAAGATTCCCTCCAGAAATTGAAGAGGAAGTGGCATTGATCTGAGTTCTCTAAGCATTTTGAGATTACTAAGGTGCACTGTGAGGACCCACCAGCTGGTTTAGCTGAGACAGCTTCTGCCACAGGTATTGGTGGCTGCAATTGAAGAACAAGTTAAAGACATTCCTGCAACTGCTGCATTCATTGGTGTTTCTCTAGTGTACACTCTCCAGTATATGACTTATAGTATATGTATTTATGGTTAAATAATTTTCTGCATTCACCATGTTTATAAGCATTTTGCCTAGTGTATGTTCTCTGGTGCTGAGCAAGTTATCTATTGTAATTGAAGGCTCTCGGTTACTCATTGCATTTGTAAAGCTTTTGTCTAGCATGAAAGGCCTCCTCCCTCTTGATACTCCTGTGTGGCTCCCCTAGCTGCAAGTGACCTTATGTTGGAGAAGACCTAAGCTGGTTGGGAAAGCCTTATCCCCCTCCCCACATGTGAAGGGGATCTATGGAATGCAGACTCTAAAATTCTTCAAGATTGAGACCTTCCCCTTCTTAAAGTTTTCTCTCCACTATATAGCTTCTGTGTTGAGGACTGCATTGAACTGGAAGCCTCTCCCACATACCCAGTACACTGGGTCTCAATGCACAGTTAATTGGAAAATATCTTTCAAAACAAGGCTACACATTGCACTAAAGTTGGCTGTCATCTGGGTACACATAACTGCCTTGGGAATTCCACCCATAACATTCCGCATACAAAACTCTTTGCTCAGAATGTGCCTTGTCAGCCTTCATTCAACACCAAAAACTAAACATCAGGTCCCCTTCAAGACTTTTTTGCTATAACTGGAATCATGTCCACTTTTCAGGAACAGTCACAGACTGGGTGACTTAAGCTACAGAAATTTATTTACTCCCCATTCTTGGGGTTGGAAGTCCAAGATCAAGGTTCTGGCAGTTCTGCTTTCTCCTGAGACCTCTCTCCTTGGATTGCAGGTGGCCACTTACTTGCTACATATGCAGATGGGGCTTCTCTGCGTACATATACCCCGTGTGTCTCTTCTTCTTTTAAGAACAACAGGTTGTTTTAGAGCCTCACCCTTATGACCTTGTTAAAACTTATATCTCTTTATAAGCTTTATCTCCAAATACAGAGCAGAGTAGAGCTTCAATATATGATTTTTGTGTTCAGTCCATATGGACAATTCAGTCCCTAACAGGCACCAGGAGCTCTCCCCGCTGCCCTGGACAGATCTTTTCTGGAACCTGGAAGACACAAGTCTTCTGCACGCCCCCTTAAGTTACATATAACGTCATAGGAATCAAAAAGCAGGAAAAATAATCACTGGTATACAGTTGTTGGTTTTTTATGATAGACTTTGGTTAGAAGTAGGAAGGGGAAAAAGTGCTCTCATACACAGTTGTGAAGAATATGAAATTTTAATTCTCTTGCAAAGGTCCACTTCATAAGATGTAGGAAAATTTTAGAATTCTGCATTCTTTTGGAATTAAAATAATATTATTTTTAGGTATTTATTTAAAAAAAACACTGGACATACATAGATATTTGTTGAATTTTTTTACTACTTTTCTGTACATAATGTGTGATTTGATAGACAAGCTGTGTATGGGAATCCATTTGATAAGAAAATTGATATCAGTTTCATATATCCCATTCTGGCATATCGTCATTTGCAATTTGTCAATATGATAAGTTTGGAGGAAATGTGTATAACAGTAGGAAGTGTTGTAATATGCTCCAAGATGTCTGAATATAAAGAAATGCCTTTTAGAGTGTGTGCACTGGAATGTCCATAAAGAAGAACTGTTTTTTTTTTCTTTTTTATGCAAGTGCATTGGTGTGTATTAGCTGCTCAGTCGTGTCTGACTCTTTGCAACCCCATGGACTGTAGCCCACCAGGCTACTCTGTCCTTAGAATTCTCCAGGCAAGAATACTGGAGTAGGTTGCCATTTCCTTCTCCAAGTGGACTGGTAATTATGGCCTTTTTGAGTCTGAAGATCAACAAGTCAATTACTTTTAAAACATATGTCCATTGTTTTAGAAAAATTATCAAGATAGTTGCCAAAAAGTGTCGGGAGCTACGTTAGGCATTACTGACAAAATGGAGGCACGGCCCCAACCCCCTCTCCTCATCTCGCAGGCACTGACCCGGGATGAAGGAGTTAGGCCTTGTGATTCTGATTTGTTCTTTCCTTTCTTTGGTTGAGTTGGTTGGAAAGAATGTTAAGGTGCTTGAGAGAAGCATGAGAAAGCACAAAGCCTTCTGCAGTTGTGCCCAGAAAATAATCTATAAAGTAACCATTGATATTTGTTCAAGGATCTTTACAAAGAATGTTCCAGGATGAGCATATAGGCCGCAGCTTGAGGCCATGGGAAGGATTGTTTTCTGAGACCTGTTTGTGAAGGAAATATGGCAAAACAAGTTTGCTGAGTTTAGGGTTTAGGAATAATTAAGAATAGCTAGAAGCCTTTTTAGGAGACAGTGATCTTAAGATGCTAGGGGCAAACAGGATTTAGAAAGATAAGAAATAAACTGAGGAATGTAGCATGAGTTACAATGTAATCACAAGTTAAGTATAGGACACATAAGAGAAAGTAGATAATAGTTAGTAAAGCTGATTCTGAGAGAATCACTGAAGCAGGAACTCTGTTGTAGGACAATGATTTCTGGAGACAGTAAATCTGGGTTGGGGAAACTGAAAATGTCAAACCTCTGATCTAAGCTTTTGTCAAAGTATAAAAGAAAACCTGAAGCTTGAAATAAACATGTAGTTCTGTACTATGAGTCAGAGGCTACATCATCATCCGCCAACACCGCTCACCCCTTCAGGCTGATTCCCTGGCTGCTGGAGCTGGACTCCGGCAAAAAAGTGATATAATTACTCATCTAATCTAGGAAAAACAGCTTCAAGTGGAGATACTCTGGAGTGAAATGCGAAGTGTAACACAAGTGGGTTTACCTTCTATGCCTTAAAGATTTAGAGGATCCATACTCCTAAATATTTAGATGTTGCATTGCTTTTCTCCACAAGTTTTTGTTTGATATAGAATGACACAAGGTTTCAGAAAATATATTGAAAACTACTAGAATAGCTTTGTCTATGCCAAAAAAGGGGGGAGGGGGAGAAAGAACACGTCCTGATAGGGTGGGGGTTTCCCCTGAAGGAACTGACTGTTCACACAGCTCCTTCCTGCTGTGGAGAAAATGAGTGGGTTTTTTTTTTTTTTTTTTTTTTTCTGTCTTTCTTTCTTTTTTAATAGGAAGAGAAAAAACACTTTCTACTTTCTAGGGCCAAAAAATTGAGAGTCTTTGTGGTGAATGTGGCCAAAGACTTCTCTTAGCAACGTGGTTGGAGGAATAACTGGTTCTCTGACACATGAAAGTGATTGGGAAACTTGTAGTGCCCCTCAGTTAAGGTCAAGGTACTTTAAGTTCAGAGTTACCACTGCTTTGGCCAATCTGCCTCTTCCTGATAATTAAGGCCAATTACTCCCACGAGGATGAAGACTCCTTTCCTCTCCTGCTGTCGGTGATGTGCTGGGAAATGTTGAAGAGCCAACTTTGGGAGCAGGACTGTGAAGGTTAGATTTGTAATGCTTGCAATTTCCACCTTGCCTAATTTCAAGCTGCTAATGCAAAATTACATGTTGAGAAGGAAGGCACACAAATTAACTCCGGAAGCCAGTGTGAGCCTACTGGTCTCCTCACAGGAAAAGCCAGAAATGATAGAGCAGCAACTGTAGCTTAACACTCAATGGGAACAAGTCTGTGCTCCATTGTAGCTGCGTTTCTTGAGAACTATGATTTCTGCACCCACAGGATTGAATTTCCAGGGACAAATTCTGGGATGATGGTAGGCTGGGCTGCTCCTACTTCTAATCTTTGGTTCCTGAGCCTATATGCTCTAATTTGGGACACAGCACCATATGAAGTTTATTGATTTAAGGTATATATGTCATCCTGGAAGACGCTCCCCTATTCCTGCAGGATCTTATCTTTAAGTCTGTACTTTAAGGGTTTTGTCAAAAGGTTATTCCATTGATGTATCCTGCTGTCAGTTTATTTGATAGAATCAGTGTATACCTTGTTCAAATGCCCACTGCTTCGTCTCCTTTGCCATAAATTGGTGTTGAAGAGAGCCTTAATATTCCTCTCAGCTGGACTAAATTTTAGATAGACTTCAAATCCTTGTGGCTCAGATGGTAAAGGATCCACCTGCAATGCAGGAGACCTGGGTTCATTCCCTGGGTTGGGAAGACCCCCTGGGGAAGGGAATGGGCTGCCTACTCCAATATTCTGGCCTGGAAATTCCATGGACAGAGGAGCCTGGTGGGCTACATGGGGTCACAAAGAGTCAGACATGACTGAGCGACTTTCACTTCCCTTCACTTCCAGACTCTAATTTCCCTTTTAGAGAATTTACTTTAGGAAAACTTATAATCTGTCCCTTTGACATGAATATTTTTTTGGCAGCCTCTTACCAATTTTACAACCCCAGAAAGTCATTTTCAAATACTCAGAGCCATTCCTTTGAAGCATAAAGGACCCCTATCTCCCAGATTCTGTGGGAAGGTAGAATCTTAACTTCTATGCATGCCAGTTAACAAACACAGATGACTAATCAGAGAAAATCTTTTGTAAATTCAGAAATAACTCAATGTGTTTGACACATCCCATTGACCAATCTAAATGCTCCACCCCATTAATACCATCCAATACTTTTCCACTAACTCATCCTAACATTTAAAATCCCTCCTGTCTTCTATTTTGACAGAGAATTAAGTCCAGGCTTTGGCTTCTCTCCTCATTGCAATATCCTTGATTAAGTCTTTCTTGACTCTTTAACTTTGTTCAGTTTAATTTTTGCTATTGCAGTGGGTCTCTTTGTTCTGGGTGATATTTTCTGAAATGTGGAGGTGGCCCTAATACTTTAAACTTTCATATATTGGGGCTAGCTGAGGCCCTAGACACAGGAAAGACAGACAATACGGGCACAAAGGTAAATCCTTTCTCCTTCCAGGATAGAGTGAATTGGATGTAAGTCAGTTTGCCACCAGTAATCTGGTACTTGCCTTAAGTGTTGATACTGTAGTTGGATTTCACCTTTTGTCTCTGTGATGAGCACATTAGATGTTGAGCAGTTGTAGGACTTATCTTGGCTTTATGGCTGTTGACTCCATACTTGCCTTCATCACAGCCATCAGTTCAGTTCAGTTCAGTCACTCTGTGGTGTCCGACTCTTTGTGACCCCATGAATCGAAGCACGCCAGGCCTCCCTGTCCCTCACCAACTCTCAGAGTTCACTCAGACTCACGTCCATCGAGTCAGTGATGCCATCCAGCCATCTCATCCTCTGTCGTCCCCTTCTCCTCCTGCCCCCAATCCCTCCCAGCATCAGAGTCTTTTCCAATGAGTCAACACTTGGCATGAGGTGGCCAAAGTACTGGAGTTTCAGCTTCAGCATTATTCCCTCCAAAGAAATCCCAGGACTGATCTCCTTCAGAATGGACTGGTTGGATCTCCTTGCAGTCCAAGGGACTCTCAAGAGTCTTCTCCAACACCACAGTTCAAAAGCATCAATTCTTCGGCGTTCAGCCTTCTTCACAGTCCAACTCTCACATCCATACATGACCACAGGAAAAACCATAGCCTTGACTAGACAAACCGTGGTTGGCAAAGTAATGTCTCTGCTTTTGAATATGCTATCTAGGTTGGTCATAACTTTCCTTCCAAGGAGTAAGTGTCTTTTAATCTCATGGCTGCAGTCACCATCTGCAGTGATTTTGGAGCCCCCAAAAATAAAGTCTGACTCTGTTTCCACTGTTTCCCCATCTATTTCCCATGAAGTGATGGGACCGGATGCCATGATCTTCATTTTCTGAATGTTGAGCTTTAAGCCAACTTTTTCACTCTCCTCTTTCACTTTCATCAAGAGGCTTTTTAGTTCCTCTTCACTATCTGCCATAAGGGTGATGTCATCTGCATATCTGAGGTTATTGATATTTCTCCTGGCAATCTTGATTCCAGCTTGTGCTTCTTCCAATCCTGCATTTCTCATGATGTACTCTGTATATATGTGTAGTCAGCTATCATGGTTACATAAATGCATTAGGAGAGTACTGGGGAAGTTGACAGCAAAATCATGTTGAGTTCAGTTGGTTGACTCGTTTTGTCTGTGTAGTGGTTTAACGTCCCTTAGTGATAGCTGAACTCTAGTAGGCATTAACATGTGATACTGAGACCCTTGTACTTGGTTCTCCCTCAGATAGGTACATTCACAGATATTTCTTCCACCAATTTTTCTTCTAGGTATCTGACTCACCAACAAAGCCCTTTTCCAGGGTTAATGAATCTGTATTTATTCTTACCAGAGGATACTCCTCTTTCCATACAAAATTGATAACTAGAGGCAGTGACTTTCTCTCTCTCTCTGTGTCTCTCTATATATATACATATACACATATTTCATAAATTCTGTGAAGATTTTGAGATCATTTAATTTCTTGTTTCTCACTTTGCATATATATACACACACATATATAGAACATTATATGTATATAATACAACACTTTGCATATATATATAGAAAGAGATAGGTAGATAGAGGAAGAGAGAAAGATTTATTCTGAGGTATTGATTCCCCTAATTGTGGTGACTGGTAGGTCCAAAATCCACAGAACAGGCAAAAAGTCGTCGCAGTCTTGAGTCTGAAATCCAGAGGGGAAGCCAGCAGTCTGGGAACTTGGATAGGATTTCTACATTACAATTTTGAGGCAGAACCTTTTTTCTCTGAAAAACCTGTTTTTTCTCTTAAGCACTTCAAGTCTTTGGATGAGTCACATACACATTATGGAAAAATGCCCTTTTCTTAAAGGCAATTATTTTCAATGTAAAATAGTTTCATAGCAACATCTAGAATAGTGTTTAACCAAACAACTTGGCACCAGAGCATAGCCAAGTTGACACATAAGATTAGCCATCATAGTATTTATCTCTTTGTAGTGGAAGAAAGGATTCTATTTATTTTTAAAACTTTTATACTTTTAATTTTTGTGTTTTCCACAGTTTCTAAAATGTACATGGAATAACTTCTAATTTTAAAAGCTCAGTAAGCATTGTTTTTAAAATATGGATGTATGTATCATCTTAAATATCTTAAAGCAGAAGAAAATATGTAGAAATGAATGAAATATCAAAATTTGTAGAAAACAAGGAAACTGAGAATCAACTAATTTTAAATAGAAATAGTATTTTAATGAATACCAGAAACCAAGTTTATTCCCACAATTTTCAGTAGTAAATCATGTATGATGTGATGTTCTTTGAGTTGTTGTCTGGCATTACGAACAGAATTTCTCTCTGTTGAAAGACTGATAAAAATTATATTGTGTACTCAATAGAAAGCAGTGTAATTAAGCAGAATATTATTAGACTATTTCTATAATAATGGAATTATAATCTGTCCCATTTTTCACCCATTCTAAAATGATGTGCTAGTTTTCTCCAAAAATGTGTTGTTAAAAAAATCAGAAACAGATTAAAGTCTGGGAAGCTCTCATCCCCACCAACTCATTTCCCATTAGTTTTATCATGGAGAAATTTAGCCCATGAAGGGTGTGTCAAAGTGTTTCATGGAAGAACTCTGAGATTCTATGAGGTCATTATTTTATTGCCATTTTCAGAGTCATAAAAATATGGCTTATAATAAAAGGAAGTCTTGTAAGAATGACAGCTTTTAAACACCTCATAACTATCAGCTTCAGTACAAGCTTTACTATCATCTTCAGAGCATATGTGACTTTTAGTCCGACGTGTTACAGTGTTCTTTTAGCCACTTGCCCAACTAATAAATTTTTATGCTCTTCTTCCACTCTGTTATAATTCTTTCAGGTAGATTTGTTTGTTCTCTGGAGTACAGTCTTCATGTCTTTGGATAACACTCAGTTTTAACAGCTGGTTCCTCTTTTTAACAATGAATGACAAATTCCTTACATGTAACAGCAGTTGTCCTGAAAAGGAATGTTCCAGAGATCTTACCATATTCTCTTCTTTGTCTTTTTTTTTTTCTTCCAATTTTCTTAGGCAGTATGGTTTCTAGGAAAGTTATGACCAACCTAGATAGCATATTCAAAAGCAGAGACATTACTTTGCCAACAAAGGTTCGTCTAGTCAAGGTTATGGTTTTCCTTGTGGTCATGTATGGATGTGAGAGTTGGACTGTGAAGAAGGCTGAGCGCTGAAGAATTGATGCTTTTGAACTGTGGTGTTGGAGAAGACTCTTGAGAGTCCCTTGGACTGCAAGGAGATCCAACCAGTCCATTCTGAAGGAGATCAGCCCTGGGATTTCTTTGGAAGGAATGATGCTGAAGCTGAAACTCCAGTACTTTGGCCACCTCATGCGAAGAGTTGACTCATTGGAAAAGACTCTGATGCTAGGAGGGATTGGGGGAAGGAGGAGAAGGGGACGACAGAGGATGAGATGGCTGGATGGCATCACTGACTCGATGGCCATGAGTCTCAGTGAACTCCGGGAGTTGGTGATGGACAGGGAGGCCTGGCGTGCTGCGATTCATGGGCGTCGCAAAAGTTGGACATGACTGGGCAACTGATCTGATCTGATATGATCTGATGGTTTCTGGGATAGATCAAGTTAAAAAATGAATTTTTTTTTTTGGTTTGTTTTCATTTTATTTATTTTTAAAATTTAAATTTATTTATTTTAATTGGAGGCTAATTACTTTACAATATTTTATTGGTTCTGCCACATATCAACATGAATCTGCCACAGGCATACACAGGTTCCCCATCCTGAAATCCCCCTCCCACATCCCTCCCCATACCATCAAAAGTACCAAATCTTCATTCCACAAAGAAGAATGGAAACACTGATGAATTAAATGAAAAAGCTTTCTTTGAAATGTTTTTTAAGACAATTTAGCTGAAAACAAGCTGATCTCTTGAACTTGATGAACTTATACTCAAAGTTTCCTGTATTGCCTTACCATTAAATTGAAAATGTTGGCTATTTATACCTTCTTAAAATCACAATTTTGGGAAATTTATTTTTGATGTGAAAAATGACTTTGCTGATCTTATTTAGTTGGGAAAAAAAAAAAAAACAGTGAAGTCGCTCAGTCGTGTCCAACCCTTTGCGACCCCATGGACTGTAGCCTACCAGGCTCCTCTGTCCTTGGGATTTTCCAAGCAAGAATACTGGAGTGGGTTGCCATTTCCTTCTCCAGAAGATCTTCCTGACCCAGGGATTGAACCCCGGCCTCCCACATTGTAGTCTGAGCCACCACGGAAGTTTCTTATTTATGCATACACACACACACACACATATTTCCTTCATTTTTCTGTGATGGGGTGGGCTAGTTAAAACTGTAGGCTCTTAAAATACAGAAGCCATGATGTAAAAATTTTTTCCAATGTCACAATGGTCCTGCAGAATTCTTAGTAATTCTAGAAGTCTAGGATCTAATGATGAAAGTCAAAAACAAATTAGCTGGAGCTACAATAAGGCCTCTGGAGTTAAAAAAACTTATTTTAAACTAGTACACACAGTATATACAAAGGCAATTGGGTATTACAAGAAAGTTTACGGTGCTTACATATAGAACCACAATTTTATGTTATATTAGCCAGTGAAGCCTTTAAGTATGGTCATAATAACAGATGTCATACTTAAAGATGCAAGTCAGATGCAAGTCAAAGAAACCATTTCCAACATGGAGTCAGGATTGGCTTCCTCCTTGCAACAGTGTAACTATTAAAACAGTGTTATTGAACAATATTTAGGGGGGTATAGCTTTTGTTCTTGGAGAAGGAAATGGCAACCCACTCCAGTGTTCTTGCCTGGAGAATCCCAGGGACGGGGGAGCCTGACGGGCTGCCTTCTATGGGGTCGCACAGAGTCGGACATGACTGAAGCAACTTAGCAGCAGCAGACTTCATAAAGTCTGTGATTATTTTGAGATCATTTAATTCCTTGGTTCTCAACAAGAATACAAAACTTTGTGTGTGTGTGTCACAATCAATTTGTAGTTCTCAAAAAATTTACTTTCTTATGCACTAGATTCAAAATTATCATTATAACAGTGATTTATCACATATTATGCCAAATGTGAGCAGAAAAGAACAAAATACAATGACAGGTAGCATTTCAGGAATTTCATTTAACCTTCTACAAAGTGTATTTAAAAAAATATTGAGGGGGAGAGAATTACCTGTTGAGTGTGTTATAGTTAGGCAAGAGGTGGGATCAAGATAGCAGAGTAGTAGGTCAGACTGTAAAGAATCTGCCTGCAATGCAGGAGTTCTGTGATTTATCTCCAGATTGGGAAGATACCCAGAAGAAGGGAATGACTACCCACTTCAGTATTCTTGCCTGGAGGAGTCCATGGTGGGCTACAGTTCATGGGGTTTCAGAGTCAGACACGACTGAGTGACTAACACAACTAATACCCTGAACTCACGTCCATCCATGAACACAACAAAACCACAACCACAGTTAGAACCACTTGCTCCAAGAATGACATGAAGACCAGCAGAATTCATCTACAATAAAACATATAAAGAAAGAACCAGAAGGAGTCTGGTAGGGCAGGAGGACAAGCAATTTAGTTGGCACCCACACATTGAGTGGGAGACTCAGAAGAGAAAGAGGATACTGCAGGCTCAGGAATCAGCTCTGGAGAATAAAGTTTAAACCCTACATTGGGAACCCCAGCCCTGGGATTCAGCATTGGGAAGATGAGCCCCCTCGTCTGGTCTGGAAGCCAGTGGGACTTACTGAAGGGCTGTAGGAAACTGAGACTTTCCTCTTGAAGAGCACATGGGTGGACCTGCTTGTTCCCGGTCCCAGCACAGAAGCCGAAGACTGAAAACTGTCTGGGGCTCTTGCTGTCCTACCAATACTGCCCTGGCATGGCCCCCAGGCTGCCCCAGGTTCTGACTCCAGCTTCTCCAGCTCCAGACCTACACCTTGTGAAGGTAGCAACTGCCACAGAAAGAACCCAAGGCTTACTCCAGGCTGCTGTTTCAGACCCTCTAGCTCCAGTCCTGTCTCTGGTCAAGTCCAGGGAGAAGCTGGACTGTGACTCTAGCACCTCATGCCCCGGATTCACACCCCCAACCAAAGTGGCAGCCACCACTGAGCCAGGGAGAGGCCACAGTTAATTTTGACTACAAAGGAGCACTCTGGACCAGAGCTCCAGCCCCTCCAGCATTAATCCCAGCCTTGACCAAGGCAGTGACCTCCATTGCACCAGGGGAGAAGCCTCAGGTCACATCAGCCTTGGATCTAGTCCCTCCAGCTCCAACTCGACTGCCTGCCAAGGCAGCAGTCTCCACGGCCTCTAAGGATGGCCCATGCTTGCTTCAAGTGCAGCTCTCCAGTCAAAGTCACTGGGCACACAAAAACTGCATGGGGATGCTCTCAGGGAAAGGCACATCTTCTACACTGAAATAGGTTACTGTTTCATCTGATTTCATAGAGACAGAGAAGTCAGACAGGAAGAGGAGACAGAGGAATGTGTTCCAAATGACCAAAAAAAAAAAAAAAAAGAAAGAAAGAAATTTACCTGATAAAAAGTTTTTAAAAAATACTCATAAAATGCTAACTGAACTAAAGGAAAACAATAAAGGAACACAATTAGAGAGTCAACAACGAACTAGAAAATATAAAAAAGAACCAATCAGAGATGAATAATACAATAACTGAAATAACTCAATGAATTTAACAGCAGATTAGATGATACAGAAGAATGTATAAGAGACTTAGAATAATGGAAAACATCTAATCTGAATAATAAAATTAAAAAAAATAAGAATAGTTTAAAGGACCTCTGAGACAATGTCAAGTGTGCTAACTTTTGACTCATAGGGATCTCAGAAAGAAAAGAGAGACAGTAAGGGTCAAAGGATATATTTGAAGAAATAATGGTTGAAATTTTTCCTAACCTGAAGGAAATACATGCAGGTCCAAGAAGCACAAAGTGTTCCAAGCAAGATAAACCCAAAGAGACTGACACCAAGGCATATCATAATTAAAAAGACAAAAGTTAAAAGATAAAAAGACAGTTTTAAATGTCCCAAAATGAAACCAAAGAATCATATCCCAGGGAAATTCCAAAAGTTTATCAGCTGATTTTTCAGCAGAAACTTTGCAAGCCAGATGGAGTGGCATGATATATTTAAGGTGTTTAAAGGAAAGGAAAAACAAACAAACAAACAAAAAACTAGAACCAAGTATATTCTACCTAACAGGATTAGTATTCAGAGTAGGAGTCATAGGGTTTCCCCACACAAGAAAAAACTAAAAGAGCTTATCACCATTAAACAGACATTACAAGAAATGTTAAAGTGTCATCTTTAAGGAAAAAAAAAAAAAACTGTAAGATTATAAAAAGAAATAAAATATGTAAAAGAAAAAATGTTCACTGTTTAAAGTAAATGTGCATTAAAGACAGTGGCTATGGTTTTTCCAGTGGTCATGTATGGATGTGAGAGTTGGACTGTGAAGAAGGCTGAGCGCCAAAGAATTGATGCTTTTGAACTGTGGTGTTGGAGAAGACTCTTGAGTCCCTTGGTCTGCAAGGAGATCCAACCAGTCCATTCTAAAGGAGATCAGCCCTGGGATTTCTTTGGAAGGAATGATGCTAAAGCTGAAACTCCAGTACTTTGGCCACCTCATGCAAAGAGTTGACTCAATGGAAAAGACTCTGATGCTGGGAGGGATTGGGGGCAAAAGGAGAAGGGGACGACAGAGGATAAGATGGCTGGATGGCATCACTGACTCGATGGACATGAGTCTAAGTGAACTCCGGGAGTTGGTGATGGACAGGGAGGCCTGGCGTGCTGCGATTCATGGGGTCGCAAAGAGTCGGACACGACTGAGCGACTGAACTGAACTGAATTGAACTGAAAGACAGTGGAACAACCAGTTAAGCTAGTGCAAAGATTAAAAGATAAAAGAGACAAAAAAGAAAAAAATCAACTTTAACTACACTAAAGAGTTAAGGGATAAACATAAAGCTATCAAATGTGACAATATATAAAACGTGGTGGAGGGAGAGTAAAAAATGCAGAACTTCAAGAACATGCTTGAACTTAAAAGACTATCAGTTTAAAACAAGTAGATAAAATAGGTTGGTATAAAATAGGTTCCATAAACTTTATGGAAACCAAAAAACAAAAGCTCTAATAGATGCATAAAAAGAAAGACAGAAAAGAATTAAAACATAATGTTAAGGAAAATCACCAACCACAGGGGAAAGGTTAAAAAAAGTAGACAGAAACAGAAAAGAGACAGAAAAGCAATTAAAAAACAAGTAACAAAATGGAAACAGTACGTACATTTCAAAAATGTTTAAATTTAATATCTTTTGAATATACTTTAGATATATATGGGCTACATGCTCCAATCTAAAGATTGGATTAAAGATCTAAAGGTAAGACCAGAAACTATAAAACTCCTAGAGGAGAGCCTAGGCAAACACTCTCCGACATACATCACAGCAGCATCCTCTGTGACCCACCTCCCAGAATATTGGAAATAAAAGCAAAAATAAACAAATGAGACCTAATTAAAATTAAAAGCTTCTGCACAACAAAGGAAACTATAAGCAAGGTGAAAAGACAGCCTTCAGAATGGGAGAAAATAATAGCAAATGAAGCGACTGACAAAGAACTAATCTCAAAAATATACAAGCAACTCCTGCAGCTTCCAGAAAAATAAACGACCCAATCAAAATATGGGCCAAAGAACTAAATAGACATTTCTCCAAAGAAGACATACAGATGGCTAACAAACACATGAAAAGATGCTCAACATCACTCATTATCAGAGAAATGCAAATCAAAACCACAATGAGGTACCATTTCACGCCAGTCAGAATGGCTGCAATCCAAAAGTCTACAAGCAATAAATGCTGGAGAGGATGTGGAGAAAAGGGAACCCTCTTACACTGTTGGTGGGAATGCAAACTAGTACAGCCACTATGGAGAACAGTGTGGAGATTCCTTAAAAAACTGGAAATAAATTGCCATATGACCCAGCAATCCCACTGCTGGGCATACACACCGAGGAAACCAGAATTGAAAGAGACATGTGTACCCCAATGTTCATCACAGCACTGTTTATAATAAATAGCCAGGACATGGAAGCAACCTAGATGTCCATCAGCAGATGAATGGATAAGAAACAGTGGTACATATACACAATGGAGTATTACTCAGCCATTAAAAAGAATACATTTGAATCAGTTCTAATGAGGTGGATGAAACTGGAGCCTATTATACAGAGTGAAGTAAGTCAGTAAGAAAAACACCAATACAGTATTGGTGGGAGAAATATCAATAACCTCAGATATGCAGATGACACCACCCTAATGGCAGAAAGTGAAGATGAACTAAAAAGCCTCTTGATGAAAGTGAAAGAGGAGAGTGAAAAAGTTGGCTTAAAGCTCAGCATTCAGAAAATTAAGATCATGGCATCTGGTCCCATAGCTTTATGGGAAATAGATATGAAAACAGTGGAAACAGTGTAAGACTTTTTTTTTGGGGTGGGGGTCCAAAATCACTGCAGATGGTGATTGCAGCCATGAAATTAAAAGATGCTTACTCCTTGGAAGGAAAGTTATGACCAACCTAGATAGCATATTCAAAAGCAGAGATATTATTTTGCCATCAAAGGGCCGTCTAGTCAAGGCTATGGTTTTTCCAGTGGTCATGTATGAATGTAAGAGTTGGACTGTGAAGAAAGCTGAGCACCAAAGAACTGATGCTTTTAAACTGTGGTGTTGGAAAAGACTCTTGAGAATCCCTTGGACTGCAAAGAGATCCAACCAGTCCATTCTGACGGAGATCAGCCCTGGGATTTCTATGGAAGGAATGACGTTGAAGCTGAAACTCCAATACTTTGGCCACCTCATGTGAAGAGTTGAATCATTGGAAAAGACTCTGATGCTGAGAAGGATTGGGGGCAGGAGGAGAAGGGAACAACAGAGGATGAGATGGCTGGATGGCATCACTTACTTGATGGACATGAGTTTAAGTGAACTCTGGGAGTTGGTGATGGACAGGGAGGCCTGGTGTGCTGTGATTCATGGGGTCACAAAGACTCAGACATGACTGAGCAACTGAACTGAACTGAAATATATAATATATATGATATGGTATATTATATATTTTAAAATTGAGTATTTTATATATAGACTATATAATATACAATATATAATATATATTATATATAATTATACACTATAAATTATATATCTTATATATTATGTATCTATATTATATATCATATATTATATACTAAATATTTTCTTATATATAATACATTATATATTATATTATAAAATATATGATATAAAATGTATTTTAATATAAATACATATAAAATTATATAAATATACAAATTATTATATTCTAATATATTTATATTATACTATATTATATATATATTTAATATATAACACATGATAATATGTAATATATAATATTTATAATATAAATATATATTAAAATATATATGTAAAATATATATAAAAACCTGTGGCAGATTCATTTTGATGTTTGGCAAAACTAATACAATTATGTAAAGTTTAAAAATAAAATAAAATTAGAGAAGAAAATAAAAAAAAAAAAAAATGTATATAACATATAATATAATATTAAATTATAATATATATGTTACATTATATCATTATTTCATAAAATATTATATAATATATATAATATATACTATAATTCTTTATAATTATAACTATAATATAGTATAATTATATTCATATTAATAATTCATAGTTATAATAATATAATTATAAGTATATTATAAAAAAGAAAAAGAAACCACTCATTTTCTACACAGCAGGAAGGAGCTGTGGGAACAGTCAGTTCCTTCAAGGGAAACCCCCACCCTCAGTATCAGGATATCTTTCTCCCCACCCCACCTTTTTTGGCATAGACAAAGCTATTGTAATAGTTTTCAATATATTTCCTGAAACCTTGTGTCATTCTGTATCAAATAAAAACTTGTGGAGAAAAAGATTGCGATATTTAAATAGTTAGGAGTGACGTGAACGTGAATGTGAAGTCGCTCAGTCGTGTGCGACTCTTTGCGACCCATGGACCCTACCAGGCTCCTCTGTCTATGGGATTTTTCCAGGCAATAGTACTGGAGTGGATTGCCATTTCCTTCTCCAAGTGATCTTCCCAACCCAGGGATCGAACCCGGGTGTCCCGCATCGTAGACAGACGCTTTACCGTCTGAGCCACCAGGGAAGTCCATTTAGGAATGTAGATCCTCCAGTTCTTTATTTCATAATTATGTTATATTTTTATATAACATAATATAATATAAAAATATAATATAAAGTTTTTAATTTTAATGAAGTCCAGCATACCAATTATTTCTTTCATGGAGTATATCTTGGTGTTGTATCTAAAAAACCCGCCATGCCATAGGAGTTTTATAATTTTGCATTTTATTTTTAGTTCTGTATTCCATTTTGAGTTATCTGTTGTGAAAGGTCTGCGTCTAGATTCGTATCTTTTGCATGTGTGTGTTCAGTTATTCTACACCATTTGTTGAGAGCCTGTCTACTCCATGGTATTGTCTTTGCTCCCTTGCAACGCATCAGTTAACCATTTACATGGATAGTTTCTGGGATCCCTACCTTTCATTGATCTTTTTGTCTGTTCTTCCACCCAAACTACAGTCTTTATTACTGTAGCTTTACAGTAACTCTTAGGTGTTATCATTCTTCCAACTGTGCTCTTAACATTAAATATTACATTGATTACTCCAGGTCTTACAACTCAAAAATTTTAAATGCTATCTTTTTTAATCACAAGTAATGTAATGAAAAATCCCCTTCACTACCTAAAATGCAGCTCTTAGATGTCATTAAAAATATAATGGTTGCTCTCCTATTTTAAGTGGAGATCCAAATTTTATCTGTATTTGGTGGGGTCCTGTTTGCTAATTAGAAAATTTCTTTTTTTAAAAAACACAATTCATTATTAACATTTCTAGCTTCATTACTGGGAAAGGCACATTTTTGCAGTAGTGAATGGAGTGGCAATAGGATTAACATTTTAGCTTTTATTTGTAAGTCAGATCCTGAAATTCCTAGATCTGGTGAGAAAGCAGGACCTTGCATATATATTTGAGGGCAGAAATCGATTCCATATGCCTAGTATATAAATGATCAACTTTGAATGCAAAGAACTTCAGGTGAGGTCTTCACAAGGTGTAATTTAAAGAGCATTTTTAGCTTCCTAATTACCTTATTGAACCTTTAACTTCTTTCTTAAGTAAAGATACTTTCACATTACAAATGGCTCTCATTAGGAGGCATGTCTTTTTTTTTTTTTTTCTGTACTTGGGAAAAAACAGTATTCTGAGTAAACTGGCAGGAAAGAGAATATGGAAAATTATTCTACTGATGGATGAGTCAAGACCTTGGCTTTATGTAGCTGATTTATCTAAGAACTTGAAAACTGTACAAAAATCTTTAATAATCTGTTTAACTTGTCATTAATTTCTGAAATTCCACTTTTGCTCATCTGTGTTTTTTCTAGTTCATAATCTCTACATTCCAGTGTCTTCTTTCTTCTGTGTTACTGCTAATTTTAATTTTTCATATATTCTTATATTCCTAAAGAAAAAAAATTTCAATTTGCCATGTGTTTCCATGGCAAGTCCATTACACTAAAGAATAAACAAGAGTATTAAGAAACATGATAGCTAGTGTAAAATTGATGAAATACTAGGTGTCTCTTGAGATCAAACAAAAATTGCCCAAATGGACTTACTGGACTATGGTAGGACAGAGAAGATTTTAAAAGATATTTGGGGATTGTGAGGCACTTGAGAGAAGTGTTCAATTCAGTTCAGTTGCTCAGTCATGTCTGACTCTTTGCAACCCCGTGAATCACAGCACGCCGGGCCTCCCTGTCCATCATGAACTCCCAGATTTCACTCAAACTCATGTCCATTGAGTCGGTGAAGCCATCCAACCATCTTATCCTCTGTCATCCCCTTCTCCTCTTGCCTTCAATCTTTCCTGGCATCAGGGTCTTTTCAAATGAGTCAGTTCTTCACATCAGGTGGCCAAAATATTGTAATTTCAGCTTTAGCATAAATCCTTCCAATGAATATTCAGGACTGATTTCCTTTAGGATGGACTGATTGGATCTCCTTGCAGTCCGAGGGATTCTCCAACATCACAGTTCAAAAGCATTAATTCTTCGGCGCTCAGCGTTCTTCACGGTTCAACTCTCACATCCATACATGACCACTGGAAAAACCATAGCCTTGACTAGATGGACCATTGTTGGCAAAGTAATGTCTCTGCTTTTGAATATAAATTTAATATTTTATGTTATATTATATATTATTATAATATATAATATATATTATATACCATTTAAAATATAAATGGTCATAAATTTCCTTCCAAGGAGTAAGCGTCTTTTAATTTCATGGCTGCAATCACCATCTGCAGTGATTTTGGAGCCCAAAAAAGTAAAGTCTGCCACCATTTCCACTGTTACCCCATCTATTTGCCATGAAGTAATGGGACTGGATGCCATGATATTAGTTTTCTGAATGTTGAGTTTTAACATCACTTTCCTCTTTCACTTTTGTCAAGAGGCTCTTTAGTTCTTCACTGTCTGCCATAAGGGTGATATAATCTGCATACATGAGGTTACTGATATTTCTCCCAGCAATCTTGATTCCAGCTTGTGCTTCATCTAGCCCAGCATTGCTCATGATGTACTCTGCATATAAGTTAAATAAGCAGGGTGACAATATACAGCCTTGACATATTCCTTTTCCAATTTGGAACCAGTCTGTTGTTCCATGTCCAGTTCTAACTGTTGCTTCCTGACCTGCATATTGGTTTCTCAAGAGGCAGGTCAGGTGGTCTGGTATTCCCATCTCTTTCAGAATTTTCCACAGTTTGTTGTGATCTACACAGTCAAAGGCTTTGGCATAGTCAATAAAGCAGAAATAGATGTTTTTCTGGAACTCTCTTGCTTTTTTGATGATCCAGTGGATGTTGGCAATTTGATCTCTGGTTCCTCTGCCTTTTCTAAAACCAGCTTGAACATCTGCAAGTTCACGGTTCATGTATTGCTGAAGCCTGGATTGGAGAATTTTGAGCATTACTTTACTAGCGTGTGAGATGAGTGCAATTGTGCAGTAGTTTGAGCATTCTTTGGCATTGCCATTCATTGGGATTGGAATGAAAACTGACCTTTTTCAGTTCTGTGGCCACTGCTGTTTTCCAAATTTGCTGGCATATTGAGTGTAGCATTTTCAGAGCATCATCTTTTAGGATTTGAAATAGCTCAACTGGAATTCCATCACCTCCAATAGCTTTATTCATTGTGATGCTTCCTAGGGCCCACTTGACTTCACATTCCAGGATGCCTGGCTTTAGGTAAGTGATCACACCATCATGATTATCTTGGTTGTAAAGGTACAGTTCTTCTGTGTATTCTTGCCACCTCTTCTTAATATCTTCTGCTTCTGATAGGTCCATACCATTTCTGTCCTTTATTGAGCCCATCTTTGCATGACATGTTCTCTTGGTATCTCTAATTTTCTTCAAGAGATCTCTAGTCTTTCTCATTCTATTGTTTTCCTCTACTTCTTTGCACTGATCACTGAGAGGAGGGCATTAACAAAATTTTGAATTTAGGCAGCTTCTTCTATGCACACTCCAGCCTTAAACATTCTTTACCAATCTTTAGTTCTCTCTACCCTCACATGCATATGCTGCTGCTGCTGCTAAGTCGCTTCAGTCGTGTCCGACTCTGTGCGACCCCACAGACAGCAGCCCACCAGGCTCTGCCGTCCCTAGGATTCTCCAGGCAAGAACACTGGAGTGGGTTGCCATTTCCTTCTCCAATGCATTAAAGTGAAAAGTGAAAGTGAAGTCACTCAGTCCTGTCCCGTGTCCGACTCTTCGTGACCCCATGGACTGAAGCCTACCAGGCTCCTCTGTCCATGGGAGTTTCCAGGCAAGAGTACTGGAGTGGGGTGCCATATTGGTGTAAAAACCCTGTAGTTATTCAGTGCTCTCCTTACATTGGTAATTATTAGCCTCCTTACATTAATTAATGTGTCTGTTAATGCTCCGTGGGAGCTCCAAACCCTTTAGTCGATCATGTTTCACAGCAGCACCTCCTGGTGGATTGTAAGGGTCTTCCAACACTATGATCGCTCTACTTGTTAAGCAAAATGACCCGTCCTGGGTCACATTCTGTGTTCTCCAAATTTCATCGACAAATATATGCTAATTAAAATGTATCCTTCCTTCTTAAAGCATTTAAAAAATTTCCCTCTCTCATTAAAAATTTAAAATTTGTACAAATTTTGCTGAGCCCGCCTAATTTGGGTCCCAACCTCCTCTCTAAATTTATCTTGTACTGCTTGTTCCTTCATCACTTTATTGAGATGTAACTGACATAAAGTAAATGCAGGGATTTAAAACTTTAAATTTGATAGGCTTTATGTCTTTATACACCTGTGGGACTATCAATATCATTAAGATAATAAACATCTCTCACTTTCTAAAGTTTTTTTTAACTTTCTTTGTCAATCCCTCTCTTTATGGGAGAACAATGATTGGTTATCACTGCAGGTTAGTTTGTACATTCTAGAGTTTTATAAAAGTGCAATAATACAGTGTATAATATTTTTATCTAACTTCTTTAGTATAATTATTTTGATACCCACCCATCCAAGTTGTATATCAATAGCTCACTTTTTATCATTGCTGAGTAGAATTCCATTGCATAAGTATACTGTAATTTATCTGTGCACCTATTGAGGAACAATTTTGCTGATTCTGGCTTTTGTCTATTTCAAATAAAATTGCTATTAATATTTGTGCACAAGGCTTTGTAGAGACATATCTTTTTCTTGGGAGAATACATAAAAGAAAAATAACGGGGGTATGCTTAGCATGTTACCCTGACAAACTGTTTTCCAGAGTGGTTATATCATTTTGGATCTGTACCAGCTGTGCGTGAGAGTTCAATTTTTTTTACAATCTCGCCAACACTTGATATAGTCAGAGTTTCAAATTTAGACACTGTAATACTTACATAGCAGTATCTTACAGTTTTCTTTTTATTTTCCTTTGCTTTACACTCATGGTGTTGAGCACTTTTTCATGTGCTTGTTTGAAACCCAATATTCTTTGACACTGTGTCTGCTCAAATGTTGGGTCATTTTTTAGATTTTGTTGTCATCATTTTTGTTTGATTTTGAATGTTTTATATTTAATCTGAATACAATTCTTTATTATATCTATGCTTTGCAAAGTTTATTCCCAGTTGTGTTCATTCTCCTATGAGTGTCTTTCAAAGATAAGATGTTTTTAACTTTAATGAAGTCTAGATTATTATTTGTCTTGTATAGCTTTTGTTTTCAATATCATATCTAAGAATTCTTCACCTAATCCAAGGTTATAAACATTTTTTTATGCTTTCTTCTGGAAGTTTCATTATTTTAGCTTTTATACTTCTGTGCTCGGTCATGTCCAATTTTTTGCACCCCTTTGAACTGTAGCCAGTCAGGTTCCTCTGTCCATGGGATTCTCCAGTCAAGAAGACTGGAGCGGGTTGCCATTTCCTCCTCCGAGGGATCTTCCCTACCTAGGGATGGAACCCATATCTCCTGAGTCTCCTGCATTGCAGGTGGATTCTTTACCTGCTGAGCCATTGGAAAAGCTGTCAGATTTTTATGCTTAGGTATATAATCAGTTTTAAGTTAATTTGTTTATCTGGTGCAAGATATTGGTCAAAATTTACCTTTTCCATATGGAATTCAATTATTTTAGTAAATAGTATACTGAAAGTCTTTCTTTATCTACAGAATTGCTTTTTATTTTGTCAAAACCAATTTGTCTATATACATGCGAACATATTTTGGACTCCATACTTAATTCCATTGATCTATTTCTCCATCTTGATGCAAAATATTTTGCTATATTGTTACTTTAATTTTTTTTGTCTTAAAATCATTTAGTATTAGCTCTCAGACTTTGTTCTTTCTCAAAGGTTTTTTTTTTTTTTCTTTCTCTTACTTTAGGTCCTTTGAATTTTACTGTGAGCTTTAGAATGAAGCTTGGAAATTGCCAAAAAAAAAAAAAAATGCTGTCATTTTAAACAGTTTTATTCGTAAAAATTTGCACACCATAAAGTTCACACTTTGTGTGTGTGTGTGATTGAAATATTTGAAATAAATTTATAGAGTTGGGGAACCATCAAAATTCAGTTTTAGAATATGTTCATCAATTCCAAAATATTCCTCTTATCTGTTTGCATTCCATCCCTAATCCATCCCTAAAGAACACCATTTTTCTGTTTTTCTAGGTTTACCCTTTCTGGATGTTTCGTATAAATAGAATCATGCAATGTATGGCTGACATCAAACTTCATTTACCTAGCATAATGTTTTTGAAGTTCTTTCATGTTGTAGCGTGTATCAGTATTTCCTTCCTTTTTATTGGTTAATTATGTTAATTCGATGGATAGTCAGATTCACTTTGTCCAATAACATGTTGATGAACATTTAGATTGTTTCCAATTTTCAGCATCTATGAATGTTGCTGAGCATTTGCAGGCAAATCTTTGTGAATGTGTGCTTTAATATCTTAGGAAATCACTAGGAGTGGACTTGGGTGTTACACTAAGTATGTGTTTAACTTTTAAAAAATAGATTTTATTTTTAGAGCAGTTTTAGGTTCAAAGAAAAATTGAGCAAAAGGTATAGTGAATGATAGGATGAATCCCTTATCCTCACAAATGTTCACTACCAATATTCCTTACTACAATGGTACATTTGTTACAATCTATGAACCTATGTTGATACATCATTGTCACCCAAACTTCATAGTTTATATTGGGTTCCTTCTAAGTGCTGTGCATTATGTGGGTTTTGAGGGATGCATAATGACATGTACTTACCATTGTATAAACATACAGAGAGCCAATGTTTTCAGTGCCCTAAAAATTTCCCGATCTGACTGTTTTCCCTCCTTCTCTCCAATCTCTGGCAGACACTGATCTTTCATTGTCTCCATGATTATTATATTTCAGAACTTCATATAGTTGGAATCACACAGTATCCATTTTTTGGTCTTCTTTCATTTAGTTATATGCAGATAAATTATCTCCATATCTTTTCGTAACTTGATAAATTATTTTCTTTTATCACCAAATAATATTTGTGTCTGCATGTAACACAGTTTGTTAAATCACTTACCTACTAAAGAACATCTTTATTGCTTCCAAGCTTTGGCACTTATAAATAGAGCTTCTACAAACACCTGCATGCAGAACTTTTTGTGGACATAATAAGTTTTCAGGCCATTTGGATAAATACCAAGGACTGTGGTAGCTAGATTGTATGCTAAAATGTGTTTAATTTTGTATAAAACTACCAAACTGTCTTCCAAAGTGGCTGTACCATTTTTTCATGGCCATCAGCAATGAATGAATTTATTTTACTCCACACTTTTACCAGGATTTGGTGTTTCTGTGTTCCGGTTTTATAATGATAACTCACTGTTTTAATTTCCAACTCACTAATAACAAATCATGTGGAATATCCTTTCATATGCTTAAATGTCTTTTGGTAAGTTGTCTGCTTAGGATTTTGACCATTTTTAATCTATTTTTATTCAGTCTGATTTCACAGGGTCGCAGCTGGAGAAGAATTTTACCTCAGGAAGAACTGTATCTTAAATCTCATTCAGACTGCATTTAGATATTTTGATGACACTTTATATGAATTTATACAGGAATGTGTTAAGACTCCGCTTGCTGTGGGGATAGAATGAATGTGAGAGGACATGTATTTGGTGGGGGAGGAGAGGGATGGAATAGCATGGATGGCATTAAGTCTCTCAAAATGCATATCTTAAAGCCCTAAGACCCAATGTATTATTATTTGCAAACGAAGCCTTTAGGAGATAATTAAAGTTAAATTGAGTCATGAAGCGGGCTCCTAGGATAAGATTAGTGCCCTTATAAGGTACACCAGAAAGCTCACTGTCTTTCTTACCCTCCACGAGTGCATCCTCAGGAATGCCCACGTGTGCACATAGCAAGTTGGCGCCAGTCTACAAGTCAGGAAAGGAGTACATGTAAGAACGATAACCCATTGGTCCCTTTGATCTCAAACTTCTAACCTCCAGAATTATGAGGAAGTAAACTTCTATTGTTTAAGCCATCTGTTGCATGGGACTTCGTTTAGGCAGCCCAAGCTAAGGCACCATTCATTTGTGAGACATTATCTTGCCATAATCAAAGAAAAGACAGATTGATTAAGATCACAGTCCACAATCGTTCTGCTTCTGTTTGCATTAATGAAGACCCTCTTGGTTTCTACAGATGGAATTTCAATGCAAAAAACCACAAACAAGCCATAAACACTTTAATGAAGTGGAAGGATTTTTAATGCAATACAAGAATTGGTTTAGGTAATTGAGAAGTCTAACGGACAGCTGAATCTTGAGGTTAAGAATATTAGAATTCCATCTCAGATCTGTATGACTCTAATGACCTCTACTTGGAGACGATTTTCCTCTATGTAGAAGCCAGATGGCTACAGGACAAGTCTCATTTCCAGATTTCCTGTTGCGACACAGTATCATCCTTGCTGCCTTCCTTACCCTTCCCTAGTTCACAAGCAAGGGGTCTGAGAGCTATATTTTCTGGAGCTTCTTGTTAGCAGAATTTCCTGTTAGATTCTAACAAGTAGCACATTTTTAGGATGTTTGGAAATCCTAAGAGAAGGGAAAACCATTATTCTACAGCTTGTAGGCAGGTGCGTGGGCAGAAAGAGTTTACACACGTGGGTTTTGCCATTACCTTCCCAACATCCTGTTATAATGGAATCTCCCACATTGTTTCTGCAGCATCTGAAATGACTGAAACGATTTCCTGTAAATCCTGCACTTCTGATTTTCTCAAAATCTAACAATGGTCTCTCATGTTTACATTCCAGCCCTTCAAAAGCTGTGTAAGCCTCTAATAACCTGTATTGGAATCTTTACTGCTTGAAATGCCTAGGAAAGCTTCTGTTTTCCTATCAGAATACTGATGGATGCAATAAGCACAGTGCATCCCTTACAGCTGTTGTTCTGAAAGAACAGAAAAAAAGGATCATTTTGCAATATCCGTTCTCAATATTTCCAGGTAAACATTAATTTTTTTCATTAGATTATTTGCCCACATCTGAAAAAAAAAAAGAGTGTGTTTAAACACTGCCTTAGGAAGTACCCCCATAATTACAGCATAGATTGGTCCCCTTGTCTATCACAAGGGTTCCAAACAATGGAAAAGTGAAAGTTTTTGAAAGAAAGGAATAAAAATTGTGTTAGAAGAGTAAGACATCTACAACAGAAGAACTATGCTAGTAAGTATTTTTATTTTTACTGTTTGTAAAAAGTGGAATAAATTGCATTGTCCAATGGAGCTATGTTTACTTGTTGGAGACATATTTCAAAGCTTTATTAGCATTTATCTTTAACAAAGAGCAGTCATGTTCAGTTTAACTCACTGAATTATATCTATCAATTTGCTGAGAGATTAATGAAGGAGAGAAACAGAGTACGAGTTAGAAATAAGAACTCATCTTTCTAACAGAGTTAATTGCTTTTTTACCTTGGCAACTAATTAATAAAAATTTCAATCACTTACATAATTGTATGTAATAATTATGTATATAGTACAAACATAATATTTTCTTATGTGTTCCTTTGATAAAGTTTGATTCTTAAGGCCATTTTTAAATATAATACATCGCAAGAAAATTAGAAATCGTAGAATAGCATATGTGCCACACTTTTGTCATTTTATATAATAGAACAGTTTAGACATATAAAATATATAGACATTGTTTTAGTCAGGGTAAACATAAAGAAGTGTTGTATAGACACACAAACAACTGATATAAACGATAGAAGTTTGGGTATCCCTCTTCTATTACTATTACAAAGGAGCTATTACAAGTTGGCAGATAGTTCTGGCTTAGAGCCCTTCAGAAGGTTCTAAAATTCGTTCCTGTTTTTGTCTCCACCATGTCTGAAGCTGGACCAATGGCCTGTGCTGGTTGGAGCCCATTGTAAAAGAAAGGAGGTGCGGATCGCGGATAAAGCATACCTTCTCTGTTAATGGTTTGACCTGGAAATCATTTTATTGACTATTGACTTTAGTCACATAGCTACAGCTTACTGCTTGGAATTTGGCGGATGTAGTCTCCATGTAATCCTGGCTGAAATTTTACTCTGTGAAGGAAAAGATTAGATTTTTGTGGAAACTAGCCTCATCCAACACAGATATTAATTTGATAAACACTTGGGAACCAGTCATAAAATTAAAGCCCCTGTCTATACTTCTCCAGTACTTTGGCCACCTCATGCAAAGACTTGACTCACTGGAAAAGGCTCTGATGCTGGAAGGGATTGGGGGTAGGAGGAGAAGGGGACGACAGAGGATGCGATGGCTGGATGGCATCATTGACTTGACGGACGTGAGTCTGAGTGAACTCTGGGAGTTGGTGATGGACAGGGAGGCCTGGTGTGCTGCGATTCATGGGGTCGCAAAGAGTCGTACATGACTGAACTGAACTGAACTGAACTGATACTTCTCTTTAACTCTTAACCTTTGCTTTCCTCTTCCTCACTCTACTGAGCCTAAATTTATTTATACTTTTGCTACATATGATCATATTTATAAATGATACATAGGCCAGCTTTTCATGTGCTTGTACCTTATATTAAGTGTCATACAGTGTGTTTCCATTTATAATTTGGTTTATTTTTCAAACTTAAGTTTGGAGAACACTTACATAGTCACATATAGCTCTAATTCAAACATATTTATTGCTTTATAAGATGCTGCTGTCTCAAATATCTACTTGTTTAAATATTTTGTCACTTAAAAATGTTATCATGAGTATTCTTTTATGATTCTTAATCACATATGAAGAGATTTTCTAGGACCTGTGCACAACTGTGTGTGTATATGTGTGTTTGTAAATGTGTGACTGTGAGTGTGTGTACATGTAAATTCTAGGCTGTAAGATCTAAACACATTCAACCTAAGTACATGTCTTATCTGAAATTGTTAGGTGCAGGTGTATTTGAGAATTTAAATTTTATTTTTTACTTTAGAAAGATAATTTGATGCATATGCCATGTTTTATACCTCAGTATCAGGGAGATATTGGTCAATTACTACTAAGCATGTAGGCACACATGCACACAGAACCACAGACAAGTATGTCTTAACATATGTATTTTCTAAGAAGATAGAAGTTTTCTATAAAATTCTATTTCTTTCTAAGCTTTTATAAGAATTACCTCTATTATCAATATTTATACAAGCAGTCTTCAAGACAGTCTAGACTTTTATATTATGTGTCTCAAAGCTCTTCCAGCCTCTACCCATTACACAATTTCATAGTCACTTAAACATTTTTAGGTATTTGTTTCAGCATCTGAAATGGCCATCATCTTATATGGGTTTCAGTCATTTTGGTTTAAAGGCCCATTCTATTCCAGTATGATATCATATCAATTTAATCAATTGTGTATTCAACAATGCTATTTACCAGTAAGATCCTATTCCGAGGTGCTGAGTGTTAGGGCTTTAACATCTCTTTAGAGAATTATGTTTAACTTCTAATAATATGTAATAGTGAGCTTGTATCCAGATTATATAAAGAATACATGTGACACACTAATAAAAGATAAATAGCCCAATTAGAAATGGGTGAACAAACATTTCTTCAAAGATGATAAAAATAGACAATAAGAATATAAAAATATAGTCAGCATCATTAGTTAATAGAAAAATGCAAATCAAAACCACAGTAAGATATCACTACATAACCTATTAGAATGCCATGATAATAAAAAGTAATACATTTAGGTGGGGTTGTGTAAAGCTCTTACCTTGGTGGTGGAATGTAAAATTATGTTTCTTTGGCAAATATAGTTGAAGTTCCTCAAAATGTTAAGCAGAATTACCATAGGACCAGAAATCTCATCCTTAGGTATATGTAGCCAAGAGAAAAAATGATATATCTCTATACAAAAACTTGAACAATGTTCATAGCAAAATTATTAATAACACTAAAAGGTAATCCAAATGTTCACCAACTGATGACTGGATAAATAAAATATGATATATCCATGCAATGGAATATTATTCTATCATGAAAGGAAAGGAAATGAAATGTCAAAATGCTACAACATGGATGGTTCTTAAAAACATTATGCTAAGTGAAGCACTATGATAAGCTATTCATAAAACAACACATATTTTATGATTTTATCTATATAAAATATCCAGAATCGACAAACCTTAAGAGAAAGTAGATAATGGGTGCTTGGAATTGACATGCAGATGAGAATGAGGAACAACCACCCATCATTTTAAGGTGATGAAAATGTTCTAAAACTATAAAGTAGTGATGGCTGCAGTACAATTTGCAAACATTAAAAATTACTGCACTATGCAGTTTATATGGGTGACTTTTATGGAACATTAATATTGAAATAAAGAGGTGAAGGAATTGAGTACAAAAAAATAAATGTATTCTTTAACTCTTAGTAAAGATCCTGATGCTGGGAAAGATTGAAGGTGGGAGAAGGGGACGACAGAGGATGAGATGGTTGGATGGCATCACTGACTCAATGGACATGAGTTTGAGGAAGCTCCGGGGGATGATGATGGACAGGGAGGCCTGGCGTGCTCTGGTCCACGGGGTTGCAAAGAGTCGGACACGACTGAGGGACTGAACTGAACTGAACTGAGAGATTTGTCAATACACGTTTGAAAAGCATTTAAGTTACAAATACAGGATGAAACGCCACAATTGTTTGGCTCTAATGAATATTTTTTTTGAATTGAAGTGTAGTTAATTAACAATGTCGCGTGCATTAGTTTCTGGTGTATAGCACAGTGATTCAGATATCCATGTTTACATAGTCTTTTTCAGTATGGTTAGCAGAATACTGATCACAGTTCTTTGAGCTATCCAGTAGGACTTTGTTGTTTATTTTATATATAGTAGTTTGTATTTGCAATCTCAGACTCATGTCTGTGACTCTGTTTCTGTTTTGTAAATAAGTTTATTTGTGTCGTGTTTTAGATTCCATGTATAATGATGCCGTATAGTAGATGTCTTTGTCTGACTTACTTCACTTAGTGTGATAATCTCTAGGTTCACCCACGGCAATTTTTCATTATTTTTTATGTCTGAGTAGTATTCCATGGAGCACACGTACCACATCTTATACATCCATCTGCTGATAGACATTTAGGTTGCCTCCATAGTTTGCTATTGTAAATAGTGCCTCTGTGATCATTAGGGTGCATGTATCTTTTTGAATTATAGCTTCCTCCAGATATATGCCCAAGAGTGAGATTGCTAGATCACATGGCAAATCTATTATAAGTTTTATAAGGAACTGTCATACAGTTTTCCACAGTGTCTGCACCAATTTACATTCCCACCAACAATGTTGGAGGGTTCCCTTTTCTCCACACTCTCTCCAGTATTTTCTCTTTGTGGAATTTTTAACGATGGCTATTCTAACTAGTGTGAGACAATACCAATTGTGGTTTTGATTTGCATTTTTCTAATAACTAGCAATGTTGAGCATCTTTTCATATGCTATCTCTGTGTTTTTGGAAAATATGTCTATTTAGGTCTGCCCATGGTTTGATTTCTTGAGGAGATCTCTAGTCTTTCCCATTCTGTTGTTTTCCTCTATTTCTTTGCATTGATAGCTGAGGAAGGCTTTCTTATCTCTTCTTGCTATTCTTTGGAACTCTGCATTCAGATGCTTATATCTTTTCTTTTCTCCTTTGCTTTTTGCTTCTCTTCACAGCTATTTGTAAGGCCTCCCCAGACAGCCATTTTGCTTTTTCATATTTCTTTTCCATGGGGGTGGTCTTGATCCCTGTCTCCTGTACAATGTCACGAACCTCTATCCATAGTTCATCAGGCACTCTATCTATCAGATCTAGTCCCTTAAATCTATTTCTCACTTCCACTGTATAATCATAAGGGATTTGATTTAGGTCATACCTGAATGATCTAGTGGTTTTCCCTACTTTCTTCAATTCAAATATGAATTTGGCAATAAGGAGTTCATGATCTGAGCCACAGTCAGTTCCTGGTCTTGTTTTTGCTGACTGTATAGAGCTTCTCCATCTTTGGCTGCAAAGAATATAATCAGGAGATATTAAGAAGATGTGGCAAGAATACACAGAAGAACTGTACAAAAAAGATCTTCACAACCAAGATAATCACGATGGTGTGATCACTGACCTAGAGCCAGATATCCTAGAATGTGAAGTCAAGGGGGCCTTAGAAAGCATCACTACGAACAAAGCTAGTGGAGGTGATGGAATTCCAGTTGAGCTTTTCAAATCCTGAAAGATGATGCTCTGAAAGTGCTGTACTCAATATGCCAGCAAATTTGGAAAACTCAGCAGTGGCCACAGGACTGCAAAAGGTCAGTTTTCATTCCAATCCCAAAGAAAGGCAACGCCAAAGAATGCTCAAACTACTGCACAATTGCACTCATCTCACACACTAGTAAAGTAATGCTCAAAATTCTCCAAGCCAGGCTTCAGCAATACATGAACCGTGAACTTCCAGATGTTCAAGCTGGTTTTAGAAAAGGCAGAGGAACCAGAGATCAAATTGCTAACATCCGCTGGATCATGGAAAAAGCAAGAGAGTTCCAGAAAAACGTCTATTTCTGCTTTATTGACTATATCAAAGCCTTTGACTGTGTGGATCACAATAAACTGTGGAAAATTCTGAAAGAGATGGGAATGCCAGACCACCTGACCTACCTCTTGAGAAACCTATCTGCAGGTCAGGAAGCAACAGTTAGAACTGGACATGGAACAACAGACTGGTTATAAATAGGAAAAGGAGTATGTCAAGGCTGTATATTGTCACCCTTATTTAACTTCTATGCATAGTACATAATGAGAAACGGTGGACTGGAAGAAGCACAAGCTGGAATCAAGATTGCCGGGAGAAATATCAATAACCTCAGATATGCAGATAACATCACCCTTATGGCAGAAAGTGAAGAGGAACTAAAAAGCCTCTTGATGAAAGTGAAAGTGGAGAGTGAAAAAGTTGGCTTAAAGCTCAACATTCAGAAAACGAAGATCATGGCGTCCGGTCCCATCACTTCATGGCAAATAGGTGGGAAAACAGTAGAAACAGTGTCAGACTTTATTTTTTTGGACTCTAAAATCACTACAGATGGTGATTGCAGCCATGAAATTAAAAGACGCTTACTCCTTGGAAGGAAAGTTATGACCAACCTAGATAGCATATTCAAAAGCAGAGACATTACTTTGCCAACAAAGGTCCGTCTAGTCAAAGCTATGGTTTTTCCATATGTATGGATATGATAGTTGGACTGTATGACATGGCTGGATCATGACATGGCATCACTGACTCAATGGATGTGAGGTTGAGTGAACTCTGGGATTTGGTTATGGACAGGGAGGCCTGGCATGCTGCGATTCATGGGGTCACAAAGAGTCGGACACGACTGAGCGGCTGAACTGAACTGAACTGAATGGTTTGATTGGATTGAGTGTCTTTCTGATATTAGAGTTGCATGCTGTTAGCATTCTTCGGGAATTAAGTCCTTTGTCAATTGTATCACTTACAGTTACTTTTTCCTAGTCCATAGGCTGTCATTTCATTTTATGTTTTTTTTTAAATTTAAATTTATTTATTTTAATTAGAGGCTAATTATTTTACAATATTGTATTGGTTTCTTTGCTGTGAAAAAGCTTTTAAGTTTGAATAAGTCCCACTTGTCTACTTTTGCTTTTATTTCTATTGCCTTGGGAGATTGACCTAAGAAAACATTGGCATGATTTATGTCAACAAATGTTTTTCTTATGCTTCCTTATAGAAGTTTCATGGAGGCATGTCTTTTTTAAAAATTTGAAGCCGTCTTGAGTTTACTTTTGTGTATGGCATGAACATGTGTTCTAACTTCATTGATTCAGCATCACTTACTAAAGAGACTGTTTTTCTTCTACTGTTTTAATATATTCTTGCCTCCCTTGTCAAAGATTAATTGACTGTAGCCTGGAGGGTTTATTTCTGGGCTCTGTTTTCTATTCCATTGATTGAGATGTCTCATTGATCCAGATGTCTATCTTTATGCCAAAGACATGTTGTTTTGATTACTGTAACTTTGCAGTATTTTCTGAAGTCTGGGGTGGTTATCTATCTTTTTTTTTCTATTTTCTTCAGGGTTTTTTTTTTTTTTTTTTTTGGCAATTCTAGACTTTTATGGTTCCATATAAATTTTAGGATTATCTGTACTAATTTTGTGAAAAAATATCTTGGGTAATATGATAGATCACATGAAATTTATATATGGCTTTAGGTAGTATTGCTATTATAACAATATTAATTTTGTAATCCAAGAGCATGGGATAGCTTTTGATTTCTTTGAACCAGCTTCAGTTTTCTTTACCAGTGTTTTATAGTTCTCAGCATATAAGTCTTTCTCCTCCTTGGTCAGCTTTATCACTAAATGCTTAAATTTAAAAAAAATGTTATTTTATATTGGACTATATTTGATTTATTAATAAAATGTGTTAGTTCTAGGTGTACAGCAAAGTGATTCAGTTATACATATACATGATTTTTTTTTCAAGTTCTTTCCCCATTTAGGTCATTAGTTTCTTTAAATGTGATTTTAAAATGGATTTCTTTTTTACTTTCCTTTACTGATATTTCATTGTTAGTATAAATAAATGCAAGTGATTTCTGTATGTTAGCCTTGTATCCTGATACTTTCCTTCCATTTTTTAAAATCAGTTCTAGTAGTTTTCTGAGGAATTTTTAATATCTACAGGCTGAACTTAGTATCTACAGGCTTAGCAAATTTTAAATCTATAATAAAGTATCATTAGCTGTAAGTAGTATGCTGCAGAATAGATCTTTGGAATTTACTTATCTGGCATAACTGAAACTTTGTGCCATTTAACCACTGTCTCTTCATTTCCTCCTCTTATCAGACCCTGGTAATCACCATTCTACACTCTTCTTCCAGAAGTTTGACTTTTTTAGGTTCCATGTATAGGTGACATGGTACAGTTTTTATTTGTTTCTGTCTTATTTCACTTAGCGTATGTCCTCCAGTTCCATCCAAGTTGTCACAAATCACAGAATTTTCTATTTTTTAAGGCTGAGTAATATTCCATTGTGTGTATGTATGTGTGTCTGTTATAACATTTTCTTTACCCATTTATTCACTGATGGATATTAGATTGTTTCCATATGTTGGCAATTGTGAATAGTCCTGGAATGAATATGATAGTACAGGTATCCTGATTTCATTTTCTTTGGATAAATGTCCAGAAGTGGGCTTACTGGATCACATGGTAGTTCTGTTTTTCAGTATTTTGGGAAAGCTCCATATGTTTTCCGTAAAGCCTGTACCAGTTACATTCCCACCAACAGTGTACCAAGGCTCCTTATTTTTCAACACGTGATTGCCAAACACTTGTTATCTTTTGTTTGATAATAATCATTCTCATAGTTATGAAGCAATAGGTCCTGTGGATTTGATTTGCATTTTCCTGATGATTAATGATATTAAACACATTTTAATGTACCTGTTAACCTCTTCTTCTGAGAAATATTTATTCAGGGCCTCTTTCCATTTTCTAAATTGGATTATTTGTTTATTTGCTAATGAGTTATTGGAATCCCTTATGTATTTTGGATAAAATCAATTATTAGACATGTGGTTTACAGATATATTCTCCCATTCTGTACACTGTCTTATCATTTTGCTGATTGTTGCCTTTGTCATGCAAAAGATTTTTATTTTTTTCTCTAACCCCATTTGTTAATTTTTACTTTTGTTGTATGTGCCTTTGTGTGTCACATCCAAAAAGTCATTGCCAGGAACAGGGTCATGGAGCCCTTTCCTCATATTCCCCCCAACCCTTAGGAATTTTGTGGTTTCAGATGATAGATTTAGGTTTTAATCTGATTTTGGTTGGTTTTGTGTATCCAATTTCATTCTTTTGCATGTGGATATCAAATTTTCCCAACAATCTATTGAAGAGATTATCCTTTCCTCTCACTGTATTGTATTTTTGAGACCCTTGTAGAAGATTAGTTGTCCATAGATATGCGGGTTTCTAGCCAGGTCTTTTATTTTGTCCCATTGGCTTATGTGCCTGTTTTTATGAAATATACTTTTTTATTAGTTTCTAACATAATTTGAAATCTGGAAGTATGGTGCTTCCAACTTTGTTCTTGCTCAAGATCCTTTTACATATTCAGTGCTTTTTGTGACTCCATATACATTTTAGGATTATTTTTTCTATTTATGTGAAAAATGCCTTTGGAATTTTATAGGAAATTCATTGAATCTGTAGATTGCTTTGAGTAATATGGGAATTTTTGCAATATTAATTATTCAGTTTATGAGCATGAAATATCTTTCCATTTATGTTTGTCTTCTTAAATTTTTTCATCAAGGTTTTATAGTTTTTAATGTATAGATCTTTCATCTCCTTTGCTACATTTTAATCTTTTTGAAGCTATCATAGATGCAGTTGGCTAAAAGTGACCTCCAAAAGGACTTATGCCAAACCTCACCTCCCAAGACTGTTTCTGCCAGTGACCCTGTCCCTGCAGCAGGCCACTGCTGACCCACTCCTCTGCAGGAGACCCTCAAACACTCGCAGGCAGGTCTGACTCTGTCTCTTACAGGGTCACTGCTCCTTCCTGCTGGGTCCTTGTACACACACAGTTTTGTTTGTGCCCTCCAAGAATCTCTGTTTCCTCTAGTCCTGTGGAAGTTCTGTAATCAAATCCCACTGTCCTTCAAAGTCAGATTCCCTGGGGACTCCCAGTGCCTTTGTGGGATCAGATGATCAGGTTATTGTGGGGCCTAGAACTTTTGCAACAGTGCGAGAATTCACTCTCATTCAAAGTTTGTCTCTGTCTCATTCACATCCCTTTTCTGTTCTAGGATCAAATCTAGGATTGTCATGGGCTTGGTCTTCTTCTTTGAATCAAAAATGGCCGTGTCTCTTCCTCTCTATGCGATAGACAAGACCACTTGGTGTACACTTGTGCTGAGTCATGCCGAGAAAACTTCTTAGTGATGTGGACTTGGTGTCAGACACAGCCATGGAAAAAGTGGAGATTCTGGGAAAGCAAATGAGAGGCAAGGTAAAAAAGAGAAGCCAAAATCTCATCAGACTGAAGAGGCAGCAGAAGAAAAGGAAGAAATGATTTCCCCCAAAGCTAAAAAGGTTAAAAAGAAAGCAGGGCCTTCTGAGGTTGCAATGAATTCTCCTAAATCCATAAAAGGCCAAAAAGAAAGAAGGGCCATCTCAAGATGACATTATTTCTCCTAAAAACAAAAGTTAAAAAAAATCGAAGAAGCCCTGTGAAAAGACAATTGTTTCTCCTAAAACCAAAAAAGTTATAAAAAATGAAGAGCCTTCTGAGGAAAAGTTGGTGCACCTAAGCCCAAAAAGATGAAGAAAGAAAAAGAAATAAATGAAGAAACTGGAGAGCAAAGCCACAACTTCAAGAATAGGTTCCCTGTTTTTGGATCTGACTCCAAATCCAAGGAAGCTACCAGTGAAGAAAACAGTGAGTTAGAGCAGGAAATGACTGTGGAGCAAAAACAAAAAGGAGCTTTCTCTAATTTTCCCATATCTGAAGAAACTATTAAACTTCTCAAAGCCCAGGGAGTGACCTTCCTGTTTCCCATACAAGCAAAGACGTTTCACCAGGTCTATAGTGGAAAGGATTTGATTTCACAGGCATGGGCAGGAACCAGAAAGACATTCTCCTTTGCTTTCCCTTTGGTTGAGAAACTTCAGGGAGATCTGCAAGACCGGAAGAGAGGCGGTACCCCTCAGGTACTGGTTCTTGAACCCACAGGGAGTTGGCAAGTCAAGTAAGCAGGGACTTTAGTGACATCACAAAAAAGCTGACAACAGCTTGTTTTTATGGTGGAACATCCTATAGAGGGCAAATTGAATGCCTGAGGAAGGGGACTGATATCCTGATTGGGACATCAGGTCGTATCAAAGATCACCTGCCTGTGTCTTTTTCAATTTTGATTTCCTCAGGGTGTATCGGAGAAGGCAATGGCAACCCACTCCAGTGTTCTTGCCTGGAGAATCCCAGGGTCGGGGGAGCCTGGTGGGCTGCCATCTGTGGGGTTGCACAGAGTCGGACGCCACTGAAGCGACTTGGCAGCAGCAGGGTGTGGACCTAAGAGTGGGATTGCTGGGTCATATGGTGGTTTTGTTCCTAGCTTTTTTTTTTTTTAGGAATCTCCATACTGTCTTCCATAGTGGTGATATCAATTTATATTTCCAGCAACAGTGCAAGAGGGTTCTCTTTCCGCTACACTCTCTCCAGCATTTATTGTTTGTAGACTTTTTGATGATAGTCATTCTGGCCAGTGTGAGGTGATATCTCATTGTAGTTTTAATTTTCATTTTTCTAATAATGAGCAATGTTGAGCATCTTTTCAAGTGTTTGTTAGCCATTTGTATGTCTTCTTTGGAGAAATGTCTGTTTAGGTCTTTTTCCCACTTTTTGATTGAGTTGTTTGTTTTTCTAGTATTGAATTGTATGAACTGCTTGTATATTTTGGAAATTAATCCTTTGTAAGTTTTTTTTCATTTGCTATTATTTTCTCCCATTCTGAGGGTTGTCTTTTCACCTGGTTTATAGTTTCCTTTGCTATGCAAAAGCGTTTAAGCTTAATTAGGTCCCAGTTGTTTAATTTTTTTACTTCCATTATTCTAGGAGGTGGGTCATAGAGGATCTTGCTTTATGTCATTGAGTGTTCTGCCTATGTTTTCCTCTAAGAGTTTTACAGTTTCTGGTCTTATTCAGCACTATTTACAACAGCTAGACCATAGAAGCAACCTAGATGTCCACTGACAGATGAATGGATACTGAAGTTTTACATACACACAATGAAATATTACTTAGCATTAAAAAGGAACACATTTGAGTCAGTTCTAATGATGTGGATAAATCTAGAGTCTGTTATACAGAATGAAGTAAGTCAGAAAGAGAAAGATAAATATCATATACTAATGCACATATATGGAATCTAGAAAGATGGTATTGATGAATTTATTTGCAGGGCACCAATGGAGAAACAGACAGAGAGAACAGACATATGGACATGGGGAGAGGGGTGGAGAGGGTGAGATGTATGGAGAGAGTATCACAGAAACTGACATTACCATATGTAAAATAGATAGCCAATGGGGATTTGCTATATGTCTCAGGAAAGTCAAACAGGGGCTCTGCATCAACCTAGAGGGGTGGGATGGGGAGGGAGATAGAAGGGAGTTTCAAGAGGGAGGGACATATGTATACTTATGGCTGATTCATGTTGATGTTTGAAAGAAAGCAACAAAATCCTTTAAAGCAAGTATCCTTCAATTAAAAAATAAATTAACTTAAGAAAAAGACCACCTGCAGAATGGCAAGCTAGATCTCACCAAACTTAAGCATGTTGTCCTGGATTGGTTGACCAAATGTTGGACAAGGGCTTTGATGATCAAGTGGAAGAGATTTTATCCATGGCATGCAAGAATGATTCAGAAGACAACCTAAAACATTACTTTTTTTCTGCAACTTGCTTCCATTGGTTGTGTAATGTTGCTAAGAAATACATGAAATCTACATATGAACAAATGGACCTGATTGGTAAATAGACGCAGAAAATGGCAATAACTGTAGAGCATGTGGCTATCAAGTGCCACTGGACTCAGAAGGCAGCAGTTATTGGAGATAGTGGTTTTCAAGGGTATCGTATTTTGTGAAATGAAGAAAGAAACCCAGGAGTTGTCGCAGAATGTGGCCGTAAGGTACAATGCCCAGTCATTGCACAGAGACAATCCATAGAAGCAAAGGCAAATCACCAGGAAAGGTTTTAGAAATGGTGATTTTGGAGTTTGGGTTCCAACCAATGTTGCTGCACGTGGGTTAGACATCCCTGAGGTTCACCTGGTTGTTCAAAGTTTTCTGCCAAAGGATGTGGAGTCCCTACATTCATCGTTCTGGGTGAACAGGTAGAGTTGGAATGACCGGGATTTGCATCTGCTTTTCCCAGCACAAAGAAGAATACTAGTTAGCCCAAGTGGAGCAAAAAGTGGGAATTACATTTAAGCGAATAGGTGTTCATTCTGAAACAGAGATAATAAAAGCTTCTAGCGAAGATGCCATCAGGCTCTTGGACTCCGTGCCTCCCGCTGCTATTGGTCACTTCGAGCAGTCAGCCGAGAACCTGACTGGGGAGCAGGGAACCTTGGAAGCCCCTGCAACAGCCCTGACCCACTTCTCCGGTGCCACGTCGGTAGACCAGCGCTCCGTGAACAACTCAAATGAAGGCTTTGTGACCATGATCGGCAGTGCGCGATTGCAATGCCAAACATTAGTTCTGCTTGGAAAGAACTTGAAGAGCTCTTGGGTGAGGATACTGATTCCAAAGTGAAGGGAATGGTCCTTCTCAAAGGAAAGCAGGGTGTTTGCTTTGACATCCCTACTGCAGCAGTAACAAAGTACAGGAAGAGTGGCGTGATTCACGGCGCTGGCAGTTTTCTGTGGCTACGGAGCAGTCAGAGCAAGAAGGACCAGGGAAGGATAGCGCAACTTCCAAGGGCAGCTGAGGTGTCAGGCGACAGCGGGAAAGAAGTAGAATCTTCAGAGGACAGCGATCAGGAGGCGACAACAAAAGACTGAGTTAGGCGCTCAGTCGTGTCCGACTCTTTATGACCCCGTGGACTAGCCCACCAGGCTCCTCTGTCCATGGAATTCTCCAGACAAGAATACCGCAGTGGGTTGCCGTTTCCTTCTCCAGGGGACCATCCTGACCCAGGGATTGAACCTGGGTTCCGGTATTGCAAGTAGATGCTTTACTGTCTGAGCTACTAGGGAAGCCTAATAGGGAAGCAACAAAAGTTACAGATTCCAAAACAAAGGCCAGAGGCAGAGTTTTAATAAAGCATTCGGACAGTAATTTAAAGTAGAGGATTTATTTGGCAAAAACAGAGCTATGTTCAGCAACATGGAACTGAACATTATTTTTTATGCAAAGTTAAAAGCACATTGTATTTCCATCCTGACCGGTTTCCCAGTCCCCATTTCTTCAAGAGAGGTAAACTTCATCTAAAATATTTCATCTGATTTATGATTGTCATTTATAACTTTATTGCTACTTCTGTCTTGGGTATTCCTTTAGAAAAGGTGTATGGATTAATTACATATTCTAATGTATTGTCTATAGATTCTACGATAGAGTCAAGCAAGTATCTCTGATACTGTTTAAATTGACCTGTCTTTATACTTAGAAATGTCTCTTAATAGTAGGCTTCCCTGGAGGCTCAGATGGTAAAGAATCCGCCTGCAATGCCAGAGACTTGTGTTCAATTCCCTGGGTGGGGAATATCCTCTGGAGAAGGAAATGGCAACCGACTCCAGTATTCTTGCCTGGAGAATTCCATGGACAAAGAAGCCTTGTGGGCTACAGTCCATGGAGTTGCAAAGAGTCAGACAGGACTGGGCAACTATCACTCACACTCACTGTTAATAGTGTCTTTCCTAAATATCATGGGGAATGCGACAGTTTTTAGAGAAACACTTTGAGCACCCAAGGCTTTGTTCTCTGACTGGTACTCCTCAGTCATTTGACTGCCAATTACTCCTATGGTCCTATGATGGATCTTCTAAAAATTAACAGTGAGCAATATTTTGAAGCAAAGTTTCACACTTATCTGTGATGGAACACAGCTTATACCAGCATATGTTCTAGATTTGGAGCAAGAAGAGATAAGAAAGCCTTCCTCAGCGATCAGTGCAAAGAAATAGAGGAAAGCAACAGAATGGGAAAGACCAGAGATCTCTTCAAGAAAATTAGAGATACCAAGGGAACATTTCATGCAAAGGTGGGCTCGATAAAGGACAGAAATGGTATGGACCTAACAGAAGAAGAAGATATTAAGAAGAGGTGACAAGAATACACAGAAGAACTATACAAAAAAGATCTTCACGACCAAGATAATCATGATGGTGTGATCACTCACCTAGAGCCAGACATCCTGGAATGTGAAGTCAAGTGGGCCTTAGAAAGCATCACTATGAAAAAAGCTAGTGGAAGTGATGGAATTCCAGTTGAGCTATTTCAAATCCTGGAAGATGATGCTGTGAAAGTGCTGCACTCAATATGTCAGCAAATTTGGAAAACTCAGCAGTGGCCACAGGACTGGAAAAGGTCAGTTTTCATTCCAATCCCAAAGAAAGGCAATGCCAAAGAATGCTCAAACTACCGCACAATTGCACTCATCTCACATGCTAGTAAAGTAATGCTCAAAATTCTCCAAGCCAGGCTTCAGCAATACATGAACCGTGAACTTCCAGATGTTCAAGCGGGTTTTATAAAAGGCAGAGGAACCAGAGATCAAATTGCTAACATCTGCTGGATCATGGAAAAAGCAAGAGAGTTCCAGAAAAACATCTATTTCTGCTTTATTGACTATGCCAAAGCCTTTGACTGTGTGGATCACAATAAACTGTGGAAAATTCTGAAAGAGATGGGAATACCAGACCACCTGACCTGCCTCTTGAGAAACCTATCTGCAGATCAGGAAGCAACAGTTAGAACTGGACATGGAACAACAGACTGGTTCCAAATAGGAAAAGGAATACATCAAGGCTGTATATTATTACCCTGCTTATTTAACCTACATGCAGAGTACATCATGAGAAACAGGCTGGAAGAAGCACAAGCTGGAATTAAGATTGTCGGGAGAAATATCAATAACCTCAGATATGCAGATGACACCAATATGACACTTATATGCAGATATGGCAGAAAGTGAAGAGGAACTAAAAAGCCTCTTGATGAAAGTGAAAGAGGAGAGTGAAAAAGCTGGCTTAAAGCTCAACATTCAGAAGACTAAGATCATGGCATCTGGTCCCATCACTTCATAGGAAATAGGTAGGGAAAGAGTGGAAACAGTGTCTGACTTTATTTTTTTGGGCTCCAAAATCACTGCAGATGGTGACTGCAGCCATGAAATTAAAAGACGCTTACGCCTTGAAAGGAAAGTTATGGCCAACTTAGATAGCATATTCAAAAGCAGAGACATTACTTGGCCAACAAAGGTCCATCTAGTCAAGGCTATGGTTTTCCCAGTGGTCATATATGGATGTGAGAATTGGACTGTGAAGAAAGCTGAGCACTGAAGAATTGATGCTTTTGGACTGTGGTGTTGGAGAAGACTCTTGAGAGTCCCTTGGACTGCAAGGAGATCCAACCAGTCCATTCTGACGGAGATCAGCCCTGGGATTTCTTTGGAAGGAATGATGCAAAAGCTGAAACTCCAGTACTTTGGCCACCTCATGCAAAGAGTTGACTCATTGGGAAAGACTCTGATGCTGGGAGGGATTAGGGGCAAGAGGAGAAGGGGACAACAGAGGATGAGATGGCTGGATGGCATCACTGACTCGACGGACGTGAGTTTGAGTGAACTCCAGGAGTTGGTGATAGACAGGGAAGGCTGACCTGCTGCAATTCATTGGGTTGCAAAGAGTCGGACACGACTGTTTGACTGAACTGAACTGATATATTTGATAGGAGATAGTATTTAGTTTAGTCATTGTTATGTGTATTTTGATACATTTTTAGCTTCTCAATATAAGGTGATTCATGCTTCAGTTAATTCTTCACGGATTTTAAAAATATATGTATGTGTAATTATAAGTATTTTATTAGAAATTATTTTACATGGCCCTATAACTTTCTTCCTAAGTAAGGAAGCTGAATAAATGGTTCTTGATTATAATGTACTCCATCTCCTATTGGAAGATTAACATGATTTACCAAGAAGGGAGTAGGGGTATAGCATTGGATTGCTGAAGAGTCAGAAAATCACTGAAAGTATTTTCTACATGCAAGGAGACATTCATATGTATTGAGAGCAAAGAGAAGGGCAAGTGAAGGTGCATGATGAAACTTTTTAAATAATGAAAACGTAATTGTTCATTAATGTTTCTAGAGTTCAACTTCTAATGGGCAAGCTAGGGATTTTAGGTACAATGATCCAATTTAGTTTCTCAAAGCTTAGCTCCTATACTACAGTATAGGATCTCTTTCTGTTAGACTGCTACTCCTACTGCTAGCTGAAAGGTTGCAGCTACCTGGAGACTTCTTTTTAAGAACAAACTATATGGTTATTTTTAGGTTGTTGCTTTGAGGGAACGGAAGAACCTAATATAGCCCCAGGATGGGTATTACTCTGAGGTCTCAAGTGATATTTCTCTGGGAAACTGCACATGATACAGGGAACTTGAGAGTAGCATTTTCTTAATGCCTTAATTCCTGTAAGTTCTGTACTGGGAACCTTGAGAAATAAACTATGATGGGGGAATTCAAACCCATGGCCTGTCTTATTTTTATTTAATTATTTTGAACAACTGAAATCTTTCTAGACACTGGTTTCTCTGACTGGGTCTTTATAGCCAACTGCTTCTTACTCAGTCACCTTTACAGTTGGCTCAAAAGTTAACTCCTGATTCTTGAGGCAGAATTCTTTCTCTGTTTAGACTTCAGTTCTGTCCTTGAATCCTGACTGCATGTCTCTTTGTTCTCACATTCTCTTTGCTTTTATTCTTTCATCCACTTATCAGTGTTATTGCTTGAACTCCTCATGGTTTCCCATCAAACCAGAGGGAGTTAGGTAATTGATGACCAACAACTCTTGCCTTGTGGATCACATTTTACTAAATTCTGATTTTGCTGAGATACTAAGCTTACTTAAATAGCAACTGAAGCATTTAAGTTTGCATAGAAATGGCTTGGTTTATCAAATAGATTGAACGGGCAGTGTACCTGACCTTTAGGAAGAAAGAATCAGAAAGTAAAGAAGATTAATGGGAATTTCACTTTACATGGCTTAGGACAACATGACCATCTCAATAAATGAAGCCAAAGTTTCTCCTGGATCCCAGAATTCAAGCCATATTTATAAATGTATAATTCAACTACTGTATGGTTTAAATAGGTTTGTTGGGCTAGCCTGGGAAATAATATCATTTTTACTATTTTCTACAGAGAAATTATTTTCCAGTTTATGTATGAGACAACTCAATGAACTTTTAAAATATAATCAATTTTTATGTTGGAACTATCTATGGGCAGCAGTTTCCTTACAGCTGTACATAAAATATTTTTACTATAAAATTGAGTTAATATATAAAAATACAGCTTTATGCCATAATAGTTGCTAGTACTTACCAAGAAAATGGCTGTGAATTCTTGGGCAAAATTAATGCCTGTCTTCTGTCTTATTAGATATAATTAACAATCAATAAAAAATACATGTGAGATGTTTTCTGAAACTTCAAAGATAATGAAATTGTTCTTATTCTTCAAAGCTGGGCATACCAACTGTGGCTATTTGTTCAAATAAAAGCAAAAATAAAGCAAATAGAAGAGTTCTATATTGTCAAGATGTTTTATTCTGCCTCAGGACAAACAACTAACAGGGAGGGAGCACAGCCCAACCATTAACAGAAAATTGGGTTAAAGATTTACTGAGCATGGCCCTGCCCACCAGAGCAAGACTCAGTTTTCCTCCAAAGCCAGTCCCTCCCTTCAGAAAAATAGAACAATCCTCTTATCCTCATTCATCAGAGAGCAGACAGAAGAAGCAAGAACTACAATCCCATAGCCTCCAGGATGAAAATCACAATCACTGAAAGCTAACCAAAATGATCACATGGGTCACAGCCTGTGTAGCTAAAAAATGCTATGAGCCATGCCATGCAGGGCCACCCGAGATGGAAAGGTCGTGGTGGAGAGTTCTGACAAAATATGGTCCACTGAGAAGGGAGTGGCCAACCACTTTAGTATTCTTGTCTCAAGAAACTCCACACTATGAAAAGGCAAAAAAAGAAGACACTGGAAGATGAGCCCCCCGGGTCGGTAGATGTCCAGTATGCTACTGGGGAAGAGCCGAGAAATAACTCCAGAAAGAATGAGGAGGCTGGGCCAAGACGGAAATGAAACTCAGTCATGGATGTGTCTGTTGGCAAGAGTGAAGTCTGATGCTCTAAATAACAATATTGCATTGGAACCTGGAATGTTAGATCCGTGAATCAAGATAAATTGGACATGGTCAAGCAGGAGATGGCAAGGTTGAGCATCAACAGTGAAGGGATCAGGGAGCTAAAATGGACAGGAATGGACAAATTTAACTCAGATGACCATTAGATCTACTACTGTGGGTAAGAATCCCTTAAAAGAAATGGAGTAGCCCTCAGAGTCAACAAAAGAGTCTGAAATGCAGTACTTGGATGCAACCTCAAAAATGACAGAATGAACTCAGTTTGTTTCCAAGGTGAACCATGCAATATCACAGTAATCCAAGTCTATGCCCTGACCAGTAATGCTGAAGAAGCTGAAGTTGAACAGTTCTATGAAGACCTACAAGACCTTCTAGAACTAACAACCAAAAAAGATGTCCTTTTCGTTATAGGGGACTGGAATGTGAAAGTAGGAAGTCAAGAATTACCTGAAATAACTGGCAAATTTGGCCTTGGAGTACAGAATGAAGCAGGGCAAAAGCTAGTAGAGTTTGGTCAAAAAAACAATTTCATCATAGCAAACACCCTCTTCCAACAACACAAGAGAAGACTCTACACATGGACATCACCAGATGATCAATTATGATGTCAGATCAATTATATTATTTGTAGCCAAAGATGGAGAAACTCTATACAGTCGGGAAAAACAAGACCAGGAGCTGACTGTGACTCAGATCACGAGCTCCTTACTGCAAAATCCAGGCTTAAGTTGAAGAAAGTAGGGAAAACAACTGGTCTACTCATGTATGACCTAAATCATATCCCTTCTGATTATACAGTGGAGGTGACAAAGGGATTCAAGGGATTAGACCTGGTTGAATATCAAGAGAATTACAGACAGAGGTTCAAAATGTTGTACAGGAGGTGGTAACAAAAACCATCACAAAGGAAAGAAAATTCAAGAAGGCAAAGTGTTCATCTGAAGAGGATCTACAAATAGCTGAGAAAAGAAGAGAAGCAAAAGGTAAAGGGGAAAGGGAAAGATATATCCTACTGAGTGGAGATTTCCTGAGAATAACAAGTACAGATAAGAAGGCCTTCTTAAGTGAACAATGCAAAGAAATAGAGGAAAATAATAGAATGAGAAAAACTGGAGATCTTGTCAAGAAAATTGGAGATATCATGGGAATATTTCATACAAAGATGGGCACAATAAAGGCCAAAACGACAAGGATCTGACAGAAACAGAAGAGATTAAGAAGAGGTGGCAAGAATACACAGAGAACTATATAAAAAAGGTTTTAATGGCCCAGATATCCATGATGGGTAGTCACTCACTGAGATCTAGATATCCTGGAGTGTGAAGCCAAGTAGGCCTTAGGAAGCATTACTATGAACAAAGCTAGTAGACATGATGGAATTACAACTGAGCTATTTAAAATCTAAAAGATGATGCTGTCAAAGTGCTGTACTAAATAATTTAAATAAGCAAGGAAAGGTTTATTCAAAACACTTGCATAAGAGAAGACAGGCTGAATTTAACTTTGTTGAAACAGAAGCTCAGAGAGTTTTTAAACACTAGTGTGAGCTACTAGACTGGTACTGGATGAAAATTTGGAGAAAAGTTGTCAGTTAGATTAGGCCATATGTGTTTGCTAACTTGCTGATCACAATTAGTCTCATACACTTTCACAGAGACTGGGCAATAGGGGGACTATCTTTCTTGATTATAATAATTCAATAGAATGATCTCCATTTCCTTGAAAAAGACATTCCTGGGTTGTCAAATTGGCAAGAGTCTGGAAGATGATTAACATATCAAAGGGTAGAAAAATACAATTGCAAGTTTTCTAAAAATAAATGTTCTAAGAAAATAGAAATCAGGGGTCTGCAACCAAAAAGGAAAAAACACATTACAGAAACTCAATAAAGATTTTTAAAAAGTAGAAAGTTATGTCCCAAATGAAGGGAGAAGATACAACCCCAGGAAAACAACTAAATTAAGTGGAGATAGGCAGACTTCCAGAAAACGAATTCATAAAAATGATAGTGAAGAATCCAGTGGAAAACAGTAGAGATGATGCAAAATATGTTTGTCAAAGACCTAAACAAAGACCTACTGTGACAAGAACTAAAGAACAAACATACAAAGATGAATAATACACTGCTGCTGCTGCTGCTAAGTCACTTCAGTGGTGTCCGACTCTGTGCGACCCCAGAGACGGCAGCCCACCAGGCTCCCCTGTCCCTAGGATTCTCCAGGTAAGAACACTGGAGTGGGTTGCCATTTCCTTCTCCAATGCATGAAAGTGAAAAGTGAAAGTGAAGTCGCTCAGTCATGTCCGACTCCTAGTGACCCCATGGACTGCAGCCAACCAGGCTCCTCTGTCCATGGTATTTTCCAGGCAAGAGTACTGGAGTGGGGTGCCATTGCCTTCTCCGGAATAATACACTAGAAGGAATCAATAGCAGAATAACTGAGGCAGAAGAATGGGTAAATGACCTGGAGGACAGGCATGGTGGAAATTCACTACCTCAGAATAGAATACAGAAAAAAGAATGGAAAGAAATTAAGACAGCCTAAGAGACCTCTTGGCCAGCGTTAAATGCACCAACATTCACATTATAGGGGTCCCAGAAGGAGAAGAGAGACAGAAAGGACCTGAGAAAATATTTGAAGAGGTAGTAGTTGAAAACTTTGCAAACATGGGAAAGGAAATAGTCAACCAAGTCCAGGAAGCACAGAGAGTCCCAGGCAGGATAAACCCAAGGAGGAACATATCAAGACACACATAAACTGACAAAGATTAAAGACAAAGACAAAATATTAAAAGCAACAAGGGGAAAATGACAAACCACACACAAGGGAACTCCAATCAGGTTATCAGTGGATTTCTCAACAGACAGTCTACTAGCCAGAATGGAATGGCGTGATATATTTAAAGTGATGAAACAGAAGGACCCACAACCAAGAATACTCTACCCAGCAAGACTCTCATTCAGATTTGATGGAGAAATCAAAAGCATTCCAGACAAGCAAAAGTTAGGAGAATTCAGCATCACCAAATCAGCTATACAACAAATGCTAAAGAACTTCTCTAGGCAAGAAACACAAGAGAAGGAAAAGACCAACAGAAAATAAAACCAAAACAATTAAGAAAATGGTAAAAGGATCATGTTGTTGCTGTTCAGTCATTCAGTCATGTCTAACTCTTTGTGACCCCATGGACTGCAGCATACCAGGCCTCCCTGTCCATCACCAACTGCCAGAGCTTGCTGAAACTCATGTCCATTGAGTCAGTGATGCCATCCAACCATCTCATCCTCTGTCATCTGCTTCTCCTCCTGTCTTCAATCTTTCCCAGTATCAGGGTCTTTTACAATAAGTCAGGTCTTCACATCAGGTGACCAAAGTACTGGAGCTTCAGTCTCAGCATCAGTTCCTCCAATGAATATTCAGGATTGATTTCCTATATCCATAATTACTTTAAATGTAAATGGATTAAATACACCAATGAAAAAACATAGACTGGCTAGGCAAATGAAAACGTGTGCATTTGCACTTCAACTTACCACATCATTCTGTTTGAGCTCCCAAATTGCATGTAATTATTTTATATTGTTAGGTTATTCATGTTTCCATTATGGCTTGCAATTGTAATTAATTTTTATTTTTTATCTTGCTATTCATTGTGAAAACTGATAAACATCTTTTATTATTGTGATTATGTAGCTATTACTCACTTAAAACCATGGTATCATGATTGGTCAACAGAAAAAATAATAAAACTCGATATCACCAGGACTACAATTTAATAGAAAAACCTGTAATCACTTTTTAAAATTCAGATGCATAGTAGAGTTATATTGAAATTGTTTGAAAATTACAAATGCCCAAGTATTGCCATTTTTTTCTCCAGAGTTCCAGATGTTTTTAAAGAGCAGTCATGTTTTATTGGACTATATGATGATCTTTTACTTATATCTAATTTGTTTCACTTTTTCTATTTCATAGTCAGTGCTCCCATTTCATTTAGTTTATGTTTTCCAGTATCTCCACCTCCTCTTCTTTTTTATGCTCTTTCTCAAGCATTTATCAAGCATAGTAGAAAAGCTTTCATATCAGATCAGATTAGTCACTCAGTCGTGTCTGACTCTTTGCGACTCCATGAATCGCAGCATGCCAGGCCTCTCTGTCCATCACCAACTCCCGGAGTTCACTGAGACTCACATCCATCGAGTCAGTGATGCCATCCAGCCATCTCATCCTCTGTCGTCCCCTTCTCCTCCTGCTCCCAATCCCTCCCAGCATCAGAGTATTTTCCAATGAGTCAACTCTTCACATGAGGTGGCCAAAGTACTAGAGTTTCAGCTTTAGCATCATTCCTTCCAAAGAAATCCCAGGGCTGATTTCTTTCAGAATGGACTGGTTGGATCTCCTTGCAGTCCAAGGGACTCTCAAGAGTCTTCTCCAACACCACAGTTCAAAAGCAATATATATTTTAGAAAAATTATGAATTTTTGCCTAAATAAAAAAAAATGACATGCTGATTCCACTTGCTTGAGGTAATATTAATAAAGTGCTATATTTCCAATTAAAAAAGTAGAGATGCATCAAGTAACAAGCTTTTACTGTATAGCACAGGGAACCATAGTCAATATCTTGTAATAACCTATAAAGGAAAATAATTTCAGTAATAATATATGTGTATATGTATAACTGAATCACCTTGCTGTGCACCTGAAACATTACTAGTCAACTATACTTCAACACTATATATATATATAAAGAAAAATATAAAGTTTAGTCAAATGTCTCTGAAAAAGAATGGACATACGTCTTAGGATGTATAACTGAATCCTTTGCTGTGCACCTGAAATTAACACAACATTGTAAATCCACTACACTCAAATATAAAAGAAACAAATTAAATTTAAAAATACTATTTAACCCCCCCAAAAAATGGTAGTCAAAGTGAGGGGAACATTAGACTTTATTGCTTATAATGGACTGAATTCTCTAAAGCATTTTTTTTCTCCAAAGTTAGTCGAATGTCAGCCTTTCTTAGGGGAGGGTGCTGGAAGGACATTGCAGGAAGAAGAGCATCTCCTCGTATCAGAACACCCTGTCTTCTAATTTTCCAGCCCACGATGGTAGTCCTACTCCACAGCACACTGAAACCCCTGTCATCAGCTGCTGCTCAGCCATCCTGCCTGCTGTGTGAAGGGTTGCAGCCTATTTGCATCAAGCCTGCAGACCAGCTCTGGCCTGGCAAAGAGCTCTGCCATCAATTTGCTGTTGTTCTTCAGTTACCAAGTCATGTCCAGCTCTTTGCGACCCCGTGGACTGCAGCGCTCCAGCCTCCTCTGTCCTCTACTATCTCACGAGGTTTGCTCAAGGTCATGGCCATTGACTCAATGATGCTATCTAACCATCTCATCCTCTGTTGTCCCCTTCTCCTTTCGCTTTCAATCTTTCCCAGCATCAGGGTCTTTTCCAATGTGTCAGCTCTTCACATCAGATGGCCAAATTATAGGACCATCAGCCTCAGTATCAGTCCTTCCAATGAATATTCAGGGTTCATTTCCTTTAGGATTGACTGGTTTGATCTCCTTGGAGTCGAAGGGATTCTCAAGAGTCTTCTCTAGCACCACAATTTGAAAGTATCAATTCTTCAGTGCTCAGCCTTCTTTATGGTCCAGTTTTCACATCCATACATGACTTCTGGAAAGCTGTATCTTTGACTATACAGACCTTTATCAGTAAAGGGATATCTCTGCTTTTTAATCTGCTGTCTGGGTTTGTCACAGGTTTCCTTCCAAGGAGCAAGTGTCTTTTAATTTCACGGCTGCAGTCACAGTCCTCAGTGATTTTGGAGTCCAAGAAAATAAAATCTGTAACTGCTTCCATTTTTTCCCATTCTATTTACATGAAGTGATGGGACCAGATGCCATGATCTTGTTTTTTTAATGTTCAGTTTCATACTGGATTTTTCACTCTTGTTTTTCACCTTCATCATTCTTGAGTTCTTTACATTCTCTTAATAACTGCATTATCATTCTTGATCATAATGGGAGACTACTGGACAGGAAGTAGACCCATTCTAGAACATCAAAAGTGCTCCTACAACAAATTCATATCCTAATTTTAACTAATTTTCCTTATAATGTCTTCAATATAAAACTACTCTGTATTAATTGTCACTCCTTAGTAATGAGCAGATGTAGCTTATGATGAAAATAAATAAATAAAAATACCTATTTATTTTAGGTGGAAATAGTAAAGCCCAATTACAGGTGAATAATGCCCTCTTGGTAGAAAAATTTTCAAGAAAAAGTGACCTTTCAAGTGGTAGAAAAGGACCTTTCTGGAGAAAATTTTCCCAGTACTTTTAGAAGGCTCATTTAGAAAATGCCACCTAACCACTGAGTAAAGGCATGTTCTGTACAAAATGATTTTATATTTAGTTTGAACTTTATACAAGCAATTTGGCTGTTCCTGATATAGCATGCGGTGACAAGAAAAGAGAGATTAACACCATTCTTTCTAAGCACTGAAGTAAAAACTGGCTAAATATGCTGAATCCAAGTGTCAATTTACTTTCTCAAGTAGTGACATGATAAGCTTTGTGATAGTCTTTATTTCTGTCACAAAATGATTAAAATGTGTTTTTACTGAAAATCTTAAACATACTGCAGCACAAGTTATAACATATATCAATAAAGGATCAAATAAAATATATTATTTTATATATTCTGCATTTTTCTTGGTTTTCAATAAATATTCTTAACAAAATCTAATTAGTGGATTGACTGAGCCTCAGAGTTCCTGTATAATTGCATTGGTAATTGTAATTATGAATATGTCCCCAACCCCCAACATGTATGTTGAAATCCTAATTCTCAAGATGAAGTTCTCAAAAGATGGAGCTTTTAGGAGATGACTAGGTGTCACTCATAAAGATGGAGCTCTCATGAATGGGATTAGTGTTGTAAAAACTGGTAAGCACAAAGCTCACCTAAGTAGAGCTGGGAGACCAGAGAGGGGAGCTCTCATGCCCTGCAGGGACAGCAGAACAAGACTGAAAAAAAAGACTCCTTGTCTTCCCTGATAAGGACTCAACCAATGATAAGCCATGGACTGTTTTCTACAGGTCTTCCAACTTCCTTTTCCTCTCTCTTTGGTCAAACTTTTACTAGAAAAACATAAGATACATATTTAATGAAATCATAACAGCTATAGATGTGTACAAGTCACAAATTTAATGAATTTTCACAAAGTGAACATGTCTCTATAGCCTACATTCAGATTAAGAGTAGGTACGTTTATATGCGTAACTGAAGCACTTTCCTATACACCTGAAACTAACAGCATTGTTAACCAACTATACTCCAGTATAAAATAAACTTAAAAAAAGAGTCACAAAATAAACATATTTGCATTTCAAAATAAAGAAACAGACCTTTAACAGAATCTTGGTATTGATCTCATGTTCCTTTTAAGTCACTAATCTCTTTCCCAAGGTTATTGTGATAATGACTTCTAATAACATTACAGTAATTTTGCATGTAAATGAACTTGATATAAAAAGAATTGTATACTGAATACACTATTGTATATACCTTCTTTTGCTCAACAGTATGTTTATGAGATTCATCTATTATTTTTATTCTTATTATCTATTAACAACTAAAATGTCCATCAACAGATGAATTGATAAAGAAGATGTGGTGTGTATGTGTGCATATATATATATATACACAGAAAGAGAGAGAGAGAGAATGGAATACTACTGAGCCATAACAAAGGATGAAACTTTGCCATTTGCAGCAACAGGACATTATGCTAAGTGAATAAGTCAGACAAATAAAAACAAATGGTGTATGATGCAGCTAACATGTGAAATCTAAAAAATATAACAGACTGGTGAATAAATCAAAAGCATGCTCACAGATATAGAGAATAAATTAGTGGCTATCCATGGGGAGAGGAGAGGGAGCAGAAACACAGGGGCAGGAAGAAAAATGTTATAATGGGAATATATGGAAATATGTGTATGAAATGTTTTAAAATTATAAAGAGTTGTAAAAATCTTTAATTCAATAAAAATAAGTAAAATAATTAGATTTAAAAAATTCATATTGTCTTTTAATATCATTAACTTAATGGTAATTATGTCTTATCTCTTTTAGAACTCAATAAAAGTAAGAGCATCTTTCTGTGAATTGTGTAAAGCATAAGCTTAAAAATAGTAAGTAAAATTTTGCAATGTCAGATTATATTGAAAATAAAATCATACAGCTAGTACTAACCAGTTAATTAATATTTATTACAAACTCTGTTTCCTTATCATTTCTGCATTCTGGACAAATTAAACTATTTTGTATACATATTGATTTCCTCTAAGTTTTGTAGGAATTCTTGTATGAGATTGTTGTTCAGTCACTCAGTTGTCTCTGACTCTGCACCGCCATGGACTGCAGCATGCCAGGCTTCCCTGTCCACCAACTCCCAGGGCTTGCTCAAACTCATGTCCATCGAGTTGGTTATGCCATCCAGCCATCTCATCCTCTCTTGTTCCCTTCTCCTGCCTTCAGTCTTTGCCAGCATCAGGGTCTTTACTAAAGGGTCGGCTATTTGCATCAGGTGGCCAAAGGATTGGAGCTTCAGCTTCACATCAGTCCTTCCAATGAATATTCAGGACTGATTCCTTTAGGATGGACTAGTTTGGTCTTCTTATAGTCCAAGGTACTCTCAAGAGTCTTCTCTAACACCACAGTTCAAAACCATCAATTCTTCAGCGCTCAGCTTTCTATATGGTCCAACTCTCAAATTCATACGTGACTACTGAAAAAACCATAGCCTTGACTATATGGACCTTTGCCAGCAAAGTGTTGTCTCTGGTTTTTAATGCTCTGTCTGTGTTTATCATAGCTTTTCTCCCAAGGAGCAAGGCTCTTTTAATTTTACGGCTGCAGTCACATGTCTTACACTGATTTTGGAGAATAAAGTCTGTCAGTGTTTCCATTTTTTCCCCATCTGTTTGTCATGAAATGATGGGACCAGATGCCATGATCTTCATTTTTTGAATGTTGAGTTTTAAGCCAGTTTTTTCACCCTCGTCAAGAGGTTCTTTAGTTCCTCTTTACTTTCTGCCATTAGTGTGGCATTATCTGCATATCTGAAGTTATTGATATTCACCCAGCAGTCTTGATTCCAGCTTGAGCTTCATCCAGCCCAGCAGTTCACATGATGAACTCTGCATATAAGTTAAGTAAACAGGGTGACAATATATAGCCTTGATGTACTCCTTTCTCAGTTTTGAAGAAGTCCATTGTTCCATGTTCAGTTCTAACTGTTGCTTCATGACCTGTATACAGGTTTCTCAGGAGGCAGGTAAGGTCTGGTACTCCCATCTTTTGAAGAATTTTCCACAGTTTGTTGTGATCTGCACAGTCAAAGATTTAGCATAGTCAATGAAGCAGAAGTAAATGTTTTTCTGGAATTCTCTTGCTTTTTCTATGATGCAAAGAATATTGGCAATTTGATCTCTGGTTCCTCTGTCTTTTCTAAATCCTGCTTGGACATTTGAAAGTTCTCAGTTCACATACTGCTGAAACCTAGCTTGAAGGATTTTGAGCATGATCTTGCTATCATGTGAAATGAGTGCAGTTATGTGGTAGTTTGGACATTCTTTAGCATTGCCCTTCTTTGAGACTGGAATGATAACTGACCTTTCCAAGTCCTGTGGCCACTGCTGAGTTTTCCAAATTTACTGGCATATTGAATGCAACATTAACAGCATCATCATTTAAGATTTGAAATAGCTTACTTGGAATCCCATCACTTCCACTAACTTTGTAGGAAAGCTTCCTAAGGCCCACTTGACTTTGCACTCCAGGATGTCTGGCTCTAGGTGAGTGATCATCTTGGTTATGCAGGTCATTAAGACCTTCTTTTGTAAAGTTCTTCTGTGTATTCTTGCCACCTCTTCTTAATATCTTCTGTTTCTGTTAGGTCCATGGTGTTTCTGTTCTTTGTCATCCCCATCTTAGCATGATATATTCCCTTGTATCTCTAATTTTCTTGATAAGATCTCCGTTTTTACCCCATCCTATTGTTTTCCTGTATTTCTTTGCATTATTCACTTAAGAAGGCTTTCTTACCTCTCCTTGCTATTGTTTGTAACTCTGCATTCAGATGGGTTTATCTTTCCTATTCTCCTTTGCCTTTTACTTTTCTCTTTTCTCAGCTATTTGTAAGGCCTCCTCAGACAACCATTTTGACTTTTGGAATTTCTTTTTCTTGGGGATGGTTTTGATCACGATGAAGGTGATATTTGTTTTTCTCTTTCAAATCCAAGTCTTTTATGTCTCCTGTATTGGCAGGCAGGTTCTTTACCACTAGCGCCACCTGGGAAACCCACTCTGAATAACAGGCTCTGCAAATGTTGTCTGCTGCTGCTGCTAAGTCACTTCAGTCGTGTCCGACTCTGTGCGACCCCATAGACGGCAGCCCACCAGGCTCCCCTGTCGCTGGGATTCTCCAGGCAAGAACACTGGAGTGGGTTGCCATTTCCTTCTCCAATGCATGAAAGTGAAAAATGAAAGTGAAGTGGCTCAGTCATGTCCGACTGTCTACTAATACATATGTCTGGAATTTAGGGAATGGTACTGATAAACCGATTTGCAGGCGGGATCAGAGACACAGACATAGAGAGTGGACATGTATACAGAATGGGGAAGGTGAGTGGGACAAATTGAGCGGGTGGCGTTGAAATAGACACACCATTGTTCTTGTTCTTGTTTAGTCACCAAGTTGTGTATGATTCTTTTGCGACCCCATGGACTGTAGCCCAGCAGGTTCCACTGTCCATTGGATTTCCCAGGCAAGAATACTGGAGTGGGTTGCCATTTTCTTCTCCAAGGGATCTTCCTGATCCAGGGATTGAACTCACATTTCTTGCATTGGCAGGTGGATTCTTTATCACTGAACCACCAGGGAAGTCCATTCAGTTCAGTTCAGTTCAGTCACTCAGTCGTGTCCGACACTTTGCAACCCCATGAATCCCAGCACGCCAGGCCTCCCTGTCCATCACCAACTCCCAGAGTTCACTGAGACTCAGGTCCATCGAGTCAGTGATGCCATCCAGCCATCTCATCCTCTGTTGTCCCCTTCTCCTCCTGCCCCCAATCCCTCCCAGCATCAGAGTCTTTTCCAATGAGTCAACTCTTTGCATGAGGTGGCCAAAGTACTGGAGTCTCAGCTTTAGCATCATTCCTTCCAAAGAAATCCCAGGGCTGATCTCCTTCAGAATGGACTGGTTGGATCTCCTTGCAGTTCAAGGGACTCTCAAGAGTCTTATTTACCATGTGTTAAATAGATAGCTAGTGGGAAGTTGAGATATAACACAGGCAGCTCAGCCCAGTGCTCTGAGATGACCTAGAGGGTGAGCTGGGGTGAGTGGGAGGAAAATGAAAGGATATGGCTGATTCATGTTGTTTTAAGGCAGAAGCTAACACATTGTAAGGCAAGATCCTCCAATTAGAAATAAATTAAAAATGAAAAAGAAGGTAAAGCTACTTCCTGGAACAAATCCCAAGCCCAATAAAGAGTGTGTAACCAGAGGAAGTGATTATCAAAAGTGCTGAAACCAGCCCTGATATTTTAAATGGTTAATTGTATATGAGATTCATAATATCATTAAATATAGTAAATTTTTTTCCAGGTAGAAATTCATGAAACACTAAGAAAAATACACCTGTCTCTTTAGTTTTAGAATGTGTCTAGATTGCCTGATTGCTAAATATAGAGCATTCTTCCCCTTTCAGGGTAATGTTAAAATAAAAAAAATACTGAATTTATAATAAAATGAGTAAATCCTAATGGTGTGAGAAAATTATTCTATATGTATACTTATACTGTTCTTGCTATGTGAAAATTGTATTGATAATGTTCAGGTAAAGGATAGAGAAGTAATTTTAGTTTCTTTAGGTAATTCACACAGATTTTGAGCATAGTAACACTTTGAAATAAAATCTAGTTATTAGAATTCATATTAATCATAATTGAATTTTGGCAAATTTGGGGAGAGAAAGTTGGAATGGAATAAAGTTGAGGTGGGCAGTTGTTCAGTAAGAAGTCATTTTACCAATTCTAGAATATCATATTCAATGATGATATTAATTTATGAATCATCTTTTCTAAATAGTTATCCTTCTAGGTCATAAATTTAAGACAGCTTCATAAAAAATGACATTATTGAAAAGAATAAATTATTTTCTAGGCTTTAAATATTCAAGGTAAACAATTCTAAAAGTAAGAGATTTGAGAGCAAGTGTTAAAATATAGAAGCCTGTAAGAAAATTCATTGTGAGATTTATACGATCAAATAAAATTGTCTTTCCAGGAGAATACTTTAATTTCTGAATCTGTGGTAAATTAAAGCAAAGAAAAACAACTTGAAAATACAGAGTCAAGGTTTACCCAAGTGGTGACTAACTGTCAAGATTTATTCAGTGAGTCTGTAGAATAAAGTGAATTTATTTAAATTTAACCTAAACTATTTCTCTGTCTATTATCTAATCTACCCATTCATTTATCATTCTTTCTTTCAAGAAATTCTATCCTCATTACGTGCTAGACACTGTTATGGTGGTGGTCAATTAGTAGCTAAGTTGTGTTTGACTCTTGAGACCCAAAGGGCTGTAATCTGCCAGGCTCCTCTATCCATTGTATTTCCCAGGCAAGAATACTGCAGTGGGTTGCCATTTCCTTCTCCAGGGGATCTTCCTGACCCAGGGATTGAATCCAGGTCTCCCATATTGCAGGCAGATTCTTTACTAGCAAAGCCACAAGGGAAGCCCAAGAATACTGGAGTGGGTAGCCTATCCCTTCTCCAGAAGATATTCCCAATCCAGGAAGCAAACCAGGGTCTTCTGCATTGCAGGTGGATTCTTTACCACTGAGCTATCAGGGAAGCCCAGCCACTGTTATACATACTCACTTCAGTTCAGTTCAGTCACTCAGTCATGTCTGTCTCTTTGCGACCCCATGGACTGCAGAATGCCAGGCTTCCCTGTCCATCACCAACTCCCAGAGCTTACTCAAACTCATGCCCATCGAGTCGGTGATAACATCCAACCATCTCATCCTCTGTCAGCCCCTTCTCCTCCTGCCTTCAATCTTTCCCAGCATCAAGGTATTTCCAAATGAGTCAGTTCTTCCCATCAGGTGGCCAAAGTATTGGAGTTTCAGCTTCAGCATCAGTCCTTCCAAAGAATATTCAGGACTGATTTCCTTTAGAATGGACTCGTTGGATCTCCTTGCATTCCAAGAGACTCTCAAGAGTCTTCTCCAGAACCACAGTTCAAAAGCATCAATTCTTCAGTGCTCAGCTTTCTTTGGAAAATGAAAATAAACAGGACCACCAAAGGCTTGCTCTAAAGGAGGTTTTATTTTAGTGTTAAACTAAACAAGGAAGTAAATGTATATTATTATTTCATGTAGTTATTGTAATATTTATAATTTTTAAAAGTTGCAATTGACAGTGCCATAATATACACATGACACTTGTTCAAAACTCAACTCTACACCAGTTAGCTGCTGAAACTAAAATATTATACTCCATGAATTGTCAGAAGACAATAAATATGAACTGTAGAGGCAAGTACAGGAGTTTGGTTATAGAAGTCTTTTTAAACTGTTGTTATTGTTCAGTCTCTCAGTTGTGTCCAACTCTTTGCAATCCCATGAACTTCAGTATGCCAAGCTTCCCTTCCTTGTCCTTCACCATCTCCTGGAGTTTGCTCAAACTCATGTCCATTGAGTCGATGATGTCATCCAACTGTCTCATCATTATATGATTACATAATCATCATGGTACTTCATTATAAAGACATATAAAGAAGCCTTTATAAATACTTAATGCTTTAGTAATGACCATGGTGGATTCTTATTGATGAAATTAAAGGTATTCAAAATTTAAATTTTAAATTTTGATGGGTTACATATTTAGAGAGTCATCCACATTTGTATACTTAGTATAAGAATCCTGCAAACCCAATATCCTTTGCCTTTAGAGATAAGGGAGAAGAGTCGGTCCATAAATGGTCCTCTGTCTTACTGATTGGATGGATTTCTACTTGTCTGATTCCAACAAAGAGTAACTAGACCACTAGTCTTGCCTGGGACTTCCCTGGTTGTGTAGAGGTTAAAAATCCCCCTCCAGGGCAGAGAACGCAGGCTCAATCCCTGATCAGGGTACTAAGATCACACTAAGAGGAGGTATGCCCAAGAGGCACAGCTACTGAGCCCACATTCTGGAGTCCACGTGCCAAAGCTAGAGAGAAGCCTGAGTGCCACACTAAGACTCAACACAACAAGATAAATAAATAAATAAAAAGAATCGCTGCTGCTAAGTTGCTTCAGTTGTGTCCGACTCTGTGTGACCCCATAGATGGCAGCCCACCAGGCTTTGCCTAAAAGTATCCTGTCTATTTCAGATGAGCCTTTAATAAAAGTTAGCTATCAAATTATTTAAGAAGACAGAGCATCAGGACTCTATAATTTACAGAACAATTTATAATTATTTTGGTACTTGCTTTCTAGTAAATTATTTATTTAACAAAACTTTGGATGAGTTGCAGAATTTAGTCTGGAAATTTTCATGACCCTGTAAGATTGTGAGGAAGCGGTTCACCCTTATTTTCTTCTAACTACTTTTAGTGTCTGCCATTTTGTACCACAGAGAATGCAAGAATTTGGCAAAAATTGTTTAAGTAAGTTTATAAAAGTAGTAAAGAATTATAAAGAAAGTTAAAACAAAACAAATTGTTATCTCCTTACCACAGGATGCATATCCCTGGAGAAGAGAATGGCAACCCACTCCAGTATTTTTGCCTGGAGAATCCCACGGACAGAGGAACCTGTTAGGCTACAGTCCATTGGGTTGCAAAGAGTCAGACATGAATGAGCAGCTAAGCACAGCACAAGATGTATATGGGAGGGTGATTTTAAAATTCAGTCTAGGAAATCTTCACTAAGAAAACGGGATTTAAGCAGAAACCTGAATAAAGTGAAGGAGTGAGACTGGCGATTGGTGAAACTAACCCCAGGTGGAGGAAATGACAAGTTGAAAGGCACTTAGACGGGGACAAGCTGTGCACATTCAAGAAACATTCTGAATGCCAGCCAATTTGGGCAGGATGAGTGACAAGCACAATATTAGAAGTCAGAAAAATAAACAGAACTCAGATCATATGGGCTTCCCTGGGGACTTGGATGGTAAGTCACAATGCGGGGACCTGGGTTTGATCCCTGGGTTGGGAAAATCCCCTGGAGTAGGAAAAGGCAACCCACTCCAATATGCTTACCCAGAGAATTCTGTGGACAGAGGTGCCTGCAGGGCTACAGTCCTTGGGGTGGCAAAGAATGGGACAGGACTGAGCAACTAACACTTCCACTTCCACTTCCAGATCATATCAAGTACTGTTGACCATTAAGTTTGTCATCATTTGGAACAAATGCCAAGGCGTTGGAGAGATTTGAGCAGGAAGGTAATCTGATTTAAAAATTTACTGATTTAAAAATGTACTCTCTGGTATTTGTGTGCAGAATAGGTTTTGAAGTATCAAGAGTGAAAGTCATGAGAAAATCTGTTGTAGCACTGTAGACAAGAGATCATGAAGTCTTCACATATTTTAATAATGGAGAAAAGGGCAAAGGCTGGCAGAGTTTGGCCAAGAGAACACACTGGTCATAGCAAACAATCTCTTCCAACAGCACAAACACAAGTGATGACTCTACACATGGACATCACCAGGTGGAAATACTGAAATCAAATTGATAATATTTTTTGTGACTGAAGATGGAAAGCTCTATACAGTCAGTAAAAAGAAGACCTGCAGCTGACTGTGGCTCATATCGTTATCTCCTTACCACAAAGTGTAGGCTTAAATTGAAGAAAGTAGGGAAAACTGCTAAGTCATTCAGGTATGACCTCAGTCAAACCCCTTATGATTATATACTGGAGGTGATAAATAGATTCAAGAGATTAGATCTGGTAGACAGAGTGCCTGAAGAACTATGGATGAAGGTTAAAAACATTGTACAGGAGGCAGTGACCAAAACCATGCAAAAGAAAAAGAAATACAAGAAGGCAAAGTGGTTGTCTGGGGAGGCCTTACAAAAGCTGAGGAAAGAAGCAAATGGCAGGGGAGAAAGAGAAAGATATATACCCAGCTGAATGCAGAGTTCCAGAGAAGAGCAAGCAGAGAGAAGGAAGCCTTACGTGAACAATACAAAGAAACAAAGTAAAACAATAGAATGGGAAAGACTAGCATTCTCTTCAAGAAAATTGGAGATAGCAAGGGAAAATTTCATGCAAGGAGGGGCATGATGAAGGACAAAACTGGTAAGGACCTAACAGAAAGAGAAGGGATTAAGGTGGCAAAAATACATAGAAGAACTATACAGAAAAAAAAGATCTTAATGAACTGCATAACCACTGTGGTGTGATCACCTAGAGCCACACATCCTGGAGTGTGAGGTCACATGGGCCGTAGGAAGCTTTCCTACAAACAAAGCCAAGAGGTGATGGAAATCCCACTGAGCTATTTCAAGTCTTAAAAGATGATGCTGTCAAAGTGGTGCACTCAATATGTGAGCAAATTTGGAAAACTCGGCAGTGACCACAAAACTAGAAAAGGTCAGTTTTCATTCCAGTCCCAAAGAAGGGCAATGCCAAAGAATGTCCAAGCGACCACACGATTGCACTCATTTCACATGACAGCAAGGTTATGCTCAAATCCTTTAAGCCAGGCTTCAGCAGTATTTGAACTGAGAAATTCCATATATACAACCTGGATTTAGAAAAGGCAGAGGAATCAGAGATCAAATTGCCAACATTCGCTGGATCATCAAAAAAGCAAGGGAATTCCAGAAAAGCATCTCCCTCTGCTTCTTTGACTACACTAAAGACTTTGTGTGGATCACAGCAAACTTTGGAAAATTCTTCAAGCGATGGGAATACAAGACCACCTGATCTGTTTCTTGAGAAGCCTATATACAGGTCATGAAGCAACAGTTAGAACCATGGAACAATGGACTGGTTCAAAATTGGGAAAGGAGTATGACAAGACTGTATAACATCACCCTGGTTAAGTAAGAAAACGACACAGGATCAGTGATGTGAAGTAAATCTGTTAGAGATGTCAAAAGGGTTGAAATCGTGAAAAAATTTTGGAGTGGAGATATTGGAACTGGAAGATCAGTGTGCATTAGTCTGTTGAGGTTACCATAACCAAATACCAGAGATGGGTGGCTTCAACAAAAGAAATTTATTTCTCACAACGCTCAGATCAGCTCAGATCAGTCACTCAGTCGTGTCTGACTCTTTGCGACCCCATGAATCACAGCACGCCAGGCCTCCCTGTCCATCACCAACTCCCGGAGTTCACTGAGACTCACGTCCATCGAGTCAGTGATGCCATCCAGCCATCTCATCCTCTGTCGTCCCCTTCTCCTCCTGCCCCCACAACGCTAGAGACTGGGAATTCTTAAATCAAGGTGCTGGCCAGTTCACTTCCTGATAAGAGCTGTATTCCTGGCTTACAGATGGAAGCCTTCTTGCTGTGCCTTCACTTGGCTGAGACAGAAAGCTCTAGTGTTCTTTCCTTTTTTTATAAGGACACACCTGGAAGACGCAACCACACTTAACCTAAATTACTTCCGTAAAAGGCTCCATCTCCAAGCACACTCACAAGGACGGTTAAGTCTTTACAATGTAAATTTTGAGAAGACAGAAACATGTAGTTCATAGTAGAGAGAAAACAAGGTCTAGAAAGTAGATGTTGTAAACCAGCTTTTGGAGAATGTTTCACTTTGATGATGAGAATGTATAAAGCAGTGCCTGGAGGAGAGACATATAACATTTCAAGTTCTCCTTGTGATTTGCCTATTTTATTTCTAATCCACACTAGATATATTCACCCTCTTCCTCTTTCTCTCTGTCTCTTTTTTTCCCCCTCTTTCTCTTAAAAAAATAGTATCAAGTGAGTGCTAAACACAAGATTAAAAGGCTCATATCTGTGACTGGGCTAGTGGACTTATATTATTATCTTTTAATTCAAGAAGTCTCAATTAAATATCCTTTGGATAAGACCTATATCTTAAAAGGAAATGTTTCAAGTAAGTTTTTCTGGTTTGCAGTAAAAATTAACAATGCTCTCTTGATAAGACTAATTTAAGTCTTTCAAGCCAGGCTTCAACAGTATATGAATCAAGAACTTCTAGATGTACAAGCTGGATTTAGAAAAGACAGAGGAATCCGAGATCAAATCGCCAACATCCGTTGAATCATAGGAAAAACAAGAGAATTTTTTAAAAAAGATCTACTTCTGATTCATTGATTACAATGAAGCCTTTTACTGTGTGGATAACAACAAACTGTAGAAAATTCTTAAAGAGATGGGAATAACAGACCACCTTACCTGTCTTGGGAAACCTGTATGCAGGGCAAGAAACAGAATTGGACATGGAACAAATGACTAGTCCAAAATTGGGAAAGAAGTTCGTCAAGGCTGTATTTTGTCACCCTGCTGGTTTAATGCAAGCACATCATGCAAAATGCAGGGCTAGATGACTCACAAGCTGGAATCAAGATTGCTAGAAGAAATAGCAACAACCTCAGAGATGCAGATGATACCACTCTAAAGGCAGAAAGTGAAGAGGAACTAAAGAGCCTCTTGATGAATATAAAAGAGGAGAGTGATAAAGCTGGCTTAAAACTCAGCATTCAAAAAACAAAGATCATGTCATTTGGTTCCATCATTTCATAGCAAATCGATTGGGGGAATGTGAAAATGGCAGATTTTCCTTTCTTGGGCTCCAAAATCACTACAGACAGTGATTGCAGCCATAAAATTAAAAGACACTTGTTCCTTGGAGGAAAAGCCATGACAAACCTAGACAGGGTATTAAAAAGCAAAGACATCACATTGCAGACAAAGGTGTGTATAGCCAAAGCTATAATTTTTTTCAATAGTATGTATGGATGTGAGAGTTGGACCATCAAGAATGCTGAACACCAAAGAATTAATGTCTGGGGATTGTGGTGCTGGAGAAAACTCTTGAGAATTCCTTGGACAGCAAAGAGATCAAACCAGTCAATTTTAAAGGAGATCAACTCTGAATATTCATTAGAAGGACTTATGCTGAAGCTAAAGTTCTTCGATCTTAAACCAGAATAGCTAGAAATCAAAGATAGCATTAAATTACAGTTTTGGATAGGTATTTGAATGTATTTGCTCTTATATAAAAAAAGATTTGGCTCTCATATTTAACTTTATAAAAGCACTATCATATAATTTATTTATCCTGTCTAGAGAGTATGAGAAATTCTGAATAATCTTCCAAATCTTTCCAAGGAAATGATCTGGCAAGCTGTGCCAGGAAAAAAAGTGAATACACAAGGAAATGTTAAATTATTGTAGCACATCCAAGCAATAAATCTTGAAAGATAAAAGAATTAGACTTGATATACACATTTCTAAGACTCATGGATCTATAAAGACTCTTTAAGAAAGTACAGAATTAAATTTATCATGTTTAGGTAATCTTAATCCCACGGACGGAGGAGCCCGGTAGGCTGCAGTCCTTGGGGTCGCTGAGTCAGACACGACTGAGCGACTTCACTTTCACTTTTCACTTTCACGCACTGGAGAAGGAAATGACAACCCACTCCAGTGTTCTTGCCTGGAGAATCCCAGGGACGGGGAAGCCTGGTGGGCTGCCGTCTATGGGGTCGCACAGAGTCGGACACGACTGAAGCGACTTAGCAGCAGCAGCTTCTCCATATTAGTATGGATTTTATAGTTGCTAGGTCTTCAGGGAGGAGAACTTCTAAGCTCTTCTTTGTCTCTTGGTATTTCCCAAGCAGTTTCTACTGGGGACTTGAGAGCACTCCCTCTTAAGAAAGAATATAGAGCTATGGATTTGTACTGGGCTTCCCTCTTGGCTCAGAGGGTAGAGAACCTGCCTCTGATGCAGGATACTTGGGTTCAATCCCGGGGTCGGGAAGATTCCCTGGAGAAGGGAATGACAACTTTTTTGTATTGGTATTCTTGTCTGGAGAATCCCATGGACAGAGGAACCTAGCAAAGAGTCAGACATGACTGAGTGACTAACACATTCACTACTGTGCTTGTAAGTGCAATCGCTTATGCAGTTTACAGATAATAATGGTCCTTCTAGAATTTTCACTTTTCCTAGGTAAATTCTTCTGAAAAACTGCCATTTTCTTTCTGTTCATCTTATCTGCCTTTGGCAAATCTAGATCAGGCAGCCTAGAGGAACTCCTCTCTTGAAATTAGGGAGAATATTTGTCTTATATCTAATACTCCCACTCCCTTGCTTTGGTTTTTTCTCTGGGTGGCAGCTCTTAGATCTGCCCGGAGATCTAAGACTTTGGGTTCTGATATGAAAACAGAAAGAAAAGCACATGAGCCTTGAACTTTTAGGCCTACTTAGTTTAGAGAAAGATGTTCTTCATGGGTCTAGCATAGCTCTGCATGATAGCTCTATGTCTATCATGGTTTGACACCAAAACCCTTACAAATAATAAAAAGTGGCCCTCTTAACCTGTGAATGTATTTTCATCAAGTATTTTGAGAAGAGAAAACATGGGTAAAGCACTCAGGCATTTCTGTTTCCTTGGTGTAATTCTGTCTTAAGCAATTATCATCCTCTAAATATAATGCCACATATTTAAGAGTAATTACCAATAATAAAAATATATGTATAACCCCCCCCAGAAATGTATAGCCTAGTTTTGTTACTAAAGGAATAGACGTAAGTAGGTGCCGAGCTACTTATGAACAAATTTAAAATAATAAGTTCAGTGTGTTTGCATTGAACTTAGCCATGTAGTAATTACAACAGCACATGGTAAGATTTTAATAAATGAAAGGTTATAGTTGAATCATGCGAATACACCGGGATTCTGGCCCCCAGAGGAGAAGAATTCAATCCGGGGCCAGAGACGAGGCTTGATCGCTCAGAGGTTTTGTGTAATAAAGTTTTATTAAAGTATAAAGGAGATAGAGAAAGCTTCTGACATAGGCATCAGAAGGGGGCAGAAAAAGTACCCGCTTGCTAGTGTTAACAATGAAGTTATATAATCCAAAGAATGTCTGGAGGTTGTAAAGACCTCATCAGACCTACCCACATAATTTACGTTTTAAGATAACACTGTCCTCAGGCAGGATACATCCTTGTAAAGACCAGGTCTACTCCCATAATTTACACTTTAAGATAACAGAAGGTTTAATCCAAAGACTGTCCTTAGGCAGGATACATTATTGTTATATAATCCTGAAAAAAAGTTTGTCCTTTCTTCCTCCTTGAGAATTCCAGACCCCTCTCTCCTTGGGGAACCCTAGACTCCCTATCAACCTGCCTAGGAAATGACTCTCTCATAAATATGTAATGAAATCAAGAATTCATAACCTATGTGCTGTTAGGTATTCTCTTAGAGAATACCCAAATAGAACTGAAAGCAAAGAAAATCTCCAAAGGATAAAGTGGCTCAATAAAAAGACTTGTTATAGTTTTAGGAATCAGTGAACAAGAGGAAGATGCAAAAGGAAATAATGTATTAACTACTTTCTAATCGTTTTTAGACTTTGGGAATCTGTCATCAATATTGAATACGTGTGTGTGTGTGTAATCAATAATCTTACTCTGCTGGTGGCTGAAGCAACAATAGAAATCAAATATTTTTCTATTTTAATGTTAAATATATCCCTTCTTTGGATTATCTGTTAATTACGAAGGGCATTTGTAACTGTATCTCCAGATGGTAGAATTAATCAAAGAACAAGCAACAGGAAGTTTTCAATAAACGGCTGTACTACATGAACAGCAAAATGGCTTTTAAATCATTTTTTAGTAAATATCTTGATATTATTATCTCTTAAATTTGAACTGTGGAATATTGATTTTTTTCTTGGAAATTTTTTCAGCCTACTAGTTATGTCATTTATTACTTGATTTATAACTGCAGCACTCTAATACAATGTTAATTTTAGTGTACTACTTGCTTCATATTTTTCTACTACTGGGAAATGGTAAAAAAAAAAACACACACAATAATTATTTAGTTTCATATACTATGCATATCAGATCATTTGTACTAGAATGGAAATCTTATAGAATCTAGTCTTAAATTTTATCATTTTTAACACTGAAAAAAATTTAAAAGAAAGAAAAAGAATACTCCCTACATTGCAGCTACCCCTATAAATTCTAGATATTCAGAGTCTAAGGACATCTATACAAGTACATTAATTATTTCCCTACCTTTTTTCAAATTTTTTCAAAAAGAAGCTTGAATTATCTTTATTTGATTTACTAGTGGCTGAAGGTAAAAGCCTTGTTTTGAAAACACGTTTATAAGAGATGAATGCTTTTTATCAATTTATATGTTATGTTTGTTCTATTGAAATCAATAGCACTTTATTTTGACTCATAAGCTTTCTTTGTTTTGAAATCCCCAAGTGTCTTTACATTAGTAAACAGAAACCAAGTTAAAAAAAATACTAAAAATACAAAAAAGGAGTCTTACATAAAACTATATTGTACAGCATCATGTAAACACAACTTATTGCAGTCGATTTAGATGTGATTATCCACATTGTCCATCTAGTCAAAGCTATGGTTTTTCCAGTGGTCATGTATGGATGTGAGAGTTGGACTGTAAAGAAAGCTGAGAACCGAAGAACTGAAGCTTTTGAACTATGGTGTTGGAGAAGACTCTCGAGAGTCCGTTGGACTGCAAGGAGCTCCAACCAGTCTATCCTAAAGGAAATCAATCCTGATATTCTTTGGGGGATAGTATTTGAAGCTGAAGCTCCAATACTTTGGCCACCTGATGTGAAGAGTTGACTCATTTGAAAAGACCCTAATGCTGGGAAAGATTGAGGGTGGGAGGAGAAGGGGATGACAGAGGATGAGATGGCTGGATGGCATCACCGATTCAATGGACATGGGTTTGGGTGAACTCTGGGAGTTGGTGATGGACAGAGGGACCTGGCGTGCTGCAGTCCATGGGGTTGCAAAGAGTCAGACATGAATGAGTGACTGAAATGAACTGAAGGGAAAGATAGTGCCTTTTTTACATTGCCAGTGTTTTTTCTAGACAAAATCGTGTACTCAAACTTCAGATTCAACTCAAGCTACACTTTCCTCTGTGACCAACATCCTTTTACAGCTCTGCAGCTATTACAGGATAGATCCTTCAAAGTAAAGGCAAAAGCCAGAGTTTCAGTTTGAAGGCTTCCTCTATCTTTCTTTGGCCTAGAATTTCATTCTGATCCTCAGAGGTGGATGTGACACTAATCAGTGCATTGCAGGTATGTTTTCCTTAACTCTTCAGAAAGTGAACATGTTACGCATGTATGTGGTTTCCAGAGGTACATCCTGATGGGTTCAGTTGTTCATTGGTTACGTGTTGATCACATCACCTCCAGGAGAATCTGTGTGATTATAATCTAGTAGACTCCTTGCTTTTATCTGTCATGCCTGGTTCACTTCCTCAAAATGTAAGTCTGTGTTAATTAATTTCTCAGTCGGTGTATGTATGTAAGTGTGTATGTCCTGACCTTGGATTTTCTCTCCTCAGATTGTAACCATAAAATCAGGCATTTTTTTTTTTTTTCGCTTTTCAGAGGAGAAACAATAAAATACATTTATGTTCTCCATACTGCAGGATATTATTATTGTATATGCTGAGCCAGATTTTTTTTAAGGCCTTTGCTGTTGCTTATTAAAAAGAGATACCTTTGGAAGCTGTTTGGGTTTTCAGTATGCATGGATAACTTGAATATTGCCTAAACTGAATGAAATATTTTAAAAAGAAGAGCAGAATTATTTGAATGGCTGTAAAACTAAGGATTGCAATATTTGCCAAACAAAATATAATTTTCAAAACAACTCAAAGTAGAAACATTATCCTGATTTTATTAGTAAGAAAGCTAAAAATTAGGTCAGTTACAGGTCAGGTTATAACTAACATTACCTTAGAGAGAGTCCTTAAACCTAGAAATCCTTTTTACCAAAGTTCTTTCCACGCTACAGTGCAATCATTCTTCAGTTCAGTTCAGTCACTCAGTCATGTCCCACTCTTTGTGACCCCATGAATCACAGTACGCCAGGCCTCCCTGTCCATCACCAACTCCCAGAGTTCACTCAGACTTACGTCCATCGTGTCAGTGATGCCATCCAGCCATCTCATCCTCTGTCGTCCCCTTCTCCTCCTGCCCCCAATCCCTCCCAGCATCAGAGTCTTTTCCAATGAGTCAACTCTTTGCATGAGGTGGCCAAAGTACTAGAGTTTCAGCTTTAGCATCATTCCTTCCAAAGAAATCCCAGGGCTGATCTCCTTTAGAATGGACTGGTTGGATCTCCTTGCAGTCCAAGGGACTCTCAAGAGTCTTCTCCAACACCACAGTTCAAAAGCATCAATTCTTTGGCACTCAGCCTTCTTCACAGTCCAACTTTCACATCCATACATGACTACTGGAAAAACCATAGCCTTGACTAGACGGACCTTTGTTGGCAAAGTAATGTCTTTGCTTTTGAATATGCTCTCTAGGTTGGTCATAACTTTCCTTCCAAGGAGTAAGCATCTTTTAATTTCATGGCTGCAGTCACCATCCGCAGTGATTTTGGAGCCCCAAAAAATAAAGTCTGTCACTGTTTCCACTGTTTCCCCGTCTATTTCCCATGAAGTGATGGGACCATAAGCCATGATCTTCGTTTTCTGAATGTTGAGCTTTAAGCCAACTTTTTCACTCTCTTCTTTCACTTTCATCAAGAGGCTTTTTAGTTCCTCTTCACTTTCTGCCATAAGGGTGGTGTCATCTGCATATCTGAGGTTATTGATATTTCTCCTGGCAATCTTGATTCCAGCTTGTGTTTCTTCCAGTCCAGCATTTCTCATGATGTACTCTGCATAGAAGTTAACTAAGCAGGGTGACAATATACAGCCTTGACGTACTCCTTTTCCTATTTGGAACCAGTCTGTTGTTCCATGTCCAGTTCTAACTGTTGCTTCCTGACCTGCATACAGATTTCTCAAGAGGCAGGTCAGGTGGTCTGGTATTCCCATCTCGTTCAGAATTTTCCACAGTTTATTGTGATCCACACAGTCAAAGGCTTTGGCATAGTCAATAAAGCAGAAATAGATGTTTTTCTGGAACTCTCTTGCTTTTTCCATGATCCAGCAGATGTTGGCAATTTGATCTCTGGTTCCTTGCCTTTTCTAAAACCAGCTTGAACATCTGAAAGTTCATGGTTCATGTATTGCTGAAGCCTGGCTTGGAGAATTTTGAGCATTACTTTACTAGCGTGTGAGATGAGTGCAGTTGTGCGGTAGTTTGAGCATTCTTTGGCATTGCCTTTCTTTGGGATTGGAATGAAAACTGACCTTTTCCAGTCCTGTGGCCACTGCTGAGTTTTCCAAATTTGCTGGCATATTGAGTGAAGCACTTTCACAGCATCATCTTTCAGGATTTGAAATAGCTCAACTGGAATTCCATCACCTCCACTAGCTTTGTTCATAGTGATGCTTTCTAAGGCCCACTTGACTTCACATTCCAGGAGATCTGGCTCTAGGTGAGAGATCACACCATTGTGATTATCTGGGTTGTGAAGACCTTTTTTGTATAGTTCTTCTGTGTATTCTTGCCATCCCTTCTTAATATCTTCTGCTTCTGTTAGGTCCATACCATTTCTGTCCTTTATCGGCAACCATTCTTACCCCGAGTCAAATGTCAACTGGAAAATGCACTGGATATATAGAATTTACACTAGCTTATTAGAGCAATTTTTCATAGTAAAACAAACTTGAAGCTACATATCAAAATAGATTTTTATATGACTTACATAGTCTATTGTAATCACAGAAAATTGACTGGTGATGCTGCTTTAAAACAACTCTGCCTATTAATATTTCAGACAGGGTTTGTCCAGTCCTGAAAACTAGATTTGGGGATGAATTGTGGTAGATTTTCAAACTAAATTATGGATTTTATTTGGAAGAATACTTAAGACCATTAAGACTTGATGCCATGTTACGGGCTGAATTGTGTCTCATCCATTCCTCCCTAAATTCATGTGCTGAAATTCCAAGCCTCAGTAGCTCACAATGTAAACCTGTGGGAGGCAGCATCTCTAAAGAGGCAGTTGGGGGAAAATAAGGTGATTATGGTGAGGTTTATCCACTCTGACTGGTGTCCTATAAGCAAAGGTGTGAAAGACACTGACACACACAGAGGGAAGACCAGGTAAAAATATGGGGAAACAAAAGCCATCTACAGACCAAGGAGAGAAGCCTAGAGAAACCATATCTGCCAACACCTTGCATCAGATTTCTAGCCCCTAGAATTAACAGAAAAATAATTATGCTTAAAGCTCAACATTCAGAAAACTAAGATCATGGCATTTGGTCCCATCACTTCATGGCAAATAGATGGGGAAACAGTGGCTGACTTAATTTTTCTGGGCTCCAAAATCACTGCAGATGATGACTGCAGCCATGAAATTAAAAGACACTTACTCCTTGGAAGGAAAGTTATGACCAACCTAGATAGCATATTGAAAAGCAGAGACATTACTTTGCCAACAAAGGTCCGTCTAGTCAAGGCTATGGTTTTTTCAGTAGTCATTTATGAATGTGAGAGTTGGACTGTGAAGAAGGCTGAGAGCCAAAGAATTGATGCTTTTGAACTGTGGTGTTGGAGAAGACTCTTGAGAGTCCCTTGGACTGCAAGGAGATCCAACCAGTCCATTCTGAAGGACATCAGTCCTGGGTGTTCATTGGAAGAACTGATGCTGAAGCTGAAAATCCAATACTTTGGCCACCTCATGCGAAGCGCTGACTCACTGCAAAAGACGCTGATGCTGGGAAAGATTGGGGGCAGGAGGAGAAGGGGACGACAGAGGATGAAATGGTTGGATGGCATCACCGACTAAATGGGCATAGGTTTGGGTGAACTCCGGGAGTTGGTGATGGACAGGGAGACCTGGCGTGGTGTGGTTCGTGTGGTTGCAAAGAGTCGGACACGACCGAGCACCTGAACTGAACTGAAGCCACCCAGTCTGTGGCACCTTGGTTATGGCAGCCCTAGTAAACTAATATATCATCTGATTTAGTACTTTAGGAACTAAGTTTTTCTGAGTTGCATCTTCATATAATTCCACTTGCGAATTATTTGTAAGATATAGAAATCATCCATGATAGCCTATGGTAAGAGAAATAGAATTTGTTGCCCAACATATTAAATGATGATGAACAGTTATTTTTGTAATGGTATTAAAGGGACACTCTGAATGTGATATGAGTGATGAGTCTCTATTTAGGACAGATGAACTATGACACACCTATTTGCTACACTGAAAAGAATATGAAAGAACAATTACAAGGCTGACATCATATGCTGCTGCTGCTGCTAAGTCACTTCATTTGTGTCGGACTCTGTGTGACCCCATAGACGGCAGCCCACCAGGCTCCCCCATCCCTGGGATTCTCCAGGCAAGAACACTGGAGTGGGTTGCCATTTCCTTCTCCAATGCATGAAAATGAAAAGTCAAAGTGAAGTCGCTCAGTCATGTCTGACCCTCAGCAACCCCATGGACTGCAGCCTACCAGGCTCCTCTGACCATGGGATTTTCCAGGCAAGAGTACTGGAATGGGGTGCCATTGCCTTCTCTGCATGAACTGTATAGTCCATGAAATTCTCCAGGCCAGAATAATGGATTGGGTAGTGCTTACCTTCTCCAAGGGATCTTCCCAACTCAGCATCGAACCCAGTTCTCCCGCATTGCGGGAATATTCTTTACCAGCTTGAGCCACCAGGGAAGCCTCCAAAATCACCCTAATAAGCATAAGGTGAATCAAATGAAATTTTTTGACAAATAAATATAGCAATTTTCATGCTACAGTCCATGGGGTCACAAAGAGTCAGACATGACTGAGCGACTATCACTTTAGCCTAGTATTAATAGTATCTCCTTTTATTCTCAAGGCTGCCTGCATTCAGTGAGAAATTATATGGTCATCTTAAGTAAATATTTGTGGTATTATTATTTTCCCAGGGTTGTCTGGTAGGATTTTCCTTATTTCTTTTAATTGGCAGCCATAATCACTTACACTTAGAAACATATTTCTCTTGTTGACACACACACACACAAACACACACACTCACAATTGTATTGAGAGTAGGTACCAAGAATAAGAACCAAGTTCTTCCACCACAAAATATGAGACCTATAAGAAAATATTTCTGTAAATTAGTGTATTAAAAGACCACCATTTTAGCTTGCATTTTTAAAAGATTTCTTAGATGTTACCTATCTTTTTGGAGGGAGAAATAAAAATATTTTAAATGGAAAGCTAAATTCTACTATGTTCATAGTAGAAATTGATCATATTTCTTGCATAAAGGAAGCAAAAAGATTTCACTCTCCCTCTGCTACCTGATAGAGCTGCTTCAAACTGAATTCTGTAGATATTGGAACCTCTCCTAGGACCTCCACACAGACATGTAATAATTAACTTTGTCAGATGGCTAGCAGTCGAAACCAATTATGTAGCAATGCAGACATGCACTGCCTCTCATAAAGAGAATGGAAAATTGCCTAATAAAATAAATAAAATCATTTATACTATTATGATAAATAGCCATTATTGCTTCGTGGTGTTTTTACCTTATCCACTCTTTCCAATGTAAAATAACCAATAATCTAAATGCCAGTACTGAAATTGAATTACCAAATCCTAGTAAACATTGAATCTAATCTTTAGTTCTATATTGCTATTTCTGCCATTACCTGTTTTTTTTTTTTTTTTTTTTTAACATTTGTTTCTTTGTCCTGTATTTATCATCGCAGATATCAACAAGGCCTGGGAACTGCTTTTCAGTTAAGGTTAATTCCAGCATTCTCTTCTTGACTAGTATTAAAGTACTAATTGGTTTCCCAAGGGTAGTTGTGCCTAACTTATTCCACTAATCATTGTGCTGCTGAAAGGCAAATAATAGTGAGAGGGTTTGCTGACAATTATCTACTTCTTGGAAAACTCATATCTTAGAAAAATGCAAAAATATAGGCATCTGCAAAGAAACTGCTCAAATTCAGCAATATAGTTTTTTTAATATAAATTTATTTATTTTAATTGGAGGCTAATTACTTTACAATATTGTATTGGTTTTGCCATACATCAACATTAATCTGCCACGGGTGTACACGTGTTCCCCATTCTGAACCCCCCTCCCACCTCTCTCCCCGTACCATCCCTCTGGGTCATCCCAGTGCACCAGCCCCGAGCGTCCTGTATCATGCATCGAACCTGGACTGGTGATTTGTTTCATATATGATATTATACATGTTTCAATGCCATTCTCCCAAATCATCCCACCCTCGCCCTCTCCCACAGAGTCCAAAAGACTGTTCTATACATCTGTGTCTCTTTTGCTGTCTCACATACAGGGTTATCATTACCATCTTTCTAAATGCCATATATATGCATTAGAATACTGTATTGGTGTTTTTCTTTCTGGCTTACTTCTCTCTGTATAATAGGCTCCAGTTTCATCCACTTCATTAGAACAGATTCAAATGTATTCTTTTTAACGGCTGAGTAATACTCCATTGTGTATATGTACCACAGCTTTCTTATCCATTCATCTGCTGATGAACATTTGGGTTGCAATATACTGTTGTGCCAGTAAGTGGTTGGGTTTTACTTGTGTATTTTAAAGCCTGAAGTAAGCTTACCTTTTATTAGAGCTAAGCTTTGAGCCTACCTATCCTTTCCTTTTCAAATTTGAGTCACTGGACTGATTAAATTGATTTGTTTAGACTCTTTTCTACCTGTTTTCTGATATGAAATTATTCTTTATAAACATATCCATAAATCCTAAATGCAGAAATGAATGTACTCATGATTTCTCAGCCACCCATGAAGAATTAAATCACACACACTCATATTTATATAATAAGTTTTAAATGAGACTATGTTGTGTATGATCAGAATTAGACCTTGAGTGCACAGTTGAGTACTAAAAAGTTATTTGTGTTTCCCTGGGCAGACGACATTATTTATTTCTAAAATAAAGCTATAATTATTAGCTACCCTTAAGTAATAAAGTCACTTGTTCATATAAAGTGGCTACAACGACTATTAAGTGCAGAATACAACATGAGGAGAAGCAAAATTCATAATGCATGTAATTTTAAAAGTACACAGTGTGGGAAGTTCCCTGGTGGCCTAGTGGTCAGTATTCAGGGCTTTCACTGCAGAGGCCCGGCTTCAACTGCTCATCAGGGAAAGGAGACTGGGGAAGCATCACCGTGAAGCCAAGAGAAAATGCATGGTGTATGGTTTTAGGTGTGAAAGGAATCCTGAAACACAGCAGTGCAAGCTCTCATCGCTGGAAGAGAGGCAAGGCAGAGCTGAAACGTGAGCACATGTTCACCTTCATGCTCTCATCTGACATTCCACACTGCCTGAACCTTTTAGTGAGTGTGTGCCTCAACTTCAAAATAAGATCACCCACACCACACTCTGGTTGCTCCTTTCCCTAAAAGCCCACTTCAGTCCCTTCATTCAAAGTACATTCCTTCCTGGGTGTCCCTTTTGTGCCAGGCAGCTGCTGAGAGACACCCAGAAAAAAGGGACATAGTCCCTCCAGGAGACGAGCTCATGGCTCAGGGCAGATGCCAACATGTAACCACTTAATTGGAAGCATATGAGGTGTAAGAATAGTCTATAGACAGTCTACCGTGGGGACACACTTGTGTGGGAGGTAGTATATGCCGACTTTACAGGGAAGCAGAACCAGATGTGAGTTCAGACACCCCTACCTTGTGGTTGTTGAATTTTGGCCAGTGCTAAAACCTGTCTGATCCTCTATTTCCTATTGGTATAAATTGGGAATAATAATGCCTGTCTTGCCATATTGTTGTAAGGATTAGAGGAAATGCATGCAAAGCACCTGGAGTTTAACAGATGCTAAGACACAAATGCCAGCTGGTTTATATCAGGTCGAGGCCTAGTCTGCCATGTCAATGAGCAGTTTTCAATGTTCCTCGTGTCTGTTAGAAGTTCTTTAGATATTTTAAAGCAGCAGAATGACAGAGTCAGAATGACGCTTTAGAGAGATTAGTTTGGCAAAAGTGAACAAGAGAAAAGGGAGGGGGAAGAACCTGGAGATCAAAGCAAGTTGAGAGACTATTGAAATAATTCAGGCATGAAATTAAAGGACCTGAAAATACAGGATTGAGGGCATCCCAGGTGACTAGAGTGATAAAATGGAAACAATTTTGCAAGGGAGAGAATGGAGGTCTTCACAAGAACAGGCACTGGTATCTTTAGGGAGACAGGAACTAGCATTATCTTACACCTTTAACAACTGCTCACACGAAGTGAGATATTTTAGACATTTTAACTCACTTAAATATTTCAACAGGGCTTCCCAGGTGGCGCTAGTGGTAACGAATCTGCCTGTCAATGTAAGAAATTAAAATTGAAAATGATGCTAGGTCCTTGGAAGAAAAGCTATGGCAAACCCAGCCAGCACACTAAAAAGCAGAGATTACTCTGCTGACAAAGGTCCATATAGTCAAAACTATGGTTTTTCCACAAGTCATGTATGGATGTGAGAGTTGGACCATATGGAAGGCTGAGCACCAAAGAATGGATGGTTTTGAACTGTGGTGTTGGAAAAGACTCTTGAGAGTCCCTTGGACTGCAAGGAGATACAACCAGTCCATCCTAAAGGAAATTAGTCCTGAATGTTCATTGGAAGGACTGATGTTGAAGCTGAAACTCCAATACTTTGGCCACCTGATGCTAAGAGCTGACTCATTGGAAAAGACACCAATGCTGGGAAAGATTGAGGGCAGGAGGAGAAGGGGACGACAGAGGATGAAATGGTTGAATGGCATCACTGACTTGATGGACATGAGCTTGAGTAAGCTCCAGGAGTTGGTGAATGACTTGGCCTGACATGCTATACTCCATGGGGTTGCAAAGAGTGGGACTCCACCAAACCCCTGAAAAACAACAGTTTAGAAGATGCAAGAGACACGGCCTGATCTCTGGGTTGGGAAGACCCTCTAGAATAGGAAATGGCAACTCGCTCCAGAATTCTTGCCTGGAAAATTCCATGGACAGAAGAGACTGACAGGCTACAGTCTTTGGGGCTACAAATAGTCGGACACGACTCAGCACAAATATGCCAACAATCCTGTAAAGTGTGCATTGTTCTTTTTTTTTTTTTTTTAATGAGAGAACATTAGGAAGTTTAGTTAATATGTCCAAAGATGGACAAGCAGAAAGTGCTTGAGTCAGATTCAAGCCTCAGTCTTTTACTGCTAGAACCTATGAGTCACTCATTATCATGTTTACCTGGTTAGGCACTTCAGTATTAGGAAGTGATGGTGATAAAGGTAACAGTAGAAGTAAGAAGGAGAGAAGGTTACTACTGAAGCAGAAGCAGAAGCAGAAGCAGATCCAATCCATGGATCTTAAATGGTATTTTGTCTAAAAAATGTTAATACCTTGAAACTATGACAAAAGCTGAACAACGCTCATGATTTTTGACTAGAATACACAGGTCAAATGTTCATCATTCAGATCATCTGCTTGAGTCATTTGCTAACTTCCCTGGTTCTCTAAGAGAATTTTAGTGAAAGCAGAGCTATTGAATTGCAGGATGTTTGAGTAAAATCTGTGTTTAAAAATAACAAATAGGAGAACTAGCGGACCATAATAAGAAAATGAGAATGAAAAGGTTACATATTAAATTGAAAAATACCTAACATTTAAGATAGCAGCAGTCAAGCCTACTTTTCCATAGAATACTAATCATGGGCACAATCTCACCTGTATTTGCTTGGCATTTGTATAATTCTCCCAGCTGCGATGAAAAAATCACCTAAATAGAGAACATGGACACTTTATCAAGTATGGAGAGAAGAGAATAATGCATCACCCTCATTTCCACATACTGTTTCACCAGTTGGATGATAAAACTTGGTTATTGTTTGTTTTCCAAGGAAAAGACTAAATTAAAAGTACTACATTTTTAAAAAATGGCATCCACTGAGTGGAGTGACAAGTCATTTTGCTAACCACCTTGCTTTTATGTGAGATCATGTCTATTCCATCCCAGGTAGATGGAAATGAATCCTAGATGGATTGACTTTTATAAGGAAATGTATTTCACAGCTTCCCTGTATTAACAGGACCTTGTAATATATATTTTATTTTGTTGTTGTTGTTGTTGTTGTTCAGTCGTCTAGTCACGTCTGACTCTTTGTGACCCCATGGACTGTCAGGCCTCCCTGTCTCTGAACATCTCCGGGGGTTTGCCCAAGTTCATGTCGATTGCATTGGGGATGGCATCCAGCCATCTCATCCTTTGACACCCTCTTCCACTTTTGCCCTCAACCAGCATCAGGATCTTTTCCAGTGAGTCAGCTGTTCACATTAGAAGATTAAAATACTGGAGTTTCAGCTTCAGCATCAATCTTTCCAATGAGTCTTCAATGTTGACTTCCCTTATGATTGACTGGTTTCATCTTTCTGTCCAAAAGACTTTCAGGAGTCTTCTACAGCACCATAGTTCGAAGACACCAATTCTTTGGTACTCTATTTTCTTTACTGTCCAGCTCTCACAACCATATGTGACCACTGGAGAGACCATAGCCTTGACTGTATGGACTTTGTCAGCAGAGGAATGTCTCTGCTCTTTAACACACTGTCTAGGTTTGTCATAGCTTTCCTGCCAAGAAACAAACATCGTCTGATTTTATGGCTGCAGTCACCATGTGCAGTGATTTTAGAGCCAGAGAAGAGGAAATCTGTCACTATTTCCACCCTTTTCCCCTTAGATTTGCCATGAAGTAAAGGAGCCAGATGCCATGATCTTAGTTTTTTTTTTATTATTTAGTTTTAAGCTAGCTCTTTCATTCTCCTCCTTCACCCTCATCAAGAGACTCTTTAGTTCCTCTTCACTTTCTGCTGTTAGAGTGTTATCATCCACATATCTGAGGTTGTTGATGTTTCTCCTACCTGTCTTGATTCCAGCTTGTAAGTCATCCAGCCCAGGATTTCCCATGATGTGCTCAGCGTATAGGTTAAAGAAACAGGGTGACAGCACACAGTCCTGTCGTAATCTTTTCTCAATCTTCAACCAGTCAGTTGTTCCATACAGGGTTCTGACTTTTTCTTCTTGATTTGCATACAGGTTTCTCAGGAGACAGGTAAGATGATCTGGTATTCCCATCTCTTTGAGAGCTTTCCACAGTTTATAATGATCCACACAGTCAAAGCTTTGGTGTAGTTGATGAAACAGAGGTAGATGTTTTTCTGAAATTCCCTAGCTTTCTCTGTGATCCAGGAATGTTTGCAATTTGATTTCTGGTTCCTCTTTCTTTTCTAAACCCAGCTTGGGCATCTGGAAATTCTTGGTTCACATGATACTGAAGTCTAGAATGCAAGATTTTAAGCATGACCTTACTAGCATGGGAGATGAGTGCAATTGTTTGATGGCTAGCACATTCTTTAGTACTACCCTTCTTGGGAATTGGGATGAGGATTGATCTTTTCCAGTCCTGTGGCCACTGCTGGGTCTTCCAGATTTGCTGACATTTTAAATGCAACACCTTGATGGTATCAGCTTTTAGGGTTCCAGATGGTTCTACAGGAATTCCATCGCATCCACTAGCTTTATTAACAGCAGTGCTTCCAAGGCCCACTTGACTTCAACTCCAGAATGTGGCTCTGGGTGGCTGACCGTGCTATTGTAGCAATCTGGTACATTTGGATCTTTTTTGTGCAGTTCTTCCATGTATTCTTTCCATCTTTTCCTGATCTCTTCAGTCTACTAGGTCTCTACCATTTATATCCTTTATTATGCCCATGTTTGGGCAGAATGTTCCCTTGATATCTCTAGTTTTCCTGAAGAGATCTCTAGTCTTCTTCCTCCTATTGTTTTCCTCTAGTTTTATACCCTGTTCATTGAAGAAGGTCTTCTTTTCTCTCCGGGTTGTTCTTCCAAAATTGAAAAATATTTGGTAATCTATAAAGAAAGCTGAGCACCGAAGAATTGGTGCTTTTGAACTGTGGTGTTGGAGAAGACTCTTGAGAGTCCCTTGGACTGTAAGGAGATCCAACCGGTCCATCCTAAAGGAGATCAGTCCTGGGTGTTCATCAGAAGGACTGATGTTGAAGCTGAAACTCCAATACTTTGGCCACCTGATGCGAAGAACTGACTTACTTAAAAAGACCCTGATGTTGGGAAAGATTGAAGGTGGGAGGAGAAGGGGACAACAGAGGATGAGATGGTTGGATGGCATCACTGATTCAATGGACATGGGTTTGGGTGAACTCCAGGAGTTGGTGATGAACAGGGAGGCCTGGCATGCTGCAGTCCATGGGGTCGCAAAGAGTCAGACACGACTGAGTCTGAACTGAACTGAACCTTTCCCTTTCTCCTTTGCTTTTCATTTCTCTTCTTTCTTAGCTATTTATAAGGCCTCCTCAGATAGCCACTTTGCCTTCTTGCTTTCTTTTCCTTTGCTATAGTTTTGTTCACTGCCTCCTGTACAATATTATGGACCTCCATCATAGTTCTTCAGGCACTCTGACACCAGATCTAATCCCTTGTATCTATTCATTATCTCTACTGCATATTCATAGGGGATTTGATTTAAGTCATACCTGGATGGCCAAGTGATTTTCTCCACTTTCTTTAGTTTAAGCTTGAATTTTGCTATGAGAAGCTGAATATCTGAGCCACAATCAGCTCCAGGTCTCATATTTGCTGATTGTATACACCTTCTCCATCTTTGGCTACAAGGAATGCAATCAACTTGGTTTTGGTATTGGCCATTTGGTGACCTCCAGATGTTAAGTCATCTCTTGTGTTGTTGGAAAAGGGTATTTGCTATGACCAATGCATTCTCTTGCAGAATTCAGTTAGCCTCTGCCCTCCTTTATTTTGTTCTCCAAGGCCAAACTTGTCCGTTATTCCAGGTATCTCTTGACTTCCTACTTTTGCATTCCAATCCTCAGTGATGAAAAGGACATCTTTTTTTGGTCTTAGTTCTAAGTGGGTTTCTAGGTCTTCATAGAACTGATCAACTTCAGCTTCTTTGGTACCAACGGTAGGGACACAGACTTGGATTACTGTGATGTTGAATGGCTTGCATTGGAAACGAACTGAGATCATCCTGTCATTTTTGAGGTTGCACCTCAAAGTACTGCATTTCAGACTCTTTTGTGGATTATAAGGGCTACTCCATTTCTTCTATGGGATGATTGCCCAAAGTTGTAGATATAAAGGTCATCTGGATTAAATTCACCCATCCCCATCCATTTACGGTCACTGATTCCTAAGATGTCAATGTTTGTTCTTACCATCTCTTGCTTAACCACATCCAATTTACTTTGATTCATGGACCTAATATTTCAGGTTCCTATGCAATTGATGCTTTTGTACTTTGGTGTTGGAGAAGACTCTTGAGAGTCCCTTGGACTGCAAGGTGATCCAACCAGGCCATTCTGAAGGAGATCAGCACTGGGATTTCTTTGGAGGGAATGATGCTGAAGCTGAAACTCCAGTACTTTGGTCACCTCATGTGAAGAGTTGACTCACTGGAAAAGACTGATGCTTGGAGGGATTGGGGGCAGGAGGAGAAGGGGACAACAGAGGATGAGATGGCTGGATGGCATCACTGACTCGATGGACATGAGTTTGAGTGAACTCCGGGAGTTGGTGATGGACAGGGAGGCCTGGGGTGCTGCACTTCAGGGGGTGCAAAGAGTTGGACATGACTGAGTGACTGAACTGAACTGAACTGATGCAATACTGTTCTTTGCAGCATTGCATTTTACTTTCATTATATTTTATTATAGCTAGCATAAATCCCTCCTACTATAACTTGGTTCCACTTTTTTTTTTCATGTTCTCCTGGCCACATTTTTATATCATAACTTAAAGATAAGCAACTTTTTCTATGTGATGAGTTATCTTTTAATATAGTAATACTTCACAGGTCAGGAAGATGGTAGTGTGCATAGGCTTCAACAATAAGGGGATGGACACAGCAATTTCTTGACAATTGTTAAAGTTCTCCCTTTATCTTGTATACCTCTTAAACAATGATTGTTATTTATTTTATAAGCTTTGTGTCATATTATTCATAATGAATTTTTCCCTTGTTTCTTGGATTCTTAGGAAAGTTTGTGAGACAAATTTTCTCATCTCTTGTTATTCCTTAAGGCAGTTATGATCTTAGCATAAAGGGAATATTTAAGAGGACCTTTCACAAATATAATGTTCCTTTTTTGTTTCTTCCTGAACCATATCTGTTTATGGAGGAAACCAGCATTAGAGGATAAGAACAAATAAGAAGAGGCTTAGGTGGTCGATTCTGTAATGTTAAGATGCAGTGTTCAGGGACTTTCTCAACAAGACCGGATACATATATTTTATAGACTAGCAAAGCTAAAAGAGTATAAATGTCCAACAAGACAAAGAAATCCTTGAAAACCACAATGTGCCTTGACATTTTTTCCCCCTCTCTTACTATGTGGTATTATATGGTGTTTATGACTTAGTGACTAAATGTCCATGGAGAAGGTGGCTCAACTGATAAAGAATCCACCTGCAATGAAAGAAGTCGTGATTCCATTTCTGGGTCAGGAAGATCTCCTGGAGAAGGGGTAGGCTACCCACTCCAGTATGTTAGGGCTTCCCTGGTGACTCAGAAGGTAAAGAATATTCCTGCAGTGTGGGAGACCTGGGTTTGATCCCTAGGTTGGGAGGATCCCCTGGAGGAGTGCATGGCAACCCACTCCAGTATTCTTGCCTGGAGACTCCCCGTGGACAGAGGAGCCTGGTGGGCGTGTCCATGGGTCGCAAAGAGTCAGACTGAGCAACTAAGCACAGCAAGGGGGAAGTTAAAACAGAAAGACTTCCTGAGTCTTCTGTTTCTTTAAAAATCAGAATAAATTAATGCTCATGCCAAACGGACACATTTTGGGGTAGCAAATCTTGGTGCCCTACAAACTGCAATATGCTTCACCCTTCAATGACCACAGTGCTTTGGCTATGCACAAAGCTGGGTGTGGGGAGGGCACTTTTGCCCACAAGGCCTGTCAGGGAAAGCCTTTTTGATTACCTATGAGCAGGCCTGAAAGATCACACAAATGTTTAACCAAGAGATGAACTCAGGTCGGGCTCAAAGAGTGAAGTCTATGGATGCCATCAGTGGACGCGGAAGCTTCTGAGATTTTTTGATCAACACAGTGACTCAAAAAATAGCAAGTTTTAGAAAGATGTACTGTTGCAGGTTTACAAAGATAACTGGTGTGCTTTGAGGGGTTTAGCCAGAAGAAGATTAAGGGCAGACACAGGAATATTTCTTCAGAATTCAAATGTGGATATGGAAAAATCATTTCTAAAAACAAAGAATTTATTAAGAAACTAAGAGAAAGTGAATGATTTCTTGATGAGAATTAAAAACAGTTGCTTTCTTCTGCTTTCTTGAATTAATTTAAATTCATTTTAAAGTTTTGCTTGTATTTACTGATCTACCACTTGTAGTCTTTTAGCTGCCTTTAAAGTATTTTACACATTCAGAAAAATATAAATGAAGTTGAATTTATACTATCTTAGATATGAATAATGTTATCCATTTTCAGAATAAGTCCCATAGACTAACTCTATGAAAACCACATGAAAAATTGCTTAAAGGTTTTCTGACTAAGTTTGCATTTCTAAAGACATTTCTCAAGAGCAAGCTCAATAATTTGAAAGCCATCTGTTCCATAGACTAAAATAATACAGCCAAAGCAGGGAATTGAGAAAAAAAAAGTCATGTATTCTCCTCACGGGAAAGAGAATGAAAAAACATAATAGAATTCCACGGGAAATGTTGAAAACCCTTACTTCTGACAAAGAATATAATTGGAGAAAAGCAAGATATGTGTCTACAACCACATACATTAATCAAGATATTATTTCAAGGTTGTGTTTAATATGAGTAACTTGCACATTCTTTGACCTCATATGTTTGTTTTACCAATGTCAAGAAGCACCAATGTTTAGAATATAGAAATTAAAAAAAAAATTGATCATACAGGCCAAATAAATTTCAGAACCAAGTGAGCTATTAAAGAATATCTTTATTTGTAAATTTATAGTTTAATTTTTTCTGATAAATGATAAAAATTATCTTTTGTAATTAAAGGAAAGCCTGTTAAAAATAATTATCACATGTTATTAAAAGAATAGCATTTTCAAGAATAAAATAAGTTCAGAAGATTGTTAAACAGGGGAGAATTCTTCCAGGATTCAGGCATCTTTCATCACCTAGCCTAAGTTTGCTTGTTGAAATGTTAATCACCACTGTAGCTAAGAAAATCCAATTATTTAAGAGAATGATTCTCTAAACAGTCAGTGAAAAAATATTCTAAATGCATTAATAAAGCCAATGACAACATTCTATGTGGACAAAGAAAATTTATTAATTAGTAGGTTATTTATTGAGTGGCTATCATGTGCCAGATACTATGCTAAGCTCCCTAAATACAATTATGACCTAGATAGACCTTCTTGAAGCTTATCTTCAAGTGAAGGGGTGGAGATTAACCATGGATAAGTAAGTACATACATATAATAATTTCCGAACTAGTAAGCACAATAAAGAAATTAGAGGAAAGTTGTCACTGGATGAGTGGGAGAGGCTGCTTTGTAGGGGCTAGAGGAAGGATATCTGATGAAGGGACAGTTTTAAAGACATTATGTAAATGAACTAAAAAGTAAATACAACCTTGATGGGTAGATGTTCAGTGTGAAAAATTAAAGCGACATTCAGGCTTCTGGGTTAAGTCATTGGGTGGTAGGTTGTGTCACACATCAAGATAGAAAATCAATGAAGGAAAGTAGGTTTAAAAGGGGAAGTTAAGTTGGGTTGTGGACACAAGACTTTGGGAAGTCCCACCCCTAACATTTTTAGGGCTTATGGAAAGAGTGCCAACGGATGTGCCTGTGCCGTATTTCTAAGTATTCAAGTCAGAAGTCAAGCTAACTAATTGTTAAAAGTGATACATCCTACTACCCTCCTTTGAAAAACATGCCTCATCTAGAAAATGTTTGTGTTTCTTGTCTCTTTTTTATCTTTTTCTTTTTCTGGGCTGTACTTTTAATTACTATCATGACAGTGAATTATATTCACTGAGTGATTTAGATGATTGAAAATAACATAGAATTCTATTCAAATGTCTAGAATTTGAATAGATCTTCATCAAAAATGTAAATTATTTACAAAAATGTAAAAATAATAAATGCAAAAAATTTTTTCAGAACTTTTTCTAAGATTATTAAAACTGAAAATCAAAGTATACTAAATGTGTATCAAATTTTAAAGTGAAATTATTACAATTAAGCTGAAAATTTTTGAATTTAATTAGTCTTAAAAACTTTTATAAAAAAATAAATTGTTGTATTTATGACATGCGGTATTCATTTTGTTGTCAACAAAAATTGGTATCATGTTTCATGCACATTCTATAGCTCTACATATAGGCAATTCCACAGTCTCCATATGGTACTGTTGCAAATTCCACGCTAATGCCTCAGAATCCTTAGGAAAAAATGGGGGAAAAAAAACACAAAACTTTTCAATAACAGAACATGCTACTCTTTTAGATATTCGGAGGTAGGATTTTACAGGGTGATTAGATTGTCATTTCTTTCATTTAACCGTTTCTCCTTTCTGAAGTAGTGTCTGTCTCCCATAAAAGAATGGCATTCCAGTGTACTGCCCTTTTATTTTGAAGATATAGGGCAGGCTATGTAGAGATGAAATTCCCAAGAGAAAAACTTCTCTGGCCTGCATATAAAGATTGTGCTAAGCTTGAGGTATCCATGGAATATCTGGCTGAAAGTTTCTAGGCAAAATTAATCCTTAGAGGTTTGGATTGAATTGAGAACACATATTTGGGATCCCTATATAGATTAGGTTGAAAAGTTGGGTAAAAATGAATTCCCTGAGAATCTGCAGATTAAGAATATAGGTGTGTGAAGGAATGTTCAGTTCAGTTCAGTTCAATCACTCAGTCATGTCCAATCTCTGTGACCCCATGAACTGTAGCATACCAGGCTTCCCTGTCCATCACCAGCTCCCGGAGCTTACTCAAACTCATGTCCACTGAGTTGGTGATGCCATCCAACCATCTCATCCTCTGTCGTCCCCTTCTCCTCCCACCTTCAATCTTTCCCAGCATCAGGGTCTTTTCAAATGAGTCAATTCTTCCCATCAGGTGGTCAAAGTATTGTAGTTTCAGCTTCAGCATCAGTCCTTCCAATGAATATTCAGGACTGATTTCCTTTAGGATGGACTGGTTGGAACTCCTTGCAGTCCAAGTGACTCTCAAGAGTCTTCTCCAACACCACAATTCAAAAGCATCAATTCATCAACACTCAGTTTTCTTTATAGTCCAACTCTCACATCCATACATCACTACTAGAAAAACCATGGCCTTGACTACACGGACCTTTGTTGGCCAAGTAATGTCTCTGCTTCTGAATATGCTATCTAGGTTGGTCATAACTTTCCTCCAGGGAGTAAGTGTCTTTTAATTTCATGGATGCATTCACTATCTGAAGTGATTTTGGAGCCCCCCAAAATAAAGTTTGCCACTGTTTCCACTCTTTCCACATCTATTTGCCATGAAGTGATGGGACCAGATGCCATGATCTTTGTTTTCTGAATGTTGAGCTTTAAGCCAACTTTTTCCCTCTCCTCTTTCACTTTCAACAAGAGGCTTTTTAGTTCCTCTTCACTTTCTGCCATAAGGGTGGTGTCATCTGCATATCTGAGGTTATTGATATTTCTCCTGGCAATCTTCATTCTAGCTTGTGCTTCTTCCAGCCAAGCATTTCTCATGATGTACTCTGCATATAAGTTAAATAAGCAGGGTGACAATATACAGCCTTGACATACTCCTTTTCCTATTTGGAAATAGTCTGTTGTTCCATGTCCAGTTCTAATATCTAACATTAGCGAACATCAAGAAGTCAAAGGATCTGAGGAACAGAAGCTGACAAAAAAGTAGTGAAATATTTAACAGAGAGGTACAAGCAAAACCCACTGAGAAGAAGATGGTGAGAGTGAGAGTTTAAAGAGAAAGGTTGAAATGTGTTTGTTATTTAGACGTTATAGCTATAGGTATTAATGATACCTCTGAGTTTCCTCTCATAGTTTGTATGCCTACCTTTTGAAACTTAAGGTGTAAATCAGATCAAATTTTGAATAACACTAGGCCTAGGGAAATTTGTACATGAGAGGTGCAGAAAGTAATAAGTTATTAATACAAAAGATTACTGTATGACCTAAGATGAGTAAAAGAGGACAAACACATCTTACTTTTTACTTATTTTCTTAATAATCAAAAAATCTAGTTACATAAAAAAATGAAGACTTTCATATATAAAAGATACATAGCAGTGTCATAACATTTTGATACATCCTAGGAGCAGAAGTACTGATCAATATCTAAGTGAAAACAAGGTAATGATTTAATAAGATAAAATTTTAATTTCTGGCCAGTTAGACACATACGCCATCAAAATAAAACCAAGAGATTGAAATCTCTTGGGTTACTATATTCTCTGTTCTTAAGTACAGTGCTGTTCTATCTATTGATCCCACATCAACTACTGAAAAGATATAATTACTGTGTGGCTAATTTTAATAATATAATTTACAAAACCCTCAATTATCGGAGAAGGCAATGGCACCCCACTCCAGTACTCCTGCCTGGAAAATCCCATGGATGGAGGAGCCTGGTAGGCTGCAGTCCATGGGGTCGAGAAGAGTCGGACGCGACTGAGCAACTTCACTTTCACTTTTCACTTTCATGCATTGGAGAAGGAAATGGCAACCCACTCCAGTGTTCTTGCCTGGAGAATCCCAGGGACGGGAAGCCTGGTGGGCTGCCATCTATGGGGTCGCACAGAGTCTGACACGACTGAAGCAACTTAGCAGCAATTATATTAATTATTAGTTCTCATCATTTTTGGTTTAGATTCAGTTTTAAACTTAGTATAAAGACACAACTAGCAAAATAGACATATGTTCTACTTTTTCGATTTGTTTCTCTTTGTGTGCTTGCCTGCAGAATTGGGTTATTGCTATAAGAGATTTTTTTTTTTTTAAACAACTTAGTTCAATTCCGATTTTTCAATATAGCACATAATTACCTTAATCTTACCAATGACATTCAGAATTGTATTCCTAGAAGTATTTAAAAGATATATCTATGTATAAATTGTTTACAGCTACTGCTACTATTAAGTCATTTCAGTTGTGTCCGACTCTGTGCGACCCCATAGACGGCAGCCCACCAGGCTCCCCGGTCCCTGGGATTCTCCAGGCAAGAACACTGGAGTGGGTTGCCATTTCCTTCTCCAGTGCATGAAAGTGAAAAGTGAAAGTGAAGTCGCTCAGTCGTGTCCGACTCTTAGCGACCCCATGGATTGCAGCCCACCAGGCTCCTCCGTCCATGGGATTTTCTAGTCAAAAGTACTTCTGAGTACTTTTGAGGCCATTGCCTTCTCCGAAATTGTTTACAAATGTTAGTTTATTAAACTTAAGTGAATTTTATCTATTTTTTTTTGGCAAAATTATTGATTCTTTCCTAAAAATTTTCCAGAAGTATTGGCTTTGCTATGACCCACTTTTTTACATTATTAACACTAAGGACAATAGACTTATTCTAGAAAACTTTGTTGGGATGGCAATTATTTTGGAAAGTAAATTTTATGATCCATATTGTTACCTGAAAATTTTAAAACCAAAGATGAGTTTTCAATGACATTTTTTAGTGACTGGTAGATATAAGCACTGTGATTATAGGTGGACTTCATTCTTCCAACATTGCGTTGTTTGTATATACACAAAAACGGGATGGCCAGACCCTCCAGAGTCTGTATGTTTATGAAATTTATCAAAAATCCATGCACTCTTTAGGAGACTTTCTCGCAAAAGGATATTTCCTGGTTTTGATTCAGCTAAAAATATCAAAAGAATTTACTTGATAGCTTTGTAAAAAGTTTTTGTTTTTCAAACTAAGCCAGACACCAAATGGGAATTTAAAATTTAAGAGAGGAAAATAACAAAATCCCTGCTCACGTTGTTACATTTAAAGATTTCAACATTTATCTGTCTTTCCCATCAGTTTCACTTTTATTTTTCACACATTAATATATTTTTACCTTTAGGTTTATTTCTGATGGAAGCAAGCTATTATTGGTCGCTTTGCCAATTTCCCAATATTAATATGTATGATACATGTGCTGTCCTACTTGAAATATATTAGTTTCTCAATAACAGAATGTTTTAGTATCAATGCGCGAGTGCATGCTCGGTCGTGTCCAACTCTTTGCAACCCCATGGACTGTAGCCCACCAGGCTCCTCTGTGCATGGGATTTCCGGGCAAGAATACTGGAATCTCAACCAGGGTTGTGGTCTCATTTGAAGTTCAGGGTCCTGTTTCAAGGTCAATGGTTACTGGCCAATTCAGTTCTTGTGACTGTAGGTTTGAGGTCCCCACTTACTGATTTTTAGCAAAAGACTATTCTCTGCTCCTAGCGTTCACCCACTGCTCTCTATGTTGAGTCCTATATACAGCAAGGCAGCTTCCTCTTTCAAGGCGATCAGGTCAATCTCTCATTTAAAATCTCTCAGACCTCTTCTAAGAGTCACTTAAATAGTTCCACAGAGGACAATATCCTTTTAGATTAGCTATAAACCAATTACAGAAACCATAAGACACCTGAAAAACGATTTCTTCTGTATAATATAACCTAAACGCAGTGTGATATACCATAATGTTCACAGGCCTCTGTCACATTCAAGGGGGAAATTTTTTTTCATTTTTCTATTTATTTATTTAACATCTAAAACATTTTATATTGGGGTATAGCCAATTAACAATATTGTGATTGTTTCAGGTGAACAGTGAAGTCATACCTATGTATCCATTCTCCCCCAAAGCCCCCTCCCCTCCAGGCTGGCACGTAACATTGAGCAGAGTTCCATGTGCTATACAATGGGTTTTTGTTGGTTATCCATTTTAAATATAGCAGTGTGTACATGACCTTCCCAAAGTACTTAATGATCCCTTCCTCTAATGGCAACCAGGAGTTCGTTTTCTAAGTCTGTGAGTCTCTTTCTGTTTTCTAAGTAAGTTCATTTGTATCATTTATTTTTAGAGTCCACATATAAAGGATGTGATATGGCATTTCTCCTTCTCTGTCTGACTCACTTCCCTCAGTATGACACTCTCCGGGGCCATCTATTTCGCTGCAAATGGCCTTATTCCATTCTTTTTCATGGCTAAGTAATATTCCACACCCTGCATCTTTATCCATTCCTCTGTTGATGGACATTTAGGTTGCTTCCATGTCTTGGCTACTGTAAGGAGTGCTGCAATGAACATTGGGATGCATGTATCTTTTCAGGCCATGTTTTTCTCTGGATATATGCCCATTACTGGGATTGCAGGGCCATGCAGTAGCTCTGTTTTTAGTTTTTTAAAGAACATCTATACATTTCTCCATAGTGACTGTACCAACTTACATTCCTCCCAACAGTGCAGGAGGGTTCCCTTCTCTCCACACCCTCTCCTGCATTTGTTGTTTGTGGATTTTTTATGATACCCATTCTGACCAGTGTGAGGTGATATTTCATTATAGTTTTTATTTGTATTTCTGAAAGTGAAAGAGGAGAGTGAAAAAGTTGGCTTAAAGCTCAACGTTCAGAAAACGAAGATCATGGCATCTGGTCCCATCACTTCATGGGAAATTGATGGGGAAACAGTGGAAACTATCTTTTTGGGCTCCAAAATCACTGCAGATGGTGACTGCAGCCTTGAAATTAAAAGACGCTTACTCCTTCGAAGAAAAGTTATGACCAACCTAGATAGCATATTGAAAGGCAGAGACATTACTTTGCCAACAAAGGTCCGTTTAGTCAAGGCTATGGTTTTTCCAGTAGTCATGTATGGATGTGAGAGTTGGACTGTGAAGAAAGCTGAGCGCCAAATAATTGATGCTTTTGAACTGTGGTGTTGGAGAAGACTCTTGAGAGTCCCTTGGACTGCAAGGCAGTCCAACCAGTCCATCCTAAAGGAGATCAGCCCTGGGATTTCTTTGGAAGGAATGATGCGAAAGCTGAAACTCTAGTACTTTGGCCACCTCATGCGAAGAGCTGACTCATTGGAAAAGACTCTGATGCTGGGAGGGATTGGGGGCAGGAGGAAAAGGGGACGACAGAGGATGAGACGGCTGGATGGCATCACCGACTCGATGGACGTGAGTCTCAGTGAACTCCGGGAGTTGGTGATGGACAGGGAGGCCTGGTGTGCTGCGATTCATGGGGTCTCAAAGAGTCGGACATGACTGAGTGACTGAACTGACTGACTGACCTCTTAGAACTTGTGCCAGTGGACTGATTTGTGACTGCTAAATAAAATTGTCCAAACTGTGCTTAGAAACACTACCAAAAAATGGTATCTTTTTCTTGGAATGTGTTAAATCACAGTCCCAAGTTCATAGCAGTTATGAAAACTGCTGTTCCTTCTGGTTCTTCTGTAACAGTTATCTCCTGATACCATCCTATCAGTGTCTGTTCAGTGAATGTAACAAACTGCTTCCTTTGCTCTTATATCCTCAGCAGCAAGCTTAATTCCTAGCATGTAGTAAGTAAATATTTGAGGTATTAATGAATAAACACTTAGAAAAAATTACATTTACAATCTTAACATCTATAGTTGATGCCTATGGAGAGTCAAAAAATATATTGCCAATTATTTTGCCAGTAGTATTATTCTTTTAAAAAGTACAATCATGTTTTCTTTTAAAAATATTAATTTAAATTATTTCTACAAACAATTGTTGCACTAAAGATGTTGCTTCTTAATAATTCTTGTGCTATATGACATTGTTTCTCCTAATGTAATTATCTGCAATTAACAAGATTAAGAGCCTCTGCAGGGCAATGAGAAGCTGGTACCAAGATTGATGTTTGGAGTTTCTATTTTAGTACAAGATGTTGATTTTTTGAAGAATTCAGTGTCTTTATATATAGAACTGAGAATAAGTAACAGCCTCAGGACTGAGTGACCAACCTGGGAAAAGCATATGAAATGCAAAATGATGGCTAAGCTGTAGCCTGTCAAACAGAACTTATGAGTAGATTTCCTGTGTGGTTGTGTTTTTGACCAAGTCAAACTCTCTTCGCTTCATGTTTTTCCTAAAAACTAAATGATGGTTCATAAAATAACATATTTGTCAAAGTCCTGTGATCTTTATACATGCATATTAAAATGGTTTCCATTAATATTAAAACATAATTTTAATAAGAATGAATATTTTTACTTTACATAATAATAAATGCAAGGATTTTTAATGCTGACCGATAGTGACTACAAAGCGAATCCGTTGCTTGGCAGGACAGTTTTTATATTCAAATTACCAAATTTATCAACTCTATGGGGAGAAAATGAGGCTCTAGAAAACTAGGTGTGAGGGGAAAAAAAGGAGCTAGTGAATTATTAAATAAGTTTTATATATTATTTATAAAAATATGTTCTAAATTTTTTGATGAGCATTAGGCTGTGTATTTCCTTCTCTATTTTTCTCACTTTCTGTATCTGACACTGTTCTGTCAAAACTTTTCAAAAGTTTATACTTTTCCCATTTAGTTTCATTTTTCTCATATGTTGTTTAAATATTTCACAACGAAAGTCTATTGTTCTCATATACATGAGGCTTAATGAAATAATGTTTACTATGGCATTGTGTTGACACCAATGTACTTTTCTTCCTCTTTTCACCTATTGATGTTTTAATCTTTAGCAAACATGTATGCCAAGTACTCATACATCTGCACCAAATTTTATACTGTTTGAAACTAAATTTTTTTCTTTTGTTGAAAAGCAAGTTCAATTAGACTCTTTAAAAAGGAATTTAGAGACTCTTCATGATTTTCATCTTTAGGTAGATCTCAGGGTTCTTTAAGAAACAAACACAGGTAAAACATTTTCGTAAATCCATTAATTGAAGTTCAGCAGCTACCTCTGCTGGCAACAGGGGTTAGGGATAGACGTCAGAGGACTTGTTGAGGAGGGTTTCTGAGCTTGGGTTCTCTAGAAAATAGACTAAGACTACGCTTATTTGTTAATGCTTTACTGGGGGGTTATAATCCAGGGAGATACTGGAGGAGAATGGGAGAAAGATGAGGCAGAGTTGGAGAGAAAGCTAAAATTAGGTTGCGTATTACCAAACCGATCACATCCTTACAAGAACACTTAGGTAGTTAATCAGAAACATAATTCAATGCCCTGCCATCAGAATGGAGACCATGGTTGAGCAGTTGGTCTGCAGGTCTCTTGTCTCTTGTGTCTCAGTGGTCAACAATTTTTCTATAGGGTTTGAGCTTTCTCCACTTCAAGGTTGTATTATTTGGCTATCTTGGGCAGTTGCTGAGACGATAGAGCTACCATGAGTTTGGGATACTGGAATTATTGGGGCTTCCACTGACAATATTGTGATAGAGGTGTTGCTGAGCATTAATCCATGTCCATGGGGAAGGCTGAGATAAACTTTCTTTTTCTAATGGAAGCATAACTGGCTTACAATATTATATTAGTTTCAGATGCATGACGTAGTGATTCAAAATTTTTAGATATTATACTCCATCTAGTTTTTATAGAATGTTGACTATATTTCCTGTGCTGTACACTACATCCTTAGGGCTTATTTATCTTATAATTGGCAGTTTATATCCCTGAATCCCCTAAATCAATTTCACCCTTCCCCCATCTCTCGCCTCTGTGTAATTAATATTTTGTTTTCTGTATCTGTGAGTCATTTGTTTGGTTTTTCTGATTCCACATACATGTGAAAACATATGGTGTTTGTCTTTCTCTGTCCTATTTACTTCACTTATGATGCTCTCCCGGTCCATCCACGTTGTCGCATATGACATGGTTTCACCCTTTTTTAAGGCTGAGTTAGCTTTACTAACTTACGCACGTGTGCTGGGTTGCTTTAGTTGTGTCTGACTCTTTGCAACCCTGTGGACTGTAGTCCACCAGCTCCTCTGTCCATGGGATTCTTCAGGCAAGAATACTGGAGTGGGTTGTCATGCCCTCCTCCAAGGGATTTTCATCTTCCTGACTCAAAGATTGAATCCACATATTTTATATCTCTTGCATTGACAGATGGGTTCTTTACTGCTATCACGACTTGGGAAGCCATATATATATATACACACACACACACACACACACACACACACACACATACATGGAGAAGGCAATGGCAACCCACTCCAGTACTCTTGCTTGGAAAATCCCAAGGATGGAGGGGCCTGGTGGGCTGCAGTCCATGGGGTCGCTAGGAGTCAGACATGACTGAGCAAATTCACTTTATTTTTTCACTTTCATGCATTGGAGAAGGAAATGGCAACCCACTCCAGTGTTCTTGCCTGGAGAATCCCAGGGACGGGGGAGCCTGGTGGGCTGCCATCTATGGGGTCGCACAGAGTCAGACACGACTGAAGCGACTTAGCAGCAGCAGCATGCCCATACATATACATATCTTCTTTATGCATTCATCTGTCAATGAGCACTTAGGTTGCTTATGTATCTTGCTTGTTGTAAATAATACTGCTATGCTAGAAACACTGGGGTGCACACATCTTTTGTATTTGGGTACAGTTTCTTTACAGTGTTTTGTTAGTTTCTGCTGCGCAATGAAGTGAATCAGCTCTATGTACACATACATGCCCTCCCTCTTGGACCTCCTCCCCACTCTCCCCCTACCTTTTCTAATTTGTGTTTTCATTTTATGTAGGTAAATACTCAAGGTATGAAATTGCTGGATGGTATGATAGAAATATAAATTTACCTCTGTTTATTACTTGATGTTACATCATTCCTTTGTTGCTGCTGCTGCTGCTAAGTCGCTTCAGTCGTGTCCGACTCTGTGCGACCCCGTAGACGGCAGCCCACCAGGCCCCACCGTCCCTGAGATTCTCCAGGCAAGAACACTGGAGTGGGTTGCCATTTCCTTCTCCAATGCAGGGAAGTGAAAAGTGAAAGTGAAGTCGTTCAGTCGGGTCCGACTCTTCGAGACCCCATGGACTGCCGCCTACCAGGCTCCACCGTCCAGGGGATTTTCCAGGTGAGAATACTGGAGTGGGGTGCCATTCCTCTGTTGGGGAGCTCTAAATAGGAAGCCAAGATCTTGGGAGAAGGCAGATCTAAGTGGATCTGGATACCCACAAAAACTGGACTGCTGTAGTATACACCCTGAGCCATTCCAGAAAGTTCACACTCACTTATGAAAACAGAATGTTCTTTCTTCTTGGAGAGGAGAGATGTAAGTACAGTTGAAAAAAGATTTTATTTATTTTTTAGGTCACATCATGTGGCATGTGGGATCTTAGATCCCTGACCAGGAATCAAACCAATGTCCTCTGCAGTGGAAGTACAGGGTCTTAACCACTGACTACCAAGGAAGTCCCCCCAAAAGACTTTAAAGAGGGTTACTTAGCAAAACAATCAAACAAATTGAAGTGGAATCATCCCTGCTGCAGCTGATCTTGGAAAATCTTTTTATTTATTCATGATCTATACTTTAAAATGTCTAGCAAGGTGGTCCAGATCTTTGTCCATAAGGAGTCTGGGCCTTATTGAACTGGCCCTTATGATGTTGTGGTTGCTCCCATTATCTGTTCATAGTTTTTACCAGGCATGGAAGCAGCGAGCGATGACAAAAGAGCCCTCTTTATTCCAGACACATTTCTCCTGGTCCCCATTGCATACCGATTTGTCTTGCTAATATGGTCAATTAGGTTTTCTAGCTTTTCTAGCCATCCTTGTCATCTAGTCTAGTCATTATTTTTTTGTGAGTATATTGGAGTGAAGATCCCACAAAGCAGATGGTAGTCAATGTCCAATTCAGGAGGACTCTTATTGTATCCCTTAGAGGAAACATTTTCCCCCTTAGTATCTGGAGCTCTATTCCAGAAGATTCTAAGGATGAATGGATTAGAAGCACAAATTCTATGAGGAAGTCAATAGGACACGTGGTTCCATCCTACTTCAGACCTTGATTCCAGGGCCCTTTTGTTTAGCTACTGGAGACACGTGATCACTTAACAGCTTTGGGTTCACAACAGGTACCAAACGCTAACAGACAGTGCTCCAGATTCCCAGGTTTTTTTCCTGGCCTGGCACTTTAGTTGAGCATTCAAAAGCCTATTCCCCTATATAATTAGTGGGATAAACCAGTTGCTTCTGGGTTATAGAATACAGAAGACAAGTGAAGTCCATGTTTATGGTCTCATTATGTCTCCCCTTTTCCTATAAAATGACAAAAATGTGTGAAAGAGAGAGAGTTATATTTCTAAAACATTATTTCTTCCTTTTATCAGTGAGAACAGTTTTCTACTCTCTTCACAAATTTCAATTATACAACAGTGTTATCAACTATAGTTGTCAGGTTAAACATTAGATCCTCAGGCCTTATTTATTTTATAACCTAAAGGTTGTATGTACACTTTTATTGACCTCTTCACATTCCCCCACTCCAGAGCCCTAGATAACCACTTTTCTACTCTAGGCTTCTGTGAATTTGACTTTTAAAACAATTTTAGACTCCATGTGTTCACTATGCCGCGTTTGTCTTCATCTGGCTTATTTCACTTAGCAGTATGCCTTCTAGGCTCATCATGTCCCAGATGACAGGGTTTCCTTCTTTTTAAGGCTGAATAATATCATATGGTCTATCAGCACAGTTCAGCCGCTTACTTGTGTCTAGCTCTTTGAGAACCCATGGACTGCAGCACACCAGGCTTCTCTGTCCAACACCAACTCCCAGAGCTTACACAAACGATGGACTGGTTGGATCTCCTTGCAGTCCAGGGGACTCTCGAGAGTCTTCTCCAACATCACACTTCACAGATTCTTTGGCAACCAGCTTTCTTTATGGTCCAACTCTCACAACCATACATGACTACTGGTAAAAACCAGAGTTTTGACTATGTGGACCTTTGTCAGCAAAGTAATGTCTCTGTTTTTTAATTTGCTCTCTAGGTTGGTCATAGCTTTTTTCCAAGGAGCAAGCATTTTTTAATTTCAGCTGCAGTCACCATCTGCAGTGATTTTGGAGCCCAAGAAAATAAAATCTCTCACTGTTTCCATTGTTTCCCCATCTATTTGCCATGAACTGATGGCACCAGATGTCACGATCTTAGTTTTTTGAATGTTGAGTTTTAAGCCAGCTTTTTCACTCTCCTCTTTCACCTTCATGAAGAGGATCTTTAGTTCCTCTTTGCTTTCTGCCATAAGGGTGGTGTCATCTGCATATCTGAGGTTATTGATATTTCTCCCGGCAACCTTGATTCCAGCTTGTGCTTCAACCAGCCCAGCATTTCACATGATATACTCTGCATATAAGTAAAATAAACAGGGTAACAATATATAGCCTTGACATACTCCTTTCCTAATCTGGAAAGAGTCCATTGTTCCATGTCTGGTTCTAACTGTTGCTTCTTGGCCTGCATACAGGTTCCTCAGGAGGCAGGTAGTGCTGTCTAGTATTCCCATCTCTTTAAGAATTTTACACAGTTTGTTGTGATCCACACAAAGGCTTTAGCATAGTCAATGAAGCAGAAGTAGATGTCTTTCTGGAATTCTCTAGCAAATGCTCACACAACCCTACAAGAATATATAGAAAGAAATGAATATTCAGTTTTTTTATTTTCAAAGTTTAATAATATATGTAGTATTAATGTCATCTTATAACCTGAGTACTATTTGTGCTCTCTTTTTAATGTTACAAAATAGAAGAAACATGTTTTTTAGGGGGTATGTGAGAGTCCAAAAGCTGCATCAGTCATGAGAAACATGGTAAGCTTTCAGTTCAGTTCAGTCGCACAGTCATGTCCGACTCTGTGACCCCATGAATCGCAGCACGCCAGGCCTCCCTGTCCATCACCAACTCCCGGAGTTCACTCAAACCCATGTCCATGGAGTCGGTGATGCCATCCAACCATCTCATCCTCTGTTGTCCCCTTCTCCTCCCGCCTTCAATCTTTCCCAGCATCAGGGTCTTTTCAAATGAGTCAGCTCTAGAGTTAGATAATTTGTTGTTTTTGATATGAAAGTGTGAAAGTGAAAGTTGCTCAGTTGTGTTTGACTCTTTGTTGCTGACATATATGTCACTAAATTAGATAAGAAGCTTTTACATATTATTAAAATATTCAGAACTTGCTAGCTCATATGAAAAATGGAAATACTGGAATTGTTTAAAAGGTTTAAAAAGAGAATAAGCTCTGTTACAGTGACTGTGTATGTGAAGAGTTCAATAAACATTCAATCATTATTTATTTGGCCAGTTTTTACAAAAGTATTTAACCTGATTTTAAAAAATTAATTTATTTTAATGGGAGGCCAATTACTTTACAATATTGTGGTGATTTTTGCCATATATTGACATGAATCAGCCATGGGTATACATGTGTCCCCCATCCTGAACCTCCTTAACCTAATTTTGAGTGAAAAGAATAATGAAAATGAAGATTTTGCTCCACTAAGTGAAATAAATAAATAAACCAGTTGAAGTGCAGGGAGAGGATAAGGAGCACATGACTATACGGAAGAAGAGAGGAACTGCAATTTCAGTTTAGGCCTCATGATCATCTAAAGATTGGGATTTGTAGCAGGTATGTTTTGTTTTATTTGTGTTATATAGTTGGAATGTATTGGTGGTAGCTGACATTAGTTTCTGTTCCAGGTTGAGAGCTGAAGAATTGATGCTTCTGACTGTATTGCTGGAGAAGACTCTTGAGAGTCCCTTGGACTGCAAGGAGATCCAAACAGTCCATCCTAAAGGAGATCAGTCCTGATATTCATTGGAAGAAATGATATTAAGGATGAAGCTCCAATACTTTGGCCACCTGATGTGAAGAGTCGACTCATTGGAAAAGACTCTGATGCTGGGAAAGATTGAAGGCGAGAGGAGAAAGGGACGACTGAGGATGAGATGGTTGGATGGCATAACCGACTCCATGGACATGAGTTTGAGAAGTTTTGGGAGTTGGTGAATGACAGGGAGGCCTGGCGTGCTGCAGTCCATGGGGTCGCAAAGAGTCAGACATGACTGAGAGACAACTGAGATGAACCTTCCTTATTTTTACTTGCAACATACTTTGGGGATATAGGAAACTGATTTCAATGTGATGACCTTACTTCTCTTTCAGTTCAGTTCAGTTAAGTCGCTCAGTCGTGTCCGACTCTCTGCTACCCCATGAACTGCAGCTTGCCAGGCCTCCCTGTCCATCACCAACTCCTGGAGTTCACTCAGACTCACGTCCACCGAGTCGGTGATGCCATCCAGCCATCTCATCCTCTGTCAACCCCTTTTCCTCCTACCCCCAATCCCTCCTAGCATCAGAGTCTTTTCCAATGAATCAACTCTTCGCATGAGGTGGCCAAAGTACTGGAGTTTCAGCTTCAGCATCATTCCTTCCAAAGAACATCCAGGATTGATCTCCTTTAGAATGGACTGGTTGGATAGCCTTGCAATCCAAGGGACTCTCAAGAGTCTTCTCCAACACCACAGTTCAAAAGCATCAATTCTTTGGCGCTGAGCTTTCTTCACAGTCCAACTCTCACATCCGTACATGACCACTGGAAAAACCATAGCCTTGACTAAATGGACCTTTGTTGGCAAAGTAATGTCTCTGCTTTTAAATATGCTATCTAGGTTAGTCATAACTTCCCTTCCAAAGAGTAAGCATCTTAATTTCATGGCTGCAATCACCATCTGCAGTGATTTGGGAGCCCCAAAAAATAAAGTCAGCCACTGTTTCCACTGTTTCCCCATCTATTTCCCATGAAGTGATGGGACCAGATGCCATGATCTTCGTTTTCTGAATGTTGAACTTTAAGCCAACTTTTTCACTCTCCTCTTTCACTTTCATCAAGAGGCTTTTTAGTTCCTTTTCACTTTCTGCCATAAGGGTGATGTCATCTGCATATCTCAGGTTATTAACATTTCTCCCGGCAATCTTGATTCCAGCTTGTGCTTCATCCAGCCCAGCATTTCCCATGATGTACTCTGCATAGAAGTTAAAAAGGCAGGGTGACAATATATAGCCTTGACGTACTCCTTTTCCTATTTGGAACCAGTCTGTTGTTCCATGTCCAGTTCTAACTGTTGCTTCCTGACCTGCATACAGATTTCTCAAGAGGCACGTCAGGTGGCCTGGTATTCCCATCTCTTTCAGAATTTTCCACAGTTTATTTTGATCCACACAGTCAAAGGCTTTGGTATAGTCAATAAGGCAGAAATAGATGTTTTTCTGGAACTCTCTTGCTTTTTCCATGATCCAGCAGATGTTGGCAATTTGATCTCTGGTTCCTCTTCCTTTTCTAAAACCATCTTGAACATCTGGAAGTTCACGGTTCATGTATTGCTGAAGCCTGGCTTGGAGAATTTTGAGCATTACTTTACTAGCGTGTGAGATGAGTACAATTGTGCGGTAGTTTGAGCATTCTTTGCATTGCCTTTCTTTGGGATTGGAATGAAAACTGACCTTTTCCAGTCCTGTGGCCACTACTGAATTTTCCAAATTTGCTGGCATATTGAGTGCAGCACTTTCACAGCATCATCTTTCAGGATTTGAAATAGCTCAGCTGGAATTCCATTATCTCCACTAGCTTTGTTCATCGTGATACTTTCTAAGGCCCACTTGACTTCACATTCCAGGATGTCTGGCTCTAGGTGAGTGATCATACCATCGTGATTATCTTGGTCGTGAAGATCTTTTTTGTACAGTTCTTCTGTGTATTCTTGCCACCTCTTCTTAATATCTTCTGCTTCTGTTAAGTCCATACCATTTCTGTCCTTTATCGAGCCCACCTTTCCATGAAATGTTCCCTTGGTATCTCTAATTTTCTTGAAGAGATCTCTAGTCTTTCCCATTCTGTTGTTTTCCTCTATTTCTTTGCATTGATCACTGAAGAAGGCTTTCTTATCTCTTCTTGCTATTCTTTGGAACTCTGCATTCAGATGCTTATATCTTTCCTTTTTTCCTTTGCTTTTTGTTTCTCTTCTTTTCACAGCTATTTGTAAGGCCTCCCCAGATAGCCATTTTGCTTTTTGCATTTCTTTTCCATGAGGATGCTCTTGATCCCTGTTTCCTGTACAATGTCATGAACCTCCATCCATAGTTCATCAGGCACTCTATCAGATCTAGGCCCTTAAATCTATATCTCACTTCCACTGTATAATCATAAGGGATTTGATTTAGGTCATACCTAAATGACCTAGTGGTTTAGTGGTTTTAGTGGTCTAGTGGTTTTCCCTACTTTCTTCAATTTAAGTCTGAATTTGGCAATAAGGAGCTCAAGATCTGAGCCACAGTCAGCTCCCAGTCTTGTTTTTGCTGACTGTATAGAGCTTCTCCATCTTTGGCTGCAAAGAATATAATCAATCTGATTTCAGTGTTGACCATCTGGTGATGTCCATGTGTAGATTTTTTCTTGTGTTGTTGGAAGAGGGTGTTTGCTATGACCAGTGCATTCTCTTGGCAAAACTCTATTAGCCTTTGCCCTGCTTCATTCCGTATTCCAAGGCCAAATTTGCCTGTTACTCCAGGTGTTTCTTGACTTCCTACTTTTGCATTCTAGTCCCCTATAATGAAAAGGACATCTTTTTGGGGTGTTTGTCTAATAGGTCTTGTAGGTCTTCATAGAACTGTTCAACTTCAGCTTCTTCAGCATTACTGGTTGGGGCATAGACTTGGATTACAGTGATATTGAATGGTTTGCCTTGGAAACGAACAGAGATCATTCTGTCGTTTTTGAAATTGCATCCAAGTACTGCATTTCAGACTCTTTTGTTGACCATGATGGCTGCTCCATTTCTTCTAAGGTATTCCTGCCCACAGTAGTAGATATAATGGTCATCTGAGTTAAATTCACCCATTCCAGTCCATTTGAGTTTGCTGATTCCTAGCACGTCGACGTTCATTCTTGCCATCTCCTGTTTGACCACTTCCAATTTGCTTTGATTCGTGGACTTAACATTCCAAGTTCCTATGCAATATTGCTCTTTATAGCATCAGACCTTGCTTTTATCACCAGTGCCTGCCACAACTGGGTATTGGTTTTGCTTTGGCTCCATCCCTTCATTCTTTCTGGAGTTATTTCTCCACTGATCTCCAGTAACATATTGGGCACCTACTGACCTGGGGAGTTCCTCTTTCAGTATCCTAAGATTTTGCCTTTTCAGACTCTTCATGGGGTTCTCAAGGCAAGAATACTGAAGTGATTTGCCATTCCCTTCTCCAGTGGACCACATTCTGTCAGACCTCTCCACCATGACCTGCCTGTCTTGGGTGGCCCCACACGACATGGCTTAGTTTCACTGAGTTAGACAAGGCTGTGGTCCTAGTATGATTAGATTGACTAGTTTTCTGTGATTATGGTTTCAGTGTTTCTGCCCTCTGATGCCCTCTTGCAATACCTACCATCTTACTTGGCTTTCTCTTACCTTTGATGTGGGTTATCTCTTCACGGCTGCTCCAGCAGAGCATAGCCACTGCTCCTTACCTTGGACGAGGGGTATCTCCTCACTGCCGCCCCTCCTGACCTTGAATGTGGAGTAGCTCCTCTAGGCCCTCCTGCGCCCGCACAGCTAGTTCTCTTTAGCTATAAACAAACAAACAAACAAACAAAAAAAGACACACACAAGGAGTGAAATTTTCAACTTTGTAGTTTCTGTAAAAGTATTACAGAATTTTAAAAAATAGTGAAAAGAAATTTTAATCAAATATTAAGTAAACTAACCTTAAAAGATAAGAGAAAATTGGAATTTCTCATGCCCTGTGAAAACAGCAGGAGGAAGAAGAAAGCCCACCAGGAAAAAGAAAGACTTCTCTCCTTTCCTGGCAAGGGTTCGGCCATGAAAAACCCATGGGCTTTTCTTTCCTACCGCCCTCCCAACTGCCTCTTCCTCTCTATAAACACGCTATCCTTTTCTGGCTCTGTGGAGACTCGCAGGTGGCTTACCATGTTTGCAAATCCCGAATTGAAATTCACTGCTGATCCTGAATAAATCCATCGTTGCTAAAGAAATACCTCTCATGCTCTTTGTTTCAGGTCAACGAATGACAGTACAGTCCTTTCCAATGTGTTTATCTCCCTCTCTTTCTTCTTTCCTTCCTACTTCATCATTGCAGCCTGTGCCTGCAAGAAAGAAAAAAATAAGAACCAAGAAATAAGGAGATAGAACCAAGAACTTCCTAGTGATTTTGAACAATAGCATTTCCAGCTTACTACAAAAAAACTTGTTATCTGATGAAACTTAATCTTATAGATAGCAAGAGGAAATAGTATAAATCTATGACATTTTTATACTTTAATTTAAAATTGTACAAACCCTTTATTCTTTTCTTCCTAGATGAGAAAAGACTTGAGTTCCTCAGATTCTTCTTCTAAAGGAATGTTCTTACAAATCATGCATAAAATATAAGATGTCTTTTAACTGCAGTTAAATTTTTTTCCTCTCCTCATACCTATACACATATGTGCCTTTTGAACATCTCATGATTAGATGAGGCTTTGTGGAGAATGTGGGCTTCCCTTGTGGCTCAGACAGTAAAGAATCCTCCTGTAATGTGGGAGACCTGGGTTCAATCCCTGGGTTGGGAAGATCCCCTGGAGTAAGGGAATGGCTACCCATTCCAATATTCTGGCCTGGAGAATTCCATGAACGGAGGAACCTGGCAGGCTATAGTTCATGGGGTCGCAAAGAGTGGGACACAACTGAGCGATTTTCACTTTCACTTTCATGGAGAGTGTAGAAGCCTGGGAGTAATCAGGGATCTACTTGATCATATGGAAAATTGTATTAATATGATTTTATGATTGAAAAAAAATAGATGAAGAAGGTTTGTAATCAAGCAAATTTATTTGGTGACTTTTTAAATATTGTTATTAAAGGTCACACAGATTACTGATCTTTCAATAGTGATCAATCATTCACATTGATCTTTCAGATTTACAGAAAATGTTGTCAATGGTACACTATGAAGCAATGGTCTCTGTCTTAACTACACATTAGAATGGCCAGGGGTGCTTCAAAAGTATACTGATGCCCAAACTAAATCAATCGTGTCTGAATCTCTGCTGAGGGTAAAGCTTGAAAATTGCTACGTTAAACAAAAAAAGAAGCAAAAAGCACTTTTTTCAATGTCTTTAAGCCTTCTGGTTTTGAACAGCTTCATAACTTAAAGTGAAGTATTTAAGTAAGAAAGAGTGGCTTATGTTCACTGTAATGCATTGTATAAAGTTGGAAGTACATAAATAACTGTGTGCAGCTTTCCCCATTATAGCCTCACACTGGTGAGTCCAAATTTATGGAACACTTTTATCTGGTAGGTGACAAAATCACTTTGCAATGATGGCCTTTTTTCCTTTGAGGAAGAAACTAGTACAAATTGGGCAATCTTAGGGAAACTGGAAGCTCAGCTTCAGTGTACAGAATTGGTATTTTTCTTAACATACCCATAGAATTGATTCCTATATAGTTAATGCAAGACTCCCATAGCTAAGAATTTCATTTATTAAATTTCTTTTAAAATATCTTACATTCTTGATATATGGAAGCTATAGGGAGTTTTCCTGAGGCTTATTGAGTATTCACTTTTATTTGAAAACAGAACCTTTTTGTTTTGTTTTAAGCCTTTTTAAAAAGGTGTTTTTTGATGTGGACCATTTTTAAAGTCTTTATTGAATTTACTGCAACATTGTTTCTGTCACTATTTATGTTTTGTCTTTTTGGTCATGGGGCATATGGGATCTTAGTTCCCTGACCAAGGACTGAAGCCATACCCCTTGCATTGGAAGGTGAAGTGTTAACCACTGAACTGCCAGAGAGTAGAATATAGAATCTTAATATACTATGCCAATCCAATGGAAAATTCTAATTGTAAAGTACCTTGTGATCTCATCGTGTTGAATTCTGAGTTCCCCCAATAGGTGACTGATTGATCAAAGAGCATCATTTTTGGCTGTTCATTGTAATCCTTAGTGAAAATATTTTAACATGACTTTTCTCTTTCAGTGTTTGGCTGATTTTGGTTGTGGAAAATATATATTATAAAAGTTTCACATCGCATTTTTTGTTCAATGCAAGACAAATGTCTCACCTGAATGGTGTTCCTATTTGATACATTCAAATCTTTAGGTATATCAACTATTCAGTAGATGAATGCATAATGAAAATATAGCACATATTTACAATGTAATATTATTCATCCATAAAAAGGAAATGCCACCATTTAGTGGCAATATGGATGTATGTTGAGGGCATTATGCTAAATGAAAATAAGTCAACAAAGAAAGACAAATGCTGTACGATCTCATTATACATACATCAAATCCCCCCAAAAAAACCTCATAGAAGCAGAGAATAGAATGGCAGTTGTCAAGAGGGAATGTTGGTCAAAGAGGACAAATTTCTAGGTACATGTTCTAGGGATCTAGAATATAGCACCGTGACTATAGTTAAGAATAATGTATTGTATACTTGAAGGTTGCAAAAAAGTAGACTATTAAATGTCCTTGTCACACCAAAAAAGTAAGGAGATATAAATATTAACTAAATTTATTGTGATAATTATTTTGCAATATATACATGTGTCAAATCAGCATACTACATTTAAACCTACATAATGTCTCAACATACCTTAATCAAACTGGGAAAAAGGAATAGCTTGATCAATGCTGCCACAAAAAGCTTAAATGAAACTGAGGCTTCAGAGGCAAGGAAGCTGGTGAGGGCACTTGTTTGCATACCGGAGATGGCTAGGACTACTACATACGTCTTCGTGGAGTTCTCCATTTAGCGGGCTTTAAGAGAGAGTAGAAGCATTTCAGCAAGTGGATCTTTTAGAAGTCAAGATGACTGGTTTCAAACTTTTTAATAGGCAGCAAGAATGCATCTTAATGTGAGGGTCTGTTTGATTCTAGAGTATAGGACATGCCCTTCACTAAGGCATTTCCTTTTAAAGTGGTATTGAGAGGTTTTTTGATGTTGTTTTCCTTCTTTTTTTCTTTTTTTAAACAATGTCACTTCTTTGTAACCAGAAGATGTTGTGAACCAGTAGACTATTCCAATGCAGGACTTTTATTGCTTCAAAACCTGTGATTTGATACCCCCATTATACATCACTGAAGCTTGTAATTATAAGAACAAAGAGAAGAGGAGCAGAGAGAAACACAAAGTGAAAACCAACATCAATATTGCATCATGTTGAATCACAGCATCTCATAGCACACAAAATAAATTTGTTTTTCAGTCAAAATTTTCTTCATCTCTTTATTTCCACTAGTTGTGTTTCATTTTTAAGCATGATTGAATAATTCCAACCTCTGAGAATTTAGGCACTCTAAAAAACAGCATTCCGAAATCTCTTTTTTGGTGTTTTGGATTGCAAGCTGTCTTACGAAAATTTCTTAATTTATTTCTTAATCCTCAAAAACTTGAAGCTAAGTATTAGTTTTGTAACTAGTGAGTTATTTATGATTTAAAGTATTTAAAAAGTTCTTTAAAGTTTATTTGCATCTTGAAATTCCTCACTAAAATAGTCGTTCATCTAGAGATCATTTCAAATATTAGAATATGATTTCTGTATTTCAAAATTAGTGAAAATTTTTACTTATGATTTTATATATAAATATCTATCTAATATCTTCAAATAATGTATTATATTCTGGAAATATTTATTGACCATCTATTACATGTCAAAAATTATGTGCTCTCTAAAAGGCAAAAATATCTTCCAAAGTTCCCCATATGGTCATAATAGTGGGCATATGAAGAAGGACATGCAATATAATATTATACATAATAAGTACCATTAATAGAAGTAGTAATAAATAGTATGGAGTGGGATGTCCTTTGCAGATCGTATGTAAGGTCCTGATTCCTCAAATTAGCATTTGAAAATTATGAGAAAGAGATCAATATTTGTATCCAAAATACTTTAATTTATTTGTTCTCTCAACAAGCCTTTGATTTCTAAGCTCTGTGTTATAGCTTCCCTGGTGGCTTGGTGCTAAAGAATCTGAGTACGGTGCAGGAGACTGCCTGCGATGCAGGCGACGTTTGTTCAATCGCTAGGTGAGGAAGGTTCCCCTGGAGAAGGAAATGGCATCCCACTCCAGTATTCCTGCCTGAAAAATCCCATGAACAGAGAAGCCTGGTGGGCCACAGTCCATGGGGTCACAAGAGTCGGGCATGGCAGCAACGAAACCACCACCACCGCCATTGTGTTAAGGATGCAAAGATGTGTAAGGCATATTACCTATTCTGAAATGGCTCAAATTCCTTTTGGGAAAGGCGGATATTAAGAGGATATCTACAATGTGATTTATGAATGGCAGCAACAAAGTTTTGAAACAGATTGGTATCATTTCTAGAGGCTCGGAAGAGCTCTGGTAACAGTCCTTTATTTCTCCGTGCAAGGAAAATTCAATGAGAAGCGAAGTGATAGATAAGAAGTGATTTATTAGAGTTGAACTCTTCTGAGGCTTATAAGCAGACAGGTGAGAGGATGCCATGCCTTCAGAACATACTGGGCTACAGTTTTATAATCAAACAAAAAGTTAGGTTAAGAGGAGAACAACTTTTTGCTCTTTCTTGAGTGGATGTCATGTCAGGTTTCTATCAGCCGCTCTTTCGCCAGGTTGAGAAGAGGAGCTTTCTTGCCCCTGTGTGGTCAAGCAAGGTCCACAAATTATTGTTTCTTATGTGTTCAGAGAGCATGTCCTAAGAATCATCTTTCTGAGCTCTTTGGGCAGCGTGTGGGTCTCATGCAAACGTTGTTCTATTGTTTTGGGGGTGTGTCTCGTGTTTCATGGTTTTGTTGCTAAGGAAGCCTGCATAGTTTTGTGGTTAAGCAAACCTACTTTCTTGAATACTCATTAGCTTACAGGGATCGCCTATGTTTTTTTTTTTTTTAATTTAAATTTATTTATTTGAATTCATTTTTAATTTATAATCCCCAGGTAAGATTAACTATGTAATCAACTATTTTGTCCCTTTACTCTATCAGTTAGACATAAAGAATAAAGATAATATTCAATTGTTGCAACTTTATGAAACAAAGCAATCTTCTCAGTTCTTCCTTAACTGAATTGCATGTTCTCATTTTTACAAACTGTATATATTACCCAGAAAGTTAGATGAGAGCAATGAGAGGTAGCCCCTTCAGCTAAACATCTGGGATAGTCAGGTGGCCAAAAAAATTCCCTACTGGTGGATGGATGGTGATTTTCCCTACTCTAGCCTATGTCCATACCATACATTATCATGTACTAAAGTAACCTTTGGTGGTCATTGGACTCATTAGCTGCTCATAAATATTCTATGAACATGTGCATCGAATTAGACTGAGTTATGGGAAGGACATGCGTGATAGAACATCTTGTTATAGAACCTGCAGTTGTCAGTCAAGACTATCAATCAAGGACCCACTGCTGCTGCTGCTAAGTGTCTGACTCTGTGCGACCCCATAGACGGCAGCCCACCAGGCTCCCCCGTCCCTGGGATTCTCCAGGCAAGAACACTGGAGTGGGTTGCCATTTCTTTCTCCACTGCATGAAAGTGAAAAGTGAAAGTGAAGTCGTTCAGTCGTTCCCGACTCCTAGCGACCCCATGGACTGCAGCCCACCAGGCTCCTCTGTCCATGGATTTTCCAGGCAAGAGTACTGTCAAGTACTGATAGTACAGTCAAGACTATCAATCAAGGACCCACAGGGTTATGCAAATGACCTTGCCTTAAATATCATGTACTCCAGCCCTGCAGGGCCATTGCCTCCCTTGGCATGGCCCACGTCTCTCTTGAGGTGTTCTCTCTGTTATTTCTTTCCTTATCATCAATAAACTTTCTTGCAACAGATAAGACCTTAGATTTTTCTTTGCATCTTTCCTTACCAAAAACTGAACTTCATGTGTGGTGAGGTCTCCAGACTCTCCTCCACTAACATATATAAATATATTTGTAAAAGTAACTTGGCATTTCTCGCCTATATTTCTTTTGAAAATTTGATTGAATATGAGGCCACATTTAAATGCCTAAATGTGGCCTGATTTCCAAATCTTCAAAACCTTGGCTCTTTTGTGAATATTTGCAACCTTTGAATGTTGATTAAATAGGATGTGATTGGTTTGGTTAAAATAGCAAGAACTAATGTCTCCATGTATTTTAGCTCCTGGGTCTCTTGAGCAAATTTTTCTCTCTGTCTCTTTCTTTCTACCTCTGTTTATATCTCTATCTCTCTGTCTCTCTCTCTATCTCTATTTCACACCAACACACACATACACGTACACGAATTTTTTAAAAAAATCAAAGACTTACCAGAGGAATGTGAATACCCTGACCTTCCTGCCTATTCTCCTGTAAAAAAAGACTCAGAAAGAAGGCTGTGTCCCAAGGGCAATGAGTGATTTTTTTTTTTTTGGTCTGTAGTGTTCCATCTTATGAGTCTAAATATTACAACAGATACTTTGATATATTGTAATATATATCTTTTTAAAAAAGCTTATACACTGATAATAATTGAGCTTATGGAATAAATAAAATCAAGGACAGAGCTTTCAGAACCTGTGTGATGTTCTAACCAGAGTCCCAGCTAACATAATATATCAATGAAAAAACTAGCACAGTTAAAAAGATGTATTGAATTTCTAATAAATAAAGACAACAATAAATGCAGGAATTTATCTTTTTAAAAAAGATGACAGTGGTTCACTGGAAAGCAGTATAAGGAAGGGTTGAAGCCACTGAACTATGGAAATGCAGGGAATGCCCCGAAATGCCCCCAGATTGGAAAGCAGCACAGAATAAAACTTTTTTGGACAGAACACACAACTGAATTGAGCTTTGAACACTGGAGATGAATGGCCATCTGTGGACACAGTTCTCCTTCACGGCTTGTTAGGTTTAGCTCAGTGTGAATACTTCCTGTTCCACAATCCTAACTAGAAAACACAAATCCATGTGAACCTAGGTGACTGCCACTTTCCTTTGACATCACACCTGAATTTATTATGGTGTGTGAGTTGATTTGCAAATCAAACCCTATTGTATCAGAAGGTCTATTTTTGCACTATTTCTATTGCCCAGACACCTAAGTTACACTGACTTTTGTCATTCTGCTTTATCACAGGTCGTGATGAGATCTTGAGTACTTCCTGTCCATTGGTGGCTCAGATGGTAAAGAATCCACCTGCAATGCAGGAGACCTGGGTTTGATCCCTGGGTTGGGAAGATCCCCTGGAGGAGGAGATGGCAACCCACTCCAGTATTCTTGCCTGGAGAATCCCTATGGACAGAGGAGCCTTGGGGGCTACAGTCCACGGAGTCGCAAAGAGTCAGACACGACTGAGTGACTAAGCGCAGCACATTTCTTGTCCACATCCTTTTTGGATAGTTTGATTTTTGTGAGTGAAATTGTATGTGTTTCAATCAGACGAATTCTTTGGAAATATGGTTGTAAGTCCTTGCTAAATATTATAATCCAATTCAATGTAAAGGAAAACAAGGGGCGGGGGCTCTTGCTTTTCTCTCCAGTAAAGAAGCCAATTTTAAAATATTTCTATAGCATAAAAATCAGAATGTTAACAAGCCCTCAGAGGTATCAAAATTATACAGCCTTCTGACTTTAGCATTTAATTTGTTAGAACAGCCTTGTGATATTGGAATAGATGTTTGCCAATGGATGAGCACAATATGTTTTTCTTCTGTAATATGGATTTGCTTGTATCTAACTTTTTAATTTTTTAATAAAATGAAAGGAACTGGAACAGGAAGCTGGTGGTAATTCATGGATGATTAATATTGAGGAGTATTAAGCAGCATGGTAACTATCAGCAAGAGGTAAATAAAGCACAGTTTAGCTCAATGACCTGGATATTGTAGATAATGGACTTTTGGGGGCTTTGAGTATTGAAATGTTTTCCATTATAGTCTTCTTCAGTCTGCAAGTGTATAAGAAGGTATTGTCAGCATTCTGTGTTGTCATGTTTATAAATGTCCAAAAAAACCCACCAAAACTGCATCATGATAAAATTGCTGAATACTTAGTTAAGCTCAGCTAATCCATATTATCATCGTCATTGTGAAATACTGCTGCTCCATTGTCCTTCAGTTCCCTGAATAATGCTACTTTTTCCTTCCTTGGCCTTGGATTACTGCAAGCAGGTCATGTTTCACTAATCCGGGATATGATGAAAGTTCTTCTGGCTAACTTGTTTCCACTCTTATCTAGATTACTATAAAAATAGATTTTACTCATTTAATATTTTCCTTGTCTTAAAACGAAGAAAATAATTTGTGCTTTGAAACAGAAATCCTGTTTCCTTTCCATCCTTTGCTCTTCTGAAATAGGGCTTTTTCAAAGAAAGAACCCATATGGTGCTTAATGATCTCTCCACTTGCACAACTAATGTTTAAAGGCCGTAACTGTACACTCAAGTGCGTAAATCATTTTCAGTGTGTTCATAGTTAAAGAGTTTATTGCTTTCTTCAGTAGCCAATTCCACACACTAATAATCTACTACTAAAAAAGTCTTTCCAACTTCCCAAGGCTTGATCTTAGCTTCTGGTGGATGGTGCTGCTGGATTCATGGTCTCCAAAGGGGAAGATTTAACTCCAGGACCAAAGACATTCTCAGTCACTCAGAGTTTTGTGTAGATTTTATTAAAGTAACAGGAATTAGAGAAAGCTTACAGCAGGAGACACTGGAGGAGGGTTCTGGATGGAGAACCCACATGTGCCTGTGGCTGATTCATGTCGATGTTTGGCAAAAATCACTACAATATTCTAAAGTAATTAGCCTCCAATTAATTTAAATAAATAAATTTAAAAAAAAAAAAAAAAGGAGAGAGAGATTGACACTGGAAGGAGGCAGGAGAGTACCTGCCTCATTATCTTAAGCAAGGCTTATATTCCTCTCAACTGGTTGCTGAGAATAGATAAAAAGAACACTTCAAGGTTGTAAAAGTTCCACCAGACCCCTTCCAAAGGCATGCATCCTGAGATAACTGTGTCACAAGATTAACCAGGGAGAATGGGTTCTGGGAAAATTTCTCTGGTCGAGATACACTGCTGCTGTGTCATCAGGGGTACAAGTCTTGAGAGACAGGTTCCCAGGCAAGATTTGTAACAATTACAACCATTAACATAGAGCCTAAGAAAAGCATTTCCATAGTAACACTTTGTGCTGTGTATGCATTAGCTTGGGACCTAAAGAAAGGCCACGTCTTGGGAAAGATCCATTGATGCACATTGCTTAAGGAACGAGAGTGAGAAGGTTCACCTCCTCTTAAAGGACCCTAAGCTTCAACTCTCAATCCTTCATTAGTTTATAGCAAGGCTTTTATATTCCACCGTTTGATTTTGTGAAATGCATTTTCTGAGATTTTCAAATACTCTCATCAGCCACTGTTCTCTTAAGGCAGGAGACATTAAATTCACCTCACCTTTAAGAATTGGTTGTAATGTTTTATTAACTTCGAGGATTTTAACAAGGTTTGATTAAAAAAAAAAAAACTCAAGCGATATTTAGAGTGACTGATGTCTATTAAGTCTTCCCATATTTTTCTATCTTCATCTCTCCAGTTGTAAAATGGTACAAAATATCCCATGATGTCAAGATGTAATGAAAATCATTATTAAACACCACAAAAATTCATGAAGGGACATCAAAAAGCTTCATTCACCAGTCTTATATTTTTTTTTTTTGCTAATTTCTGAATTAACTTCAGTTTCATAAAGCAGGAACTCAATTTGCTATTTGCCTCAGTTATTTCTCCACATACTAGAACATTCTCATCACCTTACTGTTCTGCATAAATGTTATCCATCTTATTTTTTTCTTACATTTCTTTGCAGTTACTCTCCATTTCTCAACTCTTCTTCAAAGAAACTCCTAGGTGGTATTGCCTTTACACACTTCTTCATATCTTATTTACTCCTCAACATATTCATTAAAAAATCTGGCTGTCCTTTTTTCTCTCCCCTCTGAAAAGTCTCACCAATGACCTCCAACTTGCCAAAATGTATTGCCAGTTTCTTGTCCTTTTCTTACTTACACTCGCAACTTTGATAGTTTAAATATTCCTTACTTCTTGAATTTATAATATCATCTGGTTTTCTATTTTGGTGGCTTTTTCAACAACTACTTTTCTATTACAGTCTTGTCCTGGATTCTTCTATTTTCTTTTTATGCTCTCCCCTTAGGTGAGCTGCTGCTGCTGCTGCTAAGTCGCTTCAGTTGTGTCCTACTCTTTGCGACCCCATGGACGGCAGCCCACCAGGCTTCCCCGTTCCTGGTGAGTTACTCTGCTGTACTACTTCATATAGTGCTTATATACTGATGTCCCTTATATTTGTATCTTCTGAATGAATATCAAGCTTTTCTCTCAACATCTTCATTTAGGTTCTCAATTCCATTGGCAAATGCTACATTTTTGAATGGAATACAATTTCCAACACCCAAATCTACTCTCTCCAAAGTATCTCCATTTCCATCTCTCTCTATTTACTCAGGAAAGTTATCAAATAAGAAATTATTATTCATTCCTACATTTCCCTTACATCTCACATCCACTTCACCAGGCAAGTCCTTTTAGATTCTCCCATCAATATACAGCCCAAATCAGACCACATGTTTTTAATATTCATAGCTACAGTGCTAACCTCAATTCTTACCCTCCTACAATACATTTTTAACTCAGCATCCAGAGTGATCTTTCAAAGCAAAAATGATTTCTCTGCTTGAAATGCTTCACTAATATCTCCATATTTTTAGAATAAAATCTAAGTGTCCTGCCATCACTTATTAGTAAAATAGTCAAAATAATCTGAAATTTATGGAAATCTAAATAGAACATCTATTCCATTCCAAAGTACCTTTATGCATATTTTGTCTGTCTGTGAGACACTTCCTTTTCTTAAGCCCAAGATAAAATTTAAAAGGTATCGAATCATTTTTTTTTTTTTGCCTTGATACTATACTTTTTCCCTCACTTTTCTCTGCTTTTCCTTTACAATTTCCCACAGTCACTCCTTATTCAAGCAATTAGCCATTTGCATTCCTTGATAAAGATGAATAATATGAAAGAACAGAAATGAAAGACCTCTTATCCCATCCATTCACCCGAAAGAGTCCACAAGGCAGAATGGGGGGAGCAGAGGAGGGAAATGGTGATAAGAAAAACATGGAGATAACTGGGGCCTTAGAGAGATACAGGCTTTTATTTGGTGCCCAATGAATTCTTGGCCCCTTGAGTAACCTGAGACTTGCCTTAGCCCTGACTTTCTTACTCCCTATGGATAACGTCTTCTGCAAATAAAAAAGTGAGGGTCAAAATGACAAGCAGACTAGTGGCTGTGATAGAGGAATATGGGGGAACCAATTGTCTCACTAAAACCTGTTAGGAAACTAAATGGAACACACACTAAATCTTCCTTAGGACAATGATTTCTCACCATAACATACGGGTACTTGTCCAGAATATTGTTAATTTCTAAATCTGGGTATAATTTAGGTGTCATTATTTGACATAGTAATACTTCTATTCTAATCAAGTATATATTTTCACTTTTTAGTGTCATTCAAGAATGCTAACAGATTTGACCCATCTCACATGATGTGGGTGGGAAGGACACTGACCATCAGCAAACTGCCTCACACATAATCTATGGCAGTCTGCCCGTGAATTGACCCGAAAAGGATTTATAGAAAACCGGAAAAAGAGGAAGCAAGATAGAAAATAACCTCCAAACCTAAGTCCTCTTCTCCCAGAGGTAATCATCTCAAAATATGCCCTTATAACTGTTCTCTTCAGTTCAGTTCAGTTGCTCAGTCGTGTCCGACTCTTTGCGATCCCGTGGACTGCAGCACGCCAGGCCTCCCTGCCCATCACCAACTCCTGAAGCTTGCTCAAACTCATGTCGAGTGATGCCAACTCGACATCAAACTTGAGTCGGTGATGCCATCCAACCATCTCATCCTGTCATCCCCTTCTCTGTCCCCTTCTCCTCCCGCCCTCAGTCTTTCCCAGTGTCAGTATCTTTTCTATCTGGTCAACTCTTCGCATCACGTGGCCAAAGTGTTGGAGTTTCAGCTTCAGCATCAGTCCTTCCAATGAATATTCAGGACTGATTTCCTTTAGCATGGACTGGTTGGATCTCCTTGCAGTCCAAGGGTTTCTCAAGAGTCTTCTCCAACACCACAGTTCAGAAGCATCAATTATTCAGCACTCAGCTTTTTTTATGGTTCAATTCTCACATTCGTGCATGACTACTGGAAATACCAAAGCTTTGACTATATGGACCTTTGTTGGCAAAGTAATTTCTCTGCTTTTTAATACACTGTCTAGGATGAATGCAATTATTGGGTAAATTTCTTAGCCAAAGTTCAAAGATGCAAATGAATTCTATCAGTGTGTTGATTAGCTAGAGTGGATAAATAGCATGCTCTTCTAGCTTCCAAAATGTTCTATACAACATAGATTCCAGAAATTTTGCATAGACCCAATTATATCTTTGTTCAAAAAATGTAGTTTGGAATGTCTTGGCTAAATCAAATTTAATAAATTGCTAGAAATTTCTCAGAATAATTACCATATTATTCTTATTGTGAATCTTCAAGGGAAGAAAATTGCTTTCCATTTTTTTTTTTTGATTCTGAAGTACATTTTCCATAGAATATACTACAGAAACATGTTATAAGAAACTTCCATAGTGATTCAGATGTTAAAGAATCTCCCTGCAATATGGAAGACCCAGGTTTTATTCCTGTTTCAAGAAGATGCCCTGGAAAAGGGAATAGCTGCTTACACCACTATTCTTACCTGGAGAATTCCATGAACAGAGGAGCCTGCTTGGCTACAGTCCATGAGGTCACAAAGAGTTGTACATGAATAAGTGACTGAAACACACAAAACACACAAACATTTATATATATATATATATATATATATATTCCAAGTGGATTGAATAAAGGCATTTAAATAAATCTTATTTTGAAATATTAATTGGTTAACAAACACATACCTGCTTATTTAACTTGTATGCAGAGTACATCATGAGAAACGCTCGGTTGGAGGAAGCACAAACTGGAATCAAGATTGCTGGGAGAAATATCAATAACTTCAGATATGCAGAAGATGCCATCCTTATGGCAGAAAGTGAAGAAGAACTAAAGAGCCTCTTGAGGAAAGTGAAACAGGAGAGTGAAAAACTTGGCTTAAAGCTCAACATTCAGAAAACTAAGATCATGGCATCCGGTCCCATCACTTCATGGGAAATAGATGGGGAAACAGTGGAAACAGTGTCAGACTTTATTTTTCTGGGCTCCAGAATCACTGCAGATGGTAATTGCAGCCATGAAATTAAAAGACGCTTACTCCTTGGAAGGAAAGTTATGACCAATCTAGACAGTGTATTAAAAAGCAGAGACATTACTTTGCTAACAAAGGTCCGTCTAGTCAAAGCTATGGTTTTTCCAGTGGTCATGTTTGGATATGAGAGTTGGACTGTGAAGAAGTCTGAGCGCCGAAGAATTGATACTTTTGAACTGTGGTGTTGGAGAAGACTCTTGAGAGTCCCTTGGACTGCAAGGAGATCCAACAAGTCCATCCTAAAGGAGATCAGTCCTGACTATTCATGGGAAGGACTGATGTTGAAGCTGAAACTCCAATCCTTCAGCCATCTGATGCAAACAGCTGACTCATTGGAAAAGACCCTGGTACTGGGAAAGATTGAGGACAGGAGGACAAGGGGAGGACAGAGGATGAAATGGTTGGATGGCATCACCAACTCGATGGACATGGGTTTGTTTGGACTCCGGGAGATGGTGATGGACAGGGAGGCCTGGCTGCTGCGATTCATGGGATCTCAAAGAGTCGGACACGACTGAATGACTGAACTGAACTGAACCAACAAATTTGCTTTTATTTGTAGACCTATTAAATTATTCTATTCAATAATGAGTTTTAAACTTACATTATTGATAAAATAAAGATAATATTTATTCAAACACATTGTAGTAAAACACCTCTCATATTACCCATTATTTGTACTTAAAAAAAATACCACAATAGAAAAATTATTTTTCATTCATATTCATATTATTTTGATTAGTTTATTAGCTATATTTTTCTAATGTCTTTTTATGAATATATTTTAATATGGTGTCATTATTTTAAAATCTTTTATGAAATTACAATTTTTTTCATAATTACATTTTGTGAGTAATATATTTGAAATTGTTGAAATATTTAATTGATTTTTTTCTGTTAACTGTGACATTTCTAAGGAAATTATACTTTTTAGATGCCTTGTAAGCTCAAAGGAAATTCTTCTAAAAGTAATTTATATAAATTGTAATTTTATTTTGCATTGAATATGTAAATATCTTAGGTCAAATGTTTTTGTAGGTACTCTTTTTTGTCACCATTTGAGTAACTGTTCTTGACAATTTTTTATAAAGTGATCTTATTAAATACTTTATTTTTTGCATTTCTTTTAATGTTGTAGATGCTTAAAAATCATAGACTTTCTTAATGTTTTTCATTTCCAGTGTCAATGATCAATGTATATACTTAACACTACGTGCTCTAACATATTTTCTTCATAAAACCAAAATATTCTGGAGTGCAACTATAGAAATTCAAATTAAATGGATATTCCATTTCAGAATTCATAATTTAATTTCTTCAGGTCCCTGTTTTCCTTTTGATAAGTTTGAGTGTTTTGCAGTTTTCAAATACTGTCTAGATACTGAATTGGGTTAAAGTTTAAAAACCTGAAATTTGGTTTACTTTTTTCATTTTTTTTTCTGGATTACTTTAGTTGCAAATTTCCAATTCATTTGATCGAATGTGACTAAACTTTAGAAGCTATATAAAATTTAGGAGATATGTAAACAAGACATAAAAATTTAGAAGACATAAGATATTTTGACTTACAAAGTTTCTCAAAGGTTCAAACATATCTATGCCTTAACAGATAAATAGCAGCAAAGAAAAAAATCATAGCAGTATTGCTCTTCTTGAAGTTATTTTTATTTTTAGCATCAATTTCTTAATGTAGTTTAGCTTCGTAGTTTATTATAAATATGTATATAACATAATTTTTGATATAGTGGCTTTAATTTCAATTAGTAAACTTTTGCTGATTTTTGACATATAATTAGTAGTTTATATTTAACTTATTAATAACATTGTTTATACCATGAAACTGGATCACCAAAAATTTTATTATTGAAAAGCAATCATCTTCTATGTTGACCTTTCTGCTGTAGAATCATACTTGCAGTAATATTAGACATTTAACTTAAATAGAATAATATACCAAAAGATTTATTTGATTTAAAATTTGTTGAAAATGAGCAATTTTCAATATTAAATAGATTTTTTATTTGAAGCATCTAATGACATGGATGTAAAGTGCGTATCATGTAAATGTTGCTTTCTGCTAATGAAGAATCATATTTTCATCCATCATAAAGGAACAAAATTATTTTTAAAATATCATTTGAGCTAAATAAAATTCTTACTTCACAAAGTATTATTAAACATGAATTGTATACCTGTACTTTCTGTCCTTTAATAATCCTCTTAAAATATTTACTAACTTTTCAATTAGATACTAATGCATCTTCCGTAAATTTTGCCTTCATGTGGTACATAATGCTAGTATGTTTCCTCCCTCCCACTTTAGTATGTATTAATGTGTTATGACAGACAATTTACATAAATCACATAGTCATTACCAATTTTCTTTAGAAATGAAAACTTTGCATTTTAAAATTAAACATGCAGTTTTAAGGCTTATTCTTGCATAAAAAGTTTATAAAATGTTAATTAAAATAAAAGGTATTTTAGATTTTACCTATGGAATATCTGACAAAACATTTGTAGCAAGACAATGTAGATACAATCTAAGACAGGACTGTCCAGCATTTAATTCCAATATACCCAACACATTCTTGACTGACCACACAGACAATGGCAGCTCTGTTCATCTGACGGGTAGGCATAAGCCACAGTAAAATTAGCTGGCACTCAAGTAGTCAGAAGGAGCAGCAGCACTGAATGCTTCCTAGTCCCACTACAGACCAGAAGGTACTAGCTTTTCCTACCTATTTGTGCTATGAGTATCTGAACAGCCATTCTTGAAAGGGAAGTGTTAGTTATGATGATAACTGAGTCAAATCAAGAAAGTGAGCCCAATTTCCTTTGTACGTTTTCCCCCTGTTAAACAAGCCCATTACATCTCACATACATCTCACATTTGTGGCAGAACCTGGAGATGCAAAATGGAGGTTTATCAAAAATATTTGAGAAGTAAATGATTAGCAAGCTGAACCACAATCTATCCTTTCTTTATGGAAGAAGCATTCTCAAGAGAGAAAGAATTTGACCCTGATAAATCTCCTTATAAAATATGGCAACGTAGTCCTACTGGTAAATAATTTTTTTTTCTGGAGAGTCTCTATTTTTAGAATGCTTTTAACTGGATAAATCTCATTTATTTAGCATTACTTTGGAAAACAAATCTGGAATATACAGTTTTACAGAGTATGAGTCCCTGAAAAATGTCACAGAAAATATGTAATTATGTGAGGATGAATGGAGATGTTTCTGACCAAAATGACTCTTTCTGTATAAGATACTGTATATTTGGTATGAGACTGCATTTTAGCAGTAGCAAAAAAAGACATGGGAAACTGCATTGGAAAACCTATACATTTTCTATTGCTCTGGTGCTTTACAATTACTTATATTCTTAAAATTATTAGTAAATATTTATGCTAAGTAAAAATCTTAGATTTGTGTAAATCTTCTTGAAAAATCGAATCCATTATGTTATCCATTTCAGAAGATTTTCTATTACAACATGGTGCATTAATTATAAAATTTTCATAAAGTGAAAAATACTGAACAAAGGCTAAATTGGTTGGTACTAAATTGGTGTCAGCAGGAAAAAGCCAAAACTATCTCCTCCTTATACCTGGAAGAGTGCAGATCTCTAAAGAAATCTGGCCTCTAAGACAGAAATTGGCCACCCACGCTCTAACAACAGACATTCTGTTGCTCAATATTATTCAGAATGAGACTTTCATCTTTCTGGCAGTAAGCATGGGATGAACTGTTTGGTCAGTACTTAGCTGTAGTTTCTGAAAAATTGTTTGGTGTTCTCACATTTCATTGCCTATTGTAACCATAAATGGGTCATAAATCCAATTTGGTGAGCACTGATACATGTTTTATTTTAAATAGAAAAGACTGCAGTAGAATAGAATATATAGGACAAAATAAAAATAGAAAAAAAATGTCAAGGCACATTTACCTTTACAAAGGCACATTTGTAAATTTAAGTATTGTTTCATTATTGTTTTTCTTTGTTTACTTATGTTTGTGCGTGTCTAAAAGAGACAGAGGGAGAGGGAAGGAGAGAGATAATGACAAAACATGAAAGGTGTTTATTATTGAAAATCACAGTAAAAAAGAAAAAAGAAATACCATGACTTTTATTATGAGATGATAGTCTAGAATCTTAAGTAGTCTTTTCTGAGAGCACATTTTTTTTGACAACTTAAGAACCATAATCTTTCTTTACATGGGATCTGCTCGGATATAGTGTAGTATAAATGATTTATGCAGATAGACCCTGAGGGATGAAATTTGCAAGGCTGACATCAAACCTTGAAACTTGAAATTCAAATCTGAAATTGAGCCTTGAGGGTTCAGATTAATTTCTGACTAGCAGAAATGCATTCATTTTTAAAAAGTCACCATAAAATTATCCAAAAAATAATATCAAGCAGCTTTACCAAATGATGGCTTGAATATCGATCAGTCATTAGATGTAAAATACACTTCCTATAGTATATACTAGGATTTTTAATTTAAAAAAAGATACTTGTAAAATTAAAAGAAAGATACTTGTATTTTGTGCAACCTCAAATGTTAGAGGGAAAAGTCTTTTATTTGCTTGGATGGTGTAAACACAGAAAAACATGCTTGTCTCTCACAATGCACTGTAGCACAAAAGAAAATGAAACCACTGGAAGGTTATTATGAGGAGGAAGAAGAAATTCAAATTATTCATTTAAAATTTAACTCTGACCAAAGCTCCAACTTTTATAGTTAGTAGTTTCTATAATGCCATTATTATTATTTCAACTCAACAAAACAAGTTGTTGAAACATGGAACAGGAATTATTGTCAATGTATTAAAATCAATAACATGTAAAATTTAAGAAATATTTATTCCATCAATCCATGCACACAAGGCTTTCTCAGAGCCAGGAGTGCAGAAAGTCCAACTCACTTGGTCTTTGGCCAGGAGGTCACAAAAACCACTCAGCTTTCTGCTGTTATGGTTTGAAAGCAGAAAACAATGTAGACGTCCAATTACTTTCCTAAAAACAAGCACATTATATTGCTGATGTTCAAAATGAATATTTACAGAATATTCTATACCTGAATATTCTGTATCTGAAGATCTTCTTTTCATACTGTCCATGGGGTTCTCAAGGCAGGAATAGTGAAGTGGTTTGCCATTCCCTTCTCCAGTGGACCATGCTTTGTCAGAACTCTCCACCATGACCTGCGCATCTTGGGTGGCCCTACACAGTGGCTCATAGTTTCATTGAGTTAGATAAGGCTGTGGTCCGTGTGATCAGATTGGTTAGTTTTCTGTGACTGTGGTTTACATTTTGTCTGCCCTCTGATGAATAAGGGTAAAGAGGCTTATGGAAGCTTCTTAATAGGAGAGACTGACTGTGGGGAAAGCTGGATATTGTTCTGATGGGCGGGGCCGTTCTCAGTAAATCTTCTAACTTTCTGTTGATGAGCAGGGTTGTGTCCCCTCCCTGTTGTCTGGCCTGAAGCCAAACTGTTGACCCACTGGAGACTCCCAGACACTCACAGGCAAGTCTGACTCAGTCTCTAGTGGCGACACCTTCTTTCTCCTGGCTCCCCATGCACACAAGGTTTGGTTTGTGCCCTCCAAGAGTCTGTTTCCCCAGTCCTGTGGAAGTTCTGTAATCAAATCCCACTGGCGTCCAGAGTCAAATTTCCTGGGGCTTTTCAGTCCCTTTGCTGGATCCCAAGGTTGGGGAATCTGTTGTGGGTCCTAGAACTTTCTTAACAGTGTGAGAATTTCTTTGGTATAATTGTTCTGCAGCTTGTGGGAGTCTACTTGGCAGCTCTATGTTGGGGCTGATGGCGAGCTCCCCCAAGAGGGATTATGCCACACGCTTGTGTGACCCGGGTCTCCTGCAGCCAGAGTCCCTAAAGCTATGGTTTTTTCCAGTAGTCATATATGGATATGAGAGTTGGACTATAAAGAAAGCTGAGCACCAAAGAATTGATGCTTTTGAACTGTGGTGTTGGAGAAGACTCTTGAGAGTCCCTTGGACTGCAAGGAGATCCAACCAGTCCATCCTAAAGGAGATCAGTCCTGAATATTCATTGGAAGGACTGAGGTTGAAGCTGAAACTCCAATCGTTTGGCCACCTGATGCAAAGAGCTGACTCATTTGAAAATACCCTGATCCTGGGAAAGATTGAAGGCAGGATGAGAAAGGGATGACAGGATGAGATGGTTGGATGGCATCACTGACTCAATGGACATGAGTTTGAGTAAACTCCAGGAGTTGGTGATGGACAGGGAGGCCTGGCGTGCTGCAGTCCATGGGGTTGCAAAGAGCAGCTAAACTGAACTGAACTGAACATCTAAATTCTTTCTATAGATTATCTCATTTAATGCATGAAACCACCTGTTGAGGTATTTAGTATTCTTATCTTCATCATATTGGTAAGGAAACTGGGAGAAATGTAAATTTTTGTGGGTTCCAGAAAATATTGGAACTATGTGAATCAACTCTGATCTACATGGATAAACACTGCACACTTTCTCATATAATTCTTCCTCCCTCCCTGTTTCCTTCTCCTTTCTTTCCTTTCTTTTGCTTTTCCTTCTTCCTCCCTCTCTCCCTTCTTTTTTCTCCTTTGACACTTTCTACCTGGATGTTTAAATTCAATGTCTTCTTACTCAGATGTCACAGACAATCTATTTCTTTCCCCTTACATGTTCTTCAGCCACTGATGTCAGCAACTACTCTGAATTCTCCTGTACTGTACAATAATACCTGTCATATAATCTAAGTCATCTTTGGGGAATAGCATTTGAAAATGACATACTTTCACAAACGGTTTGAAATTAACTGTAGGTGTATTTTGTGGAACTGCTCATTTAATATTTAAATATTAGTTAGCCAAATGGTCAACCATTTCAATAGTTAATTCATCCAGTAATAAGCAGCTTACTTCTAACTTTGAACATGCCTATGAAAATAAATCTTCACATTAAGGTGAAATGTGACCTTATGGTTTTGTTCATTTATCAAACAAATATTGAGTGAATTGTTGTTGCTGTTCAGTCACTAAGTCATGTCCAACACTGCAAACCTATGAACTGTAACATGCCAGGCAGTGCGTTGATTGAGTATCATATGCCCATCACAGTTTAGGTCCTAAGCATGCATTAGGAAACAAACAGAAAAACAAGCAATGATCCCAGAATTTGTAGAGCTTCTAATTTCTTCTCAGGCCATAATGTAAATTATTTTTGTCATGATCATCTTTCAGGTGTTAAATGATACGTCTCATGTACAACTTTAATCTTCTTTTCCATAAATAAAATATTCTCTGTTAAAGGGATATTTGTGGAATATATTTTAAAGCTTCACCATTTACACTCATCTGGAATCTAAGTATTCCTCAGAGTAGAACAGAAGGAGTATATGTTAATGTCAAAGTAAAATAGAATAGTGATTTGCTTAATCCAGATAATCCATAAACAAAACAAGCTGTTTGAGTTTTGGGTGTTTTTTTATGCAAAATTACCAATAGATTTAAGGACTGATGAATTTGGTGAGTTATTGGATTGGGTAGCATTCCCTAGCTAGCACCTGTCTCTTTGATTTTTATTTTTGTAAAACTTGAGGATTTATAAAAGTAAATCCTGGATGGAGGTTATTCATAATTAGTTCCAATTCATTTTATCCTTTTACTCAGGAGATTTTCCCCCAGAAATATCCAACTGTTTTAGGTTAAAAAAAAAAAGTCTCTTCTAAGTCTCAGTTTATTCCTTCGGATAGATTTGCATGGACAAACACAGAAGGGGGCACAATAAATGAACAAAAGCTATATACTATGTCCAAGTTTTTTTTCTATCATCTTTCTACACTGAATAGTCGATACTTGATGAAAGGGACACAGGAACTGTGAGGAGCAATTCCTTAACATCCTTTATGTCAGGAACACTTTTCTGTCAGTGACATCAATTTCTTTGGAAATCATTGCTCATCTTTAGCTTAACCCATGCCCTTCAGAAAGGCAGGATTCAAGTTTCAAAATACATCTAGTCCTTACCCACAAAGTGAAAGTCACCTTGAAATGAAAACTACAAGGTATGTTTGTGGTCAAAAAATACAGAAACATTGTTGACCAAGGATTTTTCACAAAGATCTGGAATTAGCACAGTTAAAAATATATGTTTAAAGTGATCGTGAAAATTACATTTTTTCCATCTCTTTATTTCCAAAGCTTCCAACTCTGCCACCATGGAGAATCCTGAATCCAATGACTGGTATCTTTATGTGAAGGACATGTGAAAACCCAGAGAGAAGATAGCCATGTGATCACAGAAGGCAGAGACTGGGATGACACAGCTCCATTTTTTCCCTTCCTCACTGGGAATATCTATTCTTGCTTGTCTCACCACTGTATTTTGAAGCAGATAGATAACTTGTTTTCTAGTTTCACAAGTCCACAGATGAAGAGGAATTTTGCTTTACGATAGATCATATCCAGAGTCTCACCCACTTCTGATTTGTGTGATTTTGATGGAGACACATGCAACTTTTTGAGTTGATGAAATAGGTGAAGACTTTGGGGGTTATTGGAATAGAGTGAACATTGCATATGGGACAGATGTGAAATGGGAGGTGGGCAGACTATACTGGGGTCAATCTTGTCCTCTCAAATGTATGTCTACCTAAAACCTGAAGAATGTGACATTATTTGGAAATCAGGTGTTTGCAGGTGTAATTAGTTAAGATGTTTGTGTCCTTTAAAAGGGCCACATGAAGACAGGGGAGGAGGATGCCATGTGATGACGGAGACAGATAGGAGTGATGTAGCCATAAGTCACAGAATGCAAAGGTTTCTGACAACTGCCAGAGGTGAAGGGACAAGGAAGCATTCTTCCCTCGTCTTCAGAGGGAGCATGGCATTCTTGACACCTTGGTTTTGGACTCCTAACCTCCAGAATTGTGAGAAAATATATTTCTATTGTTTTTAAGTGACCAAATTTGTAAAAATTTTAATTACAGTAGTCCAAGAAAGTTAATACTCAACCATACAAAAATAGCTTTCTTTATCTTTTTTCCTCTGGAATATCACATGAACAGTTTATTCCCTCCTAATATGACAGTTCATCCAATGCCTACCTTCAACTTTTAGTTTGGCCTTCTCTAAGCTAAAATCTACAGTTCCTTTCAACATTTTTGATGTCATATAATTACATCTTGGTTTCTGTACCTCAAAGACTTACAGTTTGTCAACCCCTTATTAAAACAGCAAACCAAAACTAAACATATTCCAGATGTGGGATACCCAAGGGAAAGTAAAGTATGTCTGAATTTAATCTCTGAAGAAAACAATTCTATTATCTCCATGTAATAATTGTGTGAGCCTTTAAAACAGTTATTACTGTGTTGAAACATACTGTTTGTAATCTACCAAATCTTATCAATCTTTTGCATATGAGCTTTATTAAATTCTGATAATATCCAGCATATACTTGAGCAAGGAATTTGGAAAATAATACACAGATTATTGTATGTTCCTGTTAAATTTATCTCAGTTTGTGACCATACATTTAGCTATAGTGCTTATTTTTAATTTGGATTTTGAATTTCAGTACATAAACTCAATCCTCTAGTTTTACATTGCTTGAGAATTTGATAAGCATGCTATCAATGTTTTTATTAAAGTTACTGATAGAAATACCAAATAGGTATTTTGTTTTATAATTATGTATTTATTTTATAAAAATAAGATCAAATATAGAGCTCAGTGCCATATCAGTGTAACATTTTCTCCAACTGAGCATGAAAAATTAATCAAAAATTTAGAAAATTATTCAAACAGAGGATCCTACAGAATAAAATTAATATCAGTCAATATTTTATCATATAACCCACCAGAAAATCAATTACCTAGGATAGCTTATGTCTGTCAAATATTTAACAATATTTACAATACTATATTAATCTCACAATTAAATAACAATTTAAAATAAAATTATATTATTTTGGTTAGATTAATTTGAGGAAAAATTTCACTAAGTGTTCACCAAATTGTTAGCAACTATTTATTTAATATGATATTCCAAATTATTACTGTTCTGAAAGATATTAAATACATTATTGGAAGAAAATTAAAGTTTCTGCATATACATATATTTGGGAAATATTCATTTTATCTCCTCTGGTTATTACAGAGGATGAGATGGTTGGATGGCATCACTGACTCAATGGGCATGAGTTTGAGCAAGCTCGTGGAGATACATAGACTTCTATACAGCCGTGGAGAATGTAGTCAGCACAGTGCCTCCAGATGACAGCTCTAGACAGTGCTATACACAAGCTCACGGCTCCTAGGGGAGACTGCAGATGGTGATTAAACAAGGTGGAGGTACAAACCATGGTCACTCGGTTCAGCTCAGCTCAGTCGTGTCCAACTCTTTGCAACCCCATGGACTGCAGCACGCCAGGCCTCCCTGTCCATCACCAACTCCCAGAGCTTGCTCAAACTCATGTCCATCGTGTCAGTGGTGCCATGCAACCATCTCATCCTCTGTCCTCCCCTTCGCCTCCCACCTTCAATCTTTCCCGGCATCGGGGTCTTTTCAAATGAGTCAGTTCTTTGCATCAGGTAGCAAAAGTATTGGAGTTTCAGCTTCAGCATCAGTCCTTCCAATGAATATTCAGGATTGATCTCCTTTAGGATGGACTGGTTGGATCTCCTTGCAGTCCAAGGGACTCTCAAGAGTTTTTTCCAACACCACAGTTCAAAAGTATCAATTTTTTGGTGCTCAGCTTTCTTTATAGTCCAACTCTCACATCCAAACATGACCACTGGAAAAACCATAGCTTTGACTAGATGGACTTTTGTTGGCAAAGTAATGTCTATGTTTTTAATACGCTGTCTAGGTGTATCATAGCTTTTCTTCCAAGGAGTAAGCGTCTTTTAATTTCATGGCTTCAGTCACCATCTGCAGTGATTTTGGAGCCTCCCAAAATAAAGTCTGTCACTGTTTCCACAGTTTCCCCATCTATTTGCCATGAAGTGATGGGACTTTGATCATTTAGGCCCAGCGTAGCACAGCTCTTGTGGGCAGTGTTTTTTCCAAAGTTCCCTGCTGAGTCAGCTGAAGTTGTCCAGCCTTCATTTCAATTAAATTTCTTTTCCTGCTTAATCCTACCTCCTTCCCATTCTTTTTTCAAGTATTAATCATACATCTTGTACTCAGCCTATGCTTTTTAAAAACTTCTCTAGATTGAAAAGAAATGCATTTTTTGCAATTATTTGGGATAATTTCCTTTGGGCAAATACCTCTTGGTGGAAAGTAGGAGGAAAGTTCTAACGTAGAGGCAGTGATAGAAGATAGGAGCCTGGAGATATCCATTCCACTGTGGATTTGACACATGTACAAGGAAACCCTAAAGTTACCTATGTATAGGAAGGAGCAGGCAGTATGAAGAAGAAAAGAAAATGAATGATTCCAAGGATAAATATAGCTGCAATTTAGCTACATTCTTTTGGTTGACCTAATGATAGATCTAGCATGAATTGTGTCTCTGGTCTTGAGGCCAAAGGCAAAGCCAACCTTAATTTTAAACAAGACTATAAATTAAGGTCTGGCCAGATTGTCAGTACACTACATTTTCTTGCTTAATCCCAAACCTCTGCTGAAATTAGCTTCATGACTAACTAAAGGAAGCGGTGATACTGATTCAGCAGAAATGTTTTTGAACTGAGATTTCCATCAAGACAAAAATCAACTAGTCATTCAGGGGAAAATAAAATAGCTTCAAACCTTTGTTGGGATAAATTGAATCAATTCATTGGACCATTTAAGCAAGAGAGAAAGTTTGAAAAATGGCTATATTGAGCAACTACTCTATGAAATGATTATAGAAGTAAATATACCCAAAGTTACATCAAAAACAGATCTAAAATGCTACTTCAGCTCTTACATGTTGAATTAACTCTTTAATTTATTCCTCAAGTACACTATGTAACTGTAGAATGGTTTTTCATTGTGTCCTATTGGCCAGCAAAGTGAGTATCTCCTTGATGCCTTTGCAGAAGGCCCTCTCCTAGAGACATACACCGTTTGAGATATGTAAGAATACTGCAGTGTCAGACGTGTGTCTTGAAAAGAGGGATACCTTATTTCTTTGGTCAGATATCTAGAAGTAGAATATACTTGCATAAATCCAGAGAATAAGTCAATTTTCTTCACTTCAAAGACTAGATTCAAGAGCTAGTAATCTCACTCATATTTTTTTTTCACTGAACTGATACTAGGTACATAAATGTTAAAAAAGTCAATATCCTCTTGTGTTGATCCTTTTATCATTTTATAATGCCTTCATCTTTTTTATATAGACTTTGCTTTAAATTTTACCTTGACTGATATGAGTATTGATACCTCATTGAGGTATCAATGAGCTTTCCTTTTGCTTCCATTTGCAAAATATTTGTGATGACCATGGAGTTTGTGTTGTTGACCTATAACTGGATCCACATATTTTAAACTGATAGGCATTTAAATTCAAACACATTCTAATAAATCTACATTTTTTATTCTTCTCTCGCATGCTTTGTTTCTTTGATGTCAAATTTCAAATCTTCTATCTCTTAACTGTTTATTGTAGTTATTGATGATTTTACAATTTTTGTCCTTTAATCTTTGTACTAGCATCTACTGAAGCTGATGTACAGCCTTTACTGTACATTTGACTTTACTAACAGGTTTTTTCCTTTCCTATAATTTCTTCTTTTCTCTTCCAATTAAAGAAGACCGTTTAGTACTTTTTGCAAGATCATTTTGGTAACTAGGTAAAAGATTGCCTATCCCAGTCTTGAAGTGGTGTCCATGCATGGCGCATCCCTATGAAGTCTGCACATATCCAGTGCCTTTGGCAGGAGAGCTGGTCTGAAGTGAGCACAAGCCACATTTTTCTCTAGGGTGTGCTGGCACCTACCATACTGATGGAGGTTTTAGAGGTGGAGGGGCTAGGGCTAGAGCCATGTTTGAGCTGGGGCTTTTCCTGGGCTCAGTGACAGTCTGTGACCTACCATATATGGAATTGGGCCCAAGGTGCGGGAGCGGCAGTCATAAGCTGCTTCCACTCCCTCTGTGTGAAGCCTCCTTGGCAATGGCAGCTAGAGGAGACCAGTTCAAGTTAAAAGTACCAAATTACAGATTTAAAGTTGTTTTGAATCCAGAATCATAAATTAACTTTGCATTTTCAGTAAATTTTACCATATTTGCTTACTGATAAATTCAAAATCACATTTCAAATTTCCTCCCCCACAAGAAAATATGGAAAATATTGTACTTATCTTTTTCACCAGCTTAAATATATATTCTTTGTGTGTATTAAGTACTAATTAAATTTATATTAATATTTATTATATACTATAATATATAATTAAATATGCTTATATGAACGGTTCTATGAAGACCTACAAGACCTTTTAGAACTAACACCCAAAAAAGATGTCCTTTTCATTATAGGGGACTGGAATGCAAAAGTAGAAAGTCAAGAAACACCTGGAGTAACAGGCAAATTTGGCCTTGGAATACAGAATGAAGCAGGGCAAAGACTAATAGAGTTTTGCCAAGAAAATGCACTGGTCATAACAAACACCCTCTTCCAACAACACAAGAGAAGACTCTATACATGGATATCACCAGATGGTCAACACCAAAATCAGATTGATTATATTCTTTGCAGCCAAAAATGGAGAAGTTCTATACAGTCAGCAAAAACAAGACCAGGAGCTGACTGTGGCTCAGACCATGAACTCCTTATTGCCAAATGTATACTTAAATTGAAGAAAGTAGGGAAAACCACTCGACCATTCAGGTATGACCTAAATCAAATCCCTTATGATTATACAGTGGAAGTGAGAAATAGATTTAAGGGCCTAGATCTGATAGATAGAGTCCCTGATGAACTATGGAATGAGGTTCATGACATTGTACAGGAGACAGGGATCAAGACCATTCCCATAGAAAAGAAATGCAAAAAAGCAAAATGGCTGTCTGGGGAGGCCTTACTATGAAAAGAAGTGAAAAGCAAAGGAGAAAAGGAAAGATATAAACATTTGAATGCAGAGTTCCAAAGAATAGCAAGAAGAGATAAGAAAGCCTTCTTCAGCGATCAGTGCAAAGAAATAGAGGAAAACAACAGAATGGGAAAGACTAGGGATCTCTTCAAGAAAATCAGAGATACCAAAGGAACATTTCATGCAAAGATGAGCTCGATAAAGGACAGAAACGGTATGGACCTAACAGAAGCAGAAGATATTAAGAAGACATGGCAAGAATACACAGAAGAACTGTACAAAAAAGATCTTCCTGACCCAGATAATCATGATAATCATGACCTAGAGCCAGACATCCTGGAATGTGAAGTCAAGTGGGCCTTAGAAAGCATCACTACGAACAAAGCTAGTGGAGGTGATGGAATTCCAGTTGAATTGCCGGGAGAAATATCAATAACCTCAGATATGCAGATAACATCACCCTTATGGCAGAAAGTGAAGAGGAACTAAAAAGCCTCTTGATGAAAGAGAAAGTGGAGAGTGAAAAAGTTGGCTTAAAGCTCAACATTCAGAAAACAAAGATCATGGCATCCGGTCCCACCACTTCATGGGAAATAGACGGGGAAACAGTGGAAACAGTGTCAGACTTTATTTTTCTGGGCTCCAAAATCACTGCAGATGGTGACTGCAGCCATGAAATTAAAAGATGCTTACTCCTTGGAAGGAAAGTTATGACCAATCTAGATAGCATATTCAAAAACAGAGACATTACTTTGCCAACAAAGGTTCGTCTAGTCAAGGCTATGGTTTTTCCTGTGGTCATGTATGGATGTGAGAGTTGGACTGTGAAGAAGGCTGAGCGCCAAAGAACTGATGCTTTTGAACTGTGGTGTTGGAGAAGACTCTTGAGAATCCCTTGGACTGCAAAGAGATCCAACCAGTCCATTCTGAAGGAGATCAGCCCTGGGATTTCTTTGGAAGGAATGATGCTAAAGCTGAAACTCCAGTACTTTGGCAGCCTCATGTGAAGAGTTGACTCATTGGAAAAGACTCTGATGCTGGGAGGGATTGGGGGCAAGAGGAGAAGGGGACGACAGAGGATGAGATGGCTGGATGGCATCACTGACTCGATGGACGTGAGTCTGAGTGAACTCCGGGAGTTGGTGAGGGACAGGAAGGCCTGGCGTGCTGAGATTCATGGGGTCGCAAAGAGTTGGACACGACTGAGCGACTGATCTGATCTGATCTGATATAATATATAAATATATAATTATGTAATATTAATATATACATGCTAAATATTAGAGGATTTGGAGTAGCATGGAATGAAGACTAGATTGGCAGTGAATAAAGGAGGGCTTTTGGCCACTTATCAGTTCAAACTATCACAATTTCAAAATCTTACTTAACCTCTTTGAGGTAATAATGTCCTCTTTGGCTAATTTCATCATGTTGATAAAGAAATCAAGTTTGATAAAGTATGTTAAAGCATCTGGATTATTTGAAGTATTTTTCAAATATAAGAGTATTGTGACTACTAAGAAGGAAGACAGTGTCTTTTCTTTTGCCTCATAACTTTGTTGCTGTTCAGTCACTAAGTCGTGTCTTACTCTTTGTGAGCTCATAGACCTCATAGATTGCACCACTCAAGTCTCCTCTGTACTCCAGTATCTCCTGGAGTTTGCTCAAATTCATGTCCATTGAATCAGCGATGCTATGTAACCATCTCATGTTCTGCCACCACCTTCTCCTTTTGCCTTTCATCTTTCCAAGCATCAGGGTCTTTTCAAATGAGTCAGCTCTCGCATCAGGTGGCCAAAGTACTGGAGGTACAGCTTCAGCATCAGTCCTTCCAATGAATATTCAGTGTTGATTTCCTTTAGGATTCACTGGTTTGATCTTGCAGTCCCGGGGACTGTCAAGAGTCTTCATCACCACAGTTCAAAAGTAGTAATTCTTCAGCATTCAGCTTTCTTTATGGTCCAACTTTCACAGTTGGAAAAACCATAGCTTTTACTATATGCACCTTTGTCGGTAAAGTGATGTCTCTGCTCTTTAATATGCTGTCTAGTTTTGTCACAGCTTTCCTTCCAAGGAGCAAGCATCTTTTAATTTCACGGCTGCAGTCAATGTCCACAGTGGTTTTGGAACCCAAGAAAATAAAATCTGTGACTACTTCTAGTTTTTCCCCTTCTGTTTGCCAAGAAATGATGGGATCCGATGTCATGATCTTAGTTCTTTAATGATGAGTTTTGAGCCAGCTTTTTTACCCTATGCTTTCACCCTCATCAAGAAGATCTTTAGTTCCTCTTCATTTTTTTTTTTTTTCCATTAGAGCGGTGTCATTTGCTTATCTGAAACTGTTGATATTTCTCCCAGCAATCTGAATTCCAGCTTGTGATTCATTCAGCCCAAGATTTTGCATGGCATACTCTGCATATACGTTAATAAGCAGGATAACAATATACAGCCTTGTCATACTCCTTTCTTAATTTTGAACCAGTCTGTTGTTCCATGTTCGGTTCTAACTGTTGCTTCTTGACCTACATGCATGCTTCTCAGAAGACAGGTAAGGTGGTCTGCTATTTGCATCTCTAAGAATTTTCTACAGTTGTAGTGACACACAGTCAAAGGTTTAAGAGTAGTCAGTGAAGCAAAAGTAGATTTTTTTTTTTTTCTGGATTTACGTTACTTTCTCTATGATCCAGTGAATTTTGACAATTTGGTTTCTGGATCCTTTGCCTCTTCTAAATCCAGCTGTACATCTGGAACTTCTCAGTTCACATACTGCTGAAGTCTTGTTTGAAGGATTTTGTGCATAACCTTATTAGCACATGAAATGAACACAATTGTACGATAGTTTGAACATTCTTTGACTTTGCCCTTCTTTGGGATTGAATTGAAAACTGCCCTTTTCCAGTTCTGAGGCCACTGCTGAGTTTTCCAAATTTGCTGACATATTGAGTGCAGCACTTTAACAGCAATATCTTTTAGGATTTTAAATATCTCAGCTGTTATTTCATCACCTCCACTAGCTTTGTTCATAAAAATGCTTCCTAAGGTCCACTTGATTCATGTTCCAGGACGTCTGGCTCTAGGTGAGTGATCACACCACTGTGGTTATCCAGGTCATTAAAACCTTTTTCCTACAGTTGTTCTGCATATTCTTGCCGTTTCTTCTTAATTGCTTCTGCTTCTGTTAGGTCCTTGCCTTTACTGTCCTTTATTGTGCCCATCCTTGCATGAAATGTTCCCTTGATAGCTTCAATTTTTTAAAAGAAAGCTCTAGACTTTCCCATTCTACTATTTTCCTCTATTTCTTTGAATTGCTCATTGAGGAAGGCCTTCTTATTTCTCCTTGATATTCTCTGGAATTCTGCATTCAGTTGGGTATACCTTTCCCTTGCTTCATAGCTAATTTGGTGAAACTTCAAAAAATTACCTAATCTTCTCTCAAAACAGATTTCATAAATATTTTTACCTTTTACTTTCTATATTATTACTTTGTTTTTGACAGAGTAACTACCACTTTTTCTTCTCATCTAACAGTGTTTTCTCAGATCTTTTGAAAAAAAGAATCTGAAGGTTTATATGTATCATGATATTTATCCACTTCAAATTATAAAATAAAAATGACAAATACACAGTTGGTCTATTACCTTCAAGAAACCATATATCCCACTTTTCACAAGGTCAGAATTAATTTAATATATACATATTTTGAAGTCATATTAAAAATATTTTAATATACTTACAATTAAAGTAAAACAAATTATTCATTTAAAAATAAATAAAAAGGTGTTTCCATTTCCACATTTAAAATGAAATAAAACTAAAGAGTTCCTGCACACAATTTTTGCTGATTTCAGTTGAAGCTTCAGTGAATTAAGCTTTTTTTTTTTTTTTGGAAACATGCAGTGTAAATGATTGCAAATTAAAAACATTGATTCAAATGAATTTCATTGCTTTTTTTAAGCTACTCAGTATTGATCACTTGTTTTTCCTGATTAATCAGAAAACTGGTGAGGTTACAATAGTTCCATAATCCAGAGAAAATGTCTTTGGTGGGAAAAAAGGGAAGGAAATCTTCTTTTAAAATAGTGAGTGAGGAGTCCCGATGATGGCGGCCACCAGCCTGTGGTGAGCTAGCAGATTCTCTGCTGCTCGCGCAGAGCTCCTTGTGGTTCCTAGAGATCCAGTGGCTGGTACCCGACACGTGAGGAAGCATGGTGGCCCTAAATAAAAATGAATAAATAAATACATAAATAAAATAATGAGTGTTTCAGTTATAAGGGAATAAATCCATGTAGGAAATATATTTTAAAAAATCAATTGTATACAAAATGGTAATATCTTAAATTGTTTATTTTGGATAACATGTAGAGTGTGAATATTCTGTTCTCTATGTAAGACGATCTTTTTTCACCCAGTGCTGATACCGGCAAGAGGAGCATATCATCATCATGATGACATCAACATTTAACAAGAGTGTGTGATGCACGCTTAGTCGCTTCAGTCCTTTCTGACTCTGTGATTCCATGGACTGTAGCCGCTAGGCTCCTTTGCTCATGGGATTCTCCAGACAAGAATACCAGAGTGGGTTGTCATGCCCAGAGGATCCAACCTGTGTCTCTTAAGGTGGGTTCTTCACCACTATAGATAATTGTGTCAGATAGATAATGTACTCACTTTACAAACTCAGGGAACATGGTTTATTCCTAGTCACCTAGCTAATACTTCATATGTTTCCAACTCAGAAGTCAAGGATAAATTTGAATTGCCCTTTCTTTGTTCTTTATATTATACAATGCAGCCTATGTATAAAGTAGTATTTCTTTCTGAGCCATATCAAATACTTGCTAAAAGTTAAATTGCCACTGTACATTATGGACACAAAAGCAAAAATTTTTTTCTTTTCCTTTTTTTTACCACACCATGGGCATGGGGATCTTAATTCCCCAGCCAGGGATGGAACCTGTGATCCCTGCATGAGAAATGCAGAGTCTTAACCACTGGACCACCAGGGAAGTCCCTAAAAGCAAATTTAAAGGCATGTATTAAATGCTCTTGATCATGTTCATAAACCTAGGATGAACTGAATTCCACTTACCATGCTCCAGTTATTGAGAACAAGCTTAGTTACGAAGAAGAAATAGCCAGATGCTAGAATTGCATAAAAATTTTGGGTTGACCAAAAAGTTCATTCTAGTTTTTCTGTAAGATGGTATATATTATAGAGGCTCCATGGTCCTAGCTTTATTATTATTATACCAGCTATCAGTTATCTCTCTGTGATTGTTCCCTCTCTATGTATAAATGGCATTGTAATCAAATTTAGTCACTCATTTTCTATTTATTCATTAGCCACACATGATTCATCATGCTGGAGAATTAATGGTGGACAATGGTTCCAGTGGAAGGACTAGATATTAATCGTGGCATTCTGAAAGCATGTAAATGAATGCAATGGGATAATAAAGCTATTTATGTACATCTTTATACATAACTGTTAAGTTTGAACTAGATCTGAAGGAAGTAAAAGTGGTCTTGCATAAGTGGTGGCAATAAAGGAAAAAACCTTTCAAGAAGAGGACACAACATATGTAAAGGCCCTGTGGCAGGGAGTGACACATATTCAGTAGAGAAGAAGGATCATGAGACAGACCCAAATGGAGTGCATAGTTTGAGATATTAAGTACGTTGGGCTTCACTTTGGAGCAACAATCAGTTCAGTCAGTTCAGTTCAGTCTCTCAATCATGTCCGACTCTTTGTGGCCCCATGAATTGCAGCACGCCAGGCCTCCCTGTCCATTTCCAACTCCCAGAGTTCACTCAAACTCACATCCATCTAGTCGGTGATGCCATCCAGCCATCTCATCCTCTGTCATCCCATTCTCCTCCTGCCCCCAATCCCTCCCAGCATCAGAGTCTTGGCCAATGAGTCAACTCTTCCCATGAGGTGGCCAAAGTACTGGAGTTTCAGCTTTAGCATCATTCCTTCCAAGGAAATCCCAGGGCTGATCTCCTTCAGAATGGACTGGTTGGATCTCCTTGCAGTCCAAGGGACTCTCAAGAGTCTTCTCCAACACCACAGTTCAAAAGCATCAATTCTTCGGCGCTCAGCTTTCTTCACAGTCCAACTCTCACATCCATACATGACCACAGGGAAAACCATAGCCCTGACTAAATGGACCTTTGTTGGCAAAGTAATGTCTCTGCTTTTCAATATTCTATCTAGGCTGGTCAAAACTTTCCTTCCAAGGAGTAAGCATCTTTTAATTTCATGGCTGCAGTCACCATCTGCAGTGATTTTTGACCCCAGAAAAATAAAGTCAGTCATTGTTTCCACTGTTTCCCCATCTATTTCCCGTAAAGTAATGGGACCATATGCCATGATCTTCATTTTCTGAATGTTGGCCTTTAAGCCAACTTTTTCACTCTCCTCTTTCACTTTCATCAAGAGGCTTTTTAGTTCTTCTTCACTCTGCCATAAGGGTGGTGTCATCTGCATATCTCAGGTTATTGATATTTCTCCCGGCAATCTTGATTCCAGCTTATGTTTCTTTCAGCCCAGTGTTTCTCATGATGTACTCTGCATATAAGTTAAATGAGCAGGGTGACAATATACAGCCTTGAGGTACTCCTTTTCCTATTTGGAACCAGTCTGGTGTTCCATGTCCAGTTCTAACTGTTGCTTCCTGACCTGCATATAGGTTTCTCAAGAGGCAGTTCAGGTGGTCTGGTATTCCCATCTCTTTCAGAATTTTCCACAGTTTATTGTGATCCATGCAGTCAAAGGCTTTGGCATAGTCAATAAAGCAGAAATAGATGTTTTTCTGGAACTCTCTTGCTTTTTTGATGATCCAGTAGATGTAGGCAATTTGATCTCTGGATCCTCTGCCTTTTCTAAAACCAGCTTGAACGTCTGAAAGTTCATGATTCACGTACTGCTGAAGCCTGGCTTGGAGAATTTTGAGCATTACTTTACTAGCATGTGAGATGAGTGCAATTGTGCGGTAGTTTGAGCAATCTTTGGCATTGCTTTCCTTTGGGATTGGAATGAAAACTGACCTTTTCAAGTCCTGTGGCCACTGCTGAGTTTTCCAAATTTGCTGACATACTGAGTGCAGCACTTTCACAGCATCATCTTTCAGGATTTGAAATAGCTCAACTGGAATTCCATCACCTCTACTAACTTTGTTCATAGTGATGCTTTCTAAGGCCCACTTGAGTTCACATTCCAGGATGTCTAGCTCTAGGTCAGTGATCACACCATCATGATTATCTTGGTCGTGATGATTCTTTTTGTACAGTTCTTCTGTGTATTCTTGCCACCTCTTCTTAATATCTTCTGCTTCTATTAGGTCCATACCATTTCTGTCCTTTATCGAGCCCATCTTTGCATGAAATGTTCCCTTGGTATCTCTAATTTTCTTGAAGAGATCTCTAGTCTTTCCCATTCTGTTGTTTTCCTCTATTTCTTTGCATTGATCACTGAGGAAGGCTTTCTTATCTCTCCTTGCTATTCTTTGGAACTCTGAATTCAGATGTTTATATCTTTCCTTTTCTCCTTTGCTTTTCGCTTCTCTTCTTTTCACAGCTATTTGTAAGGCCTCCCCAGACAGCCATTTTGCTTTTTTGCATTCCTTTCCATGAGCATGGTCTTGATCCCTGTCTCCTGTACAGTATCATGAACCTCCGTCCATAGTTCATCAGGCACTCTATCTATCAGATCTAGGCCCTTAAATCTATTTCTCACTTCCACTGTATAATCATAAGGGATTTGATTTAGGTCACACCTGAATGGTCGAGTGGTTTTCCCTACTTTCTTCAATGTAAGTCTACATTTGGCAATAAGGAGTTTATGATCTGAGCCACAGTCAGCTCCCGGTCTTGTTTTTGCTGACTGTATAGAGCTTCTCCATCTTCGGCTGCAAAGAATATAATCAATCTGATTTCGGTGTTTTCCATCTGGTGATGTCCATGTATAGAGTCTTCTCTTGTGTTATTGGAAGAGGGTGTTTGCTATGACCAGTTCATTCTCTTGGCAAAACTCTATTAGTCTTTGCCCTGTTTCATTCCATATTCCAAGGCCAAATTTGCCTGTTACTCCAGGTGTTTCTTGAATTCCCACTTCTGAATTCCAGTCCCCCATAATGAAAAGGACATCTTTTTTGGGTGTTAGTTCTAAAAGGTCTTGTAGGTCTTCATAGAACCGTTCAACTTCAGCTTCTTCAGCATTACTGGTTGGGGCATAGGCTTGGATTACTGTGATATTGAATGGTTTGCCTTGGAAACAGAGATCATTCTGTCGTTTTTGAGATTGCATCCAAGTACTGCATTTCGGACTCTTTTGTTGACTATGAAGGCTACTCCATTTCTTTTGAGGGATTCCTGCCCACAGTAGTAGATATAATGGTTATCTGAGTTAAATTCACCCATTCCAGTCCATTTTAGTTCGCTGTTTCCTAGAATGTCAACGTTCACTCTTGCCATCTCCTGTTTGGCCACTTACTATTTGCCTTGATTCATGGACCTGACATTCCAGGTTCCTATGCACTATTGCTCTTTACAGCATCGGATCTTGCTTCCATCACCAGTCACATCCACAACTGGGTATTGTTTTTGCTTTGGCTCCATCCCTTCATTCTTTCTGGACTTATTTCTCCCCGATCTCCAGTAGCATATTAGGCACCTACCAACCTGGGGAGTTCCTCTTTCAGTATCCTACCATTTTGCCTTTTCATACTGTTCAGGGGGTTCTCAAGGCAAGAATACTGAAGTGGTTTGCCATTCCCTTCTCCAGTGGACCACATTGTGTCAGACCTCTCCACCATGCCCGCCCATTTTGGGTGGCCCCACACTGCATGGCTTAGTTTCATTGAGTTAGACAAGGCTGTGGTCCAGTGATTAGATTGACTAACTTTCTGTGATTATGGTTTCAGTGTGTCTGCCCTCTGATGCCCTCTCACAACACCTACCATCTTTCTTGGGTTTCTCTTAACTTGGGCGTGGGGTATCTCTTCACCACTGTTCCAGCGAAGTGCAGCCAGTGCTCCTTACCTTGGACGAGGGGTATCTCCTCACCACCGCCCCTCCTGACCTTGAACGTGGAGTAGCTCCTCTTGGGCCTCCTGCGCCTGTGCAGCCACCACTCCTTGGACATGGGGTAGCTCCTCTCGGCTGCTGCCCCTGACCTCGGAGCAACAGTAAATTATTCAAATGTTGTGAATATGGGAAGGATACATGGGCCAGGAGAAGTTCAGGTCTGTGTTTCATAGAGAACACTCTAGGTGGAATATGAAGATTGACAGGGGTAGAAATCAGCCTTGAAAAATAGTGAAACAATGCCATTTGTAGCAATATGGGTAGACCTAGAGGTTATCATACTAAATGAAGTAAGAGAAATGCAAGTATCATAGGCTAATCATTTATATGTGAAATCAAAAGAAAATGGAAATGAACTTCCTTATAGAACATAAACTGACTCACAAACATAGAAAAAAAAATCTTATGGTTATCAAAGTGGAAAGGTGGCAGAGGGATAAATTGTCACTTTAGGATTAATGACTCACACGGCTATATATACAATAACAGACTCACACTGCTATATAAACAATAAGGACTGACCGTACAGCTCAGGCAGCTATGTTATAATAACATATATATAAACATATATACATCTATGTATATACTATCCAGCTCTCACAACTGTAGGTGACCACTGGGAAGACCATAGCCTTGATTATATGGACCTTTGTTGGCAGAGTAGTGTCTCTGCTTTTCAACATACTCTCTAGGTTTGTCACAAGACTGTAAAGAAGGCAGAACACCAAAGAATTGATGCCTTCACACTGTGATGTTGGAGAAGACTCTTGAGAGTCCCTAAGACAGCAAGGAGGTCAAACCAGTCAATCTACAGGGAAATCAACACTGACTATTCATTGGAAGGACTGATTCTGAAGCTGAAGCCCCAATATTTTGGTTACCTGATTCAAACAGCCAACTCATTGGAAAAGTGCCCAGTGCTGGAAAAGATTGAAGGCAGAAGGAGAAGAGAGTGTCAGAGGATGAGGTGGCTGGATGATATCAATGATGCAATGCACATGAAATTGAACACACTTTGGGAGAGGGAGTCCTGGGGTACTGCAGCCCATGGGGTTGCAGAGTCAGATGTGACTGGACAACTGAACAATAACATGTATATATACTACTGAATCAGTTTGCTATACACCTGACACATTATGAATCAATTATATTTCACACACACACACACACACACACACACACACACACACGCAAACTTTAAAAAGAAACCAGTCATATCCTGGCTATTATAAACAGTGCTGGAGAGGGTGGGAAGATTTGGGAGAATGGCATTGAAACATGTAAAATACCATGTATGAAATGAGATGCCAGTCCAGGTTCAATGCACGATACTGGATGCTTGGGGCTAGTGCACTGGGACGACCCAGAGGGATGGTATGGGGAGGGAGGAGGGAGGAGGGTTCAGGATGGGGAACACATGTATACCTGTGGTGGATTCATTTTGATATTTGGCAAAACTAATACAATTATGTAAAGTTTAAAAATAAAATAAAATTAATTTAAAAAAATTAAAAAAAAAAAAAGAAAAGAAAAAAAAAAAAGAAACCAGTCATAGGTGCCTATAACTGAAGCTGAAATATCTCTTGGAAGTTTGAAGAGAAGTCTGACTTTCTAATTATATTCAACTTAGTTCAGTATTTCAAAGACATTTGTAGTCTCATAGTAGAGACACAGACTGTAAGTCTGCACTTAATTTGTTAAGTTTTATTGAGAAAATAACTCCCTGAGAATAATCAGCAGTTATAGTAGCTAGATTAGATGAACTGATACCTTTTGAAGTACTTCAATATTCTTAGTTTATTTCATCTTTGGTGGTACAGTTGAAATGGAAACTATTTCAATTTAATAACTGACAAAAATAAGGCAGAGGAAGTGGTATTTTTAGTAGCAAGGCTGTGAATAATGTAAGTCACAGTGTCAGTGGGAAAAGGGATTTGTTAAATATGTGGAACATGGTGTGTAGGCTTAGAGGGATAGATACCAAGAAGAGTAAGTTCAACTGAAGAAAGAGCTTGGCACAAAAGTGAAAAAATCATAAATGAAAAATAGGATGAGCCTTACTGTTGTACTACCACAAATACACTAAATTCAGTAGGAAAAATGTACATTTTATGCTTTCACTGTTTTCTAACTGAATGATATCAAGGAACAAGTATGAGAATAATTTTTAATATTCTATAAGCATGAACTCTGAGAATTTTAAAAATTAGAAAATTAGAATAAAGTTAGAAATGTAGAAGACACAGAGCACATAAGACCTTTTTAAAATTTGATTATAAGGACAACAGAGGGCCAAGGGATGTGTGGGAGAAAGAATGGCTGGATGATTGATACTGCTAGGCCTGAAAAAAAGCTATTTGAATGAAGAAAGAAATTAAGTGATCTGTCAAAGAATTTACATTGATAAGTGGGAACAATTTATTTCCATTGATAAGTCAATTCATAGCTCCTAAAATTTAATTTGCCGACAATGGTCTGCCTAGTCAAGGCTATGGTTTTTCCAGTAGTCATGTATGGATGGGAGAGTTGGACTATAAACAAGGCTGAGTGCTGAAGAATTGATGCTTTTGAACTGTGGTGCTGGAGAAGGAAGACTCTTGAGAGTCCCTTGGACTGCAAGGGGATCCAACCAGTTCATCCTAAAGGAGATCAGTCCTGAATATTCATTGGAAGGACTGATGCTGAAGCTCAAGCTCCAATAGTTTGGCCACCTGATGCAAAGAGCCAACTCATTGGAAGAGACCCTGATGCTGGGAAGGATTGAAGCTAGGAGGAGAAGGGGATGACAGAGGATAAGAGGATTGCATGGCATCACCGACTCAATGGACATGAGTTTGAGCAAGCTCCAGGAGTTGGTGATGGACAGGGAAGCTTGCCATGCTGCAGTCCATGGGGTTGCACAGAGTCGGACACAACTGATGTAACTTAGCAGCAGCAGCAGCAGCAATGGGAAAAAAATTGAGATTATTGTTTAAAGGTCTACTTTGAAAAATGTATTATTTGTCCTCTACCTTGTATTCCAATGTTGACAATATCTTGAAACAGGCTATTTCCACTTGGCTGGCTTGTTTTAGATAAGTTGTTTCAATTCTCTAAGAAATGAAAACTATATATAAAGAAGAGTCCAGATGTCTTTTCTAAGTATTATAGATGACTGAACTGCTTGCTCTGTATTGTATGCATTTCTATGGTTATCATTACTGCCTATCTCTTTTTGTCTGGAAAGGTGCACATTTGAAATCAGATAAACCTGGAGTCAAATGTGTCATTACTAATCATATGATTTTATGGAAAATAATACACTTCTCAAATGAATTTTCTCATTTGTAAAATAAGAATTATCCTATCTTGTATATTTATTGTTTATTCTTGGACTGATTTATTCACTTACAGATATTGATTGAGTAATAATTCTAAATGCTGAGAATGAAATGGTGAATCAAAGTAGACAAGGTCTATGCTGTCATGGAGCTTAAAAGTTAGTAGTAGAGAAAGATATTAATCATAAGTCACACATATTTACAACTTTGATTAATGCTAGAAAGAGCAACACATGATATCTTAAACACACAGTAAAGAAATGTGCATGAAATGTTCCTTTGGTATCTCTGATTTTCTTGAAGAGATCTCTAGTCTTGCCCATTCTGTTGTTTTCCTCTATTTTTTTGCATTGATCGCTGAAGAAGGCTTTCTTATCTCTTCTTGCTATTCTTTGGAACTCTGCATTCAGATGTTTATATCTCTCCTTTTCTCCTTTGCTTTTCACTTCTCTTCTTTTCACAGCTATTTGTAAAGCCTCTCCAGACAGCCATTTTGCTTTTTTGTATTTCTTTTCTATCGGAATGGTCTTGATCCCTGTCTTCTGTACAATGTCATGAACCTCCGTCCATAGTTCATTAGGCACTCTATCTATCAGATCTAGGCCCTTAAATCTATTTCTCACTTCCACTGTACAATCATAAGGGATTTGATTTAGGTCATACCTGAATGGTCTAGTTGTTTTCCCTACTTTCTTCAATTTAAGTCTGAATTTGGCAATAAGGAGTTCATGGTCTGAGCCACAGTCAGCTCCTGGTCTTGTTTTTGCTGACTGTATAGAGCTTCTCCATCTTTGGCTGCAAAGAATATAATCAATCTGATTTCGGTGTTGACCATCTGGTGATGTCCATGTGTAGAGTCTTCTCTTGTGTTGTTGGAAGAGGGTGTTTGTTATGACCAGTGCATTTTCTTGGCAAAACTCTATTAGTCTTTGCCCTGCTTCATTCTGTATTCCAAGGCCAAATTTGCCTGTTACTCCAGGTGTTTCTTGAGTTCCTACTTTTGCATTCCAGTCCCCTATAATGAAAATGACATCTCTTTTGGGTGTTAGTTCTAAAAGATCTTGTAGGTCTTCATAGAACCGTTCAACTTCAGCTTCTTCAGCATTACTGGTTGGGGCATAGACTTGGATTACTGTGATATTGAATGGTTTGCCTTGGAAACAAACAGGGTTCATTCTGTCATTTTTGGGATTGCATCCAAGTACTGCATTTCAGACTCTTTTGTTGACCATGATGGCTACTCCATTTCTTCTGAGGGATTCCTGCCCACAGTAGTAGATATAATGGTCATCTGAGTTAAATTCACCCATTCCAGTCCATTTTAGTTTGCTGATTCCTAGAATGTCGACATTCACTCTTGCCATCTCTTGTTTGAGCACTTCCAATTTGCCTTGATTCATGGACCTGACATTCCAGGTTCCTATGCAATATTGCTCTTTACAGCATCGGACCTTGCTTCTATCACCAGTCACATCCACAGCTGGGTATTCTTTTTGCTTTGGCTCCATCCCTTCAGAAAACGAAGATCATGGCATCCGGTCACATCACTTCATGGGAAATAGATGGGGAAACAGTGGAAATAGTGTCAGACTTTATTTTTCTGGGCTCCAAAATCACTGCAGATGGTGACTGCAGCCATGAAATTAAAAGACGCTTACTCCTTGGAAGGAAAGTTATGACCAACCTAGATAGCATATTCAAAAGCAGAGACATTACTTGGCCAGCAAAGGTCCGTCTAGTCAAGGCTATGGTTTTTCCAGTGGTCATGTATGGATGTGAGAGTTGGACTGTGTAGAAGGCTGAGCACCGAAGAATTGATGCTTTTGAACTGTGCTGTTGGAGAAGACTCTTGAGAGTCCCTTGGACTGCAAGGAGATCCAACCAGTCCATCCTAAAGGAGATCAGCCCTGGGATTTCTTTGAAAGGAATGATGCTAAAGCTGAAACTCCAGTACTTTGGCCACCTCATGTGAAGAGTTGACTCATTGGAAAATACTCTGATGCTGGGAGGGATTGGAGGCAGGAGGAGAAGGGGACGACAGAGGATGAGATGGCCGGATGGCATCACTGGCTCGATGGACGTGAGTCTGAGTGAACTCCGGGAGTTGGTGAGGGACAGGGAGGCCTGGCGTGCTGCGATTCATGGGGTCGCAAAGAGTCGGATAGGACTGAGCGACTGATCTGATCTGAAAGAAATTTGACATATTAAAAGAGTCATCTAAAGCTTCCTTGAAGAAGTACCTTGATGACAGAAAGATGAAAAATGTTGCCTGTGTTCATCAAGGGTAGACTTGAAGAAGAGAGAATTAAGTAGTATGTGCAAAAGCCCCACAGGAGCAGAAGTAAGAATATGGTCATGACAGACAGAAGGCCCTGGAACACAGAGAACAAACGGGCTGTTATAAAAGTTAAAACTGGAAAATGAGGTAAGAGTCAAATTATCCAGAACTTGAGGCATTTTTTTTCATTCTTAAAATGATGTACTATCTGAACAAAAGGAATGGCAAATCCGTTTTGTATTTGTTTATACATATTTTGCCATCAATAAATATTTTATCCATTTCATGTAGGAACAGTCTCTAGTGGACAGGCGATATGTTGCACCAGCACTAAGAAATACATATCCCCTTGTAAGTAACATATGTGACAAAGCGTATGCATTCCCTGATGCACTGAAGCAGGACCACTACATCCATTATGGTGACCAAAGATACCACAACATCAAAAAATGCAGTATCAGCAATTGATGAAACTCTAAAAATGTTTTCTACCATATTTTTAAAAATAACAGTGTTTCAAATACTGTATGATGATTTCATTACTAATGCAGTATGGCAAAATTTTTACAAAGATTAAATATAGAATATTATATACATTCTTAACATTTAATCTAGCCTATATTGGTGTATAGACTAGTCTATAATAAAATTATAAATTAAACACAGTAAATTAGATTTATCTATATTAAAATATAAAATATGAATAAAATACAAAATTACTAATAAATTATAATTTATAATATAATCTACATATTGTATTATATATATTATAGATTATAGATCATATGTATTATATACATCAATGAATAAACCACCACCAATACTATTGTGATGCAGAAATATTACAAGAGATTAAATTTACCTAATAAGTTTTGCAACCTAAGTGTTGTTAATTATCCTGATAAGAGCAACTTTGACAAAAAGATTGGTGGGCCAAAAAGCTGGATGAATTGGGCCAAAAAGTTACTTGGAGAAACAGAATTGGAGACCTTATGTTTACAAATGTATCTATGCTTGGAAAATAAGATTAGAGAGCATATAAACTTGGGGGGGATATATATGGTAAAAAATCCATGTTTTAGTTTTGATCATACTGTGGGGGTCAGATTACAATTAAAGTTTCTGTTCACTTTTGCACTTTTAATTTTTCTTTAAATTTAAAGTTATCATCAATAAACATATATTATTATAAACTGAGAAAAATACATTGTTTAAAAATAAGTAAAAAATAGTTTCTTATATGAAAAGAAAAACTTGGTGGTTTAGTCTTGGAACAGTTTCAGACTGCAAGCTGATGAAATTAAGAATGTGCAAGACCTGTCTTCTAAGAAGTTTGGTGTCCACAGGATTGATGTGGACTATACTTCTAAGAATGAAGTTCACACCTCTCAAAGCATGCTGTCTTTGCTGTTCAGGGTTTGAAAACTGAATGCACATCAGAAAGCCTCTTGGGATATTCCAGAGAAAAGATTTTATAAAACTAGAACATTGTATGGGGCTCTTCTCTGTGATTAGTCCTCTGTCTTAGACGGAAATCCCACTCTGTCCTTGTTTCTGTAACGAGACCTCAACTGGATATAATGCTGATCGTGTCCATAAACTTTCTCATTCTACCCTCTTCTGTAGAATTTAAGTGTTATCTTTGAAAATAGAAGCTGACATGTACAAATAAAACCTCTATCTTAACTCTTGAGCCAGCTGTCCAGAGAGAGTAAGCAATTCTGGTTTGCTCAATTGTGTCCTTTCATGCTGTAAGATTTACACAGGTATCTCAACATGGAGAAGCCTCGATTTTGTTCATGGTAATCATCAGTTTGTTCATTATTCTGAGAAATTCTGCAGGTTAGAGTCAGGAGATACATAATGGGTATTCAATTAAGGTGTAATTGCAAATGTAAATATGAGCTTTACTATTAACACAGGTGATTGTATCATCTTCAGCGACCTAACTCCTGATTGGCTTTTCTTGTTTTAATAGATTTGATTTTTATAGCACAGTTTCATATTTACAACATTGTAAAATATACAGGTAGTACAGGAATTTCCCATCTATCTTCTGCTGCTGCTGTTTAATCCCTGTCGTGGCCGACTCCTTTGTGACACCAGGGGCTATAGCCCACCAGGTTCCTCTGTCCCTGGGATTTCCCAGGTGAGGATGCTGCAGTGCGTTGCCATTTCTTTCTCCAGGGCATCTTCCTGACCCAGGGATCAAACACACCTCCTGCACTGGCAGGAGGATTCTTTACCGCTGAGCTACAGGGAAGCCCTGTAAATTCCTTTGTTTTTGTTCAGTCCATAAGTTGTGTCTGACTCTTTGAGACCCCATGAACCTCAGCATGCCAGGATTCCCTGTCATTCATTGTCTCCTAGAGGTTGTTCAAACTCATGTCCATTGAGTTGGTGATGCCATCCAACCATCTCATCCTCCTTTTCTCCCTTTTCATCATGTTCTCAGTCTTTTCCAGCATCAGGGTTTTTTCCAATGAGTTGAATCTTCAACCAGTGGCCAAAGTATTGGAGGTCCAGCTTTAGCATCAGTTCTTTCAATTAGTATTCAAGGTTGATTTCCTTTAGGATAGACTGGTTTGATCTCTTCTCATTGCAAGGGACCTTCAAGAGTCTTCCAGCACCACAGTTCAAAAGCATCAATTCTTTAGCACTCAACCTTCTTTGTGGTCCAGCTCTCACATCCATTCATGACTACTGGAAAAGCCATAGCTTTGACTATATGGACCTTTGTCAGCAAAGTGATGTCTTTGTTTTTTAGTACTCTATCAAGGTTTGTCATCAGAGAAGGCAATGGCACCCAACTCCAGGACTCCTGCCTGGAAAATCCCATGGATGGAGGAGCCTGGTAGGCTGCAGTCCATGGGGTCATGAAGAGTCGGACACGACTGAGCGACTTCACTTTCACTTTTCACTTTCATGCATTGGAGAAGGAAATGGCAACCCACTCCAGTGTTCTTGCCTGGAGAATCCCAGGGACAGGGGAGCCTGGTGGGCTGCTGTCTATGGGGTCACACAGAGTCAGACAGGACTGAAGCGACTTAGCAGCAGCAGCAGCAAGGTTGTCACAGCTTTTCTACCAAGAAGCAAGTGTATTGGAATTTCATTGTTGCAGTCACTGTCTGCAGTGATTTTGAAGCCTAAGAAAATAAAATTTGTCACTGTTTCCACTTTTTTCCATCTATTTGCCATGGAGTGATGGGACTGGATGTCATGATCACGGTTTTTTAAAGGTAGAGTTTTAATCCAGCTTTTTTCACTCTCATCTTTAACCTTCATCAAGAGGCTCTTTAGTTCTTTTTTGCTTTCTGCCAGTAAAGGGTTATCATCTGAACGTCTGAGTTTGTTGATATTTCTCTCAGCAACCTTGATTCCAGCCTGTGAAATATCCAGCCCTGCATTTCACATAATGTACGCTAAATATAAGTTAAATAAACAGGGTAACAATATACAGCCTTGACGTACTCCTTTCCCAATTTTGAACCAGTCTGTCATTCCATGATTCTAGCTGTTGCTTCTTGACCTGCACACAGGTTTCTCAGGAGACAGGTAAAGCAGTCTAGTATTCTCATCTCTTTAAGAATTTTCCACAGTTTGTTGTGATCCAGACAGTCAAAGGTTTTAGTGTAGTCAATGAAGCAGATGGCGATGGTTTTTTGGAATCCCCATGCTTTTTCTGTGATCCGACGGATGTTGGCAATTTGATATCTGGTTCCTTTGCCCTTTCTAAATCCATTTTGTACATCTGGAAGTTCTCAGTTCACATACTACTGAAACCTCTCTTGGATTTTGAGAATCACCTTGCTAGCATGTGAAATAAGTGCCATTGTACTGTGGTTTGAACATTCTTTGTGTGTGTGTGTCACTTGCTCAGTCATGTCCTACTCTTTGCAACTCCATGGACTGCAGCCCACCAGGCTGCTCTGTCCATGGAATTCTCCAGGCAAGAATACTGGAGTGGGTTGCCATTCCCTTCTCTAGGGGTTCTTTCTGACCCAGGGATTAAACCCAGGTCTCCTGCACTGCAGGCAGATTCTTTACCATCTGAGCCACCAGGGAACATTCTTTGGCATTGCCTGTCTTTGGGATTGAAATGAAAACTGACCTTTTCCAGTCCTGTGGTCACTGCTGAGTTTTCCAAATTTGCTGGCATATTGAGTGTAGCACTTCCACAGCTACATCATCTTTTAGGATTTGAAATAGCTCTACTGGAATTCCATCACTTCCACTAACTTTGTTGTAGTCATGCTTCCTAAGGCCCACTTGACTTCTTACTCCAGGGTGTCTGGCTCTAGCTGTGATGACACTGTCGTGATTATCTGGGTTATTAAGATCTTTTTTGTACACTCGTCTATGTATTCTTGCCACCTCTTCTTCATCTCTTCTGCTTCTGGTAGGTCCTTGACATTTCTCTCTTTTATTGACCCCATCTTTGCAGGAAATATTCCTTTGATATCTCCAATTTTCTTGAAGTGATACTAGCCTTTCCCAATCTATTGTTTTCCTCTGTCTTTGCATTGTTCACTTAAGAAGACTTTCTTATCTCTCCTTGCTATTCTCTGTAGCTCTTCATTCATTTGGGTGTATCTTTCCTTTCTCCTTACATTTCTTACTTATATTTGATGAACTAATATTGATACATTTTTATCAAATAGAATTTTTAGTTTATTCAGGTTTCCTTAAATAAACTTTAAATTCTATTTAACAAAATATGTCATTATTCATTCATCAACTGTGAGTAATTGCCATAGCAATATATTAATAATAGATTAACCTGTGTGTTTGTGTGTGTTGGGGGTGGTATTTGGGGCTTCTCTGGTGGTTCATGAGTAAAGAATCCACTTGCCAATGCAGGAGATGTGTGTTCAGTTCTTCAGTCAGGAAGATCCCTTGGAGAAGGTTTGTTTGAGCTTCCCAGGTAGCGTATTGGTAAAGAATCCAGTTGTCAATACAGGACATTCAAGAAACACTGGTTGAATCCCTAGGTTGCCAAGATGCCCTGGAGCAAGTTCCATGGACAGAGGAACCTAGTGAGTTACAGTCCATGGAGTTACAAAGAGACCCGACTAAGCAACAGAGCACACGCACACACACACACACACACACACACACGTTTGCTTATTTTACCTAACTTTTTTTTCTCTTCCAGGGTTTCGTGTAGGGTACTACATCATATTTAGTTCTTATATCTCTTTAGCCTTCTTTTAGTGTGATAATTTCTCTGACTTTTATTGTTTAAGATGAACTTGCAGTATGAGGAGCAAAGCTTCTCAAAATTAGACTGGGACTGTGCTTTAAGGGAATGTAGATCACAGAGTAAAACTGTCATTTTCATTCTATCATATCAGTGTTACATGGTACTGTCAGTGTGGTTTATGACAATTGATTCTGAACTTGGTCTCATGGCTGATGTAGGATTTGCCATGTTTCTTTACTTTATTCCCAGGTAAAGGAGACTTTTAAAAATTCATATCTTCTTTTGGACAGGGAATATTTTTAAATTTTTTTAGGATTACTGAGAGGGACAAGTGGTGATGGTGGAAAACAGGAAAGGATAACGAGGTTGTGAGCTTCAGATAAAGTGGTAGGGCTTCTGGGCAGTGGTACAAATGAACATGATTGCCTTGGCTGGGACTGGAGTACATGTTTTTTCTGAGACTGTGGAGAAATTTGCTAGGAATACTGAACCTATAGTTGTGTTTGAGCAAGTCGCAAATATGTTCATTTTTTTAATGGCACAGGTTTTTTTTTTTTTTTGGTTTCATTTTGCTTCACTGAGTGAAAGGAAGTGGCTGAGACTAGCCACATAGCAAAACAGAAAATTTAACCAACTAGGAATTAGTGAAAGGACAACTAAGCAGCAGTTGAGGGTTTATTTCAGGTTAAAAACTATCAGGTTTTGCAGATTATGTAATTTTATCCAGATAATGCAAATAGACCATTGGTTAGAACTACAGTTAGAAGCTGACAAAAGCAAGTATAGTTGAAGGAATTGGGATGTGAGATTCTGTTGAGGATATTCTCTAAAATATCTGAAATAAAGCAAATGAAAGCTTAATGTAACTAGAAGATGGCGATACTTAAGAAGATGTAATGAACGGCTTTGAAGACTGAATTCAATGCAGTGATTGAAAAGAGGGTAAAAGAAGGATGATCTGATGAGAGAAATTTCAAATTTCAATATGTGGAAAATAGTGTGAAAGCCTTCATCCAGTTTGCAGTCATATTAAAATTCTTCCAAAGTAGGGAAATGATTTAAAAAGCACATTAAATGACAGGATCTAACCATATGGCTGGCTGCAATGGTGATGGTAGTGCATATGGGTATTCTGATGATGGTAGCCTATGAAGTTGATAAGAAAGTGAGTCAAGTATGATAATCTATGTAAAATATCAAGTTGTGACTCTAAAGTTAATAGATAATGGTGACAAGGATATAAAGAGGGAGTACTTGAAATTTTGTGAACAGAATGGTAGTTGATAAGCAGTGTGGAACCAGAAGAACATTAAACCATTCCAGACTTTCTTTTTGTTGATGGAAAAAGAAATGATGAAGAAAGGAGAGGCCTGTTTTTAAGAGGGAAGCTAATGAATGTTTAGCTAATGAAACATTATGGTACATTAGAAATCAGATCAGATCAGTCGCTCAGTCGTGTCCGACTCTTTGCGACCCCATGAATCGCAGCACGCCAGGCCTCCCTGTCCATCTCCAGACTCCCGGAGTTCACTCAGACTCACGTCCATCGAGCCAGTGATGCCATCCGGCCATCTCATCCTCTGTCGTCCCCTTCTCCTCCTGCCTCCAATCCCTCCCAGCATCAGAGTATTTTCCAATGAGTCAACTCTTCACATGAGGTGGCCAAAGTACTGGAGTTTCAGCTTTAGCATCATTCCTTTCAAAGAAATCCCAGGGCTGATCTCCTTTAGGATGGACTGGTTGGATCTCCTTGCAGTCCAAGGGACTCTCAAGAGTCTTCTCCAACAGCACAGTTCAAAAGCATCAATTCTTCGGTGCTCAGCCTTCTACACAGTCCAACTCTCACATCCATACATGACCACTGGAAAAACCATAGCCTTGACTAGACGGACCTTTGCTGGCCAAGTAATGTCTCTGCTTTTGAATATGCTATCTAGGTTGGTCATAACTTTCCTTCCAAGGAGTAAGCGTCTTTTAATTTCATGGCTGCAGTCACCATCTGCAGTGATTTTGGAGCCCAGAAAAGTAAAGTCTGACACTATTTCCACTGTTTCCCCATCTATTTCCCATGAAGTGATGGGACCGGACGCCATGGTCTTCATTTTCTGAATGTTGAGCTTTAAGCCAACTTTTTCACTCTCCACTTTCACTTTCATCAAGATAAGTATTTTAACCCAAATCAAGGTCATAAAAATTCACATAGTGTTGTAATTTACATGCTTTGGTTTTATTACCAGTTTAGATTAAATATGATAAAATGTAATTTCCTCTTTCTGAATACTGAGTAATAAAAGTTATGTAAGTGATAGCAAGGATTTTGATGGTACTGAGATTGTCTTTATTATTAATATATGGAGACAGCAATATATAAGAAGAAGAAACAACATCAGAGGATGGAAAAATTAATATAATGGGCTATGTCCCTAAGTTCCAAAACTTACTCTTCCTCAGTGGGCTGCATACAAGAAAGACTGAAGAGACTTCTAACTATAGTTTTGAACTCTGCCTCTAGGAAACAGGCTCTGAGTCAACTAAGCGCTTCAACTGCTTATATTTATTGACATTAAATACATTCCAATCAATATCCTAAAATATGAAAACACACTTTAGTGTGTGCCTGTTTTTAAGAGGACGTGTCCTATAAGTAATTAACTTGTTTTTTTATAATGGTAACACAAGCAATTTTCATTTTGTGTTGCTTAACTCCTATCTATCCTGTTATAACTGTATTTGAAATCTTACCTGTTGAAAATTTCTCTCTACAACATGAAATGAAATCATTCTGTTTTCCATGTAAGAGAGACAATAAAGAATTACTATGTAAGGATTTCTAGCATTCTTTATTTAATAGTTCAATGAAATTTGGAAAATTCCAGATTACTTGAGACTTTAGGATTTTCTTTAACTAGGTCCTCCAAAAATGTTTCCATAGTATTTACAGTTGTATCTACTTTTTTTTTCAAAGTATTGATTTTTCCTTTTCTTTTTTCCATCAAGAAATATCCAAAATGAATACATGAATTTCACTATGGTGCAGATAATTGTAGATGGACTGTTAAGTGTGAAGTTTTGCAAATATGTAATGTTGAGTATGTGAACTTTTTAAGATGCTTCTTTCTACTTTTAGTAGACATTTCTACTATATACTCTCGTGATATGTGCTTCAACAAGCCATTTATTGAATTTTAGCATGGGAATCACAAAGCACATTTACAAATTAAATTTCCATAAAAATCATAAAATGACAAAAATTGAAACACAGTTAGGAGAAAATGAAATTTTAATCCATGCTTTCATACAGCTATTACTCTTTTGTACTCCATGATGAAATTTTCACCCATTAATTATAAATCTACTTGAGAAGACCTAGAGACGAGATGTCCAAGATCAAGGTGTTGGCAGGTTTTGATTCTCCTAAGATCTCTCTCCTTGGCTTACAGGTGGCTACCTTATCCCTATAACTTCACATGGTCTTTTTTCTATTCATGAGCATCCGATGTTTCACTATGCATTTCCAAATCTCCTCTTGTTATAAGGACACCAGTAAAATTGGACTAGCTCCAGTATAACATTCCAGTATAACAGGCTTCTTCTCAAAATTAGTCACATTCTGAGGTTCTAATTATAAGAGTTTCAACATATGAATTTTGGATGAGATATACTTTAGACCATAACACACACACACACATACACATGATTAACATAATTAGCACTGCTATAAATTATATATGCAAGTTAAGAAAGTAAATTCTGAGTTTTCATCACAATGAAAAAATATTTTTCTATTTCTTTAATTTTGAATCTGTATGAAATAATAGATGTTCACTAAAACTGCAGTAGCAGTACATGTACATAAGTTAAATGTACATAAGTACATGTACAAATGTACATGATGTACATAAGTTAAATCATTAAGATCTACATTTTAAACATATACAGTTGTTGTTGATGTTCAGTCACTGAGTTGTGTCTGACTCTTTGCAACCCAATGGACTGCATCATACCAGGCTTCCTCCCTGTCATTCACCATCTCTTGAAGTATGCCCAAGTTCGTGTCCATTGAATTGGTGATGCCATCCAACTATCTCATCCTCTATCATCTACTTCTCTTTCCTCTTTCAGTCTTTCCCATCTTCAGGGTCTTCCAGTGAGTTGGCTTTTAGGATCAAGTGGCCAAAGTATTGGAGTTTCAGGTTCAGCATCAGTCCTTCCAATGAGTATTCAGAACTGATCTCCTTTAGGATTGACCGGTTTGATCTCCTTGCAGTCCAAGGGACTCTCAGGAGTCTTCTCCAGCACCATAATTCAGTAGCATCAATTTTTTCGGCATTCAGCCTTCTTTATGGTGCAATTCTCATATCTGTATATGACTACTGGAAAGACCATCACCTTGACTGTGTGGAACTTATTGATAAAGTGATGTCTTTCCTTTTTTAATACGCTGTCTAGGCTTGTCATAGCTTTCCTGCCAAGAAGCAATTGTCTTCTAATGCCACAGCTGCAGTTGCCATCTGAGTGATTTTAGACCCCAAGAAGAGGAAATCTGTCACTGCTTCCACCTTTTCCCCTTCTATTTGCCGTGAAGTGATGGGGCCAGATGCCATGATCTTAGTTTTGTTAATGTTGAGCTTTAAGCTCAACTTTTCCACTTTCCTCTTTCATCCTCATCAAGAGGCTCTTTAGGTTCCTCTGTTTCCTCCCTTAGGGTGGTACCATCTGCATATCTGAGCTTGTTGGTGTTTCTCCTAGCAATCTTGTTCCAGCTTGTAACTCATCCAGCTTGGCATTTCACATGATGTGCTCTGCATATGACTTTAATAAACAGAGTGACAGTAAACAGCCTTATGTGTTCTGTATATAAGTTTAATAAACAGGGGGACAACAAACAGCTTTGTTGTTCTCCTTTTTCAATTTAGATCCAGTCAGTTGCTCCATGTAAAGTTCTAACTGTTGCTTCTTGACCCGCATACAAGTTTCTCAGGAAACAGGTAAGATGGTCTGTATTCTCATCTCTTTTAGAATTTTCCACAGTTTGTTGTGATTCACACAGTCAGAGGCTTTAGTGTAGTTAAAGAAGCAGAAGTACATGTTTTTCTGGAATTCCCTTCTTTCTCTATGATCCAGTGAATGTTGGCAATTTGATCTCTGGTTCCTCTTACCTTTTCTAAATACAGTTTGTACATCTGGAAGTTCTTGGTTCACGTACTGCTGAAGCCTAGCATGGGAAATGAGTGCAGTTGTTTGGTAGTTTGAACATTCTTTGGCATTGCCCTTCTTTGGGATTGGAATGAAAACTTTTCATTTTTTTCATTTTTCCAGTCCTGTGGCTACTGCTGAATTTTCCAAATTTGCTGGCATATTCAGTGCAGGACTTTAACAGCATCAACTTTTAGGATTTGAAATAGCTCAGCTGGAATTCTATCACCTACACCTTCTGTCTATAAAAGGTCTTGCCCCACTTGTTGCCAGAGGGGAGAAGTTGATCTTTGGACAGATGTTCACCCACTCCCACCACCAGTTGTCAGCATCTGAAATAAACCAAACTTTCCCTTGAACCAACCTGGCCTGGTTATTTGCTTTTGAGCAGCAAGCAGCCAGACTGCACACACCTTTCAGTAACAGTACTGTATATATTTTAATTTTTTGTGTACTGTGATGTTTTGACATGTTAAAAAATATTTCTGACAGGGAAGAGACTGCCCTTCCAGGCGCTAGCCAGTTCTTAGAGATAGCAGAGGACTTGGCCCACAGTATGGCTTTGATATGCAAACTAACCAATCCAGAGCCAGATCTCCTCTGTCTGGCATAATCTAGAAGGCAATTTTTTTCTTAATAATCTATTCACAAAAAGTGAGATTGGAGGGGGTCTAGGGATAGAACCTGGGAAGGGAGCAGGGAGCTCTGTACATGAGGCTGGGAGATAATGGAGCCTCCAGGGATAGAGCCTGGGAAGGCAACAGGGGAGCTCTGTACACGAGGCTGGGAGATAATGGAGCCTCCAGGTGGAAAGTGTTAGTGTTAGTCACTCAGTCTTGTCTGACTCTTTGACCCCACGGACTGTAGTCCACCAGGCTCCTCTGTCTGTGGACCACTCCAGGCAAGAATACTGGAGTGGGTAGCCACTCCCTTCTCCAAGGGATCTTCCTGACCCAGGGACTGAACGCAGGGTTCAGTATGTACTGAACTGTACAGTATGTAATGTAATCTCCCACGTTACAGGCAGATTCTTTACCATCTGTGCCACCAGGAAAGATACTTTTCAATAAAAACAATAACTAATATGATTTTAATAACAAATGTTAAAACGTAGAGACATCACTTTGTCGAAAAAAGTCTATATCATCAAAGCTATGGTTACTCTGGTAGTCATGTACAGAAGTGAGAGCTGTAACACAAAGAAGACTGAGCTCTGAAGAACTGATGCTCTTGAATTGCGGTGCTGGAGAAGACTCTTGAGATTCCCTTAGATATCAAGGGGATCAAACCAGTCAATCCTAAAGGAAATCAATCCTGAATATTCATTGGAAGGACTGATGCTGAAGCTGAAGCTCCAATACTTGGCCACCCAATGTGAAAAGCCAACTCACTGAAAAAAAGACCATGTTGCTGAGAAAAGTTGAGGAAAGAGTAGAAGAGGGTGGAAGAGGATGAGATGGTTAGATGGCTTCACTGACTCCATGGACATGAGTTTGAGCAAACCTTAGGAGGTAGTGAAGGACACAGAAGCCTGGTGTGCTGCAGTCCACGGGGTCACAAAGTCAGACATGGCTTAGGGACTGAACAGTAACAATGGGGACTAACCATCCCTCTGCCTCACCAGTTAAAAAGACACAAATACTGACGTCCCTGAAGTAAAGCGGGAATCCATAACTTAAGGGAGTTGAAAAGGTTTCACAGGTGTCAGGACTTAAAGGGGATATCACAGGTGCTGGGGTGGCTCCTGCATCAGTTGGGTGAACGGTACATGGCCCTCGCTGGATGCTGCTTAGTCTTCACTGCAGGAAACACTAGTCACTGCATCAGTTGGGTGAACGGTACATAGCCCTCGCTGGATGCTACTTAGTCTTCACTGCAGGAAACACTAGTCACTGCATCAGTTGGGTGAACGGTACATGGCCCTCGCTGGATGCTGCTTAGTCTTCACTGCAGGAAACACTAGTCACTGCATCAGTTGGGTGAACGGTACATAGCCCTCGCTGGATGCTACTTAGTCTTCACTGCAGGAAACACTAGTCACTGCATCAGTTGGGTGAACGGTACATAGCCCTCGCTGGATGCTACTTAGTCTTCACTGCAGGAAACACTAGTCACTGCATCAGTTGGGTGAACGGTACATAGCCCTCGCTGGATGCTGCTTAGTCTTCACTGCAGGAAACACTAGTCACTGCATCAGTTGGGTGAACGGTACATAGCCCTCGCTGGATGCTGCTTAGTCTTCACTGCAGGAAACACTAGTCACTGCATCAGTTGGGTGAACGGTACATAGCCCTCGCTGGATGCTGCTTAGTCTTCACTGCAGGAAACACTAGTCACTGCATCGGTTGGGTGAACGGTACATAGCCCTCGCTGGATGCTGCTTAGTCTTCACTGCAGGAAACACTAGTCACTGCATCGGTTGGGTGAACGGTACATAGCCCTCGCTGGATGCTGCTTAGTCTTCACTGCAGGAAACACTAGTCACTGCATCAGTTGGGTGAACGGTACATAGCCCTCACTGGATGCTACTTAGTCTTCACTGCAGGAAACACTAGTCACTGCATCAGTTGGGTGAACGGTACATAGCCCTCGCTGGATGCTGCTTAGTCTTCACTGCAGGAAACACTAGTCACTGCATCAGTTGGGTGAACGGTACATAGCCCTCGCTGGATGCTGCTTAGTCTTCACTGCAGGAAACACTAGTCACTGCATCAGTTGGGTGAACGGTACATAGCCCTCGCTGGATGCTGCTTGGTCTTCACTGCAGGAAACACTAGTCACTGCATCAGTTGGGTGAACGGTACATAGCCCTCGCTGGATGCTGCTTAGTCTTCACTGCAGGAAACACTAGTCACTGCATCAGTTGGGTGAACGGTACATGGCCCTCGCTGGATGCTGCTTAGTCTTCACTGCAGGAAACACTAGTCACTGCATCAGTTGGGTGAACGGTACATAGCCCTCACTGGATGCTACTTAGTCTTCACTGCAGGAAACACTAGTCACTGCATCAGTTGGGTGAACGGTACATAGCCCTCGCTGGATGCTGCTTAGTCTTCACTGCAGGAAACACTAGTCACTGCATCGGTTGGGTGAACGGTACATAGCCCTCGCTGGATGCTGCTTAGTCTTCACTGCAGGAAACACTAGTCACTGCATCGGTTGGGTGAACGGTACATAGCCCTCGCTGGATGCTGCTTAGTCTTCACTGCAGGAAACACTAGTCACTGCATCAGTTGGGTGAACGGTACATAGCCCTCGCTGGATGCTGCTTAGTCTTCACTGCAGGAAACACTAGTCACTGCATCAGTTGGGTGAACGGTACATAGCCCTCGCTGGATGCTGCTTAGTCTTCACTGCAGGAAACACTAGTCACTGCATCAGTTGGGTGAACGGTACATGGCCCTCACTGGATGCTGCTTAGTCTTCACTGCAGGAAACACTAGTCACTGCATCAGTTGGGTGAACGGTACATAGCCCTCGCTGGATGCTGCTTAGTCTTCACTGCAGGAAACACTAGTCACTGCATCAGTTGGGTGAACGGTACATGGCCCTCGCTGGATGCTGCTTAGTCTTCACTGCAGGAAACACTAGTCACTGCATCAGTTGGGTGAACGGTACATAGCCCTCGCTGGATGCTGCTTAGTCTTCACTGCAGGAAACACTAGTCACTGCATCAGTTGGGTGAACGGTACATGGCCCTCGCTGGATGCTGCTTAGTCTTCACTGCAGGAAACACTAGTCACTGCATCAGTTGGGTGAATGGTACATGGCCCTCGCTGGATGCTGCTTAGTCTTCACTGCAGGAAACACTAGTCACTGTAGACATAGCGAACAATCTGACACCAGCACGGAACTGTGTGGCAGCCGTTGTGAATGCTGCTAGAATGGTTGCAAATGGTGCTGCTGAAATGTCTTTGCTCACTGTTGCCAAAGAGAAATGCACAGACAGAGTTCCTGGTGAAGTAGAAAAGAATAGCTTTTATTGCTTTGCCAGGCAAAAGAGACTTAAATTCAGGCTTAAATTGAAGAACGTAAGGAAAACCACTAGGTCATTCAGGTATGACCTGAATCAAGTCCCTTATGATTATATGGTTGAGGTAATGAATAGATTCAAGGGATTAGACCTGATAGACAGAGTGCTGGAAGAACTATGGATGGAGGTTCATAACATTGTACAGGAGGCAGGGATCAAAACCACTGCCAAGAAAAAGAAAGGCAAATGATTGCTGAGGAGGCCTTACAAATAGCTGAGAAAAGAAGAGAAATGAAAGGCAAAGAGGAAAAGGAAAGATATAGACATCTGAATGTAGAGTTCCAAAGAATAGCAAAGAGAGATAAGGAAGCATTTTTAAGTGAACAATGCAAAGAAATACAGGAAAACAATAGAATGGGAAAGACTAGAAAATCTCATCAAGAAAATTAGAGATACCAAGGGAACATTTCATGCAAACATAGGCACGAGAAAGGCCAGGAACAATGTGTACCTAAAAAAACAGAAGAGATTAAGAAGAGGTGGCAGGAATACACAGAAGAACTGTACAAAAATAGATCTTAATGTTTTGGAAAACCACAATGGTGTGACCACTCACCTAGGGCCAGACATTCTGGCTTAGGCCCACTTCAAGTGGGCCTAAGGAAGCATCAGTTCATTTCAGTAGCTCAGTCATCTCCGACTCTTTGACCCCCATGGACTGCAGCAGGCCAGGATTCCTGGTCCATCACCAACTCCCAGAGCTGAAGCATCCACAGGAAGATCCCATAGGAAGCATCACTACAAAGAAAGCTAGGTGATGTATTTCTAGCTGAGCTATTTCAAACCCTAAAAGATGGTGCTGTGAAAGTGCTGCACTCAATATGCCAGCAAATTTGGAAAATGCGGCAGTGGCCAGAGGGCAGGAAAAAGTCAGTTTTCATTCCAGTCCCAAAGAAGGGCAATGCCAGAGAATGTTCAAACTACTGCACAATTGTACTCATCTCACATGCTAACAAAATAATGCTCAATATCCTCCAAGGTGAGTTTCAACAGTATGTGAACTGAAAACTTCCAGATGTACAAGCTGGATTTAGAAAAGGCTAGAGGAACCAGAGATAAAATTGCCAACATCTGTTGGATAATAGAAAAAGCAAGAGAACTCCAGAAAAACATTTAATTCTGTTTCATTAACTATGCCAAAGCCTTTGACTGTGTGGATCACAACAAACTGTGGAAAATTTTTAAAGAGATGAGAATACTAGACCACTTCACCTGTCTCCTTAGAAACCTGTATGCAGGTCAAGAAGCAACAGTCAGAATCAGACATGGAACAACAGACTGGTTCAAAATTGGGAAAGGAGTATGTCAAGACTGTGTGTTTCTCTGCTTATTTAACATATATGCAGAGTACATTGGAGAAGGCAATGGCACCCCACTCCAGTACTCTTGCCTGGAAAATCCCATGGATGGAGGAGCCTGGTGGGCTACAGTCCATGGGGTCGCTAAGAGTCGGACACGACTGAGTGACTTCACTTTCATTTTTCACTTTCATGCATTAGAGGAGGAAATGGCAAGCCACTCCAGTGTTCTTGCCTTGAGAATCCAGGGACGGGGGAGCCTGGTGGGCTGCCGTCTATGGGGTCAAACAGAGTCGGACACGACTGAAGTGACAGCAGCAGCAGCAGCAGCAGAGTACATTATACAAAATGCTGGGTGGGATGAATCTACACTGCAATCAAGAAATATTAATAACCCCAGATATGCAGGTGACACCATCCTTATGGTACAAAGCAAGGAGGAATTAAAGAGCCTCTTAATGAAAGTGAAAGAGGAGAGTGAAAAAGTTGGCTTTAAACTCAACATCCAAAAAACAAAGATCATGACATCAGGTCCCATCATTTTGTGGCAAATAGATGAGGAAAAAATGGAAACAGGGACAGACTTAATTTTCTTTGGCTCCAAAATCACTGTGGCTGTTGAGTTCAACCATGAATTTAAAACACACTTGCTCCTTGAAAGAAAAGCTATGACAAACCTGGACAGTTTATTGAAAAGACATTATTTGTTTGCAAAGGTCCATCTAGTCAAAGTTACGGTTTTTCCAGTAGTCATTTATGGATGTGAAAGCTGGACGAGAAAAACCGCTAAGCACCAAAGAACCAATGCTTTCAAAGTGCAGTGTTGGAGAAGATTCTTGAGAGTCCCTTGGACTTCAAGGAGATCAAACAAGTCAGTCCTACAGGAAATCCACCCTGAATATTCACAGAAAGTACTGATCTTGAAACTGAAGCTCCAATACTTTGGCCATCTGATGAGAAGAGCTGACTTACTGGAAAAGACCATGATGCTGGGAAAGATTGAAGGTGGGAGGAGAAAGGGGACAACAGAGGATGACAAGGTTGGATGGCATCAGTGACTCGATGGACATGAGCTTGAGTAGGCTTTGGGAGTTGGTGCTGGATGGGGATGCCTGGTGCCCTGCAGTCCATGCAATCACAAAGAGTTGGGCACGGTTGAGCAACTGAATAGCAGCAACTATATTTCCATATAATCCAGCCTCAGACAGTACATACTTGGAAAAGAGAGGAATTTTATTTAATAACTGTGCATTCCTTTATTTGATACTATAAAGTGGAAGTTTCTTAAAAGCTGCAATGCACAATCTGAAACCCTCTCAGTGCAGTGATATGCTCATCTCTCCTCACACCCAGAACTATCCAGCCATTTTCTTATCTGTTTTATATAGGGTGTTTGCACATAACATTTTATATTAAAAAAATAATTTGCAACTGAAATATTTTAAAAGTACTGACCTTGTCCAATCCGGAATCTATTTACTCATGAAAGACTTGTAATATGGTGGTGTCATTGTTTTATTATATCTAGTTAATTAAGAAAAAGCACCACCATAACTTATCTGAATAAATAAATCTCTGTCACTTATTTTCAATGGGAAGAGTAAATTAAAGAAAAAGAAGAAATCACTTTCCAAATACTTCCAAGGTGATACAAGTTTTTATTTTGTGACTAGCAAGAGCATGGAAAGATCCTTTTTCCTAAAATAATTGCTTAGGATTCACAGTCTTTAAAAGTGAGAATGACACTACACATAAGCAGGTTTTATAATTACCAATATGTTCAAATATTCTCTTTTCAGGTTTCCTAGCTCTACATTTACACATCATTTATACATAAATATGTATTTTGAGTGCTTATTAAGTAATAAATTACTTCCCTTATATGGTTTCATCACAATTTTTATGATATTAATTACAGAAATCATTAATCTAAAAATTGAGGATGGAAAAACTGAAGTAGTTTTTAAATTTCATCCTATAAAAATAAAATGTTAAATCTTGACCCAGGTCTGCTTTATTTCACCTTCTCCCCTATAGGACATATAGAATTCTCATAACTCTCACAAAGAACTCCAGAGAATGGTTGTAGGGAATTTATCACTGAAAAAATTCACACTGTGATGCTAATATTTACTTAATTGTTACATATTCTCTTCTGACAGAGAGATTAGAGAAGTGGAAATTACCAAATACCTGGAATATGGCTATAACAACAACAAAAAAGAAAAAAGTTCAGGAAGAGTTAAGAAAGGGCTTCAGAGATAAATTTATTACCTTTCTTAATTATCTCAGGGGTTGACCATACAAACAGATAATTAATGTAGACACTGAAAGTGTTCAAAATTCAAAATATAAAATAAATTTACCTCCAGAGTCTCAATGTTTAGTATCCCTACTCTGGAGATAATACGATTCATTAACTTCCACACATGTGAAAGACAACCCTTTCCAAGTTTCACAGTAACTATTGCCATTGGTCGATATCATTGCAGGAATATACCAAGGACAGAAATCTAAAGTCTGGCAGAGAGGTAAAGGGATTTTCCATGAGCTTCCAAACAATGATCCAACAGCAACAACAAAAACTTGGTCAGATCTCTTATTATTCCAACTATGTTACCATTTAAAAAATAATGGGAGTGCTTTTTAAGTGAAGTGTAGGATTAAAAAATAAAAAGCTAATTCTGAAAAGTGTTTCAGACTTTTTCTGTTTCAGACAATGATTCAAGCTCCTATTCTATTACTTTCATACTAAATCAACAAAAGCCATCGTCAGAGTCTACACATATGGTATTTATAAGATAAGTTTAGTTTACTTCATATGATTTTATTTTACTCTGGACTTCCTGCAACTCAGATAGTCTTCCTTTTCAATTACTGAAGATAATTTAATAATGTTGTTTTTCTTAGACAAAAAACTATCCATTGTTTAAATTCAAAGAATGACTTTGGGAAACTTCAAGGATGAGTGAAATCTTATGTCGGTCACATTTTATGACATCAGGCCTTAACTGACAATGTAGCCCCTCCTTTAATTTTTGAGACTGACTATGAGAGAATCAATACCAATTTAAAACCTTAAATGTCCTATTATATTAAAATTTTCCAATGATAAATCTTAGAATTAAAAATAAAAACTTTGAGATTCTTTATCCTTTCCTGAAAATTCAGTGATACATCCATAGTAAAAAGAAAATGTCTTTGATGTAAAGTTAAGCAGAGGTTTACAAAAAGAGTTGCAATAGTGTATACTCTGGAATTAATGTATTATTTAATGCATTATTTCTAAAGAAGAACTATGAAGGTGAAAGTGTTATTCACTTAGTCGTGTCCAACTCTTTGTGACCACAGGGCCTATAGCTTGCCAGGCTCCTCTGTCTGCGGAATTCTTTATGTAAGAATACTGGAGTGAGTAGCCATTCCCTTCCCCAGGGGATCTTCCTGACCCAGGGAGCGAACCCAGGTCTCCTGCATTGCAGGCAGACTCTTTACCATCTGAGCCACTAGGGATAACTATAACTTATTGCAAATAACCTACACAAAAATTCATTTCCTTAAACTCCAAAGACTGGGAATTGGTAACAAAAGGAAATGTCTGGCTATACCAGGAGAACTACATTGACATTTATCTCCTAGACAAAAATATGTACAAAGGTATTTCTTGTGATTGTGATATGGTTCAAAGGGATTACACATACCTGTTGGTGAGAAACATTAAGCAGCATAGACCATCTTTCTTTCAAGGATGAATAACGAGGGAGAAATTTTTAGTTAGGTGACAACCACAGCAAAAAGTAAATTATTGACCTTAAGTTGCAGAAGAAGTTATACATATATAAATGATTTCTACAGAAAACAAAAGAATGTTTTCAATACATATGATATATCTTCAGTATAATAAAATAACAAAAACATATTAAATAGAGAAAAAACTGATATGTAAATAGAATTCTTTTTGAGATATAGAATTAAATTAAGAGGGGTGAACAGAGATAATGAAAAAAAAGGTAATAAAATACAGTAGCAAACTAATGTTCATTATAAGGTACCAAGAAAGAAAGCAGTTCATTATATAATAGAAAATTATATCAGTGATGTTGGGAAATAGAGAAGTTCTTTAAAAAAGAAATAGCAAGAGTAGAAAATGATCAAGAAAGATGATAGCTGTGGAAGAAAGAGATATGATCCACTTTATATAGATTATCAGAATCTTTAAATAGGAAAAGGAGTTCGTCAAGGCTGTATATCATCACCCTGTTTATTTAACTTATATACAGAGTACATCATGAGAAACGCTGGACTGGAAGAAACACAAGCTGGAATCAAGATTGCCGGGAGAAATATCAATAACCTCAGATATGCAGATGACACCACCCTTATGGCAGAAAGTGAAGAGGAATTAAAATCCTCTTGATGAAAGTGAAAGAGGAGAGTGAAAAAGTTGGCTTAAAGCTCAACATTCAGAAAACGAAGATCATGGCATCTGGTCCCATCACTTCATGGGAAACAGATGGGGAAACAGTGGAAACAGTGTCAGACTTTATTTTTATGGGCTCCAAGATCACTGCAGGTGGTGACTACAGCCATGAAATTAAAAGACGCTTACTCCTTGGAAGGAAAGTTATGACCAACCTAGATAGCATATTCAAAAGCAGAGACATTACTTTGCCAACAAAGATTCGTCTAGTCAAGGCTATAGTTTTTCCTGTGGTCATGTATGGATGCGAGAGTTGTACTGTGAAGAAGGCTGAGCGCCGAAGAATTGATGCTTTTGAACTGTGGTGTTGGAGAAGACTCTTGAGAGTCCCTTGGCCTTCAAGGAGATCTAACCAGTCCATTCTGAAGGAGATCAGCCCTGGGATTTCTTTGGAAGGAATGATACTAAAGCTGAAACTCCAGTACTTTGGCCACCTCATGCCAAGAGTTGACTCATTGGAAAAGACTTTGATGCTGGGAGGGATTGGGGGCAAGAGGAGAAGGGGACGGCAGAGGATGAGATGGCTGGATGGCATCACTGACTCGATGGATGTGAGTCTCAGTGAACTCTGGGAGTTGGTGATGGACAGGGAGGCCTGGCGTGCTGCGATTCATGGGGTCGCAAAGAGTCGGACACGACTGAGTGATCTGATCTGATCTGATCAGAGTCTTGAGATGGAAGCAGAACTTGACTGGTAGAGAAATTAAACAAACATGCAGTATAAATCAAGTTGTATCTAAGTCTTTAGAGCAAAATAATCCACTTTGATGCAATGGCAGTGAAAAAAGATTATATAACTAAAGTTGTATACACACACACACACACACACACACACATACACGCATATATATCCCTGCACCAAAATAACCCTATAAAACTGGGGCCTGCTTTATGGCTTAGATGGTAAAGAATCTACCTACAATGCAGGAGACCCAGGTTCAACTCCTGGGTCAGGAAGATCCCCTGGAGAAGGGAATGATATATATATATATATATATATATATATATGATATATAAAACAACATCTATTCAAGGAGTTACAGTACAATTCTTGTAATCTTTGTATTTATATTGAATTAGTGTGTTAGGCAAAAAGTCCACTTGAGTTTTTCCATAACATGTTAAGAATAAAGAAAACTATTTCAAACTTAACAATAAGCAATCATCTCATCGCATGCAAGATGTATTAAATTAAAAGTAATAAATTATTTTAAAATGTACATCATTGATTTGACAACATACAATTTGCAAGTTGTCTTCTTCCAGAAATGCAGGGCAGTTTAACTTCAGGAAATCCACAGAAGTAACTTGCAGTATCCTAAGTCAATGAAAAAATTCACAGCAAGGGCAGCACCCTGTTCTGATTCCAGAGCCACCTGGCCTTTCTCTATAAGCAGCCTGAGTGTCTTCTGGGGTCTTCAGGCCCTTTTTAGACTGGGCTTAGCAGCAGGGCTCTGGTTTCCTGCCTAATGTCTACAACAGAGTGGTATACGTGAGGCAAAAAGTTGGCCTGCTGTTGGCTCAATTGTATAAAAAGAAACTCTTCTCTAGTCTGGAGAAAGGCATTTGTCACAGTACAGTTTGCTGACTTAAGAGGAAAGAACAATTTTTAACTGGTTTCTCACTTAACACTTAGAACTAAATACTTTCCACCAGACTGGATTAAATTTTGTGTTTCTAAATAAGACTGGAGTTAGTAACGTTTCAACTTCCATGTCTCATCATCAAATTTTCACCAAGCAGTCTCATTGCAATTATCATTCAAAGCACAAAGGTAGTTTAATTATGTTTCCCAATATAGCTACATTATCATTTCATATAGCTGTCATTTTGATTCTAAAATAGCCATAGTCTGTTTTCTGTGAATGTTAACATATAATCAACCATAACTCCTATAAAATGACCTTTTCTTGACCTAGAGCTGAACAGAAATGAGCATATATAGTTTCACGTTCAAAAGGCTCTTTTGAAAATCAGCAATCTTTAGAATAAAAACTTTTGTCAGTGGCTGTTGTCACAAATCTTACTGTGCATTGTCGATAAAATTGTCACAAATTTACTGCAAAACATAAGCAATGTTAGATTCACAAAAGGTTATAAAATATGGGCTTGTCCCTTTATTTTTACTTAGTATGCAAACTATTTAGAAACTTGAATGATTAGATGCCATTAGGAAGCCTGAGGATTTATGAACTTGGACTCCAACTTCAGCTGTACTTCCTGTGGTGATTGTTTTACTGAACGTCTGAACAAAATTATACCCACGTACTGTCTCATACTGTACTTCCTTATGTCATCATGCAAGCTGGTTTATTTTGTGTGGGTGACTCTGTAGGATTTGTACTTCCATTTTTAATAAACATATGAAAATCTACTACAAATAAGCCTTGCCAAAGAAAGCTATGTTTAATACCAGTTTATCTTGTATGGCATTAAAAATGTTTTTCTCTCTCTTGGTGCTGTGATTTTACAAGAAAAAAGAGGAAAGACTTCAAAGAACAGAAATATTTCTTCATGATTTTTCATAATGTGGAAGCCTAATTCAATAAAATTATTGAACATAGAACTACAAGGAATAATAAGTGACTTTCTTTTTGTGCTTCAGACATCAGAATAAGAATTTGGGTCAAATAGGGCTTATTTTCTTGACTGATTTTGCACTCATTAGCATTCTTTTTCATATTATTTTCATAAGCCTAAAAAGCAAATGTTTCAATGAAGGTCACAGTTGGGAATTTCTTAATTCTTCCTATTATAACTCTCATTTCCCCAGTATTTTATTATTTTATCTCTTTTCTCTTTGGCTTCACTTGCAGAGTGTTGAGTTAATCATGTTTTCCAGCTCATACTTTATTATCATTTTTATCTAAGTCAAGAACTTCTTTTTTTCTTTTTTAAATTAATTAATTTATTTTAATTGGAAATCAGTCCTGAATGTTCATTAGAATGACTGATGCTGAAGCTGAAACTCCAATACTTTAGCCACCTGATGTGAAGAACTGACTCATTTGGAAAAGACCCTGATGCTGGGAAAGATTGAAGGCAGGGGGAGAAGGGGACGACAGACGATGAGATGGTTGGATGGTATCATCAACTCGATGGACATGAGTTTGAGTAAGCTCCAGGAGTTGGTGATGGACAGGAAAGCCTCGCATGCTGCAGTCCATGGGGTCGCAAAGAGTCAGACATGACTGAGCGATTGAACTGGACTGAATTTGAATTGGAGGCTAATTACTTTACAGTATTGTGGTGGTTTTTGCATACAATGATATGGATCAGCTGTGGGTGTGCATGTGTCCCCCCTCCATCCCCAAACCCCCTCCCCCTTCCTTCCCATCCCATCCCTCTGGGTTGTCTCAGTGCACTGGCTTTGAGGGCCCTGTTTTATGCATCAAACTTGGACTGGTCATATATTTCACATACGATAATATACAGGTTTCAATGCTATTCTCTCAAAACATCCCACCTTCACCTTCTTCCACAGAGTCCAAAAGTCTGTTTTTATATCTGTGTTTCTTTTGCTGTCTTGCATATAGGGTTGTCGTTACCATCTTTCTAGATTCCATATAAATGCATTAATATACTCTATTGGTATTTTTCTTTCTGACTTATTTCACTCTGTATAAGAGGCTCCAGTTTAATCCACCTCATTAGAACTGACTCAAGTGTTTTCTTTTTAATAGCTGAGTAATACTCCATTGTGCATATGTACCACATTTTCTTTCCATTCATCTGCCGATGGACATCTAGGTTGCTTCCATGTCCTGGCTATTATAAACAGTGCTGTGGTGAACATTGGGGTACACGTGTCTCTTTCAATTCTGGTTTCCTCGGTGTGTGCCCAGCAGTGGGATTGCTGGGTCATAAGGCAGTTCTATTTCCAGTTATTTAAGGAATCTCCACACTGTTCTCCGTAGTGGCTTCATTAGTTTGCATTCCCACCAACAGTGTAAGAGGGTTATCTTTTCTCCACACCCTCTCGAGCATTCATTGTGGTAGACTTTTTGATAGCAGACATTCTCACCAGCATGAGATGGTACCTCATTGTGCTATTGATTTGCATTTCTCTGATAAAGAGTGATGTTGAGCATCTTTTCATGTGTTTGTTAGCCATCTGAATGTCTTCTTTAGAGAAATGTCTTTTAGTTCTTTGGGCCATATTTTGATTGAGTCATTTATTTTTCTGGTATTGAGCTTCATGACCCGCTTGTATATTTTTCAGATTAGTTCTTTGTCAGTTGCTTCATTTGCTATTATTTTATCACACTCTGAAAGCTATCTTTTCACCTTGCTTACAGTCTCATTGTGCAAAAGCTTTTAAGTTTAATTAGGTCTCATTTTGTTTATTTTGGCTTTTATTTCCATACACTGGAATGTGGATCATAGAGGATTTATATGATTTATGTCAGAGAATGTTCTACCTATGCTTTTCTCTAGGAATTTTATAGTTCCTCATCTTACATATAGATCTTTAATCAATTTTGAGTTTATTTTTGTGTATAGTGTTAGAAAGTGTTCTAGTTTCATTCTTTTATAGGTGGTTTACCAGTTTTCCCAGCATCCCTTGTTAAAGAGATTGTCTTTTCTCCATTGTATATTTTTGCCTCCATCAAAATTAAGATGTCCATACGTGCTTGGATTTATCTCTGGGCTTTCTATTTTGTTCCATTGATGTATATTTCTGTCTTTGTGCCAGTACCATGCTGTCTTGATGACTGTAGCTTTGTAGTATAGTCTTAAGTCAGGCAGGTTGATTCCTCCAGTTCTGTTCTTCTTTCTCAAGATTGCTTTGGCTATTCGAGGTTTTTTGTGTTTCCATACAAATTGGGAAATTATTTGTTCTAGTTCTGTGACAAATACGGTTAGTAGCTTGATAGCGATTGCATTGAATCTATAGATTGCTTTGAGTAGTATACTCGTTTTCACTATATTGATTCTTCCAATCCATGAACATCATTTCAAAGAATTTTTCTGATCACAATGTGTTAAGATTAGATGTCAGCTACAGGAAAAAACTATTAAAAATACAAGCATATGGAGGCTAAACAAAGCACTTTTGAATAACCAACAGATCACAGAAGAAATAAAAAAAAATGCATGAAAACAAATAAAAATAAAAACACAAGCCAAAACCTATGGGATTCAATAAAAGGAGTGATAAGAGGAAGGTTCATAGAAATACAAGCTAATCTCAAGAAACAAGAGAAAATCAAATAAATAACTTTACACCTAAAGCAACTAGTAAAAGAAGAAATGAAAAACCCCAAAGTTAGTAGAAGGAAAGAAATCATAAAAATCAGAGCAGAAATTAATGAAAAAGAAACAAAGGAGACTATAGCAAAAAATCAACAAAATTAAAAGCTAGTTCTTTGAGAAGATAAATAAGATAGACAAACCGTTAGCCAGACTCCTCCAAAAAAAGAGGGGGGGGGGGCAGAAGAATCAAATCAACAGAATTAGAAATGATAATGGAGAAATCACAACAGACAACACAGAAGTAAAAAGGATCATAAGAGACTAATGGCACCCCACTCCAGTACTTTTGCCTAGAAAATCCCATGGACGGAGGAGCCTGGTAGGCTGCAGTCCATGGGATCGCTAAGATCGGACATGACTGAGAGACTTCACTTTGACTTTTCACTTTCATGCATTGGAGAAGGAAATGGCAACCCACTCCAGTGTTCTTGCCTGGAGAATCCCAGGGACGGGGAAGCCTGATGGGCTGCCATCTATGGGGTCACACAGAGTCAGACACAACTGAAGATACTTAGCAGCAGTCAGCAATCATATGCCAATGAAATGGACAACTTGGAAGAAATGGATGAACTCTTAGAAAAGTATAACTTTCCAAAACTGAGACCAGAAAAAATACAAAATCTTATCAGACCCATCACAAGCACAGAAATTGAAGCTAATCAAAAATCTTCCAACAAACAAAAGCCCAGGACCAGACAGCTTCACAGGTGAATTCTACCAAACATTTAGAGAAGAGCTAATACGTATCCTCCTCAATCTCTTCCAGAAAATTGCAGAGGAAGGTAAACTTCCAAATTCATTCTATGAGGCCACCATCACCCTAATACCAGAATCAGACAAAGATGCCACAACAAAAAGAAAACAACAGGTCAATATCACTAATGAACATAGATGCAAAAGTCCTCAACAAAATTCTAGCAAACAGAATCCAACAACATATTAAAAAGATCATATATTATGACTGGTGCTGCTGCTGCTGCTAAGTCGCTTCCGTCATGTCTGACTCTGTGCGACCCCATAGATGGCAGCCCACCAGGCTCCCCCATCCCTGGGATTCTCCAGGCAAGAACACTGGAGTGAGTTGCCATTTCCTTCTCCAATGCATGAAAGTTAAAAGTGAAAAGTGAAAGTGAAGTCGCTCAGTCGTGTCCTACTCTTAGTGATCCCATGGACTGCAGCCTACCAGGCTCCTCCGTCCACGGGATTTTCCAGGCAAGAGTATCAGATTGGGTCGCCATTGCCTTCTCCGACATTGTGACTAAGTGGGCTTTATCACAGGGATGCAAGGATTCTTCAATATTTGCAAATCAATAATGTGATACACCACATTAACAAATTGAAAGATAGAAACCATATGATTATCTCAATAGATGCAGAGAAAGCCTTTGACAAACCTCAACACCCACTATAATAAAAACTCTCCAGAAAGCAGGCATAGAAGGAACATACCTCAACATAATATAAGCCATAATCCCACAGCAAACATTATCCTCAATGGCAAAATAAATTGAAAGCATTTCCTCTAACGTCAGGAACAAGACAAGGGTGCCCACTCTCACCATTACTATTCAACAGAGTTTTTGAAGTTTTAGCCACAGCAATCAGAGAAGAAAAAGGAATAAAAGGAATCCAGATTGGAAAAGAAGTAAAACTCTTACTGTTTGAAGATGACATGAGTCTCTACATGGAAAACCCTAAACACACCATCAGAAAATTACTGGCGTTTATCAATGAATATAGTAAAGTTGCAGGATATAAAATTAATACACAGAAATCCTTTGCATTCCCATACACTAACAATGAGAAAAATAGAAATTTAGGAAACAATCCCATTCACCATTGTGATGAAAAGAATAAAATACCTAGGAAAATTTTTACCTAAAGAAGCAAAAGACCTATATATAGAAAACTATAAACACTGATGAAAAAAAAATCTTTTCTTTCAAATACTGCTATTGCTTCCTCCCACATAGGTATATGTCCATTATTTGATATATGCCTTTAAATATACTATTGTACATATTTTAAAGTCAACATAAATGCTATTGATATTTGTATCTAAATATTTCATCTCTCAAACAATATTATTTTTTATAACTTTGTTATACACACACACACACATATATATAGTCTTTGTTTCTATCTACTAACAATATTCTATAATTTAATTTACTACATTTTTTAATCTGTTCCATAGAGAATGAGAATCTTCTATTACAAACAGACAAGAAGGAGTTACTGGACTGAGTGGGAATCTATGCCTAGGCGTGGAATTTCTAGACCCCAAGTTATACACATAGTATTTTACTAAGTTCTGAAAAAGCACTTTCTACAACGACTGCAACTATTTAAACTCTCAACAGAAGTATATGAAACTTTCAATATTTCTTCAACCTAACACTTGCTATTATCCAATATTTATCTTCAGCATTACCATTTTTAAAATTCACAATGATAAACTTCTAGTGAATTAGAATCAAATATTTATTAGAATTTCATTATTCTGTATTTTGAATTTTATATTATTGTCCTTTGCTCATTGGTTTTATTGTATTTCTTATACCTTTCTTGTTGACTTCTAGTTCATTTTATATTACATTTATTTTTTCTTTTGGTTTCAGATCATCTTCTAGCCTTTGTTGATGGGTATAATCGTCAGGAGAGAGTAGGCTATACTATAGGAACAAATGATTTCAAAATCTAAGTGTTTCAACACAGAATATCATCCAAAGTTTGTGATAGTTCTGGTCAGGCAAAGAGTCCTTTCAGAGTGGGGACTTAGGAGTCTAAGAGGTCTCCATCTGTTGGCATTACCATTTTAAATATGATCTCCACTGATACAGAGAAAAGGAGATAGAAATTATGGTTTAACCATACTATTTTCTAAGTGTGTTTTAATAGAAGTAACACGTGTTAACTTGGCATACAGCCCATTGCCCAAAATAAGACACAGTTCCCAAATCTAGCTACAGGAGAGGCTAGGAAAATTTTGATGGATATGTAGATAGTGACCATTATCATAAAAAAATATTTTAAAATCCTTAAATTTGATATAATTTAATCCAGCAAATTATCTCTTGGCTTGTTTTCAAAATTTTTATTATGAAATATGTTTATATCATGCAGATATTCTCCCATTTTTCCCATTAAGGTGTATCTCATATTTTCTTCCATTCATTTCAGTTTTAGCTTTTGCATTTAAGTCTTCAATCTGTTAGAAGTTCATGTTTGTGTGACCATAATGTAGGACCAAGCATTTCTACATTCATTAATCTAAATTTCCTGATTTCATTGTACTTAATGTCTCCTTTCCACATTGCTCTGTACTACCCACTTTACTGGGCTTCCCTGGTGGCTCAGAGGTTAAAGCATCTGCCTGCAATGCGGGAGACCTGGGTTTGATCCCTGGATCGGGAAGATCCCCTGGAGAAGGAAATGACAACCCACTCTAGTATTCTTGCCTGGAGAATCCTATAAGCGGAGGAGCCTGGTGGGCTACGGTCCACAGGGTCACAAAGAGTCGGACACGACTGAGCGACTTCACTTTCACTTTTCACTTTCTACCCACTTTATCATCAAAGGCTGAATTCTAAGGTCACTTCTCCTATATTTCATGAATTCTCCTTTAATTTTATTATTAATAATAAAATCAGTATTCCATTTATAAAGTTCAATAGCTTCTATCTCCTGATTTCTAAACTTGATTAAAATTTATTAATTTGTTAACTATTGTATTTATTTTACAAATACTAAATGAAAATTCCCATGTTCCAAGAGCTATATAGGCAAAGAGAATATATAATTGACCACTTATATGTATAAAAAGTATTTAAGAGTGACTGTTGGGACCTATTTAGCATTTAAAATCAGTTTTCTTGTCTACTAAACGAAAGAAAATTTTCTCACAATTTTTTTTGGAGAATTAAATACATTAACAGAGCACCCATTAAGTGCATTGTACATAGTAAGTCTTAATTAAGCGTTTGTCCAGTTCAGTTCAGTCTCTCAGTTGTGTCCCACTTTTTGTGACTCCACGGACTGCAGCATGCCAGGCTTCCCTGTCCATCACCAACTCCTGAAGCTTTCTCAAACTCACGTCCATTGAGTCAATGATGCCATCCAACCATCTCATCCTCTGTCGTCCCCTTCTCCTCCTGCATTCAATCTTTCCCAGTATCAGGGCCTTTTCCAATAACCTTCGCATCAGATGGCCAAAGCACTTGTTACAATTATTGAATTAATTGTAATAATTTTTTTCTACTTTTTGACTACCCCAAATCTCTGCTTTTAGAGTTTTTGCATTCTCTTTTCATATGACTAGTTAATCACTGATCTTCCAGATGCTTAAGAGTTAAAAATAAAAATAAGGTAACTTCATAAAATTCAAGAAGAAATACTCAGAGAAAAGACACAAAGCTTGATGATGATGGAATACTGCAACATAGAGTTCTTCTTCCTGAGAAATGAGGAAGCAAAGCAGTAGGTGAAACAAAACTTAGCAAATCTTGCAGAGTGCAGCAAAGTGCACATAACCCTGGAAGGCCTTTAAGAAATAATCACTATAAATCTTCAAATCTGCTTTCCACTTCCCCAAGGAAAGTTAAAATTGTTTCCTTACCTCATAAAAAACAAAAAGAGAATTATGTATCTTTTCTGCCATGAGAAATAGGTAGTGAGTAGGCACTCTGGTAGATAAAATCCTGTCTACTTCTTTTAATGTTAATATTTAATCCTCATTAGAAATCACTAAATAGTGTCCAACTCTTTATGACCCCATGGACTGCAACACAATAGGCTTCCTTGTCCTTCACCATCTCCTGGAACTTGCTCAAAGTCTTGTCTATTGAGTCAGCGATGTCATCCAACAAACTCATCCTCTCTTGGCCCCTTCTCCTCTTGCCCTCAATCTTTCCCAGCTTCAAGATATTTTCCAAAGAGTTTGCTCTTTGCATCAGGTGGTCAAAGTATTGGAGCTTCAGGTTCAGCATCAGTTCTTCCAATGAATATTCAGAGTTGATTTCCTTTAGGATTGACTGGTTTGATCTCTTTGCTGCCTAAGCACTTTAACAATAATCTTTTCCTCAAAATTACTATTGAGACATTAAAGTTACCATAGTATTTTAAAATACATGAAGCCCTAAATTTAATGACATGAATAATTGATTTTCTAAAAAAATGTGAGTTTCAAAACATATCCAAACCTAAATTAACTGAAAAAACCTTCATTATAAGCTATGATATTTATCACTCTCAGCTTAATAAATTGTGATTTTTTGGGTTTCCTGTTGTTAAATAATATAGATTTAACTATAAAAGAATTCACTAGATTATTGCTATTTGACTTGTTTTCAAACATTAGTCTTGTCTATTTAAAAATCCTTTTTCAGTTTCTTATAAATTTAAGTCTGCATATAAATCAATTTTTTAAAAAAATAGATATAATAAACTAGAAATTTACCGCTGTTCATCCATAGGAGTGTCCCACAATATTAAGATTATTTGTTCTTTTTTAGTCTCTAAGTTATTTCCAACTCTTCTGCAACCCCATGGACTGTTGCCAGCCAGGCTCCTCTGTCCAAGGGATTTCCCAGGCAAAAGAGTACTGGTGTGGGTTGCCATCTCTTTGTCCAGGATATTTTCCTGACCCAGGGATCGAACCCACATCTCCTGCATTTACAGGCAGATTCTTTACCACTGAGTTACCAGGAACTCCCATATTTAGATTACAAAGTGCTGAATGTTTTCCATTTGTGAGTAATCATTTTTCAAAGTTATTGAAATAATTTGTTTTATCTTTTCAGATAACCCAATCCTATACAGCTGGTCTAGACAAAGAAAAGCCAATTAAAGTGAAGCATAATTCCAGAAACTAAAAAGATTATGAACATCAAGAATTCCTGATTCATGTTGATGTTTGGCAGAAACTAACACAATTCTGTAAAGCATTTACCCTTCAATTAAAAAATAATTACTAAAAGAAAGAAAAAAGAGACTAAATTTTATTCACTTATTGGCCAGTGTTTAATGCCAAATATAAAACAAACAAACAAAAATTAAACCTGATTTTGCTTCCTTCCTGATGTCTTTGGTAGATCTTAACAAAAATAAAAATTACTGCTGACATAATGACTTCCCTGGTGGCTCTGATGGGTGGTAAAGCGTCTACCTACAATGCAGGAGACCTGGGTTCAATCCCTGGGTTGGGGAGATCTCCTGGAGAAGGAAATGACAACCCACTCCAGTATTCTTGCCTGAAAAATCCCATGGACAAATGAGCCTGGTAGGCTACAGTCCATGGGGTTGCAAAGAGTCAGACAGGACCGAGCGACTTCATTCACTAATGCCAACATATGCCTATTCAAACAATTTTCATAGCATGTTGATTATGACAAAATACAAACGGTGAAAGCATGTGACCTCAGACTTTCTTAGACTTTGGTTCTTAGACTGGTCAGGGTTTAGGTTACATGACCACACCTGATTCAATTGGACGGTAGTTCAATTGTGTCCACTGACAAAACTGAGGCTCAAACTGGGACATACAAAAGAAAGAGGGATAGAATCATTAGGAAGAATTAAGAATGTTGGCATAATTTCAAAAAGTAACCATGCTTTGTTACTTCCTGTTTTTCAGTTACTAAGTCATGTCCAAACCTTTGTAATCCCATGGGCCTCAGCATGCCCAGCTCCACTGTTCTCCATGATCTCCAGGACTTTGCTCAAATTCATGTCCATTGAGTCAGTGATGCTATCTAACTGTCTCATTTTCTGCCACACCCTCCTCATTCTTCCTTCAATCTTTCCAGCACCAGAATCTTTTCCAGTGAGTCAGCTCTTCACATCAGGTGGCCAAAGTACTGGAGCTTCAGCCTCAGAATCAGCCCTTCCAATGAATATTCAGGGTTGATTTCCTTCAGCACTGACTGGTTTGATTCGCTTGCTGTTCCAGGAACTCTCAAGAGTCATCTCCAGCACCACACTGTGAAAGCATCAACTCTTCAGCACTCAGCTTTCTTTGTGATCCAAATCTCACATCTGTACATGATTGCTGACTGAAAAAACAGCTTTGACTAGATGGACCTTTGTTGGCAAACTGGTGTGTCTGCTTTTTAATACACTGTCTATGTTTGTCATAGCTTTCCTTCCAAAGAGCAAGTGTCTTTTAATCTTATGGCTGAAGTCACCATCTGCAGTGACTTTGGAGCCCAAGAAAATCAAAACTGTCACTGTTTCCACTAAAACTCTTCTATTTGCTGTGAAGTGATGGGACCAGATGCCATGATCTTAGTTTTTTAATGTTGAGTTTCAAGCCAGCTTTTTCTCCTATTTCTTCCTCCTATTTCACCCTCATCAAGAGACATAGTTTCTACTTCCTCTTCAGTTTCTACCATTAGTGTAGTTTCATCTGTATATTTGAGATTGTTAATATTTCTTCCAGTAATCTTGATTCCAGCTTGTGATTCATCCATCCTGACATTTTGCATGAGGCAATCTGCATATAAATTATGTAGAAATAATTATGTAGTAAATTATTAATAATTATGCAGAAATAGTAAAATAAGCAGGGTGACAAAATACAGCCTTTTTGTACACCTTTCCCAATTTTTAACCAGTCAGCTGTTTCATGTTCAGTTCTATCTGTTGCTTCTTGATCCACATACAGGGTTCTCAGGAAACAAGAAAAGTGGTCTGATACTCCCATCTCTTAGGAATTTTCCACAGTTTATCATGACACACAGTCAAAGGTTATAGCATAGTCAGTGTAGCACACATAGATTTTTTCTGAAATCCCCTTGCCTTCTCTATGATCCAACTGATGTTGGCAATTTAATCTCTGATTAATCTGACTCTTCCAAACCTAGCATGTACATCTTCAAGCTTTTGGTTAATATGCTGCTAAAGGCTAACTTGAAGAATTTTCAGCATAACCTTGCTAGCCTGTGAAATAAGTACAGTTGTATGGTAGTTGGAAAATTCTTTGGCATTCCCTTTCTTTGGGATGGAAATGAACACCGATCTTTTCCAGCCCTGTGTCCACTACTGAGTTTTTCCAATTTTATGTCATATTGAGGACAGCACTTCCACAGCATCATTGTTTAGGATTTTAAATAGCTCAGCTGAAATTCTGTAACCTAAACTAGCTTTGTTCCTAGTATTGCTTCCTAAGGTCTTTCCCAGTGTCTCAGATGGTACAGAATCAGCCTGCAATGCAGGAGACCCAGGTTTGATCCCTTGGTTGGGAAGATCCTCTGGAGAAGGGAAAGGCTACACACTCCAGTATTCCTGACTGGAGAATTCCATAGCCAGAGGAGGCTGATGTGTTACAGTTCATGGGTTTGCAAAGAAGGAGACACAACTGACTGACTAACAATTTCACTTTTCACAAATCTTCCTAAGGTCCACTTGACTTCACATTCCAGGATATCTGGCTCTAGGTGAGTTACCACACCATCGTGATTATGTGAGTCACTTTTTTGTATAGTTCTTCAGTGTATTCTTGCCATCTCTTAATCTCTTCTGCTTCTGTTAAGTCCTTACAGGTTCTGTCCTTTATTTTGCCCACCCTTGCATGAAATGTTCCCTTGATAGTTCCAATTTTCTTGAAGAGAGCTCTAGTCTTTCCTATTTTATTGTTTCCTGCTATTTCTTTGCATTGTTCATTTAAGAAGGTCTTCTTATTCTTATCTCCCCTTGCTATTCTCAGATATTCTACATTCACTTGGGTATATCTTTCCTTTTCTCCCTCACCTTTGGCTTCTCTTCTTTCCTCAGTTATTTATAAAGATTTCTCAGACAACCATTTTGCCTTCTTGCATTTCTTTTTTTTTTTTTTTTTGAGGTGGTTTTGGTCACTGTCTCCTGTAGAATGTTATGAATTTCTGTCTATAGTCTTTCAGGCAGTCTACCAGATCTAATCTCTTGAATCTATTTGTCACCTCCACTGTATAATCATAAGGGATTTGATTTAGCTCATACTTGTATGTCCTAGTGGTTTTCCCTACTTTGTTCAATTTAATCCTGAATTTCACAGTAAGGAGCTCATGATTTGAGCCACAGTCAACACCAGGTCTTGTTTTTGTTGACTTTATAGGATTTCTCCATTTTTGACTGCAAAGAATATAATCAATCTGGTTTCTATAGTGACCATCTGTTGATGTCCATGTGTAGAGTCATCTTTTGGCTTGCTGGAAAAGGTTGTTTGCTATGACCAGCAGGCCTCTTGACAAAAGTCTTCTAGACTTTGCCCTACTTCATTTTATACTCCAAGGCCAAACTTGGCTGTTATTCTGGCTATCACCTCACTTCCTACTTTTGTGTTCCAATCCCCTATGATGACAAGGAGAGCTTTCTTTTGTTGCTGCTGTTGTTGTTAGCTCTAGAATGTATTGTAGTCCTTCACAGAACTGATCAACTTTAGCTTTTTTGGCATCAGTCCTTGGGGCTAGACTTGGATTGCTATAATGTTGAATGGTTTGTCTTGGAAATGAACCAAGATCATTCTGTCACTTTTGGGGTTGCACCCAAGTACTACATTTTGGATTCTTTAGCTGACTATGAGAGGTACTCCATTTCTTCTATGGGATTCTTGCCACAGTAGTAGATATAATGGTCATCTGAATTAAATTCACCATTCCTATTTATTTTAGTTCACTGATTCCTTAGATGTCAATGTTCAAACTTGCCATATCTTGCTTAAGTTCAGTTCAGTTCAGTCACTCAGTCACATGCAACTCTTTGTGACCCCATGGACTGCAGTACACCATGCTTCCCTGTACATCACCAACTCCCAGAGCTTACTCAAACTCATGTCCATCGAGTTGGTGATGCCATCCAACCACCTCATCCTCTGTCATCCCCTTCTCTTCCTGCCCTCAATCTTTCCCAGCATCAGGGTCTTTTCAAATGAGTCAGCTCTTCATATCAGGTGGCCAAAGTATTGGAGTTTCAGCTTCAGCATCAGTCCTTCCAATGAACACCAGGACTGATCTCCCTTAGGATGGACTGGTTTGATCTTCTTGCAGCCCAAGGGACTCACAAGAATCTTCAACATCACAGTTCAAAAGCACCAATTCTTCACCAAAGAATATATATATACTTACATATGTCTGTATATATTTATAGACAGATACAAATTATATGCATACCTAAAACCTGAACAGAAGAAAATATTTCTTTTCTTCACATTATTGTTTGCACTTTGAGTAGTCTTTCAACTACTAGGAATGAGTTTCTGGTACATTCACAGAGACTAAATGTACTTATGGAAATCAAAAGGCAGCCACCAAGGGTGATATAAAATAGTGTGGTAAGATATTTTGACTATGATCTAAACTTCTAAAATGGTTCCAAGTTAGTTCAAAAAATTTCCATAAGTTTCACTTAAGTCAGTGTAAGTTATTTTTCCAAATGGCTCACACATCTGTAGTTCGCATTTAAATGCTTTTTAATTCCTTGTTGGATACAATTTGAGTTTGTTGCCAAGAAAAACAGAAACCTTTTTACAGCTGCATCATTTGGGAGAGAAGTGACATCTAATGACCCTTAAGTGGAGGGGATTTATTCTTCAGGGGTCATAGTTTCAGCTCTCCCCTAGAGAAAGCTCTATTTGAAAATGATACTTAATGTTTGCATATCATAAAGTGGATTATTGAAAAACACATCATGAAAAATTAGCAGGGACCCTAAATTTCATTTCAGGGTAAATTTGAGCCTTTGTATCAAATATAGCAAGTCTATTTGAATATAGAACAAAATATGATAATTCTCTCCCCAGTGCAATACAGCTGCTCTTTTTACCCCTCCACAGAATAGTAATACAGACAAGGATTTTAAATGTCAAGGCTGAGTTTTCTTCTCTGCACTGCTGGAAATATATTCATTTTCAGTGGAATGAAAGATGATCTCTAAATAAAAGATCATTTTCAGTGTCCATGAAAAGTCCTCATACAGAAATTCTTGAAGTATTTTTAATTGCTAGAAAATACTACCACCCCCCTAATGCTGTTAATTCCCAACATTATCTTGCTTTTTTGTTATTGCATTAATTAAGAGAAAAATGGTAGAAGGAAGGTTGTTTCTCACGGTTTGCTTTACTGTACTGTTTTTAGGTAAAAGAATGAAGTATATTTACATGCAAAAATATGCACTGCCCATATGGGTAAACTATAAATCTGTGACTTGCAATTCTGGTCATGGTGCAATCTTAAAGAATAAAGGTGAGACACAGGATTTTTCAGGGCTGAAGACACTCTTTCATGAAGGCAGTGAATTTCCCTGCAGAGAGGTCAGTTTTCCTACAGAGAGAACACTGACAGATCACTTTAGAATTCTTTTGTGATCAGCCAGGCAATTTTTAAATTAATTGTATTCTTACTGCATCAGTGGCATGCAACTTACCAAAGTTTGTATGTTATCAGTTTGAGGACAATAGTAATGAAACTTCTCAATTTATCATAATCTGGAAGTATCTTAACATTCCAAGAAATGAATAGGCAAAGCAATCCATGGGATCTTCAATTTGTTTTGCACTCATTAGCAACAAAAACAGAATTTAAAGTTGTTTGAAATTCAGAGATAATTTGCTGTTTGACACATAGGAGATCATTTCTCAAGGGATTCTTTCTTCCTCATCAAGCTGGTTTCAGAAAAGGCAGCGGAACCAGAGATCAAATTGCCAACATCTGCTGGATCATCGAAAAAGCAAGAGAGTTTCAGAAACATCTATTTCTGCTTTATTGACTATGCCAAAGCCTTTGACTGTGTGGATCACAATAAACTGTGGAAAATTCTGAAAGAGACGGGAATACCAGACCACCTGACCTGCCTCTTGATAAATCTGTATGCAGGTCAGGAAGCAACAGTTAGAACTGGATGTGAAACAACAGAATGGTTCCAGATTGGAAAAGGAATATGTCAAGGCTGTATATTGTCACCTTGCTTATTTAACTTATATGCAGAGTACATCATAAGAATCACTGGGCTGGAAGAAGCACAAGCTGGAATCAAGATAGCTGGGAGAAATACCAATAAATTCAGATATGCAGATGACACCACTCTTATGGCAAAAAGTGAAGAAGAACTAAAGAGCCTCTTGAGGAAAGTGAGAGAGGAGAGTGAAAAAGTTGGCTTAAAGCTCACCATTCAGAAAACTAAGATCATGGCATCTGGTCCCATCACTTCATGGCAAATATATGGGGAAACAGTGGAAACAGTGGCTGACTTTGTTTTTCTGGGCTCCAAAATCACTACAGATGGTGACTGCAGCCATGAAATGAAAAGATGCTTACTCCTTGGAAGGAAAGTTATGACCAACCTAGACAGCGTATTGAAAAGCACAGACATTACTTTGCCAACAAAGGTCCTTCTAGTCAAGGCTATGGTTTTTCCTGTGGTCATGTATGGATGTGAGAGTTGGACTATAAAGAAAGCTGAGCACTGAAGAATTGGTGCTTTTGAACTGTGGTATTGGAGAAGACTCTTGAGAGTCCCTTGGACTGCAGGAAGATCAAACCAGTCCATCCTAAAGATCAGTCCTGAGTGTTCATTGGAAGGACTGATGCTAAAGCTGAAACTCCAATACTTTGGCCACCTGATGCGAAGAGCTGACTCATTGGAAAAGACCCTGATGCTGGGAAAGATTGAGGGCAGGAGGAGAAGGGGACAACAGAGGATGGGATGGTTGGATGGCATCACCGACTCAGTGGACATGGGTTTTGGTGGACTCCGGGAGTTGGTGGTGGACAGGGAGGCCTGGTGTGCTGCAGTTCATGCGGTCACAAGGAGGTGGACATGACTGATCGACTGAACTGAATTGAACTCATGCCAAATAGTAAGTTTTCTCATTGTAATTTATTTTTAAATATTCCACTTATTTTCTTGTCATTGTTGTTTATTTGTTTTTTCATAGGAGATTCCTTCTCTTTTTTGTTTACAAAGCTTTTCTATAATATCATCTACTCAGAGAAGACAGTGCTGAAAACTCAGTCTACAGTAGACCCAATCCCAGCGTCCATTACTCTCTATTAGGATTACCATGTATTATTTTATAAAGGATGCCCTAATTAGACTCTCATAATCCAAAATAGAAATTATCTTTCCAAATAGTCCTATGTAAAAAAAGTGAAAGGATTACACCTTTGTAAGTAAGTTCATGGTTAAAGTTGATTGCCAGACTAGGGTTGCACATCTAACCCCAAAAGAAAATCAAGGTCCCAGAGGGTGACCTGCATAGTATGTAGTTCTGTAATTGTTGGTCACTAAATCTAGCAGTATTTGCAGTTATGTACTCTCAGTATCCCCAAGTCAAAACAACTCCAGAAATTTTAGATTTTTTAAAGTGACTGAAAAATATATCTGTAGAATAATATCTTAACACGTTTTAAAAGTTTTGATGAAAATATATGACTCTATTAAAAGCAGCAATACCTTCATGTTTATTTTGTATGACACTTTTTCAGGAAATTATATTGAAAAGTAGCAATAGCTTGAGTATTATATTTTATTTCAGAAATTTTGGATTCTAAATTTAAAGTCTATAGTAATAAATTATCTCTTTGGTGGTAAAAAGTATAACTTCATTGTTAACTATCAAGCTAAGAGTAAAGTACTATATGGAAATGACACTGGATGCAGTGCCAGCTGGTGTTTTCACACTTACTTTACTGATCAAATGATGATCAATACATGTTGATCAGAAATAATTTAATATATGATTAAATTAAATGAACACATGTTAAGATGTGTTCATATGATAGCTTTTATTTATTTTCAGAATTTTGGTAGTTAGTAATGTGACTAACACCTTGACAAGAAAAATAATATTTGTACTAATATTCATATCAATTTAGTAACTTAATAAGATGGACTATAAATCTTACAAATGTACAAAAACACTTTAAAGGATATATACTCTATTTGCATTGGTTAGGTGTGTAAACATTTTATGTTACTCTCAGAATAACTGCTGGTTAATTCAATTTGCTTATTTAAAAGAAATTGCTTTATATTCTTAACCTTTCTCTGAGATAAACCTATTCTGTGCTCTTGCTTCTGATTACTTTAACAGATTTAAGTTATAGCTTAACTGACTTTATTGTTGGCAAGTACAGCTGAAGTCAGGAAATCTTGCTAAAATCAGAATGCCATTGTTTCTGAGGATAAATGAAGAAGATATGTTTCTCTTCTGAATTGAGGGATATAATTCCTTACTCCAAGGAATTATAGGTACATTTTGGAGAGCAATTCATAACATTCAGCAAAAATCAAGAGTTAAGAAACAGTAAGCACCCTCATTCAAGATTTTAGTGGGTAAGGATTTTGGGTGACTCTTAAGTGGTACTATATATAAGTTTACCAAACTTTTGACTTTATGCTTTCTTCCTAATAATATCTTGTTTGCTAAAAAATTAATCACTAGAAAACCAATGAACATGTCTAAAAGAGTTAATAAACAGACACCTAGGTTATTTCCCAATGCAACCCATTTCAGATATATTCAAATTTGATGCATTATTTATACTCATTTAATGGGCAGAAGTGTTTTAATTATTTTACAACCTGAAATATTTTAATATTATGCTCTTAGGGAGTTATTTTCTTTTATGAATCTGGACCTGTTAACTCTGTTGCTGAATGCAGCTAGGGCAGAAATGTAGTAAAGCACAATACAGATCAGGACAATTTAAAAACAACTTGCACAGTAAAATAAAGTATAAATTCTATTTTAAAAAATTTAGGCTGCATGCTTTGAAGTAGAATCCTATCAAGGGAAGAGCTTGGGGTCAACAGGAAAGATCAGTTACCCAGTAGTAGTTGATTTAAAGGTCATTTCGTCAGATTTTCAAACTGGATTCAACAGTACATTTTCCGCTCTCTCCCTTTTAAGAGAAATTTCTCTACGCCTTATGTTTTTAATTATTATTGTTTTCTAGAAGCTCTTACTCCTTAAATATCTATCCTGAGTATTGGATTCAAATTCTCAATTGCTTATAAACATATGAAAAAGAAGAAACACGTGCTCAAAATAAATATGGTATATGGATGACTTTAAAAAAGAAAATGAAAAGAAACCATTTCCAAAAAGGAATTTTTTGGGAGGAAATGATAGTTTGGAAATTGTAGTTTTGAGATGTGGGTAGTAAAATTGTCATTATCTTTAGACCAATCCAACCAAGAACATTGATCCCTCATAATATCATGGCTCTGCATAGAAACATAAATTAGATATGGCAGAAAGGAGATAAAGTATCATAGTAATTTTTTTTATAAATCACATAGTTATATGTTTTGAATATGCAGAAGACTGACTCTTTATAATAGTCATATTGTATTTATTATTTTATCAAACTTAGCTGTTTATATATTTTCTTCTTGTTTGTGTTCTTAAATTGAGTTACAGCACTACTTTATGCCACCAAAATAAAATAAAAAGGCAAATATAATCAGTAGCCTACTCAGGAACATTTGCAAATATACAGGCTTAACTAGGTGGAAAGGTAAATTATTTATGTTAAATTATTATTATTATTAAATATAACTATTCCTATTCTTGGAGATTGTTATAGCTGATGCAATTCTGATACACTTACTTTGATGGAATACCTTTTTCTGTCATATAGAATGATTGCCTTACAGATGTATAGTTATAATTTCAATCACAAATTTCTATTTAGTAGTAACTCTAAATTAAGTAAATATTTCAGCAATGCATGGGTGTGTGTTCTTAACCCATAAAGAAATTAAAATATAACATTTAGATGGAACTGATAAGCATCAAAAATGATTTTATACACTTTACTGAATTTCGGGTGAATATTTTCATAATTTCAAATGAAAACTAAAAGAGACCACATGACCTGCTGAAATTAGAAATAATGTAAGCTATTTATAACATGAGAAATATGATAACTGTTTAAAAGTTTCCAAATTATTGGGGAAGACATCAAGAAGGAATAGGAGGATGTAGAACTCATTTTTTCCCACCCAACATATCAAAAATATATCTAGTGGAACAATCATCACTAAAACCTAAACAAGACTGTCAGAAAAACTCCTGTACCACCAAGGCTGCTACAAAAATCCCCACAGAATTGGGTAACAAGGGAATAAAACCCATCAGGTTGGGACCCGTGTCCCCAGGAGGGAATGCAGAAGAGGGGGACAGTTACACATGCGGTGAGTATTTTGAGCCACGTATTAAGTAACCCAGGCCTGGGGTGCCAAAAAGGCAAGACGAGCACCCTTGGCTGCTTGGTGGGCCAGTGAGACTGACAGGAGGGCTGGGGAAGTCTGGATCCCACTTACAAGGAGCTCTTGCACACTTGCTTGCTCCAGCAGCAGGATGGACGCTGTGGACGGACACTATACAAAGCTCGCGCTCACTTCAAAGACACTGGGCATTCACAGACCACATAGCAGGGCTAACACACAAGGACATGCTTTCCAGACCTCAAGAAACAGCTGTTTCACCTCATTTCATGGAAACAGAGGAAGTTAAGCGAAATGAGAAAAGGAAATTCATTTCAATTGAAAGAGCCAGAGAAAGCCCCTGGATGGGGGGGTGGGGAACTAATAAAACAGAAAGCATGAAAAGTATTAGTCTCTCAGTCATGTCCAACTCTTTGTGACCCCATAGACTGTAGCCCACCAGGCTCCTCCATCCATGGGATTTTCCAAGCAAAGATACTGGAGTGGGTTTCCATTTCCTTCTCCAGGGGATCTTCCTAACCCAGGGATCAACCTGAGTCTCCAACATTGCAGGCAGACTCTTTACCATCTGACAGAAGTAACTTACCAAATAAGAATTCAAAGCATTAGTAATAAGAAGACTACCCGAATTAGGGAAAAGAGTAGATGAACACAATGAGAATTTTAGCAAGAAAAATAGACGAAATAAAAAAGAACCAGTCAGAGTTGAAGGATATAGTAATAAACAAACAAAAATACACCAGAAGTAATTAACAGCAGATCAGGTGATACAGAAGAATGCATAGCAACCTGGAAGTTAGATAATTGAAATCATCCAATCAGAACAGCAAAAGGAAATACAAATCAGAAAAGGAAATCAAGAATATAAATTGGTGCAGTCACTATGGAGAACGGTATAGAGGTTCCTTAAAAAACTAGAAATAGAGTTTCCATATGACCCAGTTGTCTTACTCCCAAGCATATATTCAAAGAAAACCCTAATCTGAAAAGATACATGCACTTCAATGTTCATAGCAGCACTGTTTACAATAGCCAAGATGTGGAAGCAACCTAAGTGTCCATCTGCAGAGGAATGGATAACGAATATGTGATATAAGCATATATATGGAGTATATATAGAACAAGAATGAAATAATGACATTTGCAGCAACAAGTATAGACCTAGAGATTGCCATACTAAGTGAAATGCTAAGTGAAGTCAGACAGAGAAAGAAAAAATATCATGATATTTTTATATCCACTGTCCATTTATTTATATCCACTTATATTCCACTTATTTACGGAATCTAAAAGATGATAAAATGAAATTATTTACAGAAGAGGAACAGACTCACAGACATAGGGGTAAATGTGGGGAGGGGTACGTTAGGAGTTTGGGATTAACAGTGCACGCTAATGCATATAAAATAGAAAATGACAAGGACCTACTGTATACCACAGAAAACTATACTTACTATCTTGTAACGACCTATAATAGAAACAATCTGAGTAAGAATAAATATATCATCTGAAACTAACACAACATTGTAAACAAACTATCCTTCAATTTTAAGAAGTTGCCAAATTATCATAAAATAATCAAGGGGATAATCCATTAACCATGCTCATCACTGTGACTGAGACACTGTAGTAGATTTTGGCTGTATCCAAAGCAATAATAATTAAGTATTCTCAGCATGTTCTTTGATATTCAGATAAGTGTACTTCAAAGTAAAATTCCCTGATAGTGTTGTCCCTTGAAAAAATTTCCCCACTTGACACCAACTCCCCAGTCGCAGTAAGAATGGATTCGTTCCTTGGTTATTTAATTTTCAGGAATAATGCATCCTATCATCTTCTAGAAGGGTTGAAAAAATATTTAAAAACTTTAAAAAAGTCTTGTAGTAAAGAAGTATCTTTAACTATGTTAATCCCAATGTTTTCCAAACTTGTTACTCATAGGGATAAAAACAAGAACAATGATAGCAAACAAGTATTTATTAATATCCAAAGGAGCTATTTTTCTTATGAAAACATTTTGGAAATGCTGCAAAATATCAGTGGAAATTGGAGTTTGCAACTATTAAAACAAAGAACATCAGAATTGGTATATTGTTGGATTTCCCCTCAAAGGTGTCTTCAGGGAGCCATCAAACTCAAGAGTTATAAAAACTATCCACTTTTATTTTGATATATATAGTTAGATCTTTGTTCTAGTCAGTTCGTTTAAAACTATTGTAGAGTATTCTTTTAAATCAAAAAGAATTTAAAATGAGGGTAAAGTCTATGGTGTAATTTTAAAAATAATCACAAAGCTGCAAAAAAAGAAGACTTCTCTGTGTCCCCATTCTATGTTATTGTTCTCTAGAAGGAAATGGCAACCCACTCCAGTGCTCTTGCCTGGAGAGTCCCAGGGATGGGAGAGCCTGGTGGGCTGCCGTCTATGGGGTCACACAGAGTCGGACACGACTGAAGCGACTTAGCAGAAGATATTAAGTAAGAAAGTACCTTTTTCACTGCTTTTGAGTGCAAGGTTTTACAGTGAAAGAGAAATACGTCTGAGGTCAAATATTATAGTCTTATAATTTGCGTAATGGTTACAATGGGAAATTCACAAGTCATATCCATAATAATAAAAATTATATATATGGGAATTTAACCATTCAATTATGCTAATTTGGGGGTATCCCCCCTCAAGTTTTGTAATATTGCTCTCATTTTTTGTTTACTTGCCTTACGAGTATTGCTTGTAAGTTGCTTTTGAGTGTTTCTTTATTGGTAGTATTGTTTTTGCTTTAAGAATATAAGCCTGCTGAGAATTTGAATCCTGCCTTCGAGTCTGTTTCATCTTTCCAGGTCTCACCCACAAAGCGAGGAGATGTCAACTAAATAAAAACATTGTATGTCTACAACTCTGAAGAGTAAATTTTGCCAGTGATATGGACTGTTAATTTGTTAATTTATAGAGTCTTCTTTGGGAGAAGGCAAAGGCAACCCACACCAGTACTCTTGCCTGGAGAATCCCAGGGACGGTGGAGCCTGGTGGGCTGCTGTCTATGGGGTCGCACAGAGTCAGACAGGACTGCAGAGACTTAGCAGCAGCAGCAGAGTCTTCTTTAACCTATCAAAATTGTAGGTATTTGACTGTTATTTTTTAAATCGATGTATATTTAATTGGATGAAAATTGTTTACAATTTTGTATTGGTTTCTTCCTCCCTACCTGCCTCCTGAGAAACCTGTGTGCAGGAAAAAAAGCAACAGTTAGAACCGGACATGGAAAAATGGACTGGTTCCAAATTGGGAAAGGATTACATCAAAGCTGTAAATTGTCACCCTGCTTATTTATTATATGCAGAGTACATCATGCAAAATGCTGGTCTGGATGAAGCACAAGCTGGAATCAAGATTGCAGGGAGAAATATCAAGAATCTCAGATATGCAGATGACACCACCCTAATTGTAGAAAGTGAAGAGGAGCTAAAGAGGCTCTTGAGGAACGTGAAAGAGGAGAGTAAAAACGCTGGCTTAAAGCTCAACATTCACAAAACTAGTATCATGGCATCCATTCCCATCACTTCATGGCAAATAGATAGGGAAACAGTGGAAACAGTGACAGATTTTATTTTCTTGGGCTCCAAAATCACTGCGGATGGTGACTGCAGCCATGAAATTAAAAGACACTTGGTCCTTGGGAGAAAAACTATGACAAATCTCGACAGTATTAAAAAGCAGAGACCTCACTTTGCCAGTAAAAGTCTGTATAGTCAAAGCTATGGTTTTTCCAGTAGTCATGTATGGATGTGAGATTTAGACCTTAAAGAAGGCTGACTGCCAAAGACCTGATGATTTTGAACTGTGGTGCTGGAGAAGACTCTTGAGAGTCCCTTGGACAGCAAGGAGATCAAACCAGTCAATCCTAAAGGAAATTAATCCTGAATATTCATTGATTGGAAGGACTGATGCTGAAACTGAATTTCCAATACTTTGTTCATCTGACAAAAAGAGCCTATTCATTGGAAAAGACCCGGATCCTGGGAAAGATTGAAGGCAGGAGGAGACAATAGAGGATGAGATGGTTAGGTGGCATCATCAACAAAATGGGCAAGAGCTCAAGTAAACTCTGGGAGATAGTTAAGGACAGGGAAACTTGGGGTGCTGCAGTCCATGGGGTCACAAAGAGTCGGACACGACTCAGTGACTGAACAGCAACAACAATTTGCTTCTGCCATACATCAACATGAATCATTTCTTGGTATAAAAATGTTTCTTCCCTCTTGAACCTCCTTCCCACCTCCAATCCAATCTCTCCCCTCTAGGTTGTCACAGAGCACCTGATTTGAGCTCCCTGCATCATACAGAAAATTTCCACTGGCTATCTAATTTTACATATGGTAACGTATATGCTTCAACACTACTCTATCAATTTGTCTCCTCCCCCACTGTATCCACAAGTCTGCTCTCTATGTATGCATCTCAATTGCACCCTGCAAATAGATTCATCTGTACTATCTTTCTAGATTCCATAAATAACACAAAAACATGAACTCTAAGCAATACACTTCTGAATAACTGATAGATCACTAAAGAAATCACAAAGGAAATCAAAATTAATCTAGAAAACATATGACAATGAAAACACAACTCAAAATCTATGGGATGGAGTAAAAGTAGTGCTAAAAGGGAAATTTATAGCAATACAAGCCTATCTCAAGAAACATGACTGATATTTTTAGTTGTAGTATCATGTCACAATCAATTTTTGTCTAGAGTGCAAAGGTACTTCCCAAAAGTTCACTCATGCTATCATTTTTCCTGATGTCACACAAAACAGTACCTAACTATAGCCATAAAGGGTCAAGCTAACTTTCATAGTGCCATCAATGCTGTACCATCATTAGCTCATCATCATTTCAATAGCTCAGTCACATCCGACTCTTTGCAGCCCCATAGAGTGCAGGATGTCAGTTTCCCCTGTCTATCGTGAAATCCTGGAGTTTGCTCAAACTCATGTCTATTGAGTCAATGATGTCACCCAACCATCTCATCCTCTGTCGTCCCCTTCTCCTCCCACCTTCAATCTTTCCCAGCATCAGAGTCTTTTCAAATGAGTCAATTCTTCATATCAGGTGGCCAAAGTATTAGCACTTCAACTTCAACCTTGGACCTTTTATGGCAAAGTAATACCGGACCACCTGACCGGCCTCTTGAGAAACCTATATGCAGGCCAGGAAGCAACAGTTAGAACAGGACATGTTACAACAGACTGGTTCCAAATAGGAAAAAGGAGTATGTCAAGGCTGTATATTTTCACCCTGCTTATTTAAATTTTATGCAGAGTACATCATGAGAAACGCTGGGCTGGAAGAAGCACAAGCTGGAATCAAGATTGCCGGGAGAAAAATCAATAACCTGAGATATGCAGATGACACCAACCTTATGGCAGAAAGTGAAGAGGAACTAAAAAGCCTCTTGTTGAAAGTGAAAGAGGAGAGGGAAAAAGTTGGCTTAAAGCTCAACATTCAGAAAACTAAGATCATGATATCCAGTCCCAACACTTCTTGGCAAATAGATGGGGAAACATTGGAAGCAGTGACAGACTTTATTTTCTTGGGCTCCAAAATCATAGCAGATGGTAACTGCAGCTATGCAATTAAAAGACGCTTGCTCCTAGGAAGAAAAACTATGACCAACCTAGACAGTACATTGAAATCCAGAGACATTCAGTTCAGTTCAGTCCCTCAATCGTGTCCAACTCTTTGCAACCCCATGAATTGCAGCATGCCAGGCCTCTCTGTCCATCACCAACTCCTGGAATTCACTCAAACTCTTGTCCATCTAATCGGTGATGCCATCCAGCCATCTCTTCCTCTGTCATCCCCTTTTCTTCCTGCCCCCAAACCCTCCCAGCATCAGAGTCTTTTCCAATGAGTCAACTCTTTGCATGAGATGGCCAAAGTATTGGAGTTTCAGCTTTAGCATCAGTCCTTCCAAAGAACACCCAGGACTGATCTCCTTTAGAATGGACTGTTTGGCTCTCCTTGCAGTCCAAGGGAGTCTCAAGAGCCTTCTCCAACACCACAGTTAAAAAGCATCACTTCTTCGGTGCTCAGCTTTCTTCACAGTCCAAATTTCACATCCATATATGACCACTGGAAAAACCATAGCCTTGACTAGATGGACTTTTGTTGGCAAAGTAATGTCTCTGCTTTTGAATATGCTATCTAGGTTGGTCATAACTTTCCTTCCAAGGAGTAAGCGTCTTCCAGTCCCATCACTTCATGGCAAATAGCTGGGGAAACAGTGGAAACAGTGGCTGACTTTTTTTTTTTTTTTTTGGGCTCCAACATCACTGCAGATGGTGACTGCAGCCATGAAATTAAAAGACACTTACTCCTTGGGAGGAAAGTTATGACCAACCTCAACAGCATATTAAAAAGCAGAGACATTACTTTGTCAACAAAGGTCCGTTTAGTCAAGGTTATGGTTTTTCCAGTAGTCATGTATGGATGTGAGAGTTGGACTATAAAGAAAGCTAAGCACTGAAGAATTGATGCTTTTGAACTATGGAGTTGGAGAAGACTCTTGAGAGTTGCTTGGACTGCAAGGAGATCAAACCAGTCCATCCTAAAGAGATTAGTCCTGGGTGTTTATTGGAAGGACTGATGTTGAAGATGAAACTCCAATCCTTTGGCCAACTGATGCGAAGAGCTGACTTATTTGAAAAGACCCTGATGCTGGGAAAGATTGAAGGCAGGAGAAGGGGACGACAGAGATTGAGATGGTTGGATGGCATCACTGACTCAATGGACATGATTTTGAGTAAACTTTGGGAGTTGGCGATGGACAGGGAGGCCTGGCATGCTGTGGTTCATGGGGTTGCATGAGTGGGACATGACTGAGTGACTGAACTGAACTGAACTGAATTTCCTGTCCCTCAAAAATATTCAGTCAATTGTCATTGCATTTTGCCTATAGTATCAAAAGTATAATTAGGTGTGTTTTCTTGACTTTATCAGTGGCTAAAATGAAATATTGAGAGTTAATACTCATTTTGTAAATGTGTTCACAAAGGAAATTTGAGGTCATTGCCCCAAAAGTTAATAAAGCCAGCAGGAGTAAGGCAATTCCACAGAGTGTAAGGTACTTTCTGAGAGACCTGTGTCAAAAAAGAGATTGGGACTTTGCTATCAATGCAGCAATTTTTCAAGTGCTTGTCCTTAACTTGAAGGACAGACATTGAAAATTGCTCATCTTTGTAGTCACAGCTCCTGGCAGAATGATTGGCACGGAGTAAGCATTCACAAATGTTTGTTGAGTAAACATATATATAGTTAGCTGAAAACTAAATAAGTCATAAAGGGACTTTCCTCTTTTTTTAACCCTAATTTTTGGATGCAACAGACCTCAAACTTGCAGCCAACATTTCTAATTTGCCTGTTGTTGTTGTTCAGTTTTACTCAGTCCTGTCTGACTCTTTGCAACCCCAAGACCTGTAGCATGCTGGGCATCCCTGTCCTTCAGTATTTCCCAGAGTTTGCTCAAACTCATGTCCATCAAGTCAGTGATGCTATCCAGACTTCTCATCCTCTGTCCTCCCCTTCTCCTCTTGCCATCAATCTTTCCCAGCACAGGGTCTTTTGCAATGAGTCAGCTCTCTGCATCAGATGGCTAGAATATTAGAGCTTCAGCTTCAGCATCAGTCCTTCCAATAAATGTTACAGGGTTGGTTTCCTTTAGGATTGACTAGTTTGATCCCCTTGCAGTCCAAGGGACTCTCAAGTATCTTGTCCAGCACCACAATATGAAGGCATCAGTTCTTTGGTGCTCAGCCCTTTTGTCCAGCTCTCACACCTGTACATGATTAATGGAAAAACCATAGCCTTTGCCTGTTGTCACAGGGTAATTACTAATTTTTCCCTCACATGTGTCCTATTTGGGTGGTAATGACCTCAAGCCTATCTGATGATAGGAAGTGAGGTACAAAAGGCTTTTTTTGTTAACACTGACATATTCATACATTTCTGCCTTACCTCAGTGAAAAGCCTGAGGGTAAACCAATGTTATAAAACAAGAGCTGATATACTCTATGTCTTTAGGAAATGAATTTTCTGGAGCCAGGATGGAAGATGAAGCGTAGTGAGGAGAAAGAATAGGGGTTCTAGTTGGGAGGAAAATCCAGTTACCTAAATAGTTCTTTTTAGGGACTTGGGTTTCAAAGAAGGGAGCAAATTAAAAAGGTTACTTTTTGCCCTACATTTTGTAGATTTTCACAAAAAGCCAAATAGGCCCTAACTAAGCTTTCTGGTTCCTTGCTGATGATAGCTAACAGTAAAAATTATTTTTTTAAGTTTTATATATGTTGAATACTTTTTTAGCATATATATTATGATTTTTTAAAAAACTTTATCATATACAGAAACAGTGATTCTAATTACTTCTCTCATTCAGTTCATCACATAGAACTAGATTTATAAGTTAAATGAGGAGAGATAATAAAGACATATTCAAAAACTTTCACAAAAAAGTAGCCATAGTTTCATTGTATTAGTAAAAGTAAAATTTTGAACAATGGTTTCACAAGTTGAGGAACAGGTAAAATCAGATCTTGGCCATTAAAGAAAAAAATTTAATTAATTCAATAGTAAAATTCCTTTTTAAGATAAGTTTAGTCTGGACCATTATTGAATAAAACACTTGCAAATCAGAGAAGCTACCTACAAATGAGTAGGCTATTCCCTATGAAATAAATGAGATTGAACTACATATGCTGGTAAAATTATTCCCATGTGTATATTATATACATATATATATATATATATGTATATACACATATAAAATTATTCATTGTGTATATTATATATATGTGTATATATATATATATATATATTTACATGCAGATATGACATATGAGGAAGAAATGATAGGTAACTATAGGTAAGGGCTGAACCCTCCCAAATATATGGAATATTTATTCATGTTGCTTACTATGCCATGCTACCTACTATATACTATGAGGTATATAACATGTGTACACAGCATGTTATATTTCATTGTAAAATATAGTTCAAAGGAAATCATTCATGTAGGCTTCCAGATTGAATTATACAGAAAGGAAATCTGGACCATATGCTTAGTAACTGTAAATAATCCACATATTTCCATAAAATCTCCTTTGTAATTAGGCGTCATGAGAGAAAGTCTTTTTCAAGCATATTACATTACAGTTTTGCCTTTTAACGGAGGTACTCAACAGCAGGTTATAACTCCTTCTTACCTCCTAGAACCCACACAGTTGGAACAAAGGCAGGAGAAGACTCAGAGGGAATCCTCACATGTTAGGCCCCCAAAGCTGCTCCGCACAAAGCAGAATACAAATGGTAATGTAATGAGGTTTTTTTTTCCCTCCTTAGATTTCCAAATGAAACCAAGTTCATGTTTAACTCAACGAAGAGAGGAGGAAGCAAAGGCACCCTCAAGTAACATAATGTACATTAGTGCAGAATTTCACTCTAAGGTGTAATTTTAATTTAAGCTAATGGTTCCACAATGCATTCCTCTGTCCCTGCTGTGCATAATGACATTGGAAAAGAACATGTACATTGTCCTGACTGCTTTGGAAATTTTCTAGATTAGCAGAATTACACAGCTCCTTGCTCTGCAGCAAAATAAGTGTTAATTTTAGAAGTTTAGCTATCCCTTAGGATGGGGTGATCCTGAGAACTTAGTATTTATTCTTCTCTTTCCTCTCTGTGTCTCTGCATATGGATATGTTTCTCCTCCCAAGATCCTAGATTTAATAGACTACAAAAAGATATTGGAATGTTTTTGTCTCTATAACACAAATAAACAATTTACGAAAACATATATATATATATACATGCACAACAAAACAAAGTGAAAAAAGATGAAAATAGAAATTGTTTCAATCTCTGCCACAAAAGATGATGTCTGGTCATTGCTCACAAATAACTTGTTCATGCCTATTCTCAGTTTGGTAGTTGAATTAAATTACACCTGAAAACATTTCCTATTCTTTGATATTAATGTCTTCTCAACTTTGGAACTAAGATACAACTCAATTTTCAATTGAATCTTTTGCAAGCTTTTGTTGCAAAGTAATCTTAGTCCATTTCAAGTCAACCAAAATTTTGTGATTGTACATGTAAGCACTTAGCAGAGTTGTTAATTCCTAGGAGCTATTTTAAAATGTTAGTTTTATTTGCGATGACTTTTTTCGACTATGGTCAACTAGAAAGAGAAAAAAGACTCCAGTCTTCTAATAAAATGTAGGAGTCACTCCAGATTGCTTTAATTCCTGGGCTCATGAAAATTGAATAATCATCTAGTTTCTAAAAAATAGCTTTATGCCTTTCACAAACATAGATGTTTATAACAAGTATTACAGCCTCTGATGCTCATAAAGACCAAGTTCAGTTCAGTTCAGTCGCTCAGTCATGTCTGACTCTTTGCAACCCCATGAAATGCAGCACACCAGGCCTCCCTGTCCATCACCAACTCCTGGAGTTTACCCAAATTCCTGTTCATCGAGTTGGTGATGCCATCCAGCCATCTCATCCTCTGTCGTTCCCTTCTCCTCGCCCCCACAATCCTTCCCAGCATCAGGGTCTTTTCCAATGAGTCAACTCTTAGTAACTTGTAAATGAGTGGGAAAAGACGAGTTGAGAGTTGCAGGGTACATGTGAACTGTCTAAAAAGCAGCTGCTGCTTGTTTGTAGGAGATCATGGCTGTGATAGGTGGAATAAAGATGTCTGTATCCCAATTCCAAGAGCCTCTGAGTGTGTGTCATTATATGGCAAAAAGGGATTAAAACAGCAGATGGAAACAGGTTGGTAATCAACCTATTTTAAAAGAAGAAAACTGTCCTGAACAGTACAGGAGGCCCAGTGTAACCAGTCATCCTTCAGTGTGGAAGAGGGAGGCAGGATAGTCAGTATCACAGTGATGCTATGTGAGCCCAACTCCATTGGTCATAACTGGCTTGGAAGGTGCAGAGGGGCAAGCAATGAAAGCAATTTCTAGAAGTTAGAAAATGCCAAAGCACAGATCCTTGCTTAGAGCTCATAAGACTTCACATTAAAAAAGAAAGATCAATATACTTCCTACTGTTTCTGTTTCCCTGGAAAGTGCTGATTGACACACATACATAATGTTTATATGTTTACTTTAAGAAGCTTGCCCATCTGAGGACTTTTCATTTGACTAACTTGTATCAGTGCCGGTGACCCAGGGCACTTTCACGTACCCATCCCCATCTGCACCTTGTACATGTCAATCTCCTGTTAACAGTAACTCCCGTTCAGAAGCTACTGAAGACTGTCCTTCAGGAATGAGAAACGACTGTAGAATTTTGAGATCTGTCTCTACTTCTTCCTTACTCATGTTCTATTCATACCCACTACAGCCTTGCTTGTGAAGTTTCTACTGATTTTACTCAAGGTAAAGTCCTCTCTCACTTTTGAAACTCAAATTTTGAAATGTACACATTAAAATTTAGTTTTTCACATGTGTGTGAAATTGCGTTCTGTTAGAGTAGAATAATGTGCGGATCTATTTCATCTATTGTGCCCAAAACTCAGTTTTTTTTATTATTATTATTCTGGAAATTCAAACCCCTCATATCTGGGAAATCATTTGGTATGTTTCTGTTGATCATTTCCTTTCTTCCATGCTTTTTAAATATCCTTTCTCAGCATCCTCTTTATTTCAGATGCCAGAGAAGAAATTTATACTGAACCTACTTGAATGATTTTCTAATTCTTTAATTTTTTCCCCTGTACTATCTCATTGTCTCTCTGCTACTTTTTTCTCTAATATTTTCTCAGCTTTGTCTTCCAATATTTCTATGGATTTTTTTTTACTTGGTCTTATGCCAAAGGCTTTGACTGTGTGGATCACAATAAACTGTGGAAAATTCTGAAAGAGATGGGCATACCAGAACACCTGATCTGCCTCTTGAGAAATTTGTATGCACGTCAGGAAGCAACAGTTAGGACATGGAACAACAGACTGGTTCCAAATAGGAAAAGGTGTTCATCAAGGCTGTATATTTTCACCCTGCTTATTTAACTTATATGCAGAGTACATCATGAGAAACGCTGGACTAGAAGAAACACAAGCTGGAATCAAGATTGCCAGGAGAAATGTCAATAACCTCAGATATGCAGATGATACCACCCTTATGGCAGAAAGTGAAGAGGAACTAAAAAGCCTCTTGATGAAAGTGAAAGTGGAGAGTGAAAAAGTTGGCTTAAAGCTCAACATTCAGAAAACGAAGATCACGGCATCCGGTCCCACCACTTCATGGGAAATAAATGGGGAAACAGTGGAAACAGTGTCAGACTTTATTTTTCTGGGCTCCAAAATCACTGCAGATGGTGACTTCAGCCATGAAATTAAAAGACGCTTACTCCTTGGAAGGAAAGTTATGACCAATCTAGATAGCATATTCAAAAACAGAGACATTACTTTGCCAGCAAAGGTCTGTCTAGTCAAGGCTATGGTTTTTCCAGTGGTCATGTATGGATGTGAGAGTTGGACTGTGAAGAAGGCTGAGCACCGAAGAATTGATGCTTTTGAACTGTGGTGTTGGAGAAGACTCTTGAGAGTCCCTTGGACTGCAAGGAGATCCAACCACTCCATTCTGAAGGAGATCAGCCCTGGGATTTCTTTGGAAGGAATGATGCTAAAGCTGAAACTCCAGTACTTTGGCCACCTCATGCGACGAGTTGACTCATTTGAAAAGACTCTGATGCTGGGAGGAATTGGGGGCAGGAGGAGAAGGGGACGACAGAGGATGAGATGGCTGGATGGCATCACTGACTCGATGGACGTGAGTCTGAGTGAAGTCCGGGAGTTGGTGATGGACAGGGAGGCCTGGCGTGCTGCGATTCATGGGGTCGCAAAGAGTCAGACACGACTGACCGACTGGTCTGATCTGATCTTTTAGAAAATTAGAGTTATTTTATTTTCAGTTTTATTCAATACTATTATTTATATAACTTCATTTGTTATCCTTTTGTTTTGCCATCATATTTATCTAAATTCATTTGTTGTATTCTTGTTTTGCTATCACCTTCTCTAGTAGCTCAGTTGGTAAAAAATCTACCTGTAATGCAGAAGACCCCAGTTAAATTCCTGGGTCAGGAAGATCTGCTGGAGAAGAGATAGGCTATCCACTCCAGGGTTCTTGGGCTTCACTGGTGGCTCAGCTGGTAAAGAAGCCACCGGCAATGTGGGAGACCTAGGTTTGATCCCTGGGTTGGGAAGATCCCCTGGAGAAGGGAAAGGCTACCCACTCCAATATTCTGGCCTGGAGAATTCCATGGACTTTATAATCCATAGGGTCACAAAGAGTCAGACACGACTGGGTGACTTTCATTTTCACTGTTTTTCATAGTCATAAAACAATAACATGAATCGTTGGCATTGATATAATGCTTACTAAGAATATCTTTCCTATTTTCTTATTAGTTACCCTATGCAGTAGGAAGTAAATAGTATTCATTTTAGAGATAAAGGAAATTAAATGTACTACCCAAGATACCCACAGAGATAGTAATAATGTTTGCTTTTAAGCCAGACAGTGTAGATCTGAAATCTAGAATCTTGAACATCATAAACTCTTATTTCCATTGAAAACTCATACATTGTTGTATAAATAAAGAATCATGAACATTCTGTTTTGGAAGCTCTGGGTATGTAGCTTCAGCTGTGAATCTGAGCTCCACTGTAAGATCATCTCAGGAGGCCATCTGTCAGAGATGAAATGCCATTATCTTTAGGTCTTTCCCCTTTGTCTGGAAAACTCCAATATGTAGCCTCAACTTTAAGGCTCTTGTGTCTATTCTGAGAACTGAGAGAGCAAAAAGAGTTGGGGGTAAGTTCAGCATTCAGCATTCATTTGGCAAAATCAAGGTCTTCTTTAATGGAATTCACCAAGCAAATTTGAAACCTGAGTGGTAAAACAAAATTAAGTGATCTTATGTATCATTGCTTTGTTCTCTTCTTACCAAGATTTATCTCAAAATTTTCATCTGCCCCCATCGAGTCCTCAGCTCACTCTGACAGGCTTCAATCTCACAGCTCTTTTGAGATTGTTTTTGTGGTTATCGGAAGATCTGTGTTGACAATGTCAATGGTAACTTTCCTCTTCTCAACTTTGTCTATTCTCAGTCATTTTTGACATAACTAAAAATTCCTTGTTTCTTGCCATTTCATTTTTCTCTTTCATATCACATTTTCCTTATTTTTTTTTGTATTAGGAAACTTTATATATTAACCATGTTCTTCATTTTTGTATCATTTGATGCCTTGATAACTTAAGGCCTTGCTCATCTAAAATAGTCTGCCCCTTCCAGGGCTGATTAATTCCTAAAGATAAAAAATGATTCCTCTGTGAATGTGCCTTTCACAAACCAATTAATCCAAACGCCATACCCTAAACACTTCCTGTATCAGGCCCCTATACGGCTCTTAAACTCAAAGCCAGTATTCATTTTCCTAATTTCCCCAAGGCCAGTTATCAGAGAACTCATACGATAAGGGCAACCCCTTTCCCTTTTACAAGGTTCTGCTCATCTGCTCAAGCAACAATGTCAGCATGACCTCAATATTGCTACTGAAGCTTTTGCTCTTCTCCTTCAACTAGTGAGTTCCATGTGTATGCATCTCCATTTGTGACTTTTTCAGATGTGTATCTCCATTTTAGATTTTCTCCCAGAGCTATGTATCTAATTGATTTAATTAAAAATTCAATTTGGAGGTCTAATAGGAATTTGAAATATAACATGGCAAAAGTAAAATTCTTGATTTTCCCCAACTGTATTCTTCTTCCAAAGTTTACTTAGTAAATAATTAGTTAAATCAAAACCTTGCCATTATTCCAGAACATTTTCCTTTTCTTAGCCTTCAACCTTTTCCATCTTTACTGCTATCATTATACTCTAACATTAGGTCCCATCTAAGTTGCTTCAGTAACAACCAGTTATCTTGCAATTCAGATTCTGGCACTGTCCTGCTCCTAACTGTATATCATATATTGATGATAATAAAGACAGTCTAAGCTATACTCCAATATCTCCTAAGATTTTTACTGTCTAGTCCTAGCCTACCACTCTCTCTTTCTCTCTCTCTAATAAATATATACTGAGTTCCAGCCATAAAAGCCTCCTTGTTGGTGTACCGACTTGCCAACCCCAGGTAGCTACTTTGCCAAGGGTTTGGCACTGGGTGATTTTTCTGTCTATAACTATTCCCTTAAAACTTTATATAGCTTTTTACTCCTGGTCAGGCATATCTTATCCTAATATAAGTTCTTCAAAAGTTTCTCCTCTGACAGTTTTGGGAATTTTGCTTTATATGACTTACAATTTTCAGAATTATTTTACTTGTTTACTTGACCAGTATCCATGGAACCTAATATATGTTAATCACTTATGAACTAAGACCTTATTTTAAATTTTCTATCCCCAAAATATAGAACTCTGGTAGACACATAGTAGGTCTTTAATATATTTTTGAAGATGCAATGAAAAAGCTATAGATAACAGTTCAGTTCAGTTCAGTTCAGTTCAGTCGCTCAGTTGTGTCCGACTCTTTGTGACCCCATGAATCGCAGCACACCAGGCCTCCCTGTCCAACACCAACTCCTGGAGTTCACTCAAACTCACGTCCATTGAGTTGGTGATACCATCCAGCCATCTCATCCTCTGTCGTCCCCTTCTCCTCCTGCCCCCAATCCCTCCCAGCATCAGAGTCTTTTCCAATGAGTCAACTCTTTGCATGAGGTTTCCAAAGTATTGGAGTTTCAGCTTCAGCATCCTTCCAAAGAAATCTCAGAACCAATCTCCTTTAGGGTGGACTAATTGGATCTCCTTGCAGTCCCAGGGACTCTCAAGAATCTTCTCCAAAACCATAGTTCAAAAGCATCAGTTCTTCTGCGCTCAGCTTTATTCACAGTCCAACTCTCACATCCATACATGACCACTGGAAAAACCATAGCCTTGACTAGACGGACCTTTGTTGGCAAAGTAATGTCTCTGCTTTTGAATATGCTATCTAGGTTGGTCATAACTTTCCGTCCAAGGAGCAAGCGTCTTTTAATTTCATGGCTACAATCACCATCTTCAGTGATTGTGGAGCCCAAAAAAAATTAGTGTCTGACACTGTTTCCACTGTTTCCCCATCTATTTCCCATGAAGTGATGGGACCAGATGCCATGATCTTACTTTTCTGAATGTTGAGCTTTAAGCCAACTTTTTCACTCCTCTCTTTCACTTTCATGAAGACACTTTTTAGTTCCTCTTCACTTTCTGCCATAAGGGTGGTATCATCTGCATATCTGAGATTATTGATATTTCTCCTGGCAATCTTGATTCCAGCTGGTGCTTCATCCAGCCCAGCGTTTCTCATGATGTACTCTGCATAGAAGTTAAATAAGCAGGGTTAAATAGTTAAATAATAAATAAATAATAAAGTTAAATAATACAGCCTTCATGTACTCCTTTTCCTATTTGGAACCAGTCTGTTGTTCCATGTCTAGTTCTAACTGTTGCTTCCTGACCTGCATAAAGGTTTCTCAAGAGGCAGGTCAGGTGGTCTGGTATTCCCATCTCTTTCAGGATTTTCCACAGTTTATTGTGATCCACACAGTCAAAGGCTTTGGCATAGTCAAGAAAGCAGAAATACATGTTTTTCTGGAACTCTCTTGCTTTTTCCATGATCCAGCGGATGTTGGCAATTTGATCTCTGGTTCCTCTGCCTTTTCTAAAACCAGCTTGAACATTTGGAAGTTCACGGTTCATGTATTGCAGAAGCCTGGCTTGGAGAATTGTGAGCATTACTTTACTAGCATGTGAAATGAGCACAATTGTGTGGTAGTTTGAGCATTCTTTGCATTGCCTTTCTTTGGGATTGGAATGAAAACTGACCTTTTCCAGTCCTGTGGCCACTGCTGAGTTTTCCAAATTTGATGGCATATTGAGTGCAGCATTTTCATAGCATCATCTTCCAGGATTTGAAATAGCTCAACTGGAATTCCATCACCTTCACTAGCTTCGTTTGTAGTGATGCTTTCTAAGGCCCACTTGAGTTCACATTCCAGCATGTCTGGTTTTAGGTGAGTGATCACACCATCATAATTATCTGGGTCGTGAAGATCTTTTTTGTACAGTTCTTCTGTGTATTCCTGCCACCTCTTCTTAATATTTTCTGCTTCTGTTAGGTCCATAACATTTCTGTCCTTTATCGAGCCCATCTTTGCATGAAATGTTCCCTTGGTATCTCTAATTTTCTTGAAGAGATCTCTAGTCTTTCTCATTCTGTTGTTTTCCTCTATTTTTTTGCATTGATCACTAAGGAAGGCTTTCTTATCTCTTCTTGCTATTCTTTGGAACTCTGCATTCAGATACTTATGTCTTTCCTTTTCTCCTTTGCTTTTCACTTCTCTTCTTTTCACAGCTATTTGTAAGGCCTCCCCAGACAGCCAATTTGCTTTTCTGCATTTCTTTTCCATGGGGATGGTCTTGATCCCTGTCTCCTGTACAATGTCAGAAACCTCTGTCCATAGTTCATCAGGTACTCTATCTATCCTAGATAGATAGATACAGTTGCCTAGTTTCAAATGCTCCCAAATTTAAATAAATTTAAGCCTTGAATCATGTATGCTTTTTGGATTGGTATAAGGTATTTGTTGAGACTGAATTATCCTTTTAATGCTTATGCCTTATTTAATAATTTTAGTATACTGGCATTTTCTGACATTTGAAAATTTCCTCAGATTCATTCAATCCTGAAACAGAAAGTTCAATGTATTTGCTTTATGACTCAATGACCCCTTTCTTATTTACTGAACCATGTCCCTCTTACACCAGGCTTGTTATTTGAATATGGGAGTTTTAGAGAGGTTGTGGATATTTTAGATTTTAGAAAATCATAGTAAACATTGATGGATATTAATAACACACCCATTAATGTTAAAAACATATGAGCATAGAAAGCTTTAATCCTGATTTTTAAAAATTTAATCTTTATTACTGATGTTTCCCTCCAATTTTAATATAGGAGAATTGATATTAAAATTGGTATCTTGGGAATATCTTGAAGACAGTTTCTTTCTTAAAAGCATTTGGGGCTACAGAGTGAAAACAAAATACTATTTGTATTGCAATAGAAGCAACATGCATACATGATTAAAACTGTATTTAAAAGTGTGCACGTGTGTGCTCTGTCATGTCTGACTCTTTATGACACCATGGACTGTGGCCCGCTAGGCTTCTCTGTCCATGGGATTATCTTGACAAGAATACTGGAGTGGGTTGCCATTTCCTCCTCCAGGGGATCTTCCCACCCAGGGAACAAACCTGCGTCTTCTGTAGCACCTACATTGGCAGGGAGATTCTTTACCACTGAGCACCCTGGGGAACCTGAGGATTAATTTGATTGTATAGTGAAGACTCAATTTATGAGAACCTCCAAATGTGTAGACAGGTAAGAGGGGATAAAGCTCTTCTGCACTATAGCAAGGTTTCAGTTCAGTTTAGTCGCTCAGTCATGTCCAACTCTTTGCGACCCTATGAATTGCAATATGCCAGGCCTCCCTATCCATCACCAACTCCCAGAGTTCACCCAAACTCATGTCCATCGAGTCTAAAGAGTTAAGGTTCTGAAAAATGCAAAAATATGCCTCTGGGATTGAAATATATTAAGCTTGAGAAGGGTGAAAACTTAATTGTGAATGGTTGCATAGCACCTACAGTGATGATTACCACAATTTAAGACACTTTGTATACATTATTGTAATTATCCTGTTGATTGCCTGACAGTATAGGCACATTAATAAGACCTTTGTACAGTTGAAAAAACAGTTCCCTATGGGGTTTAAAATATTGCATAAGACACAGAGTGAATCCGCCTTAGATAGAGATTTATAAATCCCAACCATCTAGAGCTAATACCAGGATCTAAACCACTACACTATGTTCGTGCCAAGTTCTGCTCGTTCCTTCCTTCCCTCCCTTCCTACCACACTCTCTCACATGCCCATTCACTCATTCTCTTTATTATTAGGCCATGAAGATTAATCTGAAAAGGAACACATGTGAAAATTTTCCCATTCATTGACATATCCCGAAATATTGACCCTAAACAACCCAGCAATCAAATTAATATCTAATGTAGTATCTTCAGTTCAGTTCAGTTCAGTTGCTCAGTTGTGTCCGACTCTTTGTGACCCCATGAATCACAGCACGCCAGGCCTCCCTGACCATCACCAACTCCCAGAGTTTACCCAAACTCGTGTCCATCAAGTTGGTGATGCCACCCAGCCATCTCATCCTCTGTCATCCCCTTCTCCTCCCGCCCCTAACCCCTCCTGGCATCAGGGTCTTTTCCAATGAGTTAACTCTTCACATGAGGTGGCCAAAGTACTGGAGTTTCAGCTTCAGCATCAGTCCTTCCAGTGAACACCCAGGACTGATCTCCTTTAGGATGGACTGGTTGGATCTCCTTGCAGTCCAAGGGACTCTCAAAGAGTCTTCTCCAACACCACAGCTCAAAAGCAGCAATTCTTCAGCACTCAGCTTTCTTCACAGTCCAACTCTCACATCCATACATGACCACTTGATAACCCATAGCCTTGACTTCACATATGGATAATTGCATTTTATCAGAAAATTTCTAAGATGAGATTTTTTCTAATACTTTTAATTAAATACATTGAGCAATCTGATTGAGTATATTTTTAAAGAGGATTCTTTTGATTGTACTCCCCAAATCACAGCATTTAGATACTTTAGATACTTTTTGTAAATATGTTAGGTCCTCTGTAATGTATTGGCTATTATTTTACTAAATCTTCCAAAGAAAACATACAGATGGCCAAGAAGCATGTGAAAAGTTGTTCAGCATTGCTAGTTATTAGAGAAACGAAAATCAAAACTGCAATGAGATATCACCTCACAACAGCCACAATGGCTATCCTCAAAAACTCCACAAACAACAAATGCTGGTGAGGGTTTGGACAGAAGGCAACCTTCCTACACTGTTGGTGGGAATGCAAATTAGTACAGCCACTGTGGAGAACAGTATGGAGGTTCCTTAAAAAGCTAAAAACAGAGCTACCATATAACCCTGAAATCCCACTCCTGGGCATATAGCCAAAGAGAAGCATGATCTGAAAGGATACAAACACCCCAGTGTTTGTTGTAGAATGGTTTACAGTAGCCAAGTCATGGAAGCGAATTAAATGTCCATTGACAGAGAAATGGATAAGAAGATGTGGTATATATTGCGTATACAGTGGAATATTACTCAGCCATTAAAAAGAATGTAATAATGTTATTTGCAGCAACATGGATAGATCTAGCCATCGTCACACTCAGTGAAATAAACCAAACAGAGGAGGAGAAATATTGTATCATATCTCTTATATGTGGAATCTAAAAAGAAATGATAGAAATGAACTTAGACTTACAAAACAGAAATAGACTCACAGACCCAGAAAACAAACTTATGGTCGCCAAGGAGTTTGAGACTGACATATACACTCTGCTATATTTAAAATGTGGAGAAGGCAATGGCACCCCACTCCAGTACTCTTGCCTGGAAAATCCCATGGATGGAGGAGCCTGGTGGGCTGCAGTCCATGGGGTCGCTGAAAGTCAGATACGACTGAGCAACTTCACTTTCACTTTCATGCATTGGAGAAGGAAATGGCAACCCACTCCAGTGTTCTTGCATGGAAAATCCCAGGGACGGGGGAGCCTGGTGGGCTGCCATCTATGGGGTTGCACAGAGTTGGACATGAGTGAAGTGACTTAATAGCATATTTAAAATGAATAACCAACAATGTCCTACTGTAGAGCACAGGGAACTCTGTTCAGTGTCATATGGCAGCTTAGATGGAAGGGGAGTTTGGAGGAGAATGAAAACATATATATGTATAACTGAGTCCCTTCACTGTTCACCTGAAACTTTCACAACATTACTTGCTAATCAGCTATGGACTCAATCATGTCCAACTCTTTATGACACTCAGTATTGTAGCCCACCAGCCTCTTCTGTCCATGGAATTTCTAGGTGAGAATACTGGAGTGGGTTACCACTTCCTCCTCCAGGGAAGCTTCCTGACCCAGGGATTGAACCCATGTCTCTTGTGTCTCCTGCATTGTCGGACTGATTCTTTACCACTGCTCCACCTGAGAAACCCTGTTAATCAGCTATACCTCAATACAAAATAAAAGTTTTAAAAAAGGAAAGTTAAAAAAAGAAAATTCCTAACAAAAGATTGTTTGTAATATTTTTTAATTAAATGCATTGAACAATCTGATTAAGTGCATTTTTAAAAAGATTCTTTTGATTACACCCCCAAAATCAAAGCTTTTAGATACTTTTTATAACTATTACGCCTTCTATAATTTATTCATTTCATTTCTCAGTCCTTTCTGACTCTTTGCAACCCCATGGACTGCAGCACGCCAGGCTTCCCTGTCCATCACCAACTCCCAGAGCTTACTCAAACTCATGTCCATCAAGTTGGTGATGCCATCCAACCATCTCATCCACTGTCGTCCCCTTCTCCTCCTGCCTTCAATCTTTCCCAGCATCAAGGTCTTTTCCAATGAGTCAGTTCTTCACATCATGTGGCCAAAGTATTGGAGCTTGAGTTTTAGCATCAGTCCTTCCATTGAATATTCAGGACCGATTTTCTCTACGATAGACTGGTTTGATCTCCTTGCTGTCCAAGGGACTCTCAAGAGTCTTCTCCAACACCACAGTTCAAAAGCATCAATTCTTTGGCACACAGCATTCTTTACAGTCCAACACTCACATCCATACATGACTACTGGAAAAGTCATAGCTTTGACTAGATGGACCTTTGTCAGCAAGGTGATATCTCTACTTTTTAATATGCTGTCTAGATTGATCATAGCTTTTCTGCCAAGGAGGATGTGTCTTTTATTTCATGGCTGCAGTCACCATCTGCAATGATTTTGCAGCCTCCCAAAATAAAGTCTCACTGTTTCCATTGTTTCCCCATCTATTTGTCATGAAGTGATTGGACTGGATGCCATGATCATTTTTTGAATGTCGAATTTTAAGGCAGCCTTTGCACTCTCTTTCATTGGCTATTGTTTTATTAAATCTTCCATGCATTGATTTGTTCAGTCAGTAAATATTTTTGAACATCCATTATGTGGTAGTACAAACACTTCTCTGGAACTCAAAGGTGGACAAAATTAGACATATTCCCCTTCCTCACATCATTTATGGTACTTGTGAAACACTGATATTTATCCAATAACTATTGAAATAAGGGTAAAATTCCAATGTGAAAAGTCCTACAGAAAACTAGAAGGACCTTATGCTATGAGAATTTTTTAAGTAGGGGATTCATATTAGTTTGGAAAATACAAAAATACATCTTTGTACAAGTGACCTTTGCATTGGTAACTGAAAGATAAATAAGTTTACCATCTACCATCAAGATATTGCTGTTTGTGTGGAATAAGCTCTTAAAGACAAGCGATTGAAATAATTATCTCAGTGTACTGAGATACACTGTACAGTGAGTCCCTTAATATTTGTTTCTTGATGATGACATTAAAACTCAAGATTAATTAACTCTGAGAACTCATCAAAATTTTCTGCCTAAAGCTGATGCACTGATATTCCATTTAAAGAATAACTGCCTGGAGATTTCAGCGGCCAGTCTACTGGATCTGAAAAGTTGAAATCCCTGCAGGGGACTTGAGGATATATATATTGAATCTTGGATCTGGGGACCACTCTGCCTCAGTGACCCTCATTGCCATACAGATGTGTGACAAAAGAGATGCGGGTTGTATGGATGTATCCGCCTTTTTACATTGCACTGTTGGCCAAAGTTGCATGCATCACTGCTGAATGAAAACGTCAGATAGGATCACAATGCTAGCCTCAGGTTTGTACCAATTCTCATTACCCTAGTCTTGTAAACTTGGTGTATATCCCACAATATACAGAGTACTAAATTCTGTAACAAAGACAAGTGCACTATTTATCAGAGACACTATAATTTTGAGATAAATGTATTATACTATGTCTTATAAAAATTGACTATATATTTTACTGAGGCCATTACAGTTCAGAGAGTCTATTAGTCTTTTTCCTTGCAGATAATGATATTTACTGGCAAAACAACTCACCAAATGCCTTTTGGGTGACATTTTAAGTTTAAAGAAACTGAAGATATTTTCCCCCTATTAGTTATTATTGGGATCTCTTCATATTAAGGCTGTTTTATTCTCTCCTCCTTCTCTCTCTCTAGCCCTCTCTTCCTTTATTCTTTCTCTCTCTCTTTATTTCTGTTACATTCATCCCTCAATATAACTTTTTCCCTGGTTGAAATGCTTCCCTTATGTCATTGATTTAATCTTGGTGAGCTAATTATATTCACTAAATAGATAAAAATCAAATATGAAACTAGACAAAATTTTGGCCTAGAGTTCAGAGCTCATTCAAAGGAATCACACAGATTTTCATTTCTGTTTCAAACCATCTGAGATTCCATCTAGTAGTCACCATAGGGGGAAAAAATGCTTATTCTAATGTACCAAGTACATTAATCCCAAACATTGTGCATAAAAATATAATTAGCCTTTGAATGATGCCAGTTTTCCGAAGAGAGAATCTATGTTTCTTTTGGAAAACAGTTAAATTAGTGGGAGATGATGGTTCCTTGTTAAAGGTTTCTTTATTTTGGTCTGCTCTTACTGGTAGGGTGTGGTCCTTAAAAGTCTCAACTGAAAATCTAGGTTTGATTACCAGAGCCTGTTTTTTTTGGAAGGTCATGAATTCTTGTTCTTATTCCCCCTTTCAACGTGGGACTTCTGCAGTCCCTGGTCAATTTTAGCCTCTCATATGTCCATTTCTGCTCAAGTTTTAAGCATCTTATACACAGTGTAGTAACTGGTAGAATTTCTTGAGGGAAAAAAATAGACCAATTTGTTTTTTTTCTAAATCTTGTCTTTTAGTGTGGTGCCTGTCTTTATAGTCCGGAACTTTAGTTTTTATCTACTCAGGCTTATGAGACTGGAAGACACTGCGATGCAGTTTTCTCCTTGGCCAGCATTTTCTGGATGGGCAGACACTTTGAGATTCACCGTAAGATATTTCCTTTCTTCCTGACATCTTAATCCTTTAAGTCTAGCTTTCTTGTTCTTCCAAGGCCTTCAAACAGCTTTTTCCTTGTTTTCTGTTGCTTGTGGGTATCTGTGTGTGTTATCTAGCTTCTTTTTTTCTCTTGATGGGAACACTGATGTTCTAGAAGCTAACATTTTGAGCTGGAGCTATTTCAAACAAAACAGATCCTACCTATTACAAAATGCATTTTCAGAGGTCCTCCCTCTTATAATACTTTAGAGATTTTAGTGGACAAAAAAGATAGTGTTAGCCATTCAGCTGCATCTGACTCTTTGCCACCCTATGGACTGTAGCTGGTCAGACTCTTCTGTCCATGGGATTTCCCAGGCAAGAATAGTGGAGTGGGTTGCCATTCCCTTCTCCAGGGGATTTTCCCAACCCAGGGATCAAACCTGGGTCTCCTCCACTGCAGGCAGATTCTTTACCATCTCAGCCACTAGACGTTGTCCCTCTTACTTTTCTTTTTCTTTTTTTTTTAAGGAATTTTATGGTGTAGTTTTGGCAATCACAAATTGGCAATCCTAGTCACTCATATTTCAAGGAAAGAAGGAAATCCTGCAAGGATCTGTGAGAATGATTGCTGCTGCTATCGTGTTAACACGATTTCACTTGAGGTCCTGAGTTCAGTGTTATCTTTAACATCAGGGTACCAATAAGATATATTTTTCATTATAGAATTACCACCAGTAACAGTCAAAACATACCTTTTTTTCTTAAAATTCTGCAATTTGCAGAATTCTTCTAATGTACACGGCTAAAAGAATGCAGCATCCCCAAAGCCTGAGAAGTAGAATAGCATGAATCAATGAATAAGGATGCCATGTATGGATGTGTCATTCATGCTCTACTTAAAAGTAATATAGGAGTGATCGGTCAAAGAGGCTTAGAGAACATCTAAGAACGTCTTCTCCAGAAATGTTTCTAGAAAATATACCCTTGGTTTGAAGTGAAAGTGAAAGTCGCTCAGTCATGTCCAGCTATTTGTGACCCCATGGACTATACAGTCCATGGAATTCTCCAGGCCAGCATACTAGAGTGGGTAATCTTTCCCTTCGCCAGGGGAATCTTCCCAACTCAGGGATTGAACCCAGGTCTCCCACATTGCAGGCAGATTCTTTACCAGCTGAGCCACAAGGGAAGCCCAAGAATACTGGAGTGGGTAGCCTATCCCTTCTCCAGGGGATCTTCCTGACTCAGGAATAAAACCAAGTCTTCTGCATTGCAGGCAGATTCTTTACCAACTGAGCTTTCAGGGAAGCTTTGGTTTGTGAAGGTACAATTGTGTGGTGGATCATTCACTTCCTACTGATGTAGTCGATTCTACTTCCAAAAAGCTCGAGTTATTAGAAAGATATTGACTAAATATTGAACCAAAACCTCGCCTAGTCTGAGTACTGTCTCTTGAGACTACATGAACTAGGTTTAATGTCCTGTAACCTGACACACTCTAGGTATTTTAAGACAGCTGCCACATTTCTTACATGTTTATCTCCAAGATGCCACAGTTCTGGCTTCTGAATTGGCACAGTCTCAGATTTTCACTTGCTGGTTTATTTTCTTCTGGAAGTGCTCCAGCTTAAACACGCCTTTTTGCTACTGTGTCCAAAATTGTATTTAATGTTCAGGTGTGTTCTGAATAACCCAGAATATCATAACCCCTGCTACCTTTAGAAAAAATATTCTCTATACAATGTGATTTATTCATTTTGAGATGTAATTAGCATCTTGATATTACAGTATTAACATGCTATTTCTCTACTACCAGCTAAATAAAATTGAATAGATGTCTCCCAAATACTTTATTCTTATTCTGTCTCTTTGTATTTTTCCAAATCACAAGTTATTCTTATTAAAGTTTAACTTTTAAGAATTACTTTATTGTTTTTGTCTATTAAAGTGTTTTTGGAGCTTCAGTTTCTCATAAAACTTTAAAAATACATTGCTATGCCCATTTAGCCAAGAACTCATATTACCTTTTAACATCCTTCAAAAAAAAAAAAAACATTGTTGTGATTGATTTCATTGCAAGTTACTGTTCTCAGTGCAGCTTGTTCCTATGTGATACTAATACAAATGGATGAAAAGTAGGCTTTGCTTTTATTTTTCTTGTTTCTTTTTAGAAAATAATTTTGCTCAGTACTATGGCAACATACTGAGAAGGCAATGGCACCTCACTCCAGTACTCTTGCCTGGAAAATCCCATGGACGGAGGACCCTGGTGCGCTGCAGTCCATGGGGTGCTAAGAGTCGGACACGATTGAGCGACTTCACTTTCACTTTTCACTTTCATGCATTGGAGAAGGAAATGGCAACCTGCTCCAGTGTTCTTGCCTGGAAAATCCCAGGGACGGTGGAGCCTGATGGGCTGCCATCTATGGGGTCGCACAGAGTCGGACACGACTGAAGAGACTTAGCAGCAGCAGCATGGCAACATAAGGGCTTCCCTGGTAGCTCAGCTGGTAAAGAATTCACCTGTAATGCAAGAGACCTGTGTTCGATCCCTGGGTTTGGAAGATCCCCTCGAGGAGGGCGTGGCAACCCACTCCAGTGTTCTTGCCTGGAGAATCCCCATGGACAGAGGAGCCTGGCAGGTTACAGTCTATGGGCTCACAAAGAGTCAGACATGACTGAGCGACTAAACACAGCACAGCACAAGGTGATATAAATGACTGGTTGCAATGACATAAGGTTGCAGGGAGGAAGCCAATTCTGACTGCATGTTGGAAATGGTTTCCTTGACTTGTTTTTCATTGCTTTGTTATTATAATCATAAACAATGGCTTGCCTGGAGGACCCTGCCCCTCTGCTTGACTGTAAACTAAAATGCCTTTGTACAGCTCATGCAGAGATAGTTTGTCCCCGCCCACCTGTGACCAGGAGAGACTAACACACTGCTTTGAAAGGCAGGCCATTCCTTTGGAGATGCTTTGCCAAGAGTGAAGACCCTTTCAATTTCTTCCCCACTACCTTTCCCTCTCTATTCTGCCTTTTAACTTCAGTTCCTCATTGCTTCTTCCTCTGACCTATAAAAGAATCTGGCGTCCAGACCCCGATAAATGGTTACTGTGAGGGGCTAGTCTGCCATCATCTCGGTCTGCCAGCTCCCCAATTAAAGTCTCTTCCTTGCCTCAACACCTCGTCTCTCAGATTCACCGGCCTGTTGTGCAGTGAGCAGGGTGAGCTTGGACTTGGTAACAATAGTACATACATGTTGTTCTTAGTCACTAAGTCATGGCTGACTCTTTTGCAACCCCGTGGACTGTAGCCCACCAGGCTCCTCTGTCCATGGAATTTTTCAGTCAAAAGTACTGGAGTGGGTTGCCCTTTCCTTCTCCAGGGGATCTTCCTGTTAGGTAGTTAGATAGGAAAAGAGTCCAGAATTGTGGTGGCTAACAGACAAGGAAGGGAAAAGCCCACGAAAATAGAACAAAAGAAGGTCTGAGGATCGGAGTGAGGACCTCAGGTAGAACAAACAACCCTCCTGGCTAGCCCAATTTACATAGGGCTGGCCCAGGGGGAGGAAAAAACATATAAAAAGAGGAGCCAAAGGGCCTGGGGCCTCTCTTTCTTTCACGTCTTTTGGGTCAGCATGCCCTCATGCCTCGAGGATGTATTTTTCCTTTACTTTCTAAATAAAACTGAGCTGTAACACAGAGCTGTAACACTGGTTCCTCTGAGGGCTCTGACACTGGCCCATTGGTTACTTCAAATTTTTATTGTGATGAGACAGAACTGATGAAATTACAAACTCTCCCGACATTCCCAACCCAGGGATCAAACCCAGGTTTCCTGAATTGGCTGGTAGATTTGTTACCAATGAGCCATCTGAGAAGTCCAGACTATTTTAGAAATTTATCATGGTGATAAAATGGAAACAAACTCATCTTTTAATAACATCTGCTGCTCATTGAAGTAATTGGTTTTAGTATCTAAAATATAATAATACTAATCATTCCATTAGTACACTTATGTAAAAGAAAAATGAATTTCATTTTATCTAAGATCATGGTTATTTTGAATCTCTAGTATCAGTTCATTTCAGTCGTTTAGTCATGTCCGACTCTCTGTGACCCCATGGACTACAGCACGTCAGGCCTACCTGTCCATCACCAACTCCCGGAGTTTACTCAAACTCAAGTCCGTTGAATCAGTGATGCCATCCAAACATCGCATCCTCTGTCGTCCCCTTCGTCTCCTGCCCTCAATCTTTCCCAGCATCTTTTCAAATGAGTCAGCTCTTCACAGAGCTTGGTGGCCAAAGTACTGGAGTTTCAGCTTTAGCATCAGTCCTTCCAATGAATATTCAAGGATGATTTCCTTTAGGAAACTGTCACAGTCCAAGGGATTCTCAAGAGCCTTCTCCAACACCACAGTTCAAAAGCATCAATCAGGGACAAATTATCTCTCTATGAACTCAACAAAGGCACTTTAATCTACAGTTAAGCAGAGGGGCAGGCTCCTCTGAGCCAAGATAGTAAGTATGATTGTAATAACAAAAACAATGAGAAGCAAGTCAAAGACGAAGTTTCTAACATGGAATCAGAATTGGCTTTCTTCCTGCAATGTGCATTCTCTTCTTTCTATCCTTATTAAGCTGTTCAGATCCAGGCTACGACTATGCACTCCTCCCCATATAGCCTCGGAGGAGCTCTTGCCTCCCATTCTTCCTGGTTTTTGTTTTTTCTTTCCTTGCTCATTGTGTATCACCCTGAGAATGTTAGCACACATCTTAAATGTGAGACCATCATTATCTAAGCTCCTTCCTCTATTTTTAGGTTATTTCCTGAGGAAAAGCTAAATGCTGCTTATACGATAGAAAGCCAATGATGCAGTTGTTTAAGAGCAATCAAAATTCTTTTTGTGCCGCATTCATTACCCAAATTGTCAGCTGAGATCTAATTCCAGAACCTTGCTACTACTGTGATGTGAATGAGAAAAAATGCAGAGTGACTCTTAGAATTCAGGTTCTGTTCACTGCCTGCCATGAGAAAAGGCAATTTTTAATTTACAAACAGAGAAAGGTTATTTGCTGGTTAAAGGCATATGATTCTGCTTTTCAGCAAAAACATACTAATCATTTGTATGTAATAAGTCAATAACACCTTTTAAACAGAGTGTTTTCTAAGGATCATTTAATTTCTAAAACCAAGAGGACAATTTACGTTTCCACTGCAGAAAAATGTCATAAGTTCTGATACTATTGCAAACTATAGTCTAAAATTAATTGATTTTTAAGTGTCTCAAGAAATTTCTTATTTAAAAGAAAGTGGGAAAATTTATACTACTACGTGCCACCTCAAATTCTGTAAATCTCTGAAGCCCATGTTTATTTATTATAAAGCAGAATTCCCCTTGGGCAAATAATCATTTTGACATTCAGTGAGATGAATGCCCTAAATAGTCTTCTGGTTTAAGAAAGGCTCTGTTTCCAAACTTGACATAAGAGAAAACGATGATGCATGTATCCCTAGTTTATGAGTTTCTATGAAAATCATTATTCTTAATATCTGCACAAAAACACTATGCCTGTGGATTCCATGTCTTTGCAACCACATCTTAGATCAATATTTCAGCCTGAAATAAAATGTGAGCATCTTACAGATGTTTCATTGGTTTAGAAAAATCATGAAGTGAACTCTAACAGTAAAATAGCCAACTGTTTTTGCCCAGTAATTAGAATAATTATAATGCTAAATAATGACCAAATCAATTAACTGATGCTATTCTTCTCCAGAGATCAAATTGCCAACATCTGCTGGATCATTGAAAAAGCAAGAGTTCCAGAAAAAACATCTATTTCTGCTTTATTGACTACACCAAAGCCTTTGACTGTGTGGATCACAATAAACTGTGGAAAATTCTGAAAGAGATGGGAATACCAGACCACCTGACCTGCCTCTTGAGAAACCTATATGCAGGTCAGGAAGCAACAGTTAAAACTGGACATGGAACAACAGACTGGTTCCAAATAGGAAAAGGAGTTCGTCAAGGCTGTATATTGTCACCCTGCTTATTTAACTGCTATGCAGGGTGCATCATGAGAAACGCTGGGCTGGAGGAAGGACAAGCTAGAATCAAGATTGCCGGGAGAAATATAAATAACCTCAGATATTCAGATGACACCACCCTTCTAGCAGAAAATGAAAAAGAACTAAAGAGCCTCTTGATGAAAGTGAAAGAGGAGAGTGAAAAACTTGGCTTAAAGCTCAACATTCAGAAAACGAAGATCATGGCATCCAGTCCCATCACTTCATGGGAAATAGGTGGGGAAACAGTGGAAACAGTGTCAGACACTATTTTTTTGGGCTCCACAGTCACCGCAGATGGTGATTATAGCCATGAAATTAAAAGACGCCTACTCCTTGGAAGGAAAGCTATGACCAACCTAGACAGCATATTAAAAAGCAGAGACGTTACTTTGCCAATAAAGGTCCATCTAGTCAAGGCTATGGTTTTTCCAGTGGTCATGTATGGATGTGAGAGTTGGACTATAAAGAAAACTGAGTGCCAAAGAATTGATGCTTTTGAACTGTGGTGTTGGAGAATACTCTTGAGAGTCCTTTGGACTGCAAGGAGATCCAACCACTCTATCCTAAAGGAGATCAGTCCTGGGTGTTCACTGGAAGGATTGATGTTGAAGCTGAAACTCCAATACTTTGGGCCACCTGATGCAAAGAGCTGACTCATTTGAAAAGACTCTGATGCCGGGAAAGATTGAGGGCAGGAGGATAAGGGGACGACTGAGGATGAGATGGTTGGATGGCATCACCGACTCGATGGACACAGGCTTAGGTGAACCCCAAGTGTTGGTGATGGACAGGGAGGCCTGTGTACTGCGGTTCATGGGGTCACAAAGAGTCAGACACGACTAAGCAACTGAACTGAACTGAATTGAACTCTTTTCCCTGAGGCTTCCCTGGTGGCTCAGCTGGTAAGAATCCACCTGCAATGCAGGAGACCTGGGTTCCATGCCTGGGTTGGGAAGATCCCCTGGAGAAGGGAATGGCTACGCATCCAGTATTCTGGCCTGGAGAATTCCATGGACTATATAGTCCATGGGGTTGCAAGAGTCAGACACAACTGAGCAACTTTCACTTCACTTCACTAATCTGCCTGATGAAAAGCTGGCTCTAAGAATGTCAACCCTTTGAAGATTTCTTAAAACACAGCTGCTGCATTCTGATTTAGCTATTTTTATTTCTAAAAGTAAATTTCAAACACACTGAATATATGTTCATTATTGAAAATATAGAAAAGTATTGAAGAAGGGAGACTTTCAAAATGATATTTGATGTTGAATCTGTAATTAATTTGGGTAATGAGAGCTTACAGAATATGACATGCAATATTTCTTTTGTCATTTTAGAATTCATAGTATATTTTACATGTAAGACATTTTTTAGCAATTCTTGAAAATAACTGCTAATGCCCAGGTGTTTTCATAAACATACTATCCTTATAAATTAGTCTCAATGCCTAAAGAATCGTTTGATATAAAATATTTGTAAATCGAATTCTTAACTTGGGTGTCACTAGTGAAAATGATCAAATGATATATAAAATAAGTCAATTATAACAGGATAATAAACTCCATGAGTTGGTGATGGGCAGGGGGCCTGGCGTGTTGCAGTCCATGGGGTCACAAAGAGTCAGACAGGACTGAGTGACTGAACTGAACTGAACTGAATGTATGATCAAGATGTAGGACAAATTTTGGACTAATGTAAGCCCTAAAAATTTCAGTTCTTTTACTTAGATTTTTAATTATAGCTGTAGCAGGATTATATTTTGAGACATTATATATTATATTAAATATAAAATATATTTTGAGACCTATGCTGTCTCAAAATTTCAGCTGAGGTCACAAAGATTAGAATGGGTGTTAAATACTAATTTGAAAGTGAGGTACCAGATCAGCTGTACAGAACTTGCTAAGGGGTAACCCAGAAGACAGATGGATAAATACTTTTCTATGAGCTTCCTCAAGCCAATATGAAGGGAAGCACAAAGATCATAAGAAATTGGTCTCTATGGGAAGAGTTGTATATTTCTCCTTTCTACTCCCTATCTGAAGCCAAGTAAGGAAACTAAGAAATCCTTTCACAGAGCATGGCCATGTTTATCACCAGTAGGTTGGGCAATGGAATGGAGAGACACTTGTTAGGTCGTTAGAATAGGAAAAAGTCCTCCAAAATGCAGTGGCTAAAGATAAAGGGCAAAGCCCGCAAAAAGGGAACAAAGGAAAAATTCATGAGGTGAAACAAACACACCCTCTTTCTGGCTGGCCCTATTTTGCATAGAGCAAGCTCAGGAGTGAGGAGACAGCATATATAAAAAGAGGAAGCCAAGACCAGCTGGGTCCTCTCCTTTGGGGTCAGCCCACCCTCACACCTCAAGGGTGTACTTTGTTTGGCAAATAAAACTGTAACAGAGCTGTAAGCTGTAACGCTGATCGATCTGCTGTTTCAAATTTTTGTTTCAGTGAGATAGACTGGAGGGAATTACACACTCCCCTGACACCCTTAGCCCTTAACCTGGTTTGTTAGAGTTGGGGGAACGGTTGACTCTCTCTCAGAGGAGTCTGATTCCAAAGACCTGGGCTGCTTATAGCTGCCTGACTGGTGGATTTGCAGAGCTGGGGGCTTTGGTGGGAGCAAATTCAATTTTCACTGACCATAGGCAGGGATGCATGAGACTTCATGGAGCTCTAGAAGCTATCTAGCCTTTAAAAACCCAAGGGCTCTCTTGCTGAGGAAAGATGATCCTGGCTGAAAGAGGCAGGGGTATGGTGGCCAATGCAGAAGCAGCCAGCAAAGGTGGAAAATCCCAGTTGGGGACTACGTTCTTACCTCAGGCCCTAGTCCTAAGCAAGATCTGCAGCAAAGATGGGGCAATTTCTCACCCTCCATAATGCCAAGAAGAGAAAAAGCCAGCATAGCCAGCATTATGGCATCAGCCACACCCTTCCGGATTATAGCATTCTGTCTGTGTCCTCTCTCTTCTTTCTCTGTTCCAACCCTGAGGAGCCAGAGGCAGTGCAGTGACTGGAGGAGGAGGAGGAGGAAGGTGAGGAGGAGATGAGAAATATGGTGGCTGGGAGGAAGAAGCTTTTCCTTACTCTCCTAAATCCCTCTGGCTCCTCTAAGAAGTCAACTGAATGAGACAGATAAACAAGAAACATATCAGTTAACTGTTGAATAACATGTATACATGGAAGAAGCCTTCTCTGATGGCTCAGACGGTAGAGAATCTGCCTGCAGTGCAGGAGACTTGGATTTGATCCTTGGGTCGGGAAGATCCCCTGGAGAAGGGAGTGGCCACCCACTCCAGGATTCTTGCTGGGAGAATCCATTGTCAGAGGAACCTGATCAGCTACAGTCTGTGGAGTTGCTGAGTCAGACAGGACTGAGCAAATGACACTTTCACTTTCACTTCATACAAGGAAGAGGCCCAGGAAAATGTAGTAACTCTCCAAAATGGCAAAGTCCTCACCTTAAATACCACCCTCCAGCTAAAGACAAACAAGGATGTTGAGGGTGGAGGAGGCAGTTATGGGAGGTTACCAAGAAAATCCCAGTAAACAAGGGTAAGGTTTTTATGAAGATTTAAGTCAAAGGCTTTACACTGATATGTTCCTAGGGATTTGGTCAACCTCTTCCTGGTACAGTGTGGGAAGACCCTTACAAAATGATTTCCCTTGAAAATGTATATATATATATATATATATATATATATATATATATATATTTTTTTTTTTTTTTAACTAAAGGGTGACCCCTAATTCCCAGCTGGGAGGGATTGGGGGCAGGAGGAAAAGGGGACAACAGAGGATGAGATGGCTGGATGGTATCACCGACTTGATGGACGTGAGTCTGAGTGAACTCTGGGAGTTGGTGATGGACAGGGAGGCCTGGCGTGCTGTGATTCATGGGGTCGCAAAGAGTCGGACACGACTGAGCGACTGACCTGAACTGAACTGAACTGAACCCTTACTTAGTTTTCAGAGTTTTTTTCCATGCCTATTGTTTCTTAGAAAATAACCAGTTTAAAATACTTAACATGCCAAAGAGACATATTGTATCAGAGAAGAACTAATTCCGACTCCATGTTGGAACTGTTTATTTGACTTGCTTTTCATTGCTGTTGTTATTTTAGTCATACATAATGACCTGCCTCAGAGGAACTCACCCCTCTGCCTAGCTGCTAAAGTACCTTCATTCAGCTCACAGAGAGATAATCAATCCCTGCCCACCTGTGAATAGCTGCAAGAAAGAAGAGATTAATACATCCCTTCCCTGATGCTGGCCATTCTCGGAGATGTTTTGCAAGACTGATGACCCTTTTTCCTTTACTTCCTCACTGTCTCTCCCTTTCTATTTTGTTTTCAGCTCCTCACTGCTTCTCTCTCTGGTTCTATAAAAGAACCTGGCACCAGTCCCCAACAATATGTTTATTTTGAGACATTAGTCTGCCATCTCCTCAGTCTGCCAGCTTTCCGAATAAAGTTGTTTCCTTGCATCAACACCTCGTCTTTCAGATTCACTGGCCTGTTGCACAGTGAGCAGAGCAAGCTGCAACTGAGTAATGATATTTTGGGGTGGCAAATTTTGCTCCTAGATAGCAGATAAACAGTTACAAAGTTTTTGCCTCTTTCTCTAACGTTTATTTCTGAGCCTAATCAATTTCTAGTTAGTGCTGCAAAAATCACAGATTTAATATTAAATATGACACTATTTATTAAACTTGAAAGTGAACAGAAGAATTAAAAGAATTTCACAAACTTTTATGTAGAGATGCAAAAACTGCTATCCTTTTTTTCTAATTCAAATAGGGATTTTTATTCTGCATTTGGGTCCCCCAGAAGGAGACCCTGAGAAAAGGATTAAAATCCAAGTTGTTTATTTTGGAGGTGATTCCATAAAGCATCAGTTGTTAGGATTAGAAAGTAAGAGAGAGAAAGTAATGCAGCTAATAAAGTGCTTTTCTCCAAGCAGTTGTGCACGGTTGGTTCCTAGAGCTTAATCCTGCTGGGAGAGCTCTGAGAGCCGATGTTCCTACACCACTGCCATCAGTCCCTGTGGGAGCACAACATTCAGAGTTCATTCTCTAGCAGTGCTAGTCTGTTATATAAACGGCTAAGAGACATTACCAGCAAGGGCAGGTTCTCAGGCAAAAAGCCGTGTGCTAAGAAGGGTCTTCCTTGTGGTAGAGTAGGGCAAGAACACAGGGGCAAGGCACTGAAAAAATCAAATACGTATAATGGATCACAAATTAAGAATGGGGAGTAATACATAGATGATTCAACCTTTTTCATTGAAAATTTTTAAGTATGATTTAAGTCCTTCTTGGGGGAACTTTTTCTGTACTGTGTCTGAAATAAAGGATATTGAATTACTCTTAAAATTTTCTACCAGAGTTATAAAACATGAAATTATAGAAAGGAGTTATTTTTATTGGTAGTAAAGATTTGATTTTTAAAGTTGTAAAAAATGGTTTTTCCTAGAAATGTTTTAAAGAAGAAAAGATTCTCTTTTGAGCAAGAATATAATTTTCTCTGATATTTAAAAACGCAGCAGGAGTTAACTCAGGCCTTTCTAACTCTTGTATATGTGATAAAAATGAGTTTACCCAATGCACAAAAATATTATAGAATACTCTCTGAGATGATTTTTAAACAATTATTTCTGTAAATACCAATATAAATCATATATTTATTAATTGCATTTTCAAGATATGAACATGTTTAGAACGCATATTAGCATTAAATAATTATGCATTTCTGTTAGGTGTTATGGGCTTCCCTGGTGGCTCAGCTGATAAAGAATCCGCCTGCAATACGGGAGACCTCAGTTAAATCCCTCCGTTGGGAAAATCCCCTGGAGTAGGGCATGGCAACCCACTCCAGTAATCTGGCCTGGAGAATTCCACGGACTATACAGTCCATGGGATCCCAAAGAGTTGAACACTACTGAGCGACTTTCACTTTTACTTTCATTAGGTGTTATACAGTAGGCAGGAGCAATACAGTGGGGAAGAGACAAGATTCCTGCCCTCTAGTGGTAGTAGTAGGTATCAGTTCAGTTCAGTTCAGTCGCTCAGTCGTGTCCCATTCTTTGCGACCCCATGAATCGCAGCACGCCAGGCCTCCCTGTCCATCACCAACTCCTGGAGTTGCCTTGAGAACCCCATGAACAGTATGAAAAGGCAAAATGATAGGATACTGAAAGAGGAACTCCCCAGGTCAGTAGGTGCCCAATATGCTACTGGAGATCAGTGGAGAAATAACTCCAGAAAGAATGAAGGGATGGAGCCAAAGCAAAAACAATACCCAGTTGTGGATGTGACTGGTGATAGAAGCAAGGTGCAATGCTGTAAAGAGCAATGTTGCATAGGAACCTGGAATGTCAGGTCCATGAATCAAGGCAAATTGAAAGTGGTCAAACAAGATGGCAAGAGTGAACGTTGACATTCTAGGAATCAGCGAACTGAAATGGACTGGAATGGGTGAATTTAACTCAGATGTAGTAGGTATAACAGTAAGCAAATAATGTAACATACAGTCACAGAATAAATATGGAATTTCAAAGTGGAGAAGTGCTCAGTTCAGTTCAGTCACTCAGTCATGTCTGACTCATTGCGACCCAAAGGACAGCAGCATGACAGGCTTCCCTTTCCATCACCAACTCCTGGGGTTTACTCAAACTCATGTCCATTGGGTGATGCCATCCAACCATCTCATCCTCTGTGTCCCCTTCTCCTCCCGCCTTCAATAGTTCCCAGCATCAGGGTCTTTTCAAATGAGTCAATTCTTCGCATGAGGTGGCCAAAGTACTGGAGCTTCAGCTTCAGCATCAGTCCTTCCAATGAATATTCAGGGTTGATTTCCTTTAGGATGGACTGGTTGGATCTCCTTGCAGTCCAAGGGACTCTCAAGAGTCTTCTCCAACACCACAGTTCAAAAGCATAAATTCTGTGGCATTCAGCTTTCTTTATAGTCCAACTCTCACATCCATACATGATGACTGGAAAAAACATAGCTTTGACTAGACAGACCTTTGTTGGCAAAACAATGTCTCTGCTTTTTAATAAGCTCTCTAGTGTGGTCATAACTTTTCTTCCAAGGAGCAAACTTCTTTTAATTTCATGGCTGCAGTCCCATCAACTGTGATTTTGGCGCCCCCGCCTCCAACAAATAAAATCTGCCACGGTTTCCAATGTTTCCCCATCTATTTGCCATGAAGTGATGGGACCAGATGCCATGATCTTTGTTTTCTGAATGTTGAGTTTTAAGCCAACTTTTTCACTCTCCTCTTTCACTTTCACCAAGAGGCTCTTTAGTTCTTCTTCACTTTCTGCCATAAAGGTGGTGTCATCTGCATATCTGAGTAAAGTTACTGATATTTCTCCCAGCAATCTTGTTTCCAGCTTGTGCTTCAGCCAGCCTGGTATTTTGCATGATGTACTTTGCACATATGTTAAATAAGCCAGGTGACAAAATACAGCCTTGATGTAATCCTTTCCCAATTTAGAACCAGTCTGTTGTTCCATGTCCAGTTCTAACTGTTGCTTCCTGACCTGCATGCAGATTTCTCAGGAGGCAGGTCAGGTGGTCTGGTATTCCCATCTCTTTAAGAATTTTCCACAGTTTGCTGTAAGAAGTGCTAGAAAAGAAAAATAGAATACACTTTGGAAGTTTAGGTATTACGATGGATTTTATGTCTTTTATAAATTCATATCTTTTGGATTCTCCCAAGTACCAGGTTAAAATAACAGAATGGGGCACATACTCTTAAATTCATGACTCAAAGCATAAGCCAATAGAATTGAGCAATATCAAAAATCAGATTGCTGTTTAGAAATGACATTCAGAGGCAGCCAGAATAGCTAATTTATTTTTTAGTGTATTGAGAATGTGGAGAAACTGGATCACTCATGCATTGTGGAATGAACACAAAATGACATAGTCACACTAGAAATGCATGTATGGATAAAAACACTTGTATAAGGAGTTTCATGGCAGTTTAATCTCTAATAGCTTTAATAAAAATCAACCCAGATATTCATCAGAAAAACAGTGCAAAAACTAGCTTTTTAATATCCACACTTTTAGCAAAAAAAAAAAAAAAGAACATATTGATATAAGCAAAAACATGGATGAATCTAGAAGATGCTATCAAAACAGCCATTTGTGGCCATTAGGGCAGAAATTTAGTGGGAAAAGGGAGAATTTTTGGAGGTGATGTTAGTGTTGTGTGTCTTCAAAAGTTTTTACTGGGAATATAGACTCAAGCAGTTTACTCTATTTTGATTTTGCATCAAAAAATACTGTGAACAAATATAGATCTACTTAGTGACACAGTACTTAAGTGTTTAGGGAAGATTGTTCTATTGTTTCTAATTTAAATGGACTCAAAAACTGATATAATAAGTGAATATTAAAAAGAATGGTTTGATAGATTAAAATCAGAGCAAGTGGAACAGAACCATCATGAGTATAGGTTTTTATACAATTTTTTCAATTTTCATTTTTCTTTGATGAATACAAAGTTTTTACGTAAACAGCATTTTTTAAATTAAACTTTCTATCAGCATTGAAGGAGGCAAGTGCCTCTACCTCTTTTTAAGAATTTAACCTCAGGAACACCATCCTTAGAGACCTTTGGTATTCTCTTTACAGAGTGACTGAGTTGTTCATTACTTGACAGTCATAACTTTATTGATACCATCACTTCACAGTTTCATCCCAGCTTGGATTCTTAGTGTATTGCATGATGTTCAGTACATAGTATCTCTTAGTAACTTTTATATTTGAAATGGAATTAGAATCATTTTCTTTTATTAATTTCCCACACCTTTCCTAAGTTCATGTTCTATGCACATTCCTATAATACACTGTATATTCTGAATATGGAAACATTGGTTAAGAAACTTTTGCATATTTCAGCATAATGTGTTTTATAATCAACTCAGTTAAATGGCTGAGTAGTGAAGATCTTAAAAAATAATTAAATTTTGTCTTTCAGACACAAGAGGGAAGCATGTATATGACTGATTACATTTAGACAATAATGTGTGTTGGCACCTTTTAAATTACAAAGCTCCTGTAAGATCTTTTTGAGGATAATGCTAAATGAAAAAAAGGAATCAAAATTTTTATTTCTTAATTTAAACATGCACTCACCCAGTATTTTCTGAATACATAACTACTTATCTGGGATACCTTGACAAAACATGACTAAATCTTATTTAATGGTTATCTAACATGTGCCATTAATCTTAATATACTTAATATAATATTCAAAATAGAATTTGATATTTTGTTATAAAACACAGAACTCAATAGGAAAAATAAGAGCTGTTTTCTGCTTGGACAATGGAAATACTAAATCATGCACATTTAGGTCTTTTCTCTTAAAATGTGTGTTAACTTATTTTATAACCTCTGGAAAAGGTCAGTTTTCATTCCAATCCCAAAGAAAGGCAATGCCACAGAATGCTCAAACTACCACACAATTGCACTCATCTCACACGCTAGTAAAATAATGCTCAAAATTCTCCAAGCCAGGCTTCAGCAATATGTGAACCGTGAACTTCCTGATGTTTAAGCTGGCTTTAAAAAAGGCAGAGGAACCAGAGATCAAATTGCCAACATCCTCTGGATCATGGAAAAAGCAAGAAAGTACCAGAAAAGCATCTATTTCTGCTTTATTGACTATTCCAAAGCCTTTGACTGTGTGGGTCACAATAAACTGTGGAAAATTCTGAAAGAGATGGGAATACCAGACCACCTGATCTGCCTCTTGAGAAATTTGTATGCAGGTCAGGAAGCAACAGTTAGAACTGGACATGGAACAACAGACTGGTTCCAAATAGGAAAAGGAGTTCATCAAGGCTGTATATTGTCACCCTGTTTATTTAACTTATATGCAGAGTACATCATGAGAAATGCTGGACTGGAAGAAACACAAGCTGGAATCAAGATTGCCGGGAGAAATATCAATAACCTCAGATATGCAGATGACACCACCCTTATGGCAGAAAGTGAAGAGGAACTCAAAAGCCTCCTGATGAAAGTGAAAGTGGAGAGTGAAAAAGTTGGCTTAAAGCTCAACATTCAGAAGATGAAGATCATGGCATCCGGTCCCATCACTTCACGGGAAATAGATGGGGAAACAGAGTCAGACTTTATTTTTCTGGGCTCCAAAATCACTACAGATGATGATTGCAGCCATGAAATTAAAAGACGCTTACTCCTTGGAAGGAAAGTTATGACCAACCTAGATGGCATATTGAAAAGCAGAGACATTACTTTGCCAAAAAAGGTTCGTCTAGTCAAGGCTATGGTTTTTCCTGTGGTCATGTATGGATGTGAGAGTTGGACTGTGAAGAAGGCTGAGCGCCGAAGAATTGATGCTTTTGAACTGTGGTGTTGGAGAAGACTCTTGAGAGTCCCTTGGACTGCAAGGAGATCCAACCAGTCCATTCTGAAGGAGATCAGCCCTGGGCTTTCTTTGGAAAGAATGATGCTAAAGCTGAAACTCCAGTACTTTGGCCACCTCATGCGAAGAGTTGACTCATTGGAAAAGATTCTGATGCTGGGAGGGATTGGGGGCAGGAGGAGAAGGGGACGACAGAGGATGAGATGGCTGGATGGCATCACTGACTCGATGGACATGAGTCTGAGTCAACTCTGGGAGTTGGTGATGGACAGGGAGGCCTGGCGTGCTGCGATTCATGGGGTCTCAAAGAGTCGGACACGACTGAGCGACCTGATCTGATCTGATCTGAAGCAAAAGGTTCATCTAATTCAGCCGGTAGACACTGTCCAACATGTTTCTGTGCTCAGTAAATATCAAATTGCAAGTTGTTACAATGTTCTCTGCAGGATTCTGCCTATTATTGTGTGGGACCCATAAGGCATTAAATAGCTTCATTTTCCATAAAAATGAAAATATGATAACTTTTTAAATAAGAATTCTACAGAAGTTTTACTCATGCTGTGGTTTAATTTTCCTTGCTCTATTAAAAGCTAAATATTATGAGAACCTTGGTGTATAAGGAGGTAAAATGCCTCTCACTCCCCAACCTAATTCTCAGCAGGTCCACCACAATTCAAAAGGCAATTCATGTGGACCCACAGTTGTTCTAGTGAAGCCATGGTAGGTAGAGTATGGTATCCTTATACTTCTTGTTCTCGTTTCCTCATGCAGTTGACTGGGACCAAGCTTCACGAGTTTACAGATAAACGGCTAAAAATTTAATAATAGTAGCATGTCGTGGCTATAATTAGTTTCAGAAGTAATTCTTGTAGTTTCATTGAATATATTGTACTCAAGCCTAAGGGCTAATTACTGCCACAGGCTTCAGATATGTGATATGTGCCACTGCCATATATCACTATGTGGCATTCCACATCCATAAACCTGAAAGAGTAAGTGAAGTGCATCTTTTGGACAATCTAAAATTCCCAGGCCTTACCAGTTTTTTGTATAAAAGAGGGCTTAGCGTGTGTGCTGGTTAAGCTGGTTAAGGTTTTACTTGCAATTATAGTACCCTCATTCCCCTTGCAAACTCCTTCTTTACCCCATTAATGAGATTCTCCAGTTATCACACATGTACTCAAGGATCTTAGGATGGTGACTGTCATCTTTTAAGACATAAATATTTCTATGTTGAAATTTTACTTAGAGTTGCAAATTCATGAAATATTAAAAAACAATGGATTATTTGAAAAGTTTAAGTCTTTAATCAGCATTAAAAAACAACCAACCAACCACACCTCCTAGACCCCCAGGCTTCTTCAAAGTAATGTAAAAATCACTTCTGTGACATCTTGGAAGGTTCATAGTTCAAGAATCAGTGTTTATGAGGCTATCTATGCTTGCCACAGTTACTAGGCATTCTCAGTGAATTTCAAGGAAAGAGTAACACTTTCCCTACAGGTAAGTTGATTTAATTAATCATTAATTTATTTATTCAGTTAACATTACTGTGCTTGTCCCATTCCCCATGCTTTGGACCAGCATTTCTACTCTTATTGTGAGTGGCAGTGATTTAGTATTCTTTCTTCACATTTAAACCAAGACTTAAGAACAAACTTTCAAACTCGATAAGGTATTAGAAAATAAATTTTAATGTCTGAGAATTTTCTAGTTGTTTCAATTCTAAGCTCAAAAGATGTATCACCATCATAGGATTTCTTCCTCGTGAACTATTATTCATTCTGGTTGATCTGAATATGGATTTCCAAAGAGCACCACGGGTCCATTACACACATACCCGGTAGGGGTTTATTTGTATAAGCAAAACTTGTGTTGATTTGGTTTTAGTTGGTTCCACGTGTATCAATAAACTTCTAAAGCCAGCATGTTAGTATCTTCCCTTACTTGCACCTGTAGGACACGATTCCTGGGTCTCCTCCATAAACACAGTCTGCTTTTATTTCTTTACTTTCTTTAAGAAATGTGTGTCTAGAATATATGATACTGGTGGAGATGTGTCTGAGGTAGAGAGGCAGTGTCCAGGAATGTCTTGAAATTCCTAGAACTCCAACGAAAACATTTTGAAAATCCCTTTCTAAGGATAACATATTGTATTATTTTACCTCCCACTACTTCAAAGAATAAGAGGTACTTTATTTTCCTTGTTTTGGCTTCATCTCTTCATAGCATTACTAATTTCCTTTTGCCCTATTTATCTATACAGTGGGATAAATAATTATTTATTAAATCTTCCATGTAAAAAGTGTCAGGCTTCTATGGCCTTCCATATCTCTTCATACTGAATAATAAATGGAATAATATAGGTTGAAGACTTAGTTTCTTCTCAATATGAAAATGTCTCCATTCCTCAGATAATTATCATATTGTTCTATAAAACATTTCTTGGTTCCATTTGATTTTTTTTTTTTTTTTTTGCTGTTGTTACTAACACATTACTACCATAATGCAGGATCTGATGCCAACAAACTGTTTACTTTGGGGAACACTGTAAATAAATCTCGGTAGAAAAAATAACATAAAAATACACAATTTTTAGAGCCTTCATGAAAGTACCAGTGTTAACAAACTGTCCCTTTTCTCTCCATGCTCAGTTTATAAAATTTATTTGCAGATACTGATAAGATCTACAGAAAGAACCGAGAGGACTCAGATACGTGTGTTTTGTCATCTGAATGACGAGTGGGCATCTTTGGTTCTTGGGGAGCTTATTCAGTCTTTCCAGGCCTCAGTTTCCACTCTCATTTTTTTGAGATGGAAGTTAAATAAGCTCAATACAGAGTCTAAACCTTCAGTCAAAGAGAGATAAACCTGAAGCCTTTGGAGTTTAAGCATCTGGGCGTTTTACTTAGACTTGCCCAGTCCCCCGAAAGAAAGGCATTCTGTATATGACTTCTCACATCCGGCGGTATTGAATTGACCATGATTACATTATTTGTGGAACGCTGTATGTGTTTTCTTTAAAAAGGCTTCCATATTTTATAACTTTCAGGCCCCCCAAAATATGGCTCTGTCCTTTCATGAAGTAATTATTTCAGTAAACATTACTGTTATCTACTATTAGAAAGCTTTCCTACTTTTCTCTCAAACAACATGGATTCTGAGAAGAATGGCAATGGCATTTTTATTATCAGTAAGACAATGAGAATGTTCAGTTTCAGATTTTGATTATGACATGGTTTCAACTCTGTAAAGACAATTGAACTAATTCAGCCAGTTTTTCTTTTCCTAACCAAGATTCCTTATCTTTCCCCTTGAATGACAAATGAAGAGTTGAAATTGATAAATGAATTGATCTGAATTTATGTTTTACAAGAACTTTCAACAGCCCTCCCTTACCCCCAAAATTAAAGAGGAAATCCACTCCTCAAGTTTTCTATGCTTATACATAGAATAATTTAAAATAAGTAAATGCAGATCTTATAGTGTAGAGGCCACACTAGATTTTGAAATTATGACAACACCCTTTAAAAAATTAAAAACAAAAAAGAAGGAAGGAAACAATCATTATGATATAATCATGACTATTTTGCTTTAGAATGTATTTAAATTTATTAATAAATATCACACGATTACATGGTTGCTCTTTTATTAATGACCTCACGTGTAACTAGAAGACAAAATTCACTTATTCCAGAAAATATACAACTTTCTCTGTTGCAAGAGTAAGGATCATAATCCCTCTGCTTACTAGCCATGTAAGGTAACATTACTTAAAACTACCCAGACTCCACTCTGAAAAACAGTAATGATAACAATACTTGTATTCTAGAAATTTTAAAAAATATTAAATGGGATAATACATGAAAATGCTTAGTTCAGTGCCTGGCATGATAGAGAAAATTATTAATAAATGTATATATACATAACCTGAAAATTATATATCAAAATAATATATGAAATTATATATATGTAAAATTATGTATATATAAATTTAATCTTGCTCTCTGTTGCATTGCATAACTCACTAAGAAATGTTCTAAGTGCCGTATATTTTCATAACAGAGTAAACGGTATACACATGGATGAAAATTTAGTAGTGCACGTCTAAAGAATTCTTGCATAATGGTTTAAACGTGCTTAGTTGCTCAGCTGTGCCTAACTCTTTGCGACCTCATGGACTATAGCCCTCCAGGCTCCTCTGTTCATGGGATTCTCCGGGCAAGAATACTGGAATGGGTAGCCATTCCTTTCTCCAGGTGATCATCCGGACCCAGGGATCAATACCAGGTCTCCTGCATTTCAGGTCGATTCTTTCCCACTTGAACCACCAGGGAAGCCCAATGGTTTAAACAGCCATTGCAGATTTGGGGCTTTGGCTAAAAAAAAACAACAATCCACACTATCATATTAGCATTTATCTGTAAGGTCTGTGCTCAGATGACTATGTAAATGTATTGCATATTTTCACCAGTGGCTTTATATACCACCTCTCTTCTTGCTTTGATCCAGCTGAAGGCATAATGAAGTGTTTTAGCCCCATCTGCTTTAGCTCTGGAATACTTAGAAACGTTTCTGCTGTTACCCATGTACGATGAAAATCAGAACTGCTTGTTAGTGATGTATTTATAATTACTTTGATGGAGGGTTGAGTCCAGAGCAAAATGCTACTTTCATAGGCTTCTGCTGTGGTCGCACGGGGGCACTGCTTGTCCCCACTCCGCCCTGGCTAACGATCTTTCATCAGCATCTAAGAATCCAGCGTCGGTGAAGGTGCTGACATGACTCTCTCTGTCTAAACAGGCCAGAAACCAAAGTTTAACGTGTCCCTGCAAACATTCAATGTTATAGATAAAAGAACAGAACAGATTTATGATATAAATATTTGTGTCCCTGCTTTCATAAAGACCCAATCATAGCATTAACCCAGCAAATTCCTTTGATGGAATGTTTATGAGTATTTTTAAACTCAAGCATTGATTAAATAAAACTTTCCTCTGGAAATGCACAGAAAATTTCTTCAGAAGAAAAAATAAATACATAAAAGAAATTTTGCTTTAAAATAAACCTCAAGTATGAACAGTTTGAATAGGATCATTTCTATTGAACATTTTTAATGAAATTAACAGACAGTTAATCCATCTTTCATAAAGTATATTTTTAAATCTAAAAATGTGCCTCCAATTTTCAGTCTAGCATTGCACATAAATCAATACAAAGTCAACACTTTGTAGCTAAATGAAAATGAAGCTGTATAAATATAAAGACAGACATTCAAGAATTGATGGAAAGTGTACTAGAATAAATCTCTTTTAGCTGTTCAGAGAGCCCCAAGGTAATGGCTTCCTCTCCAACCTGATCGTAATGTTTCAGTCCAACAGCTAGTTCAGCCGAACCATAAGCCCTTATCTCAGCTTTCCAGACAGGCCCTATAGGTGCTTCTTTGACCTTAGAAAGGGTAATTGCTTAAGACTGGAGGAGGGTGGTGCATGTGGCAACAAGAAGTTGAAAAGAATAATTTAAGAAGGAAGAATAGGATCTGGATTTTAATAATTCATAAGATTCCTTAACAGGCAAGATTTTAATAACATCTTTATCAGCTGTCCCTTTCAAATTTGAGCTCCACACAACAATAAATACTCTAACATTTTTAATGCTGACACACCATGGACACTGTATTTGAAATGCATTTCAAGCTCTTTGTGCTAAAATTATGTGAGCCAAAATGGATCTTCAGATGCTATGGGATAACATGAAGACAGAAGCTTTTTCAGCAGTGGGTTTTTAATCAAAACAAATGATTGAATTAGATTTTCATGTCTATTCTATTAGACATTTAAAAAGACTTAGAAAGCGAAATTAAACAATTATGCTATGAATTAGATCACCTGCAATAGCCCTGTTACACTGATTTCTGTACAAATTATTTTCTCCAAAAATCTACATGGTAAACATATTTAGTTAAAAATCTTCCATTTTGATTGTTGCTTTGGAAACACAGATTATATCTGAAATAAGTGTATGAGAATTACTTCACCTTCTTTTATCCATACCTTGGAGAGAGACCTGAGATATTATTGGTGCTAACACCTTGAATTACGTGTTGGGATTTTACAGTTGGGTCTGTGTTTTATTCACTTCTCTAATTTTAGTACTTCTCAGAGAATATGAGACACGATATACACTCAATCAGTATCTTTCACTGGATAACTAGAAATGAAATTCTTGTCTCAAACTTTCAAAATTACCCTAGATTATTCCCCATTATGCCAAAATACTTGGAATGAAATCAATATACTGATTGGTCTGCATGATATAAATTTATCTAAATGCTCCTATATAAATGCCAGCTAAGTAACTAAGTATTTTGGCATTACCTGATGCTTTGGGGAAAGATTCTGAAATTAGATCTTTTCTCTTTCCAGGTTGTCATATGAGTGGGTGACAACATGAGCACTGGGTTATTCGTGGTGTAACCAAACAATCACGGATTAACGTCTCAGTATTGTTTCTTTTCTTTTACTTTGTGAATTCTTAGTCCTTTCATATTTATAATTAAAAGTCACCTGCCTGGTGACTTTCTTGCAAGTCACCAGACAGGGTGTATGTGTGGGTATGTGTAAGAAATTGTATATTTTAGGAATATTTTGACAAGAAGAAATAGAAATACCACTTCAAATTATCTAGAACAATATCGTCGTCATCATTATTCATCTCACTAAAGAAAAATACCAGAATTAAGGCAGGCTATTGCCCTGGTCTAATCTGAAGTTTACTAATAACACTGAGAATCCTGCTTTTCCTCCTGTCTCTACTCTGTCACTGTGTTAAGTATTTGCCCTTCATATTCCTTCTTCTAAGAGTTACAAAATAGCTACAATAGTTCTAGATAACATTTCCCAGGACTGTTGCTGCTGCTGCTGCTGCTAAGTCGCGTCAGTCGTGTCCGACTCTGTGCGACCCCATAGACGGCAGCCCACCAGGCTCCCCCGTCCCTGGGATTCTCCAGGCAAGAGTACTGGAGTGGGATGCCATTGCCTTCTCCGTTTTCCCAGGACAGCCATCTCCAAAGAAGAAGAGAGTTTTTCTTTTAGCTTTTTTTGGAAGATAAAGAAATATACTTTCAAAGACCCCAAGAAAAATTCTCCTCTCACACCCCTGGCCACAATTAGAGTCCACGCCCAGTTCTAAGCCAGCCACAAGTAAAGGGAAACACGGCTGGAATGAGTGTCTAGATGGATTAGGATCTCTTCTCTGGCTTTGGGAACTGCCAACCCCCATGAAACCACAGCTCCATGGTGTTAGGATGCTGAAATAAAAAATTATTTGTAGGCAAAATGTGATGCTGATAAAAAGATATAGATACTTTCAATTCTTTTTAATAGAAAGTTTCTTTGATTTACTCATTTGCTTAGACTTATTTTGAGGTCATTTCTACTTCTATATCCTGTGATATATAAGTTAAGTCTTTGAAAAATGTAATTGTAACTAATAGTAATCTCTATTTGAAAAGACTACAGTTACAGTTATTGTAAAATTTTGTCTTCTTTCAAGCACTTGGTTAAATTTTGCATTTGTCTTAAGAATTTGCTTTGACCCCATCTAAATCTTAAATTCCATCTCCCTTCAGTTACTTTTATTACTCAATGTTATCTAACACCTCAATCTATATTCCTCTAGAAGACTGATAATATTATATTAACTGAACAAAGATGTTTCATTATTAAAACTAACATAAGACTGTTTTTTAAAATGTCAGGAAAGTGGGTAAAGAGTTATTAATTTTAATAATGTTTTATTTTAAAAAGATTGTATCTGTTATAAAACAAAATAATTGAACATCTCCAAAATAATAGCTTGTACTTTGTTTGATAGCTTACTTTTTTGATAGCTTACTTTTTTGATAGCTTACTTTCTTCATGATCAAGTTTATCTTATAATATCATGTGATACATGTATATTTCAAGTTTGCATCATTGCGATTTATCCACTTTCATAGTTTTCCGCCAAAGGCAATAAATGGATAACTGAGCCCTTTAAAGACTCACACAGCTAAAGAAAAGGTAGTCAGGGCTGTATTGATATAGTTCTGCTCCCTCAGAAGACCTCAGAACACAAACAAATTAAAAAAGGGATAAATAACAAGCATAAAACGTAACTTATTAGACACCATTAGTATGAGTAGTGGCATATTCTTATTTAGCTTGGGTTCTGGGATTTGTATTATAGAAACTGTAATGTTTCCTTAAAGCAATGTCCAGTTTACTCAGGTAGCAACATTTGAAATTCTACACACAGTCATATTGTTACTCTTGAAATGTTAATGCAGGAGAGATGTAAAGCAGTTTCTTATGATTTATAGTAATGAAACATGATTTTCCAGAATAGTCAGACTAAAAAGAAAACAGAAGAAAAAAACTCACATTATTATTAAAAGTAGAATACTATTTGATATTTATTAAAAAAAAAAAAAAAAAAACTAGAGTGTTGCTAAGGCAAGATTCAGTTCATTATTGCTCAAACAGTTGCCTTGGCTGTTTACTCTAAGTGAAGAGCTGGAGGGAAAATGATGCCTTGTATGCAAACATGTGACCATGTCTCGACAGCTGGCCTCAGGATGTGCTATGTTCAGCCCATACAGAGACTGGTACCTTGAGTACTTTTGCTGCACTTGCAGCAGTCCTGTCCTGGTACTAACAGCGGTGATGTGCAAGATACGCGGGGAATACAAACCCCCACCAGAATTTCTGGTTACTGCTCTGTCATGAATTCAATGGAAGGAGCGTTTTGGGGCAGAGCTATTTTCAGCATTGCATGCTGAAATCACTATTGCTATTTAGCGCCATTGGAGGAGAGCTGGTGTCAGACCCTGAGGCTGAAGTGAAAGTAATTACTTGCCTGCAAAATTGTGTACTTTTGCCCTCACAGAATGATATCTTCTCTATCCTTCTTTTCTGTTGGAAGGCGGATATTTCATTTCACAGTCATTTCCTTTTCATTCATTTGATAATAATGTGTACTTGAAATAAGATTTTTAAATATGGCAACAAAACCAATATATATTTTCTTTCAGATTTCTCACTCTTGCTGACTGATTCACAGAGACTGAACCTTGATGGAAGCAGGGTTTTCTCTTTGCTCCTTTCCTGAAAGCTCCTCTATGGATAATTTTCTTTTGCCTTTTTACTTTTCTGCCTCATCTTGGTAGATGTGAGACACTAGAAAAATAGACACTTGGGGAATAGTAGGAGAATAGTGACTCATTGTAATTGCAGACAAACTTAAGAAAGAAAAAATCAGTGCACTAAAAAAATCTAAAGTTTCTAGCAACAAACAGATCTATCGTTTCTATACTCATTTTGGATTTTAGAAGCACAGCAGGCGAAACATTCACAAAAGATGCTTACATATTTACAGAAGAATAAAAAGCAATGATAAAATATGTTTTAAAAATAAAAGAATAAAAATAAAATGGTTTAAATGAAAAGCCATATCAAAACATTCCAAATGACGAAGAGAATCAATGTACCTTTTTTGAGGTAATTGAAGTCTGTGATGCTTTTGTCAATTATCTTGACACTGAGTATAAAAATGTGATTCTAGATTATTTGAATAATTGACTTTGTTCTCCAATTTTCTTTGAAGTCATGATTATAGATGAAACTGATGCATGGATCAACTGTTAGATCCATTTTAATGAAAGGAAAATAACTATACTCATGCATAAAATGGCCTTACATTACCAAAATAGAACTCCAAGGGACAAAAGAAAGAGTAAAACAGCAAATTTTACATGAAAAGGGGCTGTAATAGTGTTATGTTTCTTCTATATCTGATCTTCCACCTTCTAGTTTTTTCCATCCACAGTTCTACCTCCAAATGCAATGGATAAATGAAATGACCTTTGGGTGGAAGTAAAAGCAAAATGTTAACAACCGAACCATTTAGAATGAAATGGATTAAAAAATGTCTTTTTCTCTTGCCTTACCCCCAAACAGAAAATGTGAGTTCTATTTGAGAATAGAGAAATATTTCCCTAATTTTCAGTAGTATCCGTAATTTGAATAAATTTTCTCTATATATTGCTGTGTAAAGACAATGATCAGTACCTATTAGTTGGGCTTATGCTCAGTTGCTTCAGTCATGTCTGACTCTTTGTGGACTAAAGCTTGCCAGGCTCTTCTGTCCATGGGATTCTCATAGGCAAGAATACTGGACTGGGTGGCCATGTCCCCCTCCAAGAAATCTTCCCGATCCAGGGATTGAACCCGTGTCTCTTGTGTCTCCTACACTGGCAGGTGGTTTCTTTGCCACTAATCCCACCTGGAAAGCCCCTATTAGTTAGGTTACCTAGTGGAATTGATATCCCAGACCCTCAGTAAAGTTGCTTAAATATTTCCATAAATTTCCTTCAATTTTTAGTATTTGAGAGTCCCATAAATACCACTTCTCTTTCTTGCATAAGTTCTGAATCAAATATGAGACAATACAAAATAGTCATTAGATAAAAAAGACAGATGTTTTCTTTACTTCTTATTAAGACTGGATAACAGAACACAGCTAAATGTGATGACTAGACGAGGTTTACTAATGCTGTGTGTCCGGCTGTTGATTCTGGAATTACCTACCAGAAAAGGAATTTGAATTTGTAGCAGCTTAACCTAGTCTGTATTTTCCACCAGTTGATGTGGACAGGAAACGAGGGAGAGCAATCTCCTAATGCTTAAGCCATTAAATCATTAGGAGATTATTTCAGCCAAATGAAAGAATGCATCAGTGGTGGTTCCTTATTCCATCTCTTTTTTGGGAGATGGTGCAGAAGTGTGCAAAGAACACCACACATCATGAAAACTGGGGATTAGTGCTCAACAAATTTCTAGTAACTTTCGAAATATTACAAGAAAGGAACGAGCTCATGTCTAAGCTGGTGTATTTAAAAGCAGAGAGACAAGAGGAAAATAAGCATGTAAATTTTTAAGGGACATGTTTGCCTGAAACAAGGAAGGTCAGTGGTTAAGTACTGTACATCTTACTTAACTGCAGAAGATAAATTCTTTATCAGATCCTAAAGTTAATGAGTAAAATAGGAAATAGTAGGATCTTGGATTAGGAAAGAAGACTTAGAGAAACTCCTTCTTGAATGAGAGGAATCAATTTCCATTGCAAAGTGGTTTCTGTTATGACTTACTTGAGAGGATATGAAGTGGCATATAAATATTTAATGCATATTTTTCATTTTCTTTATATTGTCAAGTGTGTCAGGATTTCTCTAGTTGCAGAATTTATTAGAAGTAAGATCTGGAACTGCCCAAGATTAATAGCACTTTGGTGTTCAGCGGCCAAGTCATGTCCCACTCTGTGCAACCCCATGGACTGCAGCACACCAGGCTTCCGTGCTGAATAGTATAAAATAAACTTAAATAAAATAAAATGAATGTCAGAAAATCTGGGACATCAAATCACTGATTCACAAGGATTTAAGCTTGGAATGAGTTTGGGATATCTCACTTTGGAAAAGAGATGCACACTTCATCATGCTGAGTGAGAGTATTTTTGGAAATGTAGAAGAGTTTGTACCAGTTTGTATGTAAATGTGTGTTTGCTGGGAAGTCAACCATTGGACTAAAGTAGACTAGTCCTATTAATTTTTGTTTTCTATGAATCTCATCTTCAAAAACAACAAAACCCCCTCTTCAGTAAATTGTGCCTTCCCTCACTGTATTCTTAGGATTCTTTTGCCTCTTTGGTTATCAGTTCAGTTCAGTTCAGTCGCTCAGTCGTCTCTGACACTTTGCGACCCCATGAACTGCAGCACGCCAGGCCTCCCTGTCCATCACCAACTCCTGGAGTTTACTCAAACTCATGTCCATCGAGTCGGCGATGCCATCTAGCCATCTTATCCTCTGTCATCCCCTTCTGCTGCCCCCAATCCCTCCCAGCATCAGAGTCTTTTCCAATGAGTCAACTCTTCGCATGAGAAGGCCAAAGTATTGGAGGTTCAGCCTCAGCATAAGTCCTTCCAATGAACACCCAGGACTGATCTCCTTCAGAATGAAGTGGTTGGATCTCCTTGCAGTCCAAGGGACTCTCAAGAGTCTTCTCCAACATCACAGTTCAAAAGCATCAATTCTTTGGTGCTCAGCTTTCTTCACAGTCCAAATCTTACATCCACACATGAAGAATGGAAAAACCATAGCCTTGACTAGACGGACCTTTCTTGGCAAAGTAATGTCTCTGCTTTTCAATATGCTGTCTTGGTTGGTCATAACTTTCCTTCCAAGGAGTAAGCATCTTTTAATTTCATGGCTGCAGTCACCATCTGCAGTGATTTTGGAGCCCAGAAAAATAAAGTCTGACACTGCTTCCACTGTTTCCCCATCTATTGATGGGACCAGATGCCATGATCTTCATTTTCTGAATGTTGAGCTTTAAGCCAACCTTTTCACTTTCCTCTTTCACTTTCATCAAGAGGCTCTTTAGCTCCTCTTCACTTTCTGCCATAAAAGTGGTGTTATCTGCATAACTGAAGTTATTGATATTTCTTCCTTCAATCTTGATTCCAGCTTATGCTTCTTCCAGCCCAGCGTTTTTCATGATGTACTCTGCATAGAAGTTAAATAAGCAGGGTGACAATATACAGCCTTGACGAACTCCTTTTCCTATTTGGAACCAGTCTCTTGTCCCATGTCCAGTTCTAACTGTTGCTTCCTGACCTACATACAGATTTCTCAAGAGGCAGGTCAGGTGGTCTGGTATTCCCATCTCTTTCAGAATTTTCCACAGTTTATTGTGATCCACACAGTCGAAGGCTTTGGCATAGTCAATAAAGCAGAAATAGATGTTTTTCTGGAACTCTCTTGCTTTTCCATGATCCAGCAGATGTTGGCAATTTGATCTCTGGTTCCTCTGCCTTTTCTAAAACCAGCTTGAACATCTGGAAGTTCATGGTTCATATATTGCGGAAGTCTGGCTTGGAGAATTGTGAGCATTACTTTACTAGCATGTGAGATGAGTGCAATTGTGTGATAGTTTGAGAATTCTGTGGCATTGCCTTTCTTTGGGATTGGAATGAAAACTGACCTTTTCCAGTCCTGTGGCCACTGCTGAGTTTTCCAAATTTTCTGGCATATTGAGTGCAGTACTTTCACAACATCGTCTTTCAGGATTGAAATAGCTCAACTGGAATTCCATCACCTCCACTAGCTTTGTTCATAGTAATGCTTTCTAAGGCCCACTTGACTTCACATTCCAGGATGTCTGGCTCTAGGTCAGTGATCACACCATCATGATTATCTGGGTTGTGAAGATCTTTTTTGTCAGTTCTTCTGTGTATTCTTGCCACCTCTTCTTAATATCTTCTGCTTCTGTTATGTCCACACAATTTCTGTCCTTCATCGAGCCCATCTTTGCATGAAAGGTTCCCTTGGTATCTCTACTTTTCTTGAAGAGATCTATAGTCTTTCCCGTTCTGTTGTTTTCCTCAATTTTTTGCATTGATCATTGAGGAAGGCTTTCTTATCTCTTCTTGCTATTCTTTGGAACTCTGCATTCAGATGCTTATATCTTTCCTTTTCTCCTTCGCTTTTCGCTTCCCTTTTTTTGGTGAGGGGGCAAGAATACTGGAGTGGGTTGCCATTCCCTTCTCTAGGAGATCTTCCCGACCCAGGGATTGAACGTCAGTCTCCCGCATTGTAGGCAGACACTTTATCGTCTGAGCCACCAGGTAAGTCTCTTTGGCCATAGAAGGTTGTTTTTGAAAGAGTGACTTGAACCAGACTGAGCTATTGAGAATACCCTCTAATCTCCAAGCTTTAGTTGATGAATCCTTTAACCTATCCTTGCAAAATCTGCTTTGACTTCAAAATTCTTTAAACTTTGATAACAATCTAGACTGTAGCTTAATTTTAATCTACTTTGCTATTGAAGAATCATTTAGTAGAACAAAAAATATTTCTGTATTACCAGAAGCATTTGTTTGAAGACTTGTTTTGGCCAGGATTTTTCATTCTTCTATTGTGGCTTTATAGAGAAAACATGTGACAAAAAAGTGGATCTTAAATTACAACAAATATCTGACATCTTGTCTGTCAATAATTCATGATATAGTATGAGTGCTCCCCCTAAATTGTCAACACTGAAATTATTCTGAGGCATGAGATGGATGGGCCCCTGGGGTGAGTATCAGGAGTTCGTTCCCTATAGACCAACACTCTGAGATGAAGATAGTAGAAGCAAGAGGGGAGCTCTGCCCAGATAAGATAGAGAGGACACATTTTCCTCATTCTTGACTTCAAGGAGAACTTCCCAAAAAGGCTCCTTGGAGGTCAAAAAAGGAGGGGGAGCCAACCTGCCTACTGAAGTGCAGCTTACCTAAAGTACGTGATGCCAAGCTACCCTACCCATTCTTCACTAGAACCCACCTTGACCAAGTGATGTACATACACACATGGAAGACCCTTAGAGAAACCAAATACGGGCTCAGAACCAGGCAAGGCAAGATGACCGACTAAAGGAAACCAGGAAGAAATGCCACGTATGAGTGACTCAAACTACCACAGGGGCGTACCCCTCTCTCTGAGCTGGCCCATATGTCTATCCACATGTGTCCTTTTCCTCTTGATAAATACTGTACCATTTCACTACTTCCTGTCTCTATGTAAAAATTCATTTCTACAGAGCTGACAAGCCAGGGCCTCATCACTGGACACTGGTCCCTAGAGGTCTAATGTTTAGGATTCAGCATTCTCATTGCATTGGTCTAACTTAAGTCTCTGTCAGGGACCTGAATTCCTGTTTTAAGCTGTTCTAAGCCAAAGCAAATGGAGATTTATCCAAAGTATGATGATAGGTTTGGTATTTCAAGAAGTGTATTACAAAAACAATTTTAAGAGGGTAGAAAGCAAAACAACTCATCTGTTTCTGCACAAAGAATGACTTAAAAAAGTAAATGTACTTTAAAAATAAAGAAAATTTTAGATCATAATAAAAAAATGGTTACTAAAGAGGAGTACTAAATTCAGAATGCTATTATTATTCTTATTTAGTATAAAAATGAAACAAAAGCACACATTTAGAAAACAGTGAGTTTTTGGTTTGCTTTGAATTTAATAAAGGGGTTGAATATAATTATCAGTGTATTACCAGTTGTTTAAAAAAAACATGAAAATTTGGAAATATACTGAAGATGCTGCAAAATTTTCAATAAAGTTTAAAAAAATGAATAATTCAATGTAAAGATAATGGTATTTTAAAATGACCAATGTAGTTTGATGAATAGGAAGAAAAATTCCCAATTAAAGTAAATATATTTAAATACGGCATTAAACAAGTAAAGGGCTTTTTTTTTTCCTTGAAATATTAGTAAGTAGAATGAAAATAATTGCCCATATCGTCACTGCTTTATATGTATATCTTGGATTTTCTGGCAGTGTAAACAGCTCTAGGATTTTGTTGCTTAAACTATAAGAACATTAGCATTTATGAACTTTAAATTATTTGCCATTCATAATTAACTGAATTTAAATTAAAACCAATTATTTTAAATTTCAAAATTTTGAATATACATTCTAATAGGATTAATTATAACTAACACTTATTGTTTTACTCAATAAATTATTGTGCTTTACTCTTTTATGACCAACATAGACAGCATATTAAAAAGTAGAGACATTACTTTGCCAACAAAAGTCTGTCTAGTCAAGGCTATGGTTTTTCCAGTAGTAATGTATGGATGTGAGAGTTGGACTATTAAGAAAGCTGAGTGCCAGAAGAATTGATGCTTTTGAACTGTGGTGCTGGAGAAGACTCTTGAGAGTCTCTTGGACTGCAAGGAGATCAAACCAGTCCATCCTAAAGGAGATCAGTCCTGGGTGTTCATTGGAAGGACTGATACAGAAGCTGAAACTCCAATACTTTGGCCACCTAATGTGAAGAGCTGACTCATTTGAAAAGACCCTGATGCTGGGAAAGATTGAAGGTGGGAGGAGAAGGGCACAGCAGAGGATGAGATGGTTGGATGTCATCACTGACTCAATGGACATGAGTTTGAGTAAACTCTGGGAGTTGATGAGGGACAGGAAGGCCTGGCGTGCTGCAGTCCATGGGGTCACAAAGAGTCAGACATGACTGAATGAATGAACTGAACTGAACTGAACTCTTTAAATTCTTTACACGTCTAACTTTAATGTCAGTTCTATAAAGTAGGAGCTATCATTATCCTTAGAGATAAGGAAACTGAATTACTTAGGGTAATGAAGTTGTTGAGATCATAGATGAAATGATGATGACGAAGCCAGTCATTCTGTAAATGAACTCCAGCAGTCTACTAAATAAAAGTGTTTGCAGAAGATAATTATCTGATATAGGTTTAAGGAAAATCACCCCCCATTTCCTGACAATACTTTTACAATAATGTAAGTATGTTGAACTATATAACTTCTAATTCAGCTCTTAGTAATCTTCAGTTTCTCCAACTTGTAGTCTAGAGATCTAGAAATTTCCACTTTTCAGCTTGTGCATCCATGTTAAACAGATGTTCTTTCAGTCTGAACAGTGATTTTAATGGTGAAGAGAAATTTCCAACTATTATTCCTACTGCTGCCTCCTACACTAAAGACCAGCTTTTATTGAACTCTAATCTTGTTTTATTGGAGATGGTATAAATAATCAATGCAAAACAACAATAATATTAAATACAAATTATTAGAAATTAATTAGTGTAGGGAATAAACCCCATTTCAAATGGGTTGTGTAAAAAAACCTTTTTCTTCCCACTAATTATATACCTTTGTACTATAACCTACCTCTAGACAACAGTACTTCATCCAGTCCTTACCCCATGGTAGAATTCCCACTCCTGGAAAGTGGAGGAGAGCATGGGCAGAAGACAAGTAAAATATTAAAGTGAAGTCGCTCAGTCATGTCAGACTCATTGCGACCCCATGGAAAGTAGTCTACCAGGCTCCTTTATCCATGGGATTTTCCTGGCAAGAATACTGGAGTGGGTTGCCATTTCCTTCTCCAGGAGATCTTCCTGACCTAGGGATTGAACCTGGGTCTCCCGCATTGTAGGCAGACACTTTACCATCTGAGCCACCAGGAAAGTCCAAGCAAAATATTAAGCTCTTCATTATATTAGATTCCTGGCTACTGGCTATGGTGAATTGATTTTCCATTAGGAAGCTGGTTTAAATTCAGTTCCTTGTTTAAATTAAGTTCTAAATAGGAGCCCTAAAGGTCAGCTCAGATAGTTTTATTTTTTAAAAGATACTCTTCAGAAATTTTCATTCTAAAGATATTTATTTATTTATTTTTGGCTGTGTGAGCTCTTTGTCATTGCACTCAGGCTTTCTCTGGTTGTGATGAGCGGGAGGGGAGAGTGCTACTATTCTTGGCCCTGCACAGGCTTCTCTCGGGGAGTATGGTCTCCTGGGCTCACGGGCTTCAGTAATTGCAATTCTGGGCTCAGCAGTTGCAGTTCCTGGGCTCTAGGGCACAAGCTCAAAACTTGTGGCACATGGACTCAGTTGCTCCCCCAGGATATAGGATCCTCCTGGACCAGGAATTGAACCTGTGTCTCCTGCATTGTCAGGCAGATTCTTTATCACTGAGCCACCAGGGAAGCCCTACCGGATTTTTTTTTTCCTTTTTTTAAAAAAAAATAGTAATCATGTTTATTCTTACACTTCCAGTGTTGGATAAACTAATTCATCTCATGTCTTAAATTTCTTCAAATTACAATGCTATTGGGGATATACTGTTTAAGGTGACAAACTTAGAGCTACTTAGTAAATGCATCCTGGAGGGTTACAGCAGAGTATAGTGATCATAGTCCACAATATTGTACCCTTGAAACTTCATGTTAGCAGGCTCCATATCCAAGGATTTGACCAACTGCAGATTTTAAACATTAATTGAAAATGATTATCTAGAAAGATTCAAAACAACAAAAAAATTGAATTTCCTGCAAGCTTACAACTATTTGCATAGCATTTATATTGTATTTACAGCTATTTTCATGGTGTTTACACTGGATTAAGTATTATAAGATAATTAAGAGATAATTTAAAGTATATGGGAGAATGTGAGCAGGTTATAAGCAAATACTATTTTGTTTGTTGCTGTTCAGTCACTGAGTCATGTCCAACTCTTTGTGACCCCATGGACTGCAGAATTCAGCTCCTCTATCCTCCACTGTCAGAATTTGCTCAAATTCTTGTTCATTGAGTCACTGAGACTGTCTAACCATCTCATCCTCTGTAGCCCTCTTCTCCTCCTGCCTTTAATCTTTCCCAGCAACAGGGTCTTTTCTAGTGAGTTGGCTCTTCACACATGTGGCCAAAATGTTAGAGCTTCAGCCTCAGCATCAGTCCTTCCAATGAGTATTCAGGATTTTTTTTTTTTTTTTCCTTTAGGATTGACTGGTTGATTTACTTGCAGTCCAAGGGACTCTCAAGAGTCATCTCCAGCACCACAGTTCAGAAGCATCGATTCTGTGGGGCTAAGTCCTCTTGATGAACTCTCACATCCATACATGGCTGCTGGAAGAACCATGACTTTGGGGGAAATAAACTGCAAGTGGCAGACATTTTTTTTTTCCTCTTCCCAACACAAAATTCAAAGAGGCTTCTTTTAATTCTGTGTTGATGGCACCTGGTTGTGCCTTGAGCTAATCAATGTGATTTTCCTTATGGAAATGTTTTTCTTAAGCTATGTTAATGAAGCTATGTATTTGCTTTGGAATCTGCCTTTCTTCAAATAGGTTCTGCCTAAGACTAACCTTATTTTCTTTTCTCAAACCTTGGGTTGATAACGGCTCAACAAACCGCTATTCTTGTCTATTGTTTTATGGCCAGGGATGGCATGCCAGAAAGTGCCATTCCCTCTCAAAAATGTATCTTGTGGGAGAGGGGCCTGGTGAAACTCCCTCAGTCTTGAGGTGTCTCTGTTATCTGATTAGCAGCTCGCTAACAGACATAAAACACCTCGCTAAAAACTAGCAAACTGACGTTCTTTCTGCCCCCTTCTGATGTCTATGTCAGAAGCTTTCTCCATCTCTCTTATTCTTTAATAATTCTGCTACACAAAAAGCTCTGGTTGTCAAGCCTTGTCTCTGGCTCCAGGTCAAAATCCTCTTCTCCAGAGGTCACAAATCCTGGTGTAGCACGTGGCTCACAGCAGCAACCTCTCAGACCTTTGTCAGCAAAGTGCTATCTCTGCTTTTTAATAAGCTATCTGGGTTTGTCATAGCTCTCCTTCCAAGGAGCAAGCGTCTTTTAATTTCATGGCTGCAATCACCATCTGCAGTGATTTTGGAGCCAAAGAAAATAAAGCCAGTCACTCTTTCTACTTTTCCCCATCTATTTGCCATGAAGTGATGGGACTGGATGCCATGATCTTAGTTTTTTTTTTTTTTTTTTAATACTGAATTTTAAGCCAGCTTTTCACTCTCCTCTTTCACCCTCATCAGTAGGCTCTTTAATTCCTCTTCACTTCCTGCCAAGGTTTTTGATATTACTCCCAGCAGTCTTAATTCTAGCTTGTGATTCATCCAGCCCCATATTTCACAAGATGTACTCTGCATATAAGTTAAATAGACCGAGGGACAATATACAACCTTATTGTACTCCTTTCCAATTTTGAACCAGTCCATTGTTCCATGGCTGGTTCTAATTCTTGTTTCTTGACCTGCATACAGGTTTCTCAGGAGACAGGTAAGGTAGTCTGGTATTCTCATCTCTCTAAGAATGTTCCACAGTTTGCTGTGATCCACACAAAGTGTTTAGCATAGTCAATGAAGCCAATTTTTCCGAAATTCCCTTGCTTTCTCTATGATCCAAGGAGTGTTGGTAATTTGATCTCTGGTTCCTCTACCTTTTCTAAATTTGGCTTTTACTAGCAAATATTATACCATTTTTTAAAAAGGGTCTTGAGAGTTCTTAGATTTTGCTATCCAAGGGAGTTTGGCAAGCAATCACCCTCCAATAATAAGGGACAGCTCTATTACCAGTTACAAAGTTGCTAAGAAACTAGACTTTAGTTGTTCCTCATTCAAAAATTTAATAATGCTAGATTTTTAATTGTATATTTGTCTTAAAATGTCATAGCATGAGTTTTCAAATTTAGATACCTAATTTACCAATGATCTACTGTTCATAACCAAAGCATTTAACAAAAGAAGTGGTAGAGAAAGATTTTTAGAAAGTAAAGTACCTTGCCTATTAAAATACAAATCACAAAGCATTCTTAATGTTTAAGTGGTGACTGAGCAGTCATTCTTATGGAGCAGTTCTGAGTTGAAATATCTTACGAATGAGCAAAACAAGGGAAGAATGTGTACTTCCAACTATACTTAAATTTAAAACTATAGAACAGTCTTTTGGACTCTGTGGGAGAGGGAGACGGTGGGATGATTTGGGAGAATGGCATTGAAACATGTGTAATTTCATATATGAAACGAGTCGCCAGTCCAGGTTCGATGCACGATACTGAATGCTTGGGACTGGTGCACTGGGACGACCTAGAGGGTTGGTATGGGGAGGAAGGAGGGAGGAGGGTTCAGGATGGGGAACACATGTATACCTGTGGCGGATTCATTTTGATATATGGCAAAACCAATACAATATTGTAAAGTTGAAAAATTAAATTAAATTAAAAAAAAAGAAATTTAAAACAAAATAGCTTTCAATAACCAAAAGAAAACCATTTAGTTAATGGTTTTCTAACCATTCACTAATTTATATGTTGTGTGTGTTAGTGCTTCAGTCGTGTCCAGCTGTTTGTGACCCTATGGACTATAGCCCACCAGGCTCCTCTGTCCATGGAATCTCTAGGCAAAAATATTGGATTTAGGTATCCATTCCCTTCTGCAGGGGATCTTCCCATTTTACGGATCAAACCCAGGTATCCTGCATTGCAGGCAGTTTCTTTACCATCTGAGCCACCAGGAAAGCCATAATGTTTGTGTTAATATTAATCAAAATAAATACAAATTAGTAGCATATGCAATAAATCTGAATTTTGGTCTACTTAAGACTTTTCTTTAGCTGTTTTAATAGACTTTGCTGCCAAAATCAAAGCACAATTTGCTTATTTTTCATGTAGTAGCTTATTCTGTCCGGAGTAATTAAGAAAATGTTGCAACTGCAAAAGAAAGTCATCAAAGGATATTCCTTGTTTAGTATCTTCAGTATAGAAAATAGCATGATGGACCAAAATTTATTCAATTTTTATTATCAGTTTTTTTTCTCTCTACTTTCATTTTCTGGTGTGGTTGAAGGGAAGGGAGTTCATGAGAACAAGATTATTTTTAAAGAAATAATGAAAGATGACATCAGATATTAAGGTGGGGGAGTAACATGAGAGCTGTAGAAAGCAGGAGGGCTTGGAAAAATTTGGACCATAGATTAGTAAATATTAGAACTGGAAGGAACTGTAAAAAAAAAAAAAGAAAGAAAGAAACAAAGCATTGAATTCTCTCCTTTTATAAAAGAGACAGAACTTCACTCCCTACTCTCTCAAAATAAACTTGCAACTAGCCCAATATCACGTTTTGTGATATTTTCTTCAGCATCTTTTACTAATTTCTTATCTTTCCTTTTTTTAAAAAAATTAAACTATTGGACTAAAACAGTTCTCTCTTCATTCACCTCTTAGAATGTATGAGGAGGGCAAGACCAAAGAAACATCTCTACACAGAGGGGTTGTGTTCAAAACCAAATCGGTCCAATGAAAAGTACTCTTTAGGAAGTAAATTGCTTCAGTATTTCAATAAAGCTTCTTTCCATATGGTTTAATAATTTAGAAACCTTGCCAATGTTGGATTGAATCAGTCGAGTATTTTTGGTGTAGAGACAGGTGCAAAGAATGGAAACTCTCTTATTTGCCCGAGACAGGCAGAAATGAGTTTAAATAAAGCTTGGAAAAAAATGGAACAGTAAATATTTATAGAATAAGAGAAAGAGAGGGAGAAAGAGAAAGAGACTGATTCAGAATTGAGACAGAGACGTAAATATGGATAATGAGAGGAACTAGAAATATTTAAATCTAACCTGACGTTAAACTCAGGGGTGAAAAAATACATTTGGTAAGCAGCCAGATTCCCCACCTTGAAAGGTAAACATTTACAATGTACCAGAGATCAAGAAGTTTCTATAAATATTATGTCAGTCTTTCTCTCTCATTGTCTTTCATGAGAAATGGACCCACCACTGTGGGAAGACATCTGGAGTCCTCCCAGCATGTGCTATTGTAACCCTCATGGCATTCAACAGCTGTCAAAGAGGGAGGCACGCTGCAAACACCCTGGTTGGAAACTTGGAAGTTGACTTGGCCTCGCTGGTGAAGGAATCAGAAGCCCATTGTAGGCTGATTGCCATGCAGACGGTTTTGTGAGAATTTCTGGACCTCTTGAGTGCAACTCTGTAATAATCTTGTGGTTGCATGAAAGAAAAAAAGAACAAAAATGGTTTTCACTGAGTATGTATAATGGACCATTTTAGGAGACCAGAATATCCAGAACTTCACACCTCCCCTCCTGGTGCTCTTGTCCTGTGGAGACGCTGTAAACTCATGATTGAGGTTTGTTGGTCTTCCAAGCAGATGTGGAGTGGTCATGAATTCCTGAGCTAATATTCAGAGTTCATATTTAAGATGACAATAACTTGATTAGAATGTAGATGAGTGGTTGATTTTGCACACAAACAAAATCATCTTTTTAGGAAAAATGCATGTTTTGAAGGACAAGAATCAAACAAATAAGGACCTTGCAATTTTAATACTTCATGATGCATTTGAAAATAAATCTTCTTCAACAAGAAATTCTAAAGTAACTAGAAAAATAAAGAAACAGTTGATAAACCGATAGAAATGGAGCTGAGAAATATAGCATAGAACCTAGTTTATCATGATATTTTCCTTGTTTTTCTATTCTATTCCCAGGCTAAAGTTGTTTCTATGGTGTATGATTTTGGGCTGTTTGCAATATATTTCACATCTTGATAAATAGTAGATGGGGTTTAGAGCATCCCACCGTACTTGCTTCTCCCTGGGGTCACACAGCCTCAGTCTTTTCAGGAAAGAAAAGTCTCTTACTGTCACCACATATCACCCAAATGGCCAGCACTGAACCAAATGGTACAACCTGCTTTTCCCCTCAGGATTTACAGACACTCTCTGTAAAGTGCTGTCGATCTTATTAGTTTGCTCTGATCTGGGTAAATGCTATAGATATTTAGGCTCTGAGCTTTATAAGATATTTTGTTTAGTCTCATAAATATTTCTCGGCCCATAAAAACAAGCAGATAATTTAAAGCAACCATTGCAACTTTTTATTGTGGGACTTACAAATGTGTACTACAAAAACAAAATTTCAAAATCTATAATCTTCTAATTTATATCCCCTTCTCTACCAAAAAAAATTCCTAAAATTACAAACATATAGTATAAACACTAACCACATACATTATATGTATACTCAATACTCTATATTATGTTAATGAAAGAAAATGAAGGCTTTTATTTGGCTATGTATAAGGTTAAAAGAAGTTTCATTCATTTCCTTAACATATAACTAAGTGAAGAAGGAAAACTCAGGAACTTGATGGACTGGTATAATTAATCACGCACAATTGAAGCAATTTTCTTATAATTTGAATAGGTCCACAAAATTCTTTGGAGAAGAAAAAATAAAATTAAAATCTATCGATTATAATTCAGTCTATTCTTAACAATTGAGTAGGTGATTACTTAAAGGTCAATGAGAATTATACATATATTTCTAAAACAAATAATAAGTAACCATGGCTACTGAAATATTTCCAGTGAACACATGTGAAAACACTTAGTGGAAAGAAAGGAAAACCAAGTGGAAATATATCACTTGATGCAATGTACCAAAATTTGTCCAGAGAAAGGTCCTTATTAACAATCAGATATCAAAAAATGCACAATCCTAACTTGTGTATGATCATGGCAGAATTGTGTTGACCTGCCAGATGTTTCCACATCTGTGATACACCTGTTTAAACAGAACTATAGGAGAGGATGCAAAGAATAGGACTCTGGTAAAATGTAAATTTATTTCATAGTTGTATGCTCTATCATATCCTACTTTGTTTAAAACCCCTAATTTAATGTTCCTGTGATGAAGAATTTATTTTGAAGACATGACATTGCTCCATTTCTTCCGCTTTTTAAATCAAAATTAGATTACCTTTTACAAACTGAATAATAAAATTATTTTAAGATATATATATATATATATGTATAAATATGTAGTAGTGCTTTGAGTGAAGTAAAGGGTGCTAGAACTCTGAATGCTAATTTTGTTCCTGGTTTGCAAGTCACATACAGCCTTGATGTAGTTGTATATATTATAACATTATAGGATGAAGATATCATATTAAGGAGTAGAGCAAATCAGGCTTACACTGAAAGTCTTTGTGACTATCTAATTCTGCAAAACTCTCTCCATTCTCTGAAAATTGCTGTAAATCCTCTTTCTGCTGCTGCTGCTAAGTCGCTTTGGTCATGTCTGACTCTGTGCGACCCCATAGACGGCAGCCCACCAGCCCCCCCCGTCCCTGGGATTTCCAGGCAAGAACACTGGAGTGGGTTGCCATTTCCTTCTCCAATGCATGAAAGTGAAAAGTGAAAGGGAAGTCACTCAGTCGTGTCTGACTCTTCGCGACCCCATGGACTGCAGCCTACCAGGCTCCTCCATCCATGGGATTTTTGAGGCAAGAATATTGGATTGGGGTGCCATTGCCTTCTCTGATCCTCTTTCTAGTAAAAGGCAAAGGGAGAGACAGACAGAGAAGAAAGAAAAGAAATGGATGTACATGCATTTAATAGTGCTTATTATCAGTCATGAACTCATTTACTCCACAAAAATAACACACTCAATGTGAAAAACACAAATAAATATATTATAACTCTTAAGAGTATGGATCTGAGTTTTATTTCAACCAACATTTATGCAGGTATTATTGATTAGTTATTAATCAACAAGTATGTGTTAAGGCTGTAGAGACTAGGAACAAAAAATTTAATGAAATGAGATTCTCCTTGAATATTTACTTTGACTCCTTCTTGAAACAGGCTCTATATTTGTGTCACATGCATCTTTCAATCAATTATTATTTTCTTCTCTAGATATCCCATGAAGATTATGATCAAAATGAACACTTGAGTCAATTAGGTAGCCTATTGTCTTGTTTAGAATGCACTACACCTCATGCAAAGAGTTGACTCATTGGAAAAGACTGTGATGCTGGGAGGGATTGGGGGCAAGAGGAGAAGGGGACGACAGAGGATGAGATGGCTGGATGGCATCACTGACTCGATGGACGTGAGTCTCAGTGAACTCCGGGAGTTGGTGATGGACAGGGAGGCCTGGCATGCTGTGATTCATGGGGTCACAAAGAGTCAGACACGACTGAGTGACTGATCTGATCTGATTGTTACTAAACACAAGTTCATGTGTTTGATAGTTAGTGAGGCCAAATAAACCTACTGTCAGAGTCTGGAGCAGAGAAAGTTCTATTACATGGTCATGCAAAAAAAAAAAGGTGGGGGGGTGGGTTCAATGCTCCAAAACCCAAAACCCTGAACTCCCAGAAGAGTTCCAGCAAAGCATTTTTAAAGGTATGGTGGATGCAGGACATGGTTAGTTGTGGTAAACCTCTTGGTTCAAGAATGCTTACCTCCAACACAACAAATGTTATTCTCTGTTCGGCAACTTATCTCTATGTGAATGGACTCTTAAAGGTCAAAGTCTTGAGAAATGGGCTATCCTATATACTTTAGGCTATAGCCCACATAACTCCAGAAAGAATGAAGAGATGGAGCCAAAGCAAAAACAACACCCTGTTGTGGATGTGACTGGTGATGGGAGTGGATGTGACTGGTGATGGAAGTAAAGTCCGATGCTGTAAAGAGCAATATTTCATAAGAACATGAAATGTAACAGGCAAATGTGGCCTTGGAATACAAAACAAAGCAGGGCAAAGGCTAAAAGAGTTTTGCCCAGAAAACGCACTGGTCATAGCAAACACCCTCTTCCAACCACAAAAGAGAAGACTCTACGTGGACATCACCAGATGGTCAATACCAAAATCAGATTGATTATATTCTTTGCAGCCAAAGATGTAGAAGCTCTATACAGTCAGCAAAAAGAAGACTGGGAACTGACTGGCTCAGATCATGAACTCTTTATTGCCAAATTCAGACTTAAATTGAAGAAAAGTATGGAAAACCACCAGACCATTCAGATATAAGCTAAATCAAGTCCCTTATGATTATACAATGGAAGTGAGAAATAGATTCAAGGGATTAGATCTCATAGACAGAGTGCCTGAAGAACTATGGATGGAGATTCGTGCCATTGTACAGAAGACAGGGATCAAGACCATCCCCAAGAAAAAGAAACATAAAAAGGCAAAATGGTTGTCTGAGGAGGTCTTACAAATACATGGGAAAAGAGAAGTGAAAGGTAAAGGAGAAAAGGAAAGATATACCCATTTGAATGCAGAGTTCCAAAGAATAACAAGGAGAGATAAGAAAGCCTTCCTCAGTGATCAGTGCAAAGAAATAGAGGAAAATAATAGAATGGGAAAGACTAGAGACCTCTTCAAGAAAATTAGAGATACCAAGGGAACGTTTCATGCAAAGATGGGCTCAGTAAAGGACAGAAATGGTTTGGGCCTAACAGAAGCAGAAGATATTAAAAAGAGATGGCAAGAATACACAGAACTATACAGAAAAGATCTTCATTTCCTATAATGTTATAATCTAGACAGCATATTAAAAAGGAGAGACATTACTTTACCAACAAATGTCCATCTAGTCAAAGTTATGGTTTTACCAGTAGTCATGAATGGATGTGAGAGTTGGACCATAAAGAAAGCTGAGCATGAAAGAATTGATGTTTTTGAACTGTGGTGTTGGAGAAGACTCTCAAGCATCCCTTGGACTGCAAGGAGATCCAAATAGTCCATCCTAAAGGAAATCAGTCCTGAATATTCATTGGAAGAACTGATGTGGAAGCTGAAACTCCAATACTTTGGCTACCTGATGCAAAGAACTGACTCATTTGAAAAGACCCTAATTCTGGGAAAGATGGAAGACGAGAGGAGAAGGGGACGACAGAGGATGAGATGGTTGGATGGCATCACCGACTCAATGGACACGAGTTAGAGTAAATTCCGGGAGTTGGTGATGGACAGGGAGGCCTGGCACGCTGTAGTCCATGGGATCACAAAGAGTCAGACATGACTCAACGACTGAAGACGACCATATTCTTTTAGGAAAAGCACAGAGCTAGCATGACTAAGGCAAGAAGGCGTAAAGGTTAAAGTAAGAGATCAAATATGGAGTCAGATTTATTCTTCCCTGTTATGCTATTTTGCATCCCATTCAACATGCCTTATCTTTAGAAAAGATAGCTTAGGTATTCACTACTATTGATAGTGACAATATATTTGGGCTGTTTTTTCAAGATAAATTGACTGAAAATAATGCAATTCTATATTTATTAAATCAGTACAAGTGTTTAATTCTCCATTTCTTAACTCTTTTTAATGTTTTACTTTTTCAAAGAATATACTGTGGCTGAAAGTATTTCTAAGTAGTAAATGATGATCACAATGTAACTCTGTTCTTTTGATTTGCTTTAGCATTTGGTGCACTAAGTTGCTTGAACGTAATATATAAAGGCAGCCATAGTTAACACTTCTTTCTCTTTTTAAGACAAAATAACCTTCTGCATTTTTCTCCAACTTATATTTTATACAGCAGGAATCCTGTGAACTTGGTAGTGAATTCCTGTAATTACCTAGGGAATCTTGCTTCCAGACTCATGGCTATGTGCCCAATTTCAAATTACTGCTTTCATAATAGCTCTTGAGAATAACTTTTTTTAACACTTTAATAATTGTTACTTACATTGTTTCAACTCTTCTTTCTGGTTATTGCTTTAGTTCTTTGGTTTCCAGACAGTTCAAGGAATTCAATATTCTTTGAATCCTCCTATTTCTGTGAATTTAACTGATTATTTATCTTCCTTTAACCTATTTACAAAGGTTATCTATGTGTATTCTATTAATTGAAGAAATGGCAACCCACTCCATTATTCTTGCCCAGAGCGTTTCATGGACAGAGGAGCCTGGAGGGCTACAGTCATGGGGTCGCAAAGAGTTGGGCACGAATGAGTGACTACACTTTCACTTTCCACTTTTTCACTGTATATCACTCAATTTGCCTGTTTACTACAGTTCTGTAACAGAGAAGAGCAAAGGCTCCACATTAGACCTATTCCATTAGCTCTTTTGTGCTCTGTTTCCTTGCTTAGTCATGCTCACTCTACACCTTTATAAAAGAATGTGGTTTACAGCCCAAAATATACATAATAGTGGGTCTTCCCCGGTGGCTCAGTGGTATAGAATTTGCCAGCCAAGCTGGAGATCTGAGTTGGATCACTGGGATGGAAAGATCCCCTGGAGAAGGAACTGGCTACCCACTTCAGTATTCTGGCCTGGAGAATTCCATGGACTGTATAGTCCCTAAGGTTGCAAAGAGTCGGACACGACTGAGTGACTTTCACTTTCACTTTCATACATAATAGCCCTTTGTTAATGCTCTGCTTTCCAGAGCATTTCCAATGACCTTTTCCATTGAGAGCAGAGAACAATATATGTCTTGTTGGAGGCTTACAGGAACATTGTGACCAGACCCTTGTAAACAGTGGCAAGAACAAAGGATTCTGACACCAAGAAATTTGTGACAACCAGCCATGCCCTCTCCACTTTTAGTAAAAACGAAGCCTGAACTCTAGCTTGGCTAAGATGGTTCTTTGGGACACTAGTCCCCATCTTCTTGGTCTACTGGCTTTCCAAATAAAGGTGCTATTCCTGGCCTAACACCTCTTCTCTTGATTTACTGGCTTATTCTGTGACGAGCAATAAAAGCTTGAACTCTATAACAGTTTTTAATTAAACTATTTTGGTTAACTTGCTTTCCCAGTCATCTCTTCTGGACAAAAACATGAAAGCATAAAAAATATATAAAGTTTAAAAAGTAAAAATGACCATCAGTGGCTGGAGTGCAAGGTCCATGTAGAATAGCTGCAGAAGGTGTGCCTTGATTTAAGAAAGTTGTATGGAGTTTAATGTAGACAATCTTGAACTTTGTCCTTGGAATTAAATACAGTAATGGGCAAGGAATGCCAAAGTCTTTAAAATGATCACATGATATTATATATTTAAAAAACACAGAATTCTGGTTACCAGGCAATAAATAATAAAATAATATCCCCAAGAAATAATCCAAGTGAGCTGAGTAGTCATAATGAATTAAGAGCAAGAAAAGAGACTCAAATTAATCTTGCAAAACTAAATGACTGTTGAGGGGTAATGTTTTTATGTGTGTAATAATTGTTCTGGCATGTTTCCGCCTCAGAGAAGTTCTGACTCTCTTTTAAGAAAACTGGGAATAGCTTGCCAAATATATTAGCTAAGCTGTAAGAAACTGAGGCAACAAGGCCGTTTTGTTTGAAGAACTAAAACTTAAATATTTTAAAATAGGGAGAAGTTCTAATATTATGCATTATAAGGTTAGAGACTTACATTTTGGCAATATGTGGGTAGAAGTATAGTCAATGTTCTTATGGAGCTTACAGTTCAGTGAAGAATATATTAAAAAATAAATAGTAAAAATAATAACACTTAAATGCGGACTCTAAAAAGTAATACAAATGAATCTATATAGAAAAGAGAAATAGACTCTGAGACACAGAAAATAAACTTATGATTACCGAAAGGGAAAGGGGGGGCAGGCATAAATTAGGAATATGGAATACATGGATACAAATGCCTATACAGAAAATAGACAATAAGAATTTACTGTATAACAAAGTTACATTCAATGTCTTATAATAGCCTATAATGGGAAATAATCTGAATATATATATTCATATACATATTCACATATATAAATGACACATTTTGCTCTACACCTAAAACTAACACAATATTGAAAATCAACATTTCAATGAAAATAATACTAACCTCAGAAAATATTGCAAAATTGCAATTTTAAAAACTTCTATGGTGGATATACACCATTTTGCAAACTTGGCAAGGGAAAAGACCTTATTTTCTGTTATTCTGTTCCTACCAATGCTTAGAGGATTTTTTGCATGCTACACTATTTTGTTACACTGCACCAAAGTCAGATATCAGTACTTATTAGCTTACTTATATTTCACCACACAGGGGGAAAAGAGGAAAGAAAACCAAAGGTTAAGAGCAAATTGAAGTTATTTGTAAATATTTAAAAGCATTACACAAAGACACTCATCTTTCTGTAGGTGGGCCAGAAAACTAATTTTATGATTTCTATTGGTTATTAATGTAGAGGAAATTAATAAGCTGTCTAATTTAAAATACCATAAGATAAAAAGCAAAACAGTGTTTCAGAAGTAAAAATGTACTTTCTAAATACAAAGAAATAGATAATGCACAGACAAGAAATACACAAAGGTGACACTCAGCAGAATGGTGAGCAAAACTTTCAATGAGGATTAAGTTCTCTGCATAAACAAGAGAAATTAGATTGAATTTAATCATGAAATAGTCATAAAGCAACAAATTAAATGCAAGAATGATAAAAGACATAAGCAAAGGGTAGTTTATATACTGGAGACAAAACTTAAGATATATTTGGAAACATAGTGATAAAGAAACTGTTCTAAGATAGTTATCCATAGGCATTTCTTCCCATCTTCTGAGCTTTTGAGTCACTTCTGAGTCACTTCTAAGTCACTGAACAGGCAGTTTTTTAGAGAATGTGTTTTATAGTGAATGGGCATGAGAGATAGAGATGGGGCTTCCCTGGTAGCTCAGCTGGTAAAGAATCCACCTGCAAGGCAGGAGACCTGGGTTCGATCCCTGGGTTGGTAAGATCCCCTGGAGGAGGGCATGGCAATCTGGTTCAGGATTCTTGCCTGGAGAACCACCATGGACAGAGGATACTGGCAGGCTACAGTCCATGGGGTCACAAAAAGGGACACGACTGAGTGACTAAGCACAGCACATGAGAGACAGAGATAGTATTTCCCAGTGGGGCAAAAGGCAGACGTGTTTGCTTTCCAAAATAATAAAGATGTCATCCTCTGAGGCAAAGTTGGGGCACGTTTGTCAGCAACTCCTCATAAATTAGAATTTTCCTAAGCTCAGCTGTGGCATGACCCACTGAGTGTACACATCTATCTAGGCTGCTCCGCATTGTTCCTATGGGATTTTACAGGCAGAGGGAACCAATATGAATGGAGTTCCTTCTGCCTGCCATGCCTTGAGTAATAAGTCCTATGTCTTTGATCCTGGGGTCTTGTGTCTTCCTTCAGCATCCATGAAATTCTAGAAGACTAAATTAGCTTACAAGCATGGTAAAATCTCAAAAGATATTTCACAGTTCTTAACAAATACCTATTTTACTTAAAATACTGTAATTAGTTAAAATTTCTTCAATGTTTACCAAGAAGCTTTTTTCAGAATTTTTCAACTGTTACTGGGGAAAAAAAAAATTGTTTCACTCATATAACAGACCCAGTTGTTTGAAAACTACTTTTGTAAGAAACTTCTAAAAGTCCAAGATAAGAGCTAAAAGACAGAAAAAATGCTCAAATATTCATATGCATTTTCCAGTATTGGTAGCATTTTAATACCAAAATATGTAAAACAGCCATCAACTACAAGATCCAAAGCAGTATTACAAATGAAAATATATTAAATTCAATTAAACTGAATATTAAGATAATGATCTAACATGACCAAAATGAAAAATTCAACTCAATGGGGATTTGAAATAATCAGTCTAATAAGAGAACATATCACGGCAGCAGGTTAAATAAAGTAAACTTATAATGCTCATAATACATGACCAAACCTTTAGAAAAATAAGAATGAGGACGTTACCTCACCACGAAAGTGAACATCTGTTTCAAACAAATAATAGTGAATTTCTACATTTGAGTTTCTTAATACATGTCTAAGCAAGATTCAACTGGAACAAAAGAATTCCATGTTAAAATGTATGATTTGGAAATGCGGGTTAGATATTCTCTTCTTGGGGATTTGATGTTAAGTTAGATAAAAGCTGAAATAAAATTAAATTGGAGCACAGTTATGACATGGTATCAATTTGGATTATTTTATAAAAGAGAAAGGATATGGTCAAAATGTGTCTCTTCATCTTCTTTTACTTTACCTCTCTGCCAAAATGATAAAATTTCCCTCTGGCTGGGTGCTTTGTTCAAAAATGATAGTCATTTTTCTTTATATATTTTTAATTAAACTTCCATATTTGGCCAAAAATAGCTTGACTAGATAAGAGAACGGCTTGTGCTTAATACAGGACAATAGCTAGGAGTGACTTGTGCTGAGAAAGGCTTTCTCTTTGTTTTCCCTGAGACATATCTGTACTAGGGTAAGGAAATTATAAAATGGCCATTTAAAAGTTTTGAGTGATATTGCCTAAAATTAATTCTACTTATCAGATGTGAACTTTAGCTACATGAAATCAGACCTTTCTATGTAGTCCTAAATATAACAGACTTCCTGGCATCCTGTGAATCTTGTAATACATGGAAGAGGGCTGCAATATATTTCAATGAGCTCTTTTTACAATCCAAAAATGAATATCATTAATTACATGCATAAGCAATTTAAGAAAATTCCTATCAGTGTCATGGGTTTTTAATATGTTCTTTAGCATTCATTGAAAGTAACTTGTTTTTTAGGTTACCAACTTTAAAAATAGATTAATTGCTTTCAATACCATTCCTTGAGGACTGTCTCAATTTGCAGGAATAAATTTCTGCTCTTCAAAAAGTGCATGCAGCATTCCACCATGCAATTGCTTGGCAGTATTAGAATAATTATAGCTGATCTATCATTAATCAAGTACTTATTGAACATTTTGCCAAAAGTACAGTGTTCCATAAAAGAACATACTTAAAATAATGATGATTGATATTTATCATATGATTGGGAGATGTCATTGCTCCACTTATATTAACTTAATCCTCAACTATTTACGTGATAAATTGCATTCTCATTTCATAAACAATAAACTGAGTCGTAGAGAGGTATGGTGGTCACAGAGGGGTCAGTGGAAGTGTTAGACTTCGAGTGTCCTACCTCCAGGGTAGAGCACATAGCCACTTTGCTATAGTTTGTACAAGAATAAAACACAGGTCTGCCTAGAGGGCTACCGGAGAAGGCGATGGCACCCCACTCCAGTACTCTTGCCCGGAAAATCCCATGGATGGAGGAGCCTGGAAGGCTGTAGTCCATGGAGTCGCTGAGGGTTGGACACGACTGAGTGACTTCACTTTCACTTTTCACTTTCATGCATTGGAGAAGGAAATGGCAACCCACTCCAGTGTTCTTGCCTGGAGAATCCCAGGGACGGGGGAGCCTGGTGGGCTGCCGTCTATGGGGTCGCACAGAGTCGGACACGACTGAAGCAACTTAGCAGCAGCAGCAGCAGAGGGCTACGTGCCTTGTACAACATGCAAGCAAATAATTACATTAGACAAGGAGAAGTATTATTCAAAGAGGTAAGTACGAAATACATAAGACAAAGGACTTTTTCACTATAGAATTAGTCATTAAATGGGGAAATTTACTTATTCTAGATGTCTACTACAAAACAGATTAATCTTTGATACCTGTGCAAAAAATGTTATCCTAGTTGTAAAAATGTGCCTGCCTAGCTGCTCCCTCAAAAACTTAAATTGCATTATTAAAAAGATTAATGGGGAGATTTTCGTTTCTTGTGAGAAGAGATTAAACTAGTTATCAAAAAGAATTTTTTTAAAGGACATTTGGGAAAAATTCTTAAGAGCCTCTAAATGGTCAGATATTTGTAAGAAATCACCAAACTTATCTTGAGGTAGAAGTGAGAATTCAGCGATAGATACAAATGAGAAAAAAAAAGTACTCTTCCCATAACATATCGGCAGAACTGAAAGTTCTGAAGTTTTATTTTTACAAACTTAAAACAGTGAATGGGTCAAAATATCAAAGCCATTTATTCACAGAAGGTAAAGAGTGAAAGAGGAAGTGCTCCCACAATAAGTTGTGTCTCCAAAAACACCCTGAGGTTGAGAGTAGATAAGAAATGGAGAAGTTTTCACATGATCCAAAACTCGGGCATCTTTCAGGGTACATGTCTTAAAGCTCTTCTGGAGGAATGTAACACAAATTGTTTCTTGAGGAAGGTATCTTCACCCTAGCTATCAATTAATTCTAAACTATTCAGAACTGTCAATATCTAGTAAAAATATTCACAAACACAGCAAACATGTAATGACATAACTGGTATAATAACATGCCTACTATAATAACATAACTAGCAGAGACAGGCTTCCCTGGTGGCTCAGCTGGTCAAGAATCTGCCTGCAATGCAGGAGACCTGGGTTCCATCCCTGGGTTGGGAAGGTCCCCTGGAGAAGGAAAAGGCTGCCCACTCCAGTATTTTGGCCTGGAGAATTCCATGGACTATATAGTTCATGGCGTCGCAAAGAGTCAGACACGGCTGAGTGAATTTCACTTTCAGTAGAAACTACAAACAATATAAATAGACCTGCAAAGACTTCATATATTGGAATCAGGCATAGACTACAAAATAACTTCATTTTATATGTTTTAAGAAATAGAGAATACATTTTAAAATAAAAATAGGAAATAGGAACTAAAACAAGCAGCACAGGAAAAGTGGTAAAGAATAAATAAAAAATAAACATTAAAAACTCAATTGGTGGATTTAAAGGCAGGTTAAAAATAGTTAAATGAATGAATTACTGAATTAGAAAACAAATTAAAATAAATAATCCAGAATTCAGCACTGGGACGACCCAGAGGGAGGGTATGGGGAGGGAGTAGGGAGGAGGGTTCAGGATGGGGAGCACGGGTATACCTGTGGTGGATTCATTTTGATGTTTGGCAAAACTAATACAATATTGTAAAGTTTAAAAATAAAATAAAATTAAAAAAAGAAAAAAAAATGTACTGTAAAAAGTAAAAAAAAAATAATAAAATAAAATAAATACTCCAGAATTCAGCATGAGGGAAAAGTCGACAATGCAGGATATATTTTAGACAAAACAAGCATAGGAAAAAGGACTAGTTAATTGAAATTTCAAAAGAAGAAGGAGATTAATGGTTCCAAAAAAAATATTTGAAGAGATAGAAGTTGAAAATTTTCCATAACTGATGACAGGCCTTATGTCATAAATTTAGGAAGTCCAACGAAACCCAAATCATATATGTAAGGAGAAATACAAGTCTAAACATTTCATAGGGAAACTTCATACAGGAAAAGAAAAAAAGAAAAATTTCTAAAGCAGTCTGAGGAAAAGTATAAATTCTCTTCAAATGAGTTGTGGTTGGAGTGACCGCTGATTTTCCACCTGCAGGAAGGGGAAGGCTTCCTCTGAGGGCTGGGAGGAAGAATTTATTCCTTGTCTCTCCCCTAGCTTCTGGCAGTTGCTGGCAATCCTTGCTGGCCCTGGGCTTGTTGACGCATCAGCTGATCCTGCCTTCACTGTACCTGGCATTCTCCCTGTTCATGTGTGTCTGTCTCTACATTTCTCCTTTTCCAAGGACATCATTAGAGTAGTGGCCCACCATAATGCCACACGATAAGGGGCATTATGATAAAATTGATTACGTCTCAGGAATGTAAAGTGTATAAAGATTAGGAAATTAAAATATCAAGAGATAGATATTATATACATGCTGCTGCTGCTGCTAAGTCGCGTCAGTCGTGTCTGACTCTGTGTGACCCCACAGACAGCAGCCCAACAGGCTCCTCCGTCCCTGGGATTCTCCAGGCAAGAACACTGGAGTGGGTTGCCATTTCCTTCTCCATTATATACATATACATACATAAATACTACAGATAGATGTATATAAAGAGTAAAATGATAAAACTTTAGAATGTATCATAAAGTATATTTGTATGATTTCAGAGTAGAGATTTCATAAACATGGTATAATGAGCACTAAACAAAAAGGTAATGATACATTAACATTTCTTTGTAAGTTTCCATAAAGAGTAATACAAGTCACACAGTGGAAGAATATATTGATAACACATTTGACCAAAAAAAGTATTCAAATAAAGGAATAACATCCAAAGGGAAAATGACAAAATACCAGAACAGACTGAAATAGATATTCTGAAAACAAATAACCATTTAAACATATATGTTTAATTATTTTTACATATATTCAACAAAGGACAGGACAATGGAATAAAGAGAAATGAACAAAGTTAAGGAAAATAAGGACTACTCTATTTCCCCTGCAAAAGCACTAGAAATAAAAGCTTATCCAGAAGACTACCAACTTGTTTTTTTTTTAATTGAGCAATTTATTGATGTTATGGTATAAAAAATTCCTACAATCTCATGCCGAAGAGATGAAACGTGATTGGAGAAATGTGGTGATATTATAACTGGCCCCATCTCCTACATTCCTCTTGAAGTAACTTTATTATCAGTGGTTCCTTTTCAGATGCACTACCTTTTTATACTTTATAAGATTCTTCAGGTGTTTGTTTATGTATTAAATACATGTTTGTATTCTTTTCTATTAAACTTTTTTTTAATTACAAAAGTATGATAACATATTTACAAGACACTTGGAAAATACGGAACAAAGTTACATACAGTTCCACTATATATAACCAGTATTTTTAATAGATAAATTAAGCCTTTTAGCTAGAATTTCAATATCACGTTCTCAAAAATTAGTAGAATGATTAGACTTAAAAGTAGGAGGATATAGTAGATCTGAAAAGCACTATGAACAAATTCAACATAATTAAACCTTATACAATTTTCACACAACACTACCAACGCAGGAGACAATGGTTTGATCCCTTATCCGAGAAGATCCCACAGGCCTCAGAGCAACAAAGCCAGTGAGTCACAGCTGCTGAGTCAGCGCTCCCGAGCCAGGGCGCTGCAACGACTGCGCGCGTGTGCCAGGACTACGGACGCCCGCATGCCCTACAGTGTTCCAGGAGAGAAGGCTGCGTACCACAGAGAGCAAAGACCCAGCACAGACCAAAATACATAAACAAATACATAAAATGAAACAAACAAACAAACAAACAAAATATGCTTTAAAAAATAGCATTCACCAACGTAACCTAAGAGATCTATTGGTAAATGTATTCTTTCTTAAAAGAATTCTTTGTTGCCTTTAAAATTTTATTTGTTTATGCATTTTGTCTGTGCTGCATCTTCACTGCTGCTCAGGCTTTTCTCTTGTTGCGGAGAGTGGGGGCTATTCTCTAGTTGTGATGGACCAGCTTCTCGCGGAGCCCTGACTCTAGGATGACTCTTCAGATGCTGGAGCTCATGGGCTCAGTATTTGCGGCTCTGGCCCGAGGCCTTCGCGCGCTGGCCCAGTCGTTGCGGTGCCTGGTTGCTCCACGGCAGGTGGGGTCTTCCGGGACAGGGATCAGACCCAGGTCTCCTGAACTGGCAGGCACATTCTTTACCACTGAGCCACCAGGGAAGCCATTTGTATTCTTTAACAGTCTCTTCATCCGGCGTCATCCTTGGCGAATAATTTGATATAGCATAATTCATTTGTAAATATGCATTCTGAAGTTCATATGACGGCACTAAAAATATAGCTGCATTTAGTAACCATTTTGTAAGTAGACATGCGGCTGTGAACTAATGTTTTTGTCTCCCCAAAGTTTATCTGTTGAAGCTTTAACTCACAATATGACGGTGTTAGGAGGTGGGGCCTTTGAGAAATCATTAGATTAGAGGAGGTGGGTCGCTCTGATGCGCTTCCAGTCTTTATAAGAAGAGGAAGACTGGCGCTTGCCTTCTCGCCACCGTGTGAGGATACGCTGAGAAGATGGCAGTCTGCCCGCCAGGAGAACCCTCACCAAAACTCCGGTCGGCTGGCACCTTGGTCTGGGACTTCCTAACCTCCGGAACTGCTCAAAAATAATGCATGTTGTTTAAGACACTTAGTCTGGGGTTTTGTTATTGAAGCCTGAGTTAAGACAGTTGTCGTTTAAAAATTGCTCCCAAATTTTAAATTTTTCCTTGAGTCTCTAGAAGATCAAGCTTCCCACTGATTCTGAATGATAACTTCTCCTTTTTGGGAGAAGTACAATTTACACATATTTTTGTAAATGCAACAGCATATTTAGAAGTTCTCATTTGTAATTATCCTTCTGACATGAGATAGTAAGCGCAGTTATATTTCTTTGATTGTTGTCATCTTGTATAGAAACATTTTTTGTACTTTAAATGTATTCTATTTCTGACTTAATATAATTTGTTTTTTTCACATGGTCCACATCTGTTCCAGGTAAAGATATTCTATCTCTTTTCAGAGCTATTGTATTTATATTAGTGATGCAAATAAAGTATTCTGGCATAGCGTAGTCAGTTTTTATATTAGTTAAATGCCAGAGAGAGTACAAAGATATTAGAACCAAACTTTGTATTCACTATAATTAAATATAATTGGTTTCTTAAAAAAAAAAAAAAACAGATAATATTAAGAAAGCATAACATGTTTTAATAATATATTAATTTTACTTTATTTTAAGATATAAAAAATAGCTTATAGTAAGTAACTTACCATGTGTCTCCCAAAATGACAACTCAAACGCATTTTAGTAATGAAAACTTTTCCGTATGGCATATAACCAGGAACTGATTTTAAAAAAAAGCTGATAATATATTATGACATGATTATTGACACATCTTTAATATGGTAGAAATTATTTTTGGTTTTTCAACTTTCAACTAGGCCTTAATTCATAAATGGCTTTTATATTCGAAGTCAAAGACTGGATACACTACATTGACTTTCTTTAATTTTATGTACAATTATAGTCAAATCTGACTGGATGGACATGAGTTTGAGCAAGCTCCGGGAGTTGGTGATGGACAGGGAAGCCTGGCGTGCTGCAGTCCACGGGGTCGCAAAGAGCTGGACACGCACGACTGAGCGACTGAACTGAACTGATAGGCAAATCTATCACTCTTGGCTCAATTTGTAATACAGAAATGATCTCTGATTTTAACAAAGGAAGTAAGGCATGTTATGCAAGCCTTTAGATATTTAGAAAATTGTTGCAGACTGGCGAATTCCAAGTTGCAAAATTTATACCAACTTGAAATTTATCGCAGAGGGGTCAGAGATGTGATGCACCACAGCTTCCCCACTGTCAGCCTGCGGCCTTAGAAGGAAGAAAGTGGTGTCTGCTTCTTTTCAGCCCACCAAACTTCCTGTGAATGCATCTTATTGGTGCAACCTAAACTGTACATGTAACACTGGAGGCAAAGATTTTTGGAAGTATTACAGACATTCAGCACCTAATACTCAGGAAATCACGGATGGGTTGTAAATGTTCTAAGAACCAACAGAGAATGTTCAGGGCACTCCTCCACAAAAGTAAGTGTTGGAAGATAAAAAGTGGACATAAGTTACAAACCCTGCATGGCAAGGTTGAATTACTACAGTGTAACTTTTCTTTTATGAAATCAAACCTATTCATTAAAATAAAGACCGAGATTTCAGAATCCTCCTCATCTTTTCTCCCCTGGTTGTAGCTCCCAATGTGACTATTTATCACATGCATCTGCCCTCAAATACATACAAACCTTGTAGGAAAAAACTCAGAAAAATTATTTTAAGGCATTTTGCAGGCCTTGAATGAAATCACACTATTAGTGAAAAAAATATATGTTCCATGATTATAATGAAAAATGCATACGTAGACAGAAAACCCATTTGTTTTTCTCTGTGACTAATTTTCAGTGATTAAAAATAATGGATGGTTTACTCTTTTCTTTTTTTTCTAAGCATAGGCTTTCATTAATAAAGAAATATTCCTTGTATGTGTCATCAAGATATGTTATTAGCCATTTTCTTTTTTCCACACTGTTTATTTGAAATGATATCATATTTTTATAATGTATGGTGTAAAAAAGCTATATCTTTTGGCACAAGTATAGCATTTGTTGGCTATAGAATGAACATTTTTGGCCCTCCCATTATACTGTGTTTTCATATTATTAGCTAACCACACAACTAAAAACTCGGGCAAGGCCACCACACAAGAGGAACCCCAGGCTTGATAAATATAACCAGCTGTCTCAAACCCCCAACTCTTTTCTTTTCTTGGCACTGAGCCTTCCCTGGAAATGCATCATTTCTGAAAGATCATTCCTACATAATCAAATATATGCAAAGGAACTGCCCCTTTCTTTTTATGTCTTTTACAATTAAGACTCACAAATTCCCACAAAGCAAATTAAATCCAAACTCTGTCTTCAAGCTGATTGAATAAATATATTAAATGTGGTAGAAATGTGGGGACATTGTGTTTTTCATTTCTTGAGTTTACAACAGCATAATATATATATATTCCCCTATTCCCATAGTCAGGCTTAATGATTTCTAATATTTGTTTTTCTATGAAAGTGTCTTTCTAATTGTATTCTTGCCTTTTATTTCTATAAATATTGATTCCAGACCAGCTTCTCACAGGTATCAGTTCAGTTCAGTTCAGTCGCTCAGTCGTGTCTGACTCTGCAACCCCATGAATTGCAGCACGCCAGGCCTCCCTGTCCATCACCAACTCCCGGAGTTCACTCAGACTTGTGTCCATTGAGTCAGTGATGCCATCCAGCCATCTCATCCTCTGTCATCCCCTTTTCCTCCTGTCCCCAATCCCTCCCAGCATCAAAGTCTTTTCCAATGAGTCAACTCTTAGCGTGAGGTGGCCAAAGTTCTGGAGTTTCAGCTTTAGCATCATTCCTTCCAAAGAACACCCAGGACCGATCTCTTTTAGAATGGACTGGTTGGATCTCCTTGCAGTCCAAGGGACTCTCAAGAGTCTTCTCCAACACCACAGTTCAAAAGCATCAATTCTTCGGCACTCAGCCTTCTTCACAGTCCACTCTCACATCCATACATGACCACTGGGAAAACCATAGCCTTGACTAGACGGACCTTTGTTGGCAAAGTAATGTCTCTGATTTTCAATATCCTATCTAGGTTGGTCATAACTTTCCTTCCAAGGAGTAAGCGCCTTTTAATTTCATGGCTGCAGTCACCATCTGCAGTGATTTTGGAGCCCAAAAAATAAAGTCTGACACTGTTTCCACCGTTTCCCCATCTATTTCCCATGAAGTGATGGGACCTGATGCCATGATCTTTGTCTTCTGAATGTTGAGTTTAAGCCAACTTTTTCACTGTCCACTTTCATCAAAAGGCTTTTGAGTTCCTCTTCACTTTCTGCCATAAGGGTGGTGTCATCTGCATATCTGAGGTTATTGATATATATATATAATTAATCTTTTATTGGTCTTCCCTGGTGGGTAGCTCAGAGGCAAAGAATCCCCCTGCAATGCAGGAGACTCTGAGATGTGGGTTTGATGCCAGGGTCAGGAAGATACCCTGGAGGAGAAATTGGCAACACACTCTGGTAGTCTTTCCTGGAACATCCCACAGACTGAAGAGTCTGGCAGGCTACAGTCTATGGGTTGCAAAAGAGTTGGATGTGACTAACTAAACAATAAAAAAATCTTTCCTTGAGATAGATATCTGGTCCGTTCAGTTCATACAGTCTTTCTTGTACAATTCTAAATTTCATTCTGAGAGTCCTTATGAAATTTCCTGCAGATATGCATAAATACCTCTTAAAGTGTTCTCAGGTCTATGCAGTTATAAAACACTAGAAGAGATTAAGTAATATCAGCAATGACTTCCAAAGCTTTGTATAGTGGCTAACACATTTAATAACCACTTACTTATGGGCATAAATTGAATGAAACTGAGTTGGTCTAGAGTAGACCATTTTCCCCTGGAGAAGGAAATGGCAACCCACTCCAATATTCTTGCCTGGAAAATCCCATGGACAGAGGAGCCTGGTGGGCTACAGTCCATGGGGTCAGAGTCTGAAACAGCTGAGCACGCTCACACCAAGACCGTGTTTAGCAGTTCTTTTGAAGGAACAGCTTTAAGGCCAGTCCCTATAACTCAGGGCCACAGCACTGAAGTAAGTTAAAAACAAAAATTAAATAAATTTTTAAAAAATTCAGAAAATCATCTGGAAATTTTCTGAAATTGTTAATGGACTTTTTAAAAAATATTTTTAAAATATTTTTTCAAATATCAATTTGATATTAAACAGGATATATGGAACTGTTACCTATATTCTTGATCTGATGTAATTTTAAAACAAAGACTTCACATGGAAGATTTTTTTTTTCTGAGTTTAGCATTAATATAAAATTAATTTAATATATGGAAAGCATCTTTGCTAAGATGGTCCACATTGGACTTTTGGCTCTAAATTAAGATCTATAATTATTTATTTTCTCATGAAATGTCTATGATCCCTCTTATCTTATGTCAAGTATCATTGACGTTTTGCTTACCCCCACATATTCAGTTCCTAATACATAGCTGTTACACGTATGTGTTGAGTGAACCAGTGAAGGAAAACTAACTGCGATTTCAATCTTCCTAGAGTCTGGAAGATTTTCTAGAAAGTTTCAAAAGTCTAAAAACACTAGGACTTTTCTAAACATTCTGTTACTGAAGTCATGCATGCTTCTAAAACTATAATTGAGTATTGTAATAACTAAAAATTATGATAAGATGGCTAAATTAATGATCTGAATTTACATGGTTTATTCAAGTGTAATGTAAGTGTCAGCCACCAGGTAATTGAACTGAGAATGCAGTTTTCATAGCAAAGAAAAGCAGCAAAGAAGAGATATGTCCATTTTGAGGGAAAATTGTATGAAGAATATCTTCCACTCAAAGCCATTTTATCAGTCTAATTTCTCAGGAAAGTTTATGCTTATTTTGACATAATTAAAAGATTTTATGATGAAGTTTAGTAGTAAACATTCTATAAAGGATCTAGAGATTCAACTGAAAGGAGTGTGAAGTTATAATATTCATGGAAAATTTTCTTAGCAAAAAATATTAGGCAGACAATCATTTAAAGTTTCATTTTCACAGTAATACAAAGTGAGAGAAGCACAATGGAATGGGGATAGAGAGGCAAAAAGTTGGTGTTGTTGCAAGAATATGTTTCACAGTGCTGTGAAAAATATTTTTTAAATGCTATTCACACTATCCAAAATATTTAAGGTGAATGAGAGACCTGATTCTATGAGTAAGAAAAGTCAAAGCGAGCAATTACTAGAGTTATTGACTGAAGCTGAAGCTCTGATATTTTTGCCACCTGATGCAAAGAACAGATCGGAAAAGATCCTGATTCTGGGAAAGACTGAAGGCAAAAAAGAGAGGCGGGGAGCAAAGGATGAGATGGTTGGATGGCATCACCGACTCAGTGGACTTGAATTTGAGCAAACTCTGGGAGATAGTGGAGGACAGAGGAGCCTGGCATGCTGCAGTCCATGGAGTCACAAAGAGTTGGACATGACTTAGGGACTGACAGCAACAGAGTACTGGGTGACAATTGATAATTTCATTCACATCACAAACTGATCCAATTTATGCCCCCAAAGAACAAAACAAAAACGAAACTCGAGACTGGATTGAAGGAACCAGGAAGTGAAGATAAGAATCACATGAGTCATTACTAGAGAAGCCCTGATGAGCAATGAGCTAATGCGAGGATAGAAGGAGTGACGAGAGGAAGAAAAGTTCTACAGCAAGGGGGTCTTCCAGACCCAGGGACTGAAGCCGTGTCTCCTGCATGGCAGGCAGATTCTTTACCATCTGAGCCACCAGGGAAGCTGATGCGTTTTCTGGATCGTATGGCAACTCTGCTTTTAAATTTCTGAGGACCCTCTACACGGTTTTCCATAGTGGTTACACCACCTTATATTCACACCAATACTGTAGGATGTTTCCCTTTTCTCCACATCCTGTCCAGCATTTGCTATTTGTAGACTTTCTTAATGATTGCCATTCCGACTGCTATAGTGTCGTAATTCATTGTGGAGAACATAACTTCTTAAAGTGACTAAAATATAAATAGAAAACCTGATTACTCTTATGCAATTAAATTCATTAAAGCTATAATAAAAACTCTTCCCCAAAAGAAAATCTGGGTCCAGATAGCATCAGCAGTGAATTCTGCCAAAGACTAAGAAAGAAATTATACAGACTCCTTAAGAGTATATAAGCAGCATAACTTCAATCTTAAGTTGACAAAGTATTACAAGAGAGGAAAATTGTAGGCCAGTTTTCACAATTCTAAATGCAAAGTTCAGTGATATACAAAATGGCAAATAAACCCAATTTGAGTTTATATTAGGAGGGTAGTGTGAAACTGATTTTGACATTCTATTTCTCTCAAAGAAATGGAGCAGCTAACTACAAGATACCAAGTACCAATGAAGCACTATCCTCTGTCTGAACCACCAAGTCATAAGGTCATGCAGGTCCAGTAGCAACATAGTGAAGATGAAATCGGTACACATATAGATTAAGCCTGTGGCCACTGCTGAATTGAGTGCAACACTTTCAGAGCATCATGTTTCAGGATTTGAAATAGCTCAACTGGAATTCCATCACCTCCACTAGCTTTGTTCATACTGATGCTTTCTAAGGCCCACATGACTTCACATTCCAGGATGTCTGGCTCTAGGTCAGTGATCACACCATCGTGATTATCTGGGTCGTGAAGATCTTTTTAGTACAATTCTTCTGTGTATTCTTGCCACCTCTTCTTAATATCTTCTACTTCCCTACCATTTCTGTCCTTTATTAAGCCCATCTTTGCATGAAATGTTCCCTTGGTATGTCTAATTTTCTTGAAGAGATCTCTAGTCCTTCCCATTCTGTTGTTTTCCTCTACTTCTTTGCATGGGTCACTGAGGAAGGCTTTCTTATCTGTCCTTGCTATTCCTTGGGACTCTGCAATCAAATGGGTATATCTTTCTTTTTCTCCTTTGCTTTTTGCTTCTCTTCTTTTCACAGCTCTTTGGAAGGCCTTCTCAGACAGCCCTTTTGTTTTTTTGCAGTTCTTTTTCTTGGGGATGGTCTTGATTCCTGTCTCCTGTACAATGTCACGAACCTCCATCCATATTTCTTCAGGCACTCTGTCTATCAGATCTAGTCCCTTAAATCTATTTCTCACTTCCACTGTATAGTCATGAGGGATTTGATTTAGGTCATACCTGAATGGTCTAATGGTTCCCTCCACTTTCCCCCTCAGCATGTTGCATATATCATGCTACTCCCTCCTGTCATGGCAATTTTCTGCAGGAGAATTAGCTGATAGCATTGTGGGGATTCTCTTGTACATGAATCTTTTTCCGCCTTGCTACCTCTAGAATTCTTTTTCAGATTTAATTTCGCCATTAAATGCTCTGTTCATTGGTGTGGGCGTGCTTGGGTTCGTGTTGTTTGCGACACTCTGTGATGCCTACTGCACCTTGGCATCTCCTTCATTCTTCAAGTGTGGGAACTTTTCAGCCAAAATTAGTTCAAATATTTTTCAGTCCTCTTCTCTTTTTGGAATATTTATCATGCTAATGTTGGCACACTTATTCTCCTAGAGATCTCATAGACTGTTTTCATTTCTTTCATTTATCTTTCTGCTTTAATGATTGGATGATTTCCATTATTCTATCTTCCAGATTACAAATGCATTCCTCTGTATCACTTAGTCTAGTACTCATTCCTTCTAGTTTTTTTTTTAAATTTCAGATATTGAATTATCTATTTTTAATTGAGTCATCTTCATATTTCCTACTTTCATCTTAAAATGATCGATTCTTTACTCCAATTCAGTTAACACTTTTATTGCTGTTCGGTCACTAAGTCGTGTCTGACTCTTTGGGACCCCATGAACTGCAGCACACCAGGTTCTTTATCCTTAACTACCTCACAGAGTTTGTTTAAATTCATGACCATTGAGTCAATGATGTTATCAAAACATTTCATTCTCTGCCACCGTCTTCACTTTTTGTCTTTAACCTTTCCCAGCACCAGGTAATTTCCAATGAGTTGGCTCTTTCCATCAGATGGCCAAAGTACTGGAGCTTCAGCTTCAGCATCAGTCCTTTCAGTGAATATTCAGGGTTGATTTCCTTTAGATTGACTGACTTAATCTCTTTGCAGTCCAAGAGACTCTCAAGCATCTTCTCCAGCACCACAACTCAAAAGTAAAATTTCTTCAGCGATTCAACTTCCTTTATGATCTAACTCTCACATCCATACATGTCTATGGGAAAAATCATAACTTTGACTATACAACATTTGTCAACAAAATGATATCTAAGCTTTTTAATTCACTTAGTGAATTACTTAGTGAATTAAGTTTACCACAGCTTTCCTTTCAAGAACCATGCATCTTTTAATTTCATGGGTACAGTCACCATCCGCAGTGATTTTTGGAGCCCAATAAAAGAAAACCTGTCACTACTTCCACTATTTTATCTTCTATTTGCCATGAAATAATGGAACCAGATATCATGATCTTGGTTTTATTCACGTTGAGTTGCAAAGCCAGCTTTTTCACTCTCCTCTTTCACCCTCATCAAGAGGCTCTTTAGCTCCTCATCACCTTCTGCAATTAAGAGTGGTATCATCTGCATATCTGAGGTTGTTGGTAATTCTCCCAGCAATCTTGATTCCAGTTTGTGCATCATCCAGCCCAGAATTTTGCATGATATACTCATAGAAAGTGAAGAAGCAGGGTGACAATATGCAGCCTTGTCATACTCCTTTCCAATTTGCAACCAGCCAGTTGTTTCATGTGCAGTTCTAACTGTTGCTTCTTGACCTGCACACGCGTTCTTCAGAATACAGGTAAGGTGGTCTCGTATACTCATCTCTAAGAATTTCCCACAGTTTATTGTGATCCACACAGTCAAAGGCTTTAGCATAATCAATGAAGCAGAAGTAGATGTTTTTCTGGAATTCTCTTACTTTTCATATTATCCAATGAATGTTTGCAATTTGATCTCTGCCTTTTCTAAACCCTACTTGTACATCTGAAAGTTCTAAGTTCACATACTGCTGCTGAAGACTAGCTTTAAGGATTTTGAACATAAAATTACTAGCATGTGAAAAGAGTGCAATATTATGGTAGTTTGAACAATCTTTTGCATTCCCCTTATTTGAGATTGGGCTTCCCTGGTGGCTCAGATGGTAAAGCGTCTGCCTGCAGTGCAGGAGACCCGGGTTCGATCCCTGGGTTGGGAAGATCCCCTGGAGAAGGAAATGGCAACCCACTCCAGTACTCTTGCCTGGAAAATTCAATGGACTGAGGAGCCTGGTGGGCTACAGTCCATGGGGTCGCAAAGAGTCAGACACGACTGAGAGACTTCACTTCACTTTATAGATTAAGCATAAACAGGATTGGAAGGCACAGATAAGTTAAGCTGGCTTGAATTCTCATGCCATCTACTACTATGGCACTGACAAGTAGCCCTCATTGTATGCTTATTGCTGTATGGAGGTTTTCTTATGGTCAGTCAGCAGAAAATGAAAATTCAGATTTGGGTTCACAAAGGCTTCATTAACTAGGTGTATGTGTCCAGACTAATAATAGGCTGCTGCTCTACTAGAAACCCCACAAGAGGAGCTCAAAGATGGGCAAGAAGGAACATCTTCTTAATCGGCAAACTTCAGGAAGTATATTTCATCATCTACTTGGTGTGGAAAGAGAATTGGCTTTAAATAAAAATATATACAGTTTCATAAGCAGTGACTAATGCCTTGGCTGGTTGTTCAGAGTCCTAGAAGGAAAAATATTGGAAGGCTAGGGATAAAGAGTTTCAAATAAGAAATATGTAGATGAACATATGGGTTTGGTCATGAAGTGAGAAAATCTAAGTTTCACATGTTAGCACTCACCAAAGAGCGTATTCTGTGCTGATACATTGAACAGTCGGGCAGACAGAATGACTTTGCTGTTTAACATGAGCCAAGTCCAGTGTGGTAAATGGTCAGACTAATAGAGCAGCTGCAGTGGAAATGATAGAGGTTATTGCAAGGCTTCCATAGCTGAAAGCCCAGCTTCTAGCAGAAGAAATCTATATGCTGTACTTAGGTGCTCAGTCATGTCTGACTCTGCGACCCCATGGACTGTAGGCTCCTCTGTCCATGGGATTCTCCAGACAAGAATACTGGACTGGGTTGCCATGCCCTCCTCCAGGGGATCTTCCCAACCCAGGGATTAAACTCAGGCCTCCCACATTGCAGGCAGATTCTTTACCATCTAGATCACCAGGGAAGCCCCAAAATACTGGAGTGGGTAGCCTATCCCTTCTCCAAGGGATCTTCCTGAGCCAGGAATCAAACTGGGGTCTCCTGCATTGCAGGTGGATTCTTCATCAGCTGAGCCACAAGGGAAGCCCAAGAATACTGGGGTGGGTTGCCATGCCCTCCTCCAGAGCATCTTCCCAACCCAGGGATCAAACTCAGGTCTCCCACATTGCAGGCAGATTCTTTACCAGTTGAGCCTCCAGGGAAGCCCCAGAAGAAACCTATGCTGACTCCTAAATATGGCACCACCTCTGGAAGATACTAAGCACTTGAGTTATTACATCAAATCTTTATTTTTTCTAACCTAATTTTTTTTTTAAATTTTGTATTGGAGTATAGCCGATTAACAATGTTGTGGTAATTTCAGGTGAACAGCAAAGGAACTCATTCATACATATATATGTATCCATTCTTCCCCAAACTGAACCTTTCTTATTCCTAGAAGAGGTGAAGAGTCATTTTTTTACTGGAAAGCCACGTATATTTACATATAAATTTACCTTTCTTGCCTGCAAGTTCTCAGCTTGCTTCAGAATAATAGGATGAAGAATATTTGAACTACTTTCTAGAGCATCAGATTTGCCAGTGTAGCATCCAATTCAATATTAGATCAGACCATGGGTCCTATGTTACGGCAGCAGAGGACTTCAGTGAGTATACACTCAAGAGATCCTCTAGCTCAGTGGCCCCAACATTTTTGGCACCAGGGGCCAGTTTTGTGGAGGGCAGTTTTCCACAGACCAGGCTTGGGGGAAGGTTTCAAGATGATTCAAGCACATTAAATTTATTGTTCACTTAATTTCTATGATTATTACTTTGTGACATGAAGCATGATTGTACAACTCATCATAATGCAGGACCAGCGGAAGCCCTGAGCTTGTTTTTCTGCAGCTGGACGGTCCTCTCTGGGGGTGAGGAGAGACAGTGACACACAAAGTGTGCATCTTAAGTCCAATCCACTCCATAATCTCATTTGGTTGCTGTCACTAGAGAAAACACTGCTTTACAAATATAGGATGTTGGAAATGGAACCAGGCTTTTCAGGGCTTTTGTGGCAGTCTCAGGATATTCTGCCTTGAGTTTGATCCAGAACATATGGAGATTTAAAATTGTCTCAAGCATACTTTTCAGGAAACCATCATTTGTGATCTCAAGCAGTTGATCCCCTTCTAACAAAAATAGAGTTGATTCACCTGGATTCAAGTGGGTCATGGATTCATTCCTTCCCAACCCGAAGGTCTTTTGTGGTTTGGAAGTAATGCTCAAACTCTTTTGAGAGCTGAGATAGGTGATCATGCACTCTCTGGGAGAAAGAATGCCCTGGATCAATCTCTTTCAAAATCTCTGCTAATGTTGGAAATCCCAATATTTACTCATTGCCCCATAATTCCAGTTTGGCTTTGAGTGCAGCCACTGTATCTACTCACTTGAACACAGCTGTTCTCCCCTGAAGTGACTGAGTTCATTGAACAGGTTGAATATGTCACACAAGTAAGCAAGTTTTGCAACCCAATCTATGCCACTGAAATCTGCCGTCAGTGGTGATTGTTTTTCTAAAAGAAATCTCTGGAGTGGCTCTCATTAACTCAAAGCCTCTGGCCAGTGGTACGCATTTAGAAAGCAATCTCACTTCTATGCACAAGACAAGAAGTGTGCCCTGTGTTCGTTTCTTCACAGAGCTGGACAAACAGACTGAATTAAAGGCATGGAGTTTAATGCGGTTGAAAATTTTAATCACATCCTGCAAGATACTATCAAGTTCAGGTGGTATTTTTTGGTTCGCCAACATTTCTCTATAGATGATATAATACATAGACTCACATTCAGAAGTGACCTCTTTGACTCTAAGAATGATACCAGAAAGCCGTCCAGTCATGACAGCCACTGTGTCCATGCGTATACCAACACAAAATGACCAATTCAGTTTTCCTGTTATGTAATCATTTAAAGATTTGAATAGTTCTCCAGCTGTGGTATAAGTTGGCAACAAAAGTGCACATTACACTTCCTCCTACACATCCTCCTGAAAATAGAGCTCACTAACCCCAGCATTGTTGCCTTGTCGTCAGCATCCGTAGACCATCAACCTGGATTGCATGTCGCTGTGACTCATTAATCCTCTCTGACAGTTGTGCCCCAATATTCTCTCCTATTTCATTAATTCATCTAATTATTCTGTTTTGTTTAGTCACTCAGTCATGCTCAACTCTTCGCATCCCTGTCCATGGGATTTTTCAAGAAAAAACACTGACGTAGCATGCCATTTCCTCCTCTAGGGAATCTTCCCAATCCAGGGATCAAATCTGAGTCTTCTCTGTTTCCTGTATTGCTGGTGGATTCTTTACCCATTGCCATCTGGGAAGCCCTCATCTGAGTGCCAACCAAAAGGGGAACCCATGCCACCATTCGAACTGCAGCCTCTTCTAAAAGTTTTCAACAAATGTCCCTAGAATCAGGCAGATTCAACTCTAGATCAGATCAGATCACTCACTCAGTTGTGTCTGACTCTTTGTGACCCCATGAATTGCAGCATGCCAGGCCTCCCTGTCCATCACCAACTCCCGGAGTTCACTGAGACTCACGTCCATTGAGTCAGTGATGCCATCCAGCCATCTCATCTTCTGTCGTCCCCTTCTCCTCCTGCCCCCAATCCCTCCCAGCATCAGAGTCTTTTCCAATGAGTCAACTCTTCGCATGAGGTGGCCAAAGTACTGGAGTTTCAGCCTTAGCATCAGTCCTTCCAAAGAAATCCCAGGGCTGATCTCCTTCAGAATGGACTGGTTGGATCTCCTTGCAGTCCAAGGGACTCACAAGACTCTTCTCCAACACCACAGTTCAAAAGCATCAATTCTTCGGCCCTCAGGCTTCTTCACAGTCCAACTCTCACATCCATACATGACCACAGGAAAAACCATAGCCTTGACTAGACGAACCTTTGTCGGCAAAGTAATGTCTCTGCTTTTGAATATGCTATCTAGGTTGGTCATAACTTTCCTTCCAAGGAGTAAGCGTCTTTTAATTTCATGGCTGCAATCACCATCTGCAGTGATTTTGGAGCCCAGAAAAATAAAGTCTGACACTGTTTCCACTGTTTCCCCATCTATTTCCCATGAAGTGATGGGACCGGATGCCATGATCTTCGTTTTCTGAATGTTGAACTTTAAGCCAACTTTTTCACTGTCCGCTTTCACTTTCATCAAGAGGCTTTTGAGTTCCTCTTCACTTTCTGCCATAAGGGTGGTGTCATCTGCATATCTGAGGTTATTGATATTTCTCCCGGCAATCTTGATTCCAGCTTGTGTTTCTTCCAGTCCAGCATTTCTCATGATGTACTCTGCATATAAGTTAAATAAACAGGGTGACAATATACAGCCTTGACGAACTCCTTTTCCTATTTGGAACCAGTCTGTTTTTCCATGTCCAGTTCTAACTGTTGCTTCCTGACCTGCATACAAATTTCTCAAGAGGCAGATCAGGTGGTCTGGTATTCCCATCTCTTTCAGAATTTTCCACAGTTTATTGTGATCCACACAGTCAAAGGCTTTGGCATAGTCAATAAAGCAGAAATAGATGTTTTTCTGGAACTCTTGCTTTTTCTATGATCCAGCGGATGTTGGCAATTTGATCTCTGGTTCCTCTGCCTTTTCTAAAACCAGCTTGAACATCAGGAAGTTCATGGTTCGCATATTGCTGAAGCCTGGCTTGGAGAATTTTGAGCATTACTTTACTAGCATGTGAGATGGGTGCAATTGTGTGGTAGTTTGAACATTCTTTGGCATTGCCTTTCTTTGGGATTGGAATGAAAACTGACCTTTTCCAGTCCAGTGGCCGCTGCAACTCTAAGCCAGTAGTAAAGGACTTCTTAGCTTTAGCAATGTGGTCAATTGCTGTTGTTCAGTCACCAAATCCTGTCTGACTCTTTTCAACCCCACAGACTGCAGCACACCAGGCTTCCCTGTCCTTCACTATCTCCTGGAGTTTGCTTAAACTCATGTCCATTTAGCCAGTGATGCCATCCAATCACCTCATCCTCTTTGCCCCCTTTTCCTCCTGCCTTCAATCTTTCCCAGCATCAGGGTCATTTCCAACGAGTCGGCACTTTGCATCGGGTGGCCAATGTATTGGAGCTTCAATTTCAGCATCAGTCCTTCCAATGAATATTCAGGGTTGATTTCCTTTTAGGATCAACTCTTTTTATCTCTTTGCAGTCCTAGGGATGCTTCAGAGTCTTCTTCAGCACCATAATTCAAAAGCATCAATTCTTCAGTGCTCAGCCTTCTTTATGATCCAATCCCTGAAGAAGGAAATGGAAACCCACTCCAGTATTCTTGCCTGGGAAATCCCATGAACAGATGAGCCTGGAAGGCTACAGTCCATGGGGTTGCAAGAGTTGGACACAATGTAGTGACTATATACCCCACCCCCTGTCACATTGGTACATGATTACTAGAAAAACCATAGCTTTGATTATATGGACCTTTGTTGGCAAAGTGATGTCTCTGCTATTTAATACATTGTCTAAGTTTGTCATAGCTTTCCTTTCAAGGGGTAAGTGTCTTTAGGTCAGTAAGTATGATGCTCTCAGTCCAGACACATTTGTTGAAGTAGTGACCTTCAGTAAGTGCTTCTGTTCTTGATGGTCACATTTTTTTTTCTTTTGAAAAAACCCCAAAGGCTTATGCTTTAACACAGGGTGCTTGGTCTCTGTTGAAGTAGTGACCTTCAGTAAGTGCTTCTGTTCTTGATGGTCACATTTTTTTTTCTTTTGAAAAAACCCCAAAGGCTTATGCTTTAACACAGGGTGCTTGGTCTCTGTTGAAGTAGTGACCTTCAGTAAGTGCTTCTGTTCTTGATGGTCACATTTTTTTTTCTTTTGAAAAAACCCCAAAGGCTTATGCTTTAACACAGGGTGCTTGGTCTCTATGTGGCGGAGCAGTTTTGAAGGTTTCATGACTTTGTTGGATAGCTGGTCACCACAGATTACACAGAGCTGGCTTGGGGAATATGAATCACCTGTTGGAATGAACTCTTAGGTAGGACTCTGTATTTTCTTTTAAATGCAGCTTTCTTTTTCTTGGCAGTTTTAGAGTCTTCTGCTGTCTCATCATCGGATCTTCCCCCCTTTCAAAGAAGCTCTCCAGTGATGTTTGTTTTTTAATCATTTTGGCCACGGTTAGCTTACAGGCTTTTGAATATGGTTACTGAGACAAGTGCATGGTGCAGGAAAGAGGCACAGATGGAACCAGTAAATAAAAGAGTGGATAGACTATGCACGGACCAAGTGTTGCATTCCAAATTAAAACCTGCCACCAGATGCAGCTGTACAACTGAGTCCATCAAGTTGCTTGCTGCTATAAAACCTGCCACCAGATGTAGCTTAATTGCCACTCGCCATTCCCTGATCGGGCTTTGATATACTTCTGCAAGGAATTGATTTATTATGGTCTCCCTGCCATCAAACCTCTCTGCTAATGATAATTAATATTTGCAGCTGCTCCCCAGCACTAGCATCACTGCCCTAGTTCCACCTCAGATCATCAAAGCATTTGATTCTCATAGAAACAAGAGACCTAGATCCTTGTGTGTGCAATTCATAGCAGAGTTAATGCTCCTAGGAGAACCTGATGCCAAAGCTGACTGACAGGGGTTGGAGCTCAGGCAGTAACACTAGAGATGGGAGCAGCTTATATACACTTAAAGCTAAGGGAAGCTTAGCTCACTCACCACTGCTCACTTCTGCTGTGCGACTGGATTCCTCACGGGCCATGAACTGGAAGCTGGGAACCCCTACTTTAGATCCATTGCAAACCCCACCACTCAGAAATTGCCAGGCTGACAGTTAAATGGAATAGCTATTTGAAGGCACAGCTGGGGCTTCAGCTTGGGAACGTCAGTGTGTAGATGGGATACCATCCTCTATGAAACAATATACTCTAAATTGATGATATTATTTTGTCTGTGTCCCCATAGGTACAACACTCATATCTAGTAACCAAGGATTGGAAATAGGAATGGTTCCACTTAATTATTAATGATGATCTAATTGGGGAACTTAGGCTTCCTGAAACTCTGGGCTCTATAGGTTTAGAGTTCCTTATTCTTCCCGCCAGGGACTGCAGCAAGACTTTTTCTAAACTTTAAGTAAGCTATGGCTGTTACTGGTCACTTTAGCCTTCTGTTTCAAGAGACCAAAAGGGAAGAAATGAAATCGCATCTGATGGGGTAATTGGTCGTGATCACCTGGATCACGTGCATGATCCTAGTATGCACTTGAGGCAAGCAATAGTATATTTGGTTCCTTGTGAACAATACTACTTTATTTATAATTTAATACTTAAATGTACTCTCCAATAATCTTCTTGTATATAAATTTCAACCACACCTATTATCTGGGAAACCTATCTTGAGACAAAGGTATTAATATTTGGTGTGTTCACAGAGCATGCCATTATATGTAGTGAATATACAATAAATTGAATATATGAGAAGAGAAAAGTAGTAATAAACATTTAGTAAGTAATAAGTAAGTGCCAGGCACTGTTCTAAGCTTTTCACATTATCAATTCATGTTCTCCCACAAGTATGTGAACTCAGATACATTATTATTTATACAGTACAATGGAAGACATTGAGGATTAGAGGATCTACTAACTTGTTCAGTGGTGTACCTAAGTTACAGAAGAGTTTTTTCTCAGTTGAGCACTGCCTTCTTCACACCATTCATAATAGGTACAAGAAGTTTGAAGTCTGTTTTTTTCAACATTTTTCCATTCTTTTCTTTCATAAAATTAAATTGGAAAAATTAAATAATAACTTTCTGTTCATTAACCCAAGACCCTCATAATGGTAAGAAATGTTTTTTTCCAAAACTTATTTCTATTTGTCTTACCTTCTTCCTCACTTCTGCCTCCATCTGCCACCCTGCCTCTCCCCTACACTTTCTCCTAGAGGTCCATTTGCTGCACTCGGTCCTTGCGTGCATATGTGAGAAACCACTTCAGTCGTGTCTGACTCTCTGTGACCCTACGGACTGCAGCCTGTCAGGTCCTTCTATCCATGGGATTCTCCAGGCGAGAACACTGGAGTGGGCTGCAGTGCCTTCCTTCAGGGGATCTTCCTAACCCAGGTATTGAACCTGTGTCTCTTACATCTAACCTGCATTGGCAGGCAGGTTCTCTACCACTGGCACTGCCTGGGAAGCCAGCACTAGGTTCTTCAGATCAGATCAGTCACTCAGTCGTGTCCGACTCTTTGCCACCCCATGAATCGCAGCACCCCAGGCCTCCCTGTCCTTCACCAACTCCCGGAGTTCACTCAGACTCACGTTCATTGAGTCAGTGATGCCACCCAGCCATCTCATCCTCTGTCGTCCCCTTCTCCTCCTGCCCCCAATCCCTCCCAGCATCAGAGTCTTTTCCAATGAGTCAACTCTTCGCATGAGGTGGCCAAAGTACTGGAGTTTCAGCTTTAGCATCATTCCTTCCAAAGAAATCCCAGGGCTGATCTCCTTCAGAATGGACTGGTTGGATCTCCTTGCAGTCCAAGGGATTCTCAAGAGTCTTCTCCAACACCACAGTTCAAAAGCATCAATTCTTTGGTGCTCAGCCTTCTTCACAATCCAACTCTCACATCCATACATGACCACAGGAAAAACCATAGCCTTGACTAGACGAACCTTTGTCGGCAAAGTAATGTCTCTGCTTTTGAATATGCTATCTAGGTTGGTCATAACTTTCCTTCCGAGGAGTAGGCATCTTTTAATTTCATGGCTGCAATCACCATCTGCAGTGATTTTGGAGCCCAGAAAAATAAAGTCTGACACTGTTTCCACTGTTTCCCCATCTATTTCCCATGAAGTGATGGGACCAGATGCCATGATCTTCGTTTTCTGAATGTTGAGCTTTAAGACAACTTTTTCACTCTCCACTTTCACTTTCATCAAGAGGCTTTTGAGTTCCTCTTCACTTTCTGCCATAAGGGTGGTGTCATCTGCATATCTGAGGTTATTGATATTTCTCCCGGCAATCTTGATTCCAGTTTGTGTTTCTTCCAGTCCAGCCTTTCTCATGATGTACTTTGCATAAAAGTTGAATAAACAGGGTGACAATATACAGCCTTGACGAACTCCTTTTCCTATTTGGAACCAGTCTGTTGTTCCATGTCCAGTTCTAACTGTTGCTTCCTGACCTGCATACAAATTTCTCAAGAGGCAGATCAGGTGGTCTGGTATTCCCATCTCTTGAAGAATTTTCCACAGTTTATTGTGATCCACACAGTCAAAGGCTTTGGCATAGTCAACAAAGCAGAAATAGATGTTTTTCTGGAACTCTCTTGCTTTTTCTATGATCCAGTGGATGTTGGCAATTTGATCTCTGGTTCCTCTGCCTTTTCTAAAACCAGCTTGAACATCAGGAAGTTCACAGTTCACATATTGCTGAAGCCTGGCTTGGAGAATTTTGAGCATTACTTTACTAGCGTGTGAGATGAGTGCAATTGTGCAGTAGTTTGAGCATTCTTTGCCATTGCCTTTCTTTGGGATTGGAATGAAAACTGACTTTTTCCAGTCCTGTGGCCACTGCCGAGTTTTCCAAATTTGCTGGCATATTCAGTGCAGCACTTTCACAGCATCATCTTTCTGGATTTGGAATAGTTCAACTGGAATTCCATCACCTCCACTAGTTTTGTTCATAGTGATGCTTTCTAAGGCCCACTTGACTTCACATTCCAGGATGTCTGGCTCTAGGTCAGTGATCACACCATCGTGATTATCTGGGTCATGAAGATCTTTTTTGTACAGTTCTTCTGTGTATTCTTGCCATCTCTTCTTAATATCTTCTGCTTCTGTTAGGTCCATACCATTTCTGTCCTTTATCGAGCTCATCTTTGCATGAAATGTTCCTTTGGTATCTCTGATTTTCTTAAAGAGATCCCTAGTCTTTCCTATTCTGTTGTTTTCCTCTATTTCTTTGCATTGATCGCTGAAGAAGGCTTTCTTATCTCTTCTTGCTATTCTTTGGAACTCTGCATTCAGATGTTTATATCTTTCCTTTTCTCCTTTGCTTTTTGCTTCTCTTCTTTTCACAGCTCTTTGTAAGGCCTCCCCAGACAGCCATTTTACTTTTTTTGCATTTCTTTTCTATGGGAATGGTCTTGATGCCTGTCTCCTGTACAATGTCACGAACCTCACTCCATAGTTCATCAGGCACTCTATCTATCAGATCTAGGCCCTTAAATCTATTTCTCACTTCCACTGTATAATCATAAGGGATTTGATTTAGGTCATACCTGAATGGTCTAGTGGTTTTCCCTACTTTCTTCAATTTAAGTCTGTAAGTCTTTCTTCAATTTAATTCAAAGTAAGTCTTCAATTTACTTCTTGGCAGTAAGGAGTTCATGGTCTGAGCCACAGTCAGTTTCTGGTCTTGTTTTTGCTGACTGTATAGAGCTTCTCCATCTTTGGCTGCAAAGAATATAATCAATCTGATTTTGGTGTTGACCATCTGGTGATGTTCTTACCCTTAATTAATATGTAGACAATTTTAGTAGCAAATCTCCTTATGTCTCAAACCAAAGGTTTATTTTATGTTACCTATCAAAGATAAAAGCAGAGATACAGTACAAGCAGTTGTTTTCATACATTCCTCTATTCACTAGAATATTCTGAGAGCAACCAATTTAAAACCAGACAGCCAACAATTTTTGGTATTCTCTGATGTCTGCCATTCAGCCAAAAGATGACTCTACTTCCCAGTCCTTGCTTTTTAGTGATTAGCAGAGCAACCAGATGACATCATCAAATCATTTCGTGAATTAATGGGAAGCCCAGTTCTGCTCAAAAAAGTGTTGCTGAAGCATAGACTTCTTAAAAGTAGTTTCTGAACCAACCATGATGAGAATTGAGATCCAGTTCTTCAGCAAGCAAAAACACAGCCTCCCATCCTCAATGACTGTCCATCACATGAAATGTGAGACAAATATAGACCTTAGTAATCATTCAAAAATAGAAAAATAGATATTTAGGGATAAGTATAACACCTTGATTACAACGAATACATTGTATACTTGCTGAGACAATATTTTTTTCTCATCACCCTAAAATAAGTTTCTTGTTTTTAAGATTTATTCTTTGTGGTTGTTTTACTTAAGAAACCCAAATGGAAGAATAACATCAACCCAAAGAGTTTAAAAACAGAAGAGAAAGGCTTAAAAATAGAGACCTCACAAATGGCTGAGAGTTGGAAATCCTTTCATCCTTACATAGTAAACATTTGAGCTCCCTTTTGACTATCTCCTTTCCCATTGAGACATAACATCAACAAATCCCACATCTTGGTAACCATGCAGTCACTTAGCAAATATTATAAAATCATCTGCTAATATAAAGTAACATTGATTAATCACCTACTAATTATTCACACCTGCATTCTTCTACCATTTTTTAATTTCTATTTCCCATGTTTATTTTTGTGTTTTCCCCTCCAAACTCCCTGGCCTCCCTCTTTAATTTTACATGCTTAGCTCTATTATATAGACACACCTTTGTTTTCAGAGACACATTATTTATTTCTTGATATTTTTTGGCATTGTTTAATAGATTATCTGCCCTGTTATTTTATACATTTGCAAGCTTCCACTCATCACTATTTTGCAGCATTATGTGATGTGCTCAACCGTTTTTAATACACTATATGGACAGGGAGGCCTGGCGTGCTGCGATTCATGGGGTCGCAAAGAGCTGGACACAACTGAGCGACTGAACTGAACTGAACTGATGTAACTCATACTCACTGGATATCGAGTCTGTCAATCAAGTTTTATAATAATCCTGGCAGTGTATATTATGTCTATTTTAAAGTCAAGATTTAGGGACATTAATAAATATGCATTGGAATGACAGGTCTTTTTACCTAATAAAACCATGAAACACTTATTTAAACAATATTTTACTATTTGGTGCAAAGATTATGTGTTAAACTAATTTACATTAATCACTGATCCACTAAAAACCAATAGTTCTGTGCAAATCAACTATATTCCAATAAAAATAATAAATAAATGAATATATATTCATCTAAACCTTCACAGGGTTCAATGTATAAAGCCAATTTCAAAGAAAATGCAATTTCAAAACTGTATTACGTATTTGAAAATGAAACTTTTGGTATTACAAAACCTAATAGTTCAAATATATGTTAGTAGAAACACTACTGTGCAGTGATATACATTTTTAGCATGCAGATTCACACAAATGATTTCTTGTATCTCTTACTGAAGAAGTAAATGAGATAGCAAGAGACAAATTCAATTAAATCGGCAGCTTACATACTGATAAGATTAAAGATTCATATGGAACTATTCTAATATATGGAAAAACTATTTTCTTTTCCATAGCTTATTTTGCCAAAATGGACACAAAATATTTCAGAGCAATAAAGTCATTGATTATATGGATTATGATGGAATATAATATATGTATAAAAGGGAAGGACTAAGCTTTTGAAAAATGATGATTAAGAAATTTTGTTCTCATGTTTATTTATGACATGAAACATATTTTTGGATCACAGCATTTTGTACTTAATAAATTTCAGTATGATAATTTATCAAGATGTCTGAAAATAGTTATACATTTTTAGCCTCTTCAGCTTAACAAAAAACATGCATGTAAAATGCAATCTGCAGTTTGAAACATCTACAAACTACAAGTTAATCATTCATTACCATAGATGTTCACTTAAAATATAATGGTTCCAAAATTTTCTGGTTCAGTGAATCAGTTCAAGAACTGCAAATAGAGTATCTGGAGTATCTAAACCTCCATCTTTTGGGGAGATATATTTGTGGTGAAAAAATAGTTTCTTTAACAATGCTACCTATGGTTTTAGTTGAGTGACATCATCTGCTTTTAGTATATCTTTTCCAGGAAGATTTCTAATAAATATTTAGGAAAACTAAAATCTATTTTAAGAATTCTATCATAATAGTGTTTTTTAATCTGAAGCGTACATTAGAATCACATGAACAGCTTTTAAAATGTGTGTTTCTGGGTCCCACTCCTAGAATTTCTGATACAGTCAGTCTGTGGTGGGGTCCCAGAATTTGTGTTTTAGTAAGATTCAGATGATGTTGATGTTTCTGAAAACAGTGCTGTATTTTGAGAAACACTGTGTTAGACAAACAACATTTGCACATAAGAAAAATCAAGAATAGGGAGTTTTGTTTTGTTTCGCACTGCCAGTAGTTAGATAAGCCACAAGTCCAAACTGATTTTTATTTCATTGGAAACTCTTTATAGAAATGTATAAAGTAGAATCAATGATATCTATTTTATAACCAATGTCAAAATTTTCGATTGCCCAAGGTACATGTTTCAATGGTTCATTTGAAATATTGCCTTTGTAAGTGTCTAAGGATGTGTGAAATATGTGAATAAAAACTAATGAAAATCCTTATCATACCAATAAGCTTATCTCCACCACTCTGACATCTGGCCAGCAGAAATACATGCCTTTCACATGCATTCTCCTTGTAGCTCATAAGTGGATGAAACTGTAAAAAGGACTATTACATATCTAGGATCAAACAAATCTTCTAAAGCCTTTTTAAAAAAAAAAAAAAAAAAGATGATGTAAAACAAATCACAGACATGTGATTATTAAGATCACTTTCAGAGATTCAAGTTATATAGATCATCAATAAAAAATGACGTTAAGGGGGAGGACGTGATGAAGTGTTTTGTAACAAAATAATTTGGTTTAAAAAAAGAACTTGGCAGATTCTTCAAGGATTCAGACCAAAAAATATATTTAAGTCATACTAAATCACTATAGATGGTGACTGCAGCCATGAAATTAAAAGACGCTTACTCCTTGGAAGGAAAGTTATGACCAACCTAGATAGCATATTCAAAAGCAGAGACATTACTTTGCCAACAAAGGTTCATCTAGTCAAGGCTATGGTTTTCCCTGTGGCATGTATGGATGTGAGAAGGACTGTGAAGAAGGCTGAGCACCGAAGAATTGATGCTTTTGAACTGTGGTGTTGGAGAAGACTCTTGAGAGTCCCTTGGACTGCAAGGAGATCCAACCAGTCCATTCTGAAGGAGATCAGCCCTGGGATTTCTTTGGAAAGAATGATGCTAAAGCTGAAACTCCCGTACTTTGGCCACCTCATGCGAAGAGTTGACTCATTGGAAAAGACTCTGCTGCTGGGAGCAATTGGGGGCAAGAAGAGAAGGGGACAGCAGAGGATGAGATGGCTGGATGGCATCACTGACTCAATGGATGTGAGTCTGAGTGAACTCCGGGAGTTGGTGATGGACAGGGAGGCCTGGCGTGCTGCGATTCATGGGGTTGCAAAGAGTCGGACACGACTGAGTGACTGATCTGATCTGATCTGAAGCCCATGTAAAATAGGGTAGGTGCAAACATATGATACATTTAGATTTTGCAGCCATCTACTCTCAAATTTTTAAAATGCTAACACATTTTGAGATCTCTGAGGTATCAAGATTGCTTATGGAAACTGCTCAAATGTTCTTATAATTTCATGGATTCTTTTAAATTTGTATGCAATTCAGTTCAGTTCAGTCACTCAGACATGTCTGACTCTTTGCAATCCCATGAACCGCAGCACACCAGGCCTCCCTGTCCATCACCAACTCCCAGAGTCCACCCAAACCCATGTCCATTGAGACGGTGATGCCATCCAACCATCTCATCCTCTGTTGTCCCCTTCTCCTCCCACCCTCAATCTTTCCCAGCATCAGGGTCTTTTCCAATGAGTCAGCTCTTCGCATCAGGTGGCCAAAGTATTGGAGTTTCAGCTTCAACATCAGTCCTTCCAATGAGCAACTGATCTCCGTTAGGATGGACTGGTTGGATCTCCTTGCAGTCCAAGGGACTTTCAAGAGTCTTCTCCAACACCATGGTTCAAAAGCATCAGTTCTTTGGTGCTCAGCTTTCTTTATAGTCCAACTCATATCCATGCATGACCACGGAAAAAACCATAGCCTTGACTAGATGGACCTTTGTTGGCAAAGTAGTGTCTCTTTTTTAATATGCCTTTCCAAATGACTCTATGACTAGGTTAATGTTTAATAACTTTCCTCTAGAAAAAAAAAAAAAAGAAAGTTCTTGACTTCAATTTAGTGATTAAATTCAATATATTCAAATATATATTCTAATGGAATAAAAATTAAATTAAGAAAGCTAGAAAGTTACATTTTACAGAAAAGTACACCAATTGTCTTCTAAAACTATATATATATTGTAGAAACATCATATCTAATTTTTTAGAAGAGTTTTAGAACTTTAAAACGAACAAGAAAAAATTATGTTCAATTATTAAGGAAGCTAATCTGAAAAGATACTAAATAAGAAAGGTCTGAAGCATAGAAATTGTAAAATTGTATATTGCTCTTTAAAAGCTAGAAAGTGGTAGGCACGACTTTACTGAATACTGCTGATTGCCAGAAGAACGGAAATGAACTGGAATGAATGGAATATAAATGCCAAAGGGTGGACGGATAGTGTTGTTGATTCAGTCTCACCTTATATCAGTTTACTCTATTTTCTGTTCTAATTATAAAGAAATACTGAGGGATGGGGGTTAGACTGAAGCCAGATACATGTACACACACATGCACATATATAAACCTGGGTTGTTTCAGGAGAAGCACAGATAAAAGAGTTTGTTTAGTCATTTCATTTTGTGCATAATTAAAGACAGAAGGCTTAGAGAAAACAAGCTGAAATTCAAAGCATTTCTCCAAAACGACATCAACTTCAGCCTTTAAAAGTCAAAACAGCCTAACTCCACCTATAGTCAGAACCCTTAGAACTGTCATAGGTGATTTCAAGGCTGGTTTCCTGAATAAGAACTGGGAGTTCTTGAGTATGAACAAAAGAGGGCAGTTGTAACAGGGCTGGGTGTACAACAGAGAATACGTTTGAAATATTACATAAGGCTTCTGACCAAGAAAAGCATTTTATTTTGCTGGCTTATATATCCATGAGAAAGCAGATTTGTTTTTACAGAGCACTAGAAAGCAAATCACGGTGGTTTGAGCATGTGTTTTAAGTTTAATAAAAAAAGATTGCTCCAAATTGTTGTTTCTTTGTCTGGTAACTATTATAACCAGTTATGTAAGTTTAGAAACTTTTAATTTCCCAGTCAATTATTTTAGGTTCCCTAAAAAAATCTCTTGATATTTTTGAGATTATAGAAGACCAGTACCCCAAATTTCAGATGTGAAATTGAGATCATTTGATCAATTTCTCCACAAGCACTGGAGAGGCGTGGTGTGAGAAATGGAAGATAAATAAAGGCTGAGTGAATGAATGTTTGTAATGAGATAAACCAGCCAAGACGTGTTTCAAGAAATATTATTTCTCTGATTTTAGGTAACGGGGAGTAGTTGTGTTAGGCGATGTTAAACACTGACATCCGCAGAGCCTTCAGATTCTTTGAGAATTTTAAATAATCTGAAAATGGGATACTGCATGCAATATTTGTTTCCGGTATTTATTTAAGAATGAAATAACTGCTTTTCTGGTGGGGAGATTTAAGGAAAATAAGTCAAAATTAGGTCAATGGTTTAATTACATCAGAGGAATCTAAGTTTAAAAAAAAGATATGTAGATAGATAGATCACAAAACTGTGCCAAGAGTATGTGAGGGTATGAACTGTGCTGCTTCTGTTTAACCTGGTAACTGAAAATTCACTTAATGACTATGGTTTTCTGCTTTCTTGGAACAAGTAGTCAATTAATTTCCTTGTACCTTTGCTTCTATGTGATCACATTTATTAAGTAATCAATATGAACTAAATGTACATTAATACAGACTAATTACTCATATCTATGTGATGTAGTCTTGTGAGCTCTCCAAGACTGACTTAAGAAGCATATGAATAATTTATTTTCTATAGCTGTTTTGTTTTCACTAAGAAAACCAACACATCATCTTTGAGAAAACCTTACAAATTTGTACGGAAAATGCAAATTGCTAATCTCTTCATAGCCTGTCCCTTTTAAGTAGCCTTTGTTAATTGCATTTTTCTTTACACTATTATCTAAAAATATTTAAATTGCATTATATACATGAATACTTCCCTGGTGGCTCAGACGGTAAAGCGTTTGTCTACAATGCGGGAGACCTGGTTTCGATCCCTGGGTCGGGAAGATTCCCTGGAGAAGGAAATGGCAACCCACTCCAGTACTCTTGCCTAGAAAACCCCATGGACGGAGGGGCCTGGTGCAGGCTACTGTCCATGAGGTCGCAAAGAGTCGGAAACGAAGAATGGACTTATACAATAGGTATTATTTAGTAACTTGCTTTTCACACTTTCTGTTGTCAGTATATCCATTTAAGGAGTATCCTTGAAATGACTGCATGGTAGTCTATCCAATGATTGACTTTAATCAGTACCCTATTACAAAACAATATTGAAAAAAAATACTTATCTTTACGGGTTTATCTACTTGTAAGACAGTATTAACAGACTTTGAAGGAAGTTGTAGAATTTTGTGTATAAGGGACTGCATGTGTTAAGTGAGATTCAGTTTAGAAAGTGGTTTGAAACTTGAAGATGTTAAAGATTTTAGTGGGCTTCCCTGGTGGCACTAGTGGTGAAGAGCCCACCTACCAATGCAGGAGACACAAGAGATGTGGAGTGTATCCCTGGCTTGGGAAGATCCCCTGGAGGAGGGCATGGCAACCCAACCAGTATTCTTGCCTAGAGAATCCCATGGACAGAGGAACCTGGCAGGCTACACTGTCCATAGGGTTGCAAAGAGCTGGACATGACTGAAGCAACTCAGCACGCACACACACAAAGATTTAGTAAATATTACCCAGTTTCTCTTAAAATATTTTTTTTTCATTTTGTAGTATTCCAAGCAGTTATAGCTCCACATCACTGAAAAAAATAAACTCATTTAATTGTCAGAGAAGCCGAGAAGATTTTCACAGCTTAATGACTTGAAATGTGTCTCCATGAATTGCATGTTCAGTGCTTTGAATTTTTCCCAAAGGATATTAGTCTTTTTCAAAATAGTTACAATTTTATGGTGCTTTTCTTTTGCTTTAGCTTAAAAACACTATGATGTCAACATTATGATTTTCACATAAACAGTTAATAACTTAGTGATTAATACAATATTAATTGTTATTACTGTTATAATAAATGTGCATTATATAGAAAATCATATATTACCAAAAGCTTATAGAAAAATCTAGCAGTTTCTGCTCCATTCCTTCACATTCCCCTAAGTTCCCCCCAAAGATGGATCATTTTCACTTTTTAGTGCATTTATGCATCTCTAAATTTCTGGTGACGTGATGATTCTGTTACCATTTTAATGATTATTTTTAGAAATTTTATATTGGCTTCTTATTACTTATATCTGTACAAACACTGTGATTCATACTTAGACTATAGCACATCATGATTTCATTTATTTCTTGTTTTCTGTTTTTCCCATTTTTAAAAATTGAGTTGAAATTCATATAACACAAAATGGATGATTTTACAAAGTGGTTTTAGTATATTCACAAGATTGTGAAACCACTACCACTATTTCCAAAATACTTTTATTACCTCCAAAGAAAATCCTGTACCCCTTAAGCAATTAATGACTACTCCCACCCCCTTACTTGAAATCCCTAGAAACCGCAAGTCTGCTTTTTGTCTCTATAGATTTACTTATTCTATTTCATATAAATAGAATCATAAAATCTGTGATCTTTTTCGTCTGGATTACTTCACTTAGCATAACGTTTTTGCAGTTTATTCATGATGTGCCACATATCAGTACTTTGATCTTTCTATTAAACAGTAATGTTCTCTGTGTATGTAGCACATTTTATTTGTTTAGCTGTTTATGTACATTATTTTCCTACAAATTGACTATTTGAATACTGCTTCTATGAACATTCATGTACAACTATGTGCTTTAGTACCTGTTTATAATTCATTTTAGTAGGCACCTAGGCATGCAATTGCTATTGGGTCATATGATAATTCCATGTTTAACCTGTGAGGAAATAATAAACCATTTTTCACAGCCACTACAGTCTTCTGCATCACTACCAGGATCCTGTGGGGTTTACAATTTCTCCACATTCTCACTAACACTTCTTGCTCTCTATTACACTCATCATATCCATCCTAGTAGAAGTATTCTTTTCCTAAAGTCAATAATTCCTTTGTTTTCCTTCACTATCCTTCTTTGTAACCTCCTCCCTTGTTTGTTTCTCAGCAGTTTTCTCCTTAAGGGAGATACCATCAGGCATTTTACAGTTTCTCTTTCTTTTCTTTGAGACATCATCCTGAAAAACTGCATTCTACTTCTACTCACTTCTGTTCTCTAGGCCTGCTATAAATATGGTGTCACAATATTTCCTTCTCTATTATTCTGGAACAGTTTCCTTTATCTCTTCCCTAAATGAGAGGTTTTTTTTTTTCTTTTTTGTTTTTGTTTTTCTGGACCTTATCCTCACCTTTGTCTTTATTTACTCCCTGTTTTGGTGAATTCGAACTCCTAACTTAATTATGTTACAAATTTGACATATAATGATAAAAGCAATATGAAGATAGCCTTCAGCAAATCTGTTTTATGACAAATGTTATCTAAACAGAACAGGCTGACCTCCTTTCTTGTTACAGAGTAATGAAGACCTAAGTATACTAAAATATCCTTCAGTTGTCATCCTAGAGAGTCCTCTTTTCTTCTCCGTGTGTGCTGTGCTGTGTGCTCTGTTCACCTGCTCACTCATGCCCGACTCTTTGCAACACTATGGACTGTAGTCCATCAGGCTCATCTGTCCATGGAATGTTCCCAACAAGAATGTTGGAGTAGTCTGCCATTTCTTCCTCCTGGGGATCTTCAACCCGGGGATTGAGTCTACTCTCATCTCCTGCACTACAGGCACATTCTTTACCACTGAGCCACAGGGGAAGCCCTTCCTATGTTGGATGTCCTAATTCCTGGAAGGGCTTCCCTTGTAGATCAGTTGGTAAAGAATCTCCTTGCAATGCAGGAGACCTGGGTTCGATTTCTGGGCCAACAAGATCCCCTGGAGAAGGGACTGGCAACCCACTCCAGTATTCTTGCTTAGAGAATCCCCATGGACAGAGGAGGCTGGCAGGCTACAGTCCATGGGGTCTCAAGAGCCGGACATGACTTAGCAACTAAACCACCACCACGACCAATACCTGGAAATGTATGTCCTTTATTGTGGGATTTTTTTTTTCATTTTTTGATATGATATAAAGTCCCTGATAGTTCAGTTGGTAAAGAATCCGCCTGCAATGCAGGAGACCCCAGTTGGATTCTTGGGTCAGGAAGATCCGCTGGAGAAGGAATAGGCTACCCACTCCAGTATTCTTGGGCTTCCCTGGTGGCTCAACTGGTAAAGAATCCACAGGCAATGCGGAGGACCTGGGTTCGATCCCTGAGTTGGGAAGATCCCCTGGAGAAGGGAGCAGCCATCCACTCCAGTATTCTGGCCTAGAGAATTCCATGGACTGTACAGTCCATGCGGTCACATAGAACTGGATAGGACTGAGCGACTTTCACTTCACAAAGTCCCTGATGGTGTCCTGGGCCCAGTGACCTTCATTATCCCCTACTAGGAAAAAATATTTAGACTTCTAATGCCCTGAAGGAGGAAAAACCAACCACCAAAGTGTAGAAGGTAATCTAAGACTTTAAGTTCTTAAGTAGTAGCTGTTAAACAACCATCGTAATTTTAGCACTCTCCTTATACCCTCTCAGGAATCATCTGGAAGTGTCAGCTACCAAACCTGTTGAGGTTTCCCTTTTAAAGAAAAGTTAACTTTTGGCTTTCCTCACTCTTATAGTTTATATTTCTAAGTCTTCTAAAATTAAAATTCTTTTAAAATTTAAATTTAATTAAATTTAAATGCCACTTAAAATGCCATTTAAAATTCTTCCATCTGTCTTCCAATTTCTGAAATTATGTTGCTACTTGCTCCTGTTCTATTCTCACTATTATCGTATGAATCAATCAACCAATATTCAACATACTTTATCTCAGATGATGGTAGGTCAAATCTCTATTTCTGAAGTTTTTGTTGCTTTTTCCTGCCTTTTTTTTCATACTTCCCATTTTAATTTTTTATAAAGCATTCCATTAACTAAAGACTTCTAGGGAATTCCTGGATGCTTCTCGCTTCTGGTCCCATACAAAACATTCTATTTCCAGTCTGCCTACATTCTATTTGTCCAGTTGTCTTATTTCTTGGATCAGCTGCTGCTCAAATTCTCAATTCTACGGATTGGATGCTGGCAGAAAAGATGTCTTCTCATCCAAATTACATTCCCTCCCTTCATCTTTCCAGCAGAACAGCAGGTTTCCAGAGATAAACACCTTTTGCATAGAGACTTCCATTTCATGAGAGTCTCATCACATCCCCAAATTCAGAGAGTAAAATCTGAGAGAAGAATAAATCTGCTAAAGGAACTTGGTCTCTGAGGACTGAACTGACGTGCTGAGAAGGACTGAATGGAAAGAGTGCTGAATTCTTGGATCTTGGGGCCCATCTACCTAAAAAAAATACATTGCAGTGGGCAAGTAATATCATCATGCTAAACACTTTAGTAGCAGGAGATTTGGTTACTTAAAACTCAAAGTATACTAACAAACAAAATGTTGATTGCATTTGACTTTCTAAATGATTATATCATATTAATAGGTAATTATTTCAATGGAGGATATTTTCTGTCAGTTCAGTGATTTTAAAAATATGAGCCAAAAATTTGATTGAAAACTTAAGAGTTCATTCATGGAAACAAGCTTTATAATTGTATGACATACAGGTTCTATAAGAAGGTGGCGTATATGTATTTACGTAGGGTTTCTTGGGCTTCCTTAGTAGTTCAGCCAGTAAAGAATCTGCCTGAAATGCAGAAGACCCCCATTCAGTTCCTGGGTTGGGAAGATCCCCTGGAGAAGGGATAGGCTACCCACTCCAATATTCTTGGCCTTCCTTGGTAGCTCAAATGGTAAAGAATCTTCCTGCCATGCAGGAGACCTGGATTCAACCCCTGGCTTGGGAAGATCCCCTGGAGGAAGGCATGGCAACACATTCCAGTGTTCTTACCTAGAGAATCCCCATGGACAGAGGAGCCTGGTGGGCTTCAGTCCATGGGGTCCCAAAGAGTCGGACATGACTGAGTAACCAACACTTTCACTTTTACTTCACTTTCACATTCTGTACTTTCCTGTCTTTAACTTAAACATATAAGTCTCCCATATATTTCAAAGTGAAGAAAAGAAGCAAGAAAAGAAAAGGAAAATAGAAAATAAAAATAAACCTTGAATAAAAATGTATCCCCTGTTAGACAACGCCAAATCTATATGCTTTTCATCTACGCCAAGCTTCTTGCAAGTGTAGTCCAATTTCTTTTTACTTTCCCTGGCTGCTTTCACCAAAATCAAAGCAATTCTTCTTCCTCCTGTTATAAGAAATTTTAAAATTTATCTCAAAATTCTTCTTGTGAAAAGCAGAATTTGAGTGATGTCTAACCCTAATTTTGAATACATTATTGAACTTTTTGTATATTTAAAGGATAATCTAGTTTGAAAGATAGTTGGTGAGGCAAGTAAGCATATAATGATAAAGAGGTGTTTCCCTTGGGTGTCTCACTGTAGAAGAGATAACTGACTTGTAGGTTACTCCGGTGTTTGGGCCTCAAGGGCAGGGAATGCGAGAAAGACTGAACTGAGTGGGAGTGGGACTCTAGCATGTCATAGCTGGGAGCAAAGTTAGAGGGCTAGTGGAAAACATTTTTGACTGGGCATGTCCAGTAGATTTTGTGAGAAGTAATGACAGATCTAATCCCCATGTGCTGTAATTCCCCTTTCCCAGCTCCAGCAACTAAACTTCTGTCAATGTCTGGATTGGGCCAGGGAGGGTTGTTTTTCCCCCCAGTTGTATTTTCTCTGTAAAACCAGCATTGGGGAAGCTTAAGAGTTTCCAGGCAAAATAGAAAATATCAGAACAGGAATCTGAGCTGAGGTTAAAAAAAGTAACTGGGAGATTATAACCACTAACTGGGAACTTTTAGAAATATTTATTGAGCAAAAACATTGCAAGTTTAATCATTATTAATTTGGAGGTTCAACTGTTTTTTATTTGACTGTTAAAATGATGACTCAGAAGTAAAAGTTTAAAAAATCACTTTTTAAAATGCTTAATTAAATATTTCAATGAATCTTGGATATTATATCATTTAGTTTCTTTTTAGTATTTAACAATATTGATCAAATGCTAAAGCCTCCTTGAATTAAACTAGCTTTTGTTGGGTTTTGATTACTGGCAACAGCAAATCCTACCTGAGAGAGAAACTGGCTTCTGGAACTAGAAAATTTCACTTGAGATGATAAAAAAAAATTTGTAAATGATTAAATTCAAAATGAAAGGGGAATAGTGACAATCCTTATATCTCTTAGGGAAGAAAATTGCCTAGTAATTGTATTCTTGGCCTTTGGATTCAGTAAAGCTGTTTTTCACTCTGCATCAACTACTGATATACCAATAAACCATATCAGGGCGCCCTTGAAAGTCTCAATTTTAGCACTGAATATCTTATGTCCTGAGAAACTACTCAGTACTGAGTAAGACAGGATTGTTGGTCATCTTACTTTGGACAAACCCAAGTTCCTTTCTTTGTTAATTAGCATAGTAATAATTCCCATGTCGTATGATGTAAGATAGACTAAATTCAGTCATTTTATATATTTATATTAAATAGCACTAAATCTTGCAGTCAGCTGATTTATTGTTGTAAATACTTATTATTATGCCCATGTACTAGAAAGTACAGTATTTAAAGTTATGTAAGCAGTTGGTAAAAGGGACATCTTTTGATATTTATCATATTCATGGAAGTTGAAACTCTATGACAGTAACTATTTTATGTGGCTTTTAATAGAATTGCTATATACAATGTCAAAGAATATGGTTAATTCATCTGAAAGAGATGGAAAATACCAGGCTAAGAGAGCATATACAATTTTTGTGAAGCTATTTTATGTCTATAACTGAGGATCAATGACTGTTGAAGGTTAAAAGAAAAAACATCATGGTTTTTTTTGTTTGTTTGTTTATTTATTTTGTTTTTGTGCTGGGAAAGGTGATTTGCCCAGCAAAAAATGTTGTATTAGAACTTTAAATGTGTTCATTACCTTGGAAGAGTCCGAGAAATTGAGAATGTCTTCTGTTATACATATGCTGATCTAGTATCTCCAGTTCGCACCTTATTCCTGTTACTCAGGAGTAGCTTTCTATAAAAAAATAAGCTTTATTTCACATCTACATATCTTATTTTCTAATACTCAAAGATAAAACAAGTCACATTTAAACTGGAAAATTATAGATAGAACTCATATCTATAATATCATATCTTCTGGTTTACTTAAAATCAGAAGAGAAAAAAATCCAAATTTATATATCAGCACAAGATTTCTGACTTTACATATTATCCAGTGGAATTCCCCCAAACAAAATGAATTCAATGGGCAAGTTCAATTTTCATTTCCAGAAAATCCCCACACCTGTCAGAGGGGAACTTGGTATTGTTCAGTTTTTAAGGCATTCTCACCAACCACTATACTTGCTCCAGTCAGAAAAGAATGAAGACCACCCAGTGCTCAACAGATATGAAACTAGAGGGCAGTGGGAAACTTCAGAGGAAGCAGAAATTTTGGTAATGTCAGAAACACAGTCTACCTCCAAGAGAGTAAACAAATAAGAATGTCTCAGGGTCCCTCATGAGTTGAAGTATGATGGCGGCCATTCCTGGGCTCATCATAAAGATTTGTCCTGCGTCTGGAGCTCGGTCTGAGAATATTGGGACAGATGAGTTTCCCTGTATTTCTCTCCAAAATGCAGATGTCTCAAGTACTACGGCATCAGGCTAGCTGTAGGGAAGGAGCAAATTAGCCAAGATGGCATGGTCAGAAGCTCTCATCCCATGGCTTCTCTCTCTCGCCCCACATTTTGTAGATAATGTTATGTCACAGCTGAGATCATATACAGCCCTGCTCATGCACATCACGAGGTACTCACGTGCTCACGGGCTACTTTGTGAGGTTCTCCTGGATGAGCTTCACGTGAAAGCCCTGGCTGCTGCTGCATTGGGGCTACAGTGGCGCAACATCATGGTTATGTTATATGAGGTATGTTACGGCTCTGTTGTGGTTGTGTTGTAGCTGCTGCTATGGTTGCTGTGTCAGCCAGGAGAGAGTAAACGTGTCTGCAGTTCCTACTGCTCCTCCTGTCTTCTTTCAGCCTCTTATCTCTAGCATTTCCCAGCCTGGGTTCAATGAACTATGTGAACAGTGAAAATAGCAAGACAGTTGGCATCATTAACAGGATAAACAATACAGTAACCATACTTGTGTGGCTCCAAATCCCCTAGGTATGTGCTTTGAAAGAGAGCAGGAATGTTTCACATGGAGCTCTCTTAACTGTGACCTACCCTCTATATATAATAATAGTCTCATTTTTATTTCATTCTACTGTTCAAAACAGTTGCAAAGGTCAGCTATGTTCAAAATGAGGGAATATATACTTTTTGATGAGCAGGTACCAACTTTATATTTAAAAAAAAAACACCTTGTAAGTTGGGATCTACTTCAATATGGAAGTAGATCTTTGAAAAATACAGTCTGCCAAAGAAAACTTTCAAACGAGTCAGTTCTTCGCATCATGTGGCCAAAGGATTGGAGTTTCAGCTTCAGCGTCAGTCCTTCCAATGAATATTCAGGACTGATTTCCTTTAGGATGGACTGGGTGGATCTCCTTGCACCCAGGGACTCTCAAGAGTCTTCTCCAACACCACAGTTCAAAAGCATCAATTCTTCAGCGGTCAGCTTTCTTTATAGTTCAACTCTCACATCCATACATGACTACTGGAAAAACCATAGCTTTGACTGGACAGACCTTTGTTGGCAAGATAAACTGATTCATTTGAAAAGATCCTGGTGCTGGGAAAGATTGAGTGCAGGAGGAGAAGGGGACGACAGAGGACGAGATGGGTGGATGGACACGAGCTTGAGTAACCTCTGGGAGTTGGTGATGGACAGGAGGCCTGGTGTGCTGCAGTCCATGGGGTCACAAAGAATCAGACATGACTGAGCGACAGAACTGAACTAAACTGAAATAAAACTTCCACAGAATGACTTTCATACAAATAAGAGATGGAATATGGATGCTAAGAATGCTTATGGCATTTGTGTTTGGATTCTAGATGTTTCTGAGTCCTGACTGTATCCCTGTGATTCTCCCACTGGGTTTTTATAAACTTCTGGCACAATCTAATTTACATAACTTAAAAGGTTTTCACTATTTTCAACACCCAAATCCTAATCCTTAATGTTTGCATTCTAAATATCTAGTGTCTTCTTAGACATGTCCATCTGTGTTTTCACAGAAACTGAAAGTTCAACTTATCCCAAACTACATTTAGCATCTTTCCTTTAAACTCACTCTTTTTCCTATCTTGGTGAAATTAATCAATCAGGACTTCAGCAGCAGATGACATTAATTAATTTATCATCCTGATTCCACTCCCAACTTCTGGGAATATCATTTACTACCCCACTGCCTATTTCAAATTTATGACAGCTGTCATATTTTTATAGCCCATGTCTTGACTGTACTAATTGACCCTTGGTACACTTCATGAAATTTGACACGGTGTTTTTTTCCAGGATTTTTAACTTGGGAACTAAAAGGAAAATAAGCATAACTTCTAAGATTGATGATGCCATCAGCTGAGCAGCAAAACACACGATGAAGAGATAATTTTCAGAAGAAAATTGTGAGCTTAGTTTTGAATTTATTGACTTTGAGGTAGCTGTGTAATAACTTTTTGGAAATATTCAACAGGAACTTGCTAAAGTCAATTTGTGAGAGAAGGAAAAAAACAAACCAAAAAAAACATAAAGCAGAGGCAAGAATGTTATTAAACTTATGTGACAAGGCTTAGAGTGTTAATTGAGGGTGTCACTGTTAGTAACACATTTTTTATGTCATTCTCCAAGTGCAAATTCTAACCATTTCGACATTATACTCTGATAAAGCCATAGGTGAGCATCTTAAAGAACGTAAAAAATACATAGGATGTGAAGGTAACTAGACAAATAACCTTGGTTTTGATAAAGATAATTTTTTATCACCACTCAAGTCTAGTTATCCCGAGAACATTTCAGCTCTAATGGTTAATATAGTGGGAGCACTAAGGTTAGACAAAAATTGGAAGGAATATATAAAGTAGCAAAACTTGCTTAATTTTTATTCAAAATCACCATAAGGCACACTGACTGAGCAATATTACTGTGTGATATCACTCTACAAGAATCAAATAGTAAAAATTTCAATTTTGGCTATTCTATTTGAAAAAACTAGAAAGAGACAATGACAAGTAAAAAAATAATAGTGAGGTCTTAAGAAGTATGAAAACATCTGTGTTCCTTTAGTCAAAGGGGAAAAAATAAATAGTCATTTAGTAAAAATTAGGTGACATTTTTGCTATACATAAAAGTTCTGTTTTTTGTTTTTTCCTTTCATAATCAAAACCAGTTATTGAAGTTCTCTGGTGGGTTTTGGAGTTTTTCTGCTTGGTGATATTCAGAAAGAGTCTAAAAAAATGTTATCAAAAAATATTTTAGACATTTACCTGTCTAAAGACAAGCAGATTGAACAGAAGATTTCTCAAGGCCTTTATAGTTTTATTATCTTATAATTCTATAATTTCATGGTGATCCAAACCACTTTATACTGTCAGTATTCTCCATTTATGTCAACATGAATCAACTCCTGTATTTCATTTCATTCATAAGAGAAGAGCTTGAAAAGCACTTTCAGATAGCAATTTGTACATGATCTGATATATTTTCATGGTTTTTTTAAGCATGAAAGATTTAAAAGAACTATATCCAAGGCTACATTATTCATAAAGGGAAGGTATGAAGCAGCACATCATAAAAGAAATTAAAAGGAAAGCTATAGAATGCTAGTCAAATCCTCTACAGCTTATCGTATTGTCAGATCAAACAGAAGGCCACACTTTGAGGACAGTGCCAGAGGACTATGGAATTCTTCTAGGAGGCACTAAAGACATTTCTTTTCTGCAATAATGAATGAGATCATTTGACACAGCCAGAAAATTTGTTCTAATTTCATTTAGTGCTTAACAAAGTATGTATTGTTAGTTTGCTATAGATTTGTTAGTTTGCTAATGATTTGGATTTTTCCTTATGATTCTCATCGAAAACAAATTGACAAACACAAAAGAACATTTATTAACATTTACTAGAATACTAACCTCCATGTGTGTTCATTTCCCTATCTGTACAGTAGGGAATAATAATAGAACCTGCTTCATGTGGCTTTTGAGAGAATTGAGTTTATCTGCTTAAGGACTCATAATAAGTTCTCACTTGTGTTAAAAATATATTATTACTGCAACAACTATCTTAACTGATAACTGTTTAATAAATGAATTCATTTTATGTTTTAATATTGTAGTGTTTGATGTACATATACATATACAAATTATATATAGACATGACATGACATGACATTGAAGTTGCTCAGTCATGTACGACTCTTTGCGACCCCATGGACTGTAGCCTACTAGGCTCCTCCATCCATGGAATTTTCCAGGCAAGAGTACTGGAGTGGATTGCTATTTCCTCCTCCAGGAGATCTTCCTGACCCAGAGATCGAACCTGGGTCTCCCACATTATAGGCAGACACTTTACCGTCTGAGCCACCAGGGAAGTCCAAGAATACTGGAGTGGGTTGCCATTCCCTTCTCCAGGAGATCTTCCCGACTCAGGGATTGAACCCGGGTCTCCCGCACTGTAGGCAGATGCTTTATTGTCTGAGTCACCAGGGAAGTTCTTCAAGGCTATGGAAAGGGTTCAATATACATAATTTTCCACAAATCTTCAGTATGATCAAATTTTCCCGTTAGTTGATTAATTATTGACTCTGATTCTATTGGAAAAAGGGCTTCTATTCTTTTATTACTTGTTAAATAGGAATAGAGATCATATGAATGTCCCCTATATCATTATTTTACCTATATTCATGAACTTCAATTTTCATAATATAAACAAGGAAATGTGAGTTAGGAGAATGGAGACAGTGTTAAAGAAGAAAATCTGTCTTTAACAGTGAAGTTAACTGACAGCTAATAATTGCAAATAAGTGATTTGAAGAATGTTATTATGGTCGTCATTGGGAACATTTAGAGTACTGCAAGTTTATATGCTGAAGATTACCTCGCATGATAGAAGACTTTGATAACGAAGAAGAGAGAATAACCAAGTTAAGGCAGTAATTGCATAACTTATAGGGAGTGGGTTGCAAAACAAGTGGATGCATTTATGTGACTGTGATAGAAGAAGAATATTTTTCACCTTAAAAAATGTAAAAACAAAATGCCCAGAAACATATCTCTTCTGCCTACCTACCTATCATCTACCTCTCTGCATATACATACACATACATGTATGTCATTCATAATGTCTCTCTATATATAACTTCTTCTCTTTCTCTCTAATTCTGTTCTAGCCTTTGAAATGAACTAAAATCTGCAGCTGGAACAAGTTTGAGTTCCTACAAGACTCAGAATAGATCTGGTTTTCACAGATCCGCAGTGTAGAGTACCCTTTATCAGAATTGCTTTTGGGTAGTCTGTAGGGCAGAGATAAGATTTAACGCTTGCATCCTTAAAGATTGCATCGTAAGGATACAAGAACTAATCAGACTTTCCCATCATAGGTTGGTAAATGGTTAAAATATGTGAAAGCAACTTGGTAGACACTTGTGTCCTTTTCTGCCTATAACTACACAAGTCCTTTTAATTTTTTTCTTTTCACTGTCTCTGAATTTTTATCCACTTATCCAACATGCATTGATCGATTCAAGCTGTCATATCTCACTTGGACTATTGCTGTTGTTCTCTTATTGTGTTTTGCTTCTAATTTCTCCACTAGTGTGATTTCCCCTAAAATATGAACATGATATTTATATAATGACCGACAGGCCTCATAAGATAAAACTCAAGCCTTTAGCATGGTGTATATACACTTAATTATAATAAAGAAATCATTCAGAACCAGCTACATAATTTTGTAAGTCTAGTGAAAAATGAAAATACTAGGTCACTTGTTCATAAATGATTATGAATTTCAAGATAATGAGACAAGCATTTAACCTAACTCAGGATTTTCTGAGCATGAGGCCCGTCACCATTGCAGAAGCAGCGCCCACATGATGCTGACCTTGATCTCACCATTTGCCACATCATTTTCTAATGTGTCTTCACAAGTACCCTCGAGTCTAGGAATGCCTCAGTAATTAAACATTCTGAACTATTTATTGTTCTTTGCCCTTTCCATGTGTCTGCCATGCCCTTCATCATCTTTTTCTGAAAAGACTTTCTGTCTTGGACCTGCTCAGAAAAATGTCCATCTTCTTTTTATGGACTTAAATCTTCTTTCTTAATATCTGAAAACTTCTCTGAAAAATTTAAGATTTTGATCACTGTTTTCTGGATAACCCCATCATACTTAGAATGTACTCAGTTTGTACTTATTACATAATTGCAGAATTTACTTATACATTTTTCTCCAAGCCTAGATCAGCCCCAGTAGAAACTGTCTATACTTTAATTATATTTTAGTGTCTCATGCTTGGTCCAATGCCTGGCATGCATTAAACACTTTGTAAATGTTTTTTGGAGGATTCATATATTATAAAAATGCTAAATATTTTAAAGTGGTGAGCCACTAATATTTGCACTACTTATGAATGTTCTAAGTGTTAAAACTTACTATACAATTTTAGGTCCAATTAAAAGTTTGTTTAGATTGTAGATTTTGAGAGAATTTGAAACTATTTTATATTTGAAGACATTTGGAATCATCAAAATGGAATTTTAAAGTGTTCTATTAGGCAAGTCACGCATAGTCATTTTCAAAACCCACTCTGAATTTATCAATTCTTTTACTCCAACTAGGGAAGGGAAAGCAACTGAGATTTTTATATTTCAACTGATATTTGAATAAACTGCTTCATCTTTATTATTTCTGCTTAAATTCATTTCTCTGATATTGTATAGATAAATTCCTAGTATACAGCACATATTATCAGAAGTAATGTTTGAACATGAAAAAGAAAAAGTGAAACTATTAGTCACTCAGTAGTTTCCGACTCTTTGCAACATCATAGACTGTAGACTGCTACTCTGTTAATGGTTTCTCTAGGCAAGAATACAGGAGTGGGTTGCTGTTCCCTTCTCCAGGGGATCTTCCGTACCCAGGGATCAAACCCACGTCTCTCATTTTGAGGGCAGATTCCTTACCAGCTGAGCCACCAGGGAATAAAGCAATGAGATGTGTCACATGATTATCTTGTAGGCACTTTTCTAGATGTTATAGAAATCAGAAAGACATTTTCTTTGATAGCATCAAAGAAAATGCATCAGTCAAAATGGTGATGATAAATAAAGGAGAGGCATACATTTTTAAATAGGTTATTTTAGAATCATGTGCAAGTTTGATTTAATGAAATATATTTTTAAAATATAGTGGGTAAAATTTGTATTTGCTTATAAATGTCTGTGTCCTCCAAAATTTATATGCTGAAATCTTAATACATAAGCTGTGCCGTTTGGGAGGTGCTTCAATCATGAATGTGGAGCCCTCATAAATGGGATTGGTGCTCTTTACTTCCACAGAGCTCCCCATCCCGCCTGTCATGTGAGGACACAGGAAGCTGCAGACTGTGAATCAGGAAGCCGGGCCTCACCAGATATGACAATTACCGCTGTATTAATCTTGGACTTTCCAGCCTCCAGAACTGTGAGGAATACATTTTTATTGTTTATAAGCAAACCAGTCTATAGCACTTTCTGATGGCAGTCCAAATGGGGTAAGTCATCTTCAATCAGGTCAGCCACTCAGTCATGTCCGACTCTTTGTGACCCCATGGACTGTAGCACGCCAGGCCTCCCTGTCCGTCACCGACTCCTAGAGCTTGCTCAAACTCATGTCCAATGTGTGAGTGTTGCCATCCAGATATCTCATCCTCTGTTGTCCCCTCCTCCTCCTGCCTTCAATCTTTCCCAGCATCAGGGTCTTTTCTGAGTCAGTTCTTTGAATCAGGTGGCCAAAATATTGGAAATTCAGCTTCAGCATCAGTCCTTCTAAATGAGTCTTCAGGACTGATTTCCTTTAGGATGTCTGGTTAGATCTCCTTGCTATCCAAGAGACTCTCAAGCGTTTTCTCCAACACCACAGTTCAAAAGCATCAATTCATTGGCACTCAACTTTTTTTTATAGTCCAACTCACACCTTCATACATGACTACTGGAAAAACCATAGCTTTGACTAGATGGACCTTTGTTGGCAAAGTAACATCTCTGTTTTTTAATATGCTGTCTAGGTTGGTCATAACTTTTCTTCCAAGGAGCAAGCATATTTTAATTTCATGGCTGCAGTCACCATCTGCAGTGATTTTGGAGCCCAAGAAAATAAAGTTTCTCACTGTTTCCATTGTTTCCCCATCTATTTGCCATGAAGTGATGGGAGTGGATGCCATGTTTTTTGAATGTTGAGTTTTGAGCCAACTTTTTCACTCTCCTCTTTCACTTTCATCAAGAGGCTCTTTAGTTCTTCTCCGCTTTTTGCCATAAAGTTGGCATCATCTGCATATCTGAGGTTATTGATATTTCTCCCAGCAATCTTGACCCCAGCTTGTGTTTCATCCAGCCCAGAATTTCCCATGATGTACTCTGCATATAAGTTAAATAAGCAGGGTGACAGTATACAGCCTCGATGTACTCCTTTCCCAATTTGGAAACAGTCTGTTGTTCCACGTCCAGTTCTAACTATTGCTTCTTGACCTGCATACAGATTTCTCAGGAAGCAGTTAAGGTGGTCTGGTATTCCCATCTCTTGAAGAATTTTCCACAGTTTGTTGTGAACTACATAGTCAAAGGCTTTGGCATAATCAATAAAGCAGATGTTTTGCTGGTATTCTCTGGCTTTTTCGATGATCCAATGGATGTTGGCAATTTGATCTCTGAGTCCTCTGCCTTTTCTAAATTCAGCTTGGACATCTGGAAGTTCATGGTTCACATACTGTTGAAGCCTGGCTTGGAGAAGTTTGAGCCTTACTTTGCTAGTGTGTGAGATGGGTGCAATTGTGCAGTAGTTTGAACGTTCTTTGGCATTGCCTTTCTTTGGGATTGGAATGAAAACTGACCTTTTCCAGTTCTGTGGCCACTGCTGAGTTTTCCAAATTTGCTGGCATATTGAGTGCAGCGCTTTCATAGCTTCATCTTTTAGGATTTGAAATAGCTTACCTCCACTAGCTTTTTTTGTAGTGATGCTTCCTAAGACCCACTTGACACCCCACTGCAGGATGTCTGGCTCTATGTGAGTGATCACACCATCATGGTTATCTGAGTTATTAAGATTTTTTTTGTACAGTTCTGTGTATTCTTGCCACCTCTTCTTAATATCTTCTGCTTCTGTTATGTCCATACCATTTCTGTCCTTTATTGAGCCCATCTTTGCATGAGATGTTCCCTTGGTATCTCTAATTTTCTTGAAGAGGTCTCTAATCTTTCCCATTCTATTGTTTTCCTTTATTTCTTTGCATTGATCACTGAGGAAGGTTTTCTTATCTTTCTTACACATACTATAGAATCTGCCAAAAATAAGCTATGCTTTGCAAACAAATCTAAGATGCTAAATAAAACAGCATTATTAATAGGTTTTAAAAAGCAAACCAAAAATTCCTACTTTTGTTTCAATTTTATACTTAATATAATGAGTCAAATCATGATATTTAATTTAATTATAGGAATTGGGAGTTAAATTATAAGAAATTTTATTTTTAAATTTTTGGTTCTCTAAAATCTAGGTACAAAATTTTTTTGTGTGTCTTTTTATGTACAAGACCCTAACATCATGAAAGAAAATTCAGTTGTCCAATATAAGTATATCAGCAGAAATTTATGTGAGTAAGCTAGTAGGAAGCTAGGCAATAGGAATAAATAGAGACCCTTATAGAGATTTCAAATGAAGACCTTTACAGTGATTTCAAATGAAGACAAAATGAATGAATAATTCTTGCTGAAATCCCCAGTTTCTTATGAGTTGGTTTGTTTAATAACTGACTAAAGTATCCTTGAGATGCCTACGAATGCTGCTATAGGAATGGTCCCATTTTCCAAAGCCTGGAATAATTCCATTATGATACAAGGAGTTTTTCACTGTTGTATCCTAGAAAAAAAAAAAAAAGATTATTAAAAATAATTAATCCTATCAATCCTAAGTTTATAAAGCATAAGCTTCATATAAAAACAAATAGAAATAAACAATATGAATCTCTCTTAACATATTTGTTGGTAGAATTTTCACCTAACCAAAATCTATTAAAAATACAATTTATACACAATTTTCTATTAAATAAAACCCTTTCAATATTTATATCTAGAAGTTATTTCTGAATGGAGCTTTTTTTAAGTTTTAAAACAAGAATATGAGGAGAAATTATATTTGAAGTTATAAAGCATTTTTTTTTGCTGAAAAATTTTATACATGTTATTTAGCTTATCATCTTGATACTGATGTTAAAGGAGATTGAACAAGGAGTTATCTGCCCAATTTTTATTACTTGTCAATATTATAAGCTATTATAATAACTGGAAGAGCTTGTATTATAATACATTGTTTAACGTCTCTCTTTGGATCCTCCAAATTAAGAGGGTAACTGTCTATGGTGCCCCTCCTTAGAAGAGGCTTAGACTTCTCTGTTCCATTGATGCCAGCTATCGCTGCGTAACTTGCTTTGGCTGATAGATTGAGACATGGGGTGTGCATTTCCAAAAAGAAGCTTCATGAGCCATTGGCAATTTCTGACACTATCTCTCTTTAGTCATGTGAGAGCAACACTCTGAGTGTCAGCCAAATGTAGACGAATGTCAATCTATACTAGACAAGTGTGTGAGAAGTGAACCTTTGTTGTTGAGAGTAACCAAGGCCTGGGAATCATTTGTACCATGGCAAAATTTAGCCTAATCTGGAAGACCACATTAATATTTAAAAATACATATAATTCTAGATTTAATTTTGTTTATATTGACTTTAGTTTGAAAACAGAGAATAAAATAAAAGCCATGGAAAATAGGTGATATTTATAAGAAAGTGAAAAGGAATAAGTTTGTGCTGAATGCCTACTGTCTCATTTAATGCCCACAATAAACATGAAAGATGGGAGCATTTGATTACTTTTCAGTAGAAGACATTAAGGCAGTTTTTAATAAAAATCCTAGTTGACTCTTAGAGTAATGTGAGTAATTACATGTTGCCTAAATATATAATAATAAAATGATGTTTAATTCTTAGAATATAAATACTTCGCACCTATTAAAACATAGAAAATGTCTGTAAAACAACTCTGAAAGCAATGATATTCATGTTAGCATTAATTTATTTTGAAAGATACTATAATTAACCTTAAGTTCTATCAAGCTTCAGGAAATAAATATGTTATTGTTCTTACAGCATAACTTTTTGTTTTTAGTTCAGTATGCTTTGACTATTTTGTGCAGCCTATTAATTTAATTTTCATACTTCATTTTCATTTGCAGGGCTGAAAAACTTTTTTTCATGTAATATCATTTTATTAGTTACCATTCAATTATTACAAAGAAAAAATTATCAAAAAGGTAAATTTACAAAAGTACTGATAATTAAAATAATACTAATTAAACACAGAGAAAATGAATCTGGGCAGTAAACAGATACTTCAAAGTGGTAATCCAGATAGTTCAGGATGCATTTATACTATTTTTCTGTTAACACTGATAGTAATAAGAAGTAATAATTGAAGAAAGTAGGGAAAACTACTAGACCATTCAGGTATGACCTAAATCAAATCCTTTATGATTATACAGTGGAAGTGAGAAATAGATTTAAAGGACTACATCTGATAGACAGAGTGCCTGATGAACAATGGAATGAAGTTCGTGACATTGTACAGGAGACAGGGATCAAGACCATCCCCATGGAAAAGAAATGCAAAAAAGCAAAATGGCTGTCTGGGGAGGCCTTACAAAGAGCTGTGAAAAGAAGAGAAGCGAAAAGCAAAGGAGAAAAGGAAAGATATAAGCATATGAATGCAGAGTTTCAAAGAATAGCAAGAAGAGATAAGAAAGCCTTCTTCAGTGATCAATGCAAAGAAATAGAGGAAAACAACAGAATGGGAAAGACTAGAGGTCTCTTCAAGAAAATCAGAGATACCAAAGGAACATTTCATGCAAAATGGGCTCTATAAAGGACAGAACTGGTATGGACCTAACAGAAGCAGAAGATATTAAGAAGAGATGGCAAGAATACACAGAAGAACTGACAAAAAAGATCTTCACGACCCAGGTAATCACGATGGTGTGATCATTGACCTAGAGCCAGACATCCTGGAATGTGAGGTCAAGTGGGCCTTAGAAAGCATCACTACGAACAAAGCTAGTGGAGGTGATGGAATTTCAGTTGAGTTTTTTCAAATCCTAAAATATGATGCTGTGAAAGTGCTGCACTCAATATGCCAGCAAATTTGGAAAACTCAGCAGTGGCCACAGGACTGGAAAAAGTCAGTTTTCATTCCAATCCCAAAGAAAGGCAATGCCAAAGAATGCTCAAACTACCACACAATTGCACTCATCTCACACGGCTAGTAAAGTAATGCTCAAAATTCTCCAAGCCAGGCTTCAGCAATACGTGAACAGTGAACTTCCTGATGTTCAAGCTGGTTTTAGAAAAGGCAGAGGAACCAGAGATCAAATTAACAACATCCACTGGATCATGGAAAAAGCAAGAGAATTCCAGAAAAGCATCTATTTCTGCTTTATTGACTATGCCAAAGCCTTTGACTGTGTGGATCACAATAAACTGTGGGAAATCCTGAAAGAGATGGGAATACCAGACCACCTGACCTGCCTCTTGAGAAATTTGTATGCAGGTCAGGAAGCAACAGTTAGAACTGGACACGGAACAACAGACTGGTTCCAAATAGGAAAAGGAGTACATGAAGGCTGTATATTGTCACCCTGTTTATTTAACTTATATGCAGAGTACATCATGAGAAACGCTGGACTGGAAGAAACACAAACGGGAATCAAGATTGCCGGGAGAAATATCAATAACCTCAGATATGCAGATGACACCACCCTTATGGCAGAAAGTGAAGAGGAACTCAAAAGCCTCTTGATGAAAGTGAAAGTGGAGAGCGAAAAAGTTGGCTTAAGGCTCAACATTCAGAAAACGAAGACCATGGCATCCGGTCCTACCACTTCATGGGAAATAGATGGGGAAACAGTGCAAACAGTGTCAGACTTTATTTTTCTGGGCTCCAAAATCACTACAGATGGTGACTGCAGCCATGAAATTAAAAGATGCTTACTCCTCGGAAGGAAAGTTATGACCAACCTAGACAACATATTAAAAAGCAGAGACATCACTTTGCCAACAAGGGTTGTCTAGTCAAGGCTATGGTTTTTCCAGTGGTCATGTATGGATGTAAGAATTGGACTATAAAGAAAGCTGAGTGCCGAAGAATTGATGCTTTTGAACTGTGGTGTTGGAGAAGACTCTTGAGAATCCCTTGGACTGCAAGGAGATCCAACCAGTCCATTCTGAAGGAGATCAGCCCTGGGATTTCTTTGGAAGGAATGATGCTAAAGCTGAAATTCCAGTACTTTGGCCACCTCATGTGAAGAGTTGACTCACTGGAAAAGACTGATGCTGGAAGGGATTGGGGACAAGAGGAGAAGGGGACGACAGAGGATGAGATGGCTGGATGGCATCACTGACTCGATGGACGTGGGTCTGGGTGAACTCCTGGAGTTGGTGATGGACAGGAGGGCTGGCGTGCTGCGATTCATAGGGTCGCAAAGAATCGGACATGATTGATCTGATCTGATCTGATCTGAATATATAGAATTACAACAAAAATAAGAGATACTTGATATCACAAATACATCAGTTGTTTCACTGAGATTTGAACTTATGGAAACTAGGGGACAAATGTTACATAAGTTAAAAAATTTCAAATTAGGACTTGGAAATATTAAGTAACCTGTGAGTCATGCAGCTCAAAAATGGTAAAGCCCAGATTTGAATCTAAGTCAATCTTCTCTTTTGTTATCACTGAATTTTTAGATAGAGCATTGTCCTCCTTAAGGTAAATAGTTCAAAACCCCCACAAAACTTATGATCTGATATTAATGACTGAAAAGTAAAAACGAATAAAATTGCTGACAAAAAATGTAGTAGAATATCAGAGAAATATATTCAGGAATTCTTTCTTGTCAGAAGCTTATATCAATAGAAATATTTTCTTGAAATTAGCATCAAACTTTTTATGATCGCTTATTTATCTTTTATATATATTAATATTTTTGTAAAAATAATTAGAGGTAAATAGAAGATGAAATAAAAGCAAAGAAGACCAATAAAGCCAGGTAAGGGCACAATTCATAGAACACAAAAATAATAACAAATGAGAACTCTTAATAGAAGTTGCTGCACCTTGGCACCAAACATATTTGACTTCATAGGCAACTAAGTTAAAATGATATTTTGTAAGTTTCATGGCTTACGTTTCTGAATAAAGCAAACCTATTCCTCAAGTATAGTTACATCCCCATTGGTATTAAGATATAGCATAAATTTATTAGCAGATTTTTTTTTTCAGGAAAAAGTAAACTCATTCAACGGTCCTAAAATTTACCCTATCATGCAGCACAAAAAAGTAGCAAATCTTTGATTTTTCTAAAATAAATTTAATCTACTTTGAAAAATTTACCCAGGGCTTACAGGAAATTGAATTTAGTTACTCTTGATATCCTTTCCATTCTTTTCAGAATAGTGCAAATGTCATGAGTCTAATGTAGTTCACGCCTTCGAAGGGGAAGCTGTGGTCTGTGTTCATGGTCACTAATGACATGCTCTGCTTTGAGCCCACCCGAGATGGTGCAGTGGTAAAGAACCCATGCTTGACAATGCAGGAGACACGGGCGACCCGGGTTCAGTCCGTGGACTGAGAAGATCTTGTGGTGTAGGAAATGGCAACCCACTCTCGTACTCTTGCCTGGAAAATTCCATTGACGGTGGAGCCTGGTGGGCTGCAGTCCACGGGGTCAAAAAGAGTCAGACACGACTGAGCACTTGAAGCACACAGATGCCTCTTAACCCGGGCTGACCCCATCACTTGTGAGACACCAGTGTCTGGGACCCACTGTCCCCGGGTCTACCACGCAGTTACTCTCTCTGAAGCAGGTCGCCTCGCTTGGCACTGTTGGGGAGATAGCACACGTCTTCCCTCTCACAGAGCATATAAAATGATTTCACTTGTGACATTTTAGAGAAGCTCTTCAGACACCCCCTCTGCGCTTTCAGTTTCCACCAACCACGTGGAAACTATTCTCTGTATATTCTCTGGATTCATGATGAATATTTTCCCATTAAATCTCCACTATAAACACAATAGTTGAAAGTTGAAAAAAAAATAGATGCTAGTAACTTTTATTTTATTCTTACTAATTTACTTTGTTAGGAGTACACTTTTTAGAGGGCCAAGTCTTAAGAAAAGTCAGAGTTAGGCTTTGTTGAGTTTTATTGCTGTTATATTAGATTTGGTAATATACTGTATTAACTGTGTGTTCAATTTAAGCTATTAAGTTTTAATTGTCAAAAACAGATAAAATGGAAAACTAAAATTTTCTTTCTCCAAAATTAGGGAATTCAAATATGGTCTAAAATGTATTCATTTGTCTTATGCTTTTGTTCTCTCTCTCTGTCTCTTCAATGTAATATAATATGCATAAAACACCATTTTAACCCTTTAGAGACATACAGTTCGGTGGCCTCAACTACATTCACATTGTTTTGTAACTATCGCCACTGTTCATCTCCAAAAGGTTTTCATCATCCCAAACTGAAATTCTGCATCCACAAAACAGAAACACCCCACTCTACTCACCCCCGAGCTCCAAATAACTGCTACCCTACCTTCTGCCTTTGTAAATTAAGATGGAATTTGGCTATTCTAGGTACCTCCTGTAGGTGGAATCATATTTGCACTTTTATGTCTAGCTCATTTCACTTAGCATAATGTCTTCAAGTTTCACCCCTGTAGAATATAACAGATCCTCGTTCTCTCTTACAGGACTTTTCTTTATCTGGATACCATGAGCATGTTTAGCAACAAAGCTCAGAAAGGAACTGGAAATAAGGAGCTTAGTGGACAGTAAGTTAAAGCATATCTTTTGTCATGAGAGAGGAAAAAAGAGATAGAAAGAGAGAGGAAAAAAAAAAGAGAGAGAGAAATTTGGGAGAGCTAAAAGATAAAATGCAGAAGCTGATATTACAGAACTTGAATTTTTCCCATTGCACTGGAAAATTAATTTCAATACTTTTCAGCACCTCTTCATTTCAGGTTTACATTAGACACAGGGCTTTTTAAATTTATCGCTTGGTTTGAAAATGGGCAAAAGGTTTGTAACACAGCCTCCCTAGCTAAACTCCTTTTCTCAAATTTTATAAAAACCAGGTTTTTCTATTAAAAATATAGTCATGGGAATCTTGGAAGAAGATGTTATTGTTATAAAATGATGCAACAAGCAGTAAGGACAAAGACTGCCAAGCTAAACACAAAGCGTAAAGTCCATCTGCGTATCCCCACACTCTTGCACATGTATCCCAGTGTGAATTGTCTGTGAGTTTCTGATGACAGAACTTGACCCATTAAACACTCATTCTGAGAAAGACTCAGCTTTCTCCACAAACTGCATTTATATTTCCCAGATGATTACATCTTTTATCAAAAGCAGCAGTTGAGAAATGGGCAAGCTCAACATCAGAAACATAGTCCAGCTTTGACACTTTGACAACCAGTTTCACTTGCAAAGATAAGGGAAAGGCAAGGAGAGCAAGGCAGTTGTTGGGATTAGATTCTCAAGAACAACATTAAGTTCATGTCACGAAAGATGGGGAAAAAAATCAGTGATCATCAGATGGCAAATTGTTTCTCAGGAAATTGAATAGTTTACTTAAAAACTTAGCTTGTGTTTTTATCTTTGAAATACAAGAGTCAAAGAATCAATAAATGTATCACATTCAAGACAGGAATACACAGAATGCATGCATATTATACCCAGAGACATCTGTATATACCTATATATCTGTTTGTGTCAATAAAAATAAACATGTTCTTCAAAAGATGTTTGTAAATTTTTTACACATCTTTCTTACATGTACAAACTTACTATTATAAAAATTATTGGATTTGCAAACATTTTTCCTATTGTAGAGGTTGATTTTTCATTTTTGATAGTTTCTTTTCTGTGAAGAAGTTTTCTAATTGGTTTCTAAATTTCTATTTCTGGTTTATTTTTGCTTTTGTTGTCTTGGCTTTTGGTATCAAATCCAAAAAAAGTATTGCCAAACTAGCATCAAGGAACTTATCCTATGTTTTCTTCCATTATATAATTTGGCTCCTTTGCTATAAATTATTTGACCCTATCTATGTGGCTTAGAGGAGGCTATTATACTGCTGTGGTGATGCTTGGAAAGAACATCTCAGTTTTATGTTCGTGTTGGTCTTATTGTGGTCAGGAAATACTCGGGGTCGTGCACAGGCACTCAGGTGATGAATGTTTCCCCCGATGCAATGGCACCCCACTCCAGTACTCTTGCCTGGAAAATCCCATGGACGGAGGAGCCTGGTAGGCTGCAGTCTATGGGGTTGAGAAGAGTCAGACACGACTGAGCGACTTCACTTTCACTTTTTACTTTCATGCATTGGAGAAGGAAATGGCAACCCACTCCAGTGTTCTTGCCTGGAGAATCCCAGGGACAGGGGAGCCTGGTGGGCTGCCGTCTATGGGGTCACACAGAGTCGGACACGACTGAAGCAACTTAGCAGCAGCATGTGGGCTTAAGTTGGAGCTCTCTAGGCTGTTCCATTTATTTATCAGTTTTTATGCCAGTAACATACTTTCCTGCCCTTTGCTTGGGTAGGAAGCTTGACTTCTAAACTGCAATGTGTGCCTATCAGTAGATTCAGTTTGTGGCCTGGCTTAGCCTTCTACATGCTGAATCTTGCTTTATATATAATTATTTATCAATTTGTTGCTTCATAATCTATGTCAGTCTGTATTTCTAAATTCAAAGCAAGCAACCAAACAAACAAGAAATGCCGACACATTGAATCCCCACATGGACCTGCAATCCCTACACGGACCTTATGATGTGCTGTCTTCACACTTCAGGACTCATGACAATATGTTCTCCACTGAACATAGTGTGGCCTTCTACCTGAAACTGATTTAGCTCTTCAGCCCCACTGCTCAATTCTTGAACTTTTTATCTTCGTATCACTGATAAATGGACACTAGCCTTGCATATAACATATGCAATTGGTCTATGTAAAATTCCAGTTCAGTCCAGTTCAGTCACTCAGTCGTGTCCGACTCTTTGCGACCCCATGAATCACAGCACGCCAGGCCTCCCTGTCCATCACCAACTCCCAGAGTTCACTCAGACTCATGTCCATCGAGTCAGTGATGCCATCCAGCCATCTTATCCTCCGTCGTCCCCTTCTCCTCCTGCCCCCAATCCCTCCCAGCATCAGAGTCTTTTCCAATGAGTCAACTCTTCGCATGAGGTGGCCAAAGTACTGGAATTTCAGCTTTAGCATCATTCCTTCCAAAGAAATCCCAGGGCTGATCTCCTTCAGAATGGACTGGTTGGATTTAGACAGATGCTATATTATTAGCCACTGTTTAAAACAACCGTTGGATTACAGTGATCTGAATATTTATCATTATGTTTAGAGTCATGGAAATTGAGAATTAAGGAAAACTCACAGAGCTGTATATATTCAAGATAAGACATTACAATGCATACTGCACAAAATTAACATTAAAGCTCCTTCTGCTTTTTTCCATACAAAAGAGAAAAACAAGTGAATTACAACTACTTCCCTTAGGATACTCTGAGTTATATTATGCTACTACTCTACAAATTCCACATTATATATTGAGATCAAATAAATGTTAAGCTCTGAAAGGCAAAGTTTCATGATAGTTAGCATCTTTCACATTTATGAAGTGTTACAAAGAGGCGTAGGAAAAGATGGTGGTGTAGGAAGACCCTGGACTCACCTCCTCCCATGAACACACCAAAATTCCAACTACTTATGCTGCAACTATCTCTGAGAATCACTTGAAGTCGACTAGAAAATATGTTCCACAACTGAAAATAAAAAGGACATGCCACAGTGAGATGGGTGGGAGTGGGGGGCAGGGTCTGGCCATGAACCACACTGTCAGTATTGTGACCTCTAGGCAGAAAGGATATCACAGCCTTGAAGGTTGCCTCTGAGGAATGAGAGATTCAAGCCCCAGACCAGACTCCCCAGGCCAAGGGATCTGCACTGGGAAAATGATCTCCCACAATATCTGGCTTTGAAAATCAATGGTACTTGTGTGACCCTGACTACTGGGGAGGCTATAGAAAACTGAGACTCCACTCTTAAAGGGCATGCTCAAAAACTCTCTCTGAATTCCAGTACAGAGGCAACGTTCTGAAAAGTGTCTGGGTCGTTCATAAGGAGGGGCTTACTAGGCCGCACCAGTGGTAAAGAACCCACCTGTCAGTGCAGGAGATGTAAGAAGTGTGGGTTCGATCCCAGGTTCGGAAAGATCCCCTGGAGGATGGCATGGCAACCTACTGGAGTATACTTCCTGGGAGAAGCCCATGGACAGAGGAGCCCAGAGGGCTACAGTCCTTAGAGTCTCACAGAGCTGGATACAACTGAAGCAACTTAGCATGCTTAGAGGGCTTCCCTCATAGCTCAGTCGGTAAAGAATCTGCCTGCAATGCAGGAGACCCGGGTTTGATTTCTGGGTTGGGAAGATCCCCTGGAGAAGGAAATGGCAACCCACTCCAGTATTCTTGCCTGGAGAATCCCATGGACAGAGGAGCCTGGCAGACTACAGTCCATATTGTTGCGCAGAGTCAGACACGACTGAGCGACTAACGCACACAGCAGCATGCATACATAAAAAGATTCACTGAATAATTACAGAGTATGTGCCCAAGGAGTAGGGATCTGTTGGAATTCACTCTGGGTACAGAGAAGCTGGTAAGTGCCAGTTTTCATTTGATACTAGTGGTAAGTACCTGTCTGCCAATGCAGGAGACACAAGAGATGCTGGTTCAATCCCTGGGTCAGGAATATCCTCTGGAGAAGGACATAGCAACCCACTCCAGTATTCTTGCCTGAAGAATCCCATGGACAGAGGAGCCTGGAGGGCTACAGTCCATGGGTTGCAGAGTTGGACATGACTGAAGCAACTTAGTATGCACAGCATGTGTGCAAGCAATTTTATCTAACTGGCTTAATGCTGGAAGGGGATGCCATTTCTGATTCTACCTATCCAATCTACTGGTGGTCAGCCAAGACTCTCCAAAGCAGCCCATGCCCCACTAGACATAGACTATAATTTTCTGTCCTAGGAATTGTCCAGGCAAGAATACTAGAATAGGTTGTCATTTCCTTCCCCAGGGAATGTTCCCAACCCAGAGACTCAACCCAGATCTCCTACACTGCAGGTGAATTCTTTACTGTCTGAACCTAATGATCAAGGTACTGATCAAACAGGAAGATATAATACTTGTAGACATATATACACTCAACATAGGAAAATTTAAGTACATAAAACAAATATTAAGAGATTTAAATTGATAGTAACACAATTTTAGGTAATTTTAGCATGCCATTTACATTAATTAATATATCATCCAGCTGGAATATATATATATTTGTTGTTCAGTTGCTCAGTCGAAACGGACTCTTTGCAGTCCCATGGCCTACAGCATGCCAGGCTTCCCTGTTCTTCATTATCTCCTAGAGTTTACTCAAATTTGTGTCCATTGAGTCAATGATGCCATCCAACCATCTCATCCTCTGTTGCCCTTTTCTCCTCCTGCCTTCAATCTTTCCCAGCATCAGGGTCTTATTCAATGAATTGGCTCTTTACTTCAGGTGGTCAAGTACTGGAGCTTCAGTTTCAGCATCAGTCCTTCCAGTGAATATTCAGGTTTGATTTCCTTTAGGATAGACTGATTTGATCTCCTTGCTGTCCATGGGACTGTGAGAGTATACCCCAGCATCACAATTCAAAAGCATTTGGTGTTAAGCCTTCTTAATGGTCGAGCTCTCATATCTATATATATAAGGACTTCCCTGGTGGCTCAGATGGTAAAGAATCTGCCTGCAATGTGGGAAACCTGGGTTTAATCCCTGGTTCAGAAAGATCCCCTAGAGAGGGCAATGGCTACCCTCTCCAGCATCCTTACCTAGAGAATTCTATGGACAGCAAACCTGGTGGGCTACAGTTCTTGGGGTCACAAAGAATTGGACATGACTGAGTGACTAATGCATGCTTTTTTCATAGAAGTATGTATATATATATAAAAACATTCCAATCCAAAGTAGCAGAATGCATATTCTTTTTGAGTGAATGTGAAACATTCTCCAGGCTCACATGCTAGCAAGCATAGATCATATACTCATATGATCACATGCTCGATCACAAAAAAGGTTCAGTAAATTTAAGAAAACTGAAATCATATCAACAATCTTTTTTAATCACAATGCTATGAAACTAGAAATTAGGTACAATAAGAAAACTACAAAAAGCATAAGCGCATGGAGGGTAAACAACACACTATTAAACAAAGAATGAGCCATTGAAGAAATCGGAAGATTAAAAAAAAAAAAACCTGGATATAAGTGAAAATGGATACACATATACACACATCCCATATATGTTGGTATATACATATATGGGATGCAGCAAAAATAGTTCTAAAAGGGAAATTTAGAGTGACAGATATCTACCTCAATAAATAAGGAAAGTCTCAAAAAATACACTAATCTTAACACCATTCTGCTCATCTATAGTGAGATGATATTCACTAAACATACTGAAATCATTTCATGATGTATGAAGTCAAATCATTATTCTGTACACCTTAAACTTATACGGCGGCGTATGTCAATTATATGTAAGTTAAAACTGGAAGAAAAAAACAGATGAATGAACAAAAATGCTGTGATACCTACATGCAAGTGGTTCAGGCATAATAATGGAGGGCATGTTACAATTTGGATGAAGCTCAAAAACACTGTGCTAAGTGAAAGAAGCCAGAGAAAAGGTTACATACTGTATGATTCTACTTACTGAAAATAATGTTAATTCATAGAGACAGAAAGCAAATGAGTGACTGCTGGAGGATAGGAGAAAGAGGAGATTGGGGATATAACTGCTTGGTAGATATGAGGTTTCCTTTTGAGATGTTGAAAATAATTTAGAAATTGTGGCTGCATAATATCAATATTATGAATGTACTAAATTCCACTGAATTGTTCTCTTTAAAATATTTAATTTTAAGTTATGTGATTTTCACCTCAATAGAAACTAGATATAAAAAGTGCTAAATGGAATTGCATCAAAAATAACAAATTATCTTAATATAACTAGGATTTTAGGTTTAGTCTTCAACAAGATAATAAAGCAAATTCCATTAAGTCAAAGAAAACACTGTTAGATGTACCTTTTTTCTATCTCATCTGCCTATTTCTTTTCCTTTGCAGCATCCTTTAGAGAACTTCTCACATATTATGCATACACTTGTGTCCATATTTCTATAATTATGTATCTCCCATAAAAGTGATCCAGAAGATCCATAAAAGAAGTGACTGTTTATACCTTGCTATTTTCTTTCTTTCTTTTTTTTTTAACATTTCATAAGATTTTGATTATCCAGATATCAACTTTCACCATTTAACTAATGCTTACTGAAGTCTTCCCTATATGCCATTCTGTGCTTTGTTCTGGACATACATATGTAAACAAGAGATCTTCAAGAAATCTAAAATCTACAGCAGGAAATGAACAGAAATAAAATGTCAGATAATGAGACAATGTTCTCAAAAAAAGTTGAGCAAGGGGTGTTAAAAAAAAAAAAAAAGCTTCAATTGTCCTTTTAAAAGCTTTAAACACAGTTCAGAGAATTAATGATTAATATTTCCTTTAATAATAATTTCAATGGGAAGAATAATAAAATATCGATTTTACAATAAAAAGATAAACTTTGGTATAATAGCAAAAGAAAAATATTTTCACTTCTTAATAACATATTCCGTATTAGTCATGAAGACTAGCCTGAGGTAACAGGTCAATTAATATGATAATTTGATACTTAAAGACTTAGGCATAACAAGTGAAATTTAATTTTGTAATCTCATGGTAATCATTTAGGGTCCAGAAGAGAGCAACACAATAATTAAAAGAAACAGCATTTATGAAGGGAATTGAAGGAACTAATGAAATATAGCCTAGAAAAGAGAAGAATAAGTGATATTTAATTTTGCTTGAAGAGATGTAGTATAGATACAATGTTAGGGATCAAAGAACTAGGGCAAATGCTGATTTAAATATGTGTCAATTATCAAAAATACATATGCAAGTAGGGCATTTGAACACTGACATTTACATGAAATTTTCTCCCTACAGAATTATACATTTTTTGGCTCTGGACTTACAGACAGGAAAAAATTTACATTAGTTATAACATAAATGAGTGAGAAATTTTTGCACTTTCTTTGTATTTTGGGGAGTAACTTTTTGGGGTTTTTTGAGTTGTGTTTTTTTTTGGTACAATTTGGAATATACTAAATTGTGTCCATTGTGTCTCTTATTGAAAGCAATAAGCATTAATAGTCTTTGATTAATCTGAAATGCTTGTGAACTATAAAGACTGATTTTAAAAAGTCTAAACAACTGTAACCAACACCATTAATAATTTACTATGTCCACTGAAATGGCGCTACAGCTCCTGTCCACTGCACCGCTTTCCCAAAATGTATAAAACCACTTAACCCGTGTAAATTATACTTGTGGACCAAAGACCATGACTTGGACTACTATTTCTGCAACCTATTGAATATTTACATTAAAATTTAAACACAGCTTAAAAACTAATAAGGAGCCATTATTCCAGATATTTTGAAATGCAATTTTATTCTAATTTTTGTAGTGTTTCACCTACTTTAGGTCATTTACTTTAGATTTCTGCTCTGATGCACAGTTCTATTTCAATTCATAATTATTAACATTTTATTATTTATTCCAAATAGAACAAAATAATTTCAAAATTACTTTTTGAAAATAAACTGAAAATTAACCAAAACAAAACAGACAAAAAAAAAAAAACACAAATCTCTATCCTGAGAATAAATTTGAGTGAAGTACATAAGTTGGAATTGTTATTATATCATTTTTATTTCAAACTACTGAAGGATTCAATATTTTAAATCTAAAATTGAAAACTGAAAAGGCATTAGAAAGTAATCTGTCAAATTATTCTTTTCTCACTTCTATATTCAAGTTTACTTTAAGTATTTATTATTTTCATATGCATTTAATGCTATTCTGTATTTTATTGTTTCTATTCATGAGTCCCTTAAATTAAAAAAAAAGAGGGATACACATGTATAAAACACTTAGAAAATAATATTTCAGTATATAAACAATTATTCCCCAAATTTCTACATTTCACTTGATCTTCCATAATAGTCTTTAGTGGCTACCTTACCTCTCAGGAGGTGGGGTAGAATTGTTGCAGGAAGGCGGACCCCTTCCCAGCCGGAAACTGGATTCTTGTCTAACACTCAGAAATCTTCATCATAAAACAAGTCATGCAAATGGTTACTATAGTGCCTGGCCAGGGTGGGTGGTTTCAATCAGTGTGCTTCCCCTAACAGAATGACTCACCCAGTCTAGGTAGAATGGCTCCTTTTCTCATTATCACTTTCTTTACTCTCTGGAAATTCTTAAAGCCACCTTCCTGGACCTAGTGTTTAAGTCAGATTTGTGTAAGTTAAATGGGAACCTCACAAACACAGTAGCAAGCAAATAGAATGTATTAAAGAGAAGGAAAGTACAAAGCTCTCAGCATAGACACTGAGTGGGGATAAAGAGTCCCCCAAAGGTGGGACTTAGAGCAGTTTATATCCTTACCAGTTTTAATCTGTACAGTTTTGGTTGGCTCCTGTTCTTAAAATATGTCATTTCTAATCAGTCAGTTTGGAGAAAGAAATGGCAGCCCATTCCAGTATTCTTGCCTGGAGAATCTGTGGACAGGAGCCTGGCAGGCTGCAGTGCATGGGGTCTCCAAAGAGTTGGACAGGACTGAAGCCACTAAACAATAATCAGTATAAAGGTCATAATGTTTAACTTAACATCCTTATGGCTTCTCTTGATCTTCAGATTAACCTCCACCCTTGTTCATGACCCCTGTCCATTTTACAATGGACCAGGTATGTGGGTTAAAGATTAATGATCATCAGTAGTTTTTCCCTCAGGCATATGGAACAGAAATTAATTGCTCAGTTCACTTCAGTTCAGTTGCTCAGTCGTGTCCAACATTTTGTGACCCCATGAATTGCAGCGCGCCAGGCCTCCCTGTCCAACACCAACTCCCAGAGTTCACTCAGACTCACGTGCATCGTCAGTGATGCCATCCAGCCATCTCGTCCTCTGTCATCCCCTTCTCCTCCTGCCCCCAATCCCTCCCAGCATCAGAGTCTTTTCCAGTGAGTCAACCCTTCGCATGAGGTGGCCAAAGTACTGGAGTTTCAGCTTTAGCATCATTCCTTCCAAAGAAAGCCCAGGGCTGATCTCCTTCAGAATGGACTGGTTGGATCTCCTTGCAGTCCAAGGGATTCTCAAGAGTCTTCTCCAACACCACAGTTCAAAAGTATCAATTCTTCGGTGCTCAGCCTTCTTCACAGTCCACTCTCACATCCATACATGACCACAGGAAAAACCATAGCCTTGACTAGACGGACCTTTGTTGGCAAAGTAATGTCTCTACTTTTGAATATGCTATCTAGGTTGGTCATAACTTCCCTTCCAAGGAGTAAGCGTCTTTTAATTTCATGGCTGCAGTCACCATCTGTAGTGATTTTGGAACACAAAAAATAAAGTCTGACACTGTTTCCACTGTTTCCCCATCTATTTCCCATGAAGTGATGGGACCAGTTGCCATGATCTTCATTTTCTGAATGTTGAACTTTAAGCCAACTTTTTCACTCTCCACTTTTACTTTCATCAAGAGGCTTTTTAGTTCCTCTTCACTTTCTGCCATAAGGGTGGTGTCATCTGCATATCTGAGGTTATTGATATTTCTCCCGGCAATCTTGATTCCAGCTTGTGCTTCTTCCAGCCCAGCGTTTCTCATGATGTACTCTGCATAGAAGTTAAATAAGCAGGGTGACAATATACAGTCTTGACATACTCCTTTTCCTATTTGGAACCAGTCTGTTGTTCCATGTCCAGTTCTAACTGTTGCTGCTCTTCCCTAGATCTGAGTGCTGATAATTTATCAGACCCAAATTCCAGGAATTCTGGACAAAGGGTATAGCTTTAGATTAATGGATCGAGATATTCATTGAAAACAAGACTCAGAGGTCCTATAGAGTCCTATACTGACTGCCTGGTAATTTCGACCTCACAAGCACCAAATCTCACACACATCAGGAACTTCTCGTGTGTTAGGGCCAGTTCCTGTCCCATGAGAGTCAAATGGGTACATCTCTTTCCAACTGCATGAACAGTGACATCATGTTTGGAGCTGGAAATTGGCTATGACGAGATTATTTGCACCCTGAAAACAGTTTTTGTTTCTTTGTTTTGAGAGGGAGAGGAATAGTTTACTTCACATTGATTAACACACCATTGTGTTGTCATTCGGAGAAGGCAATGGCACCCCACTCCAGTGTTCTTGCCTGGAGAATCCCAGGGACTGGGGAGCCTGGTGGGCTGCCGTTTCTGGGGTCGCACAAAGTCGGACACGACTGAAGCGACTTAGCAGCGGCAGCAGCAGCAGTGTTGTCATTCAGTCACTAAGGTGTGTCCATCTCTTTGGGACCCGGTGGACTGTACCACACCTCTGTCCTCCATATGTCCCAGAGTTTGCTCAGATTCATGTCTGTTGTGTCAGTGATGCTAACTAACCATCTCATTCTCTGCCACCTACTCCTCTTTTACCTTAAGTCTTTCCCAGCATCAAGGTCTTTTCCAAGGTGTTGGCTTTTCACATCAGATGGCTAAAGTTTTGGAGCTTCAGCTTCAATGACAGTCCTTCCAGTGAATATTCAGGACTGATTTCCTTTAGGATTGACTGGTTAGATATCCTTGCAGTCAAAGGGACTCTCAAGAGTCTTTTCCAACACCACAGTTCAAAAGCATCAGTTCTTTGGTGCTCAGTCTTCTTTATGATCCATCTCTCACATTCATACATGACTACTAGAAAACCATAGCTTTGACTGGACAGACCTTTGTTGACAAAGTGGCATCTCTGCTTTTTAATATGCTGTCTAGCTTTGTCATAACTTTCCTTCCAAGGAGCAAGAGTCTTTTCATTTCATGACTGTGGTCACCATCTGCAGTGATTCTGAAGCCCAAGAAAATCAAATCAGTCATCACTTTGACTTTTTCCCCTTCTATTTGCCATGAAGCGATGGGACTAGATGCCATGATCTTAATTTTTTGAATGTTGAACTTCCAGCCAGCTTTTTCACTTTTCTATTTTACCCTTATGAAGAGGTTCTTTAGTTCCTCGTCACTTTCTGCCATTAAAGTGATATCATCTGCATATCTGAGGTTGTTGATATTGCCTAGCAATCTTGATTCCAGTTTGTGATTCATCTCTTTTCAGTATGAAAAGGCCAAAAAATATGAATCACACTATTGTGTACAGCTATGCATTGGTCCATACAATTTCCAGTTGGTTTTTAGCTCCAGTTTTATAACTCAACAACAACAAAAATATATAGAATACATACATTTCTAGCTATAGGGCTAGAAAGCATAGTTCACAGTCTCTTCTTGTTAGTGTAAGTATGAGGTCTATAAACTATTAATATGAAATCTGATGTTCCCATTGTCACAGAATTTTTTTTTTAAGGCCTAGGTGTTAGGTAGTTAAAATAGGAGAAAGGAGTTGAAAATGGCAGTGGGTAAAAGACGAAGAAAGGAAAAACTCGTGAAAATGGAACAAAAGAAGATCCATGGACTGGAGTGATAACCTCATGTGAAACAAAGACGTCCCCTTCTTGGCCAGCCCAATTTGCATCAGGCTCAGGGAGGAAGGAGACAAACATATAAAAGGAGGAAGCCAAGACAGATTGAGGCCTCTCCTTTGGGGTTGGCTTGCCCTCACCCCTCAAGGGTGTCTTATCCTTTCCTTGCTGAATAAAACTGAGTTGTAATCGACCTGTAACACTGATCCTCTGTTTCAAATCTTTGCTGTGGCGATTCAGAACCAAGGAAATTACACAGTCCCCCAACATAGGAGTTCCAATATAGAAAGGAAATCAAGGTGAGCCATGACTACTCCTTGGCTCTGTAACAGAAATCTTGCCAGGACCTATCATCAAATGTTAAGTAATAGCACATGTTTAACAAGAATTCTTGTGACAGATGAACTTGCAAGCAATCTATATTTAAGGACTTGAGAAAACAGCAACAACTTCAGGGACAACTCTGTGAATAGCGTTCCTTAAATTGTTTCCACAATAAATTTAATAAATCTTATCATCTTACATATCCAGCTAGAAGTTCTATGAATCATTTTCATAGAGAATAATTGAATATTATAGTTAGAAATGTCACTATAGGGTTAAAAACAGAATATGAATTTTAAGCAAGTTTGGGAGACTGTTGTAGGCTAATAAACACTCAAGGAAAGAATCCAATCTATAATCTACTCTACCTTGAAGGAAGACTAGGCACATTCAGGTGCCAGGCACACTCAAGTCACAAATCCTAATAGTTAAAACACAACAAAATAAAATAAAAACCCTAATACTTAAAAAATTCTTTAAAAACTTAAAAAATCCTAATATTTAAAACACAATAAAATAAAATCTAAAAATCCTAAATTGTTAAAAACAATATATATGAGATGTGAATCTTATTACATGAAGTCAAAGAGTTAATGGTCCTTGAAGAGTAGAATTTTTGCATGTAGCCAAGTCAGAAATGTAGGGGAAAGAATCTAGGTGATAGGGGACATTATACAGAAATCTGAGATGAATTACTGTTTTTTAGTACCATGTTACCACCTTTTTGCTAATATGCATATAATTTAAACAGTGCCGTGACAGTTTTGGTTAGACCATATTGGGTCAAAGGAGAAACAAATGATTTAAACCTTGATGCCTCGCAGAGAATGAGGAAGAAGGTGGTCTTCTTCCTTCCCCATGTTTCCTTTGATGAAAATAAATGCAGCCTTCTTAGTTCTTGGGACTGTGTTCCCTTACCTGCCCATTTGTATTTTTTACGAACTTCCTATACTAATTTTTTATACTGTTTTCTATCCACCTATCCCTTTGCCTCATCCTGAATTGTTTCTATGATGAGGCAAAAGAACCTGGGCTTCAGTAAGTCTTGACTCCAGGTGAGCAGTTTTAATTAGAAGACAGTGGATTTGAGTCCACTCCTAAGGGGGGGATTTTGGGTTCAACTCCTGATCTGAGCTTTGACTGAGTATAAGTCTCATCTGAGATGGAGTTTTGTTTCACAATAACAATATTTCTACAGAAGAAAATTATTAAAGAAAAAAATAGCTTGGATGAAGGACTTTGAACTCCCAGATTTTCCAAGGATTCCCTCATCATAGATTTGGGGTGACATTGACAAAGTTATGTCCCCTTTATTCCAGATCACTTCAATAGCAAAGGCATCTGCTGCTAGTGTGTATATAATTCATTCATTTTTCATAATTATCAAGTTCCCATTATGTGACAGGCACTGTGCCTGTCAATCTCTTTCCCTTATTGAAATTACAGTGTAGTAGTTAAGCTGAAAATTAGCAGTTATAAATTAACTCAGGTAAAGGTGTTTTAGAAAAGAGAGAGAATGGTCTTTTAGAGAATTGAAAGTTCAGCAGACAGGATTTTGGTAGGGGCAAAATTCTTACAAAATCACATGCAAATTATTTTTTTTTTAAGATTTAAATTTCTTTAAGGAAAATGGAAAGCATCAAAATAGCTTTATTTATTTATTTTTATTTTGTGTGTGAGCATAGACATGATCTAATTTTATTTTAGAACTAGAATTTAAAAGAAAAAATACTATATATTTCAGTAATAGATTTAACCTTATATTTTTGGTAAATTATAATATTTGGAGCCATGAAAATTCCCAATGGGAGAAAAATCAAAGCTCATTGACAAGAATATGAGCAAACTTAGAAAGAATAGCTTATCTAGAACACTGAATTAGAAATTTACCATGGCGAGAGCAAGCTGTCATTCAGCTCAAATATTTCATTGTTGCATGTGGTTATAGAAGGTAGTATTTTGATGTAGGGATTCATTCTACCCTTTGTTTCACTGTTCCTTCAACAGAAATAAATATTTGAAAAATCTTTCTGACACACTTGTCTCTTCTAAGTCTTAGGTAGACTCCCCCACCCCACACGACTACAACACCTAGAAAAGACATTTTCTAGGCTTAAGGTCATATAGTCGTTGTGCAGCACCTACCTATGTTGGATTGAACTGTTTGAAAAACATTTACCCTTCGTTCTTTTTATTGGAGGTGTCTGCTGGAGCATTTTTGAAAAATAAAATGTCCCATTTAAATGTATGACATTTTTACTTCATACCAATGATGTGGTATCTCACAGAACACTCTACTGTGTTAGCCATAAAAAAAAGAGCTTGCTACTCTAAAATGTGGTGCATTGTCTTAGGACCTTATTTTGTGTTCCTTTTGATTATTTTGCACAAATCAGAGCTTACGTGTCTCAGTTGTGATATAGTCTTCAGAGTTATACCATTTTTGCTTTTAAACATACAAATATTTAGTGATATACATGAATGAAATATTTACAGCTGCTTCACCTACTGTGCGTATCTTACAAATGGTACTGGATACGTGATGGTGGAGACAGTGATGGTGATAATGATTCTGGCAGTAAATTTTTCAAAGTGACAAAATTTGGATTAATCTCATAGCAAAATGGAGATCATTAGAGTCAACAGCTTTTCTTTTGATGCATATATTACAAAGTATAGTTTTAATATCACTTGCAAGCTACTTTCTATGTCTCTCATAGAAAGAGACATTAAATTTCAAGGAACTCATTTTATCTTGAATTTTCCATTCCTTCTTTTGTTGTTTCACCCAAGCTGTTTCACTGGAAGTTTCTTGAACCATTTCCTTAACCTCCAGTCTTTGGTTTCCTCCTCCATAAAATAAGAAAAGTAATCACAGGAGTTATTGGGGTTAAATGATGTAGCATACATAATCTAAACACACAGAAGGTACTAAATGCATAATCTTCCCTCTAAGAGAAAAACAAGTTACCACAAATTTATTTGATATGTTTCTTACACAGCAGTATTAATATATAAGAACAAATGATATTTTAGTATTTCTACTAAATACTTTAGCATCCATTTATTATAATAAAAATTTCACTTTCTTTAATATTCATACTCTCTGGAAAAGCTATTACTCATTTAATGCAGTTTGAATAAATAGCTATCCTAAATATTTGTTGCAATATATGGTATTGTACCTTGAAACTTTTCCATTCTCTCTTTTGTTCCTTTTGCAAATATTCCTTTTTGACGTCCTCCTATAGAAAAACAAAAGGTTAGATTAATTAAATGAGCCAATATTTCTTTTAATTATTTAGTCTTTGTATGGTGATTCAATGTAATGCTCATAGCAAACACCCTCTTTCAACAACACAAGAAACAATTCTACACGTGGACAGATGGTCAAAACCAAAATCAAATTGATTCTATTCTTTGCAACCTAAGATGGAGAAGCTCTATACACTCAGCAAAAACAAGACCAGAAACTGACTGTGGCTCAGATCATGAACCCCTTATTGCAAAATTCAGACTTATTGAAGAAAGTAGGGAAAACCACTAGGCCATTCAGGTATGACCTAAATCAAATCCATTATGTTATATGATAGAAGGGACAAATAGATTCAAGGGATTACACCTGACAGACAGAGTGCTTAAAAACTATGGACAGAGGTTGATAACATTGTAAAGGAGAAAGTAACCAAAACATCCCCAAGTAAAAGAAATGTAACAAGACAAATAAGGCAATGGCACCCTACTCCAGTACTCTTGCCTGGAAAATCCCATGGATGAAGGAGCCTGGTAGGCTGCAGTCCAAGGGGTCATGAAGAGTCGGACATGACTGAGCGACTTCACTTTCACTTTTCACTTTCATACATTGGAGAAGGAAATGGCAACCCACTCCAGTGTTCTTGCCTGAAGAATCCCAGGGATGGGGGAGCCTGGTGGGCTGCCATCTATGGGGTCGCACAGAGTCAGACACGACTAAAGTGACTTAGCAGCACCAGCAGCAGCAAGACAAATTAGTTGTCTGAGGAGGCCTTACAAATATCTGAGAAAAGAAGAGAAGTGAAAGGCAAAGGAGCAAAGTAAAGATATAATAACCATCTGAATGTAGAGTTTCAAAGAATAGCAAGGAGAGAAAAGAAATCATTCTTAAGTGAACAATGCAAAGTAGAGGCAAACCATAGAATGGGAAAGACTAGAAATCTCTTAGAAAATTAGAGATAGCAAGGGAACATTCTATGCAAAGATGGACACGATGAAGGACAGAGACTATGTGTACCTAACATAAGCAGAAGATATTAAGAGGTGGCAGGAATACACAGAGTACATAAAAGGTCTTCAGGACCCAGATAACCATGATGGTGTGATCATTTACCTAGAGCCTGACATCCTGTTGTGTAAAGTCAATTGGGCCTTGATGAACAGAGTAGTGGAGGGGATAGAATTTCAGCTGAGCTATTTGAAATCCTAAAAGATGATGCTGTGAAAGTGCTGCACTCAATGTGTCAGCAAATTTGGAAAATTCAGGAGTGGCCATGGAACTGCAAAAGGTCAGATTTCATTTCAATCCCAAAGAAGTACAATGCCAAAGAATGTTCCAACTACCATACAATTGTATTCATTTCACATGTGAGAAAGGTAATGCTCAGAATTCTTCAATCTAGGCTTCACCAGTATGTGAACTGAGAACTTCCAGATGTACAAGCTGGGTTTAGAAAAGGCAGAGAAAGCACAGATTAAACTGCCAACATCGATCAGGTCATAGAAAAAGCATGAGAATTCCAGAAAAACATCTACTTTTGCTTCATTGACTACACTAAAGTCTTTGATTGTGTGGATCACAAGAAACTGTGAAAAATTCATAAAAAGACAAGAATACCAGAGCACCTTACCTGCCTCCTGAGAAATACGTATGCAAGTCAAGAAGCAACAGTTAGAACTGGACCAGGAACAATGGACTGGTTCAGTATTGGGAGAGGAGTACTTCAAGCCTATATATCATCACCCTGCTTATTTAACTTTTATGTAGAGTACATCATGTGAAGTGCCGGGCTGGATGAATCACAAACTGGAATTAAGCAGTATCAATATCTCAGATATGCAAATGAAACAATCCTAGTATCAGAAAGTGAAGAGGAACTAAGGAGCCTCTTAATGAAGATAAAAAAGAAGAGTGCAAAAGCTGACTTAAACCTCAACATTCAAAAAGCTAAGATCATGGCTCCAGTTCCATCACTTCATGGCAAAGATGGAGAAAAAAGGAAACAGTGACAGACTTCAATCTTCACTGGGAGGACTGATGCTGAAGCTGAAGCTCCAATACTTCAGCCACCTAATACAAAGGCCAACTTGTTGGGAAAGACTGATACTGGCAAAGACTGAGGCAAGAAGGAGAGGAGGGTGACAGAAGATGAAGTAGTTGAATGGCATCATTGCCTCAATGGACATGAGTTTGAGCAAACTCTGAGAGATAGTGAAGCACAGGGAAGCCTGGAATGCTGCAGTCCATGCTGCAAAGAGTCAGACGTGACTGAGTGACTGAAAACAACAACTTGTGATTCAAACCTTGCACATGCATGACTGGAGGGCTGGGAAATAATAGTAGAGGTCAAATAGACACATGGTAAAAGATATGGGATAACCTATTTGAGCAATACCTCATGTATAGCAGAGTCACATCTTCAAAGACAAATGGTGTCTTGAAACAAAGTTTTACTGGTAGCTTATAATGAATAATTACCAAATATATAAGCAATTTAATTATATTTATATAAAGGGACACTGCACACGTGCAAGTGTGCAGTCTTTCCATGCACTCTCTTGTTTTAATAAAACTTCCATTTTATAGTATACTAAGGAACAGGAAGATGAAATCAGAATTGTTTCCATTTTAAAAAATAAAGATTTGGTCAACATGATCTCTATGCTGCTATGTATCACTAAGTTATTAATCCATTTGTTCTGTGAATATCAGCTATTTGTTTGTATTACTTTTAAATTCAAAGTGTGACTGTAGTGAGTGAATATAGATCTACATAGGGGTTCCAGGGTGGTGCTGGTGTTAAAGACCCTGTCTGCCAATGCAGGAGATGTAAGAGTCGTGAGTTCTGTCCCTAGATCAGGAAGATCCCCTGATGGAGAGCATGGCAAGCCACTCCAATATCCTGGACCGGAAAATCCCATGGACAGAGGAGTCTGGCCAGCTACAGTCCATGGGGCCGCAAAGAGTCAGACAGCTGAAGCAACTTAGCCTACAGCACACACATATATTGAATAAAAGCTTATATAATATGTACCTAAATATAAAAAATCACCAACTATCTTACTAATAGTCTCCCAGAGAGTCTTTAATTATCAAATATAAAAAGTCACTTTGGCATTTTAGAAAGACATATTTGCATGTCTATTATATTTATACATTTTAGAAGAGCACAAACATGAATATTAAAAGATACATTAAGCAGCAAAAAGAATGAACCACTTATTCCAACTATTCATATCAAAACCTGTAATAGTACCTTTGGCTTATGTATGATCAAAATAATTCAAATTATAATGAATTGGTTTTATACATTCTCATGTAGTAATAAGGATATTAAAGATGTGTACTGTACAGCTGCTTGTTTCTCTTCCGGAATATGGGCTTTCAAGTAAAATTGAAAGTTTCCAGTTGTTCAGCATGAGGGATACCAACTTGTTGTAATTTATAAAATAAATAAATTAATAGAGCTCAGTCACATGAAGTATTCATCTTTCACTAAAATACATGAACACAAGCTACAGAAATATAACTCGAATCTTGGGAATTCAGCAGACACATAAATACCTACCTTGTTCATTCTTTATGTTTTCACTTTAGTATTCAGAAAATATCAGCTTAAAAATGTTTCCCAAAAAGTAAATGCTATATAAAACTGATTCTGTTTTTATTTTGAGATGTGTGATAGTTTGACATTCTCCTTTGAAATTATGCCTATAACGATTCCCAGTGTGAAGCAATCCTTAGGATTAATCGTAATGGCTATGAATCTACTGACATTAATATTCCTCATACAGGGATAGTCTGCTGGATAACTTCACATTATTGAATAACTAATGACCCCCTTCTCTTTTGGCAGTCCAAATGAGACATCTTTCAGTGAAAACAAAACACAGATGTTCAGCAGTAGCAGAAGTCCGGGGTGACACTCTAAACATATGCAAGGAATGGAAACCCTAGATCGTCTCTTATGTGTAAGAAATTCTGACAAGTGACTGTAAAATTTCCTAATAGCATCATTTGGTTTTGTAAGAGTATAATTTTGTTTATGTATTAGATAATAATATCCTCCTAAATTCCAGTCCTTACACTGATGCCAAAACTATATTTTTTTCAAAAATAAAAGTAATGATACATTACATTTAAAAAATCATATTTATCTTCATTATTTTCATACCATTTCTACATAAAATAACAAAATAAAAACTATAACGTAAAAGATAATTTATCTGCACTATCAAAATAAATTCTTAAATTAATATCTTTTGTCAAAAATTTCTAAGTGGCTTCCTTCATTGTTCATTTTTAGCTTACTCAAGTGTCTTCTCCGTGTGGACTTCCTTGCTTCCATTCAAGCGGAATATCTGACATTGTACACTTAATTCATTTCTCCCCACTAGAAGCTTTGCGAAGGCAGTGAGTCATTTGACTTATTTATCACTCTATTTGCAAAGCCTGAATAGAGGACAGAGCAGGTGCTCAATAAATATTTGTTAGTTATACAAAAGAGAAACAAAAAATCAAGTGCTTTTGTCTGTCTACTTGCCTGCCTTCCTTCCTGCCTTCCTCCCTTTGTTAGTTCAGTGGGTGAGGTGTCATCCTCCCCAAGCCAGTGTAACCATGCTCTGAATTTAATAAACAATAAACTCTATTCAAGTGAGTTAAAACTGCACCCTAACCAATCCCTTTATAAGTGAAACTTCAGCAAATTATTTTTAAATTGAAGAATAAATTACGCACTATAAAACGTACTTTTCTTACATTATCTGTTTGATGAGCTTTCACCACCCAAAACAAATTCTCACCCTGGAAATTTTCCTTATAACAATCTTCTTTTCAGTCAAACCCCTTTTCACAGAGGCAATTGCTATCTGACTTCTACTGCTGTAGGTTATTTTTGACTATTTTACTAAATGAAAGCATACAATATGTCATCTTTTTTGCTTCTAGTTTTATTCACTTTGCATAATATCTATAAGATTTTTTTATGTGTATTCTTTGTGTGTATCAGTCTATTACATTTTATACCAAGCAGTTTTCTATTGTTTTAATGAATCACAGATAGCTAACTAGCTTTCCTGTTGATGGATATTTGGGTTTTTCATTTCTTATTATTAAGACTTAAAACACTATGAACATTCTTGTAAAAATGTTTTTGTATTCATTGACCTTTGTGATAAATACTTAGGAGTAAAAATACTTCTTAACTTTGTTGGAAATGGCAAAGATTTCTCGAAGCTGGTTGTAAAATCTAATTGCTTTTCATCTTGCTACGTGCTAATCTATGACATCCAGGTCATTAAACACATTTTTCTATGCTTTCTTCTAGATTTATGGTTCTAGGTTTTACGGTTACTTTGTCTTAAACGATGATGATGATGATTTTATTTTTATAGAATGAGAATAGGGTTATTATTCATTTTTTCCATATAAATATTCAGTTATATGTTCTTTTTTACATTTTTAAATTTTAGCCATCCTGCTACATATAAAATAGTATGCAATTGTGGTTTCACATTGGATTTTTCTGTTGATTAACGATACTGAACACTTTTCACTTGTTTATTGATCACTACCATATTTTAGTCTGTGATATGTTTGTTCAAATCCTTTGCTATTTTCAATTTAGTGTTCCATTTTATTGCTATATCTCCTGGGAAATGTGTATGTGTGTCAAGATGCAACAGTCAGAATTGGGCATGGAACAACTGACTGGTTCAAAACTGGGAAAGGAGTACGACAAAGTTCTGTATTGTCACCCTGCTTATTCAACTTCTATGCAGAGTACCTCACGTGAAATGTTGGACTGGATGAAGCACAAACTGCAATCAAGATTGCTGGGAGAAATAACGACAACCTGAGATATGCAGATGATACCACTATAATGGCAGAAAGTGAAGAGGAACTAAAGAACCTCTTGATGAGGGTAAAAGAGGAGAATGAAAAATCTGGCTTGAAACTCAACATTCAAAAAACTAGGATCATGGCATTTGGTCTCATCACTTCATGGCAAATAGAAGGGGAAAAAGTGAAACCGATGACAGATTTTATTTTCTTAGGCTCATAAATCACTGCAGATTGTGACTGCAGTCACAAAATTAGAAGACACTTGCTCCTTGGGAGAAAAGCCATGACAAACCTAGACAGCATATTTAAAAAACAGAGACATTACTTTGCCAACCAAAGCTATGGGTTTTCCAGTAGTCATGTTCAGATATGAGAGTTAGACCATAAAGAAGGCTGAGCACTGAAGAATCAGTGCTTCCAAACTGTGATGTTGGAGAAGACTCTTGAGAGTCCCCTGGACTGCAAGGAGATCCAACCAGTCAATCCTAAAGGAAAGCAGTCCTTAATATTCATTGGAAGGAATGATGCTGAAGCAGAAGCTCCAATACTTTGTCCACTTGATGTGAAGGGCTGACTGTTTGGAAAAGACCCTGATGCTGGGAAAGATTGAAGGCAAAAGGAGAAGGAGGAGGCATAGGATGAGATGGTTAGATAGCATCACTGATTCAATGGACATGAATTTGAGCAAACTCTGTGAGATAGTAAAGGACAAGGGAGCCGGACATAGTACAGTCCATGGGATAGCAAAGAGTCGAACATGACTTAGCAACTGAATGGCATTATTAGCATTAATTCTATTGGTTAGTTTCTTAAATTTATAATATATAAATAATTATTGAAACTTCTAGATTTTTTTCTTTAAGCAACCCCACCCATCATTCTCAAATACCTTAATATTTCCTATCAACAAGGACTTTTCCTACATGCTCATAATATAACCATCAAAATTACGAAACTCATAACATGATTAAGAAGCTGTCTACCTAACTCTTCTACTTTTTCTTATATATTCCTTTCTTCCTTTTGTAATTAGGACATATTTTATGGGGGAGTTACTTTAGAAATGCTCCATTCCTCTTTGCATCTTCAGCCCTGATTATTTATTTGTGTTTGGAAATACGGTTTTCAATTTTATTCAAAAGTTATAATCAATATTATATGTTGTTATATAATTTATAGTGTAAATAATATATATTGTATAGATAATATATATAGATAAATAGTATTATATACATTCAGCCTCCAAGCAGCAGCTGCTACACGTGCTCATTGCTATGGAGTGTCCCTCTCCCAAGCTCTCTCAGTGGATAGAACAAGTCTATACATCCAGTTGAACCAACATTCAATCCTTTCAATTTCAGTGTGCTACTACAGGTTTCTTTCTAGTTTTCTTTTTCTCTTTTACAAATTGTAACTAACTTCTCTAATAGTGAGTAAACTGCCTTAAGTCATCCTTAACATATTTACGTATTTGGTTAATCTTCCTGTAGGTAATCAGTTTCCTATCTCTAGTGCTGTTCACTGGTTATTCTTCCTGTAGATGACCAATTTCCTATCTCTAGCACTGTTCACTTCCTCCTTAGGGAATTCCCCCCAAGGAAGTTCCATCTCAGACATCCTACACTCCAGTAATCCTGGAATTCACACTGCCCGCTGGTGGATCCCTGCTAATGGACAGACAACAGCCTCCTCAGTGCCTCCTACGTGATAGTCCGCACCTTGTCCGCTCCCTTCGGGAATCCTCACCCCATGCAGACTCCAACACTAGGGCTTGGCAGCACCCTTACGCAAGGAACCCTCTTCCCTCCTCAAGCTCCAAAATCTTGCATGGCATTTCTAGACCCTCTGGAAGGGATCTACCCTCTACCCTCTCCAGGGCTGACACTCTTTAAAAGGGGCAGCCCTCCTAAGTGGGCAACCTTCTCCAGCTTCAAAAGCTGGGGACTCAGCACCAGCTCGGCACATCACCTTTAGGCTGCATGTGCTCTGACACTATGTCTGCTGCCCTTCTGCAGGGAGGCCCTCCCAACCTGAAGATAAGTAATTTTTCTTTAAACTCAGAGTGAATTTACACTAAAAATAGATATCTTATGTCTTGATAAACACTGATGATGCTTTCTCACAAACAGAGTAAAAAAAAAATATGTGTATATATATATATGTGTGTGTGTATATATATACACATATATATATGTCTTCTCTTGACTTCTGTTAGAAATACAGGCTAAGCACTGTAAGAAACTTCAAGGTTTATTTCTGTGCAGGCCGGCAGGGATGGCTGGTGGTCCTGCTGTGCACAGTCATTCAGGGACCCAGACTCTTCCCATAACGTGGCTCCTTCATTCCAGAGGCCTCAGAGTCCTCCTCTAGACCCTCTGAATCCAGAATCAAACAAGAGAAGATGGAAAATGGAGGATCATGCGTGGGAAATCTGAAAACTACAAGAAAATCTGAAAAACGTAATCTGGCTTTGTGTTCAGGAGGAAAGTGAAAAGATTTTGTTGTACAAACAGCTAATTTCATCACAACATTATGTTTAGGTCTTTGTGAACTGCAAGTATAGTTCATGGCTGATCATATAGAAGAAAAAGAGATATAAATAAAATTTTTGTAAAGTGTATGCCAACTAAATAATGGGTTGTTTAAACAAAATGGAAATGTCATTGAACAATAATACAGAAATTCTAATCAACATTGAGATTTTTAAACTTTTTTTTTTGTAGGTGATATATTGTAATTTTTTTTCAGATTTTATTACAAAGAGATTACATGAGGCAGCTCTATATAAGATATAACATGAATTTTCTCTGATTCCTTTTAAAATAACCCTTAAGGAATCATCCAATTTTAGTGCTGTGAGAAACAGACCTATGAAATCATCTACAGCTTAAAATATTGAAGATGCTATACTTAGGTAGCAAATATTAACTCTTTTTCCTTCTCTAAAGTGTTCTAATCTTACCCACTTAAGCTCTCAAACCTATCACAAAATGCTCCCTCTGAAGAAACAGAGCACCTGGAGTAACGGAAAGAAAATGGCAACTGCAGATTTACTTTAAAAATCGTCTCCAATTGTTTACAGTGAAATTTAATCTTGCAATTTTAGATGACAAGATTAGAAAATTAGATTCTTGTAATTTAAACCTAACATCCATTTTCCTAGAAAGTAGTAACACTGTCTGACAGATTAAAGAAACATAAATAATAATCAAATTACATTGTTCTATTTTCCTAATTTTAGGAAAGCATTCATTTAGAGTATTGCTAATAAATAAGAGAGAGTGATTATTTAACAAATACAACAAAAATCCATTGTTTAGCAAAAGCAAAACACCAACAAACTTTCTAAAGGACCTAATCTAACCTTAAGCAAAGACACATGACTTGTGATCCCTGTATTTATAGAGAAACAACATTTAGAAAAAGATTATAGAATCTTTTAGATGGAAACTTAGACATCATTTTATTAGCCCCATAGTACTGGGCTTCTTCAGTGGCTCCATGGTAAAGAATACAATGCAATGCAGGAGATGTGGGTTTGATTCCTGGATGAGGAAGATCCCCTGGAGAAGGAAATGGCAACCCACTCTAGTATTCTTGCTTGGGAAATCCTAAAGACAGAGGAGCATGGGAGGCTACAGTCGATGGGATCAGGAAAGAGTTGGGCATGTGGTACCGATTAGACAACAAAAAATAGCACTGTAAGTTTTCTCTGTAAGTTTCTTAACACATGGAATCCCAGTCTTAACTCGAACACTCCCATGGGATGGGGTTTCAGCAGCTCACAGGCGAGCAAGGGCCACTGGTGTATATATAGGATCTAATAAAATTTACATTGTCTTACACTTACAATAAAATGTCTTACACTGGTTTGAAACAAAGTTTCTTATGACTTTTAACTATTAATTCTTATTCTATATCCTGGATAATGAATACATTTACACCTTCTACATGAAATATTTTTAATAATGATGATCAATATAATGTAATTCATTTTCTTTATTTTGTGTACCTTTCTTAATATCAATTCTTTAATATTTCTAACTAAATTGTCAACTCTTTTTTCGGAATGCCTGTGCTATTCCTAACAGAAAAGCATTTTTGAGAAACAACATAATTGGCATTTGCAATGTCAGTTTTCACTTAAAAATGTGTGATAATACCCCAATAATTAAATTCACTTGAACTTCAGATCTCTCATGCAATTTCAAATAAAAGTCTTATTATGTTCATATGTTACTTATATTTATTATTTTGAAAGAATGGTGATTTTGTTAGCTCACAAATTTGGCATGTAACCTTAATTTCTTAAGGAAAAATAATGTTATTAGGCAAAATATTCAATAGGATTTGAAGTACTGGAAGTTGCTTTATAAAGTAAAACATTTTAAACTTGTTTATGCAAATATATGGGTTTCCCTGGTACCTCAACTGGTAAAAAAATCTACCTGCATCGAACCCAGGTCTCCCACATTGTGGGCAGATTCTTTACCGTCTGAGCCACCAGGGAAGGCCAAGAATACTGGAGTGGGTAGCCTATCCCTCTCCAGGGGATCTTCCCGACCCAGGAATCAAACTGGGATCTCCTGCATTGCAGGTGGATTCTTTACCAGCTGAGCTGCCAGGGAAGCTCTGTATATGCCTACTATTAAAGAAATGGCAAGTATCCATTCCCACTGAGAACTATTTCCAGAGGAAAAATTTCTCAATTATTAATATAGAAATATTCCTGCTTAGTTTGTTCCTATTATTTACTGTTTATGAGCACCAAGCTGGAGAGACTGTGTCATTTTTAGGTAAATATCTAGTGGGATATCTGATTCAATATGGTTGAAAGAATACAAGTGTTGACTGAGCATTTCTCCCCACTCACATTCCAGTGAAGTGAAAGGAAAATATTAAAATAAAATCAAATGGATAGTAGTATAAGAGAGGAGAGCAGAACAAACCAGTAAGATATAAGATAGAAGGCAAAATGATATAATAAACAAAGAAAATGATAATCTCATCTAAATCAATGTTCAGTTCAGTTCAGTTCAGTCGCTCAGTCGTGTCTGACTCTTTGCAACCCCATGAATCGCAGCACGCCAGGCCTCCCTGTCCATCACCAATTCCCAGAGTTCACCCAGACTCACGTCCATCGAGTCAGTGATGCCATCCAGCCATCTCATCCTCTGTCGTCCCCTTTTCCTCCTGCTCCCAATCCCTCCCATCATCAGAGGCTTTTCCAATGAATCAACTCTTCACATGAGGTGGCCAAAGTATTGGAGTTTCAGCTTTAGCATCATTCCTTCCAAAAAACACACAGGACTGATCTCCTTTAGAATGGACTGGTTGGATCTCCTTGCAGTCCAAGGGACTCTTAAGAGTCTTCTCCAACACCACATTTCAAAAGCATCAATTCTCTGGTGCTCAGCTTTCTTCACAGCCCAACTTTCACATCCATACATGACTACTGGAAAAACCATAGCCTTGACTAGACAAACTATATTAAAAAAAAAAAAAAACCTTTTCCTGAAGAAGGAACATTTGCTTGTGCTCTGAATTCAGTCAGTTACTGACTATACGAAGTGGCTTCTTTGAATGTTTCTTCACAGTCAGAGCTATTGACTTTAGTATACGTCTTCAGAATAAAGTAATTCCACAGTTAGAAGGTGAACTGGGAGCTCTCATTTAGAGGAAACCTAAAGTAACTTTCAGAGAAGGCAATGGCACCCCACTCCAGTACTCTTGCCTGGAAACTCCCATGGATGGAGGAGCGTGGTAAGGCTGCAGTCCATGGCGTCGCTAAGAGTCAGACACGACTGAGCGACTTCCCTTTCACTTTTCACTTCCATGCATTGGAGAAGGAAATGGCAACCCACTCCAGTGTTCTTGCCTGGAGAATCCCAGGGACAGAGGAGCCTGGTAGGAGGCTGTTTATGGGGTCGCACAGAGTCGGACATGGCTAAAGCGACTTAGCAGCAGCAGCAGAGTAAGTTTTGGGTCAGAGAAATAGGGCAGCATAGCAGTTTCCCAGCATTCTGCTCCTGTAGGCCCTGAACACGTGAGGCCTGAAGGAGTCCACACCCAGACACGTATCAGTGGTATCAGCGATTTCTCCCTGCTACCAGTTTCCATGTAACCCCGCAGAGCTACAGCTCCTACAAGCAGATTCCCCATTTCTCGGCTTTGTACAATGTTCAAGCTGGTTTGAACACAGCACTCCAGCTGTCAGTGTGGAGTCTCATATGTAAATATAGACATAAATTCAAGAACCATAAAATATATAGGACACAACGGATACATTTGATGCTATATTATATTCTTGGATATTAAAAACATAACTAGTTTTTCTTTTAACACTTCCAATAAATAGTAAAATGGATATAATTGGTGATTCACTCTTAAGTTATAAGATTGAACTGAGGTTTTATCTTACATTAAAAAATAAGAAAAGAAAGAAAGAAAGAAAAATCAAGGAATGAGAGTAACGTTAGAAAGTTGAAAACCAAATCTAGAATTTTCAAGATTCATGGCACATGTCCCAAGAGGGATAACAGAGCCTTTACAATGAGAGGACTTGAGTATTCAGATGTCATTGTAACCTTTCTAAATTATCTCCTTCTGGCTTTATCCTTGCTCCTTCCACTCTAGCCACACTGGCTTTCTTTCCGTTCCTTGCAGTTGCTTAACATGTTAACTCAGATAAGAATCAGTCTTTGTATATGTCTGTTTGCTTTGTCTAAAACACTTTTACAATAAATATTAGATTCATTACCTCAACTTTTTTTCAGACCTCTGCTCATTTATCAACCTATCCACAGGGCCTTCCTTATCAGAGTTTTATAGGCTAACACACTTCATGCAAAGCACTCCACGTTTTGCTATTTTTATCCTCACAATGTTGATTGCAATCAAAATCGTTTATTTATTTACTGTTGATCTCCTTCCCTAGACTTCTGGCACTTGCTGTTTATCACCTACTCTGTCGTCTACACTCAGATACTGACTGGAACATAGCTGGTGCATAATAAATACTTGATGAATAACCCAGTTAATGAAAACTGAATGGTAGGAATCGAAGAAAATTTCCCACCCTTTGGAAAGAGTTATGTGTTCAGAACAAAAGACCCCAACATTCATTGACAAGGAGTCAAAACAGAAACTTAAAAAATAAAACACAGTGAAAAAAATGAGGTTCACCTCAGATTATTTATTTGTAAAATGAACAATGAAGCAGTACAAATAATGTTGAAGCTACAGTTATTTACTCAACTAACCTAGCATTCAAATGTGAGTTGAAAGTAAAACATTTTGGTACATAGAACATAGAGAAATGAACACATTAAAAAAAATCCAAGTGAGAAAAGGCACATTGGAAGACATAAGAAACAGAAAAAATAAAATAAAATAGAGGCAGTATTTCAGAAATTGCTAACAATTCAGCACTAACTTTATAGATTAATTAAAGAAGAACATTAGATAAAATGGGGTACAAAACAGAAATCTGCATATTTTATTTGGGTCATATCATGCAAACTCATTTCTACTGGAAAATGGAAGCATATATTTGGATCAATGATTACTATGTTTGCTCTATATAAATTTCCAGTAGAAATATTGATATTATGTTTTATTTTGTGTTGGTAGGATGAAATATTAAAGGACAAAATAGATCTTGGTTTTTATTTCAGTTATTTTCTGTATATTTCATTCTTAAATCAAAAGAGTCAAAATTTTGAAAAGAGAAACTACATCTCCGGTTTACAGTGTTAAAGACAACATATAAAGAAGACATTGATCAAATTCTTTCAAAAGGCAATTATTTTCAAAATAAATTGTTTTTGAGGGACTTAATTAAATAGTTATTGAACCAAACTCAGTCAGATACACTATTTATTTTATTTACTAAAAATAAAAATATAAGTGTACCTTATGTAAAGTTCAAAAGTATAAAGGTATATGAAATAAACATTTTAAAAAATCTATATTATTCCCTCCAATGACACTTCCTACCTTATAGCTAATCATTGACAGATGACAATGGCAAGTTCTTCTAGAACATGAAAGTTAGACTTATGATAACAAGGACATAGATCTATAAAGATATGCTGTCAAATATATTACTGTATTCAGAAGGCCACCAGAAGGATTTTTAGAAAGACTAATGGGATTTCCTTGTTTCATGACAGGAAATCAGTCCAATTCTCTAATCCTCATGAGAACATGCATTATCAGACCAGGGGAACTTTTATTTTTTACAACACAGAACTGACATATAAATGTATTACTTGAGTAAGAAAATTCACTTGATTTGCAAGTAATTTCTGATGTATACTTTGACAGTTCTAAATAAAATATAAATTAAATTTTAAATATAAATAGCATTTAACATTTATAGCAGTCTTCAATTATAAAACATGGCAAGTGGACTAGGTGTGTTTTTATGTTCACCTCATCTTAACATCTTAGTGGTTAAAGATAGAGAAAGGCTGCTTCCACATTTAAACAGCTTACATTTTAGTAGGGTAGAGAGATGACTTCAAATGTCTCACCAGTAAAATTAAATGATGCACAAGGTGCAAGAGCTGTGCAGAACAGGAGAGAGTCAGAGAGGAATTTTCCCAGCAGCGCTGCAGCTTTGGGAAAGACTTTAGAGAGAATTTCCCGTGGACGGGATTAGAAAGATGAACTTGCTAGGCTGATAAAAGAATAGAAAGTAGGCAAAGGCACAGAGGCATGAAATAGGACAGGGCACTAAAAATACTTTTAAGCAATTTTGCATTAGTTGATCATAACAAAGAGTAAATGTCAGGAGAAAACCCTGGAAAAGTCTGTAGGGGCTGAGTCATGGATGAGCTGGTATTAGCTGAGTTACTTGAACTCTAACTTATAAGCCATGGAATATGAATGAATGGGTTTTAGAACTAGAAGAGAGTATAGAGGTTATATTATCTAAATTTTAAAATTTAAAGTCATCTACAATCATTTAGTAATTGTGATCTGTAAGCAGCATCACACAAAGCACCTTAGACTCTATGTCCATTTGTTTAAAAAAAGTCCAGAGATTAAACTTCACAGAGGAGTCTGGAATATATACAATCAAATGGGAAAATCGTGGGCTTAGAGGAAAGGTCATTAACTTGAGAAATGAATCAGGTTTGTTGGAGCACATAGGAGATCGTTATCAAAATGCAATTTGGCCTGGATTCCCTGTCACATTTCACTTGTTTAAGTCTTATGTAAACTTTTGAAATATTAATTCACCACATTTTTTGTTTTCAATCAGTTAAAGATATTTTTATCTACTTTATACAAGGCCCTGAACTGAGTGCTGTTGTGAGGTTTCTGAAATTTGAAAAATATTGTCCTTATAATGTATAATCTTGTTGAAGATATAGGGCTTAAACATTTTAAATAATAAATAATGAAAGATTTAAATAAAAGAAGCTATCCCAAGGTAACAGCTTTATTGCTGAATCTCTTTATTGCTAAAGAAATAAGCACTGTTCACTTGTGGCTTTCTTAGATATTCCTGTTATCTTCAATTCTAAGATTTATTACCAATCTTACCAAATGGGTCCTAGTCTAGACAGAGTAGTTAGTCAATCATCAAAAATATTTTTGTAATTATAATATTAGATCTAGGGTTAGTCATCATAAGGCATATTGTAGAAATGAATGCCAGAAGAAAGTGATGATCAAAAGAGAATAGGATCCTTAACAATGGATAAAATTGAATACCTTAATTCATGTAGCAGAAGTCATCACAAAAATAAGACTGCATGGAATAAACTATAAATAGATAAAGTATTAATTTGTTTGAGTCAAAGCCTATCAACGGAAAACTGAAGTTGAAACTAAACATTCAGTGAGTTTCCAAGGCAGTGCCAGAGCTCTTGTAGTCTTTAAATGGTGTAAAAGCGGAGTAATACAATATTTGACTATTTTAAGGACTGTCTTAAATGCATGATGCTTTATGGTACCATTTGATACCAAAAGTCAGCCAAGGATCTGTAAATTTCAAATGTAATAAATTCAGAAATAAGAAAAATCAATGAGGCCTACATTATCAGGAGTGTGTTGTCAGACTTTATTAAAAGATGAGATGTTGAATGTCTTTTCAGTCAACAGTCATTAGAGCAATGATGGGCTATGAGTATGCACACTATTTCACACTTGAATTAATGTGAATGTTTTCTTCTTACTGATGTTTTCTTTTTAAAATGGCATAGGAATTAATCTCGATTTATTTCAGTTATCCATAAAATTTCTATGAATGATAGTTTATAAGCAAAAGATTTCAAAGATAATAGTAGAAATGTTAAGACTATCCTAAAACCATGACAATAAAATTAGATAAAAGTAAATATTTACATTTATTTAATTACTCCAGTACTTTGGTCACCTGATGTGAAGAGCTGACTCATTGGAAAAGACCCTGATGCTGGGAAAGATTGAGGGCAGGAGGAGAAGGGGACGACAGAGGATGAGATGGTTGGATGGCATCACTGACTCAATGGACATGGGTTTCAGTGGACTCCGGGAGTTGGTGATGGACAGGGAGGCCTGGCATGCTGTGGTTCATGGGGTTGCAAAAAGCTGGACATGACTGAGCGACTGAACTGACTGACTGACTGAATTATATCATATAAGCAGTAAAGAAAGAAGGTAAAAGGAAATCAAGTTTGTCAATTGTATACTAAATATTTTTAAAAAATAATTCATGAATTATATATATATATATAATTCATGAGTTATATATACATATATATCCTATATATGTATCCAATACATAGATTAAATAAAACAGAATTCTGTCATATTTAAGTAAAATTGTGGGTCAATTAAGTTTTACCTACAGCTTCCCAAATGAAATGTTAATATAAAAGTTAGCATTCCTAGAATGGATTACTCAAGATACCCATTACTCAATAGAGAGGGATTAAGAACCTGGGTTCTGAAACCATGTAGCCTGGTTTCAAACTCCAGCCATAAGCTTTATTAGGCAGATGATTTGGGGATTATCCAACTTCCTGGTACTCAAATTATTCTCTTAAAAACAGATACTGATAGCACCACTTCATAGAATTCTTGTGAGGGTTTGACTATTAAATGTAAAGCATATAGTAAGTTGCTGTTCAGTCACTAAGTCATGTCTGACTCTTTGTGACCCTATGAAGTGCAGCATGATAGGCTTCCCTGTCCTTCACTGTCTCCCAGAGTTTGCTCAGACTTATGTCCATTGAGTCAATGATGCCATCCAACTATATCTAATCTGTCAAATATTATTACTACTCAAATATGGCAATATAAAATCAAAGAGAATTGAAAATAATAAAGCTACTTCTAGTATCTTTTGAAAAACAAAGCTCTGCTGAATGTTGTGTTTTTCATTTTTAATATGAATCCATCAATTTCTTTCATAAGTATTTGATAGCATTTATTTCTATTATTAAAATGAAGAATGTGTGATTTAGGAAAAAGAAAAGTTAATATCTGTGATAATCACAGGTCATTTAGTTTTCTTATCATTCTTAGACCTGTACAGAAATTTGTATAATTCACTCTATATTTTGGGCTTCCCTTGTGGCTCAGCTGGTAAAGAATCTGCCTGCAATGCGGGGAGACTTGGGTTCAATCCCTGGGTTGGGAAGATCCCCTGGAGAAGGGAAAGGCCATCCTCACTAGTATTCTGGCCTGGAGAATTCCATGGACAGTCCATGGAATTGCAAAGAATATCTGTGACAATCACAGATTATCTAGTTTTCTTATCATTCTTAGACCTGTAAGAAAATTGTTATAATTCACTCTATATTTTACTGTTTCTTTTTTATGATGCCTGGTTATGACAAAAGAGGGCTTGGAAATTTTCTTTGTCTCACGACAATATTTTTTAAAAATTTCCACAACCTATAGCAATTCAGTTCCTTATACATGTGGATGAATATGCTGCCTTTCTTCTTTACTTCATTGTTATTTATATTTCTTGCAGCTATCAGCAGTATCTGCTTTCTTTCCAATTCTGATCTATTGTTCAAAACTTATCCTCAAATTTTATCTTCTGCAAGAAACTTCCAAGAATACTGCAAACCAAATGATCAATCTCCTAAATCTTTGACCTTATAATTCTAGCTGTCCATAAGCAAGGTGATTCTGAAACTGAATGATATTTATGCTTAACAGTCTGTATCTCAAGCATCTATCATGGAATACATGCATGTGACATCTAAAAGTTAGTGGGCAGAGATGACAGAACACATGAAACAGGACTGGCAACCTGGGTCTCCTGCATCGCAGGCCAATTCCTTACTGTCTGAGCCATTAGGGAAGCCCCGTGAGAAAGTAGCATGCTGATTTTACTCGATACGCATCTTTTCTAAACTTTGTTTTAAAAAAGACTTTCATCATGTTCATGTTTTATAACAATTTAAAATTATTTGGAGTATTGAAATCTCATATGCTGTCACTTGTTTTATTTTTGTAATACGTTATTTTTGTAAATCAATAAAGTATTTTTGATACTGTAATGAGAATTAAATAAACTAGAAAATTCATATTTGCTTTATTTTGCTGGTTAAAATTATAATAATTATATGCTAAAAATTATTTTGGTCCTTTTGATATTATTAAATTCATGATTTTTCAACTTGGTATATATTATTACCCATAAATATATATTATCAAGTGGCTTTGTATAACTGTATCCATTCTGAAATATTAAGCATTATGTTCAACGTTAATGTGTAGAAGTGTAACCCTATTCAAAAACACCTTTTATGTATCTACAACTGTATCTATCCATGTGTGTTTATGAAATGTTACTGATATTCGTTTTTAAATACCCTATTGTCTAATCTACTATTTTAACTCAGTTCTTCCTCCCACTTAGTGTTAGTCGCTCAGTCGTGTCTGACTCTTTGCAATCCCATGGACTGTAGCCCACCAGGTTCCTCTGTCCATGGGATTCTCCAGGCAAGAATACTGGAGTGGATTGCCACTCCCTTCTCTAGAGGACCGTCCCAACTCAGGGATCGAACCTGAGTCTCCTGCGTTGCAGGCAGATTCTTTACTGTTTGAGCTACAGGGGAGACCTAACTTTTCAGCAGTTTTGGAAATGGGTAACCCCTCTGTTCAGAGAAGGCGATGGCACCCCACTCCAGTATTCTTGCCTGGAAACTCCCATGGATGGAGGAGCCTGGTGGGCTGCCGTCTCTGGGGTCACACAGAGTCGGACACGACTGAGTGACTTCACTTTCACTTTTCACTTTCATGCATTGGAGAAGGAAATGGCACCCCACTCCAGTGTTCTTGCCTGGAGAATCCCAGGGACGGGGAGGCTGGTGGGCTGCCGTCTCTGGGGTCACACAGAGTTGGACACGACTGAAGCAACTTAGCAGCAGCAGCAGCAACCCCTCTGTTAGAGGCTGGATAGGAGAGGAAAACAAGAAAATCCCAACAGGTTGCAGACATATTCAAACAGGTTCATGACAGATTTTTGTTGTTGTTACTCTGCAATTATGTTGTTATTATTTATAGATTTATTAACTCTTCTCACGTGCTATAATAAATATATATCATATCTGTTTAAAAGCCATGGTTCCAAAGGAAGGGCTAGGGTGGGGGGTTATCTTCTTTCCTCTGCATTCCACAGAGCTGCTGAATGGTTTCTAGCTTGGTGTAAGTTTGCCTTGGTATTTTGTGACTGGTGTTGCGTGAGTAATGAAAATAATGTATCAGAACCCTGCATTAGAAAGTAGGCAGCTGACAATATGCTTGTGCTTTTGGCTACAAAATATAAGCAGGCTGCTGTACTTTATGAAAACTTCAACCTTCACCCGCCTCTGTGTGCAGTGACAAGGCTACACTGAGACAGTCCAGATGTTACAGATGCATGGATCCCACTGAGCTGATCTTGATCCTGGAGGAAATCCCAGAATATTCTGGCCGGAGAAAGGTGAAAGAAAGCACTTAGAGTTACATCATATACAACGTTAAGTCCAGAAGCAATAATGAATAGTTTGCTTTGTTTATTTGTCTGAGAATTTTAAGACAACACCCATGGTGAAATCCCACCGGGCATATGTATAATGAAAAATATACAAAATGATAAAAGCTAAAAGTCATTTTTAATTAGCGTATCAATAATGAAAAGCGCAACTGAACAGATGTCCCTTGCTTTGGGCCCAGAAGTTCATGAACTACAAGCTCTGTCAGGTGAAGGAAAAACAAAACAAAACAAAAGCAACAGTTCGCTTTAGGATCTTAGTAGGAGCACTCTTGCTCATTTTACCCTTTGTAACTTTATGTGGATACTGATATCTCTCCAAAAATATCAAGGGCCATTCTCATAATGGAGATTTACAGATCATATTTGAATTATATCACTGAGGAGTTACATTATATTACATCATCTCAATACATTTGTATGGAAGTCACAGAACGAAGTATACCTGGGGTATGTTACTTACATCAAGCCTTTGCTGTACTCATACCCCCAATCTGTTTTCCACAAGTAATTTTTATGAAACATTGGCTGCATATGTTCTGCATTATCATTATTTACAAGAAATATACACATATTTGGTCATTCAGGTGATCAAAATGTGTTTCTAATACACATTTGGTATTCATCCACAGCTTCTAATTGGCCCTTCAACGCAACTCACAAAACCCTTGGAATTTCCTGAGCAATAAGAGCAATGAGATCATCTTTTGCTAAGACATTTGATATCTTGTCTTCAATTCCTGAAAATTCTGCAGAGCCATGAGATGGGTGAAATGGCTGTCTTCTTATTTTATCACAAATGTCTTTCCACTGCTACCAGCTTCACGTTAATGAAGAGGGCTTTTGGAAGCACCTAGAGAAAGCATGTAGAAGGGACTGTTTGCCAAGGGAGCCAAGAATAGAATACTGAAACTTTCAATTCCACCCTCTGATTTCCTGGGAGGGGAGAAGAGTAGAGGATGAATTAATCTCCAATGGCCAATGAGTTATACAATTAATGCCTATGTAATGAAACCTCCATAAACGCCCCAAAGTAGAGGGTTTGGAGAGCTTCCAGCTTGGAGAACCAGACCTTCTAGGTTCTGGGCCAAACTTCACAAGGATAGAAATTCTTTTGTTCAGAACCTCAATCTATGTATCTTTATATCTGGCTATTTTTATCCTTTAATATCCTTTATAATAAATCACTTCCCTGGCAGCTCAGACAGTAAAGAACCTGCAATTCAGGAGATTCGAGTTTGATCCCTGGGTTGGAAAGATCCCCTGGAGAAACAAATGGCAACCCACTCGAATATTCTTGCCTAGAGAATCTCATGGAGAGAGGAGCCTGGCAGGTTTTAGTCCATGGGGTCACAAAGAGTCAAACACGAATGACTGATAATAAATCAGCAATCTAATGAGTAAATGCATTTCCTGAAGAGCTGTTCTAGCCAATTAACTGAACTCCAGGAGGGGGTCATGGGAATTTCTAATATAAGCCAGCCAGTCAGAAGCACAGGGCTTGCAACTAGTCTCTGAAGTGAAGGGCCATCTTGTGGGACTGAAACCTTTATTGGCGGACTCTGATGCCATCTAGGAGTGGATGGCATCAGAACTGAGTTACATTTATTTGAATTTTTGGACACCGCTGATATCTGAACTTTACTTGTTGTTGAGGGGACGCCTTCACAGGCGTGTGTGCACACACACACATACACTTGCCTATGCTTTGAAATTAGGTCCAGGAACCCCTAAAGAACTTCCTACTTAAGGAATCATTGAGACCTCAGGAGAAGATCTGGGTATATAAAGCTCAAGTCACTCGCAAAACAACATCACATTCCTTCTCAGACTTCTCTCCCATAAATATTCAACATATCCTCTCCATTTCAACTTTGCATTTTTCTTACACCTCATGTGGTACTTAAAATACAGATAATCTCACCACTTCTTAGTATTTACATCCAGAAAAGCCTATTCATTTTTCAAGGTTTAGATAAAATGATATACTTTTCATGTAGACTCATTCCATCTATATTTCTCTATATTCTGCTGCCTGCAAAATTAGCTGTTGTTTTTCTCATCTCACTGTTTGTCCTAAAAATAGACGTAGCCCTACTGCAATGGCTAAAGAAGTCAGGGGTTGATTAGATTAATTACATATGAAATCTGGGAGTAGACTACCCAATTAACAGATGTATTCAAGGAAACATGCTCTTGATATCTTCTTGCTACAACATCTTTTCTCCAACTTGTGTTCCAATCCAGAATAATGAGGAAGGCCAAAAATATTCTGCTAGTGAGATATTGTCTGTTTCTTTAGAAGTCAAGTTATCTACAGAAAAATTCTAAAGTATTTCATTGGCTAGAACTGGATCACATGACCACTCAGCTGAAATAGAGTTTGAGAAGATTTTTTTATTTTCCAAATCTAGAGTCAAGAAGAATGAAAGCGTAAGTGTATAATGCTAATCTTCCCCATGCTTCCTCAACTGCCATAAAACCAACACATTGTGTGCTTATATTACACTTATTAATGTAGATATGTTGAAGTCTGCCTGTAATTTTGAGTCACTTGAAGAAAATGATTGTGCCTTTAATATTCTTATCTTCAGGTTGGGAACAATTTTAGATGATATTTGTAGAATGGATAGCTTCAAGAAAGACAAGATTCTGTTATAAGAAACCTGAGAACTTGAAAATAAACCAGTATTATTTAAAGTGACAGACATTACTTTCTTGGACTCCAAAACCACTGCAGATGGTGACTGCAGCCACAAAATTAAAAGACACTTGCTCCTTGGAAGAAATGCTATGGCACACCTAGACAGCATATTAAAAGCAGAGACATTACTTTGCCTACAAAGGTCGGTATAGTCAAAGCTATGGCTTTTCCAGTAGTCATGTATGGATGTGAGAACTGGACAATAAAAAGGCTGAGCACCAAAGAATTGATGCCTTTAAACTGTGGTGCTGGAGAAGACTCTTGAGAGTCCTCTGGACAGTAAGGAGATCAAATCAGTCAATCCTAAAGGAAGTCAGTCCTGGGTATTCTTTTGAAAGACTGATGCTGAAGCTTAAGCTCCAATTTATTGGCCACCTGATGTAAAGAACTGACTCATTTGAAAAGACCCTGCTTGATGCTGGGAAAGATTGAAGGCAGGAGGAAAAGGGGATGATGGAGGATGAGACGGTTGGATGGCATCACCGACTCAATGGACATGAGTTTGAGCAAGCTCCAGGAGATGGTGAAGGACAGGGAAACCTGGCGTGCCGCAGTCCATGGGGTTATAAAGAGTCGGACATTACTGAAAGACTGAACGACAATGAAATAAAGGTAATATTCTCATGACCTTTCTCTTCTGAGAAAACTTAAATCTTCTGGAGGAAACTAACATCATTCAAAGCATCTATAATTTTGCCAATGTGTTTTTCAAAGCAATTGTATCATTCCCACCAAAAATACGTAAGTTCTGGTATATATTTATACCACAGAATATATGTGTATGTATATGTATATACACACCAAACACTACCATTCACTAGTGAAAAAGGACCAAAACCTGCTGCACACAACAAGCATTGAAAAATTATATAGACATAATATAAGGGGGATAAACAAAGACAAATAAAGCATACTATATAATTCCAGTTATATGAAGTTCAAGAGGAGGTAAAACTAACCTATGATGAGAAAGTGAGATGAATTGTTACCTTTGAGAGAGATCAGTGATATGAAATGGAAAGTAGGGAGGCTCTTGTTATACTAGGAATGTTTTATACCGTGAACCTTGTGAAACTCACTGTGACTACGTGGTTATGGTCACTCCCCAGAAACTGACCTGTACACTTAAGAATTTGCACTTTTACCAGGTTCATAATATATTTCAATATAACTGTCCATGGTAAATACAATTAATGAAATGGACAGTGGTTATATTATAGTGTACTTCAGTTTTTATGTGTAAAATCTTCTGTATTGCTATAATCACTAATCAATTTGTATCATTGTTCTATCTCCCTCACGAGATCAACGTAACAAATTCTCTACCACCCCATCTCTCTATTATGTCTCTTTTCCTCTGTCACACATGTATACACAGTCATTATGCAATTTAACCCTGAATTAGATTTAAAAATAAATATTTATCACTAATTTGAAATAAAACCTAAACAATGAAAGACTTTGGTCAAACCTAAACAATTTAAGATTTTGGTTAAACCTTCAATATGAAAGGGCTTTCCTTGTGGCTCGGCTGGTAAAGAATCCACCTGCAATGCGGGAGACCGGGGGTTTGATCCCTGTGTTGAGAAAATCCCCTGGAGAAGGAAAAGGCTACCCACTCCAGTATTCTGGCCTGTAAAATTCCACAGACTGTATATATAGTCCATGGGGTCACAAAGAGTCAGATACAAATGAGCGGCTTTCACTTTTCAATATGACAATCAGTAACCTTTTATGGGATAAGGAAAAAAATCCATAGTAAAAAGAAATTCTAGTCTTAAGTAGCACATCTTAATTTTCCTTAGGCTGGAAAACTTTTGTCCCAAAAATAAATGTATAGAAATTAGAAGAGCATCACATATCAGCAATGTAAAGCATCAAGTTAAGTCAGTGTGACTAACAATAGAATTTGTCACATATTAGGTTGTCAATATATGTCTTTTCAGTAGTCATGTACAGATGTGAGAGCTGGACAATAAAGAAGGCTGCTGCTGCTACTGCTGCTAAGTCGCTTCAGTGGTGTCCGACTCTGTGCAAGCCCATAGACGGCAGCCCACCAGGCTTACCGTCCCTGGGATTCTCCAGGCAAGAACACTGGAGTGGGTTGCCATTTCCTTCTCCAATGCATGAAGTGTCCGACTCTAGCGACCCCATGGACTGCAGCCTACCAGGCTCCTCTGTCCATGGGATTTTCCAGGCAAAAGTACTGGAGTGGGGTGCCATTGCCTTCTCCAATAAAGAAGGCAGAGTGCAGAAATATTGATACTTTCAAACTGTGGTGCTGAAGAAGACTCTTGAAAGTCCGTTGGACAACAAGGAGATCAAACCAGTCAATCTCAAAAGAAAGCAACTCTGAATACTCTTTGGAAGGACTCGTGCTTGAAACTCTAATACTTTGGCCACCTGATGTGGACAGCTGACTCATTGGAAAAGATTCCAATGCACAGAAAAATTGAAGGCAGAAGGAGAAGAGGGTGACAGAGGATGAAACGGTTGGATGGCACTGATTCAATGGACATGAACTTGGGCAAACTCTGGGAGTTGGTGAGGGACAGGAAAGCCTGGAATGCTGCAGTCCATGGGGTCATGAAGAGTCAGACACGACTAGGTGACTGAATAACAACAATTTGCGCCTATGGAGTGAAAAATAATAGATCATATGGTGACTCTACTTTCCTACTAGATGAAGAAAATTGTGGTATAAATTTTGGGGTCATTAACTCCCTGGTGGTTGTCAGGACATATAAGTAGTACAGCTTTGGCACACTTGTCTGTTAAATACAGATAGAATTATTCATATATGACTTACTTAAGAGTACAGTAGGAAAAACCTAGCAATATTAATTATACATTAAGCAATAGCTATCTGTACTTTTTGTATTTCATGAGCAAAAAGTATATTGCATCCTATACACAGGTAAATGGCAGCAGGGAACATTTCACTGTAAATGTAATAACATGATTCTCCTGTTTCAAAAATAAAATTATTGAAAGAGCAGAGAACCTCAAACATTCTTTATTATTTTTAAAATTATTTATGCAAGAAAAAAAAATTTGTTCCAATGAGAAAACTTGAAAATCTATTTTCAAAGGAAAAAATCATTGCCAAGTTTTAAAAGTTTGCTTTATGGTTTTATTTCTTCTGGAAAGCTGTGATTACAAACAGAAGGATTTCTTACAATTATTATGCATGAAAAGAAAAGCATATTAAATTAGGAATACTTTTAAGAAACTATAACATTTGTTCTAATGAGGAGCAGAGCAATTTTCATATTGCAACATAACATTTGTTTTTACTTCCTAAGCTTTATTTTCATAATTGTTTTGGTGGGAATATTAAATATGGTAGTCACAATAAATCTTTTAAAATTCCTCTGAGTTTATAGTTATTATCTATATTTCTTTTAGAAAACATTTTAATTTAAACTGAATTTTAAAATCATAAAATCATTTAGTACAGATGATCCACAGCGATGCTTAAGACTGGAAATGTAATAGAATAAATTGATTATATTAAATGATTAATTAAATTAAACGCTTGCCTATTGAGTCTATTCAGGAAGTATCTAAAGGCAGGGATCGTTTTATCCATTTAATTAAAGTGTTTTCTGAATTACGTTCCTAAAATAAGTCCCTTACATACTAAAACGTTCTTTTCTAAGAGAATGTTCCAATTTTGTTAAGTCCAATACAGTTAGCCTAGGTACCCAACAATCACAATCTGCTGTATAGTACTGTAATGAGCCTATAATACTCTTCTCATAAACAATACAAAAATAAAACAAGCACAAAAAATAAAGGCACCATTTTTAATCATACAGTATAGTACCTTGAAAAGTGCAGTAGTACAGTACAACAGCTGGCATTCAGGGCCTGGCATCAAGTTAACAGGCAAGACGATTTACTAACTGGAGCAGAGAGAGGAGGTTCAAGATGGTAGAGCTGAAGGATCAGCAGCAATAGGAGATGGAAGACAAGCTACAGTTTCACTCACACCTGACATTAGCGAAAGACACATTCTCATCTTTTAAAGTTCTCGTCTTGAATGTTCCTATGCAGGGGACTTACTGAACTGTAATTACTCTCTTTGTACATTTTTCTTTTATCATACATTAATTCAGCCTAGCAAATAAAATAAAAAGCTCTCTCTAAACTTCTCTGGTAATAATCTTGGTTATTTTAATATATTGCTGTACATTCTTATTTAAACCATGAATTAAATAACATGCTAAATTAGTGACTGAATGATAACAATCAAAAGAATATCATCGCAAAATTATATCATTTTGATCATCGCAAAAGCATATCATTTATATTCATACGTATTTATATGTGTATATGTTAGGGCTTCCCTGGTGACTCAGATGGTAAAGAATCCGCCTACAATGCAGGAGATCTGGGTTGGATCCCTGGGTCAGGAAGATCCCCTGGAGAAGGGCATAGCAACCCACTGCAGTATTCTTGCCTGGAGAATTCCATGGACAGAGAAGCTTGGGTGGCTACAGTCCATGTGGTCGCAAAGAGTCGGACACAACTGAGCAACTAATGCTAAAACACGACACACACATATTTATGTGTGCATACATATATATACGTGTATGCTCAGTTGCTGTCATGTCCAAATCTTTGTGACCCTATGGACAGACTCACTGTTGGGGGCCAGAGTGAGGTACTCCGCCCGTGGCAAAGGTCATGAGGAAGGAGGCTCAACATACGCAAAGGCGGGATCGAGCCTCAGGAGTCCCCCTGGAAATCCTCGAGCATCTACCCCCATAACCAGAGCCTGCCTACTTTACCACTTTCTGCTCACCTACACCTCTGACTTTACGGGGGGCTGTCCCCCACCACCTCTTTCAGAGAAGGCGTTAACTTAGAGCTCCAGTTAATAATAATTCCTGGGCATTATAAGAGTGTTTTAACCTACAAACTCCTCTGAAGGTTCTCTGGCCTGCCTGACAGGCTTGTCCGGCCACATGTGATTGCTCACAGCCTCCCAACCGTGAGAGGCACGAGAGATGCTTTAAACCTTCTAAAAACAGGTTCCTTAGAAAAGTTAGAAAACTATTAGTATAAGTATAATGGGCTGATTAGAAATTGTATTGGTGAAGGGTTTTTCATTTGTTGAGCCAATGTTTGTTGCTAAGTCTCCACATCCCCTGCCCTTACACACATTAATGAGTATATAGAAGAAATAAGTATTAACCTTTGATATTAATCACGTTAGACCTTAGGCTAAGTAAATTCTTTCCTTAACTAAAACCCACTACACCCTCACCCTATAGGAATGTAACTTTATTTGGGTGGCGTCCGTTTTAAGAATAATCACCCCTGGAGAAGTAAGTGTCCTGGTTGACTGACCGTTGTCACAAGGAGAGGGTCGTAAATTGTCAGCAGGCCCCGCTGGCCAGAAGATGATGTAACACCCCTAAGACCTCTGTATACATTTGTATGAAGCACCTGACTTTGATAAAAGTCAGGACTGCTGACCCCGCGTGACTTTTGCATAACATCTCAGTGTATAAAAGTAGACCGTGGAAAATAAAGAATTGGGATCAGTTTCTCGAAAGACTGGTCTCCCCATGTCGCTCTCTCTCACTCTGGTTGAGTCTCCATCTGGAGCGCGGAACCCGCCATGCTTACTAATTATGCCTGGGCTTCTAAGATCCGACCGGGGAGGCCTCAGTGTCTCCTCTCCTTCGGGAGAACGGAAGGACGCCTGCGGCCTACGTAAGTGGTGCAAAATTCTTGTCTTGAAGTTTTATTGGTCTCCCGTGTAAACCAAGCTACTCAGCCTCTTTTCTCCACTGAATTTTCCTACTGAGCTATCCTCATCCTATTACTCTTTATATCTTTGATAAAATATTTAAATAAATAGGTTGCCGACGCTGTCCCCGCTTTGAATACCCTGGATCAGCCGGGGCAGGACCCCGGCAACTCACCATGGATTTTATGGACAGAGAAGCCTGCCAGGCTCCTCGTCATGGATTTTTCAGGCAAGAATACTGGAGTAGGTTGCCATTTCCTCCTCCAGATAATGTGTGTGTATATATATATACACACCCACATATACGTATACACAAATGTATGTATATATATATACATTGATTAAAGGTAAAGTTATTTAAATTAGGTGGTTGGTACCGTGTGATAATGATTAGCTTGAACTCACTTTGTTTTCTTTTCCTGTTAAAAGAGATATCTTAAAACAGTCTTCTTGTAAAAAATATATTCAACGCTGCAAATAAAATAAATCAAGAGTGAGAAAATTGGGACAGAGGGAAAATGAGGATAGGAAAGGAGGATGATGTCAGAAGCAAGATGAGTGCACTGAAGACTTACCAAATGTTTCCATGCATCTGCTGGAGATGGGACACAGATTTAGCTTGAAGCTTTCTAGTAGTCAACACAAAGAAGGATCAATATTTCATTTAATGGGTCACAGAATCCTTGAAATGAAAACAATATACTCATTCAGGAAAAGACCTATTACTGACACTGTAGCCAGAAAAACATTTCCCATGTGTCTTAAAAAGAATATTAGAAATTACACCCACACTTACATCCTTACAGCACAGTAATGTCAGAAGTGCCGTGACATTTCTAGTAATAACATTCTCAACTTCAGCTATGCTATGACACAGAACCCAATTCAGCAGTCAAAGCAATCGAGTTTGGGTGGACACGACTATCAGACGACGTGGCTTAACCCAGCAATCCACTGCGGTGTTTCTAAAGTAGGAGGCTTTGCATTTCACGCTACTTCAGGAGCTATCCTGTGTGCACATGTGAGTGCTCATCCGTACATACGGGCACACAGATAAAAGGAGATGCCATATCACTTTCAAGTAAAACTTAACAACTTGCTATGTTTGCTCCGGGTTTATATACTTTGTGGCTTAATACGTAGAAGAGTTTTGAAGTCTGTTGGTTTGTTTCTAAAGGACGGTTTGAAAAGTTGCCAGATCTAAGCAAAGAGCTGGATTGAGTATTGTTTAGGAAATTCTCAATCACCGATTCTCAAGTGAGTGAGAATAAGTGACAATTACTTCCAAGTTCTGTTTCCTGTCAGCTTTTTCTAATGTTATTATTTTATTTTTTTCTTATTCAGTACAAAACCAAATCTTTTAAGAGTTACTGGAACTAAAAGATAATCAATGCCATCATCTGTTTTAAAGCTAATTATGCGTATGATGAACACACGTACTTGAACAGAGAACCTGGATTGACCTAACGGTCTTTTTAAAGCAGGGTTTTTTTGTTTTTGTTTTTGTTTTTTAATTTCAGGACTAAACAGCAAAATATAAAAAACACATGTTTGTGGATTAGTGCCAGGTAAATGTCTCCAAGCTTGAAGAGAGTTGTAATATAATCATTCATGAAATTTTTACAAATGCAGGTTGTCTGACATCCATTTCAAAAATCCTGAATTAGAAATTGCAGAATAGGAGGAGAATAAAAATAACTACTCAAAAAACTTCCATAGGTAATCCTATTGTATTCCAGGTGGAGAACCATCAACTTGTTCTAAGTAGATTAAATGAAGTAGATTAAATAGGAGGAACAAAACTAAAATAATTCCTTTCTTCAGTTTTAAAGTTCAGCCCATTTGTAGCTGGTCACTTAGTCAAATAACAAAAAGAAGCTGGAAAATATGAAAAGCTGAGAGGCCAGAGCCTCGGCACTAACCACTGGTCTAGTGGCTAGGATTCCGCTCTCACTCCTGCAACTCAGCTTCACTCTCTAGCCAGGAACTGGGGCCCTGTTTCCCGCCACCACAGGCCAAGGGCCCCTGAGATCAGGACCACTGGGCCCAATGCTCCACAGTCAGTAAGGACTTTCAGTCAGGTTAAAAGGGGGAACATCGGAACAAGCATTAAAGACTGCCTTTTCCAGAGAGTATTTGATTAATCCCTTCTTGTACAACAGAAATATAGGTTTCCATAGATTTCCAGAATATTTCAGAAAGTATATTTACTGACAAGTGAACCTAAGAAGTAGGGAGGAGCTGAATAAAGAAAAAGGTCTTAATTTTCCTTCTAATTTTCCATTTACTACATGCCCTACATTTCTAGAATGAAATTTTTGATTTTTAACTTTAAAAATTAAATATCATTGCTTGGCTCTACTAAAAACTGTGTTTCAGTTCAGTTCAGTCACTCAGTTGGGTCCAACTCTTTGCGACCCCATGGACTGCAGCACGTCAGGCCTCCCTGTCCCTCGCCAACTCCTGGATTTAGCATGACAGTGATAACTGAAAGGCTTTTCACCAGCTACAAAGGGTCTCTGACTATATTTTTCCATTTTGCAAAATATCTAGTTTTACTCTTCTTAATATGTTTCATTGAATGTAATAGTCTATCAGTTCAGTTCAGTCGCTCAGTCGTGTCCGACTCTTTGCGACCCCATGAATCGCAGCACGCCAGGCCTCCCTGTCCATCACCAACTCCCGGAGTTCACTCAGACTCACGTCCATCGAGTCAGTGATGCCATCCAGCCATCTCATCCTCTGTTGTCCCCTTCTCCTCCTGCCCCCAATCCCTCCCAGCGTCAGAGTCTTTTCCAATGAGTCAGCTCTTCGCATGAGGTGGCCAAAGTACTGGAGTTTCAGCTTTAGCATCATTCCCTCCAAAGAAATCCCAGGGCTGATATACTTCAGAATGGACTGGTTGCATCTCCTTGTAGTCCAAGGGACTCTCAAGAGTCTTCTCCAACACCACAGTTCAAAAGCATCAATTCTTCGGCACTCAGCCTTCTTCACAGTCCAACTCTCACATCCATACATGACCACGGGAAAAACCATAGCCTTGACTAGATGGATGGTTAAATTCTTCACTAGTTTTGTCTGCTATTGAATTAGTCTCACAATACTTTAAGTGCTATTATTTATTCTCTCTGCTCCTTTTGCTTCTTTTTCAACCAGTGTGAGTCAACTATAGTTCAAAGTAATGTCTCTCTAGTCTTTGCATATTTAAAAATCTTTTTGTGCATTCTGTCAGTTATTCTTGTGTAACTACCAGACTTCCTTTGTTCTCCATAGGATTTATTAATTTATCAAATCATGGTCATTAAGTGCCTTGCTTGAAGTCTATCCTTCCCACAAAGAATAAAGTTAGAGAAAAGGAATTTCTATTTCATGCAATGGCATAATCTTAATATATAAATGTTTAAAATGGATAGGTAAGTTAATTATCATAAGTAAAGCTATTCTTGCTTCCCTAGTCGGGCAGTGGTAAAGAATCCACCTGCCAATGTAGGGGAGGTATGTTCAATCCCTGGGTCTGGAAGGTCCCCTGTAGTAGAAAATGGCAACCTAATCTAGTATTCTTGGCTGGGAAATCCCATGGACAGAGGAACCTGGTGGGCTCTAGACCATGGGGTCATAAAAGAGTCAGACATGACTTAGTGGCTAAACAACAAAGGTATTCCTGCTGGGGAAGATGCTGGGGTACAAGGGAGACTCAACTTGAATGACTCCAGATGTTAGGGGCTGAAAGGCATTTGAATCACTCATTGGGAAACTGAAAACCATAGGAAAGTGGTTCTTGGTTTTCAGTTGCTAAGATGTGTCCGACTCTTTGTGACCCATGGACTGTAGCACTCCAGGCTCCTCTGCCCTCCACTATCTCCCAGAGTTTGCTCAAATTCACATCCACTGAGTTGGTAATGCTATCTAACCATCTCATCCTCTGCTGTCTCTGTCTCCTTTGGCTTCAATATTTCACAGCGTCAGGATCTTTTCCAGTGAGTCAGTTCTTCATATCAGGTGGGATTTCCCAGATAAGAATACTGAAGTGGGTTGCCATTTCCTTCAGGGATCAAACTTATGTCTCCTGCATCGACAGGCTGATTCTTTTACCACTGAGCCACCAGGGAAGCCCTGAAAAGTGGTCAAGCCAAAGAAGCTAATGGAAAAAAAATTAACCCAGTGAAAGTGTTTTGATTCACGATTTTAGCAAAAAAAAATATGCAGAACTTCTGCTTCTGGGTAGAATGGATTACTTTGTGGTTGACTATTGTTCCTGCAGAGCATAGGAGATTAGTACTTTAAAATAACTTTGACCATTTTGTCTGTGTGTGTAAGTGTGTTCATGGATTCTTTAGAATTTTCTACATATGAGCTCATGTCATCTATAAACAGATAATTTTACTTCTCCTTTTCCAACTTGGATGCTCTCTATTTCTTTTTCTTGACTAATTGTCTCAGCTGGATTTTCCAATACTACAATGAATAAAAATGGTGTGACAGTGGGCATCCTTGCCTTGGTCCTTATCTTAGAGTAAATGCTTTTGGCTTTTCAACGTTGAGTATGAGATTATCTGTGAGCTTGTCATGAGTGCTAAGTTGCTTCAGTCATGTCCAACTCTGTGGACCCAATGGACTACAGCCTGCCAGGCTACTCTCTCCATGGAATTCTCCAGGCAAGAGTACTGGAGTGGGTTATCATGCCCTCCTCCAGGAGATCTTCCTGACCCAGGGATCAAACCCAGGCAGGTCTCCTGCGTCTTCTGCATCGCAGGCAGATTCTTCACCACTGAGCCACCAGGGAAGTTCCCTGAGCTTGTCATATATGTCACTTATTATGTTGATGTGCTTTCCTACTAAGTTTTTTGAGAGCTTTAATAATGAAAGACTAGCAAGTTTAATCAAATGCTTTTTCTCCATATTTTGATATGAACGTGATTTTTATCTATCATTCTGTGCATTTGGTGTATCACATTAAATGATTTATGTTGAACTATCCTTTTGATTTAGGAATAAGCATCACTTGATCAAGATGTATGATCCTTTCAATGTGCTGCTAAACTTGGTTTGCAAGTATTTTGTGAGGTTTTTGATTCTATGCTCTCAAAGAACATTGGGCTATCATTTCTTGTAGTACTCTGTCTAGTTTTAAAGTTGCAGGATACAAAGTGAACATAAGTTATGTTTCTGAATAATAACAACAAGATACGTGAAAAAGAAATTAAGAAAATAATCTCATTTACCACGGTACTGAAAAAAAAAAAAAAGGAAAACTTAGGAATAAACTTAACCAAGGTGTTAAAATGCTTGTACACTGAAAACTATAAAACACCGATAAAAAAAATAAATTATATCTGTGTGTTCATGGAGTGGAAAAATCAATGTTAAAATGTCCATAACTAATCTACAGACTGAGTGCAATTTCTATCAAAATCCCAATGGTATTTTTTACAGAAAAAGGAAAAGCAATCCTAAAATTCATATGAAATCACAAAGACCCCAAATAGCCAAAGCAATCTTGAGAAAGAAGAGCAAAATTGTGTTTATCACATTTTCAGATTTCAAATTACAAAGCTACAGCAATTAAGACAGTATGGTTCTAGACTAAAAGCAGATATAAAGACCAGTGGAACCAGAGATCCCAGAAATAAACCTCACATATATGGTCAACTTACATTCAAAGAGAGGCCAAGAATGTTCAATAAGGAAAGGATCACCTTTTCACCAACTGGTATTGGGAAAACTGAATATATTCATGCAAAATGCTGAAATTTGACCCTTATTTTACACTATACATAAAAAAATCAATTCAAAATGTACTAAATATAAGACTTGAAATTGTATAATTTCTAGAAGAAAATATAAGGAAAGTTATGTGACATTGGTCTGGGCAATGGTTTCTTTGAAATGACACCAAAAGCACAAACAATGAAAGCAAAAACAGACAAGTGAGATAGCATGGCACTCAAACATTTCTTTGCAACAAGTGAAATAATCAACAAAATTAAAAGATGTCCTACAGAATGGGAGAAAATACTGGTTAGTTCATATATCTGATATGGGGTTAATATCCAAAATATATTAGGAAGAAGTGAAGTGAAGCGAAGTGAAGTCGCTCAGTTATGTTTGACTCTTTGCGACCCCATAGACTGTAGCCTACCAGGCTCCTCTGTCCATGGGATTTTCCAGGCAATAGTACTGGAGTGGATTGCCATTTCCTTCTCCAGGGGATCTTCCCGAACCAGGGCTTGAACCCTGGTCTCCTGCATTGTAGACAGACGCTTTACTGTCTGAGCCACCAAGATGTCCTACAGAATGGGAGAAAATACTAGTTAGCTCATATATCTGATATGGGGTTAATATCCAAAATATATTAGGAACTCATTCTTAATTCAATAGCAAAAAAACAAACAAACAAACAAAAAAACCCTAGATAAACTGATTTAAAAATGGGTAAACATACATCACAATCTTATTGAAATATTTTGTTAGTACACTAGACACACACATATATGTAAATTCTTAGTTAATAAGATAAACATTTTCTACACAACCTTTTAAGGGCAACTTACACTCAGAAAAAGTGAAATTTTAATATTCTGAATTATAGATCCTCTATGATTAAGTTCATAATTTTTCAAAAGGAAAATTTGTTAACATATTGTTTGAAATCTGTTGCATTACTACTATTTGTTTCTGAAGACAACAATGACAGAGATCATGGGCCAAATAAATGCCCTTGCTTATAACGAAGAGATTTTTAGCTCTTTTAAAGGTTGAAAAAAGATAGTTTTTTGGACTAGGCTACAGAAATAAGATGACAAATGGAGTGAAAAGTGTTTCAGTGAGATATGCATAATATGATGTCACTGTGATTTGACCACCTTGAGAAGTGGACCTGTGGCAAACAGTACAGCTCCAGTGCCAAGACTGAATGACAAATGGTCATTGGCATGGTATTCCACAGATGGAGACATGAGGAAGGGACCATACCCAAATCTGAGAAACCTGCTGTTGTAGCATCCAGTATATTTTAGGGATGGAATAATTAGTCGTTTACTACGTATTCTGGTTCAAAAAACAAACAAAACACAAAATGAGAAAGCAACTTAAATATTTCTCAAGAAGACATATATATGGCCGATAAGTACATGAGAAGGAGCTGAATATCATTAACCGTCAGACAAATGCAAATTCGAACCACACTGAGTTTCACTTCACACATGTTAGTATGGCTATTATAAAACAACAAAGGATAGCTGTTGGTGGACATGTGGAGAAATTAGAACTCTTGTACACAGTAGGTAGGAATGTAAATTGGTATAGCCACTATGGAAAATGATATGGAGGTTCCTCGATAATTAAAACTGAACTACCGTACGATCCAGCAGGGCCTCTTATGAAAGTGCAGTCAAAAAAAGCTAAAATCAAGACATCAGATTAATATCTTTAGTCCCATGCTTTTGAACTATTCAAAATAGTCAAGATACAGATACAACCGAAAGGTCCATCAACATTTAGATAAAGAAATATGGTATGTCTGTGTGTGTATGTGTATATATTTATATATATGGAAATTATTCTAGTTTAAAAAAGAAGAAAATTCTGTCATATGCAACAACATGGATAAACTGAAATACCTTATGCTAAGCGAAATAACCCAGTTTACAAAAGGAAAAATACAACATGATTCCCCTTATATGAAGTATCTAAAACAGCCAGACTCATATAAATAGAGAGTAGACTGTGGAATTGCTATTCAATAGGTGTAAAGTGCCAGTTATGCAAGATAAATAAGCTGTAGAGATCTATTATATGATGCATCTATAGATAACAGTGCAATACAGGCACTTAGAAATTTGTTTAAAGGGTAAATCTATGTTAAATATTCTTATCATAGTCAAAGAAAATAACTTTGACTAATGTGTTCAAGAAAATAGTATAAAAAGGTGAACGAAAAGGAAGAAAAAATATGCTATCATCCGATAATTAGAATCTACATCATTGGAATTTAAGATGGCAACAGATAAACCCCACATTAAAGAGTAGAAAATAGGATTAGTGAACTGGAAAGAAGAGCAGCTGAAAGCCAGTAAGGTGAAGCAGAGACCAAAAGAAATATAAATATAGAAAATACGTAGAAAAAATACATATAGAGTAAAATTTTCTCACGCACATTTAAGTAGAGTCTGAGATGGAAAGGAAGAAGAATGACGTGGAATCATTATTTGAAACAATCCTGGATGAGCATTTTCCAGAACGAATTAAAGATATAAACTTGGAGACTGAAAAAGCTCTAACACTGAAAGAGAATAAATAGAAATAAGATAGATACATCAAAATAAAATTACTGAAAAATGAGGACAAATAGAAAACCTCAATATCTCAACACGTTATTTTGTGTATTTCAATAAGTCAATTTTATTATAAAATTTAAAGGAAATTCAAAGATGAAGTGAATTGACAAGATAATCGTGAAGAACAAAGTAGAAGGATTTAATCTGCAAAAAGTCCCAAATTTATATGTAATTCTCAAAAATTAAGCCACTGTGGCACTGGTATAGGAATAGTCAATGGGCCTATATTAAAAAAGAGAGAATACATGAATAAACTCATGCATATGTAGTCACCTGATTCATATCAATGGTGGCAATGTAGTTCAGTGGATAAAGGATGGCCTTTTTATTACATGGAACTCAGAAAATTGAATATCCACATAGAAAAAACATAAACAAGAAACTTGGCCTTAAAATCATACCATTCCCAAAAGCCAACTTCAGATAAATTGTGAAAATTAAAACAATAGAGCTTTTAGAAGTAAACATAGGAGAATTAAACATAGTCTGAATAGAGAAACAGGGAGAAAGGTCGAAAATGAATATTGAAGCTGACTCTTTGTGGTAATACACATAAGACTTTGGCTTTGTTGAAAAATTCAATAATTATAAAAATACTACTGAGCTGTGTCTAAGATGCTTTATATTAAAAACGAGGCAATAAAACTCTGTGACTGTGGAAAAATGCTGATCAGCATGAAAAAATGTTTAAAGGATACAGGTATTTTTCTCAGATATGTATTCTGCTCATATGATTCTGCAAGAATTGGTTAACAAAAGAATTCTGGCTTGTGCAAAGGACCAGCGTAGATGCCCCTGAAGGAGGCAAAATTTGAAACAGCTTTAGAATTATCATAAAACAACACGGGGGCACATACAGAATTAAAAATGAACACTTGCATGGCTATTAGCACATTTGGAAAATAAAGTGTGTTTGATTTTTCTGTGCTATATGGTTTAACACATGTGGCTGGCTTTGCAGGCAGCATCTGTTCTTGTCCCCACTAAAGTGTAAGTCAGAGCTGGCATCTTTTTACACTGAGTGTTAAAAAAGAAAAAAAAAAAAAAATCGTTAGTAAGCAGTTGAAGATTTTTGAGGGGAAACAGAACTTGTACTGTAAACCTGCAACGGCAACCAACTTAGTTTGTTTATAAATGTGTATTTTCTTCTAAGTCTTTCTTTGGCTGTACTTCCAACTTAGGGTTTACTCCTTAATCCATTTTGCTTTTGCTGCTTTTTTTCCTCTGACACATCACTTTCCCCTTTATACTCAGATCCCAGGTTGCATGGCCTCGATCTCTGCTCACAGGGTCGCCCTTTCCTGCCAGTTCATCTCTCCTCTCCAGCCGTTCCTACATCCACTCACCCTGGTGAATAACAGACCTTTTTCTTTCTCATTTATATTATTTCCTATAGAAAAATATCTGGGCATTCCCCCACCCAAAATCTTCTCAAGGAGAAGACAACACCAGGATTTCCTTGGTATTACCAGGGCTCCATTGACTATTTGCTTAAATTCCTGTCCCAATCCAGAGCTTTCTCAATGTCTTCTTTTGGGGTGGTGTCTCCTATTCCAGTCTGATGACTTAACTGTGGAGAAATCTCTTCTTCTGAGTCTGGATTTACCCCTCTCTCAGTCAAGTCAGGCAAAATTACACTTGTGTCAACAGAGGTCAGTGAAAAAAAGTAAAGTGAAAGTGTTAGTTGCTCACTCACGTCCAGCTCTTTGTGACCCCGTGGACTGTAGCCGGCCAGGCTCCTCCGTCCATGGAATCCTCCAGGCAAGAATACTGGAGTAGGTAGCCATTCCCTTCTCCAGGGGATCTTCCCAACTCAGGGATCAAACTTGGGTCTTCTGCGTTGGGGGCAGATTCTTTACCATATGAGCCACAGGGAAGCCCTCCCTCAGTCAAGCAAAATTCTACCTGTGTCAGCAGAGATCAGGCTTCCCTGGTAGGTCAGACGGAAAGAATCCACCTGCAGTGCTGGAGACCTGGGTTCAAAAGATCCCCTAGAGAAGGAAATGGCAACCCACTCCAGCATTCTTGCCTGGAGAATCCCATGGACAGAGGAATCTGGCGGGCGGCAGCCCCCGGGATCGCAAAGCGTCAGACACAACCAAGCAGCTAAGCACACAGCACGGGTCAGTAGGTATTCTTAAGTCAGGAAGTATGCAATTATTATTGCTACAAAAGGGGAGGTTTAGAGGTGAACTTAAAAGTTCAATCCGTATCTATTTAGCACCTTTTATCCTCTGAGCTATAGCCCACCTTCCACAAACACCTTTAGCCCCTAATACTGATATCCCTGGGTTTCCCAGGTGGCTCAGTGGTAAAGAATCCGCCTGAAAATGCAGGAGACACTGGAGACGCAGGTTTGATCCCTGAATCGGAAAGATCCCCTGGAGGAAGAAATGACAACTCACTCCAGTGTTCTTGCCTGGAAAATCCCACGGACAGAGGAGCCTGCATGGCGGGTGTGGCCACAAAGGGTTGGGCACGAAGGAGCGACTAAGCTGCTCACACCGATATCTCAGCATTCCTTTCAAACCCTCTCATTCCATGAGCTTAATTTCTCTAGAAGATTATGGTTTCTACCCTTAAAATAACCAAAATGAATGGTGGTTTCTATTTCCTCGCCTCTTGGAAGGCTCTTTGCTTTTATTTCCAAAATCTGTTTTTCCTGCCTCAGGTGGTCCTTCCAGTTCTATGTAGGACAACCACCAGACCAGAATCAAATTAGTGGGCAATTCCAGTGCCAAGGGCAAGTTTGGGAAGCCAACTTCTTCCTGTTCTTCATCTCATATGATCTCAGGCAGATGAGACACGTATTAGCGGTCTGCAGATGGGCCAATTTAAAATGACAATTGAAGTTTCAAGTCGGCTATTTCTTTTTGTTTACTGAGGGCAGGAATTCCTACCTTTAGTCTTCTTTATTTTAAAACAGTTAAGAGACAGATATAAAGGGGCAAGTTTGTTTTATTAATGAATTCAAGGTCTTTCCAGGAAGGCTAATTTATAAATTGCTCTTAAAGTACTATTTCTGAGGAGTCCCAGTATTTTCTCCACATCATATTTCAGAAGACTTATTACAAAGTCTCTTTAGTGTTCAAAATATGTGTAAAGGTATTTTATTTCTTGTCTCTTTGATTTAGAATCAAAATCCTCTCATCTTAGCCCCAGCTACTTTCCACTTTATCATATAATGCCACCAAAAACAGAGAGACACATCCACGTTATGTAAGTCCTAGCACTGGTCTTACAAATGATTTTGTAATCTCTTTCATTTCTCTACTTTAAACCTGTTCCTTCTGAGCATTTCAGTGGCATATTCTAGCCACAAATCAAAATATTTTTCTCATGTCACTGGCATTACACCCCCAATACATTTCTCTATTTTCTGGCAGCTTTCAACCTCACTAAATCATTCTAATACTTGATGGATGACCAAATCACCCAATAGTGTACTTTCTCTAGGGAATTTCACCTCTACAGGTGACATCTGTCATGGACATTTTATAATAATCCTGGAAATGCTTTAATATCTTAAGATTTGGTTATCTGTTGTAGCTCAGTTATATATCCATTACTAGCTTAAAACTTCAGAATGACATTTCTTAAATCTCTCATTCAAATATATGGAATGGTTCATGTATTTAACACTTTATCTGCCTGCAATGTGGAGACCTGGGTTCGGTTCCTGGGTCAGGAAGCTTCCCTGGAGACGTGAATGGCAACTCACTCCAGTAATTTTGCCTGGAGAATTTCATGTATAAAGGAACCTGAGGCTACAGTCCATGGGGTTGCAAAGAGTCAGATACGACTGAGCGGCTAACACTTTCACTTTCTTTCACTTTGAATCTTTCCATATTAAACTGCACAATGTTCACCTCATAATGTCTGTCTTCTACTCAGTCATAGGCCAACTACCATCAAGGTGTGTATCATTTGGCAACCATAGTGAAGTCAGTTTTATCACAATGATTTAATCCAAAACATAGATGAGAAGAGCATCTTCATTCAGAAATCCCAGATGAGTATTCAAAGAATAACCCACATGTTGCTCTCTCTGGGGAGCTTCTATTCTCACCACTCTTTAGTCCTAAAGGAATACTCCACGTGTGTTCAAATTCAACCACAAGGAAACACCAAAACATAAGTGAGTTAAAGGGATTCACTAAGAATTTTGTGGGGAGATGGAAGGGATGTCTGGCTCTGAGCTCCACTCCATAAACACGTTTGTGTGTGAGTGCTGTGCTCAGTCGTGTCCGACTCTTTGCGACCCCATGGACTGTAGCCCACATGGGCTCCTCTGTGGAATTTTCCAGGCAAGGATCCTGGAGCAGGTGGTCATTTCCTACTCAAGGGTATCTGTACAACCCAGGGATCGAACCTTTGTCTCTTGCATCTCCTGCTTTTTCAGGCGGATTCTTTACCAGTGGTGTCTGGGAAGCCATAAACAAGTTAGTCTTTAAAAACTTCCTTCAGGGATTTCTGGGCCTCAATCTTCTTATTTGGTTAAATTGCCAGTCTACTTCCTTTTCCCTTGATTTTTCTACTATTTTCTCAAATCGCACATCATATCTTCCATTCTCACAAATACTCACTACAGATATGTGGCCTTGGGTTCTCCCTTCCTTTTATGTAGAACAATGCCATCAGGATTCTAGCCTTCTTCAGACCTCTCCAGAATGTTATTGATTTAAACTTTTCCCCATATTCTCATTATATCATAAACTTGTTCAATGTTTTTCTTTTCTTGTATAACCAACAAAATATTGTAAAGAAATTATCCTCCAATTAAAATAAATTTAAAAAAAGAGAAAAAATATTCTAAATGGTATAATTTATAATGACCCTCTGTGCATTCTACAAGGGCTTCCTGGGTGTTTCTGTGGTAAAGAATCTGCCTACCAATGCAGGAGCTGCAGGAAATGTGGGTTCCATCCTTGGGTCAGGAAGATCCCTTGGAAGAGGAAATAACCTGCTCCAGCATTCTTGCCTGGAAAACCCCATGGACAGAGGAACCTGGAATGCTACCATCCATGGGAGTCTGAAAAAGTCAGACACGACTGAGCTTGCACACACACGCATTCTATAATACATTATAAATGTAAGTTTTATAGAGATTGGTATAAGCTGCATTTATGGCAATTATATCTTATTTACATGAAAAGAATATGCTCACACTGAAAAAGTGTTATATACTTAACAGATTTTTCAGTATATAATACTGTAGTATTGTCTATAGGCAGAATGTTGTACAGGTGACCTCTAGAACATTCATCTTGCAAAACTGAGATTTTATATCAATTAATTAGGGACTTTCCTGGTGCTCAGATGGTAAAGAATCTGCCTGCAATGCAAGAAACCCAGGAGACTTGGGTTCAATCCCTGGGTCAGGAAGATACCCTGGAATGGGGAGTTAGCAACTCCCTATTAACCTCTTCCCCCAATCCATGGAAACCACAATTCTAATTTTTGCTCCCTCGAGTCTAATTTGTTACTTCATGTAAGTAAAATTGTGCAGTATTTGTCTTTCTGTGACTGGTTTATATCATTTAGCATAAGCTCCCCAAAGTTCATCTATGTGCCTACACTGCAGAAATGAAAAAGAATGAAATTAGATCTTTATCTTAAACACTATATACAAAAATCAACTCAAAATGGATTAAAGAATTAAACATAAGATCTGAAACTATAAAGCTCCTAGAACAAAAATAGGGAAGTTTTTTTTATGTAAGAATGATTACATGGTAAACTTTGTTGTGATAAGCCATAGATGTCTTTGTGGTGTGTTGTAAGTCTGCACATTATAGAAGTATTACCATAACATTGAAACACATAAGTAGGTAAATGGATCATTGTAAGAACTTTTACAAATATCCTATTCCATTATTTTCTGTGGTGGATAATATGAACTCATTTTTATTAGCAAGAAAACCAAGCATATTTAAACATAATAAATGCTTACATTTAATTATCATGAACAGCAATTTGTGTTATTATTTGAACATTTTACTTACATCTGACAGATGACCAAAAGTTGGCTTAGCTGTCTGAAGCATAAGTTGCTTGGTCACTGGGTCTAATGCTGCAGGAAAACCAAACAAAATATATTAGAATATCATGAAAAGAAATAGAAAAGCAAAAATGGAGAAGCAGCTAAAAATATCTTTATCAATATTTTGAAATAAAAAGACAAAATTGGATTTTTCCCTGATAATAAAATTGGCTTGGCTCACTGAGGATTCTTCTTAAATTCACATTCACAGACAACCAGATAATCACAGAGAATTTTAGTATGAATTATTTAATTTATACAATGTCTAATTTCAAAATTAGAAATTATGTAGTACTTAATTATTGGCAGATATTATCAGTTGCCCATACCAAAGCTATTACCTTATTCCTTGCCAGAATTACTTTCCATGACAGAGGCTAAAAATACCAGCATATGCTTATTAATATAAGATACTATGCTCTTAAGTCTTGTGATACAAACTAATTTATCAACCAAATGGGAGCATATTTGAGAATAAAAGGGAAGTATACATAATTACACCCAGTACTGTGGGCAAGAATCCCTTAGAAGAAATGGAGTAGCCCTCACAGTCAAGGCAAAGTGTCTAAAACACAGCACTTGTATACAAGCTCAAAAACAACAGGATGGTCTCAGTTCATTTCCAAGGCAAACCATTCAACATCACAGTAACCCAAGTTTATGCTCCAACCACCAATGCCAAAGAAGCTGAAGGTGACGGGTTCTATGAAGACCTTCAAGACCTTCTAGAATTAACAGAAAAAGATGTCCTTTTCATCATAAGGGATTGGAACGCAAAACTAGGAAATCAAAAGATACCCAGAATAACAGGCAAGTTTTGCCTTAGAATACAAAATGAAACAGGGCAAAGGCTAACAGAGTTTTGTCAAGAGAATACACAGGTCATAGCAAATTCCTTTTTTCAACAACCCAATAGTCAACTCTACACATGGACATCACTATATGATCAATACCAAAATTAGATTGATTATGTTCTATGCAGCCAATAGGACTCTGGAGAGGCTCTATACAGTCAGCAAAAACAAGACTGGGAACTGACTGTGGCTCAGATCATGAGCTCCGTATTGCAAAATCTAGATTTAAACTGAAGAAAGTAGGGAAAACCACTAGGCCATTCAGGCGTGACCTAAATCAAATTCCTTATGATAATAGAGTAGATTGAATGAATAGATTCAAGTGATTAGATCGGGTAGACAGAGTGCCCAAACAGCTATGGATGGGGATTCATAACCTTGTACAAGAGACAGTGACCAAAATCATCCCAAAGAAAAAGAAATGAAGGAAGGAAAAGTGGTTGCCATGGGAGGCCTTACAAATAGCTAAGGAAAGAAGAGAAATGAAAGGCAAAGGAGAAAGGGAAATGTAATCCCAACTGAATGCAGAGTTTCAGAGAATAGCAAGGAGAGATAATAGATTCTTGAATGAACAATGAAAGGAAATAGAGGAAAACAATAGAATGGGAAAGACTAGGGATCTTTTCAAGAAAACTGGAGGTATCAAGAGAATGTTTCATGCAAGGATAGGCACAATAACAGAAATGTAAGGACCTAACAGAACCAGAGCAGATTAAGAAGAGGTGGCAAGAATACACAGAACCATACAAGAAAGGTATTAATTAGCCAGATAACCAGGATGTTGTGGTCACTCATCAGCTGGACATCCTGGAGAGTAAAGTCAAAGGGGCCTTAGGAAGCTCTACAAACACACTGGCTATGAAAAAAGCCAGTGGAGGAGACAGAATTCCAGCTGAGCCACTTAAACTCTTAAAGATGAAATTGTTAAAGTGCTGCACTCAGTATGTCAGCAAGTTTGGAAAACTAAGCTGTGGTCACAGGACTGGATAAAGGTCAGCTTTCGCTGCAACCTCAAAGAAGGGAAATTCCAATGTTCAAGCTACTATACAGTTGGGCTCATTTCACATGCTAGTATGGTTATGCTCAAAACTCTTTGAGCTAGACTTCAGCAGTATGTGAACTAAGAGCTTCCAAATGTACAAGACGGATTTCAAAAAAGCAGAGGAACCAGAGATTAAATTGCCAACATTTGTTGGATCATGGTGAAAGCAAGAGAGTTCCAGAAAAACATCTGCTCATTGACTATGCTAAATCCTTTGGTTGTGTGGATCACAGCAAACTATGGGAAATCCTTAATGAGAGGGGAGTACTAGACCACCTTACCATCTCCTGAGAAATTTGTATGCTACTCAAGAAGTAACAGTTAGGATCAGTCATGGAAGAACTGACTGGTTCGATATTGGAAAAGGAATATGACATGCTGTATATTATCACCCTGCTTATTTAATTAATATACAGATTACATCATGCAAAATGCCAGGCTGGATGAATCACAAGCTGGAATCAAGATTGCTGGGAGAAACAGCAGAAGTCTCAGATATGCAGATGATATCACTCTAGTGATAGAAAGTGAAGAGGAACAAAAGAGCTTTTTAATGGGGGTGAAAGAGTAGAGTGAAAAAGCTGGCTTAAAACTCAACATTCCAAAAACTAAGATCATGGCATCCAGTCCCATCAGTTCATGGCAAATAGATGGTGAAAAAATGGAAACAGTGACAAGCTTTATTTTCTTGGGCTGCAAAATCACTATGGATGGTGACTGAAACCATGAAATTAAAAGACACTTGCTCCTGATAGCTAGACAGCTTATTAAACCTAGACAACTAATAATCTAGACAGTTTATTAGAAAGCAGAGGCACCACTTTGCTGACAAAGGTTCTGTAGAGTCAAAGCTATGGCTTTTCCAGTAGTCATGGATGGATGTGAGAGTTTGACCATAAAGAAAGCTTAATGCCAAAGAATTGATGCTTTTGAACTGTGAGGCTGGGGAAGACTCTTGAGAGTCCCCTGGACTGCAAGGAGATCAAACCAGTCATTCCTAAGGAAAATTGACCCTGAATATTCATTGGAAAGACTAATGTTGAAGCTGAATCTCCAATACTTTGGCCACCAGATGCCAAGAGCCAACTCATTGGAAAAGACCCTGATTCTGGGAAAGATTAGGGCAGAAAGAAAAGGGGATGAGATGGTTGGATGACCCTATTGATTCAGTGGACAGGAGTTTGAGCAAACTCAGGTAGATGGTGAAGGACAAGGAAGCTTGGTGTTCTGCAGTTCATGGGGCTGCAGAAATTCAGACATGACTTAACTACTGAACAAAAGCAAAGTCCATTGTGCGGATGCACCATGCTTCTTTAGTCATTCATAAATACAGTTGGGCTGTTTCTACTTTGGTGCTATGAACACTCATGTAAAAGTTTTTGTGTGGACATATGTTTTCAACTCCTCTGAGTATATACCTACAAGTGATATTACTGGGCCACATGAAAGCTCAGTGATTCACTTTTGGAGAACTGTTAACTGTTTTCTAATGCACCATTTTACATTCCCACAAACTATGTATGAGGGTTCTAATTTTTTCACATTCTCATTAACAGTTATTATTGTCTGTGATTTTTGTTTTGTCATTCTAGTGAATGGAAGTGACATCACATTTTCTAATTAACATTTTCCCTAATTTGGAAACATGTGTTCAAAATAATTTGCTCACTTTTTAAATGTTTATGATTATTTTGGTAGAATTTCAATAGTTCTGCATATATCTTACTGTATATATATACTGTATATATATTACTAGACTGTAATCAGATATACAATTTGCAAATCACATATCTTCCATTTTATGCATGCATGGCCTTTTTAGTTTCTTAATAGTGACTTTAATGCACACAAAATTTCATCTTTAAAAAAAAATGTTATTAAGTTAACTTGTTCTTGTTCTTTAAGTATTATATGTAGGAACCATTCCCTAATGCAAGGTCATGAAGATTCAGCTCTCTTAAGAATTTTATAAATTCAGGTGGTATATTTCAGTATTTGATGCATTTTTAACTTAATTTTGCATATAGTTGGTGGGGGGGGTCAAAATTTATTCTTTTGCCTGTAGATATCCATTTTCCCAGCACCATTCATTGACATTGTCTTAGCCCTATTGTTGAAAACCAGTTAATCATAAATAGCCTAGCCTAGTGTGTGTGCTCAGTCATATTCGACTCTTTGTGAATCCCATGAACTGCAGCCTGCCAGGATCCTCTGTCCATGGAATTTTCTTAGCAAGAACACTGGAATGGATTGCCATTCCAATGGATCTCCCCGACTCAGGGATTGAACTCATGTCTCCTGCTTGGCAGGCAGATTCTTTACCACTGTGCCATCTATGTGGGTTTATTTCTGGATTTTTAATTATATTCCATTAGTCTAATATTTACTGTATGCTAGTACTACGCAGTCATGACTGTCTGTAGCTTGTGTAGTACATTTTGAAATCCAGAAGTGTGAGTTTGCCTACTTAGCTGTTCTTTTTCAAGATGCTTTAGACTATTCTAAATTCTTCATAATTTCCATATTAATTTTAGAATCAGATTGCTAATTTCTGCAAGAAAAAAAAACTTGACATTTGATAGGGATTATGGACAGTGAAAAAGTTGGTTTAAAGCTCAACATTCAGAAAACTAAGATCATGGCATCTGGTCCCATCACTTAATGGGAAATAGATGGAGAATCAGTGGAAACATTGTCAGACTTTATTTATTTATTTATTTTTTTGGCTCCAAAATCACTGCAGATGATGATTGCAGCCATGAAATTAAAAGACGCTTACTCCTTGGAAGGAAAGTTATGACCAACTTAGATAGCATATTCAAAAGCAGAGACATTACTTTGCCAACAAAGGTCCATCTAGTCAAGGTTATGGTTTTTCCAGTGGTCATGTATGGATGTGAGAGTTGGACTGTGAAGAAGGCTGAGTGCCAAATTATTGATGGTTTTGAACTGTGGTGTTGGAGAAGACTCTTGAGAGTCCCTTGGACTGCAAGGAGATCCAACCAGTCCGTTCTAAAGGAGATCAGTCCTGGGTGTTCTTTAGAAGGACTGATGCTAAAGATGAAACTCCAGTACTTTGACCACATCATGCTAAGAGCTGACTCATTGGAAAAGACTCTGATGCTGGGAGGGATTGGGGGCAGGAGGAAAAGGGGACGACAGAGGATGAGATGGCTGGATGGCATCACCGACTCGATGAACATGGGTTTGGGTTAATTCCGGGAGTTGGTGATGGACAGGGAGGCCTGGCGTGCTGCGATTCATGGGGTCGCAAAGAGATGGACATGACTGCGCGACTGAACTGAACTGAACTGAACTGATGTCAAACCTGTAGACCAACTCGATGAGTATTGCTATCTTAACAGCATTAGGTCTGCCAGTAAATGAACACATGCCACCTTTTAATTTACTTAGTTTTCTTTGTTTCAGTAATGCTTTGTAGTTTTCAGTGCACAAGTCAAATGTCTCTGTTTCTTAAATATATCCCTAAGTGTTTTGTTCTTTTTGATACTGTTACACATGGACTTATTTTCTTAATTTTCAGGTTGTTTCAGGTATATTCAGTTTAGTCGCTCAGTTGTGTCCAACTCTTTGTGACCCCATGGACTGTTTATTGCTTGGGCACAGAAGTAGTTAATTTCAGTATATTAATCTTGTATCCTGCTGACCTGATTTATTGGCTGATAGTTGTGTTTTTTTTTTTTTTTTTTTTTTTAATTCCTAAGGAGATGTTAATTCCTCCATTCCAAATAGACATCTTCTTTTTTTTTTTTTTCTACCTAATTATCCAATGCGTGATCTTTTTCAGGATATAAAAATTTCTTTCAACTTCTACTTTATTAAGCATTCTTTTTGTCAAAGAAATAATGTAATATTCGTTCTTTATTCATGTCAATATGGTATATTAATCAAACATTACATTGTTAGTTATTACATTGAGTGATATTTGTATGCAGAATAAACAAGCATTCCCAGGAACAATTCTACTTCATCATAGTGTATAATTTCTTTTTATAAGGGCAGGATTCAATTTGACAGTATTTTGTTAAGGAAGTTTGCATCTATATTCCTAAAGGTTTTGGCCTATAATTGTCTTAACTTGTGATATCTTTGTCTGCTTTTGGTATCATACCTCATACAAGGTATAATACCTCATGTTTTTGCTTCGTAAAATGAATTGGAAGCTATGTTTCAGCCTACTGTTTTCTCCAAATGTTATCCACTGTCCTCAGCAGCTGCTAGGTTAAACAACAGTTTAAATAACTCGTACTGTTTTCAAAAAACACCTGGGAAAAGAGGTTTTGTGGGCTTCCCTGGTAGCTCAGCTGGCAAAGAATCTGCCTGCAATACAGGAGACCCTGGTTCAATTCCTGGCTGGGGAGGATCCCCTGGAGAAGGGATAGGCTACCCACTCCATTCTTGGCCTTCCCTGGTGGCTCAGCTGGTGAAGAATCTGCCTGCAATGCAGGAGACCTGGGTTTGATCCCTAGGTTGGAAAGATCCCCTGGAGAAGGGAACGGCTACCCACTCCAGTATTCTGGCCTGGAGAATTCCATGAACTCTATGGTCCATGGGGTCCCAAAGAATCAACAGGGTTGAGCAACTTTCAGTTTCGCTGCTGAGCTGAGTATGTCACATAAAGACAATCTTTCAGAGAACCCCTGGACAGGATAAAGAATGACAGGTCTCTGGGGAGGAAGTTTTGAAGGAGTAGCAACCTGCTCTGCCTTTCTGGAGATTACAGTTTCACCATGATGGTCGGCTGTTGGTTTTCAAGGCTATTGCAGAGTTGAAAAGGCACGTGGTTGTAAGGAAAAGGCCACAGTGCTCACTGGTCTTACTGAGATTCAGCTGTATTAATACTCAAATAAATGCTCCTCAGATCGCTATAAGCATTTGGTCAATTTTCAGCAAACTGAAAAAGTTTTATCTTCATAAATTTGCCAATATTGTTCCCATTACTTTTAAGGAAGATAATTTTCATAGGTCTTTCAGACAGTTAAGTTCAGTCACTCAGTTGGGTCTGACTCTTTGGGTTGCTGTTTAGGCTCACCAATTAAAATTCAAGGGTTATAATTAAATAAGAGAGTAAAATCTACCAAAGTAAATACTTAAAATGACACTAGTTATTAAAAATAAAACAAACCTTCAGGTGAATTTAAACTTGAATTATTTCAAAATACAGGTAAATAAACTACCAAGAAACACAAATAAGAAAATATAATGTCTCCTAGTATATTATGACAGAGAAGGAAATGGCAACCCACTCCAGTGTTCTTGCCTGGAGAATCCCAGGGACAGAGGAGCCTGGTAGGCTGCCGTGTATGGGGTTGCACAGAGTCACACACGACTGAAGCAACTTAGCAGCAGCAGCAGCAGCAGCAGTATATTTTGACAGAGAAGGAAATGGCAACCCACTCCAGTATTCTTGCCTGGAGAATCCCAGGGATGGGAGAGACTGGTGGGCTGCCGTCTATGGGGTCGCACAGAGTCACACGCGACTGAAGCGACTTAGCAGCAGCAGTATATTATGAAAATGCATATTTTTCTTGGTAATTGTACCATAAAGATCTAGGTTCTCATGAACTTGGAAAACAATATATGAAGAGAGAACATGCAGATGATTGTTAAAGCATCAGAGCACAGAGCTGTCTTAATAAAAATTACTTGTGCATTTTAGGCACATGTTACTCTTTTGTCTCACATTTGAGAGTAGAATGCTAGCCATAGACATTGGCCAGATGTGATATGTTGATCCAGTATTAACCGCTTTGCTTTTGTTATTTTTATACTTTGCAGATGTCACTTCATTCCAATTTTAATATTTAAAAGGAACACATATAAAATAACATAATATATCAGAGGAATTGGGATGTTATAAGAAAATAGTCAGTATATTTAAAAAGTGAATGTCATTCCCCAATTTGTCAAAATGGACAAAATGAAGGAGGTAAATATCTCAATTTAATCTGAAAAAAAACCCAGACTAAGTTATTTAAATTTTTTTCCTGACCTTTATTGTCTTATAAATCTAAGGTGTTGAAGTTACCTCTGATCATTAATAGTGGGCAAGGGCAGTTTGCTGGACTTGTGCCCCAAAAGGACTAATGAATGTTGAGGTAATCCTCATAAAATTTTAATCAGTTGCAATAATGAGAGAGAGAAAAAAAAAACTTATGTCAAGTATTTCTCTATACAGTAAAAGCCATCTGTGTCAGAAAATCACATTCTGTTTCAGCAATATTATTTAAAGCTATTCACTTCAAGGCCACTCATCTTAGTATTTATGAGAAAATAGTACCTAAAGTCATTACAATAGCATTTGTCACTTTACTGCTATGGTTTTTTAAGAGGAAAATTCAGCTAATTTACCAGAAATGTTTCAGTGCATGTAACTTGGTGGCAATTTAGAAAGCAATAATGAATATATTATAATTATTATAGAAATATATGTAAAAAACCTAAAATAAAAAATAACATCTCAGGAGAAGGATAAAAATTGTCAATAAATTCTAAATAAAATTTAAATAATTCAGTTTCTGGTGGGGGCTTATTATTTACCCTGTGTTCATTAATATATTTTTAAGAACAACTTAGCTGGCTGGTTATAGATAATCATCTTTTTGCAATAGCATACTGTGAAAATTTTGTAGAATGACTTTTTTAAAATATGTTTGTGAATGAGATGAATATATATGTAACTCAACTAATCCTGCCTATGAAATGTCTAAGCTTAACTATAGATAGAAGGAGTTGATACTCTTAGTGAATTGCAAGTTGAACATGATTATGTAGGGAATTATGTTATTCATTCATTCATTAAAAATATGTATCTTCAATTGTGTGCCAGAAATAAGGATAAATAAAGCATAGCTATGACTTTGGATAGCCATATACTGTAGTGGTGCCTGCTAAGTCCCTTCAGTCATGTCTGTCCTGTGTAACCCTATGGACTTTAGCCCGCCTGTCCATAAGGTTCTTTAGCCTGTCCATAAGATTCTCCAGGCAAGAATACTGGAGTGGGGTGCCATGACCTTCTCCAGGGGATCTATACTCTAGTGATAGGGAGAGACAAATAATTAAAATAAAACATGAAAAATCATATAATAAAAGCTGTGGGAGCAGAATAGAAAAAGTATCCAAAGCCCTTGGAAAGGATTCAGAAAAGTGTTTCAATTAAATGGAGTCTCAAGTATAGTAGTAGGAGTTAAAATTCTGTTATTTTCTAAAATAATAAGGCTTACACTAAAATTCATGGTCAGCATGGGCTCCTACATTTCAAAACGGGAGTAAATCAGGGAGGTACCTGGCAAGCACAATGCTAACTGGAAACAAGGCCTCTGAAGAAAAGTAAAAATAATTGATATTATTTAGTTAGACAGTTGTGATATCATGTAAATGGAAAGCTGCTCTTTCTTCAGATTCTTGTAGAAAAAACCATAACAGGCCTATCAAAAATACATTATATTTGGGACTTTGCTTTTGCGTATGATGGACGAGTTTGTTTCAGACCAACTCCTGACAGGAACAACTGGAAAAGCTGGGTAAAACACATTAAATCTCTTTGGAGGCATCAGAAAATTACTAAGACAACCAAAATTTGAGGGGAAAAAAAACCTCAGAGAGAATGGAACATGAAACTGTAGCTCAGTGCCATTTTTTCTTTCCTGATGTTTGCTGATTCCTAAGCACGAGGAAACCTAGAGATTCAGAAATAACTAGAGGTTGGTGTATGAGGCTAAGAAGCTATGTAAATCTTCTGGCAGTCTTGCAAGTGCAGGGAAGGGAGAAATGAAGCTCAGGGCCAATTAAGAAGCCTGATTAATATGCCAGATCCTGGAAGGCTACACTCAGTGTACAAGGGCAAATCTGAAATAGCCCAGCCCGAAAAACAACTGAAACCCAGCTTTAAATTAGCTCAGTTTCAATACTAGATTCAGGAGATAAGTCAGAAATATGCAAAAGTAAATATCTACGGGAAAGATAAGACCATTCAGAAATAAAAATTAACCCTACTATATTTTTACACAATAATTAGGATTCAATCATATATTACCAGGCTATCACCATACAAGATAAATATACATACAAAAAAAGAAAAAGAGTAAAAAAGAAAATAAAAAATAGAGATTTAGGAAGATGATCTAGATGTTAAAATTATAAGGACGCTACAACAATTTTGATTTACAGGTTTATGGAAAATGCATTTTAGGATAGAGAATTTTAGTAGATAGCCAGTTTTTGTTAATAAAAAAGAAAAAGGTGGTTACAGAACAATAAGAAACAAAAATTAAAGACTTGATAGGTAGGATTGAGAAGATTAAAAGATTAATGAATATGGATTTATTCACAGAGGATTAATGAATTGATATAGCTCAGAAGAAAATGCTTAGCTTTAAGCATGGAAAGAAAATTCAGAGAAAAAATTTCAGAAAATGTCTGATATGCCAAGAGTCATAATCCCACGAAAAAAGTGGATAAGGCAGAGGAAGCAATATTTGAAAAGATAATTACCAAGAATTCAAACCATGAAATACAAACAAAAAAATGAAAACCATATTGTATTGAAGAGAACTAAAGGGGAAAGGTGAAACAATAAAGGAACATATCTACAGGATAGTGTAGACCACTGTCTTTAAGAATATGGGGTAGACGTGAGCTTCAGTGAAAGAATATAGAAATCACTATATAGGGGGAAAATGATGAGCTGGACTGCACTGAAGTGAAAAACTTCTCATCTAACGAAAGTATTAAGAGAAATTCACTAGGAGAAAATTGAAACCAACAAGTGAGAGAATATACATGCAATATATACATCTGACTCATGTATATAATTTACTGAAAAATCTACAAATGAATAAAAATATAGGCCACTCAATATTCAAACAAACAAATGGAAATCAAAAAGGATATCCAAATCACAAATGATTATATTTTAACCATTATTTAACCTTATTATTCTTCAAGGTAATGCAAATTGAAACTATAAAGAGATTACTTCCTATCCAAATTGCTGGAAAGACAGAAAATACAAGGATTGGAAGTAAAGAGAATTCATATAGACTGATAGGAAGAGTGAAATGTGTACATATCATTTTTCAGTACTTACTAAAATTGAATATATGCATAAACTATGACCTAGAAATTCAATTCTGAGAAAAAGAACTACCTGAAATACACTTAGTAAAAGACATTTACTAGAATGTCAAAATGTTCATGGCAGTATTTTCTCATAACAAATCCAAATTATAAACAATGCCAATTTACTCAACAATATCAATCAGCAAAAGAATTGGTTAAAAAGTATAGTATAATCAGATAAGAGGATATCATTCAGCAATAGAAACAAACAAAATACTAATGTAAACAGCAACATAGATGAATCTTGCAAATAAAATAATGAGCAAAAAGAGGCCATAAACTTAAACTATACACTGTATTTCCTTATACAAAACTTAAAAATGCGCATAACTTCACAGAATTGCCAGCAAGAATGTAATTTACTTTGAGGATGTAGATAGGTTTTTTTTACATGACTGGGAAAGGTCAAGAAAGGGCTTCTGTGGTATTTTAAATGTCTGATTTATACCCTGTTTCTCAATCTGGGTCTGCAACCAAGAAGATGCTACCAGTGGCATGTAAACCCACATATAAGCCATATATTAGTGAATGAATATGTTTTTAAAATATTTTTAATGTATTTAAAATTTATTCTGATACAAAAATCACTTAAATTGTTATTGAATTCATAGCAGATTTTGCCACTGAATATTTTATCAATCTATACTTATCAATATAATATCACATTATAGATGTTTATAAGATATTTGAAATATTCCCCATTCATGAACAAAGGTTGGCATCAACAACTTAGATTATATACTGTCATTAAGTGAATGGTCGTTTAAAATCTCTCTTGATTATATAATTAATTAAAAGAAGATATATCTCCAAAGGATGCAAAGTATCAAAATAATCTTGTCATTTTGGTGAATCCCCAAATAAAGCTCCACTTCAAGGTCCTCAAAGAAATATATTGAAGTGAAGTGAAGTTACTCAGTCGTGCCCAACTCTTTGCGACCCCATGGATAGTAGCCTGCACCAAGCTCCTCTGTCCATGGGATTTTCAAAGCAAGAGTACTGCAGTGGGTTGCCATTCGTTCTCCAGGGAATCTTCCCAACCCAGGGATTGAACCCAGGCCTCTCACATTATAGACAGAAGCTTTACTGTCTGAGCCACCAGGGAAATCCTAAATATATTGAAAGTAAGATGCAAATGGGTAGAGATTTCGCATTGTCACTGGATGATTAATCTCCCTAATTACACCTGTTATCAGATATTTGATGTTTACCAGAGCTTAAATTTTCAGTGGTAAAATAGATATCTGTAATTGTAATATTTCTAATGTGAATCGCAATAAAAATGGAGATAGTTTGAAAATCTCTGAAATAGTGACCCTGGCATATTGGCCAGAATATTAAATGCAGGCGTTCCTTCTGCCATTGATATTGTTAGTCACATTTCATGCCAAATAAACTGTCATAGCTCAAGGATGGAGTGTTCAAGAGATGCATAGCATGAGTAATTCTCATGATGTCTCCCTTGCCTCATTCCAGAACACAAACCATGCAGTTACTGACTCATTCAGGTCTCTCACAAAATCAAAGATTAAGAACGTCGGTTATCTGGTCTGAGGCAATAATAAGCCATCTGTGCTTCCCCAGTGGCTCAGCGGTAAAGAATCCAGCTACGATGCAGGAGACTTGGTTTTGATCCCCGAGTAGGACAGCTGCCCTGGAGGAGGAAACGACAGTCCACTCCAGTATCCTTGCCTGGAGAATCCCATGGGCCGAGGAGCCTGGTGGGCTACAGTGTGTGGGGTCGCAGAGTCAGACACTGAAGCGACTAAGGCCAGGGATCTAAAGGAACTGTGAAAACACAAATCTTGTGTGCTGCAGCAAAGAAAACACACTTCAAAACTGTGGTTGTGATAGTCCGGGATTTACTTAGAAAACACTCACACTTTTACTCTCAATAGTAGGAGGAGGAGGAGTGAAGATAATAATGATAATAGTGATAATAGTCATCAAAAACAATGCTTCCCTTCAGGGAGTGCCTGCCTTCTGTGAGGCATTGTTCTAGGTAATGAATAAACTATTTGATTTAACTGTGAGAAGAATAAGAATATGGGACTTTAAAGCCTTGTTTTATGTTAATATGATTATCTTTAAAACCTGCCCCTAATATACTTATTTCAGTTTTATCCAGTTGGCTAGGAACCGTGCCCAAAGATGATACTTAGGCAGTTTTTGTTATGGAGGCCTTCCTATTTCCTCACCGCAAGCCTTTGTGTACTAAGTACCCTCTAGTCCACAAATTAACAGTTTCAAACCGAGATAAAGCAAAACCTATATGATTCTGTCCTCCAGGCTACATTCCAGAGACTTCTTCAATGAGAAAGAATTGTTGTTCAAGAATTACCTAGGGAACATTTTAAAAACCAATGCTCATAATAATTTTTTTTTAAAAAGTTAATTAAATAAGAATTTCAGGGCTGGAAACAAAGCATCATTACTTTTTAAAAAGCCATGTGCAGCTGAAGTTGAAACCACAGGGTTAACCAGAGGTATTTAAAAGAGGGTTAAGAGTTCAGACTAAGTAATCTTATCTTCTAAGAATTCTATCTTTCTGTCAGTTATCAGACCTTAAATTTGGATTACAGTGTATTTTCCAGCAATGCAAAGAATCCAGTTATCAGCAATTGAAATCCTGATATCAATTTGGATATCAACTTTACCTCAACAGGGGGAAAATGTTTATTTAAAAAACTGTCTTTTCTTTATTCCTTGTGTCCAGAGAGGCCTAAACTTTTCTCTTTCTTGGGAAATATATATGCTGGCCATAATAATTAATCAGCATGTTGCAACATCCTGATATTTTCCTAACAAATTCTTAAAGATATTGCTCTTATTCCAAATGTACAACAAACCATAATCTAACCAAGCATGTCAACAAAATTTCAATTTTCTACCAAGAATCATAGAGTCCTTCAGCAAATTGATTTACTTCTTGGGGGTTATGTCACTGCCAGTAATCCAGTACTGGTACCAGATTATTTAACAGCGTTCTCAGTTGTAAACTAGAGAAATTAAATCTGGTTATCTTAAACAGAAAAATAATTACAGTGGAAGAGTGATTGGTAGCTCATAAACTCTCTGCTGAGTCCTGGAGAACAACTGCGGGTGGGGACAAAGAAGGTAAGGTGTAATGAATATCTTGCAGCAGGAGCAGCATCGCGAGGTACCATTGCCCATGCATTGACCACCGATGTTAATCTGTGAAGTGGGAAGTGAGTAGCGGTTCCAGTTCTTTTGCACCTTCGAATTGGTATCGTTACCTTTCTTTTATTCTTTCCTGACATCATTGCTCTGGTCCTTAGAAAAATCTTTCTGGAAAGGACCTGATATAAATAACTGAATATCAGTCATAGTTCTGTTCAGCTGAACCAGTTACAATACTGAAATATTTCCTCACCATCTAAATTAAATAACCACTGTGAAAGCACCTTAAGGATCCCACGAGCACTCAGGTGGTCCAGACCCCAGATTGTCCCATGACGAAATACATGATGACTGGCATGTCAAGCGTCCTTCAGGACCCTGTTCTGAGCCCCTTCTTCTGAATGGATCAGGACTGGGATCTTCCAAGTGTCAAATATTTGAGTAATCCTCCTCCTCTCCCAGATGACTGAATTTTTGGCATCCAGAGCTGAAGAGTGACTTCATAAATTATTCAAGAAAGCCCAGAATGTAAGTGTGAATCCAGAGTTTGGAACCTGGCAGGCTTGTTCCAGAGTCAGACCTATAAAACACCGACCCCATACTCCTTTCTTCTAGATACGTTTGTATCTCATTAAGTGAATTTCCCTCACAAAAATTACATATTGAAGAAGTTGGAGGGAGGCGCTGGGGAAAACTGAAAAGGGTATCAGGAAGAGTGTTTAAGAGACCTTAAAATCACGTGTATGCAAGGTGCCCAAGGCTGACAACACCTTAGGACACAGGGGTCCTTGGGACTAGTGCACATTTGGTAGCTTCTTTAAAATCCTCACTTATTTAATCTTCATGATTTATATGCATGCATAAAAGGAACACCAGTAATAACAAAAATAACTTGTTAATTGAATCATCACAGGTCAAAGCAGTGAAGTAAATAAAATGAAGCATGAAAAGAAAACAGAAATATATTTGTTCCTTTATAATAAAAAATAAATGGAAAAAATAGTTTTATTTTAGGATGCTTAACTTAACTTTAGGGGGTGGAAACTGTCCTCGATTTAATTAAAAAATTCATCATCGAAGAATAGCAAGCTAGGAAGTAGGAAAAGTGTCCCACTAAGAGAATAATTTTCTCCTCATAGGTGACTAGATGGGTTTGAAAGTTATAGCAATAAAATCTGTGTTTGTTTTAGATTTACTGCCATTCTTGGTCTAAAAGAATATTAATAATAGAGTTATAGGGAAATACAGTTATAGGGAAAACTAAGAAAGGCAAGAAGAAACCTTTGAGCCAAACACGATTCCTGCTTAAAGTATCGAGCATGGGTGGCATTGCGAATATAGACTTCTAAGACAGAGGAATTGTATAAACCCTACAGCCCTCTCTGAGACTTAGAATGGTGAAAGGCTGTTTTGAAATATAATAAAAAAGAGGGTGAAGCAGGTTTAAATAAAGATGGATTAGGTAAGGAAATCTATAGTTTTAGGAAATGTACGCAACTGAAAGCAAAGGTAGCCTGAACAACATTTTTAAAAATCGAGAGGCTCGTAAGTAATCTATATTGGATACATTTTAAGTTTTATTCAACTCAAGTGAGTAGAGAAAGTATTTATTACGTTTCTAATACAGATCCACAATCTGGTTTACAAACAGGCTCACCTATAACTAGGCAATTTCTATTTTCTCTGGGGATCTATTTTCTCAAAACAAGGAGTGTCCAAAATATGTCAACACATAAGGATAAAATAAGGTAGTTCCAGAAATGGAAAAACAGTTTAGTTTTTCAAAAGTTTAACTAACAAAATCCAAACATAAATATTTAGATGTCACTAGGAAATAGATACTTAAGAAGATGTGATATTTCAAATTTATTAATATAACAAGGAAATACTTGCAGAAATGTGCTTGGCCTCTAATACAGGTATAATCCAGGTCATAATACAAAGACATTGGAATCTAAAATTCTAGAGGATATTGATGATTATAATCTAATCATAGCATAATTGAAGGCATGACTAAATTTGCATCTATGAGGTTTGCATCCATGCTATGTTTCAAAAAAGGAAGGAAATCTACATAGAATCCTGCAGACAATGAACATAAAATGCAATCTCACTATATCTCCAACACTAACCAAGAAAGAGACAAGATCTGTTTGCTGTCATGAACTGTCTGGTAAACTATATTAAGTGTAGAGGGAAACCGTTTTGTGGCAAACTTATGCTTCATATATATTTCCTACCACTTAGCAAAACAGATCATTTCTTTTGCTCTGATTTCATTCTCACAAAACCAATAGTTTTGCTTTGCAATAGCACAGCCTTACTAGGCTATGGCAAGGGCATTGGATGAAGGTGACTGATGAAATAATACATACAACTGAGAAAATGGGCACACTAAAGCAGTTATGCCAGCATTTCTAGTCATGGCATGCAGTTTACTCCTCTTACACAAGTATTACTAACAGAACTACTCATTTCTAGGGTTAAAAATTTTTTTTAAAAATTGCAGTTCTGGAAGAAATAATGCACAAGAATAAAAAATATATATATATATATATAAAATATATATATAAAAAAATATATATATAAAAATATATATAAAAGAAACTAAGGAAGAAGGGTCCCTGACAAATATAAAGTTGTACTATAAAATGAGTAACTAAGACAGTGTGAAAACTTTTCAAATAATAAATCAACAAATAAAATAATCAAAAGTCCAGAAACAGAAAAATGTATACTTTTAAACAGTTTCACCTAAAATCAATGATAAAATTATGTGCTAGTGTAATCTATGTGACTGATACATGGTAGCCTTGCCTAACACTAATGAATGAATCCTTGGAAACTTTTATGGCATACAGCATATTATATTCATATTCATAATACACTATTGGAAGCTTTGTTACATTTTTTTAAGAAAACACCTGTGATGATAATCTGATACACAATGTCTCCAATTATGAGACAGGCATACTGTAAGTAATGTAATTATCTGAAAGCAAAGTTACGACACTAAGAAATCGAACATATTATTAATATTACATTAAATATCACTCACGTTATGCCCAAGTAAGGACAGGCTATCCACCTTAATTCAAGTGGTGCACTGCTGTTCTACACAACCACTACTTAGATGCTAGTGAAAACTGTGTCACGCAACTCTTGCCACATACTTATTATATTCTCATATGAAGGCACACATATAAGCAACAGATTGAAGGGCACAAACAGAGCCTTGTGCACACCAGGACCCAGGAGAAAGGAGCAGTGACCCCACAAGAGAGTGACCCAACTTGCCCGTGAGTGTCCAGGAGTCTCCAGCAGAGGCCTGGGTCGGCGGTGGCCTGCTGCAGAGTTGGGGGCACTTGAGGGCACCGAGTGTAGCAATGCATACAGGGGAACATTTGAAGGAGGTCGCTATTATCTTCATTACCTCCACGATAGTATAAGTAAGTAAGTGTTGGTCACTCAGTCGTGCCTGACTCTTTGTAAACAAATGGACTGCAGCCCACCAGGCTCCTCTGTCCATGAGATTTTCCAGGCAAGGATACTGGAGTGGGTGGCCATTTCCTTCTCCAGGGGATCTTCCCAGCCCAGGGATCAAACCCAGGTCTTCTGCACTGCAGGCAGATTCTTTACCAACTGAGCTACAAGGGAAGCCCCCAGGATAGTTTGGCCCCAGATGACTTCCCTGGTTAGGCTCAGACAGTAAAGCATCTGCCTACAATGTGGGAGACCTGGGTTCAATCCCTGGGTTGGAAGATCTCCTGGAGAAGGAAATGGCAACCCACTCCAGTATTCTTGCCTGGAAAATGCCATGGATAAAGGAGCCTGGTAGGCTACAGTCCATGGGGTCAGAAAGAGTCGGACACAACTGAGCGACTTCACTCAAATAAGAGGTAGGGAACACAGCTCCACCCATCAACAGAAAATTGGATTAAAGATTTATTGAGCATGGCCCCTCCCATCAGCACAAGACAAAGTTCCCCTTTCAGTCAGTCTCTCCCATCAGGAAACTTCCATAAGCCTCTTATTCTTCTCCATCAGAGGGCAGACAGACTGAGAATCACAATCACAAAAAACTAACCAATCTGATGACATTGACCACAGCCTTGTCTAACCAATGAAACTATAAGCCATGCCATGTAGGGCCACACAAGACAGATGGGTCATGGTGGAGAGGTCTGACAAAACGTGGTCCACTGGAGAATGGAATGGCAAACCACTTCAGTATTCCTGCCTTGAGAACCCCATGAACAGTATGAAAAGGAAAGATAGGACACTGAAAGATGAACTCCCCAGGTCAGTAGGCGCCCAATATGCTACTGGAGATCAGTGGAGAAATAACTCCAGCAAGAATGAAGAGATGGAGCCAAAGCAAAACAACACCCAGTTGTAGATGTGACTAGTGATGAAAGTAAAGTCCGATGCTGCAAAGAGCAATATTGCATAGGAACCTGCAATGTCAGGTCCATGAATCAAGGCAAATTGGAAGTGGTCAAACAGGAGATAGCAAGAGTGAACGTCGACATTCTAGGAATCAGTAGACTAAAATGGACTGGAATGGGTGAATTGAACTCAGATGACCATTATATCTACTTCTGTGGGCAGGAATCCCTTAGAAGAAATGGAGTAGCCATCATAGTCAACAAAAGAGTCAAAAATGTAGTACTTGGATGCAATCTCAAAAATGACAGAATGATCATTGTTCATTTTCAAGGCAAACCATTCAATATAACGGTAATTGAAGTCTACGCCCCAACCAGTAATGCTGAAGAAGCTGAAGTTAAACAGCTCTATGAAGACCTACAAGACCTTCTAGAACTAACACCTCCAAAAGATATCCTTTTTATTATAGGGGACTGGAATGTAAAAATAGGAAGTCAAGAAATACCTGGAGTAACAGGCAAATTTGGCTTTGGAATACAAAATGAACCAGGGTAAAGGCTAATAGAGTTTTGCCAACAGAACACATTGGTCATAGCAAACACCCTCTTCCAACAACACAAGAGAAGACTTTAACCACGGACATCACCAGATAGTCAATATGGAAATCAGATTGATTACATTCTTTGCAGCCAAAGATAGACAAGCTCTATAGAGTCAGCAAGAACAAGACCGGGAGCTGACTGTGGCTCAGATCATGAACTCCTTATTGCCAAATTCAGACTGAAATCGAAGAAAGTAGGGAAAACCCCTAGACCATTCAGACACGACCTAAATCAAATCTCTTACAATTATACAATGGAAGTGACATATAGATTCAAGGAATTAGATCTGATAGACAGAGCGCCTAAAGAACAGTGGACGGAGATTCCTGACATTGTACAGGAGGCAGAAATCAAGATCATCCCCAAGAAAAAGAAATGCAAAAAGAAAGAATGGTTGTCTGAGGAGGCCTTACAAATAGCTGTGAAAAGAAGAAAAGCAAAAGGCATTTGAATGCTGAGTTCCAAAGAATAGCAAGGAGAGATAAGAAAGCCTTCCTCAGTGATCAATGCAAAGAAATAGAGGAAAACAGCAGAATGGGAAAGACTAGAGCTCTCTTCAAGAAAATTACAGATAGCAAGAGAACATTTCATGCAAAGATGGGGACAATAAAGGACAGAAATGGTGTGGACCTAAAAGAAGCAGAAGACATTAAGAAGAGGTGGCAAGAATACATAGAAGTCACTCAGTCGTGTCCGACCTTTTGCGACCCCATGGGCTATAGCCCACCAGGCTCCTCCCTCCATGGGATTCTCCAAGCAAGAGTACTGGAGTGGACTGCCATTTCCTTCTCCAGGGGATCTTCCTGACCCAGGGATCAAACCCAGGTCTCCCGCATTCCGGGCAGACACTTTAACCTCTGAGCCACCAGGGAAGCCCTGGTGGACTATACAAAAAAGATCTTCACGACCCAGATAATCACAATAGTATGATCACTCACCTAGAGCCAGACATCCTGTAATGTGAAGTCAAGTGGGCCTTAGGAAGCATTACTATGAACACAGCTAGTGAAGGTGATGGAATTCCACTTCACTTATTTCAAATCTTAAATAGGATGCTGTGAAAGTGTTGCACTCAAAATGCCAGGAAATTTGGAAAACTCAGCAGTGGCCACAGGACTGGAAAATGTCAGTTTTGATTTCAATCCCAAAGAAGAGAAGTGAAAGTCGCTCAGTTGTGTCCAACTCTTTGCAACTCCATGGGCTATGCAGTCCATGGAATTCTCCAGACCAGAATACCGGAGTGGGTAGCCTTTTGCTTCTCCAGGGGATCTTCCCAAACCAGGTTGAACACAGGTTTCCCACATTGTAGGCAGATTCTTTATCAGGTGAGCCACAAGGGAAGTCCATCCCAAAGAAAAGAAATGCCAAAGAATGTTCAAACTACAGCACAATTGCACTCATTTCACACGTTAGCAAGGTAATGCTCAAAATTCTCCAAGCCAGGCTTCAACAATACATGAACTGTGAACTTCCAGATGTTAAAGCTAGATTTAGAAAAGGCATAGGAACCAGAGATCAAACTGCCAACATCCCTTGGATCATTGAAAAAGCAAGAGAGTGCCACAAAAGTATCTATTGCTTTATTGACTATGCCAAAGCCTTTGACTGTGTGGATCACCCCAAAATGTGGAAAATTCTAAAGAGATGGGAATACCAGACCACCTGACCTGCCTCTTGAGAAACCTGTATGCAGGTCAGGAAGCAACAGTTAGAACTGAACATGGAAAAACAGACTGGTTCCAAATAGGAAAAGGAGTATGTCAAGGCTGTGTATTGTCACCCTGCTAATTTAACTTATGTGGAGAGTACATCATGAGAAATGCTGGACTGCATGAAGCACAAAGTGGAATCAAGATTGCTGGGAGAAGTATCAATAACTTCAGATATGAAGATGACACCACACTTATGTTTTGTGAAAGTGAAGAAAGTAAAGAAGAACTAAAGAGCCTCTTGATGAAAGTATAAGAGGAGATGGAAAAGTTGGCTTAAAACTCAACATTCAGGAAACTAAGATCATGGCATCTGGTCTCATCACATCATGGCAATAGATGGGGAACAGTGTAAACAGTGACAGACTTTATTTTCTTGGGTTCCAAAATCACTGCAGATGGTGACTGCAGCCATGAAATTAAAAAACGCTTGCTCCTTGAAAGAAAAGCTATGACCAACCTAGACAGCATATTAAAAAGCAGAGACGTGACTTTGCCAACAAATATCTGTCTGGTCAAAGTTATGGTTTTTCAGTAGTCATGTATGGATGTGAGAGTTGGACTATAAAGAAAGCTGAGCACTAAAAATTTGATGATTTTGAACTGTGGTGCTGGAGAATCCCTTGGATTGCAAGGAGATCCAACCAGTCCATCCTAAAGGAAATCAGTCCTGAATATTCGTTGCAAGGTCTGATGCTGAAGCTGAAACTCTGATATTTTGGCCACTACAAAGGGTGAGATGGTTGGATGGCATCACTGACTCAATGGATATGAATTTGAGTAAACTCCAGGAGTTGATGATTCACAAGGAGGCCTGGTGTGTTGCAGTCCATGGGGTCGCAAAGAGTCGGACACGACTGAGCGACTGAACTGAACTGAAGTGTATTAACTATATGGTATGATGATTATTTTCTATTCGTCATGTGGAAATGGATCATCACGAAAGTCTTCATCCTCCTCATCTTCACACTGAGTAGGCTGAAAGTGAAAGTCACTCAGTTGTGTCCTACTCTGCTACTGAAGAGGAGGAGGAAAAGGAGGGTTGGTCTTGTTTTTCAGGGATAGCAGATACAGAAGCAGTGGAGGAGATAGAAGGGGAGGCAAAAGAGGCAGGCACACCCCATGTAACTTTATAAAAATGCATTATAGTTTATGTCTGATTTGCTTGCTTTTTCATTTCTCCAAAAATGCTTCTATATGGTACCGATCCCTCATCTACTGTCTGTTTTAGTTTCAATGCTCAAGGATCCATGTTTTAAAAAAGTCAAAAGCAGGCTTCAATAATCAGAACTCTTCTGTCAGGCCATCCGTTGTCAATTTCTTTTGTTTGTTTCTGGCACTGCTTCTTCATTTTCTTCAGCATTGGTTCGGAAGCACTCATCTCCATCAGATTGTCTTCTCTTTGTTCCTTTGATGTGATGTCTATTAGCTCTTGAGTTTCTCTAAGATCCATATCTTGGAACCCTTTACACTCCACCTTTTTCTTTTTTCTTTTTTCTTCTATATCCACATGATTTCCTTTATTGGCTCTATTGTAAAGCCTATGAAGTCAAGTGTAACATCTGGACACAGTTTTCCTCCAGAAGGAGTTTATTGTTTCAAGTTTGGTGGATTTCACAGTTTTTTCTATAACAGTGATAGCATCTCCAAGAGTGTAATCCTCCAGACTTTTATGATGTTTCATCAGGATTCTCTTCCATAGAGTTCACAGTCCATTGTAAAGGTCCTGATGATCCTCTGGTCTAAAGGTTGAATTAGAGACATTGTATTTAGGGGCAAGTAGACCACATTGGCGGAGAAGGCAATGGCACCCCACTCCAGTACTCTTGCCTGGAGAATCCCATGGATGGAAGAGCCTGGTAAGGCTGCAGTCCATGGGGTCACTGAGGGTCGGACACGACTGAGCGACTTCACTTTCGTGCATTGGAGAAGGAAATGGCAACCCACTCCAGTGTTCTTGCCTGGAGAATCCCAGGGACGGGGGAGCCTGGTGGGCTGCCGTCTATGGGGTCGCACAGAGTCGGACACGACTGAAGCGACTCAGCAGCAGCAGCAGCAGACCACATTGGTGCCTTCGGCCCTGAACTCATGGGGTTCTGGGTGACTATGGGAATTACCCCCCTCCCACCCCCCCGCCAAAAGAAAACAAACACTTTAAAAGGCAATTCCTTACTGGCAAGGTATTTCCTGACTTCAGGGAAAAAACAAAAATGGAACAAACCCAGAAAAAGTGTTTTATTGTCCAGGTCTTTTTGTTGTACAATTAAAAACAAAAAACAAAAAACTGGCAGCTGCTATTTATCTTTTCAAGGTTCAGAAGTTAGAAGCACTTGAGAAAAGAGCATTTGCACCAAATGGTGAAATTGTCCTATTCCTTCCCGACTTAAAGCCTGGTGCTCACCTGTCTTCCTTTCTAATAAATGTCCCTTGTGGCGTTTTCCCCCCCAGGAATGCTTGCATTAAAATCCTGCTCAGGCAGATATCCTTTCTCCTCAATGATTTTCTTAACAGCATCTGGGAACTCATCTGTTGCCTCTCAGTTACCTGTTATCTTGATATTTTTAAGCCAAATTTCTTTCTACAATGATCAAACCATCCTTTACTGGCATTAAATTCTCCAGCTTTAGATCCTTCACCTTTCTTTTGCTTTAAGTTGTCATATAATGACTTCACGTTTCTCAAATCATGTTAGAAATTCATAGATATGTCTTTCTTAGACCAATCGTGTACCCACATCAAACTGCATTTTTAATATGATATTTTTTTAAAAAGTAGTTTGCAAGAAGTACAAGATTTTCGAATCTGGTGGAATGACCACAGCAATGGCATTCCTTATTTCCTTTTTTTATATAATGGTCCTTATGCTGTATTCATTTCTCTTGAAGTGGCAGGCAACCTTAATTGCAGACCTCAATCACTGGTACATATCAAGCAATTCCATTTTTTCTTGCAATGTCATATATTTTTGTGCTTCTTGGAGCACTTCTGGCATCACTAGTGACACTTCATATGGGTCTCCTGGCGTTACCCAAGGTTTAGGGTATCGTGCTAAATATAACGACAGAAGTGCAAGTACAATGAGCCATCACTTTTTACTGTGATACCAGTTTACTGCCAAGATCAACTGCTTATGTGAAGATGATTAGTACCACACAGAATTTTAAGCAGATACTCACAACTCTTGAGCTCATTGTGACAGCAACAGGAGGTTTCTATGACATTGTGACAGCAGTCCAGTATGTACTGGAGTTAACGTGACACAGGGTTGCTTTAACACTGCATCTGTACATTCACTTGCATTTCTCTTGACTGCAAATGGCACCATGTATGATCTATAAGTGTTTGTGTGCAGAAGTTTTGATAAATCTTAATTTTCATAATAAATTTGTGAATATTTTATGGTAATAAATGATAAAATAGACTAGTATCAACATATATTTTGTGTATTCATGACATAACTAATTTTTTTTCAGTATTTCTAGGCTTTGTGACTTGTCTGCATGTTTTTTCAACTTATTGCAAATCTCTGAAGAATTTTCCAATATACTTATTGCAAAACAATCTGCATATAAGTAACCTACACAGTTCAAACTCATGTTGTTCAAGGGTTAACTCTCTATATAAACTCATATAAATACGTGTTTAAAGTCTTGAAGAAAATAAAGAAAAAGAAATGGCTGTCTCAAAGGTGGGAACTGGGGAGATTTATAAGAGAAATTTTACTACTTTTAGGTGTGTTATTTAGTTTGACTATTTATGTGGTACATAGTTGATTTTTTCCCCCCACAGAAACAATATTAAATGTTATTTTTTATTAAAAGTGCATTTTAAAAGGGAAGATATACAAGGAATAAAATAGTATTTTCCCTTGAAGACTTCTGTCAAAATTTTAGATTACAAAGTAGTATAAAAGACAAATATCTAAGATGACATGAAAAAAAACATCTGATTTTAAGTTGACCATGGACATTTCAGTGAAAGGAGGCAACATCTCAATTCTAACAGAAGTTTGCTCAATAATTTAAAGGAAATGTCTATAGTCCTATAAAACTAATAATGCGGTGTTTGGAAAAAATTAATTTATATGACTGAATAATCATGTCACATTATAGATAAACACTCACAACAGATGGAAGAAGGTTGTGTGCCATAATTTCTGAGCTCTAAGGAAGGAATGACCTGGAGGAAAACACACCTAAACTCACCTCCATATGTCTCCCGTAAGCCTTCTCTGTGATGTTTTTATGTTTTCCATTAACCTCTATGTGCTCCTAAAATGTATGGAAAAGGCTCTGTGGGCAAGCCTATGTAACATCCCTGCCTTGCCTCTGAAGGGAATGATCACTAGCTGTCGTGAGAGTCTCAAAGGATTAAAATGACACAGGCACACACCAAGGTTTCACAACACTACTTTACACAAAACAATTCTCTTCCTTTGCTACGCTCAAAACGACTTTGTAAATCTTGATTATAGCATTTTAAGAAAGTGTTTGGCACCATTAGGACATCAATAAATATTTCTCAAATGAGTGAACAATTCAGTAGGTTGTGTAACATATAAACGACTTTTAAGAAAAATTTTCCCAGAACAATTCTCAAAGCCATAGAACTTCAGCAAAAATAATATTTTTATTATTGACCAAAAAAATCCTTGCCAATATCACTGGCATACAACCAACTATGTACTCTATCTGCAGGATCTTTACATTCAATTCAAATATTACTATCTATTTTCATGTTAAACTTTATCTAGAAGGAGTCTATTCTCATATATGCCAAATTCAAAGGATATATTTAACTTTACATTGTCAGATTCTCAAGAGACAAGTCATTAATCAAAAGTACTCTGAACTATTGACCTATGTTTAGTGAACAAAGCGTGAACAAGGTATTAAACCAATATCATTTTATTTTAATTCAAATAATTGATTTGGTGATTTGGTGTCCTTGCCTGTGTCCTCTCTGACTCTTTGTGACTCTATGGACTTATTAGTGTAAGGAAACAAATAATACTTCAGTTTGATTTACTTCATCATGGCAGTCATATAAACAATAGAGATATTTCTTTAGCCCATGTAAAAATGGTATTTTCTTTTTTATTGAGTTAGTAGAAAAAGAACCATAAAAAATTAAAATCAAAATGATTTAACCAAATAAACTGAATTTAAATAATGTTTGTCAAAAGTTTTCACTTTCATCTCAGGTTCAAAGGATCTGTTAACAAAATAAGCCACTCATTATATACAAATAAATAATACAAATATTTACTAGAGAATTATCTAGCTTACTTTCAAAATACTAACATTAAAAGAAAAGAAAAATAGAAGAGCAGAAGATACATCACCAAATAGGATTCTGACCAACATCCAGACTTGAACAGTGCTGGGAATTCCCCTGCCACAGTGCATCTGGAGTACCAACTGGGAAAAGGTCTGTGGGTGAGACTTCAAAGACTGCAGTTTGGGGTTCCCGCTTATAATCCCAGGGTGGACCCAAACTGATATCATCATCAATCTGTGAGCAAATTGCAAGCTTGGTTTCAGGATAATGACTTGGTTTTGTCATGTGAGACTGGGAATGTTGCTAAGCCTGGGGCTTGATTGCCCTGGCCCCCTCCAGGTTTCAGCAATCTCAAGTCTCCTCCCGCATCTTATTTAAGGCGCTGCACCTCTTGCACTCCCGGCAGACACTCACTCCCAGTCACTCCCAGTCTGGGCAGTGTCCAGGCAGGCTAGAAGCAAGGTCAGAGGCTTGCTCTGCTTTGTCTCTGAAGCTTAAACAGAACTATTTATTTAATTTCCCTAACAATTGTCTGAAACCTAAACTAAATGTTAAAAAATAAACTATGTAAGAATTTATGTCACCCTCGGATATACAGATAGTCAGTCTCGCACCAGAAAAGTAAAACACAAAGATTCTTAAACCTTAAAATACACTATTAGTTAGATTGCCTTTTTCAATCATCACAGCCTTAATATACAGATAAGTTCAGACAAAAGAATAGAATTACTATGCTAGACTTTCTCATCAGCCACAGAGAGAAGGAAGGAAAAAAGTGAGAATGCAAATTGTAACTGAAAACAAGATTTATTGCAAAATTCAGACTTAAATTGAAGAAAGTAGGGAAAACCACTAGACCATTCACCTATGACCTAAATCAAATCCCTTATGATTATACAGTGGGAGTGAAAATAGATTCAAGCTATTAGGTCTGATAGACAGAGTGCCTGAAGAACTCCGGACAGAGGTTCATGACATTATACATGAGACAGTGATCAAGATCATCCCCAAGAAAAAGAAATGCAAAAAGGCAAACTGGTTGTCTGAGAAAGCCTTACAAAAAGCTGAGAAAAGAAGAGAAACAAAAGGCAAAGGAGAAGATATACCCATTTGAATGTAGTGTTCCAAAGAATCAGTTCAGTTCAGTCACTCAGTCGTGTTCGAACTTTGCAACCACATGGACTACAGCACACCAGGCCTCCCTGTCCATCACAGACACCCAGAATTTGCTCAAACTCATGTTCACTGAGTCAGTGATGACATCCAACCATCTTATCCTCTGTCGTCCCCTTCTCATACCGCCTTCAGTCTTTCCCATCATCAGGGTCTTTTCAAATGAGTCAGCTCTTCACATCAGGTGGCCAAAGTATTGGAGTTTCAGCTTCAACATCAGTTCCATTCAACATTCTATTCCAAAGAATAGCAAGGAGAGATAAGAAAGCCTTCCCCAGGGATCAGTGCAAAGAAATAGAGGAAACAGTAGAATGGGAAAGACTAGAGATCTCTTCAATAAAATTAGAGATACCAAGGGAACATTTCATGCAAAGATGGGCACAATAAAGGACAGAAATGGTATGAACCTAACAGAAGCAGAAGATATTAAGAAGAGGTGGCAAGAATACACAGAAGAACCATGCAGAAAAGATCTTCATGACCTAGATAACCACGATGGTGTGATCACTCACCTAGAGCCAGACATCCTGGAATGCAAAGTCAAGTGGGCCTTAGGAAGCATCCCTATGAAAAAAGCTAGTGGAAGCGATGGAATTCCACTTGAGCTATTTCAAATTCTAAAAGAGGATGCTATTTAAATCCTGCACTCATTATGCCAGCAAATTTGGAAAACTCAGCAATGGCCACAGGACTGGAAAAGGTCAGTTTTCATTCCAATCCCTAAGGAAGACAATGCCAAATAATGTTCAAACTACTGCAAAATTGCAATCATCTCACATGCTAGCAAAGTAATGCTCAAAATTCTCCAAGTCAGGCTTCAGCAATATGTGAGCCGTGAACTTCCAGATGTTCAAGATGGATTTAGAAAAGGCAGAGGAACCAGAGATCATATTGCCAACATCCACTGGATCATCGAAAAAGCAAGAAACTTTCAGAAAAACATCTATTTCTGCTTTATTGACTAAGCCAAAGCCTTTAACTGTGGGGATCATGACAACCTGTGGAAAATTCTTAAAGAGAAGGGAATACCAGACCACCTGACCTGCTGTATGCAGGTCAAGAAGCAACAGTTAAAACTGGACTTGGAACAACAGACTGGTTTCAAATAGGAAAAAGAGTATGTCAAGGCTGTATTTTGTCACCCTGCTTATTTAACCTATATGCAGAGTACATTATGAGAAATGCTGGGCTGGAGGAAGTACAAGCTGGAATCAAGATTGCTGGAAGAAACATAAGTAACCTCAAATATGCAGATGACACCACCCTTATGGCAGAAAGCAAAGAAGAACTAAAGAGACTCTTGATGAAAGTGAAAGAGGAAATGAAAAAGTTGGCTTAAATCTCAGCATTCAGAAAATAAAGATCTTGGCAACCGGTCCCATCACTTCATGGCAAATAGATGGGGAAACAATGGAAACAGTGAGAGACTTTCCTTTTTTTGGGGGGGGGGGGCAGGCTCCAAAATCACTGCAGATGGTGACTGCAGCCATGAAATTAAAAGACACTTGCTCCTTGGAAGAAAAGCTATGACCAACCTAGACAGCATATTAAAAAACAGAGACATTACTTTGTCAACAAATGTCTGTCTAGTCAAAGCTATGGTTTTCCAGTAGTCATGTATGGATGTGAGAGTTGGATTATAAAGACAGCTGAGTGCCGAAGAATTGATGCTTTTGAACTGTGGTGTTGGAGAAGACTTTTGAAATGCCTTGGACTGCAAGGAGATCCAATGAGTCCATCCTAAAGGAAATCAGTCCTGAATATTCATTGGAAGGACTGATGCTGAAGCTGAAACTCCAACTGATGTTGGAGTTGATGGCTGCAACTTTGGCCATCTGATGTGAAGAACTGACTCACTGGAAAAGTTTCTGATGCTGGGAAATATTGAAGGTGGGAGGAGAAGGGGACTACAGAAGATGAGAAGGTTGGATGGCAGCACCAACTCAATGGACAGGAGTTGAGCAAACTCTGGGAGTTGGTGATTGACAGGGAAGCCTGGTGTGCTAAAGTCCATGGGGTCACAAAGAGTTGGACATGACTGAGTGACCCAACTGAACTGACTGAACTGAATACATTTATACAAAGTTGAACCATCCTACCACACCGCCTTACTCCCCAGCTCATAGGTGATTTCTCATTTAAATAGCTACTAGGTTTAGAGTTGGGGATAATTACTTGATTTTTATCAGGGCTTTATATTACCAAGAATCTTCTTATTTTATATCACTAAGCTAAAATATGGATGCCCCTGGTGGCTCAGCTGGCAAAGAATCTGCCTGCAATGTGGGAGAACTGGGTTAGATCCCTGGGTTGGATAGATACCCTGGAGAAGAGAATAGCTACCCACTCTAGTATTCTGGCCTGGAGAAGCTAAAATATAATTATTTAAGGCAGTTCTGATTTTAAATATTCCCCATGGTACTAGCATACTCATAACATACTCAGTATGGATGATTATTTTATCTAATCAACAGATTAAAAAATATACCCCTTGATCATGCCCATGAAAAATATAGTTTGTAATTTTATATCATCTTTATTGTTTCTGTTATTTTAATTATTATATTTACTTTTAATATACATTTATCCATAGAGTGGTTGTATTATCAATGTATTCACATCTGTTGTCTGTGGATCTGAAAAAAGTCACACTTTTTTTATAGTAATTCTATGACCACCGAGTCCCCAGGTGCTTTTTTTTCTGTCTTGCAAAGTATAGTACTTATATGTCCTACACTTACTTACTTGCACTTACCATTTAGTCTGTTACATCTTAAATATTGACCCTTTATTACTCCTAAACTTCCCACTGTTTAAGTGCAACTGACATTCTCTGGCAATCCATACTTTCAATGAACTTCACAATCTCTTCTGAGAAAGAAAGTGTAGTTTATATTTCTTTGAAATTGTCAAGCCTAGTTTTAATTATATCCTATGTACTGTCATGAACTTAAATTTGTGTTAGACAAAACACAATAGTAAACAATAATGTAGTGTGTAGGTCTACTTACAAACTCTCATTTTTGTTATTTAAAAAAGAATTAAAACTACGTGGATCATATTATATCTAATTAACAGCTCAAATGCAGTGTTTCTGGGGGTAGAATATTACTGGAAGACCAAGAATAGTTGTCTAAGTCATAGTGTGAACTGGACTTGAGTCTTGTCTGTAAAAATTGTTTCCCCATCTTTCCCTGAACAATGAACAGCTGCCAGTCTGCTGTTCAGAAATCTCCCCCTGATAATACTTAGTGTCTGTAGAGTTAACATGCTTAAAAATACATTCTTGATTCCATCCCCAATTTTACTCTACTCCCAAACTCCTGCTGCTGCTGCAGCTGCTAAGTTGCGTCAGTCGTGTCCGACTCTGTGCGACCCCATAAGACGGCAGCCCAAACTCCTAGATTCTAGTTAATGTCATCCCTGTCTTTTCAATTCCTCTGTCCAAGAACTTAGTCATTTCATAGTTATGACATTAAAACAAAACAGACAAACAGTAAAGCTGTAGAAAGACCTTCAAACTTTGATGCGAAACCATTTTTAAATAATCATTTTTTAGATTAAAAAAATTAAAATGATTAAAAGCCTGCAATAAGTGTATGTGTGCATGCGTGCTAAGTCGCTTTAGTCATGTCCGACTCTTTGCGACTGCATGGACTGTAGCCTGCCAGGCTCCTCGTGGGATTCTCCAGGCAAGAATACTGGAGCGGGTTGCCATTTCCTTCTCCAGGCAATCTTCCTGACCCAGGGGTTGAACCCGCGTCTCTTATGTCTCCTGCATTGGCAGGCGGGTTCTTTACCATTAGGGAAGCCCAAAGTGAAAGTGGAAGTTGCTCAGCCATGTCCGACTCTTTGTCACCCCATGGACTATACAGTCCATAGGATTCTCCAGGCCAGAATACTGGAGTGAGTAGCCTTTCCCTTCTCCAGGGAATCTTCCCAAAACCAGGGATCAAACCCAAGTCTCCTGCATTGCAGGCAGATTCTTTACCAGCTGAGCCATAATGGCTTCCCTGGTGGCTCAGATTATAAGGGTGTGGGGAGTGCAAATTAGCCAAGATGGAATGGTCAGGCTCTCTTGCCCCACTTTTTGTAAATAATGATTATGTCACAGCTGAGATCACTTCCAGCCCTGCGCATGCACATCCCAGGGTACTCACTTGCTCATGGGCTACTTTGTGAGGTTCCCCTGTATGATCTTCACCATGAAAGCCCTGGCTGCTGCTACACTGGGGCTACAGTGGCTCGACATCATGGTTATGTTATATGAGGGTATGTTCTGGCTACATTATGGTTGTGTTATGGCTGCTGCTATGGCTGCTGTCCTAGCCAGGAGAGAAAAAACGTGTCTGTAGTTCCTACAGCTCCTTGCATCTTCTTCCAGCCTCTTAGCTCGAGTCTCGCCTACCCTGGGATCAGTGAACAGTCAGAGCACCAAGACAACGGATATCATGAACAGGATCAGCAACACAAAGGGCTTCCCTGATGGCTCAGTGGTAAAGAATCAGCCTGCCAACGCAGAATTCAATCTCTGATCCTGGAAGATCCCTGAAGTCACAGAGCAAATAAGCCCATATACCACAACTGTTGAGCCTGTGCTCTAAAGCCTGGGAGCTGCAAATACTGAGCCCAGGTGCCTGAAAGACCATGATTCTCAACAAGAGAAGCCACTGCAATGAGAAACCCATGCACTGCAACTAGAGAGTAGCCCCTGTTTACTACAGCTAGAGAAAAGCCCATGCAGAAAAGCAGCCTGTGTTTACAGAGCAGAATACCAGACCACCTGACCTGCCTCTTGAGAAACCTGTATGCAGGTCAGGAAGCAACAGTTAGAACTGGACATGGAAAAACAGACTGATTCCAAATCAGGAAAGGAGTACATCAAGGCTGTATATTTTCACCCTGCTTATTTAACTTTATGCAGAGTACATCATGAGAAACGCTGGACTGGAAGAAGGACAAGCTGGAATCAAGATTGCCGGGAGAAATATCAATAACCTCAGATATGCAGATGACACCACCCTTATGGCAGAAAGTGAAGAGGAACTAAAGAGCCTCTTGATGAAAGTGAAAGGGGAGAGTGAAAAAGTTGGCTTAAAACTTTTTGTGTGTGGAGAGGAAGGAGGGAGGAGGGTTCAGGATGGGGAACACATGTATACTAATTAAATAATTTTCTATTAAAGAAAAAAAAAGAGAAAAAAAAAAACTCAACATTCAGAAAATGAAGATCATGGCATCTGGTCCCATCACTTCATGGCAAATAGATGGGGAAACAGTGCAAACAGTGTCAGACTTTATTTTTTTGGGCTCCAAAATCACTGCAGATGGTGATTGCAGCCATGAAATTAAAAGACACTTACTCCTTGGAAGGAAAGTTATGACCAACCTAGACAGCATATTAAGAAGCAGAGACATTACTTTACCAACAAAGGTCCGTCTAGTCAAGGCTATGATTTTTCCAGTGGTCATGTATGGATGTGAGAGTTGGACTGTGAAGAAAGCTGAGCACTGAAGAATTGATGCTTTTGAACTGTGGTGTTGAAGAAGACTCTTGAGAGTCCTTTGGACTGCAAGGAGATCCAACCAGTCCATTCTAAAGGAGATCAGCCCTGGGATTTCTTTGGAAGGAATGATGCTAAAGCTGAAACTCCAGTACTTTGGCCACCTCATGTGAAGAGTTGACTCATTGGAAAAGACCCTGATACTGGGAGGGATTGGGGGCAGGAGGACAGAGGATGAGATGGCTGGATGGCATCACTGACTCGATGGACATAGTCTGGGTGAACTCTGGGAGTTGGTGATGGACAGGGAGGCCTGGAGTGCTGCAATTCATGGGGTCGCAAAGAGTAGGACATGACTGAGCAAATGAATTGAACTGAACTGAACTGAACTGAAACATACCACAATTTAATTTAGAATATTTATTACCATTCAAAAGAATTCACATCTTTTAACAGTCCCTCTTCATCCCTCTCCATTTTCTCTCTCAGTCCTAACAACCACTAATTACTTTCTATCTCTATAGATTTTATTCTGGATATCTCATAGAAACAGGATTACATAATATACGATCTTTTGTGACTGGCTTCTATTACTTAGCACAATGTTTCCAAGGTTCATCCATGGAATTCTCCAGGCAAGAATACTGGAAAGGGTTGCCATTCCCTTCTCCAGGGGATTTTTACAACCCAGAGATCGAACCTGGGTCTCCTGCGTTGCAGGCAGATTCTTTACCATCTGAGCCACAGGGAAGCCCCATCCATGCTGCACTCTGAATCAGTACTTCAATCCTTTTTATTGCTCAGTATTCCATTGTATGGATATATCATATGTTATCAGTTGATGAACATTTGTTTCCAGGTTTTGGCGACTATGAATAATACTGTTACAACCACCTACGAGTGCAATTGCTTAGTTATGCTGTAAAGGTATGTTTGTTTTTATGAAGAACTATCGAGTTATTTTTCAAAGTGGTTGCGCCATTCTGTATTTCCATCAGTTGTGTATGAGAATTCCCATTACTTCACATCCTTGAAAGCATTTATTGTCTTTCTTTGAAAATTTTTGCTACAATAGTGGAAAAGAAATGTTATCTCATTGCAGTTTTGATTTGCACTTTCTTAATCATTACGCTTAGCATCTTTTTATGTGCACAGTACCCTATTTTATATTTTGGAAAAATATCTGTTCAGACTATTCACTGATTTTAATGGGGGTGTTAGCACTCTTTCTATATTCAATACCTTATTATAAAAATTATTTCTAATCTTTTTTCCATTCTGTGGATTGCCTTATCAACTTCTTGTTAGTATAATTTGCAATGCAAAATTTTTTAATTTTAATGAACTTCAATAAGTCACTTCTTTTCCCTTTCTTGCTTGTACTTTGGTATCATAATTAAAAAGAGTTTACCTAACTTAAGGTCATAAAGACTTACTCCCAAATTTTATCCTAAGAGTCTTATTAGTTTTGTTATTACATTCAATTCTATGTCTTTGCAACTATTTAAATTTAATTTTTGCCTGTAGCGTGAAGTAGGAGTCCAACTTCATTTTTGTGAGTGAGCATACCCAATTATCTCAGGATCACTTTTGAAATTGCTATTCTTTCTCTTTGAATTATTTTGTCATCTGTCAAAAATTGACCGTAACTATAAGAAGTTTATGTCTAGACTCTCAGTCGTATTCCATTGATACATGTCTTTCTTTATGCAACTACTACACAGTTTTGCAATAAGTTTTAAAGTTTGGAAGTCTTCCATATTTCTTCTTATCAAAATTATTTTGGCTATTCTGCATCTCTTGTGTTTCTATATGAATTTTAGTAACAGTCTGTCATTTTCTGCCAAAAGGAAAAAAAGGGGCAGGCTGGGATTTTGATAGGGATTTTGCTGAATTAGTAAGTTGATTTAGAGTATGCCATCATCATTTTCTACATGGACTTTCTAATGCCCTCACAACTGATCTTTTCACTTCAATCCTTGCCCTTCAAATATGTTCTCCATATGGAACTAAAGTGATTAAAGAAAAACAAATCTAGATTATATTCCTCTTCATTTTATAAATCCCCAAAGCCTCACCCAGAGTAAAATCAAAGATCCTTAAGTTTAATGACCCTATATCCACCTTTCTCCTGCTGCTACTCTGATTTCATCTCTTACAATGTTCCTGCTTAGTCATTCATTCGAAGTACCCTGAACTGATCATGAATCATTCTCAGCAGGCTCTACTTCAGACTTTACATTCTTCATTAATTCTGACCCTGTCCTTCCTCCTCCAGACATTCTGCACTTTCCTCAGGTCTCAGGTACAATATCATATTATTAGGGGTTCCTTCTTGATCCTTTTGTCTAAAATAGCATCTCTCCATCTTCTGATATCCTTTGTTTTTCTTCAGAGCACTCATTACTGCCTGACATGTAATATATGCATACATTTTTTTAGTATTTATCTCCCCCAATAAGTAAGTTTCATGTAAACAAGGATTTTGTTTTGTTCACTATTTTATCCCCAGTGCTTAGAATGGTGTTTTCTACAAAGCAGGCATTCATAAATATCTGTTGAAAGATGAACAAAATATTTTAAGACTATTTAATGGCTACAGATGAAATAGCCAATTCTATTAGGATTCTGTTATACAATGTTACATGCAGATAATACATAATTAAACTTCTCTCTCTTACTTTTAATATTATTATATTATTCAAGCAGTACATCTACTTTAAAACACATGTCAAATGAATTTGAAAGCTATGTGAATGAGCCTTCCTTGACTCTAATTTTCAGCAAGTCAAAAATACTGAGGTCTCATAATCACCATCAGTCTTAGCAAGCAGTTAAATTTATATCACTATGTTTTAAAATCAAAGAATTGTTGGTACCTCATAAACAGTATTCTAGAAGAATACTAAGAATATTAAGAAGCCAAAGAGCATTAAACTTCTTCACAATTCTACGTTTTCACTTTACATGATTTGGATTGTACCACTAGGAAGATTCATTGTCTAACAGAACCCTGCTTACAACTGGTTGTTTTACCCGTTTCTTCTCTAACATTGGGCATGCCTTGTGGCTCACTGGTAAACAATCTGCCTGCAATGCGGGAGACCTGACTTCCATCCCTGGGTTGGGAAGATCCCCTGGAGAAGGGAAAGGCTACCCCCTCCAGTATTCTGGCCTGGAGAATTTCATGGACTGTATAGTCCATGGGGTTGCAAAGAGTTGGACACGACTGAGCGACTTTCACTTTCACTCACTTCTCTAACATTGAATAGTGTTTCTTTAAAACCAAGATAATATAATTTGCTACTATTTATTCTTTTGTATGCATTCGGTGATGTTGATAAAGATGACATAATTCTAAGTACAGATCAGTTTTGTACTTGTGAACTGCCACTCAAAAAGAAAGAATTCCTGCAGTATAAAAGTTTCAATGTGCATAAAGGAGGATACATTAATATTATAGTATGAAAAATAACAGAATTATAAATGTATGAGAAGCAGTATAGGAATCGGGAGTCAGGAAGACCTTATTTTAAATGCTGACTCTTTGTTTTCATAAGTATAGTAATAATGATGAAAAGTTACACATAAAGGAACTTACTTCTTTTTCTCTAAAAGGGAAATAGCAAACAATTTTAGAGCACTGAACAAAGTGCCAGGGATATGGTAGTACTTTAAAAATGTGTGGTCAACTCCTTTGACAGATATCTCAAATGGGCATGAGACTAGGTATAAAGTCAAGGGTCTAATGAACAGGTAGACCGAAACAGCTATCTTTATATGAGGCAGATGGGATAACCACTGAAATGAACTGTTGAGAATTCCATTATCATTTTTAAAGTAACTGGTATCTTCATAATATAATCACATTAAAAAATGAATACATCTTACAAAATTGAATACTAAAATAAATTGGAAAAGTATGAGACTTTTGAAGATTCATAAATTGGGAATCAAATAATCTATTCAATGTTTATCTTTTTGCCTTTAAAATATTCTTAATAGATTTTTTTTTTAATTTCAAAAGTCAAATATGCTACTCAATCCACATCCTGACAACAGTAGTTGACAACCTGGTGGATATATCTCCATTCTTTTGTATATAATCATATAACTGTTTGTATGCATATGAAGTCACTTCAATGGTGTTTGACTCTTTGTGACTCTATGGACTGTAGCCCACCAGCTCCTCTATCCATGGGGTTCTCCAGGCAAGATTACTGCAGTAGGTTGCCATGCCCTCATCCAGAGGATCTTCCTGACTCAGAGATGGAGGGAACTGTGTCTCTTAAGTCTCCTGAATTGCCAGGAGGGCTCTTTACCACTAGTGCCACCTGGGAAGCCCTGGAACTATTTACATAGGATTTTTATGATTTGCTTAAATTTGCTTACATATATATATATATATACACACACACACACATCTCCTGAAGTTTATTTTGGAAAATTCTTAGTATCAATAAATGATACTACTATAATTCATCATCCAAATCAAGAAAGGCTATGCTATTAAAACTCACCTTTGTACAGTTCAGTTCAGTTGAGTAGCTCAGTTGTTTGTGACCCATGGGCTGCAGCACTCCAGGCCTCCCTGTCCATCACCAACTCCCGGAGTTGGTATGAGACAGGTTACAAGAGTGCACTGTGCAACATGGGGGATATAGCCAGTATTTTGTAATAGCTATAAATAAGACTGCAATCCTTAAGCAGTGTATATTTTTAAAAAAATAAATATATAAATTTCATTCTATAATTAAAAATATGTGGATGAATGAGGCAAAGTGTAAGACTCAGAGAAAGATTTAGAGGTAGGCCACTGCTGGCTTTGGAGGAAGAGATTGAAAAAACCCAGGATTGAAAGAGATATCTAAAATCTGGAGAAGGCAAGAAAACATTTTGTCCTGGGACATTTAGATGGCCTACAGGCCTACTTTCACCATGACTTTAGCCTCAGTTCAGTTTAGTTCAGTCACTCAGTCATGTCCAACTCTGCGACCCCATGAATCGCAGCACGCCAGGCTTCCCTGTCCATCACCATCTCCCGGAGTTCACTCAAACTCATGTCCATTGAGTCGGTGATGCCATCCAGCCATCTCATCCTCTGTCATCCCCTTCTCCTCTTGCCCCCAATCCCTCCCAGCATCAGAGTCTTTTCCAATGAGTCAACTCTTCGCATGAGGTGGCCAAAGTACTGGAGTTTCAGCTTTAGCATCAGTCCTTCCAAAGAAATCCCAGGGCTGATCTCCTTCAGAATGGACTGGTTGGATCTCCTTGCAGTCCAAGGGACTCTCAAGAGTCTTCTCCAACACCACAGTTCAAAAGCATCAATTCTTCAGTGCTCAGCTTTCTTCACAGTCCAACTCTCACATCCATACATGACCACTGGAAAAACCATAGCCTTGACTAAATGAACCTTTGTTGGCAAAGTAATGTCTCTGCTTTTGAATATGCTGTCTTGGTTGGTCATAACTTTTCTTCCAAGGAGTAAGCGTCTTTTAATTTCATGGCTGCAGTCACCATCTACAGTGATTATGGAGCCCAGAAAAATAAAGTCTGATACTGTTTCCACTGTTTCCCCATCTATTTCCCATGAAGTGATGGGACCAGATACCATGATCTTCGTTTTCTGAATGTTGAGCTTTAAGCCAACTTTTTCACTCTCCTCTTTCACTGTCATCAAGAGGCTTTTTAGTTCCTCTTCACTTTCTGCCATAAGGGTGGTGTCATCTGCATGTCTGAGGTTATTGATATTTTTCCCAGCAATCTTGATTCCAGCTTGTGTTTCTTCCAGCCCAGCATTTCTCATGATGTACTCTGCATATAAATTAAATAAGCAGGGTGACAATATACAGCCTTCATGTACTCCTTTCCTGATTTGGAACCAGTCTGTTGTCCCATGTCCAGTTCTAACTGTTGCTTCCTGACCTGAATACAGGTTTCTCAAGAGGCAGGTCAGGTGGTCTGGTATTCCCATCTCTTTCAGGATTTTTCACAGTTTATTGTGATCCACACAGTCAAAGGCTTTGGCATACCAATGCTTAGTATTATATAATTGTGAGCCTTGAAAGTTGGTTTCCAAGATGTGTTCTGACACGTTAGACAAATGTCTTCAGTTAAATATTTCACTTTTTCTAAGTTTCCAATTTCCCCTCTATAAAGTGAGAAGCATAGTTAAGAGCATGGGCTTTGTACAGAATTGGGCCTGAATTCCGGCTCCATCACTGCAAATTCCTGTTTATTTGTCAAGTGTCTTCTGCTTTATAAGCATTAGTTTCCTCTTTTGTAAAATTTGTTTAATAAGCTTAACTCAAAGGACTGTCATAATGAGATAATGCAAATAAAGCAATTTAATTCAGTAAAGAATCATTAATGTTAGCTATTTTGATTACCCAATATGCAGATTTTTGTAAAATTTCCAAATATGACTATGCAAGTCTGAATGTGTATCTGATGCTTTTCTAAGTGCTTTCATTTGGGTCAGGATATTTCTAGAAAGTAATTATTGTTATACCAAGTTTTACCATTAAAACATTGGAATCTAGGGGTGGGTAATTTCTTACAACCACAATTCACAGAAGATAATGTCTTTAGTTGTTAAGTCATGCCCAACTCTTTATGACCCCATGGACTCCGTGGACTGTAGCCCACCAGGCTCCTCCATCCATGGAATTCTCCAGCAAGAATACTGGACTGGGTTGCCATGCCCTCCTCCAGGGGATCCTCCCAACCCAGGGGTCAAACCCAGGTCTCTCTTATTGCAGGCAGTTTATTTACCATTTGAGCCACCAGAGAAGCCCCACAGAAGATGATAGACTATAAATTAGCACACTGAAATTTTATCTGAAACACTCATGATATTCTCACCATAGTATACTGTCTTCATCAAATGAGAAAATTAATGAAGTGGTTTTTATATAGGTAATTATGCCCCCAGCAATGTGGTAGCAGTATTCTAATGTGCACTTCATGATTACGGTATGACTTCCATTATTATGTTATATTATAAATTAGAGAGATTTCACAGAAAAAAGTAAGACTACTAACAAGTTGATCTTCTTCTAGAGAGCTTATCTGGATGAACCTAACAAGATCACCCACAGCATGAGCTGTTTAAAAGCAGTTGGTAGAGAAAAGAAATTTGAATGACTCAGTGTGAGAGATCAGATGGGAGTTTTTCATTGCTGAAATGGAGAGGGCTTGTGAATGGGGCAGCCTCTAGTGGCTGAGAAGGATTCCCCAGCTGACAAGCAGCAAGAAAACACGGAACAAGGATGTAGCAGCCAATCAACACTGCATCGAATTTGGATACATGTTTCTTATCAAGTTAGACGCATTAATAACTCAGTTGAGAATATTTGGAAACCAAAATAAATTTTAGCGTATTTTATGACTTAAGAGTATTCATGAAATCATTAGACTTGTTTTTAAAGGGCAGCCAGAAAACTCCTCTCACTGAAAAAATATCAAAGAATGTGGAAGATGTTGCACAATTGCTTTGTGAATGCAAAGTTGAACTTGTTCAATAAACCAGTTATTTCTTTGGTGTATACAGTAGTTTGTGGTTATATTTTAATAGAAGCACCCAAAAACCCAGGGTAACATTTTAATTCTTTATGCAAGGAGAATACAAAATGGTTATAGTTAAATTTTTTAAACTAAATGTGCCCAAATTGTGTAAGATCATTTTCACCAATAGCAAATAATCCTACTTACAAGTATCCCTTCCTGTGGAGAGACATGGAAGAACAATGCAAACACAGACCCTTTGAATCACTGACTGCATAATTCATCAAGGATTACATTTATGATAGAACAGTATTGAGTAGAACAAGTAGCTTAATGTGTATTATAAAGTAGAGCATCAGCAAGTCTAAAATTGAGAATAGAGTGTTATAGATCTTTCTGCTTCTTTTCTTAAAACAGACTTAAGTCAACTCTGTCATCCCCAAAACCATAAACTGAAATGGTTTAATATTTTGTTTATGAAACAAATTATTGAAAATACCCAAGCAAAACATTGACTTCTTTATGCAAAATAAACATAAACTTTACAAAAATTATCAATAGCTAATATAAATAATTAAAATTCCAAGGTCAACCTTGTTTTCTGATTAATGCTATCATTTATTCATATATATAATGTATAAGATATGTGATATTTCATAAAATAAACTTAATTTCCCAACTGTGAACTACTTCTACATGTCCGCAAAATGTTTAAAATATTTGAATGGTTTTATCGTTAACAATATATTTTTATTCAATATGTTTATGAAATTCCTAATGAACTGAATCAAGTTTTACTACATTAGTTTCTGAGAAAGTTACATGAAATACATTATTTTCACACAAAACTTTGTCCAAAATAAAATAAAAATTAACCTCAAATTAATTTATGTTTCTTTATTGACATTATTAGTAATGAGTAAAAAGGATTTCAAGACAAAAATTATTGTGTCATACCTTATTTTTAACTGGGAAATGTATATTTATACAACAATTTTATCATCAAACAGAAACAAAAAACAAACAGGAAAGGAAAGCATAGTGAAGGTAGCAAATCATCAAGAGCCTAAGCTTTTCTGGGTAACTTTGTTACCAAGGAGATACCCGGTTATAACGTTTCTCAGCAGAGAGGAGAAATACCGAGGGTGTTGGGATGGAGATCTTTTCAATAAGAATACATTCATTGCTTCTAAAACATCTAAAAGACCTATCTGTGGTAAAATAAAAAAACCTGGTTTCCTAGGTTTTTGATTAAAATAATTATTATCAGAGATAAAAGTCTTTTGATATTCTTCTTAATAAAAAAACAAACAAAAACGTTCAGATAGTGTGTACTGATGACACCTTGAAATTGGAATTTTCCTTTTAGAAAAAGCCCATTTAAATCCATAGCTGTCTCCTAGTTTTTCAGTTATTCATGGTCGAATGAGATATAATTAATAACAGTGGCAATCCATTTTTTATATGAAAGCAATTATTTCTCATTACAAAAGTAGTACACTTGTTTTAATGGTATGATGAGAATTTCAGATATCAATAAAATTAAGGTAGTTAGTATGTATAATTTTAATCTAAATGACTTTGAGGTATAAATTCTGCATCTGGGCAAAGATATATTTTACCTTAATAAAAATAGTAATCAGATAAGCTAAATTCCCAGTGTCATTATATTAAGAAAATATATACTTATACTGCTTAAACTTAATAATCTTGTTCTTAGTTTTTTTAGACACTTAAGGTAACATCTGAGAAGAATGTACATAGATTACAAAACAAGTTATTTGCTATTTTCCAAAAGTTAACAATCTAAATGAAAAAAAAAATACTTTAAGTCCTTTTAAATAATGTCCAATTAATTACTGAACATTTCCTCTATGATTATATATATTTATATATATAATTCTCCATATATAATATTTAGCATTTATGCATTCTTTTATGTTTCTTGAATTCTGTTTTGCTGCTGCTGCTAAGTCACTTCAGTTGTGTCCAACTCTGTGTAACCCCATAGACGGCAGCCCACCAGGCTCCCCTGTCCCTGGGATTCTCCAGGCAAAAACAATGGAGTGGGTTGCCATTTCCTACCCCAATGCATGACAGTGAAAAGTGAGAGTGAAGTCTCTCAGTCGTGTCCGACTCTTAGCGACCCCATGGACTGCAGCCTACCAGGCTTCTCTGTCCATGGGGTTTTCCAGGCAAGAGTACTGGAGTGGGGTGCCATTGCCTTCTCCTCTGTTTTACTTACTAGTAAAAATATAGTGACTGCACTGCTTCCTTTAGGTATTTACTAAATATCGTTAATAAACTGGATCATTTAAGTGATATTGGTTCTTTACCATAATTTATATGGGAGTAAATAGAGTGTGAACTATATCCCTGAGATAATGTTTTCTTCTCATACGTGGATTATGTTGCAATCTATTAAAGATTGTTAAATACAGTAAATTTGGAGAGGAATTGTAAAATGCATTATTGGAAAACTAAATGTTTAATTAGTCACCCAACACGTCAGTAGGTTTATAACATCAGTTCCAAATGAACAAATACATGGAATTTAAAAATATGAATACTCACAAAAACACAAATAAAACTTAAACTATGACATCTATTTGAATTTTAGTTTGCCAGATGACAAAGATGATTCTGATACATGCTTGAAAGAAGGGCTTTCATGTGTGATATGTTACTTTAAGCAAAAGAGTCCAAAATGTATTTAACTTGCATCAGTTAATATCATTGGTACATGAAAAGAAAAATCTAGCCTATGTCAAGTGAGACTATTGTAAATATAATTAGAAGTTAGTACATATTCTTAAGTGACATGTACCTTGAGAGGTGTGGTAGTGAATGTCGTAGAAGGAAAGAAGTAGTCAATGCAATTTCAAACAGATACCTACTAAAAGTTGACACATGAATTTGAAGCTAAACAAAACCAGAGTTATAAAGGTAGAGGATACATATTCTCTAAGAAACATTTAAAAAAAACCTTGAAATTCAGAAAAGAGAATTCAGCCAAATCATATATAAATAATATGAAAAATTTCTAATTGAGCTTATTTAAAGTAAATCTCTCATGCAAAGAGTTGACTCATTGGAAAAGACCCTGATGCTGGGAGGGATTGGGGGCAGGAGGAGAAGGGGACGACAGAGGATGAGATGGCTGGATGGCATCACTGACTCGATGGACATGAGTTTGAGTGAACTCCAAGAGTTGGTGATGGACAGGGAGGCCTGGCGTGCTGCGATTCATGGGGTTGCAAAGAGTCGGACACGACTGAGCGACTGAACTGAACTGAACTGAACTGAAAGTAAATTTCTCACCTATGTTAATTTCTATGTTTCTAGATCTTTTAATCAATGTTATCATTTATATTTCAAATTCAAGTGCATATCCTATTTGAATATTTATAGTGTTTAGAGGGTCAATCACACATGACTGGGTGATTATTCTAAAATTTTAGCATCACTAATTATTAGAGAAATATAAACTATAGTAACATATCACCTCACATGGTCAGACTGGCCATCATCAAATAAAGTGTATAAATAATAACATCTGGAGAGTGTGTAGAGAAAAGGGAAACTTCCCACACTGTTGGTGGGAATGTACAGCCATTAAGGAGAACAATATAGTGTGTCTTCTAAAATACTGAAACTAAAATAACTATATGACCCAGCAATCTCACTCCTAAGGCTATAGCCAAAGAAAACCGTAATTCAGAAGGATATATACACCGCAATGTTCACTGCAGCACCATTTACAAGAACCAGATCATGGAATCAACCTAAATGTCCAAGAAAGAGGAATGGAAAAAGAAGTTGTGGTACATATATACAATGGACTATTAGTCATAAAAAAGAACAAAATTCTGCCATTTACAGCAACATGGATTGACTTGAGATATTGTCATACTGATTGAAGTAAATCAGACAAAGAAAGATAAATATCACATGATATTACTTAAATGTGGAATCTAAGTAAAAGTGATATGAGAGTGAGAGTGAGAATGAAGTCGCTCAGTCATGTCCGACTCTTTGCGACCCCGTGGACTGTAGACCACCAGGCTCCTCCGTCCATGGGATTCTCCAGGCAAGAATACTGGAGTGGGTTGCCATTGCCTTCTCCAGGGGATCTTCCCAACCCAGGGATCGAACCCAGGTCTCCCGCGTTGCAGGCAGCCGCTTTAACCTCTGAGCCACCAGGGAAGTCCTTAAAGTGATATAAATAAACTTATTTAAAAAACTGAAGTATGGTCTCAAATGTAAAAACTTTTGGTTACCAGGGAATAAAGAAGGATAACTTCTTTAAGGAATAAAGAAGGAAAACTGGGAGATTAGAACTGACATACACACTTTGGTATATAGTAATAAAATAGACAAATAATAAGAAACTGTTGTATAGCACAAGGAGCTCTATGCAATACTCTGTAATGGCCTATATGGGAAAAGAATCTAAAAAGGAAAAGAAAAGAGTGGGTGTGTGTACATGTATAACTGACTCACTTTGCTGTGTTGTACACCTCAAACTAGCACTACATTGTGAATCAGCTATATTCCAATAAAAAAATTTATTTAGGATAAAAGTTTAAATACTGCAAGCCATGGATTTTTATGTACACTTGATCTGGATTATATATTGGATGATAGTACAAAATTGACATGAACAAGAAACAAAGAAGCAGTGATTTTAAAAAATCTAGAAAGGAAGGAAATGTTTCCATTAATGATAGAGGGAATTAACAAAGAGATTTTAGTAATTTATGATTCAAGTCTTTTAAAATATTGCTGCTGCTGCTAAGTCGCTTCAGTCGTGTCCAACTCTGTGTGACCCCATAGATGGCAGCCCACCAGGCTCCCCCGTCCCTGGGGTTCTCCAGGCAAGAAGACTGGAGTGGGTTGCCATTTCCTTTTCCATAAAATATTGCTAATATATTCTAAAAGTAGCGCAATTAATGTAGATAAACTATGAAGTTATAAATGGGATTATATATGTTTTCTCTGTAAATAACACACATACACCCATACTTACCTGAGTATATGAATTTGTCTATGAAATACAACTACTCTTATAAAAAACTTATCAAATACAATGGCAGAATAGTTGAAATAAAAGGCATTTATGTATTTACCATGTAGGTCCTTATCTTCAATAATTGCCATCTCAACGTCTTTTCCAGTAACTATTGTGCAGGTGAAAGGAACTTGAAGAAGAACACTTATCTCACCAAAAGACTCCTTCTCGTTAAGTCTACCCATATAAACAAGTTTCTGAATTTTTTTCTGTAATAGACACAGATAATGTTTAATGAAATTACTTTCACGTAATGGATAAATATTATTACCACCAGAAACATACTGTTCATAAATATTTTGGGTATATGGTATTTAAAATAAATTAGCATTTTCATGCAAATCAAGAGGACACTTATTTATACATATACTTAAATTTTATTAGAAAAATAGTAGATTGATAAGAGAATTTCAGCATATATAAAATAATTGAAAGCATCATAGTTTAGTGATCTACAAATTAAATGTTTTAATCCACCAAGATGTTTATGAAACCTTGAACTAATTCCATTTTTCAACATCCTAGGATACCATTTAGCAACCATAACTTAGTATACGTTGTTTGTATGAGGTAACTCTTTGAGACCCCGTGGACTGCAGTATGCCAGGCTTAATGTATGTCAAAAACCATCACAATATTGTAATTACCCTCTAATTAAAAAATAAAATATAAAAAAAAAAAGATTATTACAATTCATCCTATCTGCTGATTATCAGTTCAGCTCAGTTCAATCACTCAGTCATGTCCAACTCTTTGCAACCCTGTGAACTGCAGCATGCCAGGCTTCCCTGTCCATCACCAACTCCCGGAGTTTGCTCAAACTCATGTCCATTGAGTCGGTGATGCAACCATCTCATCCTCTCTCACCCCTTTTCCTCCCACCTTCAATTTTTCCCAGAATCAGGGTCTTTTCCAATCTGTCAATTCTTCAAATCAGGTGGCCAAAGTATTGGAGCTTCAGCTTCAGCATCCATCATTTCAATGAATTCAGGACGGATTTCCTTTAGGATTGACTGGTTGGATCTCCTTGCTGTCCAAGGAACTCTCAAGAGTCTTCTCCAACACCACAGTTCAAAAGCATGAATTCTTCAGCACTCAGCTTTCTTTATAGTCCAACTCTCACATCCATACATCTACTGGAAAAACCATAGCCTTGACTAGACGGACTTTTGTCGGCAAAGTAATGTCTCTGCTTTTTAATATGTTGTCTACTTTGGTCATAGCTTTTCTTTCAAGGAGCAAGTATTTTTTTTAATTTCATGGCTGCAGTCACTGTCTGCAGTAATTATGGAGCCCAAGACAATAAAGTCCATCATTGTTTCTATTGTTTGCCCATCTATTTGCCATGAAGTGATGGGACTGGATGCCATGATCTTCTTTTTTGAATGTTCAGTTTTAAGCCAGGTTTTTCACTCTCCTCTTTCACCTTCATCAAGAGATTCTTTAATTCCTTTTTTGCTTTCTGCCATAAGGGTGGTGTCATCTGCATAGCTGAAGTTATTGATATTTCTCCTGGAAATCTTGATTCCATCTTTGCTTCATCTCAGCATTTCACATGATGTACTCTGCATATAAGTTAAATAAGCTGGGTGACAATATACACCTTGATGTACTTGATGTACTCCTTTCCCAATTTTGAACCAGTCCATTGTTCCATGGCCAGTTCTAACTGTTGCTTCTTGATCTACAAACAGGTTTCTCAGGAGGCCAGTAAGGTGGTCTGATATTCCCATCTATTTAAGAATTTTGCACAGTTTGTTGTGATCGACACAGTCAAAAGCTTTAGCGTAGTCAGTGAAGCAGAAGTAGATGACTTTTCTGGAATCCCCTTGTTTTTTCTATGACCCAATGGATGTTGGCAATTTGATCTCTGATTCCTCTGCCTTTTCTAAATCCAGTTTGAACTAGAACTTGCCTATTCTAGAACTTCATAAAATTGACATCATACAGAATGTATTCTTCTGAGTTTCACTTTTTTGCCCAATCTAATGCTTCCAGATCCATCCATATTCTTGTGTGCATCAGAGGTTCTTTTGGCTGAGGCATGACATTCCAGTGAAGGAGAACACCACAGTGTTTCTCTTCATTTCACTGGCAATGGGCATTTAAATTGTTACTTACTTTTTGACATGTGAAGCTTCACGCAAGACTTTTGGTAAATGTAGATTTTATTTCTCTTGAGTAAATATTTAGAGTGGGATTACTGGGTCATATGTTAAGTATAGTTTAACCAATCTGATATGCTTATCAAAGTATTTTTTTGTGGTTTTAATCTGCATTTCTTTGATAAATAATGTCAAGAATCTTTTAATGTGCTTCTAGGTCATTTCTAAGTCTTACAACTCAACATAACTTACAATTTATTTTACATATTATAGCTCAGTAACAAGAAGAAAATAAATGCAATGAAAATTAGTTAAAAAAATTGAACAGCTGTTTCACAAGACAATAATAAATGACCAAGAAACACAAGAAAAACATGTTTAATATCTCCTATTTTTTAAAGTAGATTAATCAGTTAAAAAGAATACATACATTTAAAACTTACCACTTTTCTTGATTGTGGTTTTGAAAATCCTATGATATTTCTATAAATCTTACAATATCCAGAATTAATATAAGCCACAAAAGAGATTATATTTCCACTTTCCACGATCACTGTAAACAAAAGAGATAATTCACTGTTTCACATAAGTTTCTAGAAGATATTATTTTAGTTACTAGGACAATAAAAGTTGGCATGTTTAATTCAACAACTATTAATAGTAAACTTCTTAATGAATGACAGTATACAGGCAATGCTTGTTATATGAAAAATTTATGTCAGATATTTATACGAGCACCTAAAATAGAAATAAACATTGACAAGAATTTGGTACGGTTTGCTAGTAAACTGTGTGGTGGAGGAGAGGAAGAGGAGTTTGGGGCAAGCCCCAGTTGTAGCATTTGATGATTTCCATGGTGCAGATATTCATGCCATGACTTGTTTCAAACTGCCAGTGATTTAACAACTGTCTCAAAAAAGAAAAAACGGAGAAAAATCTGTGAATATTTAACATTTAGAGCTTCAGAGCTCAAAGTGTATAATAAAAAAAGGAAGTAAAAGGTTATTTGTCACAAGTCATTTATTTTGCTTGAATAAAAATTTATGTAACTCTTCTACTGTTTTATACATTGTTTATTAAATAATAACAGTATAAAGTTATCTTCAAACATCAGAGCATAATACAGCTATGGACTTATGTGTAAATTGTATAGACATGGGAATTTTTTCATAGACACAACAACTAAAAAAAGTAAAGAGTAGCCTTTTGCCAAAATGTGATATGATAGCAGACATTGTTTTACTTCTTTTAATCAATCAATATACATAAAGAAAAGCATAGAGTCTTCTGGCAATGTTATAGTTAAGAGAAGGATACACTTAAGCCGATACTAAAGAAGCCCACATTCTTAACTTTTCGAGCAGCACTATCATAAATCTTTTCTTGAAAGTCAAGCCTTATATAGAATATAGAGAAGCGTGTATAATATCAAAGAGAATGGAGATCAGCTTGTCTTTGTATTAAAGGCAACAACGGAAAAGCTGAACCACTGCAGTAAAACCTATGAGGCAACCTCCCTCCTTAGAGGGGACAGTTGCCGCCTGAGTAATTGTCTATAGTCTCTATACTAATCAGAGAAAATGTTTATCTTAATGAAGACAACACAGCAAAACCCTTTTCATCTATGTAAGCAGGCTGAATTTAATGACATTACAAAAATATGTCTCATTACACTTAAATAAGACATTTTAGATACTTTTTGACTAGGAACAGAATTGCACCTACTGCCTGTAAAGATTCAACACCTCTCTCTTGTGTTTCTTAATTTTAATCGTTCAGCCTTTGATCCTGCTTCACATTGCAAAGAACTTACGCCATGATGTCAAGATAAATGTTGCCATCTCCATACCTTTTCCTCTTGGGTTACACAGAAAATGATGAACAACATAGAAATATCCAAAGGATTATAATACAGTTTTAAGTGAAAAGATTTAGTCACGGACTACATAGGAGGAATTTTATTCGTTATTATTTGAAGGTAATATTCAGGAAATAAAGTTTATTTGTATTTCAAACTTAGGCTTTTAAAGAGCCTCATCAAAACTCACACTCATATTCTAAAACCTGAAATTATTAGATCATTGTGAAAAGAGGAAACCTGATTTTATCTTAAAGGTAAATAAGAAAGGGAAGAAAATCAGAAGGGTTCATAGAAAGGGAGCATCAGGTATTGTTCTTTTCCTTCTTGTTGTTTATTATCTACCAGAGAATAGTAAAAAAAAAAATCTAATAAAATAATTTTATTCCAATTTTCAGGTCAGTTAGAAGAAGTCATGATAAGAAAGATAATTCCCAGCTGGCTATTAGAATCAGCACTGGAACAGTTAAGGTCTCAGTTTAGATGGGAACTAGTGATTAGAGATTGTTAAAGGACACCTTCTTAATTAAGATAAGCTCAAGTCCATTAGCCTAACAGACCAAAACACAGTTTTGTATCAGAGGATCAGTAAGACTGATGCACCTCTAGCAGAACACACATTAGCTGAATGGATACCAGTTCTTGTAAAACTTGATTACTAGGAAAACAACAATATTAAAGAAACAAATGCTAGCAAGTGCTACTTTTAAACTTTACTTTAAATTTGGGGAAATATTTTTTAACATGTTTTCCTTATGAATATACTTTTTTGCTGTTGCAATGTTGCTAACAAAAATCTTGGTTAGAAACGACTTTGTATTTACAAATGCTGAGTATTTCTGTAAGGGTCCATACTAATGAAACTTTAACCAATATTAAACACTACCTCTTTATTATTTGAAAATCTATATTTATACTCATATAAGAATACTTACGGCTAAGTGGAAACAAATATTGAATAGAAATATGTGTCAGAAAAATTGATCGCTGACTAATTTCCTAATATACTACACCTTCTGAATTTATGCCAGGTTAAAATAGGTCATTATTCTAAAGTATGAGCACTATGTGTAAAATTCTCTCATGCAAGTTAAGTACTTGTCACATTACATAGAAATAAAAATAAGTGAGCATTTCTCTAATCTCACAAGTATGAGATTTGGGGGAAAAAAGGTTATATTAATTATTGATGGAGAAAATTCAGAGAAGTATGGGTGGAAGAAATTTTAAATTTTGAACATGCCTCAGAAACTATTCCAGGAAAAGAATTTGTGTGCTTAGTTGCTTAGTTGTACCCGACTTTTTGTTGACCCCGTGGACTGTGGCCCGCCAGGCTCCTCTGTCCATGGGGATTCTCCAGGCAAGAAAACTGGAGTGGGTTGCCATGACCTCCTCCAGGGGATCTTCCCCAACCCAGGGATCAAACCCAGGTCTCCTGCATTGCAGGCAGATTCTTTACCGTCTGAGCTACTAGGGAAGCCTCTCCAAGAAAAGAATTTACTAATATAATGAAATGATTTATAGAATCATTTCACAGAAAGTAACAGAATATGATTGGTTGCTCATTAAAAATTAAGATAAATGAAGAAGGTCCAGACTTGATGTTAGATTCCCTGAACCCTCCTCTCTCCTCCACATTCTTGCTCCTTTTTCCCTTTTCCTCCCATTCCATGCTCCAAGGTAGGACAAATATTGTTGCTTAGAGCTTTTTACTGATGCTGAAGCTGAAACTCCGATACTTTGGCCACCTGATGCGAAGAACTGACTCATTTGAAAAGACCCTGATGCTGGGAAAGATTGAAGGCAGGAGGAAAAGGGGATGACAGAGGATGAGATGATTGGATAGCATCACTGACTCGATGAACATGAGTTTGAGCAAACTCTGGGAGCCGGTGATGGACAGGGAGGCCTGGTGTGCTGCAGTCCATGGGGTCACAAAGAGTTGGACACGACTGAGCAACTCAACTGAACTGAGAGCCTTTTAAAAGTCAGGGCAGAAGAGATTATGGGGATTTGATGGCCAGCCAGATAGCCAAGACACACTCACCTACACTCACCACGTCTTTCTTCGGCTCTCCCCCTCTCAATGCAGTCTACTGTGATAGGTCATCCTACAGTTTAGCCCTCTCTTTGCCAGCTCTCTTACCCTATTCTCTTTTTCCTCATGGTTTTGTTATTATCTAACATGCTAATTCACTCATTTATTTCTTGTGCTTATTGTGTGTTATGTCCTTTAACCACTAGGATGCAAGCTCCATCAAGACAAGGATCTTTATCTTTACCTTTCATTCATGCACCTACTTGCAAAGTGGTCATTCAATAAATATTTTATGGACAAATGCAACATCTCAATATTGAATTGCAATTTTCTCAAAAAGTCAACTGAGCACAAGAGGAAGCTCATAGCATGGTGCCTTAAGTTTTTATGAAACCAAGCATCATGACTAAAAATTTTGGATGAAATGTTTTTAAGTATATGAGGTGGTACTAGGCAAAAACAAACAGACAAAAACACCAACCTCAAAAGCTAGAAATAAAAAGAGAGTGCAGTCACAGGATAAAGAAAGCCCTAGAGCCAGTGGCAAAGTCTGTCTGAGAGATTAGACATGCACATCCTCCTTCATAAAACCCCCAAGAGCAATATTCTTGTGGGGTGAACTGGAAAAATCCCACCTTACAGAGAGAGTTCCTGAAGATATTTTCCTCTTCTAGTTGTGGTACTATATGACTGGAAAAAGAAAAGAGAAAATCTGTCTGAAAATTCTTAACCATAGCTCATGGTATTGGGAGTAATGTCTACACCATCTATAAGGTACCAAACATTGATTTTTAAATTATAAAGTTGTTTTGCAACTCTAAATCCCCAGGAAAAAATTCTTTCTGAATAAATTCATGCATATCCAGGTTTCAAAAGAGTCCCACAGATATGAAAATACTATTTTAGGGACACTGAGCCCTTAATAAAATATGTATTACTAGATACATTAGCCGACGAGCTTCATTAATTATAGCCACCATAGTATTAAACTATATTTATATATACATATGTTATAAACATAACTATACGTATATTTAAGTCATGCTTCCCATTAGCTTACACAGTTATTGTTTCTTACATGAACTATGAATTGTTGGCTTAAGAAATGGAAGCATTGCTATTAATGTAACAAAAGAGAAAGTTTTGTAGAAAGAACTAACATTTAACGGAAGGTCAGTTACATTTATGGTTCCACAGTCAGAATAAATCAAGCTTCATAATTACCATACTTAGAATTTTTATTCCACAAAAGTAGTCGTAAGTAAGCAAATATGGGTCAAGTACCAGAATATTTCTTTCTATGCAGCAGGGGTCGATCATCAAAGAATTTAGGTGACATTACCAATGATTGACTATATGCTAAGCAAACAAATATTTAAAAAAAAAAATTTCAAATAACATAAAAAATGTAATTTGTCATCTTCCAAAAATATTTCCGATTCATGGATATCATTATTCTTTCTTTTGCTTAGCACTGTGATGAATCTTGTTGCATATCTGTGTGTGTGTGTGTGTGTGCACATGCATACATGTCTGTGTTTAGCCTGACATTTGGAATCAAATTCTATTTTCAATTGAAATGGCAAAATGAACTTATTTCATAGAGTTTTTTAGAGGACTGAAGAGTTAATCTAAATTAATCTGCAAGAAAGAGTACTTTATAAATATCACTAAATTAATAGAAGAAAATTATTTTCATATTAAACAGTTTCTTCATTTTCACCTGACAATCATATTAAAATATTTCAACCATAAATTATAATCATTGTAATTGTCCATTTCACAAGGATGCACTGATTAGCAACTTCATTCTGACACTACATAATCATCTACATTGATTTCAGTTAAATTACTTAAGCAATATTGTATTAGAGATGAATAATCATGTACTAAATGGACTGGTCAAGGAAGAACATGAATAGTATGATGCATTTATAATTTATACCTAGGCACCATTTATACCTAGATGATAATTAAATTTGTTCATTGCTTGAAATAATGATTTACCTCATTAACTTCACAATAATTAATTTATTTCAAGATATATTCCACTTTGTATATCTTAATGTAGTCTAGACTAGTGTTACTGATGATCCAGCTTCATTTTTGTATACATTATTATGATGAGAAAAAAGTGTGAATTTGTTATTTGTAACATTTTTCAAACAACTTTAAAAAATGTGATAAATCCTATTTTCATTTTTTAATGGAATATTATTGTTTAAATTAGATTTTATAAACTTTTTAATTAATCTTCTTTTACAATATCATTTGTTTATTCCTCTGAAACTATTTTTTCCTCTTAATCACATTATTTTCACATGTTAAACAACTCAATATAAATTGCATACCCGTACCCATTATTGCTATTTCTAGTTTCAAGTTAATAACTGGGTTTCCCTGGTGTCTCAAAGGGTTAAGAATCCACCTGCAATGCAGGAGACCCGGGTTCCATCTCTGAGCTGGGAAGATCCCTGAAGAGGGAATGGCTACCTACGCCAGTATTCTTACCTGGGGAAGTCCATGGACAGAGGAGGTGCAGGCTATAGTCCATTTCCATCTTAAGTAACTTCTGTAGCATACTTTCAGGTTAAATAGCTTATTGAACTTCCTCCCATGTGTGCAGATTATTTTCTAACACTTTTGTCAAAGTTTCCTTTTTTATTTTATCAAATATATTCAATATACCCAAAACCTAATTCTTACCCTATGCCATGTTTGAATTTTAGAACTGGTAGAGGCTGATTAATACATTCTAACATGATAAGTTAACAAATTTGTTTTTCTAACAACATTTTTATTTTAAAAATGACTTGCCTTTCCCCTCTGATACATGATACATCCTCCGTTATATACTATATATTATTCTCCTGCACACTGGGTTTTTTTTTATACACTAATGGTCTAAATGAAATGAAAAAGTTGTTTGAGGTTTTATAAGAAATAAATTTACAGCATGTGTCAAAATTCTTTAACATTTTAGACACATTGATGAAATGGATCTAATTGTAAGAATTTTTCTTAAGGAAATAATCAGGTATTTAAATATATAAGTAGACAAAACTGTACGTATTATATGTATACATAAAATATATTTTATGCAACTTGAAAGTCAATAGGGAAATGCTTAAATAAAACATGATAATCCATTGAATATATTATATCATGCTTCCATTAAAATTCAAGGGGCTTCCCTGATTGCTCAGCTGGTAAAGAATCTGCCTGCTATCCGAATTGCAGGAGACCCCAGTTTGATTCCTAGGTTGAGAAAATCTGCTGGAGAAGGGATAGGCTACCCACGCCAGTATTCTCAGGCTTCCCAGAGTGGCTCAGATGGTAAAGAATTTGCCTGCAATGCCAGAGACCTGGATTCAGTCCCTGTGCTGGGAAGATCCCCTGGAGAAGGGAACATCCCCTGGAGACAGGAATGTTCTGGCCTGGAGAATTCCATGGACTATATAGTTGCAAAGAGTTGGACACGACTGAGCAACTTTCACGTCATTTCACTTCTTCACTAAAATTCATAACTTTAGAAACTGTTCCTGATGTGGAATATGCTAATTTTATAAAAGCCAGTGGAAATGAGTTCATTAACTCTATAATATTTAACTTTGGTTGAAAATATGCAAAAACTGTTTGCTTCTGAATTAAAAATCTGGCAAAATATAGGAAAAGCTTGATGACTGTAACAGTCAATGTTTGTAAGTATAAATTATGCTTTGTAATATTCAGTATACAAGTATATAATAAATGTAGACATTGCTTATATATTATTTCATTATTACATTAGATAAAACATTTTTAAAAATAAATGTTTTTAGCAACTGATTTATAATGTGGTCTCTGGTAGAGGTATACCATAATTACAGAATAAAAATAAGTTGGTTTTCAGCAACATGGTATAATAACAAACCCAAGACCCTCCTTCCTCTCGCAGAGACACTGATTCCACACCAATCCATAGACCAAGTCTATTTGCCAGAAGTCCAGAAACTAAATAAGAGTCTCTTGTCAGCCAGGTAAGCACAAAACCAGCCATATCAAAGCTGGTTAAAAAAACACCCATGGAACACACTTGTCATCGTCTCCCCATCACTCCCTCCCCCAGCACAACTCCACAGGATCAGGAGAAAATTACTGCTTCTGATTTCTGTCCAGGGAGGGAGAGAGAAGGCTGGACTGTATGTCCAAAGCTTTGAACTTTCAGGGGAACTTCCTGAGCCATTGGATTCCGCCTTGCTTCTCTGAGAGCACAGATAGAGCTTTATCTAGATGCCTGGGGACCTCTGAGAACAAATAAGAGCTGAGTAGCATGTTCCCCAGAACATGCGTGGTGCAGCAAAGTCCAAAACAGCTTGTGGCCTCTCCCTCAGGGGAGAGAGAAGAGTGAGGCAGGCATCACCGCTCCGGCTTTTCCGTGTGCTGCCTGATTTGCATCTTGTCTGAAACTGAGCACTGACGGGAACAGGGTGCCAGGTTGAGATCCACTGAGAACAAACACTTCCCTGCGTGTCCCAGAGTCTGCAGTACGACATACAGACAGTATGCAGCAGTCCTGACTGGGACTTGGCAAACCTCTTCAACAAGGAGATTAAACACACAAGACCAGAGAAAATGCATTCCCGGAAAAGGCTTCAGAGATCGCTAGTATATCTAGCTAGGCTGACTGAAGAAGGTCCTCCCTGTGCAGAACTATGTCACAAAGACTGGGAGAAGAATGGTTTTTCACATTCCAAAGTTCTGACAGAAGATATCTAGACATACAAAAAGCAGGGAAATATGGGACATTCAAAGAAACAAATTAAATCACAAGAAAATGATCCTAAAGAAATGAAGAAATGTGAATTAACAGAGAATTTAAAATAGCCATCATAAATAGGTTCAGTAAATTAAAAGAGAGAACAGACATGTAAATAATTGACATCAAAAAAATTCTGTAGAGGAACTGAATAAAAATTCTAGAACTGAAGAATTAAAATAACTGAATTGAAAAATTCACTGTAGGGACTTAGCTTTTGACTAGCCATAAGAAAGAATCGGCACACTTGAAGACAGGACTTTGAAAATTATTGAGGCTTAAGAGCAAGAAATTAAGGAGAAGAAAAAGGATAAAAAAAACAAAAAAAACAAGAGTAAGAAAAGTGAAGAGAATGTAGCGGATTGCGGGACATCATCACATAGTACAGCATACGCGTTATATGAATCCCGGAAGAGAAAAGAAAGGGTCAGGGAACCTTTGTTACATATGCATCCCATAAACTAGTAGAAAGAGAACATTTGTAAGTAGGAACATGGAAAACATAAATAAAGCAAATCAAATTTCTAGAGATGAGAACTAAAGTATCTGACATGAAAAATACACAACCTACACGGTAGACACTACAGACACAATGATTAGTCACTTAGAAGATATGATGATGGAAATTATCCAAAATGAAGTGGAGAAGGAAAAAAAAAGAGGATCAGACATGTATACACAGACACACAGAGAACAGAGCACACTGAGCCATGGGACAGGCTTAATCCATCTAGTACATGTTATTTGCATACCCAAAAAAGACTGAGCGAGCACTTTAACAAATGACATCCAAAATATCCCACACTTAATTAAAACTAATATTCCACCTCATAATAGCAAAATATACATTGGTTACACGTATGCATGGAACACATACTACATAGACCTTATTCTGGGCCATATAAAAAGTCTCAATAAGCTTCACTTCAGTTCAGTCGCTCAGTCGTGTCTGACTCTTTGCGATCCCATGAATCGCAGCACACCAGGCCTCCCTGTCCATCACCAACGCCCGGAGTTCACCCATACTCACATCCATCGAATCAGTGATGCCATCCAGCCATCTCATCCTCTGTCGTCCCCTTCTCCTCCTGCCGCCAATCCCTCCCAGCATCAGGGTCTTTTCCAATGAGTCAACTCTTCGCATGAGGTGGCCAAAGTACTGGAGTTTCAGCTTTAGCATCATTCCTTCCAAATCCCAGGGCTGATCTCCTTCAGAATGGACTGGTTGGATCTCCTTGCAGTCCAAGGGACTCTCAAGAGTCTTCTCCAACACCACAGTTCAAAAGCATCAATTCTTTGGCCCTCAGCCTTCTTCACAGTCCAACTCTCACATCCATACATGACCACAGGAAAAACCATAGCCTTGACTAGACTGACCTTTGTTGGCAAAGTAATGTCTCTGCTTTTGAATATGCTATCTAGATTGGTCATAACTTTCCTTCCAAGGAGTAAGTGTCTTTTAATTTCATGGCTGCAGTCACCATCTGCAGTGATTTTGGAGTCCCCAAACATAAAGTCTGACACTGTTTCCACTGTTTCCCCATCTATTTGCCATGAAGTGATGGGACTGGATGCCATGATCTTCGTTTTCTGAATGTTGAGTTTTAAGCCAACTTTTTCACTCTCCACTTTCACTTTCATCAAGAGGTTTTTTAGTTCCTCTTCACTTTCTGCCATAAGGGTGGTGTCATCTGCATATCTGAGGCTCTCAATAATGAGCTTAAAGATATTTAAATCATACAAAATATGTGCTTTAACTAAAACAAAATTAAATTTAAAATTATTAACCTGCAAAATCTAAAATATTTTTAAGTTTAATAACATATTTCCTAGGAATGGGTGAAAGAGGAAAAATAAAGAAAATTAGAAAGCATTTTGAAAGATGAAAACAAAAAGAGTAACATACCAAAATTTGCATAAGCATCCAAAGCAGGACTTAGAGGGAATAACATTAAGTGGCAATATTAAAAATGAAAAAAAATCTCAAATCAGTAGCCTCAGCTTCTGGCTTAAGATACTAAAAGACTGAATTAAAGTCAAAATACACAGGAGAAAGGAACTAATAAAGATAGGAGTACAAGTCAATGAAAAAGAAATCAGAAAAATGACAGGGAAAATAGATGAAAATCAAAGTTGTTTCTTTGAGAAGATTAATAAAATTGAGATATCCCTATCCAGGCAGTCACAAACACACAAAAAACACCCTCTGCTCAAAGTGTGATTATTACCCCATTTTACAAAGGAGAAAATAAGGCACAGAGAAGTTACATGATTTACTCAAGGCCTCACAATTAGAAAGTGTACAGGCAGGATTGAAACCCAGATTATCTTTCTTCTGCAGCTATTCTTTTAAATATATATTAAATATATATTTACAAATTCATATCAATATTTAATTAGCTGTATCAAATATAAATATTATATACAAAGTAATAATTACCCACCGTCTGGCCCTTTTTCACTTTTCAGTGTATCTTGTATATCATTATGCATTTGTACATTTATTTGTACATATACAGATGCATAATGTACTTTATGATCATACATTATTCATCTGTATATGCTTCATTCTTTATATTGGGAAGATCCCCATTATACAAACGTTCCCTAATTTATTAACCAGCCCATTATTGATGGATATTTGCTTTCTAAAGCAAAAAAAAATTGTTGCACATATATCTTTGAATAAACAAGTGCACATTTACTGGTAGTATATATTTTTAGAAGTAGAAATTATTAATATAAAGATTGTTATGTTTTTATAGATTTTTGCCAGATTAGTCTTGAAGCATGTCGAACCAAGTGATATGCCTACCTAAAAGCACATAAGATTCTTGTTTTCCAATCCTAGAAAATCTTTGTTAATGAAATTTTGAATGATTGTCAATCAAATAGAAAATGTCAATTACATAAAATTGAATTTTCAAAACGATGAGCAAAGGTGAATGATAAGAATTGTCTTTTCATTCTCCTTTCTTCATTTCCTCTCCCTCTCTTTCTACCCACCAGAGATTTTACAATTAATTGGTTAAGAGCCATTTTATATTAGGAATCACTTTTCTCAGGTGTACAACATTTTTATCAGCTTGCTTTTATGTATTAATACCTATGAATCACACTGCCATGCAGAATACTGAATTTTTATTATTCTAGGATTAATATTTCAATTTTAATTTTGAAATTTTAGTTTCAAAAAGATAATTTACATGTTTCTTTAGCCATGCTTAAAAGAGCATCTTCCACCAAAAGTTAGGAAGTAAATTTGCCAGTGTTCCCTTATAATGGTGCTATGACATCCTAGTTTACACAGAGGCTTTTAATCCACCTGAATGCATTTGTCTCATTTTAATACTTGTCCAACAATCAGGCATTTAATAAACTATCTTTTCCCTAATCTTTTGAAACAACACCTCTGTATTATATTAAATTGCCATATTTTTCCTATTTCCTTAGTATTTCAAACAATCTGCTTACCAAATGAAATATTTGATTTACATTACATTCTCAAAAATGACAGAATGATCTTCTTGCATACTGCATATATGTGAATCTTATGTGTGTATCTATGTGTTTAATTCAATCTCTAATGAAAATGCAACATTCAAAAAATGAAGATAATGGCATCGGGTCCCATCACTTCATGGCAAATAGTTGGGGAAACAATGGAAACAGTGACAGATTTTATTTTGGGGGGCTCCAAAATCACTGCAGATGGTGACTGCAGCCATGAAATTAAAAGACGCTTGCTGCTTGGAAGAAAAGCCATGACAAACCTAGACAGCATATTAAAAACAGAGGCATTACTTTGCCAACAAAGGTCCATCTAGTCAAGGCTATGGTTTTTCCAGTAGTCATGTATGGATGTGAGAGTTGGAGCATAAAGAAAGCTGAGTGCCAAAGAATTGGTGCTTTTGAACTGTGGTGTTGGAGAAGGCTCTTGAGAGTCCCTTTACTGCAAGGAGATCCAACCAGTCCATTCTAAAGGAGATCAGCCCTGGGTGTTCTTTGGAAGGAATGATGCTAAAGCTGAAACTCCAGTACTTTGGGCACCTCACGCTAAGAGTTGACTCATTGGAAAAGACTGATGCTGGGAGGGATTGGGGACAGGAAGAAAAGGGGATGACAGAAGATGAGATGGCTGGATGGTATCACTGACTCAATGGACGTGAGTTTGAGTGAACTCCGGGAGTTGGTGATAGACAGGGAGGCCTGGTGTGCTGCGATTCATGGGGTCGCAGAGTCGGACATGACTGAGCGACTGAACTGAACTGGACTGAACTGAAAGGAACATTGGAGAGACTGAATAACAGCATCAACGTTGGTATAATCTACTCCATGAAAATTTAATCAAATTAACTATTTTTAGGCATGTTAAAATATTCACATTTTTATTACATGTACCTCTGGTATCAGCAAGGATCTCACTAATATTCTAGAAGAAGCTGCCACTAAATATGATCAGTCTTCTAAAAAAAAAAAAAAAAACCAGACAGGAAAATGCAAGATACAAAATGGAAGGGAAGATTTTTGTCTTGGTGAGTATTACTCAAATTATTTCTATTGCTGACATATCTTTTCTAACATCATTATATAATAAAAGTAAATGAACTATTAAAAATGTTATATTTTTAACTAACTTATTTTTTACATCTCTTACCACTTATTTAACAAAAAATAATTTTTAAACCTGTATTATTCTAGTTAAGAGAACATTACAACAAAATATAAGGTATCAGTGCTCCCTATGATAAAAATATCACTTTCTTCTCAAAGACATCCCAGGTGAATGAGTGGCTGAGGTAGTTTGTTAAGTAATATTCTTGAGGTTCACACACATTAAAAACTATTTATATCACTTTCATGATTGAAAGATTTGTCCAAGTATTACATATTATATTTCTACTCTTTAAAACTATGTCTTAAATATTCATAAATGCATGAATAAATTAAGGAGCCAAAGTACTTCTTGAGAATAACTGCTTAAGCATATAAAATTGTTCTGTGTAAAATACTTGAATAATTATTGTCACCTTATTCAAACACATCATTCATTCTTGAATAGCAACCCAAATTTGATTTATACTTTATATTTTATGGTAAATATTATTTCCAGATAGGTTTCAGCAACATTTTCTAAAATAATATTTGTCAAGCAAACATAAGTGGATTAATATTAATATAGTATGTGTAAAAAGAAGGAAATCTCTCAAGTTCAATAACGGTCTTGTCTAAAATAGAATTTAGGTACACGGTATTTTAGTATAAAACCTATCCAAACTTTCTGAGTGAAGAATTTGCTTTATGTTAAAATAAACATTGGAAAATGGCATTTTCCTCATAAACATGGTTAAAATTTAAATAATGCATAATTCAAAAAACGAAAGCATGCCATTCAAGAACTTCAGGCAGAACTGTTATAGCCTTTAAGCATAAACGTATATGTGCATATTTTTCTCAGGGCAATTATTAATGTCATTGCTCTATGAGTGTGTGTGCTCAGTTGCTCAATTGTGTCCTGCTCTTCGTGATCTAGTGGATTGTAGCCCACTATGCTTCTTTTTACATGGAATTTTCCAGACAAGCTGTAACTGTCTCCTAAATGCTTCTGCAAAATGTGGGAGCCTAAAGAGATCAGGAGAGAAACAGGTTCGACATGTCTGCGCTCTACTGATCCAAGATTTGTCTTGTTTCAACAAAGGACTTTTATGGAGTACTATTATCTGAAACGTCTAAGTCTTGTAAAGTCCTAGATTGAATAAAAATATATAAATAACACTTTTATTAAAGTTTGAAAAACAACATATGGACTTACGAGTAATTGCTCATGTGGTTGTCATTGGCTGTAGACATGCAAAAACATTAAAATAGGAAATAAGAATACTATAGTCACAGGTAGATTAAGCCCCTAAGTCTTAATTTTCTTTCTTTTTACAAGCAATGTAAATATCCACTGTATTTCACAGAAGTTGAAGACCTGATCATTTTGTGATTAACTAGTAGTTTGGGAAATCTTGAATAAACAGTTGGTTGGGATCCAAAATGTGTAACAATACCACTGATATAAATTCAGTAGTGCTAATATTTAAAGAGTCAAAACTAATCATGTGGTTATTGTCCCAAAAGAATATAGGAGGTTGTGCATATGTAACTCACACATAGTCATGAAAAATAGATTTACCAAAAAAAAAAAGTATGAACTTGTTAAAATTAGATTATTATCTCAAAGCACTGATATGGTTCTTCAAGAAGATTAAGTTTTGGGTTTGCAAGAATATTCATTCAAGTTTTCCTATAAGCTGTTACAGAAAAACCTGAACAAACTTTTTGGCCAACCCAATACAAGAGAGTAACTTGCTTTAAAGAAAAATGAGAAAAGTCTTCCAGTAACACTCAGTCCAAGAGATAGTCTAGGTGATAGATACAGATTTTTGCTTTGTTGAAACTATGGAAGCTTACAAGTTTCTTCTTTTAAAAAGAATGAGCAAGAATCATTTTAGTGACTTCAGAAAATTCATGCAGGGGATTACATTTTGTGAAGCAATATGAAGGCAGTTGCAAATATAAATACATGAAGCAATATCGCCAGAAACATGGCCTCTGAGAAATTTAGAGGAAAGTTTGTAATTTTAAGAACCAAACCTAATAGCACAATACCTCTTCTTAGGCACCAGGAAATGACAGGTCTATGAGGCTATAGCAGGATGCAGAAGCAGAAGTGGTTTGGAACCGTGAAGGCAGAGAAGACAAAGCATAGCTGGGCCGCACTGGAGGTGGCGCTTTCACGACTTCTGCCTGAGTGCTGCACAAACGCTTTAAAGAACGTTGTGTAATACCACACTTCCACTTGGATAAAGCATGTACTTTTGTTGTCTCAACAGCACCGTAGAAACACACTTATCCCCTTTGGCATTCCATGTAGTTCTAGGAGGACTTTACCATTTTCCAGAGGCAAGACTGTGATCCAGATCCAGCTGAACAATAAATTCCAACCCTAGCCAGAGTGAGTTGTTCCGAGAGCACGTGAGACTCAAGCTTAGCAGTGAGTCATACCAGATTTTTCCTGGAACAATCAGAAAAAGGACTTGTTCACAGGGATTGTTGGCTGTGATGAAAATGCATCCTGTAGTTATTTTTTGCCGTAATATGGGAACCATGGTAGAGAAGAAAATGAAGAGAAAGCAAAACTGAATAAAGGACCAAAACAAATAATCACAGTGAATTTAGTTCAGATCTTGGGTCCAGTTGTTTCTGAAAGATAAGTTCCTAAGCTTCCTAGTTATGTTTCGTTTTGTTGTTTCTCATTCTTGATTTACTGAGTCTGACTTCTGTAATGAAAATGCAAAAATACCCAATAAAATATACTAAAGTTAGAATCCCTAAAGTCTTCCTGTTAGGCTCTGATCACTTAAATTTTTAGCAAAAGTTCTCTTAACCAGACTCCATTTAATATATGACAAGTTAAATGTCTCTGTAAACATAACACATGCCCTTGTCTCATTGAATATCTACAGCTAATCAGTGGCACTTCAATAGCCTCATGGCCTTCAATTACCATCATGTGAGTTGTATTCTTGACAACAGTCAATTGTGTTTGTTAAGAAATGCTGTTCATATTATTTGTATTTGTCATTGTAATTAAAATTTTAATTCAAATATTAAACTAAAAAATATTTTACACATGAAAGAGTTCATATTTCTATGAAATCTAAAGATGAATCTATCAGAAGGTGAATCTACCAGAAAGGACTAATAACTGTGAGTTGCAAACTAAAATATTCTAGCTATAAGATTTTATTTTTTGTTCTTCTTTAAATGACTTGCTAGCAGAATTCATGCAAGTTAAAAAAAAAATAAACCATACACATCTCTAATGCGGATCCATTTTCAAAGAGGCCTTATTCCTCCATCAAAACATGAGACATACATGGCAACCATTTCAAATAAAATAAAGGCTTAATCTACCAACGAGTCATTTATATGACTCTAATTTTATTTCAGTTAAGTTGCCATTTACTGATACTAACATACCAGTACATTTGTAAATTTTTAGCCTCTTAGAAGTTAACATGTCTAGCTTTCAATTTAGCAGTAAACAATTTTAAAAATATTTTTTTAAGTTCTTTACTATGGATTCTAAATGCAATGAGGACAGACAGTTCTGGGTATTATATGACTGGGTATTAATGGGTATTAATGATTCTACAGAGTTCTGGGTATTATATGTCGTATGTACTTGCAGATTCAGATATGAATTATTTTTGTTATCACATTCTTTACATCTAGTCACTCTGTATATATTCACGTACCCAGAAATAATTTTTTTAAAGTTTCCATTCTTGAGAATAATATTAATAAAATTAATCCATAAACATCTAAAAATATTTTATAACAAAAATATAATTATATTGAACTTTTGGTGAATATCTATTTATTTCAACTGCAAGTAGGGCTAATTGTGGGTGACTGATCTACATATGTTCTCCATGTATTAACAGTTGCTAGTTAAATCAAGAATCCCAGGGGTGAAAACAATGTTTTGCTTTACTTTCACTATTTTTTTCTTTTAGTTTTACTGAAATACAGTTGGAATATAGCATTGTATAAATCACTTGTCACATCAGAATGATTTGCCTTGTGTACCCCATGAAATGATGATCAGAACTTAGTGAAAATCTTTCATCTGATATAGACACAATATTAAAGAAATGGAAACAAAAATATGTTTCTTGTGATAAGAACTTTTAGGATTTACTCAACACATTTGGTGTTAATTACATTTACATGTCATACACTGTCCTTGAGTGTGTTTGCATACTCAGTCATTCAGTCACATCCAACTCTCTGCAACCCCATGGACTGTAGCCAGCCAGGCTCCTCTGTCCATGGGATTTTCCAGGCAAGAATACTGGAGTGGGTTGCCGTTTCCTCCTACAGGGGATCTTCCTGACCAAGGGATCGAACCCTCATCACCTGCATCTGCATGGGCATATGAATCCTTTACCACTAAGTCAGGGGGGAAGCCACATTATAACCCGGGCACTTATTTATCTTATAACTGAAAGCTTATACCTTTTGACCACTTTTATCCAGTTACCTGTCCTCCAGACTCCACCTCTGGTAACCACAAATCTGATCTCCCTTTCTATGATTTGTTTGCTTTAGAAGTATAAATGAATTGCAACACTAAGTTACTTCTATTATATAACATAGGAGGGCATGGCAACCCAGTGTAGTATTTTTGCCTGGAAAACCCCCTGGACAGAACACTTAGTGGGCTACAGTCCATGGGGTCACAAAGAATCGAACATGACTGAGCGACTAAGCACAGCACACATGCAATGTAGTGTGATTTGATATTTCTATTCATTTAAACATGATCACCATTATAAATCATTACAATATAAGATATTAGTTACTGACTGTCTTTGCCCTGTACATTTGATATCCATGACTCATTTACTTTCCCACTGAAATTTTATACCTCTTAATATCCCTCACCTATTTCTTCAACTATTGTTTTCTTAATTTCTCATTATTTTCTCCTTATTTTCAGCCCTCTTTCCCCTTAGTTAACAATGACAAATCCAAGATCAGATCTACGTCACAAGTACCAGAGAAAAGGAGGGAGAATTGGAAGACACAGCCACCTCCCTGCAGGGATTAGCGTGGCTCAAATTCACCTCCTGTCCCCATCACCATACTGTGTACCCTGGTAGAAGGTTGCATCTGCCAAGAGAGAGCTGAACCATTTTTAAGTCCACTCAGAGATGACATATGGTCTGGGGTAATTTCCGTTAGCTAGTCCTCATGCTGTCTCATATTTAGACTGAAGCATCTGTACTCATTCTGTTTTTAAAGAAGTCAGTTCAATTCAGTCGCTCAGTCATGTCTGACTCTTGGGGACCGCATGGACTACAGCACCCAAGATGCCCTGTTCATCACCAACTCCCAGAGCTTACTCAAACTCATGCTCATTGAGTCGGTGATGCCATCCAACCATCTCATCCTCTGTCATCCCCTTCTCCTCCTGCCTTCGATCTTTCCCAGCATCAGGGTCTTTTCCAATGAGTCATCTCTTCACATCAGGTGGCCAAAGTATTGGAGTTTCAGCTTCAGCATCAGTCCTTCCAATGAATATTCAAGACTGATTTCCTTTAGGATTGACTAGTTGGATTTCCTTGCAGTCCAAGAGACTCTCAAGAGTCTCCCCCAACACCAAAAGCATCAATTCTTCAGCGCTCAACTTTCTTTATAGTCCAAATCTCACATCCATACATGACTACTGGAAAAACCATAGCTTTGACTAGTCGGACCTTTTTTGGTAAAGTAATGTCTCTACTTTTTAATATGCTGTCTAGCTTGGTCATAAGTTTCCTTCAAAGGAGAAAGCATCTTTTAATTTCATGGCTGCAGTCACCATCTGCAGTGAAGTTAGAGTCCCCCAAATAACGTCAGCCACTGTTCCCACTGTTTCCCCATCTATTTGCCATGAAGTGATGGGACCAGATGTCAAGATCTTAGTTTTCCTAAAGTTGAGTTTTAACCCAACTTTTTCACTCTCCTCTTTAACTTTCATCAAGAGGCTCTTCAGTTCCTTTTCACTATCTCCCATAAGGGTGGTGTCATCTGCATATGTGAGCTTATTGATATTTCTCCTGGCAATCTTGATTCTAGCTTGAACTTCAAAATTCTTCAAAAGATGGGAATATCAGGCCTCCTTATCTGCTTCTGAGAAGTCTTATGCAGATCAAGAAGCAACAGTTAGAACTGGACATGGAACAACAGACTTGTTTCAAGTAAGGAAAGAAGTATGTCAAGGTTATATATTGTCACCCTGCTTATTTAACTTATATTCAGAGTACATCATGAGAAATGCTGGACTGGATGAAGCACAAGCTGGAATCAAGATTGCTGGGAGAAATATCAACAACCTCAGATATGCAGATGACACCACCCTTATAGCAGAAAGTGAAGAACTAAAGAGCCTCTTGATGAAAATGAAAGAGGAGAGTGAAAAAGTTGGCTTAAAGCTCAACATTCAGAAAACGAAGATCATGGCATCCGGTCCCATCACTTCATGGGAAATAGATGGGGAAACAGTGGAAACAGTGACAAACTTTATTTTGGGGGGCTCCAAAATTGTTGCAGATGATGACTGCAGCCATAAAATTAAAAGATGTTTGCTTCTTGAAAGAAAAGTTATGACCGACCTAGACAGCTTATTAAAAAGCAGAGACATTACTATGCCAACAAAGGTCCATCTAGTGAAGGCTATGGTTTTTCTGGTAGTCGTGTTTGGATATGAGAGTTGGACTATAAAGAAAGTTGAGCACCAAAGAATTGGTGCTTTTGAACTGTGTGGTGTTGGAGAAGATTCAAGAGTCCCTTGGACTGCAAGGAGATCTAATCAGTCAATTCTAAAGGAAATCAATCCTGAATATTCATTGGAAGGACAGATACTGAAGCTGAAACTCCAATACTTTGGCCACCTGATGCAAAGAACAGACTCATTTGAAAAGACCTTGATGCTGGCAGAGACTGAAGGAGGAAGGAGAAGGGGACAACAGAGGATGACATGGTTGGATGGCATCACAGACTCAATGGACATGAATTTGAGTAAATTCCAGGAGATGGTGATGGACAGGGAGGCCTGGTGTGCTGCAGTCCATGGGGTCGCAAAGAGTTGGATACGACTGAGTGACTGAACTGAACTGAACTGTAATGCCTAAGTGAAAACAAAAAAAGAGAAGAGGGCACAGAGGGCTTTAATCACATATCTATTCCTCACTATTTATTATAGCAATAAAAGTTTCTTAAAACATTAGACAATTTGGTGTTTCTTCTAAAAGAGAAAGCAGGGAACATTCTATAAATTGAACGTGATTTAATAAGAGCATAGGGACTAGAAAAGTTTGGCCAGCAGTACAAGCAGAGTAGTAGACATATAAATTGATGAAGGAAAGTTATTCCTCAGAGTTCACAATGGCAAATAAGTGGAATAATACTCTTGACTTGACTTAAAAGAAACAAACAAACAAAACTCCAGATTGTGTACTGCCTGGAGTCTGACACACCTACGTCTGCTAACACAAGGGCAGTTTTCTTTTGACTTTTCCAAACACCAGAACACTTCCTGAAGAAATAAGACAGTATAATGGAAAGGGGATTCATTTTTTCATTAGTCCATTCTGGATTTCAAATATTATAAAAGTCTAATTTTGGAAAAGTACATTTTGAGCTTTAGTTTTCCTTAATATCAGTTTCCCTTAATATAGTTTCCCTTTGTGAATATAAAATGAGTATACTTATGATGTATTTATATATATTAACTTTGTGGAATTTCCAGTTAGCTTTATTACAAAAATGTATAGTAATGTAGTTATAATCTCAATATTAGAAATCAGATTTATCAAATCACTTGAAAATGTTTTGCTAATAATTTGTTAAAAATGCCTTTTAATACCAAGTTCCCTGATGCCTCAGACAGTAAAGCGTCTGCCTACAATGTGAGAGACCCGGGTTCAATCCCTGGGTCAGGAAGATCTCCTGGAGAAGGAAATGGCAATCCACTCCAGTATTCTTGCCTGGAAGATCCCTGGATGGAGGAAACTGGTAGGCTACAGTCAGTCCATGCAACCCGCAAAGAGTCGGACACGACTGAGCGACTTCACTTTCTTTCACTTTCCCTGATGCTTATAGAATATAATTTAATTTAAATAAAGTCTACACTAATAATTATAGAAATATAAATATCACTTTATCAGGGCTATTAATATCTATGAAGATGAAGTTGTGTGGTTTCTCAATAGACCTGTTTATTAGTATGATATTGTCTGTTTAAAAATGAAAATGAAAATATTAAATGTAATGGTTTTCACATTCCTGAAGTAATCTTACCCACTCCCAACACACACATGCATACACATACATTTTTACTCATCTGTAAATGTGTAATTCCAGAGAAATTTAAGACATTGAAATGTAAGAGTTAGGAAAACAAACTTATAATTCCATGATCTACCTTCTTACCTAGAGTCACTTTTTAGGAAGTAGCCATTATAATTATTTAAAAAAAATCTGTTTTAACAAAAGCAGACATATAGTTCATCTTTACTATCAGTAATTCTAAAAATCCAGTTCTGTAAATCTTTTACATCAATATTTTTGCTTCTTTTTATGTTTTCCAATAGCAAGAAGAGTATCTAAATCTCTGCTGTCCACTATGGAACCACTAGCCATATGCATCTGTTGAGAATCGGAAAGCAGTGAAGCCAATCAGAGATGTACTGGAAGTGTAAAAAACACATTGGATTTTGAAGATTGACTTTGAACACTTATTCTTAATAAAATGATGTAAAGTATCTAATTAAGCTTCCCTGGTGGCTCAGACTGTAAAGTGTCTGCCTGCAGTGCCGGACACCTGGGTTCAGTCCCTGGGTTGGGAAGATCCCCTGGAGAAAGAAATGGCAACCCACTCCAGTACACTTGCCTGGAAAATCCCATGGACAGAGGAGCCTGGTAGACTACAGTCCATGGGGTCTCAAAGAATGGGACAGGACTGAGTGACTTCACTTTCAAAGTATCCAATTAGTAATTTTATGTTGGTTGCCTATTGAAATTGTATATACTTAACTAACAGTTTTGCTTTCCATAATTAGCAATGGTCTGAATATACTAAGTGGAAAATTCAAGAAATAATTAATAAATTCTAAATTGTACCTTGTTCTGAGTAGCCTGATGAAATCTCACCCTGCCCGGCTCTGTGGCACCAGTATGTGAATCATCCCTTTGTCTCCCGTGTCCTGCCCATTAGTCGCTTAGCAGCCATCTTGGTAATCAGGTCAACTGCTGGGCTTGTGTTCAAGTGAGTCTTATTGTACTTAATTATGACACAAAGCTGCAAGAGTAGTGATGCTAGTAATTCATATATGCCAAAGAGAAAGTAAGTGCTTCCTTTAAATGAACAGGTAAAAGCTCCTGAATTAATAGGTAATGGGGAAAAAAAAATAGTATGCTGAGGTTACTAAGATACACAATAAGAGTGAATCTTCTATCTGTGAAATTGTGAAGAAAGGAAAAGAAATGTATGCTAATTTTGTGGTCACACTTCAGCTTCAGAAGTTACAGCCAAAGTGTTTGGTAAGTTTTTAGTTAAGATGGAAAAGACATTAAATTTGTACAGTAAGATGTTTTGAAAGAGAAAGGTTACAGTCACGACTTTTATTATATATATTGTTATAATTATTCTATTTTATTTTTAGTTATGGTTGTTAATCTCTTCACTCTGCCTGTTTAGTTAAACTTTATCATAGATATATATGAATAAGAAAAAAGACAGTATACATATAGGGTTTGTGCTATACACATTTCAGACATTCACTCTAGGTCTTGGATTGTATCCCCTACAGATAAGGAGGGACTGCACTATATTAAATTTAATTTAATTTGCTTCTTTTTACTTTTTTAAACGTCACTGCTAAAAACTTTAAAATGTTTATGTGCCTTCTATTCTATTACAGTTGGACAGCTTTGTTCTAAGATGCATACTTCTGCAAAATCATATATTATTACATTATAATACTTTGTGAATTATATATTCAGTTTCATGTTTTTTTTTTAAAAAAAAACTTATTTCTCTTTATATAGCCATCAGGGGTACAGTGGAAAAGATCATCATAGGTAATTACAGTCTTACCAAACTATACAGACTCTTCCTCTAATTTCTGCTTCGATAGAATCATTCTTACTTCTTTATTTCATCTTTTTAGACATACTCAAGACCTCATCATACAGAAAAGGAGTCCTTTGGTCTAATCCATGTTCTTTTCCTGGGCAGACTTATTGTATAATTCTGGTTTGATTTCATACCGTAATGGGTTAGGCCTTAGAATTTCAAAGTAAATAAAGCAACTTTATTTTTATTATCACTTCCCATCCCCCTTAAAATTCATAACACACCATACACTATATATCTAATCGCCTACTTCCATAATTCTGGTGTCTTATCTTTGTCCATCACATCTTTCCAAATATAAAAGTATCTTCCAAAAAAAAAGCCATTGCAAAAAGTTTATAATTTCAAACATGATGAAAACTGGCAAGGACTTATATTAATGCAGTTCCACAGGTGGGAGATTGAACAGTGTATCACAGTATTCAATAGAGATTGTTCTTTAATCATTAGATTTCTTTGAGGGTCTAAACACCAAATTATAATTATGCCTATTTATTTATTTATAAAAATAATAGTTATTATAGAACATTTTTTATATACTGAAAAATAGAAATGAGCAATTGATACTGTTATGCTGTACAAGAGTTAGCATTGAAAGAAATTCTGTTTTGAACATTTAGAGGTAACATTGATTAAAACAAAAAGTATTTATCATTGAGCATTTTTATAGACTGAAGTATCCACATATTTGGTTTGTTTAGAGAAAATAAAATGTATTTTCATATACTTGATTTGCATAAAATGTGAAAAAGTTGGCTTAAAGCTCAACATTCAGAAAACTAAGATCATGGTATCTGGTCCCATCACTTCATGGGAAATAGATGGGGAAACAGTGGAAACAGTGTCAGACTTTATTTTGGGGGGCTCCAAAATTACTGCAGATGGTGACTGCAGCCATGAAATTAAAAGACACTTACTCCTTGGAAGGGAAATTATGACCAACCTAGATAACATATTCAAAAGCAGAGACATTACTTTGCCAACAAAGGTTCGTCTAGTCAAGGCTATGGTTTTTCCTGTGGTCATGTATGGTTGTGAGAGTTGGACTGTGAAGAAGGCTGAGCGCCGAAGAACTGATGCTTTTGAACTGTGGTGTTGGAGAAGACTCTTGAGAGTCCCTTGGACTGCAAAGAGATCCAACCAGTCCATTCTGAAGGAGATCAGCCCTGGGATTTCTTTGGAGGGAATGATGCTGAAGCTGAAACTCCAGTACTTTGGCCACCTCGTGCAAAGAGCTGACTCATTGGAAAAGGCTCTGATGCTGGGAGGGATTGACGGTAGGAGGAGAAGGGGACGCCAGAGGATGAGATGGCTGGATGGCATCACTGACTCGATGGACGTGAGTCTGAGTGAACTCCGGGAGTTGGTGATGGACAGGGAGGCCTGGCGTGCTGCGATTCATGGGGTCGCAAAGAGTCGGACACGACTGAGTGACTGAACTGAACTGAAAATGTGAGTAAATGGAGTTGGATTTTGTGTATGTGTGTGGAGCAAAATGCAAATTTGCTTCTGGATGTCAAAATATAGAATGCTAAATGTTAATTTTCGTTCATAGGAAAGACTATAATTTTTGCACTGACAAGGTAAAAAGTCATATGTGGAAAGTAGAAAAAAGTTAAGTATTCCATGGGGGCTTCCCTGGTGGCTCATTGTTAAGAATTCACCTGCCAGTTCGGGAGATGTGAATTCTATCCCTGGGTTGGGAAGATCTCCTAGCGAAGAAAATGGCTCCCCACTCCAGTATTCTTGCCTGGAAAATCCCAGGGACAGAGGAGCCTGATGGTGTTCAGTCCATGGGGTCACAAGAATCAAACTCGACTTATTGACTAACAGCCAGCAACGACAAAGGTGTTTCATAAAGATCTCCAACATTGCCTTGGTTGTTCGCGAGGACTTCTACTTACTCACAGGAAATTGGAATAAGTGAACGTTTTATTATTAAATGATATTCAGTAGTATCCTATATATTTCCAAGGATTTGATTAATTAAATAAATGGTTGATTATTACTCTCTAGTAGTTGGATAATTACTTAAATCTGCAGTATTTTTTTTTAACTTTACATAAGTGTTTAACTTATTATTCATCTTTGTCTTACTTGAAACTTAATTAATTCTGAGTAAGCTACATAATTCCTACAACTTTTGTTTGGATGTATCCCATGGATATTAATAAACCTTTGTCAGATTGCAAAATCAAGTCAGAACAAAATCAATGGTACTAGTTTCCTGCGACTGCTGCAACAAATGGTCACAAACTAGGTGGCCTGAGACAGTAGAAATGTATTCACCGGTCGTTCTGGAGGGCAGATGTCTATTATCAAGGTGTGGACATGGCTGAGCTCCCTCTGGAGGTTCCCTCCGAGGAGGATGCATTCCTTTCCTTTCTTAGCTGGTAGTTGTAGGTATGTGTAATACTCACAGGTTTCAGGATTAGGAAATGAATATATCTTTAGAGAGTCATTGTTATGCCTGTCATAATAAAAGAAATAATCTAATTGTGTTGTTAAATTTATATTTACCAAGTTGATCAATATGTGTGCAATTTTTAAGAACATGTTATGTCACCTAAATAAGAACTTCTCCAAAATGACTTTTTTTCAAGCAACAAATCTTTGGATTTTCATAGCAGTGTGTCTTATTTTCTATTGACAAAATGTTCAAGATACTGTATTCAGGATCTAATAAAGTCTGGCTTTAAAGATATTATCTACATGCATTTAGATTCATATATTTTCTACATGGGCAAATTATTAACTATGAAATAAAAAAGTCACAATTAAAATATTAATAAAAATTATATTTAATGATATGCAATCTATAATATTTCTAGGGTAAATTATTACAGCATCTATTAGGTTGGTGCAAAAGTAACTATAATTTTGGACTCTGAATTTTAAATCATTATTTAAATGATTCAATTGTTGATTATTTAATCAAACACATCTTTATTAATCAAAATGGGAACCATTTCAATCAACATAATTTTGCCCATGAGAAGTGTTTGTTTATTCCTGTAGCGAAAAAATCCCTGCTTCAGGATTCATTGAACTCTTGGAAAGCATTTTCTGCTTCATGCTGGTTGTGGAAGCGTTTTCCCTATGAAAAGTTTTCAAGATGCTTGAGGAAATGGTGGTTGGTTGGTGAAAGGTCAGGTAAATATAGCAAATGAGGCAAAATTTCATAGCCTAATTTGTTCAACATTTGAAGTGTTGATTGTGCGATGTGTGGTTTGGCATTGTCTCAGTGGAGAAGAATGGGGCCCTTTCTGTTGACCAACGCTGGCTGCAGACACTGGAGTTTTCAGTGCATCTCATGGATTTTTTTCAGTCAGCTCTCAAGGCACCTACTCACTAAGCTTTTTCACCTTTCCAATCTGCAAATGCCAGTTGACTATAGAATGACCGGCGGTGAGTTCTTGGACCGCTTCTGTAGCTGTAGGAGGATCAGTCTGGATGATCTTCTCAGTAGGTCGTTGTCCGCTTCCGATGGTTGGCCCCTGCACTCTTCATCTTCAAGGCTCTCGTCTCCTTTGCAAAGCTTCTCGAACCACCGCTGCTGTACACTCATTAGCAGTTCCTGGGCCAAAGGCATTGTTGATGTCGTGAGCTGTCTCTGGTGCTTTATGACCAATTTTGAACTCAAATTAAAAAACTGCTCGAATTTGCTTTTTGTCTAATATAATTTCTACAGTCTAAAATGCATGTAAAATAAACAGCAAGTAATAAGGCTTCCCTCACGGCTTAGATGATAAAGAATTTGCCTTCAATGCAGGAGACCAGAGTTTGATCCCTGGGTTGGGAAGATCCCCTGGAGAAGAGAATGGCAACCCACTCCATTTTTGCTTGAAGAATTCCATGGACAGAGAAACCTGGCGGCCTATAGTCCATGGGGTTGAAAAGAGTAAGACATGACTGAGTGACAAACACACACACAGTAGGTCATTGGTAAAAATATATAAAGCAAAAAATGCACATTAAATTGATGTAAAACACATTTATTTAAGAATGGCATTCAAATATCAAATGGCAAATTTTGACAACTCAAAACTGCAATTACTTTTGCACCAACCTAATATAATAAACTAAAGCTTTTTCATAGGATGTCGATAAAATTGTTTAATTTTATACAGTCATTACACATTTCCATTATTAATTATTACTCTAGCAAATAAATCTATTATCAAATTGTAAGGAAAATTTAAAAAAGAGAGAGACAGCCACTTCATGAAAAAAAAAAAAAGGTTTCTTGAAATGTGAAAGAAATTATAACAAAAAAAATGTTCATGTAGAAATTTTGGATTATACTTAAGTGACCTTGAGAAATAAATGTATAAGCTAGAATAATAAAAATACACATATTCTGAAATTGTATCTTTAGATGATCTATAGCATATAATCCTTTAGTCAGAATATAAATTAGTAATAATAATAAGGTTAAAAATCAAGTCATAGACAGGTCTTTCAGCAGCTTTGGGAACATTGACAGAATGCAACAACCAAAGAACTTGGGCTTTAATGACCAAACTGAGAGGAGAGGAAATATATGTGCTTTTACAATGTAAGAAGTAAAAAAACAAACAAAAAAAAACTACATAATACCGAGTTTCTCAATGAAAGCATGTTACAAATATCTGTCCATAGATGTAGCAAGTCATTGAGAAAGCTCTGCTTACTTTGGGTTCTGGGTAGGAAAAATAGCATCTGTTCCATGAACATAAAATACTTATTTACATTCACAAATGTCTTGAGAGTGGGGATGGAGTAGTCTGTATTTAATTACCTTTGGGAAATACTAGTACAACTGTTTTAACTCTGAGGTATTGACGGAGAGCACAGGTTCATTTAAAACCATGCTTCAGAATCCTGCTTGGTGACTAACTAGAGTAAGAGTTTAGGCTGAAATCCAAGATCTACACATATCTATGCAGCAAAAACGTATTCTGGTTGATATTTTAAAAAGGCAAGACAAAAACAAAACGTAGTGTAGGCTGCTACAGTGCAAGGGCGTACTGAAAATGTACTTGAAAATGTCTATTTCATGCAATACCTCGAACAATTAAAATAGGTCTCACATGAATCTCCTTCCGTTATTAGCATCACCAGTGCCTTCCCGCCCCCCCCCCCCCCCCCCCCCGCCCGGAACTATCAAAATGGGCTTCCCTGGTACCTCAGTGGTTAAGAGTGTGCCTGCAGTGGAGGAGATGAGGGTTCAACTCCTGGGTTGGGAAGATCCCCTGGAGAAGGAAGTGGTAACCCACTCCAGTATTCTTGCCTGGGAAATCCATGGATAGAGGAGCCTGGCAGGCTACAGTCCACGGGGTCGCAAAGAGTCAGACACAACTTAGCGACTAAACAGCTACCAAAATAGATGACTATCTGTTCCTGGTTTTCTAGTGTCTCTCATCACTCATATATCTCTGACTAATTCATTCCTCTAAAACTTTTCCTTCTTCAAGCCCCTTCTACTACTGAAAATCTTTAATGATACCACATTTGCCGTAAAATAAGGCACATGCATATAAATCTGGCAGTTAAAATGCTTCAGATCTCTATGGTATTGACTGAGCTCCCAGTGCTGGTGAATAATCGCTGACCTGAATGAGGCACTCTTTAAAGATGCACTTGAAAGGTGCATTGTTTTGATTTAAGATCTGCAGCCCTGTATTGACTCATATTTTTCCTGCCTACAACTATCGCGCTCAGGCACCGTCCAATCATGTCCAAAGCATTCTCCCTCTCAATCTTATATATTTTTGTAATTGTTAATTCTTTGAGATCAGAACCAAACCTTAGGCGTGTGCATGTTCAGTCACTCCAGGGGTGTCCTGCTCTTTGCAACTCTATGGACTGTAGCCCACCAGGCTCATCTCTCCATGGGATCCTCTAGGCAAGAATACTGGAGAGGGTTTGGGATCTTCCTGACCCAGAAAGAGTCAAACCTGCATCTCCTGTGTCTCCTGCATTGCAGGCAGATTCTCTGCCAAATGAACCACTTTTGAAGCCCAAACTTTACATGATAGCTACTCAAATACGTGATTTCATCTGACTTTAAAGGCACTTCTTTTAATCTCCCCGAAGCAGCTAGCATGTTTTTCTCATAATAAATGTTTAGTAAAAATGTTACTTGACTAAAAGTCAAATGAAGAAATTATGAAAAATTACTTATTTATAAAAGAAATCATCTTTGATACAACAAGCGGCCAGGGTACTAATCTTGGTTTCTGAATACAAACAATAGGCTTTTTTTAATCTAAATTTAAATAGAAACCAGTTTATTAGAAGACGTAAAAAAAAAACTGTCAGAGGGCCATGGAACCTTGTTTCAAAACTCAAGTCAGGAACTTCCCTGGTAGTCCAGTGGCTAAGATCATGAGCTCTCAGTGCAGGGGCCCAGGTTCAATTCTTGGTCAGGGAACTAGATCCCACATGCCACAAGTAAAACCCAGTGCAGCCAAATAAAGAAAATATTAAAATAAAAAACACACAATTATAGAGTCAGGGGAAAAAAATTAGTGAGAATGTTCCCCACAGTATGAAGCTCTTAGAGAAGACCTCTGTCTTTCCAACGATTGGTAGTAATGCTAGGAGTCAGATCAGAAACACCATATGCTCATAAGAAGAGCTGCTCCCTGACTTCTTCCAAACTTTGTGTAAACGTATCTGCAAGGCAGCACTCAGGCCATAATCAAAATTAAAGCACTTACAGTGGATATAGGAGATGCAGTCTTTAGCTTTTCTAGCCTTCACAGTAGACTAAGACAGGTTAGAAGTGCATGGAAGAGACACTGACAAATACAATGAGCAGAGTCCACCATAAGCAAAAATTATTTCTCACGAGAATATTTATAACAATGTGTATTATGACAAATTTAAAAAGTCGGAAGGAGATGATATGTATATTTATCAGACATTATTCCACTTCTATCCCCTTACATTATAGAAGTTGACTGCATATATAGTGAGATATGAACATAATGGCTAGCAATAAAAATGATTAGTTGATAGATTCAAAATGTTTTGCCCCAGGTAATTTCTTGAAGAGAACAGAATTTCAAACTGCCTTTACCTGGTGTTATTCTTCAGTTCAGTTCAGTTCAGTCACCCAGTCATGTCCGACTCTTTGCGACCCCATGAATATCAGCACGCCAGCCTCCCTGTCCATCACCAACTCCCGGAGTTCACTCAAACTCATGTCCATCGAGTCAGTGATGCCATCCAGCCATCTCATCTTCTGTCATCCCCTTTTCCTCCTGCCCCCAGTCCCTCCCAGCATCAGAGTCTTTTCCAATGAGTCAACTCTTCGCATGAGGTGGCCAAAGTACTGGAGTTTCAGCTTTAGCATCATTCCTTCCAAAGAAATCCCAGGGCTGATCTCCTTCAGAATGGACTGCTTGGATTTCCTTGCAGTCCAAGGGACTCTCAAGAGTCTTCTCCAACACCACAGTTCAAAAGCATCAATTCTTTGGCGCTCAGCCTTCTTCACGGTCCAACTCTCACATCCATTCATGACCACAGAAAAAACCATAGCCTTGACTAGACAGACCTTTGTTGGCAAAGTAATGTCTCTACTTTTGAATATGCTATCTAGGTTGGTCATAACTTTCCTTTCAAGGAGTAAGCGTCTTTTAATTTCATGGCTGCAGTCACCATCTGCAGTGATTTTGGAGCCCCCCAAAAATAAAGTCTGACACCGTTTCCACTGTTTCCCCATCTATTTCCCATGAAGTGATGGGACCGGATGCCATGATCTTCGTTTTCTTTAAGCCAACTTTTTCACTCTCCACTTTCACTTTCATCAAGAGGCTTTTTAGTTCCTCTTCACTTTCTGCCATAAGGGTGGTGTCATCTGCATATCTGAAGTTATTGATATTTCTCCCAGCAATCTTGATTCCAGCTTGTGTTTCTTCCAGTCCAGCGTTTCTCATGATGTACTCTGCATAGAAGTTAAATAAGCAGGGTGACAATATACAGCCTTGATGTACTCCTTTTCCTATTTGGAACCAGTCTGTTGTTCCATGTTATTCTTAATACCATGCTAATGGCTGTCTCATTAACAGTATATCAAATTTAAACTGGCTTCTATTTTAACTGGATATGAATTGAAAATGTTGTAGCCTGCCAGAATTCTTGGTGGTTGACTGAATGCAATAATATATATATATAGATATTACATTTTTACCCAGCGATATTAAAACAAAAACTTTGTTTTAATCAAAATTTGACAACAAAATATGTTTAAGTATGTTGCTCTTGTTCAGTCACCAAGTCTTAACTGACTCTTCAAGACCCCCTGGACTGCAGCCAGGTTTCCCTGTCCTCACCATCTCCCAGAATTTGCCCAAGTTCATGTCCATTGAATCAGTGATGCTATCCAACCATCTCATCTTATGTCACCCTCTTCTCCTCCTGCCTTAAATCTTTCCTTGCATCAGGGTCTTTTCCGATGAGTCAGCTGTTCACATCAAGTGGCCAGAGTATTGGAGCCTCAGCTTCTGGATCAGTCCTTCCAATGAGTATTCAGGGCTGATTTCCTTTAAGATTGACTGGTTGGATCTCCTTGTAGTCCAAAGGAGTCTCAAGAGTCTTCTCCAGCACCACAGCTTGAAAGCATCAATTCTTTGGCATTCTGCCTTCTTTATGGTCCATACTGTATATACGTATGGAGAAGGCGATGGCACCCACTCCAGTGCTCTTGCTGGAAAATCCCATGGATGGAGGAGCCTGGTGGGCTGCCGTCTATGGGGTCGCACAGAGCCGGACACGACTGAAGCGACTTAGCAGCAGCAGCATATATTTAAGTATACTAAGAGTAAATCAACAGATAGCATTTTCCTCAAAGAAAATTTATGCTTAGTGTTAATGCAATACATCTATCCCAGGAGAAGAAAATGGAGGACACTTTGGTATTTATGCCTGGGAAATCCCATGGACAGAGGAGTCTGGTGGGCTACAGTCCATGGGGTCACAAAAAGTTGGACACAACTTAGCAACTAAACTACCACCAACAACAATCCATCCATACTGATCAGTAAAGAGTTAAATTAATTACTTCTGGAAGAAATATGTGCTAACTAGGGCCAAAAGGCACACACCACCATCAAAACATTTATTCATTTTTTTTCATTCAACATATATTTCAAGGGCCTACAAATTCTAAGTACTTTTTTGGATACTGGAAAATAAGATGGATGCATTCCAGAGTTTATTAAGAAAACTGATTCTTAAGCCATTAATTTTGACATAGCACGATTAGTGTTAAGACAGGGGTTATCAAACAGCAAACACTGTAAACATACTTTCCATCTCTTTTTCTCAGTTTCTTTAAAAAACACGACTACATAAAATAATAATGATAATTTTAGTTCAGTTTGTAATATATTTGAATGAAATATGTACAGCAATAACACTGCACAAAAGGGAAAGAGGAAAAAGAGCTATACATTGTAGTATTTTTATATTGAACTGGAAATAAGTTAGTAAATTTGAAGCAGGTTCTGATAAATTGAAATGTGTATGGTTGCCCTAGAACTAACATTAAAGAAGTAACAAGTAGAGTAAAAGAAAAATAAAAGGATTTTTCCAGTCCAGCATGTAAGGAGCTTGGGAGATACCACTGCATCCTAACAAGTAGAAAACTGAAAAAAAATCAAGAATTCTTAAATCATAAAAGAAATGAGATGATAGGTCAAAATGCCACTCACAGAATTGAAGATATTAACAAATAAATACAGAAAATCACAACTTACTAGAGTAGAAACCTCCATAAGAACCAGAATTGAAGTAGAAAGAACAGCACTGTAATTAATGAATTGCAGAAGGCTTGCTGTAGATAAATGTGAGATTTTAAAACCCCAGGGATCCAAGCAACAGAGAATCCACATGCATTTATGAGTTTTACCTCCTGAATCTCTGCCAGCAGTCTTATACTCTGACATGAAATAGGACCAAATACTCTGTTGTTATCGAGGCCTACGTGGGTCAAGTCTAACCTAACAGGGTTTTTATCAAAGGTTAACAGAATTGAAGGGAAATACCTAATTCCAGTCAACTCTGACCCACTTTTCCTCTCTAATAGGAATGGGAGAAGATTGGATTATATGTGAAGTTCACCTTTGAGAGTCATAGCCTCATGATAAGGTGGAGACTTCCTCCCTCTACACCTTACAACCTTATAACTAAAACATATTATAGCAAATTGATACCTAGATATCAAGAAAAAAAATTTAAATACTACAAAACAAAAATCACAGATAGAAAAGACAGAGTAAGCAAGACATGTCAGAGATGCTAGAATTATCAAACCAGGAATTTTTATGCTAAGGGTTCTAATGAATAGAGTAGACAACAAGCAAGAACAAATGGACAAAGGAAGCAGAGAGACGGAAGTTCTATGAAAGATCAAAAATAAATACTGGAAATACAAAGCAACATAACAGAAAAAAAAACAATGTCTATGAAAGGGTTATCAGCAGACTGCACGCAGCTGAGGAATACTCTCTGAACTTGAGGATATCTAATTAGAAACATCAAAAAGTAAGAGGCAAAGAGAAGATAAAAAGAAAGCATAGTCAAGAAGTGTGGGACAACTACGAAAGGTATAACATACCTAATGGGACTGTTAGAAGAAGAAAGAGAGAAAGGAAGGGAGACATATTTGAACTAATAATGACTCAGAATTTCTCAAAAATAGTAACAGACACCAAACAATATGCTCATTCAGCAGCTCACAGAATATCAAGCCAGATATATACAGCATAAGTGCCCTCCCCTATTCAAAAAAAAAAAATAATATATATATATATATATGAACAGAACGGAGAAGGCAATGGCACCCCACTCCAGTACTCTTGCCTGGAAAATACCATGGGCGGAGGAGCCTGGTGGGCTGCAGTCCATGGGGTCGCTAAGAGTCAGACACGACTGAGCGACTTCACTTTCACCTTTCACTTTCATGTATTGGAGAAGGAAATGGCAACCCACTCCGGTGTTCTTGCCTGGAGAATCCCAGGGATTGCTGAGCCTGGCGGGCTGCTGTCTATGGGGTCGCACAGAGTCAGACACGACTGAAGCGACTTAGCAGCAGCAGCATGAACAGAAACCTAAACAACTACATCGCAGCATTTTATTTCCAATATATAGAAAATCAGAGATAAGAAAAGTCCTGAAAGAAGCCAGAGTGGGGAAAATATCTTACATACGGAAGATCAAAGATAAAAATTACAACCAACTCCTTCTCAGAAACCGTGGAAACAGAAGAGAGAGTAGTAAAATATTGCCAATATTAAGAGGAAAAAAAAATCTACCAGTGGAAAATTCTGGACTCTGTAAAATTATCCTTCAAAAGTAGTTGGAGATATAAAGACTTTCTCAGACAAATAAAAATTGAAGACCTAGAAATATCTTGTAACAAATATTAAATTCTTTAGAGGGAAAGATACTGATATAGGCCAGAAACTCTGTTCTATATAAAGAAAAGGAAATTATCAGGGAAGGATGAAAATTAAAGTAAAATAAAAACTTTTTCTTTTTAGTTTATCTAACAGATAACACTTTGTTCAAAACAATAATAGAAATACTATATTTGAATATGTATGCTTATAAATATGCATCTGCTTAACTATGTTGTGTATGAGTAAAATGAGTAACGGCAATGATAGAAGAGGTGAGAGGAAGGATTATTTTGTTATTATTGGATTGGTTAAAGAGTTCCTTTGGTTTTTAAATAAAGATACATATTTTTCATTTTCACCAAGAGCATTACCGAACAATGTATTTACCATTCTGTTCCACTATCTTCTGCCATTTTTCAAGAAACTTCATAATTTCATCTTGCCCAAACTTTTTATCTTTTGGAGAAAGGAAATGACCCAGGTGCCTTTAACAGTCTTCCAGAAAATTTAAAAATTTTCCATTAAGAGAATTTTATAAAGACTGAAATATACATAAATCTGAAGGTGCATTTTCTGGTGAATACAGAGAATAAATCAGAACTTCCAAGTCAAGTTGCAACAGTTTTGCCTGGTCATCAAAAAACATGCAGTCTTGCATTCTCCTATTGAAAGATTATGCATTTCTGTTGACTAATTTTGGACACTTTTCATCAAGTGTTGCTTTCAGTTGTTCTAATAAGGAACACTACTTGTTGGAACTAATTAGTTTTCCAGAAGGAGCTCATAATAGAGAAAGTGAAAGTGAAAGTCGTTCAGCCGTGTCTGACCCTTTGCGACCTCAAGGACTATACAGTCCATGGAATTCTCCAGGCCAGAACACTGGAGTGAGTAGCCTTTCCCTTCTCCAGGGGATCTTCTCAAGACCAGGGATTGAAGCCAGGTCTCCCTCATTGCAGGAGGATTCTTTACCAGCTGAGCCACAAGGGAAGCCCAAGAATACTGCAGTGGGTAGCCAATCTGTTCTCCAGGGGATCTTCCCGACCCAGGAAGCAAAACAGGGTCTCCTGCATTGGGGGTAGATTTTTTACCAACTGAGCTGCCAGGGAAACGTGGCAGTTCTCATAATAGAGAATCCCTTCCGATCCTGCTATATACACCACATCCCCCTCTTTGGATGAAGGCTGGCCTTTGGTGTGGTTGGTGCTGGTTCATGTCCCTTGCCCCATGACCTCTTCCATCCCACACGATTGTACTGTATCCGTTTTCATCACCTGTCACAACTTATTTTAAAAATAAAACATTTACATTATGCTTAGGTAGAGAATTGCATGCAGAAATACGATCATGAAGGTTTTTATTTATATATTTATTTTTTTGCTTAACTTATATGGAACCCAAACATCAAGGCAATGACTATAACTAAGCTGGTGCAAATGAATTGTAATGCTTGATTTGGATATTTTGAGTATGTCAGCTATCTCCTGCATAGGGCAATGGGATAATGTTGATTGTTCTCAATTAATGTCTTAGTTTTATTGCTGTCGACTTCAACTGGCCTGCCCAATCATGCAACATCATTCAGTGAGAAATCTCCAGCACATAGCTTTGCAAACCACGTTTGACATGTTTGATCAGTCATAGCACCTTCTCAATACACTGCATAAATCTTTTCTTTTTCTTTTTGCATTTCAGCTTCATTTTTATATTTATTAAGACAATAAAACATAAATGCTGAAAGATGTTGCTTTTTCCCTTACATCTTCGACATTAAAGTGGCTGGCTACACAAAAATTCACCAATTTTGGTAATTTTTAAAAAAAATGATGCTGATGTGACAGCTATCACAATACAACCTAACAAAACTGTTTCAAATGAAGTTAAAGACAACTGAGCACTACGTAAATTCATCTTACAGAAAAAAAAAAAATAAACCTTTTAGCCAACCTAATACAAGGTATTCACACTACTGTAAATCGATGCGTTATTTGAAAGTGGGCCTGGATTAGTTATAAGTGTATATTGTAAACTCCAGGACAACCATAAGAAACAGTAAAAATGTTTATACTGAAAACAGTAAAACTTACATGTTAAAAAAGGAAAGAAAATGAAATCATATGAAATAATTAAAATCACAAAAGGCAGAAAATGAGCAGAAGCAAAAACAGAAACGAAGAACAATGGTAGCAAAGAGACAACAGTAATAAATATGGCTAATATTATAAAATTATATCAATATAACTCTGTATACCAATGGTTTAAACGTACCAATTAAAAGACAAACATTATCAGAGCGGATAAAAAGAAAAAAAATACCCAATGATAGGTTGTCTACAAGAAACCCACTTTAAATACAAAGACAGATATAAATTAGAAATAACTTTATGGAGATAAATACACCATACTAGTACTCACCAAATGAAAGTGCACATAGCTATGTTAATTTCAGAACAACAAACTCCAAAGTAAGAAATTTTATGAGATGAACAGGGGCATAACATGATGATAAAGAAGTCAATTGTCCAGGAGAACATAATGATACTTAACATGTATGTGCTAAAAACGGAGCATCAAAATATATGAAGCAAAAGTGATAGAACCTCAAGGATAAGTAGATAAATCCACTATCAAGTTTAGAGAATTCGAGTCCTCTCTCTCAGAAAGAGAAAGATCCAGCAGGACTTAGTTGGATTCAGTGTCACCACTAGTGAACTGAATAGAGCCTCTCTGTACAACACCACCAGAATAGTCATCTCTCAAGGTCACATCGAACATTCACCAATAGACAACACATTTTGGGCCATAAAACATGACTTGACCTTAGAAGGATAAAAATCATCAGTGTGTGCTCTTAGACCACAAAGGAATTAACTAGAAATCAATACCAGAAAGAAAACTGGAAAATTTCAAAATACGTGGAAACTGAACAACACTTTTCCAAATAATACACATGGGTCAAGGAAGAAATCTCAAGAGGAATCCAATAATATTTTGAGTTAAAATAATGAAAACACAATTTATCAAAAATTCATCAAAATTATGGGATGCAGTGAGAGCGGTGCCTTGAGGGAAATTTATAGCATTGAATTCATTTATTAGAAAAGAAATAGCTTACAAAAAAATCTAAACATCAACTTAGAAAATTAGAAAAGGAAAAGCAAATTAAATCCAAATGAAGAAAAAGGAATAAAGTAATAAACACTGGAGCAGAAATCAAGAAAATAAAAAACAGAAAAATCAATATAAAAAATTCATGAAACCAAAAATACTTGTATCAACTAACAGCAAACATGTGGAATTTGAAACTTAAAATGAAATAATATTTACCTTAGATTCCCCAAAACAAAATACTTAGGTATAAATCTAATAAATATGTGCAAGACCTATACAAGGAAAACTATAAAACTCTGAGGAAAGAAATTTAAAAAATCTCAATTAAAGGAGAGACAATTCATGCTTATGACAGGAAGATATTATCATCAAAATGTCATTTCTTCTCAACTTGATCTATAGATATGATGCAATCCAAATTAAATTCTTCTGTGTGTGTGTGTGTGTTTGATTAAGTCCCCACAATATTGAAGGTGAAGAACAAAGTTGAAGGACGGCCACTATCTAAGTTCAGTTCAATTCATTTCAGTTCAGTTGTTCAGTCATGTCTGACTCTTTGCGACCCTATGAATCGCAGCACACCAGGCACCCAAACTCATGTGCGTCGAGTTGGTGATGCCATCCAGCCATCTCATCCTCTGTCGTCCCCTTCTCCTCCTGCCCCCAATCCCTTCCAGCCTCAGGGTCTTTTCCACTGAGTCAACTCTCTGCATGAGGTGACCAAAATACTAGAGTTTCAGCTTTAGCATCATTCCTTCCAAAGAACACCTAGGACTGATCTCCTTTAGAATGGATTGGTTGGATCTCCTTGCAGTCCAAGGGACTCTCAAGAGTCTTCTCCAACACCACAGTTCAAAAGCATTAATTCTTTGGTGCTCAACTTTCTTCACAGTCCAACTCTCACATCCAAACATGACCACTGGAAAAACCATAGCTTTGACTAGATGGACCTTTGTTGGCAAAGTAATGTCTCTGCTTTTTAATATGCTATCTAGATTGGTCATAACTTTCCTTCCAAGGAGTAAGCATCTTTTAATTTCATGGCTACAATCACCATCTGCAGTGATTTTGGAGCCTAAAAAAATAAAGTCTGACACAGTTTCCACTGTTTCCCCATCTATTTCCCATGAAGTGATGGGGCCAGATGCCATTATCTTAGTTTTCTGAATGTTGAGCTTTAAGCCACTTTCACTTTCATCAAGAGGCTTTTGAGTTCCTCTTCACTTTTTGCCATAAGGGTGGTGTTATCTGCATATCTGAGGTTATTGATATTTCTCCTGGCAATCTTGATTCCAGCTTGTGTTTCATCCAGCCCAGCGTTTCTCATGATGTACTCTGCATAGAAGTTAAATAAGCAGGGTGACAATATACAGCCTTGATGTACTCATTTTCTTACTTGGAACTGGTCTGTTATTCTATGTTCACTTCTAACTGTTGTCTCCTGACCTGCATACAGGTTTCTCAAGAGGCAGGTCAGGTGGTTTGGTATTCCCATCTCTTTCAGAATTTTCCATGGTTTATTGTGATCCACACAGTCGAAGGCTTTGGCATAGTCATTAAAGCAGAAATAGATGTTTTCCTGGAACTCTCTTGCTTTTTCAATGATCCAGCAGACGTTGGCAATTTGATCTCTGGTTCCTCTGCCTTTTCTAAAACCAGCTTGAACATCTGGAAGTTCACGGTTCACATGTTGCTGAAGCCTGGCTTGGAGTTCAAAACACTATTAAGCAACAGTAAACAAGACAGTGTGATATTGACTTAAGGACAGACAAACACATCAGTGAAACAGGATAGAGTGCCCAGAAATGTACTCCACAAACACAGTCAACAGATCTTTAACAAAGGAGTAAAAGTAATATTATGAAACAAAAGCAGTCTCTTCAACAAATGGTGCTGGAACAACTAGACTTGCTCCCTTGGGTATGGGCTCAGTCTTGTCTGACTCTTTGTAATTCCATGAACTGTAGCCCTCCAGGGTCTGTGCCTGTGGAATTTCCCACGCAAGAATACTGAAGTGGATTGGCCATTTCCTACTCCAGGGGATCTTCCCAACCCTAGGGATTAAAACCCATGTCTCTTGGGTCTAGTGGTGTCTTCATTAAAATTAAAGACTTCTGTTTTTCAAAAATACATTGTATTATGAGTATGAGAAGACAAGGAACACTTGGGAGAAAATATTTGCAAGGGACGTATCTGAAAAGCACTGTTATCCAAAATATATAAAGAATACTTAAACCTCAACAATATGAAAACAAATACATATATATATATATATATAATTTTTAAAAATGGGACAAAGAATTTGACTCTTCACCAAAGAAGATATATCAATCAAAAAGCATATGAAAAGGTACTCCACTCATATATCATCAGGGAAATTAAAGCAAATCTATTTGGCTAAATAGATGCAAATCTATTTGGCCAAAATCTAGAACACTAACAGCAGCAAATGCCAGCAAGGAGCAACAGGAACTCGCATTGCTGGTGAAAATACAAAATAGTACAACCACATTGGAAGTCAGTGTTTTACTTTCTCACAAAGAAAACATACTTTTATCATATTATCCAGTGATTTCACTCCTTAATGTTTACCCAAAAGAGTTGAAAACTAATGTTCACAGAAAAGTCTGCATGCAAATGTTTTTAGCAGCTTTATTCAGAATGCCAAAACCTGAAAGCAACTAAGATGTCTTTCAGTATATGAACAGTTAAACACACTGAGTTACATCCAGACAATGGAATATATCCAGTGTTAAGAAGAAATTAACTAACAAACCATGAAAAGATTGGGAAGAAACTTCAATGCTAAAGGGAAAGAAACCAATCTGAAAAGCTATATACATATTGTATGATTTCAATTCAGTGACAATACGGAAGTGGCAAAATCAAAAGAAAACAGTAAAAAGATCACTGATTGCCAGAGGTTTGAAGAGATGAATGTGTACAGCACAGAGAATTTTTAAGGCATTAAGTACTCTGCACAATACCAAAATGGTGGACAAATGTCTATTTGTCCAAACTACAGAATGTCTAATACCAAATATGAGTGCTAACATAAACTATGGGCTTTGTTGATGATGTTTCAATGTAGATTCATTTACTATAAGAAAGGAACCACTTGGGTGGAATATTCTAATCATCAAGGATAGCATTCAAGATCAGGGGCAGGTGATATATGGGAATTCTCTGTACCTCCTGTTCAGTTTTTGCATGAATTTAAAACTTCCTTAAGCAGTAAAGTCTATTAAAATAATTAAATGAAGTAATATGCTACATTACAAAATATTCACTTAATGCAAAAAAAAAAAAAAAAAAGAGAGAGAGAGAGAAAGAAAAGCACATCACAATCACTGGCACTCCAAGATGTGAGCCTGGTTCTGGGGTGCTTGGGAGTGTCCTTGGGGCTAAGAGTTTTGGTAGCCTCCATAGTTAATTCATCTGCAAAGACAGATGTCCAAAAACTGGGGTTTAGAAACATTAGGTAGAAATGTTGTAGCTAAAACTCTCCATTTTTGGTTTGTGAAGTCTAGATTTTTTTCACAATTGTTATATTTGCATATTTTATCTTTTAAAACTAACTTCAATAATACATTTTTAGTATCTCTAATTATTATGCTTGCTGCATCATACCCAACCTGGAAAACATGGAGCGTATTGACATAAGCAAGATAACAATAAAATTTACACAAATGGTTCATTGATGTCTAACGAATTTACCATTTTGTTCTTATACACACGATACACATAGACATAGGTTGATTAGTGAGATCAGCTGGTTGCCATTATCCAGTCAATTACACCTCAAAAAAGATCACCAGGGAAGATTTTGTACACATACATTATGTTCAGTCTCCCTTTGCAAATGAAGCAGATGGAAAAAAAGACAAGTTAACACAGGAATAGAGCCAGAAATAAGCTTTACTTATATCATAGATTTCCAGGGATTAATGTTAAGTTCTATCAAGATTTTCAATAACAAAATTTCTCTGAAACTTCACCAATATATTTTCCTAAAATAAGATCAAAACACACATAATTATGCTTTGGAATTCATACAACTGCTAATTTCAAACCTAGATAATGAAAGTATAATTTGAGCTACAAAATAAATCTTGAATAAAGTTGAGATGGATTATATCTAATGCTTTCTCTTTGATATATCATGTTTGCTAGCACCATAAAAGAAAATTAGATTAAAAGAACTTATTCTTCACTTCAGTATGTTTATTTATGGGAACCATAGTATTTTAGAGATGAAAGAAGTTTTGAGAATCATCTAGTGAAATTGCCATTCTTCCCTAAGGAGGAAAAATGGTTTTTTAAACTGTTAAAGAATAAGGATGAAATATTTAAACAATTGGGAACAGAAGAAGAATAATGTAACTTTTGACTTGTAAAATACAATCACAGATTTTTCAATATAATAGTTTCCACCATTAGTGCAAAATACATTCACCAAAAACAAACTTGAACCCAGCATGTCTAAGAAACTATGTGTCAAGTCAGGATCTTCTTAACTTTTTGATGCTAAAGTTAAATATTTTAGGTTGAAACACAAATTATTCATCATTAGTAATCAAATAAATAAAAAAAAAACATGATTGTTCCCCTTTTTCCAAATCCCATATCCTTTTGGTTCATGTAGTTGAAAAAACTCTTTGATTACAGTTTCTTCCTTCCTTTAAAATCATCTCAGAACTATTAAGATCCTGCTAAGTTGGCAAGGCTATAATATTCTTATATAAGATAGCCCTGGAACTGAAGTATGGGCCAAGAGTCGATATTTCTAATACAAAAGGAAGACCCTATGGTAAATCCAAACACTCAATTTAAAAATGGGGAGGGAGGTGGGAAGGGAGTTCAGGATGGGGAACACGTGTACACCCGTGGCGGATGCATGTGGATATATGGCAAAACAAATACAATATTGTAAAGTAAAAAACAAAAAAATAGATAATAATTCTACACAATACATATACTGACTTTACAAATGCTAAATTCCAATTTTTTACAGATCAGTTTACTACTTGTCTTCTAAATACACTTTTGGCCAAAAAATGAATACATCATTAGGAAAAAAATGTTTCTTGAAAGAAAATGCAACATACCATATTCAATTTTTATAAGCAAGATGAAAATAAATATTTGGCTAAATTGGGTGAAACACTGCATTTTAAAAACTGATAAATAATATATAAAAAAGCACAGAAAAAACTTGGAACAAATTCAGCAAAGTATGCAGAGTAGCACTAAATTGAACAGGTTTATTAGGGACTCAGCGTTTGAAGCATAATGTACTTATTTTTTTCTTTTTTCAAGAAATGAAATGTCTATATAGTCTATGCTACACCTCACTTTCCTATTATGTAGTGACTTCCTCAAATAACAGCCAGTTTCCACCACTTTTTCAACATACTTTTGTTATTAGAATAGTCACATTTTGGAATTTATAAATTAGACTCATTCTTTTTAGAACTTTAGTGTTAAACTTAATTCAGAAGTGTTCTCCTCCTTCTGATCACATCCTTCACTGCAATTATGATCTATAGGTTTGAGGTCGGACACCATAGTGATTCCTGACTGAATGAGATCCAAAACTCTGACCCACCTACCATAGCTCCTCTTGTATTAGTGACTTAGTTTTGCCTGTGATAACGATTAGTGCTGGCTGGGTGGCTTAAACAGTAAACATTTTCTTTTAGAACTTAGGAGGCTGGGACAACTAGGTGCTAACAGATTCAATATCTGATAACAGCCTTCTTTCTGGTTTGCAGATAGCTGTCTTCTTGCAGTATATTCACATAGCCGAGAAAGAGAGATCAACTCTTTCTCGTCCTAATTTTTAGGGCACGAATATCATTCAGAAGGACTCCACTCTCATGACTTAATTGTATCCTAAAGGTCCCACATCCAAGTAGCATTATATTTGAATTCAAGCTTAAACTGAAAAAAGTAGGGAAAACCACTAGGCAATTCAGGGATAACCTAAATCAAGTCCCTCGATGATACAACAGAAGTGATGAATAGATACCAGGAATTAGATGCGGTAGACAGAGTACCTGAAAAACTATGGATGGGGGATAGCAATGTACAGGAGACAGTGGCCAAAATCATCACAAAGAAAAAGAATTGCAAGAAGGGAAAGAGGCTGTCTGAGGAGGCTTTATATATAGCTGAGAAAAGAAGAGAAGTGAAAGGCAAGGGAGAAAGTGAAAGATATACCCACCTGAACGCAGAGTTTCACAGGAGAGATAAGAAGGCCTTTTAAATGAACAATGCAAAGAAATGGAGGAAAACAGTATAATGGGAAAGACTAAAGTCTCTTCAAAAAAAATTAGAGGTATCAAGAGAACATTACATGCAAGAATGGGCACCATAAAGGACAGAAACAATAAGGCTCTAACAAAATCAGAAGAGATAAAGAAGAGGTGGCAAGAATACACTGAAGAACTATACAAGGAAGGTCTTGCTGCTGCTGCTAAGTCGCTTCAGTTGTGTCCGACTCTATGCGACCCCATAGATGGCAGCCCACCAGGCTCCCCCGTCCCTGGGATTCTCCAAGGCAAGAACACTGGAGTGGGTTGCCATTGCCTTCTCTGAAGGAAGGTCTTAATAATCCACATAATCACAATGGTACAGTCACTCACCTAGAGTCAGACATTCTAGAATACGAAGTCAAGTGGGCCTTCAGTTCAGTTCAGTCGCTCAGTCATGTCCAACTCTTTGCAACCCCATGAACTGCAGCACACCAGGCCTCCCTGTCCATCACCAACTCCCAGAGTTCACCCAGACTCACATCCATTGAGTCAGTGATGCCATCCAGCCATCTCATCCTCTGTCATCCCCTTCTCCTCCTGCCCACAATCCCTCCCAGCATCTGAGTCTTTTCCAATGAGTCAACTCTTCGCATGAGGTGGCCAAAGTACTGGAGTTTCAGCTTTAGCATCATTCCTTCCAAAGAAATCCCAGGGCTGATCTCCTTCTGAATGGACTGGTTGAATCTCCTTGCAGTCCAAGGGACTCTCAAGAGTCTTCTCCAACACCACAGTTCAAAAGCATCAATTCTTCGGTGCTCAGCTTTCTTCACAGTCCAACTCTCACATCCATACATGACCACTGGAAAAACCATAGCCTTGACTAGACAGATGTTTGTTGGCAAAGTAATGTCTCTGCTTTTGAATATGCTATCTAGGTTGGTCATAACTTTTCTTCCAAGGAGTAAGCGTCTTTTAATTTCATGGCTGCAGTCACCATCTGCAGTGATTTTGGAGCCCAGAAAAATAAAGTCTGACACTGTTTCCACTGTTTCCCCATCTATTTCCCATGAAGTGATGGGACCAGATGCCATGATCTTCATTTTCTGAATGTTGAGTTTTAAGCCAACTTTTTCACTCTCCACTTTCACTTTCATCAGGAGGCTTTTTAGTTCCTCTTCACTTTCTGCCATAAGGGTGGTATCATCTGCATATCTGAGGTTATTGATATTTCTCCCGGCTAAGGGCCTTAGGAAACATTATTATGAACAAAACTAGTGGAGGTGATGGAATTCTAGCTGAGCTGTTTAAAAATCCTAAAAGATGATGCTGTTAAAGTGCTTCACTCAATATGTCAGCAAACTGGTAAAACTCAGTATTGGCCACAAGACTGGAAAAGGTCAGTTTGCATTACATTCCCAAAGAAAGGCAATTCCAAAGAATGTTCTAACTACCATACAATTGAGCTCATTTTACATGCTATCAAGGTCACTGTCAAAATCCCCCAAGCTAGGATTTAGCAGTACATGAACTGAGAAATTTCAGATGTACAAGCTGGGTTTTGAAGAAGCAGAGGAACCAGAGATCAAATTGCTAACAATTGCTGCATCATGGATGAAGCAAAGGCATTCCAGAAAAACATCCACTTCACTGGCTGTGCTAAAGCATTTGACTTTGTGGATCACCATGGACTGTGTAAAATTCTGAAAGAGAAGGGAGTACCAGACCACTGTACTTGTCTCCTTAGAAACCTATCTACAGGTCAAGAAGCAACAATTAGAAACAGACATGGAAAAATGACTGGTTTGGGGGGAAATTTCCAAAAACTGGGAAAAGAGTATGATAAGGCCACTGTATATTGTTAACCTGCTTATTTAGCTTATATGTAGAGGTGGATGAATCACAAGCTGGAATCAAGATTGGCGGGAAAAGTATCAACAACCTCAGATATGCAGACGATACCACTATAATGGCAGAAAATGAAGAGAAACTAAAGAGCCTCTTAATGAGGGTGAAAGAGGAGGGTGAAAAAGCTAGCTAGAAACTCAGTGTTAAAAAAAACTGAGATCATGGCATCTGGTCCCATCATTACACGACAAATAGAAGGGGGAAAAGTGGAAAGAGTGACAGATTTTATTTTCTTGGGCTCCAACATCACTGTGGATGGTGATTGCAGCTATTAAATTAAAAGACACTTTCTCCCTGAAAGAAAGCTATGACAAACCTAGACAGTGTATTAAAAGGCAGAGATATCATTTAGCTGACAAAAGTCCTTATAGTCAAAGGTATATATTTTTTCAAGTAGCTATGTATAGATGACAGAGGATGAGATAGTTGGATGGCATCACCAACTCGATGGACATGAGTTTGGGTAAACTCTGGGAGTTGGTGATGGACAGGGAAGCCTGGCCTGCTGTGGTCCAAGGGGTCACAGAGAGTTGGACACGACTGAGCAATTGAGCTGAGCTGAACTGAACTGAACTGAACTGATGTATAAATGTGAGAGTTGGACCATAAAGAAGCTGAATGCCAAATAATTGATGCTTTCAAACTGGTACTGGGGAAGATTTACAAGAGTCCCTTGGACTGCAAGATCAAAGTTATCAATCCTAAAGGAAATCAACCCTGAATATTCACTGTAAGGACTATTATTGAAGCTCCAATACTTTGGTCATCTGATGTGAAGAGCTCATTGGAAAGACTCTGATGCTGGGAAAGACTAAAGGCAAAAGGAGAAGGGAGCAGCAGAGAATGAGGTGGTTAGATAATATCACTGAACTTATGGACATGGATTGCAGCAAAGTCCAGGAGATAGCAGAGGACAGAGGAGCCTGGTGTGCTACAGTCCAAGGAGTGGCAAGAGTTGGACATGACTTAGTGCCTGAATAACAACAAGAGATTAGGGCTTCACATAATGAATTTCACGGGACCCAAAATCAACCCATTCCAGTTGGCATCCCTTATTTAGTATACTTCTCATAGATGAAAATATTGTAGAAATGACTCAATGCCACCTACTTGTTTTGTGTATATGTAATCCAACATGTTCATGCATCATTGCAGCTCTAAATATTGGAAATACAGGCAGCATCACTACTGCGGCTCCTGCTTTTAATCTTAACTACTCTGTGTAACGATATTTTCCCTGATAATGTGTAGCATGGGTTCAGACAAGCAAATGTGCAACTTAAGTATGTGTTCTTCCAAGATAACACACACACAAAAATGACTATAATTTCTCATTGCATTTATACCATATAGTTTGGTCCTTACATTGACAGCAAGGCTAAATCAAGAAGGGTAGGGATTGTGGGGAGAAATAGAGGATGTGGAAGTAACTCTACTTCTGGATCACCCTTTGAATCAATACAGAATGATGTTTAATTAAAAAAGCAACAATCTAAACATCCAACTGAAAGTTAACATGAAATATATTAGACAAACACATGTGACAAAATAGTATATAAAGTACTAAATTATAAAATATTTGATATCTTTATATTTAATATAATATTTATAAAATAAATATTAAAATTATGAGCTCTTACAAATTTCAATAATATAATGTAAAGAAAGTAATCAAAAATTGCATTAAACTCACCATGACCTGGGGGAAATTTTTTCCATTTAGTGAATGTAACTAGTTCGTATATGGATAAAGTAGGCCACTCCACATAATATGGACACTTATGGATTAATTTCACCTTCTGTTGATTTTCCAGTTTTGTCTTTTCCTGAAACAAAAAGTCACCATCAAAATTTGTGTATTAAGTAATTTAAAAAAAGATAAAAGGATAGAAGATAGGCAAATGGCAGTGAAAAGACAAATAAAGGTTATATGAATGCAAACTATAATAGAATATATTTGAATTTTTATAAAACCAAGACCACATAACCCTACTGAAATTTTAATCTTCATATTGTCTACTAAAATATTTTCCCACCTTTTATTTATTTTTAAATTCTTATAGATATTTTAGCATTTTTAAAAGAATTCTATCATAGTTGACTACACTCAAATGTTGTATCTGATGGAACATTTATTTGACCAAATAAGTGATACTTACTGACATTTTGAAAATAAAACCAAATATGTGAAACCTTTTTTGAGGCCAGCCACTCTGAAACCAGAGATTTGAAAGGAAGTTGAATCTCGGGTTTCTCCTGTGGTTCAGACAGTAAAGAATCTGCCTGCAATTCAGAAGACCCAGTTTCAATCCCTCAGTCAGGAAAATTCCCTGGAGATGGGAATTGCTACCCACTCCAGTGTTTTTGCCTGGAGAATTCCACAGACAGAGGAGCTTGGTGAACTACAGTCAGTCCATGGGGTTGTAAAGAGTTGGACATGATTGAGCGACTAACACTTTCACGCTTCACTGAATATTGGGAAAGTCTTCTGTGTCACTGAGACCACTACATCAAAAGAAATCTCGACTATTAAAGACCTAAATCAAGAGGATGGATGTCTCTTGATCTCCTCCCCACACAGGATCTCACTGTAGCCTACGCAGTGCCTGTGGCCCACACACCAGGGTTAAATCTCATGAAGAATTTCTGACAGAGGATGACCATAGTGGTCCCCCAATCCACCATTTCTACAGAATTCCTCTACTTTCACCTCTACCCTTCAGGGGAAGAGAAATACAAGATGGGTATATTTTGCAACTTGAATGAAAGAGAATAAGTTGTTAAAACTGAAAAAAATAAGTTTTCCTAATGCAGCAGAATTGGGGGGTCAAAGTTAAGTTGTGATCACCTATTCATGCAGTTTTGGATTTTGACATGTGCTATCAGCAGTGGCCACAGGACTGGAAAAAGTCAGTTTTTATTCCAATCCCAAAGAAATGCAATGCCAAAGAATGCTCAAACTACCGCACAATTGCACTCATCTCACACGCTAGTAAAGTAATGCTCAAAATTCTCCAAGACAGGCTTCAGCAATACGTGAACCGTGAAATTCCAGTTGTTCAAGCTGGTTTTATAAAAAGCAGAGGAACCAGAGACCAAATTGCCAACATCTGCTGGATCATCGAAAAAGCAAGAGAGTTCCAGAAAAACATCTATTTCAGCTTTGTTGACTATGTCAAAGCATTTGACTATGGATCACAATAAACTGTGGAAAATTCTGAAAGAGATGAGAATACCAGACCACCTGACCTGCCTCTTGAGAAATTTGTAAGCAGGTCAGGAAGCAACAGTTAGAACTGAACATGGAACAACAGACTGGTTCCAAATAGGAAAAGGAGTACGTCAAGGCTGTATATTGTCACCCTGTTTATTTAACTTATATGCAGAGTACACCATGAGAAATGCTGGGCTGGAAGAAGCACAAGCTGGAATCAAGATTGCCGGGAGAAATATCAATAACCTCAGAAATGCAGATGACACCACCCTTATGGCAGAGGGTGAGGAGGAAATAAAAAGCCTCTTGATGAAAGTGAAAGAGGAGAGTGGAAAAGTTGGCTTAAAGCTCAACATTCAGAAAAGGAAGATCATGGCATCTGGTCCCATCACTTCATGGGAAATAGATGGGGAAACAGTGGAAACAGTGTCAGACTTTATTTTTCTGGGCTCCAAAATCACTGCAGATGGTGACTGCAGCCATGAAATTAAAAGACGCTTACTCCTTGGAAGAAAAGTTATGGCCAGCCTAGATAGCATATTGAAAAGCAGAGACATTACTTTGCCAACAAAGGTCCGTCTAGTCAAGGCATGGTTTTTCCAGTGGTCATGTATGGATGTGAGAGTTGGACTGTGAAGAAAGCTGAGCACTGAAGAATTGATGCTTTTGAACTGTGGTGTTGGAGAAGACTCTTGAGAGTCCCTTGGGCTGCAAGGAGATCCAACCAGTCCATTCTAGAGGAGATCAGCCCTGGGATTTCTTTGGAAGGAATGATGCTAAAGCTGAAACTCCAGTACTTTGGCCACCTCATGCGAAGAGTTGACTCATTGGAAAAGACTCTGATTCTGGGAGGGATTGGGGGCAGGAGGAGAAGGGGACAACAGAGGATGAGACGGCTGGATGGCATCACCAACTCGATGGATGTGAGTTTGAGTGAACTCTGGGGGTTGGTGATAGACAGTGAGGTCTGGCGTGCTGTGATTCATGGGGTCACAAAGAGTCGCACACAACTGAGCGACTGAACTGAATTGAACTGAACTGAAACTCTGGGAGATGGTGAAGGAGAGGGAAGCCCAGTGTGCTGCAGTCCCTGGAGTCACAGAGTCAGACACAACTTAATGACTGAACATCACCACCATCAACAACAACAAAAACATACCGCTTTTAACTTTGCAAAATTATTTGCTGGAATTTTAAGAATTTCACAGTCTTCTTCTGTCACCACTGAGTACTCCTTTGTTTCTGATTCAATATGAGCTGCAACTTCCAAGGTTCCAAAGGTACTCCATTGTCCAAGCTGTAAAAAAACCAAGACTACTTAAACCTCATCATTATTCATCAACATAAAAATATCAATGATAGGATCAGTCTAAGAGAGTCTACAAAAGGGAGTATCATAGGCCAAGCTCCAGGTGTGTGAAAGAAGAGGATCTGAAGTCTTTTCTTCTGGCCAATATTACTTTCCCAAAACAAGAAAACTTTATTTTTTCACTAGCATGAAGAAAATAAATCATAAGAATAGATCTTCTGTTTTATTCACTGATTCATTTTAAATGCCTGAAATAGTGCTTTGTACATAAGAGCCATTCAATGAATATTTGTTGAAGTGATGAGAAAATAGTGTACATGTATCTATGGGTCTTCTATTTATTTTGTTATACTCATGTCGGTAGTAATAATGAAAATGAATATACTGTTAGGCAGGGATAAATCACTGGCATATGTATGTATTCGTATAGGGTCTCCTAACTTACTATGCTACAAATAGATACTAAGCATAACAAAAATATTACCACTAGAGTACATACTGTAAGTTATTAGGATGTAGTGAGAATGTGTACAGCTACATAGAAGATTTGTATTCGTGTTTGCCTGAGAAAAACTGAAGGGCGTCTAGATAAACAGGGGTAAGTTCTCAGAGAAGACATCAGGTCAATATGGCCGGCTACCAGTGATGTGGGAGAATCTCTACTGTTCCACTTCAAATCCACAGAACAGTTGAATTTTGTCCTTAGTTGAATGAGTAGCTGAAATTGAATCTGCCGGTTCGAAAATCAAGAAGGAATTTAAAGTAACTGTTGGAACCAAAGTGGTCCAGAGTAATATCAAACTTAGATGAAAGTCTCAGGGTCTGAGGTCTAGGAATTGTCACACATATTAGAATAGGAAACTCAGGACCATACAAGGTGAGGAACCAGAACTGAATGCTTTTATATAAAGCTTAAGACCTTAAAGGTTGTATAACATGTTAAATGGGAAAAGCAAGTTGTTGGTTTGTTGTTGTTCAGCCCTGTCTGATTTTCTGCGACCCCATGGACTGTAGTACACCAAGTTCCTCTGTCCTCCACTATCTCCTGGAGTTTCCTCTAACTCATGTCCATTGAGTCACTGATGCTGTTTAACCATCTTGTCCTCTGCTACATCCTTCACCATTTGCCTTCAATCTATCCCAGGACCAAGGTCTTTTCCAATGATCAGCTCTTCGCATCAGGTGACCAAAGTATTGGAGCTTCAGCATCAGTCCCTCCAATGAATCTTCAGGGTTGATTTCTTGTAGGATTGACTAATTTGATCTCCTTGTGGTCCAAGGGACTCTTGAGTCTTCTACAACACCACAAGTCAAAAGCATCTTTTGGCATTTGGCTTTCTTTATGATCCAACTCTCACATATGTACATGAGTACTGGAAAACCATAATTTTGATTATTTGGACTATTGTCAGCAAGTTGATGTCTCTGTTTTTTAATACACTGTCTAGTTTTGTCATAGTTTTCCTTACAAAGAGCAGCATCTTTTATTTTCATGCCTGGACTCAAAATTCACAGTGACTTTGGAGCCCAAGAAAATACAATCTGTCACTCTTTCCATGTTTTATCCTTCTATTTGCAATGAAATGGCGCGACCAGAGGCCTTGATCTTAGTGTTTTTAATGTTGAGTTTCGAACTAACTTTTTCACTCTCTTCTTTCACCCTCGTCAAAGGTTCTTTAGTTTCTCTTCATTTTCTGCCATTAGAGTGGTATCATCTGCATAACTGAGAAAATCATGTTATAGTAACGCTATATGTAATATTTCTGTTTTGTCAAGAATTACTGTTAGTTTTGTTTTATTATAAATGAATGTGAGCTTTTTATCATGTTTAAGTGCTAATTTTTATTTTATCATGAATGAATATTGAATTTTCTGCTACTGAGATGCTCCTCTTCATTAACATTTTAGTGTGGTTAAAGGCCACAATGGACATTCATTCTTGGGATGAGAGTAGCTCATTCAACATGTGTTACAGGATTTATATATCACTGTTTGGTCTTCAGTTCAGTTCAGTTCAGTTGCTCAGTCATGTCCAACTTTTTGCGACCCCATGAATCGCAGGACGCCAGGCCTCCCTGTCCATCACCCACTCCCAGACTTTGTTCTTAGGATGCTTTTATTTTTTAATAAAACTGGCCTTTCAGTTCAGTTCAGTTCAGTTCAGTCATTCAATCGTGTCTGACCCTTTGTAACCCCATGAACCACAGCATGCCAGGCCGCCCTGTCCGTTACCAACTCCTGGAGTCCACCAAAACCCATGTCCATTGTGTTGGTGATGCCATCTAACCATCTCATCCTCTGTCATCCCCTTCTCCTCCTGCCCTCAATCTTTCCAAGCATCAGGGTCTTTTCAAATGAGTCAGCTCTTTGCATCAGGTGGCAAACTTATTGGAGTTTCAGCTCCAACATCAGTCCCTTCAATGAACACGTAGGACTGATCTCTTTTAGGATGGACTGGTTGGATCTCCTTGCAGACCAAGGGACTCACAAGAGTCTTCTCCAACACTACAGTTCAAAAGCATCAATTCTTCAGCGCTCAGCTTTCTTTATAGTCCAACTCTCAATTCCATACATGACTACTGGAAAAACTATAGCCATGACTAGACAGACCTTTGTTGGCAAAGTAATGTCTCTGCTTTTGAATGTGCTGTCTAGGTTGGTCATAACTTTCCTTCCAAGGAGCAATCGTCTTTTAATTTCATGGCTGCAATCACCATCTGCAGTGATTTTGGAGCCCCCAAAAATAAAGTCTGACACTGTTTCCACTGTTTCCCCATCTAGTTCCCATGAAGTGATGGGACCAGATGCCATGGTCTTCGTTTTCTGAATGTTGAGCTTTAAGCCAACTTTTTCACTCTCCTCTTTCACCTTCATCAAGAGGCTCTTTAGTTCCTCTTCCCTTTTTGTCGTAAGGATGGTGTTATCTGCAAATCTGAGGTTATTGATATTTCTCCTGGCAATCTTGATTCCAGCTTGTGCTTCCTCCAGCCCAGCGTTTCTCATGATGTACTTTGCATATAAGTTAAATAAGCAGGGTGACAATATACAGCCTTGATGTACTCCTTTTCCTTTTTGGAACCAGTCTGGTGTTCCATGTCCTGTTCTAACTATTGCTTCCTGACCTGTATACAGGTTTCTCAAGAGGCAGGTCAGGTGGTCTGGTATTCCCATGTCTTTCAGAATTTTCCACAGTTTATTGTGATCTACACAGTCAGAGGCTTTGGCATAGTCAATAAAGCAGAAATAGATGGTTTTCTGGAACTCTCTTGCTTTTTCTATGATCCAGCAGATGTTGGCAATTTGATCTCTGGTTCCTCTGCCTTTTCTAAAACCAGCTGGAACATCTGGAAGTTCACGGTTCACGTATTGCTGAAACCTGGCTTGGAGAATTTTGAGCATTACTTTACTAGCATGTGAGATGAGTGCAATTGTGCAGTAGTTTGAGCATTCTTTGGCATTGCCTTTCTTTGGGATTGGAATGAAAATTGACCTTTTCCAGTCCAAATTTGCGGAGTTTTCCAAATTTGCTGACATATTGAGTGCATCACTTTCACAGCATCATCTTTTAGGATTTGAAATAGCTCTACTGGAATTCCATCGCCTCCACTAGCTTTGTTCGTAGTGATGCTTCCTAAGGCCCACTTGACTTCACATTCCAGGATGTCCAGCTCTAGGTGAGTGTGAGTGATCACACCTTCATGATTATCTGGGTCGTGAAGATCTTTTTTGTACAGTTCTTCTGTGTATTCTTGCCACCTCTTCTTAATATCTTCTGCTTCTGTTAGGTCCATACCATTTCTGTCCTTCATTGAGCCCATCTTTGCATGAAATGTTCCCTTGTTATCTCTCATTTTCTTGAAGAGATCTCTAGTCTTTCCCATTCTGTTGTTTTTCTCTGTTTCTTTGCACTGATCACTGAGGAAGGCTTTCTTATCTCTCCTTGCTATTCTTTGGAACTCTACATTCAAATGGATATATCTTTCCTTTTCTCCTTTGCTTTTCGCTTCTCTTCTTTTCACAGCTAATTGTAAGGCCTCCTCAGACAGTCATTAATTTTCAAAAAAAACCCCAAATATTTCTCCCAGTAATCTTGATTCTAGCTTGCGATTCATCCAGCTCAGCATTACATATGATGTACTCTGCATAGAAGTTCAGTAATCTGGGTGACAATATATAGCCCTGATGTAGTGCTTTCCCAATTTTGAACCAGTGCATTGTTCCATGGCCGGTTCTAACTTTTGCTTCTTGATCTGCAAACAGGTATCTCAGGAGACAGCTAAGGTGGTTTGGTATTCCCATCTGTTTCAGACTATGCCATGGTTTTTGTGATCCACACAGTTAAAGGCTTTTGTGTAGTCAATGAAGCAGATGTTTTTCTGGGATTCCCTTGCTTTCTCTTCGATCCAATAGATGTTAACAATTTGATCTCTGTTTCCTCTGCTTTCCCCACCCCACCCTTGGATTTTCTGAATACAACTTGTACATCTGGAAGTTCTTGGTTCATGTACCTTGAAGCCTAGCTAGAAGGATTTTGAGAATTATCTTGCTAGCATATGCAATGAGTGCAATAGTACAGTAATTTGAATATTCTTTGGCATTGCCCTTTGGGACTGGAATGAAAACTGACCTTTTCCAGTCCTATGGCCAATGCTGAATTTTCCAAATTTGCTGACATATTTAGTGCATCACTTTAACAGCATCATCTTGTAGGATTTTAAATGGCTCAGCTAGAATTCTGTCACCTTCACTAGCTTTGTTTGTAGTAATGCTTCCTAAGGACCACTTGACTTCACACTCCAGGATGTCCAATTCTGGGTGATTACCCACATTATCATGGTTATCTTATGGCCATTCTTATGTAGTTCTTCTGTGTCTTCTTGCCACCTAGTCTCATTAACTATCAATCATTTCCAGCAGATGATTTATACACATTTTTCCTAATATTCTAATTGTTTTTTAATAAGACTCAGTCTGAGTTACCCAATAAATTCTTATGAAAGCATAAATCATCCATGACCTTGAATAAAATTCTTAAGGTTTTCTTTCTTGATTCATTTTTTAATATCAGACACTCAATATCAGGCAAGGATTCAACTTCTAACACTCTTTATACACTCACTTATTTTGATTGAATTAATTTAAGTGATTAATGCTTATAACATTTCCATTCTGTTCTATAACTTTGGCCATCTTCAAAGTGCTCAAGAAAAAGAAATTTCAAAGAACTAGAATTGTGTATTTACTTAAAAAAGCAATACAGAATGGGTTAAAAAAAGATGATAATTTCAGACAGTATGTGAAACAAATTGCTAAAAATTGTATTTTAGCTAGGAAAACATTCATTTCAAAAAGAATGAATGCAAAAAGTTGACAAAATTAGTAAATGTAAATTTTATTTTTTCATATATAAAAAATTTTTTTCATATATAAAATTTTTAAATAACTAATATGGAATGCATTTAAAACAAGATAAACTTAAAATAATTTACAGCAGAAATGCCAAGGAGAGGTACAGGAAGATAGAATTAAAATACTTGAAAATATCTATGCTCTGAAACTAGGAAAGAAAAAAGATTTATGTAGCTTTTCTTAGTTCAAATTACAAGTTTAATATTATAAGAATTAGAACTTTGTAAATGGAAAGGAGAAATAAATGCAATGAAATAAAAATGAAGAAGTGATAAAATTTTATGTACCTAAAATGTCTAATGACACTAATAATTTGACCTAAAAATAAAAACAACAAAAGCAAATGACTACAAGAAATGAGAAAAATATTTTCAGAATTTCCAGAAGAAAATAGTCAAATGAACCTCAAAGGGAAGAAATATGCTCAACCTCACTAGAAAACAGTTTTATATTTATTAATCCATCAGATTGAAAATACTAAATTACTCTAACCTATGAGACTGGAGAGATACTTTAATACATAAGGTGAAAAAGTGTACCAAAAAACACAAAACTTTAAAAATGGAAAATAAATAATCGGCAATATTTACTAAAATAATTACAAAACATATGAAATACTTTTCCAGAAACTCCTTTCCTAAGAATCTAAATTTAGTTCACTGCTTTCTTAGAGATATATTTAAAGAAGTTAATGCAGCACTTTACAGCAACTCCTGACTGCAGGATCCCTGTAATGGTCCCCAGCTTAGGTCAACATGTGGGTGTGTGTTGTGTGTAGCTTGTATGTCTATGTATGTATGTATACAGACATGTTTATGTGAATAAATTATATATATATACATTCATATAACTTTAAGTTCTAACAAAGTGTTAAAAATCAATTACATCTAAAGATTTTAACATTGCTTATGATGAAAAAAATAACAGATGCAAATCTATTTTTTAAATACTTTTTAAAAGGAACGATTACAAAAACAGTACTCTGTATAAGTGTATACATTTGTTTATCCTTGTGTCAGTTCAAGAAAAGCTGTACAAATGTAATTACAAGGCTATTCAGAGAAGAGGTGAAGTGAAAATGACAGAAAATTTATTATATTTATTTTCAAACTTCCTTCTATTTTTTTCAATGATAATAGGAAGCTTGTGTTTAATTTTAGACATTTTTTAAAAAAACATCTAAAATGCAAGTTCAAAACAACATTCTCTGTCTTCTAAGACAACAGATATAAAATAAAAAATAAATAATGGGACCTCCCATGGGTGGAGGAGCCTGGTAGGCTGCAGTCCATGGTGTCACTAACAGTTGGATACAACTGAGCAACTTCACTTTCACTTTTCACTTTCATGCATTGGAGAAGGAAATGGCAACCCACTCCAGTGTTCTTGCCTGGAGAATCCCAGGGACAGGGGAGCCTGGTGAGCTGCCGTCTATGGGGTCGCACAGAGTCGGACACGACTGAAGCGACTTAGCAGCAGCAGCAATCAAGCTTTTTAGCTTTTGCACAACTAAGGAAACCATAGAAAAAGAAAAAGCAACCTACCCAACAGGAGAAAATATTTGCAAAGTATATGATCAATCGGGCTTAAATTCCAGAATATACAAAGAGCTATACAACCCAACAACAAAAGCGAAAATGATACAGTCAAAGGATAGGCAGAAGACCTAAACAGACATTTCTCAGAAGAAAACGTGCATATGGTCAAGAAGCACATAACATGATGTTCAATGTAGCTAATTATTAGAGAAATGCAAATCAAAACTGCAGTGAGGTATACCTCACAACAGTCAGATTGGCCGTTATTCAAAGTCTATAAATAATAAATGCTGGAGAAAGTGTGGAGAAAAGGGAACCCTCCTACACTGTTGATGGAAATATAAATTGGCACTATATAGCCCCTATAGAGAAGAGTACAGAGATTCCTCAAAGCACTAAAAGCGGAGAGTTGTTATATGATCCAGAAATCCCACACTTGGGCATATATCCAGAAAAGATAAAAGTCTTAATTTGAAAAGATACAAGTAATCCAACATTTATAGCAGAACTATTCACTATAGCATCCAGTCCCACCACTTCATGGGAAATAGATGGGGAAACAGTGGAAACAGTGGCAGACTTTATTTTTCTGGGCTCCAAAATCACTGCAGATGGTGACTGCAGCCATGAAATTAAAAGACGCTTACTCCTTGGAAGGAAAGTTATGACCAACCTAGATAGCATATTCAAAAGCAGAGACATTACTTTTCCAACAAAGGTTCATTTAGTCAAGGCTATGGTTTTTCCTGTGGTCATGTATGGATGTGAGAGTTGGACTGTGAAGAAGGCTGAGCGCCGAAGAATTGATGCTTTCGAACTGTGGTGTTGGAGAAGACTGTTGAGAATGACTGGGACTGCAAGGAGATCCAACCAGTCCATTCTGAAGGAGATCAGCCCTGGGATTTCTTTGGAAGGAATGATGCTGAAGCTGAAACTCCAGTACTTTGGCCACCTCATGCGAAGAGTTGACTCATTGGAAAAGACTCTGATGCTGGGAGGAATTGGGGGCAGGAGGAGAAGGAGACGACAGAGGATGAGATGGCTGGATGGCATCACTGACTCGATGGACGTGAGTCTGAGTGAACTCTGGGAGTTGGTGATGGACAGGGAGGCCTGGCGTGCTGCGATTCATGGGGTCGCAAAGAGTCGGACACGACTGAGCAACTGATCTGATCTAATCTGATTCACTCTAGCCAAGACATGAAAGCAACTTAAGTGTCCATCAACTCTTAGGATTGATGGATAAGGAGGATATGGTGTATATATACAGTGAAATATTACTCAGCCTTAAAAAATTGAAAATGCCATTTGCACCAACATGGATGGAACTAGAGATTATCCTACTAAATGAAGCAAATCAGAGAAATATGCAGAATATTTAAAAATAGTATAAATTAACTTACTTACAAAGACTAACAGACATATAAATTGCACTTAAGGTTACCAAAAGGGGAGGGGAGGTACAGATAGGGATAAGTTGGGAATATGGATTAACAGATGCACAGAACCATATAAAAATAGATAAACAACAGGGATTTACTGTATAGCACAGGGAACTGCATTTCATATCTTGTAGTAAACTATAATGGAAAAAATCTAAATGTACAGTTGAGTCACTTTGCTATATACCTGAAACTAACACAATATTATAAATCAACTATATTTCAATTTTAAAGATTCTCATATTTTTCATGCTTGTATTATCTCTTAACATCTTTATGTTGATATACAAAATATGTTAAATTATATACATCAAATATTTATAGCTGTTACCTCTACATGATGACGGAGAAGGCAATGGCACCCCACTCTAGTACTCTTGCCTGGAAAATCCCATGGATGGAGGAGGCTGGTAGGCTGCAGTCCATGGGGTCTCGAAGAGTCAGCACGACTGAGCGACTTCACTTTCACTTTTCACTTTCATGAATTGGAGAAGGAAATGGCAACCCACTCCAGTACTCTTGGCCTGGAGAATCCCAGGGACGGGGAGCCTGATGGGCTGCTGTCTATGGGATCGCACAGAGTCGACATGACTGAAGCGACTTAGCAGCAGCAGCAGCAGCAGCAGCTACATGATGAAATTGCAGAGAATTCTCTTTATTATTGTGAGTGTGTGTTTAGTGGCTCAGTAATGTCCAGCTCTTTGAGAACCCATGGGCTGTAGCCTGCCAGGCTCTTCAGTCCATGAGGATTCTCCAGGCAAGAATACTGGAGTGAGGTGCCACACCCCCCTCCAAGGGCTCTTCTCAACTTAGGGATCGAACCCAGGTACCCTGCATTGCAGGCAGATTCTTTACCATCCGAGCCAGAATGGAAGCCCTTTTCTGCATTTTCTAATTTTTTTCAATAAATATAATTTAAAATTAGATAATATTATGAATCTACTTTAATGATTTAAAACTCAATCTTTCTCAATTTTTTTGGAAAATATTTTTAAGATTTTGTATATAATCTTGTTTAGGGGGATAGTTAGTAGAGGCACACAAAAGGAAAATGTCCTCTTACTTCCAAAATCTCATGTCATTTTACTGAAAAATAAATTGCTAGATAACTTTATTGTGAAGCAATGTATTCCCATGATTTAAGAATTAACTTCTCCAAAAATGCATAATCCAAGTAACTTGCCTCTGAACATTAGGAATTGGTCCATCCTTTATGGGGCTTCCCAAGTGGCTTAGTGGTGAAGAATCCACCTGCCAGTGCTGAAGATGCAGCAGATGTGGGTTCAATCCCTGGATCAGGAAGAGCCCCTGGAGGAGGAAATGACATCCCACTCTAGTATTCCTGCCTAGAGAATCCCATGGACAGAAGAGTCTGGTGGGCTACAGTCCACAGTGTTACAAAGAGTCAGACATGGCTGAGCTACTGAGCACAGAGGCACACACATCCATCACACTTTTTTTTTTAATAAAAGCTTCATGTTGAGATTTGTTTTAAACTACATTTTCAAGAATAAACTTTTCTGAAAAAAAAAGACTTTCTTAGGTACAATTTTTGTTCTTGTACTATTTTTCCATTTATTCTAGCTTCCAGGCACATTAAACAAGATGAATAACTAAAATTACAGCTGCTATTGTTAAACCAAGGAAAGGTCTTGTTCTCAACACTATGAAACATGTTTTCTTTGTTTTAAGGGACTGAAGAGACAGAGAAAATATAAAGCCTCGATAGAGGAGGGGTTCAAGACTGACCTTTAAGGATGAATTTTAAAACTCTTAAACTCCTAATATTTTGCACCACAATATATGGTTGTTTGTAAATTTCCATTTTTTCTTGAGTTTATGCAGCTTTCATTAGATTTGCAAGGTTGTCTCTCTGTTTCCAAAAAGGTTAAAAACTGTTGCTATACACAGAAAAAGATTGCTTTTTCCCTATGATTTAAAGCCAGAAAGAAAAAGCAATACAGTATACTAACGCATATATATGGAATTTAGAAAGATGGTAATGATAACCCTGTATGCGAGACAGCAAAAGAGACACAGATGTATAGAACAGTCTTTTGGACTCTGTGGGAGAGGGAGGGGGGATGATTTGGGAGAATGGCATTAAAATATGTATATTATCATATAAGAAGTGAATCACCAGTCCAGGTTGGATGCAGGATACAGGAAGCTTGGGACTGGTGCACTGGGATGACCCAGAGGGATGGTACGGGAAGGGAGGTGGGAGGGGGGGTTCAGGATGGGAAACACGTGTACACCCGTGGCGGATGCATGTTGATGTATGGCAAAACCAATACAATATTGTAAAGTAAAAAAATAATAATAATAAATTATCATGAAATTTGAAAAAAAATAAAAGGCTTATATAGAAGATACCTTCTTAACAATGTTATAAATAAAAGAGGCAGGGAAAGATGTTGCCTTTTATAATCTTTTGGAGGATTTTGGCCTTATTAAGACCGTATTGTGACATCTAGAAGGAACAAACTTTGTAAGGATAATCTGCTTGGGACTATGTCATCCCAAAGGTTGAGACTTAAAAGAATTCTTTGAGTACATTTGCTCCAAACTTGTATGCTGAGTCAAAGAAGATGTTTCTTACTATAGAAAAAGAATTGATCTTTTAAGATTATATTAATAACTCTGCAGTCTCTAAGTAAAAACTGCATCCATGAAATTAAAAGATGCTTTTCTCCTTGGAAGAAAAATTATAACAAACCTGACAGAATGTTAAAAAGCAGAGACATTACTTTGCCAGCAAAGGTCCATATGGTCAAAGGCATAGTTTTACCAGTAGTCATATATGGATGTGAGAGTTGGACCATTAAAAAAGCTGAGCACCAACGATGATTTCAAAATGTGGTGCTGGAGAACACTTTTGAGAATCTCTTGGACATCAAGGAGATCAAATCAGTCCACCCTAAAGGAAATCAACCCTGACTGTTCATTGGAAGGACTGACACTGAAGCGGAAGCTCCAATACTTTGGCCACCCGATGCGAAGAGCCAGTTCATTGGAAAAGATCCTGATGCTGGGAAAGACTGAGAGCAGGAGGAGAAGGGGACAACAGAGGATGAGATGGTTGGATGGCATCATCGGCACAATGGATATGAGTTTGAGCAAACTGCAAGAAATACTGAAGGACAGGGAAGCCCAGTGTACTGCAGTCCATGGGATTGCCAAGAGTCAGACACAACTTAGCCACTGAACAGCAACAAGTGAAACTCACAACAAATCAACTTGACTTTTAGATATAGTCAATAAATTCTTCTTTAAAAGTTGGCTATAAAAGATGTCCTTTTATTTCCCTCATATATTTTAGCAAGAGGAGTCTAGACATCATAATGAATAAGAGAAGGAGAAGTTCTTTTTATTTCCTCTAAAACAAGAGTGTTTTTTTTTTTTTCAAACACCCTCAGGGTATTTTCACCTCTTAACTGTTCAAAAGAAACACTTGTCTGAAATAGCTAGCACACTGGATGCTTTTCTGGATTTTACCCAGCTTTAAGACCCAGTTTAAATCTCATTTCTTTCACAAAATCACCTGGTTCATCAGTCACCCCTCAGATTTCTAATAAAGTATGCATTCTATTGTTTTGTTATATAACATGCAATGCTCTTATAAGTATGGGCACTCTAAAAAATCAATGATAATATTATATTACTAACTTTAGATTGTGAGGATAAAGAAATTTGTTTCCTTCCCTCCAATATAGGGATATTTTCAGCAGCAAGGAAGAAGGAAATGGCAACCTACTCCAGTATTCTTGCCTGGAGAATTCCATGGACAGAGGAGCCTGGCGGGCTACAGTCCATGGGGTCGCAAAGAGTCGGACATGACTGAGCGACTTCACTTTCAGCAGCAAGTGAGCCTGAGTTACATAATCATCACAAGCAGCCACTTTAAGATCAGTAATATTCTAATGAAATATTTTTAAAAGTCCTGTTGTAAAAAAAAAATTATAGGTTAATCTTGAACTTGGTATCAAGTTTATCTGATGCCTTCCTTGCTTAATTCCACTGTGGTTACTGAAGATTTCAAATTTGAATTGCTTCAATCAATCATTTGAAATTTGTAGAGACTCATCTTATGACAGCATCAAGTCAATTTTTAAAAATGTTTCATGTGCCCTTAAAAGGAGTGTATATTCTGTAACTGTTTGCAATGTTGAATACAAATCTACTAGATCCAGTTTGTTGTGCTGTTCAGAATTTCTATGTCTGTATTGATGTCTTTTTTAGGTCTAGGCCTGTTTCAGATTTCATCGAAATCCCTCACTATAGCTGTGAGTTTATTTCTTCTTTGTGCTCCATAAGTTTTCACTTAATATATTTCAGGTTATAACTTTAGGGCATGTAATTTCACATTCATGAAATATTTCCTTATCTTTAATGATGCTTTGCAATAAAGCATATGTTGCCTACCATCAGAATAGCTATCCCAGACTTCTTTTTAGTGGTATCTGATTTATTATATTCTATTATCTTTCTTTGCAAATTCCTACATATTTGCAATAAGATGTGTTAACATATAGGGTGTTTATTTTATGTAGTCTGACAACCTTTGTTTAGTAATTGAAGTATTTCACCTGTTTATATATAAATGTAATTATTGGTACATGTAGGTTTAAATCTGACATGTTAATGCTTGTTTTTGTTTTTTATTTTTCTATTTTTGTGTCATTTTCTCTCCTTCATTGCTTTATTTTAATCAAACATTTTTCTGTTATTTTGATATACCTTTATTTAGCATAGTATATTTATTATTATTTTTTGGTGGTTGCTCTAGTAACAATAAGATATATCTTTGTCTTGCTAGAGTATACTCTAAATTAGTAGGTTTTTTTTTTTTTTTTTTTTACTTTTCAGAAAGGCAAAGATGCAAAACATCTTTAAATCCATTTACCATATCCTCTTTTTTTTGGGTTTACCACTTTTGTTATACTTCTATATACATGTAAACCTCCACAGGTAAAACTGTTTTATACTGTCAAAGAATATTTAGATTAACCACATATCCACAAATTCCTTTTGTTCATCAATACTTTCTAAATTCTTGTAGTTTATTTGGAGCAATATATATATTTTTTTCTTTCAGAACTTCTTTGCCTTGGGATTCCTTTCTGAACAGTTCTTCTGGCAATGAGATCTCTCTTTATTATTTGTGTGAACACATATTTATTTTGCCTTAAAAGATATTTTTTTCTGGCTATAGATGTATGGATTGTCAACTGCTTTTATCTCACTACTTAAATAATCGTCATTCCATGTTCTGTGACATAATGATCTATTGAGAGAGTATCAAGATTTACCTTTGAACAGGTTGTGCCCATTCTATCAGCTTCAACATTAAGATTTCCTCTGACTGGTTTTATTAGTTTCTAATGTGTCTAGATGTCATTGCCTAGCTTGTAATTCATATACAACTTGAATACAACTTGCTTGACGCCTTTTCATAGTTGAGAACATGTTTTCAACCTGTACTACTTCAGGCAGTACCAAATATTTCTTCTGTCCCATTCTTATTCTTCTTTTTCCTTAAAGTTTATTACTAACTTGTCAGAATTTGTCATCACCTCTATCCATCACCTGACCTGCCTCCTGAGAAATCTGTATGCAGGTCAAGAAGCAACAGTCAGAACTGGGCATGGAACAACAGACTGGTTCCAAATCGGGAAAGAAGTACATCAAGGCTGCATATTGTCACCCTGCTTATTTAACTGATATGCAGAGTGCATCATGAGAAATGCCAGGCTGGATGAAGCACAAGCTGGAATCAAGATTGCTGGGAGAAATGTCAATAACCTCTGATATGCAGATGACACCACCCTTATGGCAGAAAGTGAAGAAGAACTAAAGAGCCTCTTGATGAAAGTGAAAGAAGAGAGTGAAAAGGTGGCTTAAAATTCAATATTCAGAAAACTAAGATCATGGCATGCGGTCCCATCACTTCATGGCAAATATATGGGGAAACAATGGAAACAGTGACAGAATTTCTTTTCTTGGGCTCCAAAATCACTGCAGATGGTGACTGCAGCCATGAAATTAAAAGATGCTTGCTCCTTGGAGGAAAAACTATGACCAAACTAGACAGTTTATTAAAAAGCAGAAACATTAGATTGCTAACAAAGGTCCATCTAGTCAAGGCTATGGTTTTTCCTGTGGTCATGCATGGATGTGAGAGTTGGACTGTAAAGAAACCTGAGCACCAAAAAATTGATGCTTTTGAACTGTGGTGTTGGAGAAGACTCTTGAGAGTCCCTTCGGTGGCAAGGAGATCCCAGCAGTCAATTCTAAAGAAATCAGTCCTGAATATTCAGTGGAAAGACTGATGCTGAAGCTGGCATTCCAATACTTTGGCCACCTGTTGCGAAGCACTGACTCATTTGAAAAGACTCTGATGCTGGGAAAGATTGAAGGTGGGAGGAGAAGGGAATGAGAGAGGATGAGATGGTTGGATCTCATCCATGGACTTGATGGACATGAATTTGAGTAAGTTCCAGGAGTTGGTGATGGGCAGGGAGGCCTGGCATGCTGCAGTCCATGGGGTCACAAAGAGTCAGACGTGACTGCGCCACTGAACAGACTATCCATATGCCCTTTTCTGTAATCAGTAATTTTTTCTACTAATCTATTTTTTAAATTAGAAATTCTCTCTTGTATTTAATCTGCTGATAAACATGTATTGAGTTATTAATTTTTTATATTGTTAAGTCAAAAAGTTTAAATTTTGTTTTGTATTACAATTTTTGTTTTATAGTGAGATTCTCCGGTCATCTCTTTTCTTCAAAATACAATCACAGTTATTTTTAACTGATAATTTCCATAACCTAAGATGAAGAGTCAACTCATTGCAAAAAAGCCTGATTCTGGGAAAGATTAAGAGTGGGTGGAAAAGTGGGCATCAGAGGGTGAGATGGTTGAATGGCATCACTGACTCAATGGACATGAATCTGAGCAAACTCTGGAAGCCAGTGAATAAAAGGGCAGTGTGGAGTGCTGCAGTTCATGGGGTCACAAAGAGTTGAATGTGACTTAGTGACTGAACAGTAACAACAGTAACAGAATACACAGTGTCTGAACTATTCATCTATCCATTCACATCACATGCTAATGAGTGTGTGAGTACTTGATATTGATTGCACTTTGTAGATTGTATGTTCTATATGTGTGTGTGTGTCTTTATTTCTCTCTTTGAGCTAAATTTCTTTTCAAAGTCTTTTAACAAGCTACACATTTTCTAGTTCACATAACAGATACATTTAAGATTGCAGGAAGGAAGAGGATCAGCAAAGAAAAGAAGTACCTGTAGAACTCAGCAAATGTGTTCTTGACGTGTTATACCTCTCACAATGTAAACTCTCCTGAACAGCCCAGACTATATCCTTTAAGCTCATGCACACAGCTCAGTGGATAACCATAAACTAAATTTTCAGGTGACATATAGAATCATTATGTTTTACACCTGAAACTAATATAAGATTGTAAGTCAACTATACTTCAATAAAAATTAAATTAGTAATAAAATGAACTTCTGTGTGCTGACTATCTGGCTAAAGAAAACAAGTTTTCCTATTTAGATAGAAAGTCATTATATTAATTATCAGTATATTAATTTTTTAAACTTTAAAATAACCCTAAAAACAGAGTATGCAAGTATGGTTTTATCTCTTTCTTCACATTATTTAAAATATAAGAGTAAATAGCATTCTGTTTTTCTGACAAACATAAAGGGTTTGAAATTCTACCATGCTAACCTAGTACCTAGTGCATTTCACTTTTCACTGCTATGTGATGATACTCAAATTATTCAAAATAATTCAAAATAATGTTAATGAATATTTGTGTTACTATAAGTCTGCATGTATAAAGCAATGATGATATAAGCATTATTGTGCATGACTCTTCATATCATATGTAACTATTTCTCTACTATAAATGCCTAAGGATGCAATTTCCATGCAATAGGATGTGTTGGCACTTTAACATCTAATCTTAAACTCTTCTAAACTACAGGTTCTAATTTATACCCCATCTGCCACATAAATGCATTCTGTTTCTGTGAAACTTCTCAAACATTTTGTATTATCTGTTTTTTAAAATGTTTTCCAGTTTGGTAGTACTGCTATTGATTGTGAGCTTCCCAGGCGGCACTAGTGGTAAAGAACCGTCCTGGCAACGCAGGAGACGAAAGAGATTCCTGGGTTGATCCCTGAGATTCGAGGATCCCCTGGAGAAGGGAATCGAAACTCACTCCGGTGTTTTCGCGTGAAGAATCCCATGGGCAGAGGAGCCTGGTGGGCTATTGTCCATAGAGTCGCAAAGACTCAGGCATGACTGACGTGACTCAGCATACACTACTGATTGTAGTACTTTTTGTTATTTAGATGTATTGACTTTTAAATGTAAAATGTACGCACTGTGTATTTCCTAGATTGATGAAATGGTGGAGCAACTTTTCATTTGCTTTACATTTAATTCATAGTTTCTCTTCTGTGAAAGATTGATTTATATGTTTTGTATTTTTATTATATTTTCCTTTTAGATTTGTGGATCATTATATATTTCAGACATTAGTTCTTTGCCTTTTCTGTATGTTGAAGATATCTTTTTTCAATGTATATTTGTCTCTTCATTTACTTAGGGTATCAAGAGATGATTAAAAAGTTCTTGACTTTAACCATATATTCTTATAGTTTAGTTCTATAAGAATCTCATTTAAAAAATACTTAAGCATTTGCTAACATGGTATCATGAAAAAAATTCTGTCACACCATCTTCTAAAATATTTGAGCTTATCCCTTTTGCAATTAAGCCTGTGATCTGAAGTTATTTTTACATATAATGGAAAGCAAACATGCAATTTTATATTTTCTATCCATGTAGATAACCAATTGTCTTAGCTCATAGTCTTGATTATCCCCACTGCTCTTTGTGACATTGTTTCTCATGAGAGCTCATACATCTGCACCTAATTTTGAATTCTCTGGCTGCCACTGTGTTCATCTATGACCCATTATTTTGCTATAAAAACACTATATTGATTATGTAGCTTATTTTAAGTCTTGGTATCTTGCTATCTGGTAAGAAAAATCCCCCTTTTCAAAGTGTGTTCTTTGGACATATGTACACTATTCTTGGAGAAAGCAATGGCACCCCACTCCAATACTGTTGCCTGGAAAATCCCATGGATGGAGGAGCCTGGTAGGCTGCAGTCCATGGGGTCGCTAAGAGTCGGACACGACTGAGCGACTTCACTTTCACTTTCCACTTTCATGCATTGGAGAAGGAAATGGCAACCCACTCCAGTGTTCTTGCCTGGAGAATACCATGGACGGAGAAGTCTGGTAGGCTGCAGTCCATGGGGTCGCACAGAGTTGGACACAACTGAAGCGACTTAGCAGCAGCAGCAGCAGCACACTATTCTTAGCCTTTTGCTCTTTAGTATAATTTTTAAAATAAATTTGTCACTATCCACAAAGATACTTGATTTTTTTCCCCACTGGAATTCCTTGAAATTTATAGATCATTTGGGAGACTTGTCATCTTAAAATATTGAATGGTCCTGTCCATGAACATTTCTCTAGTACCTTTTAATGAATATGTACACTGTCCTTTAAAAAGTACTGCAACAAAAATTTTGTTATATTTCTCTTGTTGTTTTATTAATGGCATTTTCTGATTATTTCCTGTAATTCTGTGAATTCTTTATTTTTAAATCCACAAGGTATTTACAATAATGTTCTATTACAGTTTAGTCAGTTCTTTAGTATTTTCAATTTAGAGAAGGGACTGGCAAACCTTTTTTATAGTGTACTAGAAAGCAAATATTTTTAGTTTTGCAGGTCATTTAGTGGCTGTCACTGCAGATAGTGACTGCAACCCTAAAATTAAAAGACACTTGTTCCTTGGAAAAAAAGCTATGACCAACCTAGACAGTATATTAAAAAGCAGAGACATTATTTTGCTGACAAAGGTCTGTATAGTCAAAGCTATGATTTTTCCAGTAGTCACATGTGGATGTGAGAGGTGGACCATAAAGAAGGCTGAGCACCGAAGAATTGATGCTTTTGAACTGTGGTGTTGGAAAAATTCTTGAGAGTCCCTTGGACTGCAAGGAGATCCAACCAGTCCATCTTAAAGCAAATCAGTCCTGAATATTCATTGGAAGGACTGATGCTGAAGCTGAAACTCCAATACTTTGGCCACCTGATGCAAAGAACTGACTCACTAGAAAAGACCGTGTTAATGGGGTTCTTAAAAGCAGGGAAAGGAAGTAAAATAATTAAATCCATAATTGAAAAGTAATTTTATTAAAGGGGAGGGGACCTATCCTGGAACTCAATTAGAAAGCTTTTGACTTTCTGATTCTAATTTTTTATCTTTTAATAATATAGTTAAAACATAATATTCAGCCATCTTCGTTACTGTGCTTAATAAATAATTGACTAGGGATAAAGCATAGTTCTTGGACTGTGCCTAAACGTACTTGAGTCTTTGGCATTGGAAACAGACAGAGCAAACCACAGGCCTGTGATGTACTCACACGTGTGGCAGTGATGAGTCTATGAGGGATGCACCAGTTACCAAGAGGCTTTTGATGCTCAAACCTATTCCCACAGGAGGGAAAAAAAAGGGTTCTGGTCTTCACAGTATATCTGTACTTAGATACGTATCTGATAGAGAAGTTAAAATGGAGGTAGTCTTGTTCAGGCTTCAGAAGCAGGAGAGCAGGCTTCTGACCTGCTTCTGACCTGCCTGGACAGTACCTGGACTACTTGCCTGCTTGCGATCACACCAATTGTTACCAGCAAGTCAGGCAGCACTTTAGATAAGAGAGGGAGTGAGTCTTGTCATTTCTGAGCCCCTGGAGGTCTGGCCAACCCCCAAGGGTCTAAGAAGTCTCATGACTCACAAGATGAAACAGCATTGTAAAAGTTAAAGTAGAACCAGAGCTGCATTTTGGCATGCAGACTGATGACGATTTGAAAAATCTGTAAGTGCAATTAGTTATTTTAAAAGAATAAGCATGAAAATGAATATCTGTAGTTATAATTTTCAACATTCAACTTGTAGCCATCAGTTTGTGGTCTGGGAATATAAGGGGAGCTCCCAAAACTGGAATTTAAAGTCTTGCCTGTGGGGTGGATGCACTGGAACCCTTTTCCAGCTGAGACTCCATATTACTGTTAATGTGGGACATCCTAGCCCTGTTCAAGTCTGGATGTAGGTGCCGGCTCAATTTGGTGATGTATATGCTGTTACTTCTCTCTATTGCTGCTATTTCTTTAATTTTAATAACTATATATTGAAACTACATCAAATAACTCTTCTATAAAAAAATTAGATTGCTTATTTGTTGTAACCTGTGGCTTCTTTTGTTAATGAACCTTCAAACCCAAAATGAAACTAAAACTTTTGGCAAAACAATCTCAAATAGTTGGTTGTTGAATTTCAAATACTTTCAAGTGATATAGTAGGATGTCCTATAGTAAGAAAACAATATTACAAAGAAGGGTGAATTGAAATGTCGAAGTACATTTGAATAAAACATCGGGGTGGTTTTTGCTTGAACAAAGGGGAAAGGTGAAAATGTTAGTCACTCAGTCATGTCTGAGTCTTTTGTGACCGCATGGACTGTAGCCCGCCAGGCTGCACTGTCCATAGAATTCTCCAGGCAAGAATGTTGGAGTAGGTAGCCATTCCCTTCTCCAGGGGATCTTCCTGACCCAGGGGTCAAACCTGGGTCTCTTTCGTTGCAGGCAGACTCTTTATTGTGTGAGCCACCAGGGAAGCCCTGGAAAAAAGGGGAAGAACTAAATAACTCTTGGGGAAAACAGCATGCTATAGAAGGCAATCTGCTAAAGGAACTTCTAGCAAAACATAAGGCAAACTTCAAAAAATGTATTACTATGTGCTTTCCCAAGCTGTCAAGAATCTCTAACACTTTAAAGATTTATGATGCTAGTGTCAAAAAAGTCTGCTGCACTGAACCAAATAAAAATCATTTTTGTTGGTTTTGGTTTGTTTATTTGTTTCAAAATTACTGATTTTTAGACATGGGAAGGAAGAACATTAGTAGTCAAAACTCTTGGCTCAAAGAGGGCAAGAAGGATGGATTTGTTGAAAAGAAAATAAATATCAGGAGATGTACAGCAACTATAATGGGGAGGAACTTTACCATTAGCAACTTGCACAGCAGTCTGGGACTGAGTGAGGCTGCTCAATCACTCGGATTCAAATGTTATACTATATTTTTATAGCTACTGATTATATTATAAGAGAATAGATAGTTATTAAGTACATTAATCTTGCAACAGCAGTCCGTTTTGATTTTTCTATTTAATAAAGACATAAACTGCTTCCTGATACAAGACGGTGGACTCAAGACCTGACAAATATTAGCTCTTTGAATCCTCATAATAGCCCTATGATATGAGTTTATTACTATACTCATTTTCAAAGTGACAAAAGTGAGATTAAGAAGGCTGAGTAAGCCTCCCAAGATCACAGAGCTATTAAGTGGCAGAGGCGGCCCTGGGACTCAGGCAGGCTGGCTCCAGAGCCTGAGCTGGTCCAATCACTCCTTTATGCTCCCTGTGAATGCACAGACCAGGCACAGAGCAGGCGAGGAGAAGGAATGCTGAAAAATTATAACCATAGACTCCTTTATGCTCCCTGTGAATGCACAGACCAGGCACAGAGCAGGCGAGGAGAAGGAATGCTGAAAAATTATAACCATAGATATTCATTTCAATACTTTTTAAATAACTAATTGCACTTATAGATTTTTCAAAAATTTAAAATTCCCAATTCCATCCTGAGTGACTTCTTATTTCTCTGATCCTTTTGCTCAATAAATGTAATCATTAATTCTCCCTTTACTGCACAGCTTGACTTTCTTGCAAAGATGTAATTAGATCAAGTCATTAACAGTAAATAAAGTTATACCTACTCAATAAATTGTGAACATGCACAGAGTTTATTCCATATCCCTTCTAACTCTGATTTCCTGTAGATTTCTCTTAAAACGTTCCATGCCTCATCCCTATTCCCCCATCCTCCTCACCAGCTTCAGATGGTCCCTTGGCTCCATGGGTCACAATTGTTGTGTCCCAAATACCTTTTCTACGGCTTTATTTTTTAGAGCCACTTTAGGTTATAGTACAATTGAGAAGGTACAGATGTACCATATAACCTCTGCTCCAAAATATGCATACCCTCCCCCATTACCAACATCACTCACCAACGGGATGTATTTCTTAGCAAAGGTGAACCTGAGTTGACACATAATCACCTGCAGTCCAAAGTGTACAGTGTGGTTGTTCATTCTAAGGGTTTGGTCAAATGTATAATACCATAAATCTATCGTTAGATCATAGAATACGTTTACTGCCCTAAAAGTCCTCTTAGGAACGGGCTCTTCCTATTCATCTTTTCCCCTCTCACCACCATCCCTGACAACCACTGACTTTTAAAAATGTCTCCATAATTTTGTCTTTCCCAGAATGCATACTGTTGTAATCCTCACTTTGACTTCTTTCACTTAGCGATATGCATTCAAGCTTCTTCCATGTGTGATCATGGCTTAATAGCCCATTTCTTTTTATCACTGAATAATATTCCATTGTCTGGATAGGCCATAGTTTGTTTAACCATTTACCTACTAAAGCACATTTTATTCCTTTCAATTTTGGGCAATTATCAATAAAACTACTATAAATATGCATGCAGGGTTTTGTGTTTACATGTTTTCATTTCCTTTGGGTAAATACCAAGGGACACAATTGCTGAATCATATGGTAAGAATATACTTAGTGTAAGAAATCACCAAAGAGTTTTCCAAAGTGGTTAAACAACTTTGCAGCCCCATCAGCAATGAATGAAAATTACTGTTAATTCACACACTCACCAATATTTGGTAGTGTCAGCATTCCAGATTTTGGCTCTGTGAATAAGTGTGTAGTGCTATCTTATTGTTGTTTTAATTTCCATTTTCCTTCTTCACATATGATGTGGAATATCTTTCTGTATGCTTATTTGTTATCTGTATGTGTTCTTTAGTGAGGTGTTAAGGTCTTTGGTGTATTTTTTATTCCGGTTATTTTCTTGTTATTGAGTTTGAAGAGTTCTTTCTATATTTTGAACTGACCATTATCAGATGTAGCTAATGTAGCTTTTGTGTGTGATTTGTCTTTTCATTCTCTTGACGTTATCTTTTGCAGAGCAGAAGTTTTTCATTTTACTGAAATATAGCCTATCGATTATTTCTTTCATAGCTTGTATGTATGAAGGTGTTGTATCTAAGAAGGCACTGTCAAAGAAAATATAACAATTATAAATATATATGCACCCAACATTGGAGTACTTCAATATGTAAGGCAAATACTAAAAAAGATAAAAGGAAAAACTAACAGTAACACAACAATAGTGGGGGACGTTAATGAAATTACAAGAAGCTTCCTCCTTGAAAGAAAAGCTATGATCAACCTGCTGCTGCTAAGTCGCTTCAGTCGTGTCCGACTCTGTGTGACCCCACAGACGGCAGCCCACCAGGCTCCCCCGTCCCTGGGATTCTCCAGGCAAGAACACTGGAGTGGGTTGCCATTTCCTTCTCCAATGCATGAAAGTGAAAAGTGAAAGTGAAGTCACTCAGTTGTGCCCAACTCTTAGCGACCCCATGGACTGCAGCCTACCAGGCTCCTCCATCCATGGGATTTTCCAGGCAAGAGTACTGGAGTGGGGTGCCATTGCCTTCTCCGATGATCAACCTAGACAGCATATTAAAAAGCAGAGACATCACTTTGCCAACAAAGGTCCATCTAGTCAAGGTTTTGGTTTTTCCAGTAGTCATGTATGGATATGAGAGTTGGAGCATAAAGCTGAGCACTGAAGATGCTTTTGAACTGTGGTGTTGGAGAAGACTCTTGAGAGTCCCTTGGACTGCAAGGAGATCCAACCAGTCCATCCTAAAGGAGATCAGTCCTGGGTGTTGATGGGACGGACTGATGTTGAAGCTGAAGCTCCAATACTTTGGCCACCTGATGTGAAGAGCTGACTCATTGGAAAAGACCCTGATGCTGGGAAAGATTGAGGGCAGGAGGAGAAGGGGATGACAGAGGATGAGATGGTTGGATGGCATAACTTACTCAATGGACATGGGTTTGGGTAGGCTCCGGGAGTTGGTGATTGACAGGGAGGCCTGTCGTACTGCAGTTCATGGGGTTGCAAAGAGTCGGACACGACTGAGTGACTGACTGAACTGAATGACTGAAGAACAGCAATGTCTATGTCTGCATTCCTAGTTTTGATAGAGGGTATCCAGTTGTTTCAGCACCATTTGTTGAAGAGGCTATCTTTGCTGTTTTATACTGATTTTGCTCCACTGTCAAAGATTAGATGAGCATATTTATGGGCTCTATTTCTGAACTCTCTAGTTTCTCCCACAGATCTATTTGTCTTTTCTTTCACCAACACCATACTGTCTTTATTACTGTGGCTTTACGGTAAATCTTGAAGTTGGGTTACATCAATTCTCCAGCTTTCTTCTTCTCCTTCAATATTGTGTTGGCTATTCTTGGCTTTTACCTCTTTATAAAATTTAGAATCATTTTGTTTTTGCGTGCTTAGTTGCTTCAGTTGTGTGCAACTCTTTGCAGTCCCATAGACTGTAGCCCGCCAGGCTCCTCTGTCCATGGGGAGTCTCCAAGCAAGAATACTGAGTGGTTGCCATGCCTTCCTCTGGGGGATCTTCCCAACCCAGGGATGAACCCAGGAATCCGCATGGCAGGTGAGTTCTTTACCATCTGAGCCACCAGAGAAGCCCCATTTTGTTTACATCTATAGAATAACTCCCTGGCAATCTGGTCGGGATTGCATTGAATATACAGATCAAGTGAGAAGAAGTGATATCTCAACAATACTGAGGCCTCATATAGTGAACATACTATCTCTGCATTTATTTAGTTCTTTGATTTAATTCATCAGAGTTTAGTTTAGTTCAGTTGCTCAGTCGTGTCTGACTCTTTGAGACCTCATGGACGGCAGCATGCCAGGCCTTCCTGTCCGTCACCAACTCCTGGAGTTTACTCAAACTCATGTCCATCGAGTCAGTTATACCATCCAACCATCTCATCCTCTGTCATCCCCTTCTCCTCCAGCCCTCAATCTTTCCCAGCATCAGGGTCTTTTCCAATGAGTCAGCTCTTCGCATCAGGTGGCCAAAGTACTGGGGCTTCAGCTTCAACATCAGTCCGTCCCATGAACACCCAGGACTGATCTCCTTTAGGATGGACTGGTTGGATCTCCTTGCAGTCCAAGGGACTCTCAAGAGTCTTCTCCAACACCACAGTTCAAAAGCATCAATTCTCCGGTGCTCAGCTTTCTTTATAGTCCATCTCTCACATGCATACATGACCACTGGAAAAACCATAGCCTTGACTAGATGGACCTTTTTTGGCAAAATAATGTCTCTGCTTTTTAATATGCTGTCTAGGTTGGTCATAACTTTCCTCCCAAGGAGTAAGCCTCTTTTAATTGTAATCAGAGTTTGTAGTTTGCTCATATAAATTTTGTACGTGATGGTAGTTTACTTGCTAAGTCATGCCCAACTCACTGCAACCCTGTTGACTGTGGCCCTCCAGGCTCCTCTGTTTATGGGATTTCCCAGGCAAGAATACTGGAGTGGCTTGCCATTTCCTTCCCCACAGATCTTGTATATATTTTGTTAAATTTATACCTAAATAATTCATTTTGAAAATGCTAACATAAATGGTTTTGTGTTTTTAATTTCAATTTCCATTTGTTCACTGTTGATACATAAGAAAGTGATTGACTTTTAAAATTAACCTTGTATTCTGTGACCTTGTTATATTATTATAAATTCTTGGAGATATTTCTGTCTATTCTTTCAGATTTTTATATATAATCATGTCACCTGTAATAAGCACATGTTTACTTCCTTTATCCCAACCTGTATAACTTTTATTCTTTATTCTTGCCTTATTGAATTAACAAGGGCTATCAATACAATGTTGAAAAGGAATTGTGAAAGGAGAAATTCATGCCTTATATCTGTTTAGTGGGATAAACAGATAAACTTTCACTCATTTCTTCCCCAATGATATTCCTTGCTTCTATGTTGATTCAGGTTTATGACCTATATTATTTCCTTCCTCTCTGAAAAGTTTCTCAAGATTTATTACAAAAGAGGTATATCAGCAATAAATTCCTTCAATTTTCATTTGTCTTCTAAAGTCTTTATTTCTCCTTTATTTTTGAAGGATAATTTTCCGGTGTACAGAATTATAGATCAGTAGGTTTTTTTTTCTCTCAACACTTTCAACATTTCACTTCACTCCCCTCTTGCTTCTGTGGCTTCCAAAAAGTCAGATGAAATTATTTATCCCTCTATATACATAAGGTTCCTCACACACCAGGGCTCTTTTCAGAATTTCTTTATCTTTCATTTTCTGTAGCGTGAAAATAGAATGCCAATGTGTAAAGCTTGTTTGCTTTTGTTTGTCTTTTTTGTGTGTGTGGGAGGGTATTTATCTTGCTTGGTGTTCTCTGAGATTCTGGATCTGTGGTTTTCACTCATTGCTTCAATATGCCTTCTGTTCCTTTCTCTTTTTGTTCTCCTATTATTTCCATTGTATATGTATTGCATATTTTGTAGTTGTCCCATAGTCTTTGAATATTTTGTTCTTTTGTTTGTTTTGTTTTGAGTCTTTGTTCTCTTTGCTTTTCAATTTTGTAGATTTCTAATAAGATAACAAAAAGAGATTCTTTCCTCAGCCATGTCCAGTCTCCTAAGCCTATCAAGAACATTCTTGATTTCTATTACAATGTTTTGACCCCTAATGTTTCTTTCTGTTTCTTTCTGGTGATTTCCATCTCTCTGCTTACATTGTCCATATATTCTTACATTGTCCGTATATTCTTACATGCTGTCTATTTTATCCATTAGAGCCCTTAGCATTGTTTTAAATTATTAGTCTGATAATTTCACCATTCTTTTCATGTCTGGTTCTGACGCTTTTTATATTATATTTTGTCTCTTTGCAATTTTTTTTCTCTTGATGCCCAGACATGATGAAATGGGTAAAAGGATATGATGTAAAAAGACCCTTAGTAATGTGGTGGTGAGGTTTGGGAGAGAGGAGGCATTCTACAGTCTGTAGGCTGTGAATGTGTCAGTCTTTTAGAAAGCCTGTGCCCTTGGGTTGTGAATTTCACAAGTGTTTCTTAGGGTTTTTCTTCCCACTTATATGGAACAAGATGGCTAGGCTGGGCTAGATTGGATATTTCCCTTTTCCCAATTCAGTTATACTCCAATAAAACTCCATCAGGTTAGGCTCTGGTTAACCAGTTTTCCCTAAGGTCAGGCTTTGTTAAGAAGAGCAGAGTGCTGTGGTGTATTTAAAAATGGCTTCTCCCCTGACCAGAAGCCCAAGGAGATTTTTCTCTGATACTTACTATGAAAAACCTAGGCAAGATCCTGGAGGTAAATCTTACAATGTTATAAAGGCCCCCCTAAGACTGAGTTGATGAAAGTGAAAGTGGAGAGTAAAAAAGTTGGCTTAAAGCTCAACATTCAGAAAACGAAGATCATGGCATCTGGTCCCGTCACTTCATGGGAAATAGATGGGGAAACAGTGGAAACAGTGTCAGACTTTATTTTTCTGGGCTCCAAAATCACTGCAGATGGTGACTGCAGCCATGAAATTAAAAGATGCTTACTCCTTGGAATAAAAGTTATGACCAACCTAGACAGCATATTCAAAAGCAGAGACATTATTTGCCAACAAAGGTCCATTTAGTCAAGGCTATGGTTTTTCCTGTGGTCATGTATGGATGTGAGAGTTGGACTGTGAAGAAGGCTGAGCGCCAAAAAATTGATGCTTTTGAACTGTGGTGTTGGAGAAGACTCTTGAGAGTCCCTTGGACTGCAAGGACATCCAACCAGTCCATTCTGAAGGAGATCAGCCCTGGGATTTCTTTGGAGGGAATGATGCTGAAGCTGAAACTCCAGTACTTTGGCCACCTCATGCGAAGAGTTGACTCATTGGAAAAGACTGTGATGCTAGGAGGGATTGGGGGCAGGAGGAGAAGGGGATGACAGAGGATGAGATGGCTGGATGACATCACTGACTCGATGGAGGTGAGTCTCAGTGAACTCCGGGAGTTGGTGATGGACAGGGAGGCCTGGTGTGCTGCGATTCATGGGGTCGCAAAGACATGACTGGGCAACTGAACTAAACTGAAGACTGAGTTCCTCTGAAGATTTTAACTGAGTTGTCTATACGAGGCTTCCAACAATTTGTCAGAGTTCATATTTTTGTACCCTAGCACTGGTTCCCAAAGAAGTTTCGACTCCTGAGCCTCATTTCTGGTAAACCCTGACTCACTGTATTTATCTGTTTTCAATCTTGCAGGCTGTTGTCTGTCCTATGCCCTCTCTTTTTTTATGGATACAAGAAGAGTTGTAGATATTACAGTTTGTACACTTTTTTACTTTCAAGGAAAGAGTGGTGACTTCCCAGCTCCTCACATGTAGAACTACCCTTGCTTACTTTCTACCTCTCTGTGAAATAGATGACATCTAGCTACTGTTCAAGAGTTTTAAGTGACTTTTCCCTAGATTCCTGTAGCTCAAAAGTAATAAGACAAGGATTATATCCCAGGTCATTAGACATTAATTCTTTCCACATTTAACATATTTCTTCTCTTCTGTAGATTTTAAAATACATTTGTGACTATTAATCCTTGGTTGAATGAAATTAAAAGGTAAAATCAGTGTTAACCTATATGGTAACTTGGAGAAAGAAATGGCAACCCATTCCAGCATTCTTGCCTGGAGAATTCCATGGACAGAAACCACAGTCCATGGAGTCACAAAGAGTCGAACACAACTGGGTGAATAAAAAAAAAAATGGTAGAGCCTTTTCTTCTGCAGAATATGATTGCATCACTATGGCCTATAATACAATCTACAATCCCTGCTTGGACTGTAGATGATTAAGCCATAATTAATACATATAGGATCAGATAGTAAATTATCTGCTTATTCAATGCAGCAGAGATTTTTTTAAAAAACTGGTCATTGGAATATAACCAGGAAGAAAAATAATTATTTTTACTTCTTCTAAGAGAAAAAGTCATATAATAATTTGATTATAGTATATGTTATTGATCATTGATTGTAACAGAAATTAATTTAGTTAAATAATCTGGATAAGGTACTCAATACAGAAATTGGGGTTTATTTATCTATTTATTTTTAATTTTAGTCTCTGGGCCATTTTCCATCTATCTCTGGAATTTTTTTTCTCTGTTTCTTTGACTGCGTCCTCTTTCTGCTCACACTGGGTGAGTGGGAGCATTTCCAAGTGATTCGTTCTCAGATCTCTGCTCTACACGTTAGATAACTCTGATATCTTAGAACTCAACACTAATGACATGATATCATCACTATTTGTAACATTCCTACACTGGTCTCCATTTCTGACTTATATCTGTAATAGTAATCACACGTCTCCATAAATAAAACACATGTAAAATTCATAAAGTAAATGTCTAGCCTAATTTAGAGATCTTTTCTCTATTTTGTTTTATGTATGATAAAATGTTTTTATTGATGACACAAAATCTTTCAGTTGCTAACATCTGTATTTAAGCAAATTCTTATTCCCTTTTAATTTTCATATGCTTGCAATTCTCATGACTGTTCAATCCATGTTTAACATGCTGTTATCATCTTTATTGTCCATAACTTTCATCATTACTACTTTAATAGTATTCATGTATTTTCATTACCTGAATTTGCCCCCTGGGTGCTTAATTCTGTTCATTAATTCTCTCCATAGTTCTAGTTTGCTGATCTATTTCTGATTCCCTGCCATAATATTAATATTTCTGAAACAATTACTTCCATATTTACCTCTTTATCAGTCAGGGGTGAAATACCACAGTAATATGAAAAGAATTGAATGAAGAAACTACTTATTAGGATATAGGGAGATCAAATGTGAGTATGTATTATCCAGGGGCTATGAAAGATGTGCACAGGCATTCTGAGCCCCTGAAGACTAGGTGAAATGTGTGTGTGGAGAGGTCCACTGAAATGCACTGTGACCTTCAGATGGGAGCCTCAGCTACTGACACTGCAGAGTGGGAATCAGGAACAAATACTCTGACCTCCACTCTCCTGCTCTTTCTGGTCTCCACGGATTGAATCCAATTGCAGGCCAGTGGGCAAAAGAGCCCTTGGATTTAATCCCTACAAGCTAGCCTTGGGGTGAAAAGTAAAGGATAGAAGGATAGAAGGTGACTCTGGGGAGTAAGGGAGAAGGATAACTGTCCAAACTTTGTTGCCTTGTTAACTTTTCAGCTTATCATTTAGATGCCCTTGGACATCTGGCTTAGTCTTACCTTTTCACTTTCTATTTACTCCTTCTTTAGCTCTGCCCTTTATCCATTTACCACTGAATTTTCTAAACTTCACAGCTGCCAAGTATGTGTTTATTTTCATATCTAAATCATTGCTCAAAACAGGATTCTTCACACACACACAAAATATGTGCCCTCTCCCTTACTTTATAATCAAATCTTATCTTTTAAAAGTTATCACAAATTCCTCCTTCTCAACAAGCATTATTTGACATTAAACCCATAGTGTCTCCCCTGCCTCTGAAATGCTGTAGAACTTCTTTGTCCCAGTTAATTTAGCACTCCATAAAGATTATCTCATGTTGTCATATAATTTCTATGTGTACATATATTGAGCACCCAGTCAAATTATAAATAAATATAAAATAATTATTAAAATAATTATAAATTATTTCTTTAGAGGCAAGAAATGTTCCTCTAAGCTTGCGGTTCTCCATAACATGTAAGAAAGTTTTATGAATATTGCATATTAGACTTCAAATTTGAGAACAATGACAATATTGAACTCATTTTTATTTTCTCCATACTCAGCAGTCAGTACACACACAACACGGATGCTTAATTAAGGTTTGTTGAATTAACAGTATTAAAATAACCAGTGAAAGAATAAATTATGTGCTTCTATTAACTTATTCTCTAGGTAAAATAGCTAATTGCTTTTCTGATTATAAGATATTTACAGAGTGTAGCTATGAAATTGTCTTTCTTTGTGTACATATAATAGTTGAAATAAAAACATAATTGATTTTGAATAATGTTAAAACTCATTATAATAACAAAATATTGAAAGTCAACTATCATTGATATTAAATAGTGAATCAATTTCATAGAATTGGATAAAATGAAAAAGTATACTTTGTTTCATGTTTAAGTAAGAATGCAAAGAAAAAGCCTTTTCCTTTTTCCTTTGTAAAATCTGGTATATCTTGAACCACAATTGAACCACCACTTCAGTTCAGTTCAGTCATTCAGTTGTGTCCAACTCTTTGCAACCCCATGAATCGCAGCACACCAGGCCTCCCTCTATCACCATAGTTGTCATAAAAATGAATATAACTCTGGTTATAAGAGCATAGAAAAACTAGAAAGGAATGTCAGGAGGCACACCAGGGACTTAATCTAATTTAAATGTCTTTATGTGTTTGTTCTTCCATAAAATATACTCACATTATTATCAATTTATGTGGAAATACGTGAATCTGCTAATCAAATGTTTTAATCAAAATGGATTCCACAAAGATCATTTTCAAATCACCAATTGAAAAATAGTTTCTGCAAAGAAAACTTATTCAAGGTATAATATTAGAAAGATAAGTATAGAAGTTGTTGATGTAAGAGATGGGAACAAGTCCACATGGGGAGCATGAAGGATTATATCCCAAACTTCTGATTGTATATGGTGGTCTTCAAATGACCAAAGAGTATAGTTAGAAAAATTGTGTGATTGAACACATTTCCGGCCATCTGCTGTAGAGATGCACCATAACATTCGGAAAGAATAAATGCTAACTTGCGCCTAGACAGAAGCGGTCATTTCAGTTCCTAAGAAAAAAAAATCTCGTATTACAAAGGCACCAGTCGTGGTCAATGCTCAAAATATCAGGAAGACAACACCACAAAAATGAAGGTACTGAAATTACACTAATGGTCTCAAGGGTCTTGTCTTCATGGAGAACTTTGTCTATATATGGTATCTATGTCTATTTAGCATCCTTGCTTGGGTAATCCCATGGACAGAGGAGCCTGGTGGGCTGCAGTACATGGAGTCGCAAAAGAGTCAGACACAACTTAGTGACTAAACCACAACAGAATTATTAAAAGGTTTTGCATAATCCCAAACTAACTTCTGAGAATTTTGTGTCAGAAATATATACATCTGTTCAACAGCACTTCCACTCTCCTGCCTTACTTGCTAACAGAAACCTGGTTTCTTTAAGGCATGAGGTTTCAAAGTGCCTGGGGATCATGGATTAAGCCCATGGTGCTGAAGGCTGATTGTTCTAGGCTAATAGGGTGATAAATTCACTCTTATCAATTCTGAGTTGAAAGGTGGACTGTCTTAGTCCATCAGGCTGCTGTAACAAAATGCCACAGACTGTGTGGCTTTTAAAGAAGAGACATTGCCCATAGTTCTGGAAGCTGAAAGTCTGAGATCAAGGTGCAAGCATGGCAGTGAAAGCCTTCTTCTAGGTTGCAAAATTCTTGTATTCTCATATGATAGAAGACAGTTGAGAGGTCTCTCCAAGCCACTTTTACAGGCTCAGTATCATTCAAAGTGCTCTACTCTTATAACCTAAAGGCCCTACTTCTTAATACCATCACCCTGGGTGTTAATATTTCAGCATATGCATTTTCAGCTCAGTTCAGTCTCTCAGTCGTGTCTGACTCTTTGCAACCCCATGAATCGCAGCACGCCAGGCCTCCCTGTCCATCACCAACTCCCAGAGTTCACTCAGACTCACGTCCATCAAGTCAGTGATGCCATCCAGCCATCTCATCCTCTGTCATCCCCTTCTCCTCCTGCCCCCAATCCCTCCCAGCATCAGAGTCTTTTCCAATGAGTCAGCTCTTTGCATGAGGTGGCCAAAGTACTGGAGTTTCAGCTTTAGCATCATTCCCTCCAAAGAAATCCCAGGGCTGATCTTCAGAATGGACTGGTTGGATCTCCTTGCAGTCCAAGGGACTCTCAAGAGTCTTCTCCAACACCACAGTGCAAAAGCATCAATTCTTTGGCCCTCAGCCTTCTTCACAGTCCAACTCTTACATCCATACATGACCACAGGAGAAACCATAGCATTTTAAGAGAATACAAACATTCAGACCACGGACCTATGACCCTGTCTTGCCAGTGAGACAGGAGTGGAGGTTTGTGCCATCTGGGCTTTTTGTGGAAATGCTTTCTCCACTAATGAAAGGACACGTGCTGCGCCACCCCATGTCTGGAAGAGTGAAAACAACTGAGGGAGAAAGGCAGCATTCTAAGAACGGCAGCACCAAAATGGCAAGGACCCAACAGAAGCAGAGGAGATTAAGAAGAGGTGGCAAGAATACACAGAACTGAACAAAAAGCCAATGATCTGGCTAGCCGTGATGGTGTGGTCACCCACCTAGAGCCATACATCCTGTGAAGTCAAGTGAGCCTGAGGACGCATTACCATGAACAAAGATAGTGGAGGCCATGGAATTCCATCTGCGCTATTTCAAATCTTAAAAGATGATGCTGTTAAAATGCCTCATTCAGTATGCCAGAAAATTTGGAAAACCTAGCAGTGGCCACAGGACTGGCAAAGGTCAGTTTTTATTTCAACTGCAAAGAAGGGCAATATCAAAGAATATTCAAACTACCATACAGTTGTATTCATTTCACATGTCAGCAAAGCAATGCTCAATATCCTTCCAGCGAGGTTTCAACAGTACTTGAACTGAAAACTTCCAGATGATTTAGAAAAGGCAGAGGAGCCAGAGGTCAAATTGTCAACATCCATTAGATCATAGAAAAAGCTAAAGAATTCCAGAAAACATCTTCTGTTTCATTGACTACACTAAAGCCTCTGACTATGGATCACAGCAAACTGTGGAAAATTCTTTAAGAGATGGGAATACCAGCCCACCTCACCTGCCTCCTGAGAAACCCGTATGCAGGTCAAGAAAGAGCAGTTAGAACTGGGCATGGAACAATGGACTGGTTCAGTTGAGAAAGGAGTACATTAAGGCTGGATATCTTCACCCTGCTTAGTTAACTTATATGCAGAGTGGTGGTGGTGGTGGTGGTTTAGTCACTAAGTCATGTCTGACTCTTGCAACCCCATGGACTGTAGCATCCCAGGATCTTCTATCCATGGGGTTCTCCAGGCAAGAATACTGGAGTGGGTTGACATTTCCTTCTCCAAGGAATCTTCCCAACCCAGGAATCAAACCCAGGCCCCCTGCATTGCAGGCAGATTCTTTACTGACTGAGCTTCAAGGGAAGCCACATCATGCAAAATGTCAGGCTGGATCACAGGCTGGAATCAAGATTGCTGGGAAAAATATCAACAACCTGGGATATGCAGATGATACCACTCTAATGGCAAAAAGCAAAGAGGAACTAAAGAATCCTTTCCTGAGGGTGAAAGAGGAGAGTGAAAAAGCTGGCTTGAAACTCAGCATCAAAAACTAAGATCATAGCATCTCGTTCCATTATTTTATGGCAAATAAAAGGGGGAAAAGTGGAAACAGTGACAGGTTTTATTTTCTAGGGCTCCAAAATCACTGGGGATGATGACTGCAGCCATGAAATTAAAAGACACTTGCTCCTTGAGAGAAAAACTATGACAAACCTAGACAGTGTATTAAAATCCAGAGTCATCACTTTGTTGACAAAAGTCTGTAGGAGAACTCTTGAGAGTCCCTTGGACAGCAAGATCAAACTAGTCCATCCTAAAGGAAATCAACCCTGAATATTCGCTGGAAGGACTGATGCTAAAGCTGAAGCTCCAATCCTTTGGCAACCTGTTCCAAAGACCTGCCTCACTGGAAAAGACCCTGCTGCTGGGAAAGATTGAAGGCAAAAGGAGAAGAGGGTAACAGAGGATGAGATGGTTTGATAGCATCACCTACTCAATGGACATGGGTTTGAGGAAAGTCCAGGAGATAGTGAAGGACAGGGAAGCTTGGTACGCTACAGTCCATGGGGTCACTAAGAGTTGGACATGACTTAGTGACTGAACAACAATAACAAACCACAGTTAAAATATTAAAAGCAACAGGAGAAAATAGACAAATAATATACAAGGGAACTCCCATAAAGTTATTAGTTGATTTCTCAATGGAAAGTCTACAAGCCAAAAGAAAATGGCACGATATATTTAAAGTGATGAGAAGGAAGAAATTACAACCAGGAATACTTTACCAAGAAGGACTTTTATTCCGATTTGATAGAGAAATCAAAAGCATTACAAACAAGCAAAAGTTAATAGAATTCAGTGCCATCAAACCAGCTTTGCAACAATTGCTAAAGGAACCTCTCTAGACAGGAAACACAAAAGAAGAAAAAGACCTACAAAAAATAAACCCAGAACAATTAAGAAATGGAAATAGGACCATTCATATCAATAATCACCTAAATGAAAATTGATTAAATGTACCAACCAAAAGACAAAGACTGGTTGGATGCATGAAAACGTGTGCATGTATACATTTTCACCTAACACATCACTCTACCCAACCTCCCAAATTGTATGTAATTATTTTATATTGTTAGGTTAGTCATGTTTCTGATATGACTTTCAAATGTAATTGTCTTTTATTTTTTGTCTATTGATTGTGAAAACTGGTAAAACATATTTTTCTACTGTAACTAACTATTACTCATTTTAATACCATTGTATCATGATTTGTCAGTAGAAAATGATAGAATTCTATACCACTAAAGCTAACATTTAATAGGAAAATCAGTAATCATTTTTTAAAATCCAGATGCATATAAGAATTATCCTGGAATTTTTTGAAAAAATGCAAATGCTCAAGTATTGTTTTTTCTCCAACACCCCAGGTTGATTCTAATGAGCAGCCATGTTTAAAAATGACTGGACTATATGATAACCTTTATTCTTATCTAGTTTGTTTCACTCTTTAAATTTAATTTTCCACACTCTCATTTAATTTAGTTAATGTTTTCCAAGTTTTCTGTCTCATTTTTGATGTTTTTTTCTCAAACGTAGTAGAAAAAATTTTAGTGTATTTAAAATAACATACTTTTTAGGTAGCATATATTTTTGCCTAACAAAAATTTATCACATGCGGTTCCACTTGTCTGAATAAGTATGAATAGAATGTTAGATTTCTAATTTATATTTACTCAAAATTTTGATATATTTCCATTTATTCTGGCATCTAGTATTACTGCTAAAATCTAGAAAGCTTATTATCTTAGTCATTTAAGAAAATAATTGAAAGAGGTTTGAAACATGTAATCCAGTTCTGAGAATATAAAGAAATGCTGTGTTGTAAAAAAAAAAAAAAAAAAAAAAAGGATATGACACAGTATTACTAACTATAGATTTTGTTCAAATTTCACAAAATTTTATGTTACTGTCCATTATTTGTTTTCATACTTTATTCAAGATTCCACATTCTATTTAGTTGCATTGAGCAGCTTTAGCTGAAATCAACAAATTCTGATAAATTTTCTTTTCATTTTTACTGTTACAAATATTTTCTAATTTTCCTTGTTATGGCTTCTTAGCCTATCATTTAAAAGTGGACATTTAAGTTCCAAACACATGGGGTTTTAAAGTATCTGACATTAATTTCTCATTTCAGTGCTTTCTTCTCTGCAACCGCCCTATGTGTTTTTCAGTCTTTTAAGTTTACTGATGCTTTCAATGACTAAGTCAAAGATTTCTCTTGGTAAATGTCACACCGCATGTGAAAATATGAAGGTTATTTTCAAATATCTTTGATATTGATTTCTAACATAATAACTTTAGATGATGAAATTTTTACACATTGTTTTCTGTTCCTGTATATATTCCAGTGTCTCTTGATTTATAGTGTGTGGGAACTTAAATAGAATTTGTATCTTGCTGTTTTGTGAAAACTGTATAAATTTTAATTATGTTGAAATTGCTCATAGTGCTTTTCAAGCCTACTATTTCCTTCTTTTCTGTCTATTTATTCTACTAATCTTTGAGAGTTTGGTATTGAAACTCTAACTAAAAATCTTAATTTATCTACTAAAAATAATTATAATATATAGCAAAAATATATGTTACTTTGTTCTGTATTTCCCAAGTAAGTCTTCTATAAATGTGTCATCATACTATCATAATTAAAAATATCATATAGGCAGCATAATTTTTACTTTTTCTAACTTATTTTCAAACAATAGTTTGTTTTCTATGATTTAAGGTTAATTTTTAGTTATACCACATATTTTAACTGTGAAAACAGAAGGTCTCTACATGATAAGAAATACCTTCATGTTTTAAATCCATCACAAGCTATATATGTTGAATTTTTAAATGATTGGAGAAACAATTGTATGTTAAGTTCCCATCTTTTTTGACTGACTTTTTGGTTTTTAACTTTTAAGTAATCTAATATTTAACATTTCAAAAACAAAATACTGCACATATTTTAAATTTAGATAAAATAAATGTAATCCGTAAAAACAGTAGCAGTACATACAAGTTAAATTTGATTTACTCTTATTGAACACCTTAAAAGTTTATGGAATGCTAGGCAACAGAGAAATATAAACTCCCCAATCTCAAGGAAGTCACCTTAACATGCAGAGTTGAGACAGGGGTTCAGAAAGACCAACCTCTAAGATAGCAGAAAATCATCCAAGACGAGCCCTAAATGAATGAAATAAGAGAAGGAGGGGATCAGAAGTCTGGATGAAGAATGTATCCCTGACAAGTATTTTGATATGGAGAGGCAATAAAAGGAAGACAACCAGCTTAGAGAACAGCATACCTAGAAGATCAGGCAACCTTTACTTTCAGAAATCTGGAGACCTGGAAATTAAATATCCTGAAATTCTTTATGCTTATCAAACATGACTTTGTTTTAGTCTTCAGGATATCCCAATATTCTGCTTACCCTATAGCTTAAAATTATTTGGAATAAATTACCATTTGAAAATATTGGTTGAGCTTTATTCTGGATCTAGAGATGAAATTGCTATTCAACTATCATATTAAAATGATGTATTATTTCTCCAGTGGGAACAACCATTTATCACTGCTTCTGAAGTCCCCCCAAATTTATACAAATATCTGATGAAGCTTGAAATGTTTTGGACAGTATGAGTAAGATCCTCATGGCTCAATTACCCTCAGGTATAAGAAAGACACAATCTTTGCTGCTAACACAGATTAGAACTATTTAGTAGTAGGGAGACTGAAAACTCAGGATTCAATGATCAAGTGATTAACTTGCTCAGAATATGCTTGCTCTACTTTAAGGACGCACGCATTTTAGCAACAAATTTGTTTTACCAATTCCGACCTCTGTCCCCATCCTTACCTCCTAATCCTCACTTGCACAATTTGTTATTGACTGACTAGCTAGCAACTGATAAAGGCCAAGAAAGTAGTCCTCCGAGAGGGGATATATTCCTATTAAACAAAGGAATTAATCAATATTTAATATGAAGTGAAGTGTTAGTCACTCTGTCGTGTCTGACTCTTTTCGACCCCATAAACTGTAGCCTGTCAGGCTCCTCTGTTCATGGGATTCTCCAGGCAAGCATACTGGAGTGGGTTGCCATTCCCTTCTCCAGAGGATCTTCCCAGCCCGAGGATCAAACCCGGGTCTCCTCCATTGCAGGCAGATTCTTTACCTTTGAGCTACAGGGAAATCCAATATTTAACATAAATATCAGTAGTTAAATTTATTCAGTAAGCAATTAAATTATGTACATGTGCTTATTACCTCTGGTTACCCAATGTATTCAATTTAAAAAAAAAGGCAGACTCATTGCTTTTTCTAATTTTAGCAAGAATATAAATGATATAATTATAGCTCCCAAAATGATTGCAAATAAATATCATTTTGTTTCCTGTATGCATGCACTGGTACTGGTATTACATTATTTAAAGTATTTGAATGACAAAGGTATACAATTTTAATCACTGTGTACTTCAGCTGTCATAATATCACTATATTATATATTATTCTAATACCATAGTAGTGATCATCTAATTATCCTTCTTTTTTCATCTACCAGACACCATGAAGAATACTTCTATTGTTATTTTTTCAAAAATATACCACAGCTAAATTATTGTGTTGAATGCTGTTGTGGGTATAAACCAATGTATATGATTTCACACAGTGTTCAAGTAAATACAAACTCCTTAAACCCCAAATTCAAGATCTTCTACTCTCCTAACTATCTTTAGAATTATTACCAAAATATGCCCTCAGATGTGTTTATTTAGTCATGAGGTTTATTCATTGACACACACACACAAAAATACTTTGTGGATTTTGATTCTATTTTCTTAGCAGCTCTTTATAAACACAGAGAATGCCTTCCCTAATTTATTCTATCCATTTCTAATCTAATCATTTCAAACTACTTTCTTTATCTGTTGACTACTCTCTTTGTTTTAATACTACTACTCTTTGCTTTAAACTTAAATAGTAATTGCTCCTTATAAAGTTTATTTGGCAATTTAAATCTGTTACTATTATGCAATAGTTATAACAGAAATGTATTGAGCCCTTTTTTTGTGGAAAGCAGTTTCATCAATCATCTTATTTAATCTTCAGAAGAGTAGTAAGAGGAGGATATTAATAATACTATCACTACCTCTAAATCTGTTTTACAAACACAGAAATAGAGCTTTAGAAAAATAATGGAACAAATGGCTAGTAAACAGCAGGGTCAGGATTCAAGCCTATGATTGTTTCATATCAAACTCTGTGCTTTTGTATCATAATTTTCATTACTTCAACCTGCACTTAGAATTTCCCTTATTCTTTACCTTCTGTCTCTAACTGTGCACTTTCTTCTTAATATGGATGTGTAAGACTATCCTATACACCTGGTGATCAAACCAGTCCATCTTAAAGGAAATCAGTCCTGAATACTCATTGGAAGGACTGATGCTGAGGCTGAATTTCCAACACTTTGGCCACCTGATGTGAAGAACTGACTTATTGGAAAAGATCCTGATGCTGGGAAAGTTTGAAGGTGGGAGGAGAAGGGGATGACAGAGGATGAGATGGTTGGATGGCATCACCAAATCGATGAACATGGGTTTGAGCAAACTCTGGGAGTTGTTGATGGACAGGGAGGCCTGGCGTGCTGCAGTCCATGGGGTCGCAAAGAGTTGGATGTGACTGAGAGACAGACTGATGCATTCTGGCAAGCATACAAGGGTCTACAGCATTGAGGTATATAATTCTATTTGGTAAGTAGTGAAATGGAATTTTGGAGATTGTGATAGACAGCTGTAACTAGATATATAGATAACTAGAAATAGTAAAACTAAATTGTGGACAGAAAGGACACATTAATTAGCAATGATGGCAATACAGAATAACCAGAGCAAACAAGGACAAATGTGAGTTTCAAGATCATGGGTTAGCCAGATATCCCTGTTAGAAGACTGATTAAGCTTTCATTCGTCTAGTCAAGGCTATGGTTTTTCCTGTGGTCATGTATGGATGTGAGAGTTGGACTGTGAAGAAAGCTGAGGGCCGAAGAATTGATGCCTTTGAACTGTGGTATTGGAGAAGACTCTTGAGAGTCCCTTGGACTGCAAGGAGATCCAACCAGTCCATTCTGAAGGAGATCAGCCCTGGGATTTCTTTGGAAGGAATGATGCTAAAGCTGAAACTCCAGTACTTTGGCCACCTCATGTGAAGAGTTGACTCATTGGAAAAGACTCTGATGCTCAGAAGGATTTGGGGGCAAGAGGAGAAGGGGACGACAGAGGATGAGATGGCTGGATGGCATCACTGACTCGATGGATGTGAGTTCTCAGTGAAATCCTGGAGTTGGTGATGGACAGGGAGGCCTGGCATGCTGCGATTCATGGGGTCGCAAAGAGTCAGACACAACTGAGTGACTGATCTGACCCGATGGTCTAACCAGTGAATAAGAAGCAAATTCCTAATGAGTTAACTACTAAAGTTAGGTAGTACATGCTAGGAACCTGCCTCAATACAAATGGGAACACAGGAAGGAAGATCTGTGACGTGATTTGGAGGCAAGGAAGGAGAGGATAGGGAAAAACAGAATGTCTCCATAATGTATATAAGCTTCTCCTCCCAAGATTATAGCTCCTGAAAATGCTACTCAAGAAGCAGAGATTCTCAAGTGGGAATGAAAATACCTAGTTCCTGACACAATGAGTAAACTCACTGCTGCTGAAGACCGACGGAATGTATCATACCTGAGAAATGATGTTTCCAGTAGGATTTAATTTGGTGGAAAACTTTTAGGAAGTGTTTAGGATAAGGATTGACTCCAGCCTAACAGCCATGGTAAAAGTTGGAGGAGAGTTAATTATCCTGAAGTATGCATCAATATTCTTAATATTTTGTTCTTAATCTGATGCAATTACATTAAGAGTAATGATGAAAATGAAAGCGCTCAGTCATGGCCAACTTTTTGTGACCCCATGGACTATATAGTCCATGGAATTCTCCAGGCCAGAATACTGGAGTGGGTAGATTTTCCCTTCTCCAAGGATCTTCCCAACCCAGGGATCAAACCCAGGTCTCCTGCATTGCAGGCAGATTCTTTACCAGCTGAGTCACAAGGGAAACCCAATAATAATAACACACTCAGATCAGATCAGTCACTCAGTCGTGTCGGACTCTTTGCAACCCCATGAATCGCAGCACGCCAGGCCTCCCTGTCTATCACCAACTCCCGGAGTTCACTCAGACTCATGTCCATCGAGTCAGTGATGCCATCCAGCCATCTCATCCTCTGTCGTCCTCTTCTCCTCTTGCCCTCAATCCCTCCCAGCATCAGAGTCTTTTCCAATGAGTCAACTCTTCGCATGAGGTGGCCAAAGTACTGGAGTTTCAGCTTTAGCATCATTCCTTTCAAAGAAATCTTAGGGCTGATCTCCTTCAGAATGGACTGGTTGGATCTCCTTGCAGTCCAAGGGACTCCCAAGAGTCTTCTCCAACACCACATAACACACTATTGTTTATTAAACCCATAGTCTATGCCAGAAACAGGATGATGAACACAATTCAAAACATACTGGATACAGAAAAGCAATGCTCAGAGGCAAGTTTACAATCCATATCCTAATACAAGCCTACCTAGAGAAACAAGAAAAACATCAAACAAATAAGCTAAATCTTACACCTAAAGCAACTAGAAAAAGAACAACAAAAACAAAGTTAGTAGAAGGAAATAAATCATAAAAATCAGAGTGGTTATAAGTTAAAAAATAAATGAAGGAGACAATAGCAAAGATCAATGAAACTTAAAGCTGGTTCTTTGAGAAGATAAAATTGACAAACCATTAGCCAGACCCATCAAGAAGAAAAGGGAGAGAAGACTTTTATTAATAAAATTAGAAATGAAAAAGGAGATATTACAATAGACAATGCAGAAATATAAAGGATCATAAAAGACTATTACAAGCAGCTATACGCCAATAAAATGGACAATCTAAAATAAATGAGTAAATTCTTAGAAAACTACAACCTTCCAAGATTGAAACAGGAAGAAATAGAAAATATGAACATACCAATCACAGGCAATGAAATAAAATCTGTGATCAAAAATCTTCCACAAAATAAAACCTTGAGACCAGATGGCTTCACAGGTGAATTCTAAATGTTTAGAGAAGAGGTAACACCTATCCTGCTCAAACTCTTCCAGAAAATTGCAGAGGAAAGAAAACTCCCAAACTCATTCTAGGAGGCCACCATCCTCCTGATACCAAAACCAGATAAAGATACCATACACAAAAAAAGAAAATCACAGACCATATCACTGATGAACAAAGATGCAAAAATCCTTAACAAAATTCTAGTAAACAGAACCCAGCAACACATTAAAGGAATCGAGCAAGTGGAGTTTATCCCTGGGATATAAGGGTTCTTTAATATATATACAAGTCAATCATTGTGTTAACTATATTAATACAATGAAAGATAAATATCATACGATCATCTCAATAGATGCAGAGAAAGCTTTTGACAAAATTCAACACCTATTTATAATAACTCTTCAGAAAGGAGGCACAGAAGGAACCTACCTCAACATAATAAAGGCCATCTATGACAAACCCACAGCAAACATTCTCAATGGTGAAAACCTGGAAGCATTTCCTCCAGGATCAGGAGCAAGACAAGGGTACTCACTCTCGCCACTATCATTTAATATATTTTTGGAAGTCCTAGCCACAGAAATCACACGAGAAAAAGAAATAAAAGGAATACAGACTGAAAAGAAGAAATAAAACCCTCATTTGCGGATGACATGATTCTATGCACAGGAAACCCTAAAGATGCCACCAGGAAATTACTAGCCCAAATCAATAAATATAGTAAATTTGCAGGATATAAAATCAATAGACAGAAATCCCTTGCATTCCTATTCATGAACAATGAAAAATCAGAAAGAGAAATTAGTGAAACAATCCCATTCACCATTGCAGCAAAAAGAATAAAATACCTAGGAAAATGCCCACCTAAAGAGACAAAAGACCTGTATGCAGAAATCTATATGACACTGATGAAAGAAATCAAAGATGACACAAACAGATGGAGAGATATATCATATTCTTGGATTGGAAGAATCACTATTGTGAAAATGACTATACTACTCAAAACAATCTACAGATTCAATGCAATCTGTATCAAAATACCAATGGTATTTTCCACCACTGAAAAAGCACTAGAACAAATGGAAACACAAAAGACCCTGAATAGCTGAAGCAATCTTGAGAAAGAAGAGTGGAGCTGGAAGAATCAACCTTCCTGACTTCAGACCATACTGCAAAGAGACAGTCGTCAAGACAGTATGGTACTGGCATAAAAACAGAAATATAGACCAGTGGAACAAAGTAGAGCTATATCCATTCCCTATGGGCACCGTACCTTTGACAAAGGAGGCAAAAATATACAATGGTGAATAGACAGTCTCTTCAATAATTGGTTTGGGAAAACCGTACAGCTACATTCAGAAGACTAAGACCGTGGCCTCTGATCCCATCACTTCATGGCAAATAGATGGGGAAACAATGGAAACAGTGACAGAGTTTATTTTCTTGGGCTCCAAAATCACTGCAGATGGTGACTGCACCCATGAAATTAAAAGACGCTTGTTCTTGGAAGAAAAGTTTGGGCCAACCTAGACAACATATTAAAAACCAGAGATATTACCAGTCAAAGCTTTGGTTTTTCCAGTAGTCATGTATGGATGTGAGAGTTGGACCATAAAGACAGCTGAACACCAAGGAATTGATGCTTTTGAACTGCAGTGTTGAAGAACACTCTTGAGAGTCCCTTGGACTGCAAGGAGATCTAACCAGTCCATCCTAAAGGCAAGCAGTCCTGAATATTCATTGGAAGGACTGATGCTGAACCTGAAACTCCAATACTTTGGCCACCTGATGCGAAGAACGGACTCATTGGAAAAGACTCTGATGCTGGGAAAAATTGAAGGTGGTAAGAGAAGGGGACAACAGAGGATGAGATGATTGGATGGCATGACCAACTCAATGGACATGAGTTTGAGTAAACTCCAGGAGTTGGTGATGGACAGCGAGGCCTGGTGTGCTGCAGTCCATGGGGTCACAAAGAGATGGACATGACTGATCAACTGAACTGAACATGTAAAAGAATGAAACTAGAACATGTCCTAACATCATATACAAAAATAAACTCAAAATGGATTATAGACTTAAATGTAAAGCCAGAAACCATAAAGCTCTTAGAGCAAAACATAGGCCAGTGCACACTTCGACATAAATCACAGCAAGATCCTCTTTGACTCATCTCCTAGAGTAATGGAAATAAAAATAGAAATAAACAAATGGGACCCAATTAAACTTAAATGTCTTTGCACAGCAAATGAAATAATAAACAAGATTAAAAGACAACAGAATGGGAGAACATAATTGCAAGTGAGACAAAGGATATAGCAGCTTATATGGTTCAATATTAGAAAAACAAACACCCCAGTCAAAAAATGGGCAGAAGACCTAAACAGACTTTTCTCCGAAGAATACATACAGGTGGTCAACAAACACATGAAAAGATGTTCAATATTACTAATTGTTAGAGAATGCAAATGAAAACTACAGTGAGGCATCAACTCACAGCAGTTAGAATGGTCGTCATCAAAAAATCTACAAACAATAAATGCTGGAGAAGGTGTGGAGAAAAGGAAACTCTGCTACACTGTTGGTGGAAATGCAAACTGATATAGCTATTATGGAGAAGAATATGTAGATTCCTTAAAAAACTAGGAATAAATACCATATGACCCAGCAATCCCGCTACTAGGCATATACTCTGAGAAAAACCACAATTCTTAAGGACACATGTACCCCAATGTTCATTGCAGCACTATTTACAATAGGTAGGACATGGAAGCAAACGAGGTGACTACTGACAGATGAGTGGATAAAGAAGCATGGGAATATATATATTGCTCAAGCATGAAACGGAACTAATCTGAGTCAGTTATAGTGAGTTGCATGAACCTAGAGCCTGTTAAACACAGTAAAGTAAGTCAGAAAAACAAATATTGTGTATTAATACATACACACAGAATCTATAAAAATGCTATTGATGAAGTTATTTGCAAGGAGAGGGTGGAGATGCAGATGGAGAGATTGGACTTGTGGAATCAGCGGGGGGAGGAAAGGGTGAGACAAATGGAAAAAGTAGTGTAGACATATATACACTATCAAGTGTCAAATAGAGAGCTGGTGGGAAGTTGCTACATAACACAGGGAGCCCAGCCTGGCCCTCTGTGACGACCTAGAGGGGTGGGATGAGGGGAGAGGAAGGAGGCTTAAGAGGGAAGAGATACATGGAAAACTATGGCTGATTCCTATTGTTCTACAGCAGAAACCCACACAACCCTGTAAGGCAATCTTTCTCCAATTAAAAAATAAATTTAAACAAAAATAAAAGTTTTAACTTTTAGTTAAATTATATTGCTCAAAGGAAACCTATTTTCTCCAGTCTAGGATGTTACCAAGTCACATAACAAAATACTCACGAAGAGTCACAACCTACAACCAGGCAAGAAAACATGAGGGGTTCATGCAAAGTTCTCATTGTAAAAGGAACGGCCCCAAATATCAATAATTATTTAATCATATCACCTTCAGGGCAATTTTCTTCTCCCTGTCATATTTCTAGTCAGCTCCTTTGCTGGGCTATATAGTGACTACTTTCGTTTTTCTCAAATGAGAAATTTACTCAAGATTTGCTCCTTGAGTTCAACTCTTTCTTTTCAATACTATTTTCCTGAAGATTTTATCTGTCTTATGGATTTAATATCACATTTCTATGTAGACAATTTCAAAATTTATATCTCTAACCATTTCAAGATTATACTGTATACTCAACACAGCACTTAAAAATATTTACATAATAACTGTTTAATAAAACTAGTTGATTTAACTGAATTTTTAGCATGCATAAACACACACACAATGAAAAAACTTTTTTTACTCTGAGAAACTATCTTGTTGAAACTGATTTTTCGTGTGGCAAAACCCACAAGTAATATAGATATATTTCAATATCCCAGTGTTTGTCAAATGGGGGAGTTTCAAGAAAATTAATAAATAGTTTTATATGTAAGATTTCATGTGGAAATATATATAATCTATTCCATTCTATGTGTTATATGTTTTTTATGTGTACACACAACATCCTATTACATTTGTATAGATACATTCTATTATATATTAAGCTATAATATCTCACAGGATACATACATTATATAGTATATATTATACCTAAAACACATATAATATTAAGTGCAATATTTTCAATTATTCTAAGATGTTAAACTTGTATTCATAGAAATTTAAGTGATATAAAGTAGACTATATATACACACATAATAAAGATTGAATGGATATTTATGTAACAGAGTGCTCAGGGTAGTTTTCCTACAGTGAAAGTGAGTTTTCCTGTTGCTTCAGAGTATTAGAAATTAAAATGTGTAGGACTTGCATAGAGATTTATCAGTCGTAAAATTGATTTTGTGAACTTCAGCTCATTTTCCACCTCGAGAGACTATAAACTGAGATCAGAGTACTGATGGAAAAGACAGAGAGGTCTGTGTAGTGAGAGCTGTCAGAGTCCTGCAGTTATCTCCCTTCCTCCTCCTTCCCTTTGCCCAAAGCTCAAAGTGAGGACTGAAAGAAGCTCTTTCTGCCCCTTTCTTGTCTGCCTGCTTCTGTTCCTCTCTGGCCTTAAAAGAACTTCATTATAGGAATGAGATCACTAGATAATTTAACCTAACTCCTAACTTACTCTCCACTGAATGAATCCACATGGTGCCTTGCTAACCTGTTGATTCTTTTCCCAGATTGAAAGAAATAAGAATGAAGAATTAAGTAGTAAGAAAATGACTAGCTCTCTATTCCCAGTAGCCTCATTAGCAATCCTGCAGGCAGATCACGTGGGCAAGATAGCATCTGAAGAAAAATCAACAGGAGTCAGCCAGTCTGCATGCAAGGGAAAATGACACAGAACCCAACTTCCTGCCTGGATGATTCATTGAGACTCCAAAAGCAGTCATAGCCGAGCAGACTCTTCCGAGTTGATCTGGAGCACAAATCCACCTTCTCCCCAGGTTGCTAGAACTCTGAGAAAGCAATCTCCTTTCTCTGAGAAAGCAACCGTTCACCTACCTTGTGAGTATTGACTGGTTGATCAGTGGGCAGCCAAACCTGAGTTCAGTCACAAGAAGACAGGAAGCTGATGGGCTAAGTGTCTGGCTCTCCCTCTCCCATCAGCTAGGTGGACTCACCAAAGTTAAAGAGTGTGGAACTGTCTGCAAAGGGAGCAAACCCGGGGATCTGCCTGAAGTGGTGAATTGATTCAAAAGAGAGACTTCTGCGGTCTCCACTGCATGAAGCCAGGGATAAAAGTTGTATTAAATAACTCACTATACAGACATTGGGCTTCCCAGATGGCTCAAGTGGTAAAGACTCTGCCTGTCAATGCAGGAAACACAGAGACACAGGTCAGTCTCTGAGTTGGGAAGATCCCCTGGACAAGGAAATAAAAACCCACTCCAGTATTCTTGCGGAGAAGGCAATGGCACCCCACTCCAGTACTCTTGCCTGGAAAATCCCATGGATGGAGGAGCCTGGTAGGCTTCAGTCCATAGGGTCGCGAAGAGTCGGACACGACTGAGCAATTTCACTTTCCCTTTTCACTTTCATGCATTGGAGAAGGAAATGGCAACCCACTGCAGTGTTCTTGCCTGGAGAATCCCAGGGATGGGGGAGCCTGGTGGGCTGCCATCTATGGGGTTGCATAGAGTCGGACACGACTGAAGCGACTTAGCAGCAGCAGCAGCCAGTATTCTTGCCTGAAAAATAGCATGGACAGAGGAGCCTGGCAGGTTACAGTTCATTGGGTCACAAAGAGTCAGACATGACTGAGCATGCCAGGGAGTTACAGAAGAAAGGACATACAAAAGATTGCATTTAGACACCAAATCACTGACGGTAACCATAAATTCACCTCTGATATTTATTCTCCCTTCCTTCCTGATCCTCTGAGAGGAGCAGAAAAAGCAGTTAATGAATAGAAGAGGATGCAGAGTAAGAAAGAGGGAATAAACTATTGTGAACTACTTCCCCCACTGCAGAATTATAGCTTAATAAGATGCAAGTTGTGTTCTCAAACATGAGAGTTTGAAATTTTGATATGAAGATAAGACTGGAAATTTTAATATCTAAAAAATGAGGCTACTTGTTAATAACTGGGAATCTGACTGAGATTTCATCCAGGGAGCATGGAAAAATACTACTACACAGATTGTTTAAAGCTTTGTTATTAAAAATATTAAAGCTATTTTGTAATTTTACCCTGCTGCTGCTGCTAAGTCGCTTCAGTAGTGTCCGACTCTGTGCAACCTCATAGATGGCAGCCCACCAGGCTCCCCCATCCCTGGGATTCTCCAGGCAAGAATACTGGAGTGGGTTGCCATTTCCTTCTCCAATTTTTTTGTTTTTTTTTTTTTACCCTACTCGGTCCAAATTGTTCAATATACATTATCAAATGATTTTCATTCCACAAGTCTTCAAATGTTTATTGTTCAAAGAAAAGCTCTACTAATAAACTATAAAGTTATTTTTAGTAATAAAGAGCTTCCTTTTAAAAATTGCTTGTATAATGTTGCTAAATGTTATCATGTCAAAAATACATTTTAATAAAAATACCAGCATAACCAAATATATATCAATTATAGGGACATATAAAGTATAAAATACAAAATAAGGTATAAAATGCAGTGTGTGTGTGTGTGTGTTTGTGTTAACATACACCATATCATACCTGAGTTGACTCTAAGGAAACTTGATTCTCTTTATGAGTGTTCTTTGAAAAATTGTGAAACTAATAAAAATAAACTAAAGATTTTAAAACTACTTAGGATCCTTACTGATGATCTTGTAAATGAATGTTTTTTTCTCTCTTTTCCTTAATAGGTGATGTGCTTACTCACTCAGTCATGTCCAACTCTTTGCGACCCCATGGACTGTAGCCCTCTCCAGGCTCTTCTGTCTATGGGAATTCTCCAGGCAAGAATACTGAATGGGTAGTCTTTCCCTTCTCCAGGGGATCATCCAAACCCAGGGATCGGACCCCAGGTCTCCCATGTTGCAGGCAGATTCTTTACTGTCTGAGCCACCACAAAACAAATTTGCTTTACTATATAAATCAATATCAAGAAAAACAAAAACAAAAAATGTTATTTGTACTTTACCAATTTTTTAGTCCAATTTAGATCTGTAACAGGGAATAAGTGTGCTATGTTTGCATCTCAGGAAAAATGTATTTGATTCTTTGAATGTTTTTCACTTTATGCTCATTATACTCAGATAATGCCCACTTGTTTACAAAATTTTAAATTAAATAGTTAAGATAGTATTACTTCTCTTTTTTTATGTGATTCTCTGATTCAACACAATAAAAAAAGCAAATAGTGGTAAAGAAGCTAAATAGATGGAGGAAAAATAACACATAACCCTCTGTGAAAAACCACAAAACTCCCAAACATAAATAATATTTAATGCTTATTTTTTAAATAAATACACAGAAAAGCAAGTCAATAAAATTAGACAAAGAATAGCATGTTTTAAAATGTAACTCACGTTTCCTATAGAAAACAGAGTCAATAAAGATACTTAATATTTTTAGCAATCCAAATTAAATTATAGGCAATAGTCACATACTTTTTCTTCAGCAGACTTAAGAACAAAATCGCTAGAGTTGCTGACATGCAACAAAATTGTCTGCTTTTATCTATATTATTTTTTTAAATATTTTATAAGTACTAGAAAAAAAGAATGATTTAGAGTTATGAACTGCTTGCCAGCCAGCGTGCAATAAAAAGCCATTACTTTAGTACTGATAGCTCCTGGCCTGCTGTGGCAGTACAATTGATAAAACTTTTAATGGTGTTGAACAGGGCTAGGGTATTGTCAGAAGACAACGCTTAGGAAGCTACAGTATCTCAGACTTTTGAGATGTTGAGAATGTTGAGAATGAGAACCATAGAAAAGAATAACTGAGTCATGTTTCTATACAGAAATAATTAACACGAAGTTGAAATTCAACTATAATTAAAAATAAATTTTCAAAAAGAATAACTGTTTGGGGGGGATATAAATACAATGGATAAAGGAAATAATTTTTTAGGAAAACTCATCATCAGCTTAAATTGATATAACCAAAGAACTCCATGGTAGCATATAAGGAAAACCTATTCTTCTATAGTTGGAAGACAGAAAAAGGTAAAAATTGGATTTAATATTTTATTATAAGGGTACCATAGCTCCAAATAATCTTGCATATACAACCCCAGCAAGTACTCTATTGAACTCTGAAACTCAGGGTAGAGACTTTAAAACCTGGTACATTAAGTCCAATCATAATTGCCATCTTTACTGTGAGAAAATATAGTGAATACAATAAAAAACTGAGTTTGGGGGCTTCCCTCGTGGCTCAGTGGTGAAGAGTCCACCTGCCAATGCAGGGAACACAGGTTCAGTCCCTGATCCAGGGGCATCCCACATGCTGTGGGGCAACTAAGCCTGTGCACCACCACTACTGAGCCTGTGCTCCAGAGCCTGGGGTCCGCGACTACCGAGCCCTCGTGCTGCAACTACTGAAGCCCACATGCCCTAGAGCCCCGTGCTTCTCAACAAGAAAAACCACTGCAATGAGAAGCCCATACTCTGCTACCGGAGAGTGGCCTCTGCTCTCTAAAACTAGAGGCAAAGCCCATGCATGCAGCAACGAAGACTCAGAATGGGAAAAAAAATAAAATAAAAAATAAAAAAACTGAGCTTGGTCCAGGTCTGGTTCACAGTAGCTCCACTGGATTCATACAACCACCACATGACAACTTCCATGGACTTTAAATACGTAATTTGAATGGATACTTGATATTGATCCCATATTGATTTCTTGGTCTTTTTGGTAAAAGCTATCAGTAAGGAAGATCAAGTAGAAATCTGAAATTCCCTCTCCCTACTATCCTCCACCTTAGCCAAGATAGTAAATCAAAACAATATCATAGACATCAGCAAGATGGAAGGCTGGGAATTCCCACCCAGTCCTCATCCCCCCACAAAAGTAACAATTTAACAGCAATCCACAAATAAAAACCTAAAAATATTTAGTACAAGACAAGGAGGCTCACTCTTTCCACTTCTCTTAAACATAGTACTATCATCCTAGGCAGAGAAATGGTGCAAAGAGAAAGAGAAGGAGAAGAAAAAAAAAAAAGGAGAGAAAGAAAGAAAAGATATCCAAATCAGAAGAAAGAAATAAAATAACTTGCTTGTATATGACATGATGTTATATGTACAAAACCTGAAAAACTTCACCAAAAATTATTATAAATAATAAATAAATCCGGTAAATTTGCAGAATACAAAAGTAATATACAAAATCAGTGTCTTTTCTATACATAATAGCAAATTATAGAAAAAAATTGAGAAAGCATTTACAAAAATTATAAAATACTTAGGAATAAACTTAAAGATATGTACTAAAAATTATAAAACAGTAATGGCATTAAAGAAACCACAGATAAATGGAGACATTTTTTGTTCACAAATAGGAAAAATTAACATAGTTAAAATGTGCATATTATCAACTCCAATTCAATAGCATATTAATAGAATTGTACACTATGACCAAGTGGAATTTATCCCTGGGAGGCAAAGAATAGATCAATATATGCAATCAATAAATGTGATGCACTACATTCTCAGAATGAAAGATAAAGATCATATGATCATCCAATCTATACAGAAAAAAATCTGACAAAATATACCAGTCTTTCATTTCAACAAATTGAGTATAGAAGGAACATGCCTCATCATAATAAAGGCTATTACGACAAAGCCATGGCTACCATCCTACTCAATGGTGAAAGATTGAAAGCTTTGTTTCTGAGATTAGGAAAAAGATATCACTCTCATCACTATTATTCCACATGATACTGAAATCTTAGACCAATTAGTTAAAACGAAGAAATAAAAGGCATCCAAATCATTAAGGACACGGTAAATTGTTTTATTATTTGTAGGTGAAATTATCTTATATGCAGAAAAATCAAAAAAAGCTGTTGGAACTAATCAAAAAATTCAATAAAGCCTCAGGATATAAAATTAATATACACAAATCAGTGGCATTTCTATATACTAATAGAACACCTGAAAAAGAAATAAACTATCCCACTCACAATAATATCAAAAACATAAAATAATTAAAAATTTATATAGCCAAGGAACTGAAATATCTGTACAATGAAAACTGCAGAATGTTTATGATGAAAATTGAAGGTACAAAGGGAAAGATATCCCATGTTCATGGACTGGAGCAAATTAATACTATGAATATGTCTATACTATACAAAGTCATATATAGATTCAATGTAATCCCTATCAAAACTCCAGCAGTATTTTTCACAGAAATAAAGAAATCCTAAAATTTGTATGGGACCACAAAAGACTGAATTGCCAAAGCAATACTGAGACAAAAGAACAAAGGTAGAGGTATTACAGGATCTAATTTTAAGCTCTACTACAAGGATATAGTAATTAAAACAACATGGCATTAGCATAAAAATAGAGACATACCAATGGAGCAGAAAAGAGAGCTCAGAAATAAATGCCACCATATACAGTCAACATATATTTCACAAAGGGTTCAGGAAAATTCAACAGGGAAAGAATAGTCTCTTCAATAGATAGTGCTTGGAAAATCAGATAGCCATATACTGAAACTGAATTCTTATCTTACAGCACACTACAAAAATTACCTTGAAATGGATTAAAGACACAAGATCTGCTATTGCAAAACTCCTAGAAAAATACACAGGAAAGAAGCTCCTTGAAACTGGTCTTGGTAATGATTTTTTTGACACAATACCAAAAGTACAAAAGGTAAAAATCAACCATCAGAATTACATTAAGCTTAAAAGCTTATTTACAGCAAAATAAATATAAACAAATGAAAAGGCAGCCGATATAACAGGAGAAAATTTTTCAACCATATATCAGATAAGGGGTTACTATCCAAAATATATAAGGAACTCACACAATTCAATAGCAGAGAAACAAATAACACAATTCTTTAAATGCAAAAACAACCTACATAGATATTTCTCAAAATAATACATTAAAACGAGCAAGTGCTTGAAAAGGTGTTCAACATCACTAACCATCAAGGAAATGAAATCAAAACCATAATAAGATATCACCTCACATCTGTTAGAATGGCTGTTATCAAAAAGAATAGGTAAATGTGCAAAATGTGGTAAAAATTGAATCCTTGTGTACTGTTGGTGGACATGTAAATTGGTAGAGCATTTAAGAAACAGTATGGAGCTTCCCTGGAGAAGGAAATGGCAACCTGCTCCAGTATTCTTGCCTGGAGAATCCCACGGACAGAGGAGCCTGGCAGGCCGTGGTCCATAGGGTCGCAGAGAGTCAGACATGACTGAAGTGACTAAACATGCACACATGCATGGATCTTCCCTCAAAAAATTAAAACAGAACTACAATACAATCCAGGAACCTCATTTCTGTGCTGTCATCTAAAGAAAGGAAAACAGGATATTGAAGAGACAGCTGCATTTCCTTGTTTATTGAATCATTATTCACAATAGCTAAAACATGGAGACAACCTAAGTGTTTATCCATGGTGAACAGAGCTCAAAAATACGATATATACACAAACAATAGGATTTTATTAAGTGTGAAAAGGAAGGAAATTCTGACAATTTTGACAATACAAATGAACCTGAAAGACATTATGCTAAGTAAAAGCGATCAAATTGCCAACATCTGCTGGATCATGAAAAAAGCAAGAGAGGTCCAGAAAAACATCAATTTCTGCTTTATTGACTATGCAAAGCCTTTGACTGTGTGGATCACAATAAACTGTGGGAAATTCTGAAAGAGATGGGAATACCAGAACACCTGACCTGCCTCTTGAGAAATCTGTATGCAGGTCAGGAAGCAACAGCTAGAACTGGACATGGAACAACAGACTGGTTCCAAATAGGAAAAGGAGTACGTCAAGGCTGTATATTGTCACCCTGCTTATTTAATTTATATGCAGAGTACATCATGAGAAACACTGGGCTGGAAGAAGCACAAGCGGGAATCAAGATTGCCAGGACAAATATCAATAACCTCAGATACGCAGATGACACCACCATTATGGCAGAAAGGGAAGAGGAACTAAAAAGGCTCTTGATGAAAGTGAAAGAGGAGAGTGAAAAAGTTGGCTTAAAGCTCAACATTCAGAAAACTAAGATCATGGCATCTGGTCCCATCACTTCATGCTAAATAGGTGGGGAAACAATGGAAACAGTGTCAGACTTTATTTTTCTGGGCTCCAAAATCACTGCAGATGGTGACTGCAGCCATGAAATTAAAAGACGCTTACTCCTTGGAAGAAAAGTTATGATAAACCTAGATAGCATATTCAAAATCAGAGACATTACTTTGCCAACAAAGGTCTGTCTAGTCAAGGCTATGGTTTTTCCAGTGGTTATGTATGGATGTGAGAATTGGACTGTGAAGAAAGCTGAGCACCGAAGAATTGATCCTTTTGAACTGTGGTGTTGGAGATAACTCTTGACAGTCCCTTGGACTGCAAGGAGATCCAACCAGTCTATCCTAAAGGAGAAAAGTCCTGGGTGTTCATTGGAAGGACTGATGCTAAAGCTGAAACTCCAGTACTTTTTCCAACTCATGCGAAGAGTTGACTCATTGGAAAAGACTCTGATGCTCGGAGGGATTAGGGGCAGGAGGAGAAGGGGATGACAGAGGATGAGATGGCTGGATGGCATCACCGACTCGATGCACATGAGTTTGTGTGAACTCCAGAAGTTGGTGATGGACAGGGAGGCCTGGCGTGCTGCAATTCATGGGGTCACAAAGAGTCAGACACGACTGAGCAACTGAACTGAACTGAACTGAACTGAATATAATCAACAATATGAATCTGCCTGCCAATGCAGGAGACGCAGGAGATGCAGGTTAGATTCCTGTCAGGAACATCCCCTGGAGTAGGAAATGGCAACCCACTCCAGTATTCTTGCTGGGAAAACTCCATGGTCAAAGGAGCTGTTTCGGCTGCAATCAATAGAGTCACAACCAATAAAAGATAACTGAGCAACTGAGCACACACACACACACACACAATAGTGTATACTTGAACTTTGCTAGGAGGATAGATATTGTGTTCTCATTACAAGTACACAACAATCTAACTATATAAGATGATGAATATGTTAATTAGCTTGACTGTGCTGATCACTTCACAACGTATATACATATATCAAAACATCAAGATACATACCTTAAACATATACAAATTTTCTTGTCAGATTATACATCAGCAAAGCTGAAACAAAAACACTACTACATTCCTGGAAGAATGACACCTATTACTGCTGCACTCAAAGACCTAATTCAGGATTCAGAGTTGGTAGTCCCATCTTATTTCATTAAATTCTTGAGTTTTGTCCTCAACAAGCAAACAACCAGATCCTAGAAGATTGGAGTGGATTACACTTTCATGCACTGGAGAAGGAAATGGCAACCCACTCCAGTGTTCTTGCCTGGAGAATCCCAGGGACGGGGGACCCTGGTGGGCTGCCATCTATGGGGTCGCACAGAGTCGGACACGATTGAAGCGACTTAGCAGCAGCAGCAGCAGCACTATAAAGTTAACAAAGAAATGGCCCTAATTATAGCTGCTCTGCAAAATGTGATATTCTTTTTTTCTAAAACAGATTGAAAAAGTATTGGGTCTGCACAGAAGAACTGTACAAAAAAAGGTCTTAATGATCGGGTAACCACGATGGTGTGGTCACTCACCAAGAGCCAGACATCTTAGAGTGTGAAGTCTAGTGGACCTTAGGAAGCATGACTACTAAAAAAGCCAGTGGGGGTGATGGAATTCTAGCTGAGCTATTTCTAATCCTAAAAGAATATGCTGTTAAAATGCTTCACTTAATACACCATGAAATTTGGAAAACTCAGCAGTGACCACAGAAGTGGAAAGGGTCAGCTTTCGTGTACATCCCAATGAAGGAAAATGCCAAAGAATGTTCAAATTACCACACAATTATGCTCATTTCACAAACTAGCAAGGTAATGCTCAAAAGCCTTTAAGTTAGGCTTCAACACTACATGAACAGAGAACATCCAGATGTACAAGCTGGTATTGGAAAAGGAAGAGGAACCAGAAATCAAATTGACAATATCAAATGGATCATTGAAAAAGCAGGGGATTTCCAGGAAAACATTTACCTCTGCTTTGTTGACTACACTAAAGGCTTTGACTGTGGATCACAAGAAACTCCATGAAATTCTTAAAGAGATGGTAATACCAGATCACCTAACCTGTCTCCTGAGAAATCTGTATGCAAGTCAAGAAGCAACAGTTAGAACTGGACATGGAAAAATGGACTGGTTCAAAATTGGGAAGGAGTATGTCAGGGCTGTATATTATCGTTCTACTTATTTAACTTAGTAGAGTACATCATGTGAAATGCTAAATCACAAGTTAGAATCAAGATTCTAATCCAAAATCACTGCAGATGGTGACTGCAGCCATGAAATTAAAAGACGCTTACTTCTTGGAAGAAAAGCTATGACTAACCATGTTAAAAAGCAGAGATATTATCCTGCCAACAAAGGTCCATCTAGAAAAAGCTATGATTTTTCCTGTAGTCATGTCTGGATGTAAGAGTTGGACCATAAAGAAAGCTGAGTGCCAAAGAATTGATGCCTTTGAACTGTGGTGTTGGAGAAGACTCTTGAGAGTCCCTTGAACAGCAAGGAGATCCAACCAGTCCATCCCAAAGGAAATCAGTCCTGAATACTCATTGGAAGGATTGATGCTGAGGCTGAAACTCCAATACTTTGTTCATCTGATGCGAAGAACTGACTCATTGGAAAAGACCCTGATGCTGGGAAAGATTGAAAGGCAGGAGGTGAAGGGTTCGATAGAGGATGAGATGGTTGGATGGCATCACTGACTCAATGGACATGAGTTTGAGGAAGCTCCAGGAATTGGTCATGGACAGGGAATCCTGGTGTGCTGCAGTCCATGGGGTCACAAAGAGTCAGATACAACTGAGCGACTGAACTGAACTGAACTGAGAATGAAGATTGCTAGGAGAAATGTCAATAACCTCAGATAAGCAAATGATGCCACTCTAACAGCAGAAAGTGAAGAGAAACTAAAGAGCCTCTTGATAAAGATGAAAGAGAAGAGTGAAGAAACTGGCTTAAAGAAGAGAGTGAAAAGTCTGGCTTAAAACTCAACATTAAAAAAAAAAAAAAAATGAAGATCATGGCATCTGGTCCCATCGCTTCATGGCAAATAGATGAGGAAAAAATGGAAACAGTGACAGATTTTATTTTGGGGGGTTCCAAAGTCTTTGCAGATGGTGACTGCAGCCATGAAATTAAAACACACTTGTTCCTTGGAAGAAAAGTTATGATAAACCTAGACAGCATATTAAAAAACAGAATAGGAAAAGCAAATAGGAAAAGGAGTATGTCAAGGCTGTATATTATCACCCTGCTTATTTAACTTATATGCAGAGTACATCATGACGAATGCTGGGCTGGAAGAAGCACAAGCTGGAATCAAGATTGCCGGGAGAAATATCAATATCCTCAGCTATGCAGATGACACCACCCTTATGGCAGAAAGTGAAGAGGACCTAAAAAGCCTCTTGAAGAAAGTGAAAGTGGAGAGTGAAAAAGTTGGCTTAAAGCTCAACATTCAGAAAACTAAGATCATGGCATCTGGTCCCATCACTTCATGGGAACTAGATGGGGAAACAGTGGAAACAGTGTCAGACTTTATTTTTCTGGGCTCCAAAATCACTGCAGATGGTGACTGCAGCCATGAAATTAAAAGACGCTTACTCCTTGGAAGGAAAGTTATGACCAACCTAGATAGCATATTGAAAAGCAGAGACATTACTTTGCCAACAAAGGTCCATCTAGTCAAGGCTATGGTTTTTCCTGTGGTCATATATGGATGTGAGAGTTGGACTGTGAAGAAGGCTGAGCGCCAAAGAATTGATGCTTTTGAACTGTGGTGTTGGAGAAGACTCTTGAGAGTCCCTTGGACTGCAAGGAGATCCAACCAGTCCATTCTGAAGGAGATCAGCCCTGGGATTTCTTTGGAAGGAATGATGCTAAAGCTGAAACTCCAGTACTTTGGCCACCTCATGCGAAGAGTTGACTCATTGGAAAAGACCCTGATGCTGGGAGGGATTGGGGGCAGGAGGAGAAGGGGACGCCAGAGGATGAGATGGCTGGATGGCATCACTGACTAGATGGACATGAGTCTGAGTGAAATGCAGGAGTTGGTGATGGACAGGGAGGCCTGGCGTGCTGCAATTCATGGGGTCGCAAAGAATCGGACATGACTGAGCAACTGAACTGAACTGAACTGAAGGAGATCAAACAAGTCAGTTCTAAAGAAAATCAACCCTGGATGGTCATTGGAAGGACTGATACTGCAGCTGAAGCTCCAATACTTTGGGACCTGGTGCAGAGAGCTGACTCATTTGAAAAGACCCTGATGCTGGGAAAGATTGAAGGCAGGGGGAGAAGGGGGTGACAGAGAATGAGATGGCTGGGATGGCACCATCAACTCAACGGACATGACTGTGAGCAAACTCTTGGAAATAATGAAGGATAGGGAAACCTGGCATGCTGCAGTTTATGGGGTCGCAATAGTTGGACATGACTGAATGACTGAAAAACAACACAGTAGGTGGCCACTGAGTGGTGAGTTCATTCTTTTCCATTCCAATCAAGATAGAAGGTCAGAAGCATTACTCATTCATCTGTGATCAACAACAATTTATACTTCTATGTTTTTGTCTCATTTTTTCTTTTGGGTTCCAAAGTCATTGAAGCTGGTGCCTGCAGCCATGAAATTAGAAGACACAATGCTTCTTGGAAGGAAAGCTATGGCAAACCTACACAGCATATTAAAAGCAGAAACATCACTTTGCTGACAAAGTTCCATAAGATCAAAGCTATGGTTTTACAGCAGTCATGAACGGATGTGAAAGTTGGATCCTAAAGAAGGCTGAGTGCCAAAGAATTTATTCTTTCGAATTGTGGTGTTGGAGAAGACTCTTGAAAGTCCCTTGGACAGCAAAGGAGATCAAACCAGTTAATCCTAAAGGAAAAAAACCCTGAATATTCATTGGAAGAACTGATTCTGAAGCTTAAGCTCCAATATTCTTCACCACCTGATGTGAAGAGTCGACTCATTGGGAAAGACCTTGATGCTGGGAAAGACTGAAGGCAAAAGGATAAGAAGGCAGCTGAAAATGAAATGGTTGGATAACATCACTGATTCAATGGACGTGAACTTGGGCAAACTCTGGAAGATAGTGAAGGATGGGGAGGCCTGTTGTGATGCAGTCTATGATGTTGCAACAAGTTGGACATGACTTAACGACTGAAAAAAAAAGTTAATATTTTATCCATGTCTGTCTTTATTGTCTTTATCCATGCTTATCCTTCTTGAATCTGAGAATATTCTAGGTCTTCCTGACTTCAATCCATAGTGCTAAATCATTTGATTTTCATTAGTTTCTTTGGCTATTTACTCCCCTGAGCATCTTGATCACCCTACATCCAAAACTGGCTTTTAGAGCTGCAATTCTAGTTGAACTAGTGCTGACCCTCATGTTGGGTATCCAGGTATCCAGAAAGATACTAATCTTTATTTGAGCCAGTTGATAGTCCTCAAACATTGCATATAAACAAAGTGTTTTCTTCAATTGAGACTTTCTGATTGTAATAGAATCAACCCTTTGATTACCGTATCATTGCTCTTGAGATAAATAGCACAAGCACACACTCTTAATTTTATTTAAAAGACCCTTCATGTTCTGTCCTCTGTGTTCCCTTTCTTAAACCACTCCCTCCCTCTTATCTCCTTCTTCACTTAGTGATCCAGTTACAATGGCTTTGTCTCAGTAATCAAATGCACCACTAAACGCCAGTGGGCCGTATGTTGTGGAAGGCATCCCACATTAATTTTTTTAAAACACATCTCCAGTTGTGATGACAGTATAATTTTTATTTTTAAAAGTTATATTAGCTTTAATATTTCAGGTAACACTGGACATATGTAAATATCTGGAAGAGATAAAGTTTATAACAATGATACATCATTGCTTATTGAAGGAGCAAATATTCATTTCTTACCATGGGACCAACTCCAGCCAATAGAGGGTTTCTGAACTCTTCACTGAAATCAAAGCTGTGAAAACTCTGAGGTATGAAAGAGGTTGTAGAGTCATGTTCTTCAATCAGATTTTTATATATTTGTGTTTGAGGTCGAGCTAGGCCTTTCAGTATTATATAAAATCCATCATTTCCAATCACTGAAAGAAAACAAAACCAAACAAGATATACTATAGACCTTATTTCAAAGGTGCTTTGATGTATATGTGTCTGCAATACATATTACAATTGCTTCCCTTTGAGCAGATTTCTTTTTATTTATTCATTGACAGTGACTTTAATATAGCAGTTAGGCATCACAAAAATTTAGACAAATAGCAAAAATAACAAAGATATCTACACTTAGAATACTATTTGCTGACAGCTATTTAGAGTAATCAATCCCCTTATGGAACTGATACCTTCTAGGAAAGAATCGTGGTGACGTATCAAGATTAATAGGTTTAAGACAAAATGAGGAGAAAAGTGCCAGAAAAGCCCTTGAACCTTTTAAAATGTTTCTGTCCCCTTCAAAAATGCCATTCTTTTTGTTTTATATAAGTAGCAGTTTATCACTAATAATTTTCATTTATCTTTGCTGTAGACAGGATGGATGACTCGTAGAACTGAGTAAAGAATATACTATGAAAAGAGAAATGGATCATTACTAGGAAAAAATTTTGTTTTTTTTTTCAGTCTTTCTTCTATTCCATTTTCTAACTCTCCACAATTTGTCATCCAGCCCCACTACCTAAAGTTCAAATAGATGCCTGAAGGTCGGAAGGCTCATTCGCTAGTGAAGGTTTTGAACGAAATACAGATCACTTTTAGTTTTTCTGAAGCCCGTCACTTTGGAGAAGCACATCATGGGAACTGGATGATGTCGCTTCTTTTCTCTGTTATTTACATTACATGGCTCCAAAGGAGTACATTATTCAAGTGTGGTGCTTTGCTTACCATTTGCTTATTAACTTGTAAATAAAACCTTTACAACTTGATTTTAATGGATACCTGCATTTCTTTCTTTTTATGCCGTATGACATGTCACCTGCTTGCCTTCTCTGCTTTTGTCTAAACTGAGTCCTTAATGGAGGGGATCTTTTGTACACCATCTGTACACCAGTTCAGTTCAGTTCAGTCTCTCAGTCATGTTGGACTCTTTGCAACCCCATGAACCGCAGCATGCCAGACCTCCCTGTCCATCACTAACTGCTGGAGTCTACCCAAACCCATGTCCATTGAGTTGGTGATGCCATCCAACCATCTCATCCTCTGTTGTCCCCTTCTCCTCCTGCCCTCAGTCTTTCCCAGCATCTTTTCCAATGAGACAGCTCTTCCCATCAGGTGGCCAAAGTATTGGAGCTTCAGCTTCAACATCAGTCCATCCCATGAACATTCAGGACTAATCTCCTTTAGGGTGGACTGGTTGGATCTCCTTGCAGTCCAAGGGACTCTCAAGAGTCTTCTCCAACAACACAGTTCAAAAGCATCAATTCTTCAGCGCTCAGCTTTCCTTATAGTCCAACTCTCACATCCGTACATGACCACAGGAAAAACCATAGCCTTGACTAGATGGACCTTTGTTAGCAAAGTAATGTCTCTGCTTTTTAATATGCTGTCTAGGTCGGTCATAACTTTTCTTCCAAGGAATACACATCTTTTAATTTCATGGCTGCAATCACCATCTGCAGTGATTTTGGAGCCCAGAAAAATAAAGTCAGCCACCGTTTCCACTGTTTCCCCATCTATTTGTCATGAAATGATAGGACTGGATGCCGTGATCTTAGTTTTCTGAATGTTGAGCTTTAAGCCATCTGTACATGGTGACTATAAAATAGTGCTTTTCTTTAATCTTCATTAAAGCGAACATTGTGTTTCTTTGGATGCCTTAGTTTAAAATAAATACTTCCCAGATAGCGCAATATCATTTCTTATTAAACATCTAATCTATGTGACTAAGGCACTGTAGAAATATTGCTTTAAAAAATACTTATATTTTATTTTTGGCTCTGCTGAATCTTTATTGTGGCCCACAGGTTCAACATTCAGAAAACTAAGATCATGGCATCTGGTCCCATCACTTCATGGCAAATAGAAACAGTGGAAACAGTGGCAGACTTTATTTTTCTGGGCTCCAGAATCACTCCAGATGGTGATTGCAGCCATGAAATTAAAAGACACTTACTCCTTGGAAGAAAATTATAACCAACCTAGACAGCATATTAAAAAGCAGAGACATTACTTTGCCAACAAAGGTCCATCTAGTCAAGGCTATGGTTTTTCCAGTGGTCATGTGTGGATGTGAGAGTTAGACTATAAAGAAAGCTGAGTGGCACAGAATTGATGCTTTTGAACTGTGGTGTTGGAGAAGACTCTTGAGAGTCCCTTGGACTGCAAGGAGATCCAACCAGTCCATCCTAAAGGAGATCAGTCCTGGGTATTCATGGGAAGGACTGATGTTGAAGCTGAAGCTCCAATACTTTGGCCACCTCATGGAAAGAGCTGACTCATTGGAAAAGACCCTGATGCTTGGAAAGATTGAAGGTGGTAGGAGAAGGGGACGACAGAGGATGAGATGGTTGGATGGCATCACCGATTCAATGGACATGGGTTTGGGTGAACTCCGGGAGTTGGTGATGGACAGGGAGGCCTGGTGTGCTGCAGTCCATGGGGTCGCAAAGAGTCAAACACAACTGAATGACTGAACTGAACTGCACAGGTTCTCTGTTGCAGTGAATTCTCTTGTTGTGGAACGTGAGTGCTATGGCGTGTGGGCTTCAGTGGTTGCGGCCTGAGGGTTTCAGCGGTTGCGTTAGGTGAGCTTTGTTGTCTTGTACCATGTGGGGTCTTCCTGAAGCAGGGTTCAGACACATGTCCCCTGCATTGGTAGGCAGACTCTTAACCAGTGAACCACCAGTGAAGTCTGAAACATTGTTTTATAATAGCTTTCATGTGGGCTGTATAAGAAAAAACACCTTTCATTTCCCAGAGATGCTTACTTGTGTGCTCACATGATCATTCTGATTAATAAAACATTGAGAGGATTTTTGCTTTCCAAATATGCACATCACCCCTGTTTCCCTGCTAGAATGGGTGTCGGATATTTGAGCTGAGGAAAATGCGAGGAGAATCTCAGAGGCTTCACCTCATATCTTTAAGCTACTGTCCTGTAACATAAATACAAATAAATCTGAAAAATGTTAGAAACTAATGTCCTCTAGTTCTTTGTTACTCACAGCTGAACACAATTTCTGTGTGAATATTGTTGGAATTTCACTGAATTCTATTCACAAAACATGTTCACCTTACTGATGAAGGCCAGTCTTCAGTCCTCTGGAAGAAATTTTCCTTTTCCTTCATCCTTGGCCCAGTGACAGTGAATCTAACTAAATAAATTCTGCTTGAAATGTATTGATTTTTATATTACATTTTAAAAATATTTATGATATTAAGGAGGCCTTAAGAGTTCGAGCAGTCTAAGGAATTTGGTTGTGTCTTACTCTTTGTGACCCCATGGTCTGTAGTCCACCAGGCTCCTCTGTCCATGGGATTCTCCAGGCAAGAATACTGTAGTGGGTTGCCATTTCCTCCTCCAGGGAATCTTCCTGACTCAGGGATCACTCAGGTCTCCCGCATTACAGGCAAATTCTTTACCATCTGAGCCACCAGGGAAGCCCAACTAAGGAGTTTAAGTAATATAGGGACTTTGAGATCCATGGAAAATATTTTTGGTCAGAAAATATCTCATCAGTACCCAAATTATACTTATTTAAAAAGCAGTCAAACGAAGCTATTGTGGAAGCTGCTAACTCCATTTATATAAAGGATGATAGCTGTATTTGAAATGGCAAAGAGGAGCTCTATTTTAAAAGAAAATATTTTATTAATATTAGGTAGATATAATTTTCTCTTTTTTATTGAGATATAGCTGATGTTCAGTATTATGTAAGTTTCAGATATACAACATAGTGACTCATTCTTTAAAGGTTATATTCCATTTCTATTTACTATAAAATATGGTTATATTCCAAGAGAAGAAAATGGCAAACCACTCCAGTCCTCTTGCTTGGAAAATCCCATGGATGGAGGAGCCTGGGGGGCTACAGCCCATGGGGTTGCAGGGGGTCAGACACGACTGAGTGACTTCACTTCACTCACTTCATACTTTATCAGTGGAGAAGGAAATGGCAACCCACTCCAGTCCTCTTGCCTGGAGAATCCCATGGACGGAGGAGCCTGACGGGCCATGCTCCATGGAGTCGCAGAGAGTCGGACACGACTGAAGTGACTGAGCATGCATGGTTGTATGCCATGTATTGTACTGACTATGAATCCTGGCAGTGTATTTATTTTCTACAAGGTAATTTGTACTTCTAAATCCTCTACCCTACCTTATCTTGCCCCTCTCTTCATTTTATCCCCACTGGTAACCACCAGTTTGTTCTCTATATATGTGAGCCTGTTTCCTTTTTGTTATAGCCCCTATTTGTTTTATTTTTAGATATTACATATAGGTGATATCATATAACTGTCTTTCCAACTCTGACTTATTTCACTCAACATAATAACTTCTAAGTCTATCCAGGTTGCTACAAATGGCGAAATATTATTTTTATGGCTGAATAGTATTCAATCTTATTTCTTCATCCTTCTGTAGATGGACACTTGTGTTCCTTCCATATCTCGGCAGTTGTAAATAATGTTGCTATGAATACTGGGTGCATGTTCAAATTAGTGCTTTTGGTTTCTTTGGATGAATACCCAGAAATGGGACTGCAGGGTCTTATACTAGTATTTTGAGAAGCCTCCATACTGCTTTCCACAGTGGCTGCACCATTTTGCATTCTTACTAACAGCCAACAAAGGTTTCCTTTTCTCCACATCCTTGCCAACATTTGTCATTTCTGGTCTTCGATGACAGCCATTCTAGCATAGTGGCTCTCTGTGTTATCTGACATATGGCATAGTAACAGGTGTAACATAGAGTTCCACTCTGGTTTTAATTTGCATTCCCCTGACACTGAGATTGAGCATCTTTTCCTGTGCTTGTTTACCATTTGTATGTATTCTTTGAAAAATATCTATTCAGCTCATTTTTAATTGAGTTGATTACGTTTTTGATGTTGAGTTGTATGAGTTGTTTAAATATTTTGGATATTAACTCCATTTATATAAAAATCACATTACTTGCAAAAAATTTTTCCCATTAAATAAGTTGTCTTTTTGTCAATGGTTTCCTCGTCTGTGCGAAAGCTTTTACATTTAATTGGGTTCCATTTGTTTATATTTACTTTTATTTCCTCTGCTTTAGGAAATACACTCAAAAAATATTGCTACAATTAATATCAAAGACTGTTTGGTTTATGTTCTCTTCTAGGAGTTTTATGGTTTCCAGTCTTACCTTTAGGTCTTTAGGTAGATACCATTTTAAATGATTTACTACATAATGATAATTTTTTCTTTTCAAAAAAAGATACTATAGATGGATCAAGTACTGGTTTAGGAAGTTTGTATTTAGTCCCATTTTTGCATCCATTATGTATTCTTGGGAGAATCATGTATTTCTAAGTTCAATTTCCAATTCAGAAATCATCATGCTAAGTCAAATTATCTACATATATTTTTTTATTTTTCCAATATTCAGTGAAACAGTGAAATATATTTTTATGTTGCTGAATTTATTATTCAAGTTTAAGTAAATTAGAATTTCAAAACTATATAAATAACCAAATTTTACCAATAAAAAGATTACTTAAAAAATTTTGGATAGCTTTAATAAACTTTTAGAAATACAGATGAAAAAGACTTACCTAATTACAATATTTAAATTAGTCAACAATACTTAAAACCCCATATTAAATCTCCAGAAACTTTTTTCAATGTTTCCCCGCACTTCACGGTTCCAGTTTCATTTCTACCTTCCTCCCACCCAAGAGGATTCCCAGGCAGTATTGCAGTAGAGATCCACCTGCCAACGCAGGAGACATGAGAGACGCAGGTTCGGTCCCTGGGTTGGGCAGATCCCCTAGAGAAGGAAATGGCAACCCACTGCAGGATTCTTGCCTGGAAAATTCCACGGACAGAGGAACCTGGCGGGCTATAGTCCCTTGGATCTCAAAGAGTTGGACATAACGAAGCACACATGCACGCCCTATCCAAGAGACATTTGTGAGGTTTTGAGAAAATTAACGTAACTTTCATGGATGAATCTTTATGACCCACGGAGAACGCCTTAGTTGCAGCGAAAGAACATGTGCTCTTTAGAATCAATATACATTCTTCAAGGCCTCGTTTGCCTTTAAGAGAGCCATAGTCTTTACGGTAAGGTTAAATATTTTATTACTTCTATTGTAAGAGCATATTGTTCAAATTATGGTTAATTTATATACGGGGAAGGTGCCCATTAAATTTTTCATGAGATGTAACTACTATGGTTTTATATGCTATGAGAAATTTAAGCCACCACAGAAAATAAAGTCTATGCACGCTAAGATTTGTTTAAGGTTTAGTAATCTAAACATATTTTTCAGCATTAAAAATAAATACAATATTTTAAAATGAGGAGCTATGGAGTTTTTGTGATATAACCTCATAGAAAGTAAGACTAAAAGGGAATAAATTGAAAGAAATAGCAGAGAAGTAACATTAAGACTTAATGGACTTCAAGTAAAGAAAAGGGCAAAATTGACATATTATGTATTAAGAGACAAAAATCCCTATATCAATAATTTCATAGCAATGTTGCAATGTTAATTTAAAGGTAGATATTAATAAAACTTTTATCTATGATCCAATTCCATATTAGCCATTAAATTGGATTGTCTTCTAAGCTAATTTTCTTAGCTTTCTGAACTTTAGTTTGCCAGTCTTAAAAATGCCCTCTGCCTGGGCCATAAAATGAGATCCAGTGGGAAACTCTTGGGATTGATTAAATTAAGTAAACTATATCTATATAGCATATAGAGTTTACCACATGTACTATATATATATAAAGTATTTTATTATAGTGGCATAAATAATCTTTATATATAATGATCGTCATATAGTACTCATGTTTTTAGTACCATTTTCACCTAAGCTAGAAATATGTATGTGTATTATTCAGTATTTGAAATCAAGAAATTGCTGCTCTTGTTAATATTTTATTGTTTAAGAAAACAATTCATGAGAGGCTAAGTGAGTAGGAAGCTGCCTTAAATGACGAAACTATAAAAAATCCTATGATCAGAAAAGAGACCAGAAGGTGCAAACAGCTGTGCAGAATTACAAGAAAGAAACCAAAGCCTTAGCAGCAGATTGAAAGTCAGCAGCCTGGTGATGAGAGGTTACTAGGGGGAATACTTTAAATAACAGCAGAGGGAGGGAAGTGCACACATGAATAAAGAAAAAGGGAAAAGAAAGACACCTGGCTGGACCTGTTTTGTTTTGTTTTGTTTTAGAGTTGGATGAACAAAGATGTACAAAGGTCAGATATTTAATGAGTTGACTGCTTTGGTAGTGAAACACAAATGAGTTGCCAGAATGAGATGTCTTAAAAACTCAAGAGAAGGGTTGTCGCACATGTAGGTGTAAACACAGATAATAAAATATCTGATGTGTTTAAAAATATGCACTACTGAAATGAATTGCAAAGTCTTATTTAACATAAATCTTCACATTTTAAAGTTGGTCTTTGTTAAGTAATGAAAGTTCATATTTTATCGGTTTTCACACAAGTCATTACAATACTTGGAGAATACAATATTTGCTTCTAATTTTAGTTTTAAAACCTTTTATAAAAAACTAAGAGCTACTTACAAACACTAGCACATAAATATACATTCATTGTGGAGAATTCAACACAAAATATATGTGGATTTTTTTTTTTAATGTTGGCAATTTGATCTCTGATTCCTCTGCCTTTTTAAAATCATCTTGAACGTTGGGAAGTTCTCGGTTCATGTACTGTTGAAGCCTGGCTTGAAGGATTTTGAGCATTACTTTGCTAGTGTGTGAAACGAGCACAATTGTACCGTAGTTTGAAGGTTCTTTGGCATTGCCTTCCTTTGGGACTGGAATGAAAACTGACCTTTTCCAGTCCTGTGGCTATTGATGATTTCCAAATTTTCTGGCATATTGAGTGAAGCAACGTCTTCTTTTACAGCATCATCTTTTAGGATTTGAAATAGTTCAGCTGTAATTCCATCATCTCTACTAGTTTTGTTCATAGTAGTACTTCCTAAGGTCCACCTGACTTTACACTCCAGGGTGTCTGGCTCTAGGTGAGTGATCACACCATCATGGATATCCATGCCATTAAGACCTTTTTTCTACAATTCTGTGTATCTTTGCCACCTCTTCTTAATTGTATCTGTTTCTGTTAGGTCCTTGCCATTTCTACCCTTTATTGTGCCCATCTGTATATGAAGTTTTCCCTTGGTATCTCTAATTTTCTTGAAGAGATCTCTAGTCTTTCCCATTCTATCATTTTCTTCTTTCTTTTCATAGTTCATCTAGAAAGGCTTTCTTTTCTCTCCTTGCTGTTCTCTAGAACTCTGCATCAGTTGGGCATTTTTTTTCCTTTTTCCTCTGCCTTTTACTTCCCTTCTTTTCTCAGCTATTTGTATGGCCTCCTCAGACAGCCATTTTGCCTTCTTGGATTTCTTTTTCTCTTGAATGGTTGTGGTCACTGCCTCCTTTACAATGTTGCAAACCTCCATCCATTGTTCAGGTACTCTGTCCATCAGATCTAATCACTTAAATGTATGTGTCACTTCTATTGTATAATCATAAGGGATTTGATTTAGGTCCTACCTGAATGGCCCAGTGGTTTTCCACACTTTCTTCAATTTAAGTCTGAAAGTTGCACTAAGGAGCTCATGATCTGAGTCACAGTCAGCTCCAAGTCTTGTTTTGGCTGACTTTATACAGTTTCTTGGAGAAGGCAATGGCACCCCACTCCAGTACTCTTGCCTGGAAAATCCCATGGAACGAGGAGCCTGGTAGGCTGCAGTCCATGGGGTTGCTAAGAGTCGGACACGACTGAGCGACTTCACTTTCACTTTTCACTTTCATGTATTGGAGAAGGAAATGGCAACCCACTCCAGTGTTCTTGCCTGGAGAATCCCAGGGATGGGGGAGCCTGGTGGGCTGCTGTCTGTGGGGTCGCAGAGTCGGACACGACTGAAGCGACTTAGCGGCATACAGTTTCTCCATCTTTGTCTGCAAAGGATATAATCAATCTGATTTCAGTATTGACCATCTGGTGATGCCTCTATGTAGAGTTGTCTCTTGTGTTGTTGGAAGAGGGTGTTTGCTATGACCAGTGTGTTCTCTTGACAAAATTGTTAGCCTTTGCCCTGCTTCATTTTGTACGCCAAACAGGTGTCAAACTCGCCTGTTATTCCAGGTATCTCTTGACTTCCTACTTTTGCATTCTAATCCCCTATGAAGAAAAGAACATTTTGTGTGTGTGTGTGTGTGTGAGTTCTAAAAGTTCTTGTAGGTCTTTATGGACTTCTTCTGCACGAGTCATTGGGGCATAGATTTGGATTACTGTGATATAGAATGGTTGGAATCAAACTGAGATCATTCTGTCACTTTTGAGATTACACCCATGTACTGCATTTTGGACTCTTCTGTTGACTATGAGGTTTACTCCATTCCTTCTAAGGGATGCTTTCCCCTAGTAGATATGATGGTCATGTGAATTAAATTAAATCCCATCCATTTTAGTTCACTGATTCCTAAACTGTCGATGTTCACCCTTGCCATCTCTGTTTGACCACATCCAGTTTACCTTGATTTATTCAACACTGTTCTTTCAGCACTGGAGTTACTTTCACCACCTGATACAGCCACAAGTGGGTGCCATTTCTGCTTTGGATCCGCCTCTTCATTTTTTCTGAATCTATTTCTCGGCTATTCCCCAATAGTATACTGGATACCTACTGACCTGGGAGGCTCATCTTTCAGTGTCATATGTTTTTGCCTTTTCATAATTTTCTAATAGGTATTAAACAAATGCAAAAGAATAATGTTTAAATCTGTTGGTTTAGGTGTGTGTGTGTGACTCTGTGTGTGTGTTTATTTATATGCCACCACCCCAAAATATTAACATATAAAATGCTTCTATTAATGCATCCATCATATCCCTGGTCAAGGCACTAGAAATTAAAATGGGAAACTTAACTAAAATTTGTCTGAAGTTTTTTTTGTTTTTTTTTTTTCCCTCAATATCTGGGTCAGTCAACTACTTAGACTTATTTGACAAATAAGTACTGTCTTAACTATGAAAATCAATGCTAGATTGTTATTGAATATGTGTGTCAATGAATGGTTTTCAAAGTGTGGTTCCCAGACTAGCAGAAACCCCTGGAATGTTATTGGAAATGCAAATTAAGCTTCATCCTAAATCTACTGAATCAGAAACCTTAGGTGCTAAGCACAGCAACACATCTCAGTGAGTCCTGAGGGATTCTGATACATGTTCAAAAGGGAGAAACACCACTGTAGACCTTTAAAATCTAATTACCAAAATGTGAAGTGTTATTTGTTTCACTACGTATAACTTTACAAATGATAGACATCCAAACAGTACACTCTAGCATGTCAAGTGAAATTAAGATTACTCTGACGGAAAACTCAACATAGTGACACACGGTTTGTCTTGCCAAATTTTCCTCCAGATTATTCAGTTTACCTGTGCTGCCTTTTATCCAGGTTTCAGAAATGACATTCTTACTAAGTACTTTCAGATGCTCATCAAGTAGTTGAGAGGTTAAATCTGGAATCGTTTTCAGCATCTTCCACACAATGTTGTGTTCAGATGGAGTCCTATGAATGGGCCTTAAAATAAAAAAGGTTGCATATTAAGAGACTATAGCATAAGTACAAAGAAACAGACCAAAAAATTCTTGATTTTTGAGTTTCCAAGTTTGTTTATTCTTGTTTTTAAAATGATTGTTAAAGACTAAGTGATAGTGTTCTCTTTTGTCTTAATAATCTATAAAGATGCACCTCCATGAAACTTTAAACTATAGGGTATTAAATAGTGCATTTACCTATTTAATAGAAAACTCAATGTTTCAGTTTTAAGATTATATCTCTCATTATTAGTCATTATAATAATAATACCTTTTTAGACAGTAAAATGGTTGATGTTTTAGCTATTATTTATTCTTTATTCTTTAAAATGCTATTACAGTCACAGCAAATGAATCTATAATTTAACATTTGAGAATATAAATGTTAAGTTGAAAGATGCATGTGTAATTTTAAATAAAACACAGTTATCCTATGATAAATGATATTTATTTACTTTTCATTCAGTTCAGTTGCTCAGTCATGTCCAACTCTTTCCAACCCCATGGACTGCTGCACTCCAGGCTCCCTGTCCTTTATTATCTCCCTGAGTTTGCTCAAATTCACATCCCTTGAGTCAATGATACCATCCAACCATTTCATCCTCTGTCACCCCCTTCTCCTCTTGCCTTCAATCTTTCCCAGAATCAGGGTCTTTTCAAATGAGTCAGTTCTTTGCATCAGGTGGTCAAAGTATTGGAGCTTCAGCTTCAGCATGAGTCCTTCCAACACTCAGGACTGATTTCCTTTAGGATTGACTGGTTTGATCTCCTTGCTGTCCGAGGGGCTCTCAAGAGTCTTCTGCAACACCACAGTTCAAAAGCATCAATCCTTCAGCGCTCAGCTTTCTTTATAGTCCAGCTCTCACATCCATACATGACTACTGGAAAAACCACAGCTTTGACTATACGGACCTTTGTCAGTAAAGTAATGTCTCTGCTTTTTAATATGCTGTCTAGATTGGTCATAGCTTTTCTTCTAAGGAGAAAACATCTTTTAATTTCATGGCTGAAGTCACCACCTGGGGTGATTTTGGAGTCAAAGAAAATAGTCTGTCACTGTTTCCATTGTTTCCCCATCTATTTGCCATGAAGTGATGGGACCGGATGCCATGATCTTAGCTTTCTGAATGTTGAGTTTTAAGCCAACTTTTTCACTCTCCTCTTTCACTTTCATCAAGAGGCTCTTTAGTTCCTCTTCACTTTCTGCCATAAGGATGGTGTCATATGCATATCTGAGCTTATTGATAGTTCTCCTGGCAATCTTGATTCCAGTTTTGCTTCTTCCAGCCCAGCGTTTCTCATGATGTACTCTGCATAGAAGTTAAATAAGTAAGAGAACAATATGCAGCCTTGATGTACTCCTTTACCAATTTTGAACCAGTCTGTTGTTCCATGTCCAGTTCTAACTGTTGCTTCTTGATCTATATACAGATTTCTCAGGAGGCAAGTAAGGTGGTCTGGTATTCCCATCTCTTTAAGAAATATTCTTAAGAAATAGTTTTGAGTAAACTAACACCCCATTTAACATCATTTAAAACTGTGTAATTCAGATGCAATAATAAAGAACTAGTATTCAGAAATGGCATGATATTATAACCAAATCCTGAAGTAAATGTCATTGATTAGCAATGAAACAGTGGATGAAAAGGAAATAATATCACAGATTTTAAAAACAGACATATGTTTTTAGTGTTAAAACATTTGATATGGTAATTGCCTGCAATAATTTGAAAGATAGACCAAGTGCCTAGGAAACCTGTAGCTTCTCTGATAATAGTTGGGCAAAGCCAGAAAGTTACTGGGTTTTGTTAGCTCAGAGTTAGTTATATTATAATAATTCATGCAGCCATGAATTACTACCTGGGTAAAATTGACCAGTTATCAAGCTAAATGAAAAGGATTAGAGAAGATTCAGAAATGAATTGTGTTGTTAGATATATATATATATAATAGCCACATCTACCAATATGGATGAGTAGCCTAACATTTTTCATCAAATTGGAAATATTTGGCTATTCTCTCTTCAAATATTCTCTCTCTTTCATTTGTTCTCTCCCTCTGGGATTCTCATTGTGTTGATTCTGGTATACTTGGTGATGTCCCACGGGTCTGTCAGGCTCTGTTCATCCTTTTCATTCTTATTTTTTCTGTTCTTCTGACTGGATCATCTTAATATATACATCTTCTTGAAGTTTATCAAACTTTCCTTCTGCCAGAGCTAATCTATTGTTGAACCCTTATAGTGAAGTTTTTATTTGTTACTGTACTTTTAAACTCCATAATCTGTATTTGTATCTTTTTTGTAATTTCTTTTAGCGATATTATCTATGTGGTGAGACATTATTATTCTCATGAGTGGGTGAAAGAGTTAGTCACTCAGTCATGTCCAACTCTTTGCAATCCCTTGGACTGTAGCCTGCCAGGCTCCTCTGTCCACGGAATCCTCCAGGGAAAAATACTGGAGTGAGTTGCAATCTCCTCCTCCAGGGAGTCTTCCCAACCCAGGGAATGAATCCGGGTCTCCTGAATTGCAGGCGGATCCTTTAATGTCTAAGCCACCAGGGTGTATGCCCTACGTGTGTGTGTGCTTAGTCGCTCAGTCGTTTCTGATTCCTTGCAACCCCATGGACTGCAGCCCGCCAGGCTCCTCTGTCCATGGGACTCTCCAGGCAAGAATACTGGAGTGGGTTGCCATGCCTTCCTCCAGGGGATCTTCCCAACCCAGGAATTGAACCTAGGTCTCCCGCACTGCAGGCGAATTCCTTACCATCAGAGCCATAGTGTGCAGCTAACTCTCTGTTCATTTCACTTATTCATCTAATACTTGTTTGGAGATTTTCTTAAATGCCTGAACTATTAAGTCACCCAACTTTTGCCAATGGGGAGGCTGTTTTCATGTTCTACTTTAATTCATTAGATACAGGTTCCTTTATTTCTTTGAACCTCTTCCTAATGGTAGATTTAAAATCTTCGTCTACTAAGTCTAACATTTGAATCTTCTAAGGGCATTGTTTGTTCTCGGCTGCTTTTTTCCCTACAAATGGGAGACACGTGTTATCTCTTTGCATGTCTTATAATTTTTGTTTAAAATTGAACGGTTTGGATAATGTAGCAAATCTGGAAATAACTTTTCCCCTCCTTCCCAGGGCCAAATAACAGCAAAACCCTATGAATGTGGCTTTTCCAGGACACTGCTAGGCAAATCAGTGTAGCAGTGATCTGGCAGTGGGTTTTTAAGGTGCTTCTGAACAATCTGTCCTCCCAGAAGTTGCAAGGCTGCCAGTTCTCAAGACCATCGCAGAATTGGAGATGGAAGTGTTAAAATAGGTCAAGATAAAAAGCTACAAACTCTGCTGTTTGTCTTGAATAAATGCTCCTCATTTTGTTGCATGCATTTGATTAATTTCAGAGTTCTGAAAAAAAATTTGATAGTTTTTGCCAATATTGCATTGCTTGTATAGAGGAGCAGATATACAGAGGTCCTCATTTTGCCTTTCTAGGAGACCTGTACTCCATGCTGAACCTTAAATTCTCCAATTGATAGCAACACCCCTAATTTCCTCCCACAGCACAAAGTCAGCATAGATTTCACTCACTTAATGACAAGCAGTAGGAAGTACATGTGGCCCTGGTGGGTGGGACAATCAAAAACATTTGTAAAATAATATTACTAACAGAAGGCATTAAAAGAAATAAAGTTTAAAAGTCTGGAAGTCATCCCAAAATTATAACTATTAGTTTGATTTAAAAAAAAAAAAAGAATGGGCTTATCATTTACATATTCTGACTGAAAATAAAAACCATTTCTTTTCTTCAACTAACATAATCTTACTCTGGAAATCCTATTTCTGATAAAAAGGATTTATATATTCCTGCTTTTCAGTTTAATTCCATCTTTCCTACCCAAGCACTCAAGAATTTTCAAATATTTGGAATGTCGTGCTTGGAAAATGAGCAAACAAGAGAGGGGCTGTAAGTCGCCTCGGGCTCCGATTACCGCTGCGCCTGCCTCGCTTGCGCTGTCCCGTGGGCACCTGTCTTTAGGGCGTCTGAGACTACACCCTGACAAACGATGAAATCCCAACATTTTTCAGTGCAGTCTAACACACACCCTTGTGTTTACTGTCCTCAAAATGTTGGAATAAGATATTCAGTTTTGAAAACCTGACCTTCACTTCCTCTCTCTAAACTGGACTTTTCTCTTTCAACCTCTACATTTCTCTTCTGGCAGGAACTTTTACACACATCATACCCACTCCTTCTTACCACATCTTCCTGATCTACTCTGAATGTAGAAAAATTTCAGTGAAAGAAACCAGATAGACAAAAAGCAGACATTCATATATTGAGAGATGCTTCAAAAACTACAGTGTTCAAATTAGTACCACTAAATAGGGAGTTGTTTAATACTGCCATTCTTATCATTATCATTGTTAAGAATTATCAGGCCACTTGCAGTGGTGTTAAAAAAAGATTATCCCCTTTGCATGTTCATTTACTCATCTTTATTTCTATTTCTAGCCCCAATTCCAGCTGGTGACAAAAAGCACCATCTTAATATATTCCAAGTATTTCAGGCATTGCAGTTGCAAGCAAAATAATGATGTGATTTCTCTTCCATGCCTTGCTCTCCTGGTGATCATCTCAAACTTAGGAGCTTAGAAAGAGCCATGCTAAGTAGGCCTGTGGCTTCTGATCACCAGCACCTGCATGCACTGGCATCTGCTGAATTCTGTTATGTGTAGCCATTGGCATTCACACTAGCATTCCCTGAACCTCTGTTTGTTTCAAGTTATAGGGACACATGATCTATACTGTGTAAAACTTTTGTTAACCTGTTGACTTTTTCACTCTCCACTAATTCATCATACTTCGTGCTGGTGAGAAGAGAGTTTGATCATTTTAGAAAACCTATCTGTGGCTGTGGGAAAGTGGTTAGTGTTCTCTTACGGTCTCTATACTCCTAACACTAATTTACTTAGATGTGTAGATGAAATGGAGCTTCTGCATTTTTTTTCAGTTAATCTAGCTTTCCTAATAATCCCTAATTCACTAGGTTGAAGAGTAAAATAAGCAAAATTTCTTGCACTTGTTTATCAATATGACATCTTCTAGTCAATTTAAATATTGAGACTACACAAAGTTTAACTTCCAACACTGGCAGACTCACGTGGCCTTTTTAAAAAGATTTAGACTCTTTCATAAAAGTGCTTGTCTTCCATTGTTACTCCACTCACAACTCTTCTCCCCAAGAGGGGATTCAAGCGTATAAGAGGATTGACTGGGCCCTTGTAGTAGTGGCTAGAAAAGCAGTTAGACTCCATGTGCAGAAAATTTTGTTGAAGAAATATTATAAGTTAAATTAAAAGACACATAAATAGAGCCATTTAACTCGAGTAGGATGCTTGCCAATAACATTGTAGTAAATCAGAACATGCAGGTGCAAGTAAATGGAGAGAGCAGCGGTGGAAAATGTTATATGAAGCAATATTTAAACTAAAAAAGAGGTTTACTTCCTTAAGGACACATAGTTAAGGATGATTAAAAAGAAATTGAAATACTAAAATATGCTAAGTGAAGAACAAATCATTCTAACACTCAATTACACACACACACACACACACACACACACATAACAACAACAAAACTTGCAAAATATTTCCTGGAATCAGATTTCAGGAGGAATGCTAATTGCAAGAAAAATGTATTAAGAAAGAGTTGCCAGAAGGCCCATGAAGTTCTCTAAAATTGAAAGTAAACTTCAGAGAGGCTGATTAACTTTTTCTTCTCAGTGACTTATAAACATCAAAGAAAATATCTTTAGGTCCTGTCATAAAACAATTAATTTTTAATTGGAAATGAAGATATTTGTTGGACAGAGCTGATTCATATAGTTAAAAAGCTGTCAAATTAAAGAGGAATTGAGATTATTCTGTCAGGCAATTTGAGTAAGAGCTATAAAGAAATCACGTTTTCTAATTAAAAGTACAATTTAGAAGATTAAAAACAATGGAACAGATCCTTGAAAATGTATATAAAAATTCAAATATTTAGCTCCTTGTCAAGCCCTCCTGCAGTTTGAGTGCATATTTTCTTTCAATAATGGTTAAAAATATCCAACCAAACAGAAGGCACCAGGGAGCTCAGTCTTCTGTACTGTGGGAGACTTGGTATTCCTTCAGTATCCCTGAGAACTGGGGGGAAGCTTATGTTTCCTCAAGTTGCTTATTATCATTATCCCATTTTCATTGAATATTTAAGCTCTGATCTGGACATCAGAAATTTCTGTGGTCAGTATTGCTTTGTTTACTTTTAAATAACATCTTATTACCACATATGAGATTCAGATCATATGGAGAACAGATGACTGTTTGCAATGTTTAATATTTTTACTAATGCTCTCAAGTGGTTTTATATATACATATGGATGGGATGGGGCTTCCCAGGTGGCGACCCAATGATAAAGAGCCTACCTGCCAATGCAGGAGACATAAGAGACACTGGTGCAATCTCTGGGTTGGGAAGATCCCCTGGAGTAGGAAGTAGCAACCCACTCCAGTATCCTTGCCTGGAGGATCCCATGGACAGGAGAGTCCGGCCGGCCGCAGTCCATAGGGTGGGAGAGGCAGACACGGCTGAAGCGACTTAGTATGCACACAAGGATTGGACACGAGCAATGGTGTTCAAACACACACAGTCACAGAACACTTTGCTCAAACTAAATCTTACACAGACTTGTGTATAAATGGAAGCAGACCTACACTAGTTTAATGAATGGGAGGCTAGGTGAGTTTCCAAACGAGACCCAATTCTCCTCCTTCACATCTGAAGGAGCAGTGAGAGATTCACAGGGCCAAAGTAAAATTACACAAAATCCAAGGTTCCTTTCAACGTGAATGTTCTATTATTTTATTTAGTTGATTGCCCACCATTTAAAAATTCTTTATGTTATCATAAATTACAAGGAATTATATTTCCTAAATCCAATTTCCTCCTTTTTAAAATAAGAAAATTGAGGCTTACGTATGTTAGGTAATTTGTTCAGGGTCATATAGATAAGAAACTTTAGAGTCAGAATTTTATTCCAGTAGTCTCATTCTGGATCCTTGGTTCCCATTCACTTAGCTAAACCTTCACTATAGTTGTTTTCATTCTTTTTTTTTTTTTTTGAGTTATTGGGTAATTGAGTAAGGGCAGGGACTATTCCAGGTGTTACTGAGCATGACAAATTATAAAGCATAAATTTATAAATTACAAAATTGGAACAAATGTATTTATTTAGGAAGGGAAGCTTATTCCTTAGTCCATAAGGACTTAAACTAACGACATAAACTAAGGGCTAAACTAAGATCAGGGCATCCGGTTCCATCACTTCACAGCAAATAGATGGGGAAGCAATGGAAACAGTGGTTGACTTTATCTTTTGGGGGGCTCCAAAATCACCATAGACGGTGACTTCAGCCATGAAATTAAAAGATGCTTACTCCTTGGCAGGAAAGTTATGACCAACCTAGACAGCATATTAAAAAGCAGAAACATTACTTTGCCAACAAAGGTCCATCTAGTCAAGGCTATGGTTTTTCCAGTAGTCATGTATGGATGTGAGAGTTGGACCGTAAAGAAAGCTGAGCACCAAAGAATTGATTCTTTTGAACTGTGGTGTTGGAGAAGACTCTTGAGAGTCCCTTGGACTGCAAGGTGATCCAACCAGTCCATTCTAAAGGAGATCAGTCCCGAGTGTTCATTGGAAGGACTGATGGTGAAGCTGAAACTTCAATACTTTGGCCACCTGATGCAAAGAACTGACTCATTTGAAAAGCCCCTGATGCTGGGGAAGATTGAAGGCAGGAGGAGAAGGGGACAGAGGACGAGATGATTGGATGGCATCAGTGACTCAACAGACATGAGTTTGAATAAGATCTGAGAGTTGGTGATGGACAGGGAGGCCTGGTGTGCAGCAGTCCATGGGGCTGCAAAGAGTCAGACACGACTGAGCAACTGAACTGAGCTGAGGAAGGGAAGCAAGGACATAAATTAAAAGTTTTAAAAGCTAGACAATTTCAAATATCATCAAAACCAGAAAAATAGTACAGAATTTTTTAATTAGTTGTATAAGTACATCTAGATAGTGGAGGACAGAGGAGCCTGGTGTGCTGCAGTCCATGGGGTCACAAAGAGTGGGACATGACTTAGCAACTGAACAGCAACAACAACTATTATATTTGCTATTCTAAAATTTTTACTGTATTTCTTGCATTTTTTTTTTGCCTATTTGTATGACACCAATTTTAAGTCATTTTTATTGAAAGAATAAAAATGAGCTTGATGAGTAAAATTTTTTTAATTTGTTCTCAATAATTAAAAAAAATTTTTTTTAAACATTAGAATTCCTGTCAAATTTGGGAATATCTAAATCCACATTTGTTTCATGCATGAGCCCTAAAATGTGAAAAGCTGTTCCATGCATTCTATTCTCTCTTGATACATTTCAAAGTATGCACCATTTGACTGCTCACATGTTTCTATTACCTGGTTGCCATATGGTGATGGTAATTCTGATCCAGTCTAGATGTTTTGGGTCCTCTCGGTGAGTGATAGGGTTAATGCGGACTGTCATTCATACACTAGAACAGTGAGCAGTAATAACCTGCATGTACAACAATGACTAAGAATCAAAAATTATATCCCACTAGACCAAAATGATATCTTTAACTCAATTCTCCCTAAACTGGATCCACACAGCACCAGAAGCCACTCCTATGCCAGGTGTCATGAATGTCAAGCAATGAAAAGAAAGTTGGCAGGCTAAGAGAAAACAAGCGATTAAAGTTAAAATATCTTACTTTTGTGAATTTTACAAAAATTTATGACCATGTGAATACATTTCTAAGGCCTCTCCCGGGGCTGTGGAAGGGACCTATGCTGATCAAATGACAAGCCTAAAGCTTCATTACCTTCAGGGTAAATCTACCTGTGAGTTAATGCCTAGTTATTAAGCAAAAGAAACAATAAGAAGAAAATAGCATCAATAATCAGACTGGATTAAAAACTGAAGTCTTTGAATCTGGAGTGAAAAGAGGTAGAAATTTTTTTAAGGCATGAAGGAGGAACACAGAGCAAAATAAAGGTATCAGCCTGAATTAAAGACCATGGTGAAATTTGCTCAGGTTTACAATTTGGGAAAAGAAAAACAAGGTTGACATTACAGTGTGGATTACCAGCTGGGAGCAGAATACCGGCGAGTCTATTCCATTTGATTATATCTGTCCCTAGGGTCCCCACCTGGTGCGCCAAGGAACCCCAACACATGCTGCGACTTGATGGCGTTATGTTTGGAAATGCAAAAACATTTTCAGCTAAAATTCCTGGGTTTTAGCAAGAATATAACATTTGATCCAATGTTCTGTGAACCACAGATTATTGGGATAAAAAAACTCCAGCTGAAAAGGTCACTTTAATTAAAGGATGCACACACTCATACCCTTGGGCCTCCTTACTCATTTTAAAGGCATTATTTGTCAAAGGAACAAAATTATTTAAAACAGTTAAATATGTGATTTTCCCCAAAAGTCATTTATTTTTCTCCATTTCCCCTTTATGCTTTCAACTAATCCAGTATAAAATTATTTTCATGGAATCTAGTGTGTACCAGAATTTTTCTTGAATCACTGATTATTAATACGCACATCACCTTCTGTCTGACTTCTCATTTGAATTGCCTCATCAGTTAAGGATGAATGAACAGAATAACAATTTATTTTATTTGATCATCCAAATTCAGGTGACAAGTGTTGATCATTATCAGTTTTTCCAGAAATTGGGTTTGGTCAGTCATGAAATGCAGACACCAGAGTTACAGGATGGTTTGGGCTTTCTTTGCTATTCTTAGACACTGTTGAAGATTAAAAGATCAGTGACAGCAACTTTAACTCTTCTTTTCAAGCTTAGAATGTATATATTATAGAAAATAGAGAGTTTTTTTTAAATGTTTCTTCTTTTTGTCTGGAGAGGACGAGTAGGGCTTTTCCTTGTGGTGTGAAAAAAATCAAAAGATATGTACCTCCAAGATAAAATAACAGATTTCCTATCATTTCTCAGGGATGTGATTAAAGAACATACTAAACTAATCTGCTGATTGAAATTTTTTAGAAGAAGCAGGTCATAAAACAAGTTTCAAAGAACTTAATTTATATTTCTTTAGGAATCCAACACCAAATTAGAGAATTTTGAGACCCTTCATGACATTTCTTTAACAAAGAACATTTCTTTAACATCTTTCACAGACTTGGTTCCTAAGACCCGAGTGGTTAACAGTAGCCACACAAAAAGGGCGTAAGATCTCAAAATATTTCAAAAGTCACCTATAATCTCACTTCCTAAAGTGCTCAGGTTCAATAAATAAGATAACCATGGATTACCAAAATGCACAGAGGTTTAGAACTTAGAGGTTTAGAACATTTCCCTGGAGAAGGAAATAGAAACCTACTCCAGTATTCTTGCCTGGAGAATCCCATGGACAGAGGAGCCTGGGGGACTATAGTCCATAAGGTCACACAGAGTCGGACAGGACTGAATCGACTTAGCATACATCTTTTGTCCTTACACGTTTGAAAGAGCTGCTTCCGAGAAACAAAACTGATGTGATGGATTTTTCTGTAAGAGAGACTGACAAGCAATTTTACTGACAGGAATCTTAATTATTCTCAACTTAATCACCTACTTCTCTTCTTATGCTCAGAGGAATGTAATGACTACATGTTGAAATCAGAAGGCAAACAGCAGTTTCTACCCGTATTTGGATTTTGTTTTTGGTCAGCTAAAAAAGAGCCCATGTTATCTGATCATTCATTCATTTTTTATTCAGCAAATAGCATTGTGAAATGGTTGGTTTTTAGATATTATTCTAAATATCGGCATTTTTGTTCATTAGTCGCTATGTCATGTCAGACTCTCTTGTGACTCCATGGGCTGTATCCCACAGGCCCCTCTGTCTTTGGGATTTCTCAGGCAAGAATACTGGAATGGGTTGCCATTTCCTCCTCCAGAGGATTTTCTTGATTCAGGGATCGAACTCATGGTTCCTGCATTGGCAGGCATATTCTTCACCACTAAGCCACCAGGGAAGCCCAAATATTGGCATCATACAACAAAGAAAAAGACAAATGTGTTCCTTATCTTCCACAACATAAAATACAGTAGAGAAGTTAGATATTAAAGGAAACATATGACTGTGGATTGTAGGCTTCCCTGGTGGCTCAGATGGTAAAGAATCCACTCACAGTGTGGGAGAGCCTGGTTTGATCCATGGGTTGGGAAGATTCCCCTGGAAAAGGAAATGGCAACTCACTCCAGTAGTCTTGCCTGGAGAACTTTATGGACAGAGGAGCCTGGCAGGCTACAGTCCTTGGGGTTGCAAAAACTTCAGACACTACTGAGCGATTAACACATGGCTATGGAGGGACTTCCCAGGTAGAGAACCTGACTGCCAAGCAGGAGACGTAAGAGAAGCAGGTTCGATGCCCGAGTCAGGAAGATCCTCTGAAGGAGGGCACAGCAACCCACCCCAGTATTCTTGCCTGGAGAATCCCATGGACAGAGGAGACTAGCAGGCTACAGTCCATAGCACCACAGAGTCGGACATGATTGAAGCGACTTAGCACGCAGGAACACGTGGCTGTGGAACTTCTGTAAAACTGCTATGAAGGATGGAGCACTGTTCTGTGGAAAGTAATACAGACTTACCTAGTCTAGTTGGGTCCAAAATATTCCAGAAGAATAAATTGGGCAATGGGGAAAGGGAGGATACCAGTGTTGAAGGTATAAGGAATTTCATGCCCAAAGGTCCAGAGTCAAGTATTCAAGAAGATTGGTAAAGACAGTCCAGACAAATCAGAGCAGAGAAGGCAAGGAGGAAATAGGACACGAAATGAGGCCAAAGTGACAGAAAGGTAAAATCCTAGGGGCACGGTAAACTCTGTTAAGAATTTTAGACTTTGCCATAAGAAAAGTTAAAGTCATCCAAAGACTTTCATTATGAGTAATAACTACAGGGATTTGCATTTTTTTTTGCTCTGGCCATACAAAGGAAGATGGATTAAAACTAATGCACTGAGATCAGTGAGAAGGCTATTACAGCAGATTGTACAATTTCATCTAGCAGGCCGAGTTTTTAAAATCAGTTTGGAATATATTTAGTGAGTTTTACGGGTCAAGAAAAAAGCAGTGTAATTCAATCTCAAGAAGACTCCTCCACTGGAATAACACTGGTATCCAGCAGTATTATCACTGTCATAACAGGAGAGACTTCTTTTGTCAGGTTGCTGACTAGTGAGACCACTTTAAAAGTTTTCCCGTCCAAACAATTGTGACTACATTTCAGTTACTGTCAAGATGCTAGCCAGAAAAAAATAAAATATAAGAAATGCCCTATTATCCTCTTTAACATATACTTTAGAGTGTACTCTTTCCTTATCTAATGTTAGGATCAAGGAAATAGACAAACAAATTTCATTAGGTTAGCTCTAACATTTCCATGATCTGAGGGGAAATAAATGCTTAGCAAAGTTTCAAATAGTTACATGTGTCAGGTGGATGGATGAGTAGGTATTTACATAGGTATAGACATAAATATATATATATATATATATAGCTGTATTTATTTATATGTATATATAGATATAAATATATATATATAGCTGTATTTCAGTATCTATCTGTAGCTTATATATCTACTTATCTGAAATAGATGTATATATAGATATTGAAATAGATAACAAAATTTATATCTATGTCTAACTGAAATCTATATATTTGAAAAATATAGACATATCTTTAGTTAGCTACTGAAATATACTATTTTAAATATTTTAATTTTTTAAAATGTTATTTTTTTGAAAACTGGTAATAAAAATGACAATATGGAGAAAATCCTTTAGGTTGGCATTGAATAAAAGAAATACTAAAATGCATAATGTTGTTAGTTATGTACTTCCTTATTTGTTTTATGGAAGAAAAAACTTTGACACTGGAATTGATTTCTTTTAATTTGTTTTGCTTTTTGAATTGATTTCTTTAAACTGAAGAAAACTGTTGTTGTTTGGTCCCTAAGTCATGTCCAACACTGAAACCTCAAGGACCGCAGCACACCAAGCTCCTCTGTTCTCCACCATCTCCAGAGTTTGCTCGAATTGATAGTCATTGAGTCAATGATGTTATCTAACCATCTCATCCTCTGCTACCCCTTTCTCCTTTTTCCTTCAATTTTTCCCAGCATGAGGGTCTTTTCCAATGAGTCAGCTCTTTGCATCAGGAGGCCAAAGTATGGGAGCTTCGGATTTAGGATCAATCCTTCCAGTGTATATCCAGGGCTCATTACCTTTAAGATTGATTTCATTTCCTTACAGTCCAAAGGACTCTCAAGAGTCTTCTCTAGCACCACAATTCAAAAGCATCAGTTCTTCAGCGCTCAGCCTTCTTTGTCATCCAACTGTCACATCTGTATATGACTACTAGAATAATCATAGCTATGACTATATATACCTTTGTTGGCAAAGTGATGTCTCTGCTTTTTAATACACTGTCGGTTTGTCATAGCTTTCCTTTCAAGAATCAATTGCCTTTTAATTTCAGTGACCTTCCTCAGTGTCTTTGGAGCCCAAGGAAATAAAATCTGTCACTGTTTCTACTTTCTCTCCTTTTATTTGCCATGAAGTGATGGGACCAGATGACAAGTCAGGTGGTCTGGTATTCGCACTTCTTTAAGAATTTTCCACAGTTTGTTGTGAGCCACACCGTCAAAGACTTTAGCATAGTCAATGTAGCAGAAGTAGATGTTTTCCTGGAATTCTTTGCTTTTTCTATGATCCAATGGATGTTGGCAATTTGATCTCTATTTCCTCTGTCTTTTTTAAACCCAGCTTGTACATCTGGAAATTCTTGGTTCATGTACTGCTGAAGCCTGTTGGGTTTCGAGCATAAACTCATAAGATGCAAAATGAGCACCGTTGTATGGTAGTTTGTACATTCTTTGGCACTGCCCTTCTTCAGGATTAGAACGAAAATGAACTTTTTCCAGTCCTGTGGGAAATTTGCCGACATACTGAGTGCAGCACTTCAACCCACACCTTTTAGGATTTTAAATAGCTCAACTGGAATTACATCACCTCCATTAGCTTGAAGTGAAGTGAAGTGAAAGTCTCTCAGTCTCTTTGTGACCCCATGGACTGAGTCCATGGAATTCTCCAGGCCAGAATACTAGAGTGGGGAGCCTTTCCCTTCTCCGGGGATCTTCTCAACCCAGGGATAGAAGCCAGGTCTCCCACATTGCAGGCAGATTCTTTACCAGCTGAGCCACAAGGGAAGCCCATAGATTTCTAAGACCCACTTAACTTCACACTCTAGGATGTCTGGCTCTAGGTGAGTGACCACTGCATTGTGGTTATCTGGGTCATTAAGATCTTTTTTGTATAGTTCTCTTGTTTATTCTTAAGACCTCTTTTCAATATCTTCTGCTTCTGTCCTTATTGTTTCTGTCCTTTATTATGCCCAAACTTGCATGAAATTTTCCCTTGATATCTCCAATTTTTTAGAAGAGATTTCTAGTCTTTCCCATTCCATTGTTTTCCTCTATCTCTTTGCACTTTTTATTTAAGAAGGCCTTCTTATCTCTCCTGCTATTCTCTGGAACTCTGCTTTCAGTTGGGTATATCTATCCCCTTCTCCGTTGCCTTTAACTTCTCTTCTTTCCTCAGCCATTTGTAAAGCTTCCTCAGACAATTGTCATTTTGCTTTCCTGCATTTGTTTTTCTTGTGGATGGTTTTGGTCACTGACTCCTGTACAGCGTTATGAACCTCTGTTCATAGGTCTTCAGGCACTCTGTCTACCAGATCTAATCCCTTGAATCTATTTGTCACCTTCACTGTATAATCATAAGGGATTTGATTTAGGTCAAAGGGGATCTTGATTATAAGATGCCTTATGATTTTAAGGGATCTTGACCCTCAAAATAACCTGAATTTTGCAATAAGGAGCTCAAGATGTGAGTCAGCTCCAGATCTTGTTTTTTGCTGAGTGTATACAGCTTCTCCATTTTCAGCTTCAAAGAATATTATCAACCTGATTTCAGTGTTGACCGTTTGGTGATGTCCATGTGTACAATCATCTTTCATGTTGGAAAGGGTGTTTTCTATGACCATTATGTTATCTTGACCAAACTCTTTTAGCCTTTGCCCTACTTCATTTTATATTCCAAAGCCGAAGTTGCCTGTTACTCCAGGTATCTCTTCACTTCCTCCTTTTACATTCTATTCCCCTCTGATGAAAAACACATCTTTTCTTTGTACTAGTTCTAAAAGGTCTTGTAGATCTTCCTAGATCTGGTCAACATCAGCTTCTTCAGCATTGGTGGTTGGGGAATAGACTTGAATTACTGTGATGTTGAATGGTTTGCCTTGGAAATGAATCAAGATTATTAAGATTGCACCCAAGTACTACATTTCAGACTCTTTTGTTGACAATGAGGGCTACTCTATTTCTTCTAAGGGATTCTTGCCTTACACTACAGTAGATATAATGGTCATCTGTATTAAATTCACCCATTCCCATCCATTTTAGTTCACTGATTCCTAAGATGGTCACTTTTGCTGTCTCCTGTGTTGAGCACATCCAAAATACTTCATTCATAGACCTAACATTCCAGATTCCTGTGCAATATTGTTCTTTACTTCATCAGACTTTACTTTCACCTCCAGACACATCCACAGCTGAGCATCGTTTTCACTTTGACCCAGCAGCTTTATTCTTTCTGAAGCCATTATTATGTGCCCTCTGCTCTTCCTCAGTAGCATATTGGAGATCTCCTGACCTGGGGGTTCATCTTCCCTTTTCATTCCACCAGTGGGATTTTCTAAGCACAAATACTGAAGTGGCTTGCCATGTCTTCCTCCAGCAGACCACATTTTGTCAGAACTCTCCTTTATGACCCAACCATCTAGAGTGGCCCTGAAAGGCATGGCTCATTGTTTCATTAGTTACACAAGCCTCTTCACCACAACAAGACGTATATAAGTATTGAAATATATAGTGAAGTTTATATCTATTTGATCAAAATCTATATATTTGAGACTATATAAACATATCTGTAGATAGCTATTGAAACATAGCTATATAACTATTTCAATTTTAAAAAATGTTACTTTTTGAAGGCTGGAAATAAAAATGACAATATGGAGAACATCTGTTTGGTTAGGCTTTGAGGAAAAGTAATACTGCTCTATATGATTTTGTCTTCCCAGGTGGCACTACTCATAAAGAGCCTGCCTACCAAGGCAGGAAACACAAGAGACACGGGTAAGATCTTCCATTCCTGGGTAAGGAAGATCCCCTGGAGTAGGAAATGGAAGCCCACACTCCTTGGTGGCTCAAACAGTCAAGAATCTGCCTTCAGTGCAAGAGACCTTATTGCATGCATATGTGTGTTTGTATGTATTTTCTTTTCTTGTTCTTGACGGTGATCTCCTACTAGACTATACGCAAATAAAAGCGAGGTTTTATTACATTCTGTATTATTTGTTGTTCAGTCACTAAGTCATTTCTGGCTCTTTGTGATCCCATGAACCACAGCACACCAGGCTTTCCTGTCTTTCTCTATCTCCCTAAGTTTGTTCAAACTCATGTCCATTGAGTTGGTGATGCCATCCAACCATCTCATCCTGTTGTCCCCTTCTCCTTTTGCCTTCAGTATTTGTGGACTAAATGACTTATTTTGAAGGGTTTCCCAGGTGGCTCAGTGGTAAAGAACTTCGCCTGCCAATGCAGGAGATGCAGGAGACGTGGGTTTCATCCCTGGGTCAGGAAGATCCCCTGGAGAAGGAAATGGAAGCCCATTCCACTATTCTTGTTCAGAAAATCCCAAGGACAGAGGAGCCTGGTGGGCTATAGTCCAGGGACTTGCCAAGAGTCAGATGTGACTTAGCAACTGAGCACAATGAATTATTTCACATGTTCCTTAGCTACTTCTGCTGCTAATAAATTCCCCAAATTATTTTCAGGCCTCATGACTATCACGGAGAAGGCAATGGTGACCCACTCCAGTACTCTTGCCTGGAAAATCCCATGGACGGAGGAGCCTGGTAGGCTGCCGTCTATGGGGTCGCTGAGTCGGCCACGACTGAGCGGCTTCACTTTCACTTTTCACTTTCATGCACTGGAGAAGGAAATGGCAACCCACTCCAGTGTTCTTGCCTGGAGAATCCCAGGGACGGGGGAGCCTGGTGGGCTGCCGTCTATGGGGTAGCGCAGAGTCAGACACGACTGAAGCGAATTAGCAGTAGCAGCAGCATGACTATCAATTTGTGTAAAGCAAGTGAATTTTGCTTTAATATTTATCATTACCACATTGCAGTTATATCTTCTCTGTATACCTTCTTGTTGCTGTTATCCAGTTGCTCAGCCGTGTCTGAGTCTTTGTGACCCCATGGACTGCAGCACTCCAGGCTTCCCTGTTCTTCACCATCTCCTGGAGCTTTCTCAAACACATGTCCATTGAGTTGGTGATGCCATCCAACCATCTCATCCTCTGTCGTCCCCTTCTCCTCCTGCCCTCAGCGTCTTTTCAAATGAGTCAGATCTTTGCATCAGGTGGCCAAAGTATTGGAGTTTCAGCTTCAATGTCAGTCCTTCCAATGAACACTCAGGACTGATCTCCTTAAAGATGGACTGGTTGGATCTCCTTGCAGTCCAAGGGACTCTCAAGAGTCTTCTCCAAACCACGGTTTGAAAGCATCAAATCTTAAGTGCTCAGCTTTCTTTATGGTCCAATTCTCACATCTGCACATGACTACTGGAAAAACCATAGCTTTGGCTATATGGATATTTGTCTGCAAAGTAATGTCTCTGCTTCAACAACTACCCAAATTCATTCAATATAAATCCAAACCATTTGTTTGTTATAATTATTCTCAGAGCTGTCTTCTTTCTAATATACTAGAAAGCTATTTTTATAATACATTCAATTCTACTACAGTATAAGACTTTATAACTTTATTTACTATAGTATCAATTAATTAAGGAATATGAATTGCATTATCTCATTAATACTGGTTGATTAAATACTGGTGATTAAAAAAGGATGTTAAGATGTATGAGTAGTAAAACTTTGTGCCATGTGTTTTTATAAAGTGTGTAATAAGAATGATAAGCCGCACTGTGTTAATATTTTGACCATGGTTTTGGGAAAAGAAAAACCATATTCTTCATTATCAGCATTGGCTTTGCTCAGTAACATGGTAAGATTTAGAATTAAGAAATTTTGCTATTTAAAATAATTCCATATTGAAGTTACTATAGAAAAAAAAACTCCATTATTTTGAGGGTAAAATTCTCTAAATCTCAATCTTTCTCTCCATTGGAACAATGATTTCATAAAATGATTTTCAACATTGTGAGGTTCTTAGGAAAAAACCGTTTTCATAGCAAGAGTATATTCTGAGGAAGTAGCAGAACTAGCCATGCTGTTACAATTTGGGTCATGACAATTACTTCTTAAGTACTCCCTTTTACATTTTTACTTCCATTTTATATCCCTATAATGTTTCCTTCTCTCTCTATGGAAAAAAATGAATATACATGATAAGAATAATTATAATAGCATTTGAATAATTATTAGCATTCAAGAATAGCATAGTTAATAGCATTCAAGAATAATTTGAATAGCATTTTGACATTTTCAAAACAGTTTCACTTATACTGTTTCATGTAATATAACAGCAGCACTGTAAATTCCAATAGTTGGTTTTCTTATTATTTAATGAACATGAGTAGCCTCAGATTTCAAGATAATACTGATAGCGTCAGTGTCAGATACAGCTTAAGCCAGAGATCATTTTCCTCTGTCCTGCCATTCTACATGAGAATAGAGAGATAACACTTTTAAAAATTGACTATTGTTTATGGTTATCTTTATTTTTCATAATTTATGAATGCAGCAATAATAAGAAGAAACCAGTAATATCTTCTGTATTTTGTACTGCAAATATTCATTTAAAGCTGAAAAGTCAGTAAATATTAATGTAAGAATGATAAAAAAGTAAATTTTAACCTAAGTTAACAAACTGACTTAATCTTTGACAGACTGAATTCAGTGCAAGCATGATTTAATTAAGCTTATTACTGAACTAGATATTCAAATAATTGAAGACTAAGGGAACATAATGAAGAAATATAATGACATTTTCTAGATGAGTAAATCACAATATTTTCATCTAGAACTGTCATGTGGAGCTAAATTGGAAACAGAAGCAAAAAAAAAAAAAAAATGCCCCGTGTATGTAGACTTACCAAAATACCTCCCATATTTTGAGTCAAGTGGAAAATGTTAATTAAAAAGTCTATAATAAAACCCATGAGTGAATATAAAACCCTGCATTGCTTAATCTGTTCACACACCATTGTCACACACCATTGTCAGCCTTCATAAATCCACCTAGTAGGGACCTGATCACCCAGTGGTTCAGAAACTGTGAGCAGATTGAAAATAACAGTACTTGTCATTGAATAAAAATGAAGAATCATAAAATAAATCAAGAAAACACATCTATTTAAAATTCTGATATTTTGTTCATCATAGAATTTTGCATTTATTTTTATTTTTCAAAATTTTTGCATTAAAAATATTTTATCTTGACTACTGAGATTTTTGGCACATGCTCTGGCACCTCCTCTGAATCCCAGCCCTGTCAATCCCAGGTACATTGATAAGTATCACCGACAAAACAAGACTGAAAAGCTTTAACTATAAATTGAAATATTCTACCTCAAAAACAAAAAATGCAGGTTATAGTACACCAGACATATTAGGTTAATGAGTTCTTAAGTCAGATTTCCAAATCTAAATTTTAAATTCACCCTTAAGCAACATCACAAGGATGATTACTGTAGCCTAGTTCATAGAATATGCCTCTCAACTGGGAGATTGCTGTTAGAAATACTAGAGATACATTACACAGAATTAACTCTATAACCATAAAGCTGGCAACATTTTCATGATATAGAAGGTAATTGAGAAAAGCAATCCAAAGTGCCTCAGTATTATCACAATATTGTAAAATAATAATAAATCTTTCTGATCATATAAATATCTATATAGCAATGTGTTAGTATTTTTTTTAATCATATTTAAGGAGAAAAGGTGGAAAGAAGCCAAATTTTTAAATGACAGTTTACAATAAATGTCCATACAAAGCATGTATGTTTTCATTTCTCTTTATAAAAGCATAAATATGTTTGAATATGATATTAAAGACATATTTGAATGAGTGGTCACAGAAATGTTAATGGTGATAATATCAAAGTTGTGGGATTTAAGGTAAATATGTTTTATGCCTAATGTTTCCAAATAATACTGATTTTTTTCACAAAGAGCATGCATTATTTATGCTACCAAAAACTTAAAATATTTTATAAGATCACATAACAGCTACTGAATTTAAGCTTAAGAAAATGACTTTACAGATTTTGTTAAAAATGATAGACTGAGCATGGGCTGTGATTCTCTTAGTAATAAAAAATAAACATTAAATACATAATTATATACTCTGTTGAAAAGGGAAAAATATTGTGTGTGTGTGTGGTGCAGATACAGAGATCCTGACATTGGTTGTCAATGGGAAACTTCTCTCAGAGAAGAATATTTAAGGATAAACAGAAGTATGAGGAGGAGCCACCCATAAATTTTTGCAGCAAGAATAGTTGGAAAAGGGCTGCCCAAATGGAAATAAGCTTATTTTCCAACAATTCTTGTCACAAAAACTTATGGATGGCTCTTCCTTATATTTCTGTCTACCCTTAAATATTCGTCTCTTAAGAGAAGTTTCCGGTGAACGACCAGTGTCGGGAGCCCTGCATACCCACCCCCAACAAAATGCATTTTTCCTTTTTCAACAGAGTATATAATAATGCATTAAATCTTTATTTTTTTATTACTAAGAAGGATTTTGGGGAGGGAGACCCAAGAGGAAGGGGATACATATATACATATAGCTGCTTCTCTTGTCCAGCAGAAACTAACACAGCATTGTAAAGCAACCACACACTAAAAAAAAAAAGAAAAATAAAAGAAAGAAGCACACTCGCAAAGATCAGAAATCCTGAGGAAGAGAAGAGAAGCTGACCAGAGACTGGAGCACCAAAGAAGAATGAGAAGAGCTGACTTTCAAAAGAGTGGGCAGGACCAGGTCCCCCAAGTCACTCGTGGACTTGTTAAGTTTAGTTTTCTTTTAATTGTTTTGTTTTAGATTTTACTAGAAGAGAAATGGTACATCAGTAAGCAGATTTAACTGGAGAGCCAATGCAATTCAGTTTGTGCTTTGAAAAGAGCATTCTGGCAGCTGTGTATATAACAGACTAGAAGGCAGAAGTAGCAGAGTCCAAGAATCTACAAAGGAGGCTATCACAGTATCCAGGTGGCAAGTTGATCAGAGACTGATGTCAGTGTGAATGGAATGAAGCAGACAAAATCAAGATGTATTTTGGAGACAAACCTAAAAAGACTTACCAACATGTGGTGTGAAAGGGACAGAAATTATTAAATATAATGCTTACATTTGTCACTTCAGTGAATCTTGATCTGACGTATGGTGAGAGAAGGAAATGGAAAATAACTCTAGAGTCATTGACAGTGAGGCAGGTGGGCAGTAAAAACCGAGAGTTCTATTTTGAGTATGCTAAGTAGGAGATGTCAAAAAAGACAGTTCAGTACCTGGATGCAGAGCATGAAGAAAGGTCACAGTTAATTTCTTTATGTAATCTCCCAATGGCTAAAAATTTATTTCATTTTACAAGTTTATAACCTTTGACTTAGAAATTTCACTTGCAGAAAGTTATAGCTAGGAAATAAAAGTGTGGCTATGAATTTGTTTACAATAATTATATCATCAGATCAGATCAGATCAGATCAGTCACTCAGTTATGTCCGACTCTTTGTGACCCCATGAATCGCAGCACACCAGGCCTCCCTGTCCATCACCAACTTCTGGAGTTCACCCAGACTCACGTCCATTGAGTCAGTGATGCCATCCAGCCATCTCATCCTCTGTCATCCCCTTCTCCTCCTGCCCCCAATCCCTCCCAGCATCAGGTCTTTTCCAATGAGTCAACTCTTTGCATGAGGTGGCCAAAGTACTGGAGTTTCAGCTTTAGCATCATTCCTTCCAAAGAAACCCCAGGGCTGATCTCCTTCAGAATGGACTGGTTGGATCTCCTTGCAGTCCAAGGGACTCTCAAGAGTCTTCTCCAACACCACAGTTCAAAAGCATCCATTCTTCGGTGCTCAGCCTTTTTCACAATCCAAATACATAATAGCAAAGAAACTAGGTGAATGTGCATAAATAAGAAACAGTACTACAAAGAAAAGTCAGACATAATTTGGTGACTTGTTAGTTTTGCATGCTAGGAAACAGGATTTCAGAATGATTCTTCGGTTTGCAACCTGTTTTGGGTAAGTAATAACTTACTTACCCAAAAATAACAAGAAATTTGAATAGAAATGTGGATTGTTTTTATTAAACATTAATATTGAAGTCCCAGTAAAAATTGTCCACAGAGTCTTAAAACTGTGGGACTTCTATGAGTCAAGATTAAAATTTGAGAAAGAAGTTAAAATTATGAAAAATCAGAAATTTTAATTTCCAGACCTGCAACTTAACTATATCAATTTGATTACTCAAATTCTTCTAAATAATTTATAAATTTCCTTGCAACTTTAGCATACTGAACAATATTAAGCATTAAAATTTAATTTAAAATATTCATTGAGTTTCTACAATGTGGGTCAGTGTTTAAGGATTTTTTTTTTTTAATATTCCTGTGGTAAGTATATGTTTTTTCTTGGCTTATTTCCTTTTATGCAATACCTACTTTAGCTTAGACTCAGAAAAAAAATCCTATTCCTGAGTGAATATGTTCATATCCCCCTTAATGGGGATGTAAATTGGCGCAGCCACTATGGAAAGCAGTATTCAAGTATCCTCAAAGTTTTCAAAATAAGTTACAATCTAATCCAACAATTCCACTTCTGGGTATTTATCTGAAGAAAATGAAAACACTAATTTTAAAAGATATACCCATCTCTGTGTTCACTGCAGCACTTTTTGCAAGACATATAAACACCCTAAGAGTCCATCAATAAATGAACAGATAAAGAAGAGGTGGGATATTTATATTGTTGTAGTTGTCCTTCAGTTGCAAAGTCGTGCCTGACTCTCTGCCACCCCATGGACTACATCGCACCAGGCTTCCCTGTCCCTCACTATCTCTGGAGTTTGCTCAAACCCATGTCCATCCAGTCGGTGATGCCATCCAACCATCTCACCCTTCGTCGTCCCCTTCTCCTCCCTCCTTCATTCTTTCCCAGCATCACAGTCTTTTCCAATGAGTCAGCTCTTCACACCAGGTGGCCAAAGTTTGGATCTTCAGCTTCAGCATCAGTTCTTCCAATGAATATTTAGCTTTGATTTCCTTTAGGATGGACTGGTTGGATCTCCTTGCTGCCCAAGGGAATCTCAAGAGTCTTCTCCAGCACCACAGTTTGAAAGCATCAGTTCTTTGGCTTTCAGCCTTCTTTATGGTCTAAATCTCACATCCATACATGACTGCTGGTAGAACCATAGCTTTGACTATGTGGACCTTGGTAGACCAGATGCCATGATCTTAGTTTTCTGAGTACTGAGTTTTAAGCCAGTAAAAACTCTCCTCTTTCACTTTCATCAAGAGGCTCTTCAGCTCCTTTTCACTTCTGCCATTAAAGTGGTGTCATCTGCATATCTGAGGTTGTTGATACTTCTCCTGGCAATCCTGATTTTGGCTTGTGATTCACCCAGTCCGACATTTTGCATGATGTACTTTGCATTTAAATAATCAGGATGAAAACATACAGCCTTGATGTACTCCTTTCCCAATTTTGAACTAGTCCATTATTCCATGTCCAGTTCTAACTGTTGCTTCTAGACCTGTATACAGGTTTCTCAGGAGACATGTAAGGTGGTCTGGTATTCCCATCTCTTTAAGAATTTTCCACAGTTTGTTGTGATACACACAGTCAAAGATTTTAGTGTAGTCAGTGAAGCAGAAGTAAATTTTTTTGAAATCCCATTTCTATACGTGTGTGTGTGTGTGTGTAAATATTTATATGAAGTGGAGTGAAAATCTCAGTCATGTCCGACTCTGTGATCCCATGGACTATACAGTCCATGTAAATAAGCACTGGAACATTACTTAACCATAAAAAGAATGAAATCCTGCCATTTGTGACAATATGAATGCACCTAGAAGATATTGACCTAAGTGAAATGTCAAAGAAAAGCAAATCTTATGTGATTTCACTTTTATGTGGAACCTAAAAGACAAAACAAATGAATAAACATAATCAAACAGAAACAAAGTCATAGATACACAGAAGACACAGGTGGTTGTCAAGAAAGATCAGTATGGGAAGGAGAGAAATCAATCTGTGAGGGAGATTAAGAGGTACAAATTTTGTTACAACATAAATGAGCCATGGATACAAAATGTACAGTGCAGAGAATATAGTCAATAATTCTGTAACATCTGTGTGTAGTGACAGATGACTAGGCTCATCACGATGATCATTTTGTGTGCTAAAGTCACTTCAGTTGTGTCTGACTCTTTGTGACCCCATGGGCTTTAGCCCTCCAGGCTCCTCTGTCCATGGGATTCTCTAGGCAAGAATACTGGAAAGGTTGTCATTTCCTTCTCCATGGGATCTTCCCGACCCAGTGATTGAACCTGTGGCTCTTATGTCTCCTGCACAGGCAGGTGTCTTCTTTACCACGAGTGCCACCTGGGAATTCCCATTTTTAGATGCATGTGGATATAAAACCACTGTGTTTTGTACACGAACTAACATAATGTTGTAGGTCAAAAAAAAAATAAAATAAAAGAGGGGGGATGTCTAATATTTTGTTGTAGAAAGACCCTGCAATGTGTTTGAACACTCAGCATATCTGAATTAACTCCATAAAGAGACCCTTTACAGAGCAACACTTCGACCAAGACCCAAGTATGAAACTGTTTTGTAATCTGATAACATGCTGCTCTGTGGCTCCCCAGGCGGTGCTAGTTCTGAAGAACCCTCCTGCCAATGTAGGAGACACAAAAGATGCATGTTTGATCCCTGGGTCAGAAGGATCCCCTGGAGAAAAATATGGCAACCAACTGCAGTATTTTTGACTGGAAATTTCCATGGACAGTGGACCTGGCAGGCTACAGTCCATGAGTTGCAGAGTCAGATGTGACTGAATGACTGCGCACACACACTGCACAAAATGCTTTCGTCACATTTTGGCCTTTAAATTTTGTACTCCAGAGCTTTACAGTGTTCTGTATAAACCAATGAAAATATTATTGTGTCCATAATAGGTTTTATTTTATTTTTTTCTGTACTTGGAAGTGGATATGTAGTTAGATTTGCCAAGTTACTTGGTAAGGCATACCTGAAAATAATACATTGTCTGAATAAGTTACACTCTGTGCTGTAGAAACTGATTTAGAATTTCCAGTTCTTCAATAAAGTGTCTCTAACAATTTTAAAATTCTCTATCTTTATTATTTTTGGAAGTCTAGGCTGCTTTTATGTGCATTCAATTATTAGTTTGCTCAATATTCTCTGAGTTTTCTTCTAACTAAGCAGGTCATGTGTATTTTGTCATGTAACTAGTCTTTTCTGATACCTTCTACCTTATATTGTCATGAAAAAGCATAGGGGTGACTGCAGATTGTCTGTCACTCTCAGCCTCCCCTTCTACCTTTTGTAATAGAATTCCCTGCAAGTTTTAGCTGCGCAGTAGCTGCCTCCCTTGCAGCTGACTGTGTCAAGTGTAAACTCTTGCCAAAGTATAGTGAAAGAAGGTGATGTGGATAATTCCTGATTACATGCATAAAGAGGAAATTGTTCTCCCTCCCCTTCCACTCTTACATTTCCCCTTGCAGATATATATGGAGGGTTATATATATGTGAGATGGCAAGTAACATGATGAAAGCAAATTTAGCTCCTGAATATCTTGCTGAAGCTGAGGCTCCTGCCAGCCTAAACTTCTCTAGCCTGTTACACAAGCAAATAAAATAAAGCTTAAGTTATGTAATTCACTGTATTTTAGGATCTCTTTGTTAGAGCAGCTAAACCAGTTCCTAGAAACAAGATGCTTGAATTAAGGAACTACACAGATAGTTCAATCATTAAATATTGATCTCCATTATAACACATTCTGGATTTTGTAATTGTCATAAGACCTTGCCTCTGGTTAAAAATCTCTGCTTAGAGAAAACTTTAAATGAAGCCTCATCTAGTTTAGGAGTCTTCCCATAATTTAGTTGTTTGACAACGTCTTACTAATTCTACTATGCAGAGATTCCTTTACAGGTTTATATTCTGACTTAAAGTGATTTAAGTAAAGATTGACTATTGGATAATGTATACATTTGTTAATAATTTTAAAACATCATGACTACTGCTTTAAGTTGTTAACAACATTGTTCTAGAAGAATATATTGATAATTCAAGAACATAGTCAATTTTGACCCTCATGATAAAAGTCACTTTGCTACAAATGAAGTCATGGAGCATATCCATATACCTTTTATAATGTCTTTCATTTTCAGATGGTGTTGATGAGCACTGTTTCTTGATAAAGCTAGAGCTGAAGAAAATGTACTATACAAAGTTCTTTGTGCTTTTTCCATGCTTCTGTTGTTTATACCTATGATAAACAATGTATTTATGTATTTAGGTGTCATATTTTAGAAAAATATAAAATCAATTTTGGAAATGAGTTTTATACTACTATTTGTGTAAAAATAAAGGAGTATAAAAACACTTCAAAATAACAAAAGCTACTTATTTTTTTTTATCCATTCATCTACCCTATGTATTTTGATTGGAGTACTTATTCTATTTACATCTAAAGCAATTGTTGATAGTTATGTAATTATTTGGGCTTCCTGGGTAGCTCAGCTGGTCTCCTGCAAGAGACCCCAGTTCAATTCCTGGGTTTGGAAGTTTCCCTGGAGAATAGAGAGGCTACCCACTCCAGTATACTTGGGCTTCCCTGGTAGCTAAGATGGTAAAGAATCCACCTGCAATACAAAGACCTTGGTTCGATCCCTGGTGGGAAGATCACTTAGAGGAGGGCATGGCAACCCACTCCTGTGTTCTTGCCTGGAGAATCCCATGGACAGAGAAGCCTGGCGGGCTGCAGTCCATGGGGTCCCAGAGTCAGACATGATCAAGCACAGCAAATGTAATTATTTACAGCTTGTCCTTTGTAGTCTGATTGGTTTTGCAGCTCTACTCTCTCCCTTTCTGTTTCCTTTTATCTTCCGTTGTGATTTGAGGACTTTCTTTAATGCTATGTTTACATTTCTTTTCCTTTATTTTTTGCACATCTGTTATAGGTTTTTGGTTTCTGGTTGCCATGAAGGTCATATATAACAACCTATGTGTATAGCAATATATTTTCAAGTTGATAGTCATTTAATCTGTGTGCATTGTCAAAGCAGCAACTTTCTACTGCCCTCCCCCATCATTTAATGCTTTTGGTGTCTTATTTTGCATTTTTTGTGTGTATCTCATAACTATTTTAGGTATAATGATTTTACTTGTTTGTCTTTTAAATGTCATGCTCAATTTATAGATGGTTGATCCACTACCTTTTCTGTATATATGCTTTTATCAGTGAGATAGTCTTCTTTCCTTGTTTTCTTATTTCCAGTTATGGCCTTTTCTTGTCCATCCAAAGTCCCTTTAGGTTCAGTCTCCTCAGCGTCCACCAGCAACACCTCTCTGCCAGCCCTGCAGCGCCAGCTTGGGCTTGCAGCCCTCTGCGGGCAGTGGCTGGATGAGGAGCTGATGGGAGCAGAGACGGAGCAGTGGGCAGCCTGTGGTCCTGCATCTCTGTGGGGCCGGCCTGGTGTACCCATGCCTTCTAAGATGAACCACGAATTCTGTGTTTGTCAGAATACTCCCTCCCTTGCACTGAGGGCACATGCATCTTCAGTGGGACTCGAAATTCCTGGAGAACTGCTTTTGTGAAAAGCTGGCAATAATGTCTTTAAAATTTCTTAGTTTTCGTTTTTGCTGTGTTTCAGAAAGACATCAAGCAACTATGAACAACTTTGGTAGTGAACAGTTTGACTGCCATTTCCTGATCAAAGGCTTTACTGCAAAGACATTCTGGACCAAAAAAAAAAAAAAAAAGAAATTTCTTGTTTTGATGATAAGGATGCTTTCTACGTGGCAGACCAGGAAGACATTCTAAAGAAATAATTGAGATGGTTGAAAGCTCTTCTGCTGGTCATCCCCTTTAATGCAGTCAAGTGCAATGAGAGCAGAACCACAGTGAAGACCCGAGCTTCCACTGGAATAAGATTTGACTGTGCCAGCATGACTGGGATACAACTGGTGCAGAGTCTCGTGGTGCCTCCATAGAAAGGATTATCTATGTGAATTCTTATAAGCAAGTGTCTCAGATTAAGTATGCTGCCAATAATGGAATCCAGATGACGACTTTTGATAATGAAGTTGAGCTGATAAAAGTTGCCAGGGCATATCCAAAGGCAAAGTCAGTTTTGTGGGTTGCCACCGATGATTCCAAAGCAGTCTGCCACCTCAGTATGAAATTTGGCCCCAGAGTCAAAACTAGCAGGCTTCTTTAGGAATGCGCAAAAGAGCTAAGTATTGATGTCATTGATGTCAGCTTCCACATGGAAAATGTCTGTGCTGATCCTGAGACCTTCAGCCAGGCCATCTCTGGTGCCTGCTGTGTCTTTGACGTGGCAGCTGGCTGATTTCAATGTATTTGCTGTATACTGGTGGCGGCTTTCCTGAATCTCAGAGTGTTGTGGTTTAGCTATGGTTGCCTCAGGCAGGCTGATGGGTGGGGTTGGCTCCAAGGCTTAACCGCAACTACTGCTACTGTGCAGCTGGGGGAGACTGGCCCCTCCAACATGGTTGTCTGTCAGGCCTGGCTTCTACTGCTGCACGTGTGCTGACAACACAGAACTGGCCCCTGGACTGGCTGCAAGATCCGATAACACCTGTACTGGAACTCTGGTGCGGGGGCTGGCGTCCCAGAAGCCAGGAGCTACTCTGGAGGGAGATTCACGCTGGCAGAGGCTCCCACTAAGTGGAGAAAGGTTGGCTACCTGGAGCAGGAGCCACTTTGAAGGCGCACTGGTCCTGGTCAGCGTGGCCTGCCCGGTGGAGTGGGGGTGGGAGGCGCTTTCGAGGCTAGTGTGAGCGGTATGGTGAGATGGTCCTCAGAGGAATTCTGGGCTGGGGCTAAACACGTGGTGTTAGTTACCTTGATGGAGAGTGAGAAAAAGGTGCCCACCAGCACCAGGCCAGCTAAGTGGAAGGACTGATCAGTATGAAACAACAACAAAAAGGAGCCTGCTAGCATTTTTGTCCCTGGAGAAAGTCCCAGCAGATCTCTGCCTTTCTGGCTCACTTCCTGAAATTAGCAAATGGATCTCCCCTTCATTCTAATGCTTTTCAAGCTATGGCCCCTGTGCTGGGCCTTGAAGCGATTATGTATGAATCAAGAGCAGAGTCTGGGCTTCCTACAGCTCTCAGGCTCTCCCAAATATACACCCCGTGGTTTTCAAAGGCAGGATTATGGGGACTCATCTTCCAGTGCAAGTTTCCCCAGGTAAGGATCCCAGCATGGGGTCAGTTAGAGGTCTCGTTCCTTGGGGGACCTCTGCAGCTTTCATAACCCTCCTGCTTTGGGGTCACTGCACCTGGGGTGTGGATTCTGACTCGACCACATCTCTGGCCCTCCTGCCCCTCCAGATGTGGCCTTGTCTTTATATCCTCAGTTGTAGGAAATCTGTTCTGCTAGTCTTCAGGTTGGTCTCAGAGATGGTTGTCTTATATGCGGTTGCAGTTTCAGTGTGTCCTTGGGACGATATGAGCTCAGGATCTTCCTACTCTGCCATTTTGATCCAGATCCCCTACTATCTCACTTTTAAATTCACCTTTTTAAATTATTGGTTAGGTTGACCTTTTTTTATAATGTATTTTAATTGTGAATGTACTTGTGAATCAGTCTTGATTTTTCCTTTTTTTAACTTTGTGATTCCCCTTCACTCATTTCTTCCACCCCCACCTCTTGCCTCCAGCAGCCACTAATGTGTTGTCTGTTATCTATGAGCTTGTTTTTTGACTTTTGATTTGTTGTGTTATCTTTGTATTCCACATATAAGATGGATTGGGTGGTTTTTGTCTTTCTCGATCTGACGTATTTCGCTTAGCACACTACTCCATTGAACCCAAGGCATGGAGAAGAATTCTCTTATTGTTGCTTGTGTTGGGATGTATATAGGGTTTTTTTGACATATTAAAAATATGAGCACTCACTTTGATTTGTAAGTCCTATTATATCACTGGTGGTAATAAGGTAGCCCAGCTCACTTGCTTGATCACAGAAGGCTCCAACAGCCAGAAATGCATAAGTAATTTAGGAAACAGATTAGTGGTGGCTCTGGCACAGCCATGATTCTTGGAAGAAATGGACCAACTGCCAGGGGTTAACTGCAGAAGGTGCTCTTCAGAGGTCATCAGAAACTGTCTAGAAGAGCAATTTTCATCCTATGGCAGATGGAATGGATATTCATCCAGCAACACAACCTTAAAAGGCGTGACAGAGATTGGTCCCATCTCCAAGAAGAAGGCAAACATGGAAGTTTGCGTTCCTTCAGCTACCATCCCACTCCTGCCTCACAGAGCCACAAGGACAGAACACCCACAGCCAAGAGCCCTGTCTCCCACTGCACCAAGCTGCATTTCGTCAGTCAACACTCAATGCTTTAATTCTGCTTTATGTAGGGGCTAGAAGAATAATTTCTGAATCAGTCTATTTTTTTATATCTTAGGAAAATTCCAAAAACATATATGTGTGTGTGTGTTTTTTAAGTATAGCTTTTAGACTAATCTAAAAAAAAAATAGTCTTTTACTTCATTCAAATTAACAAAGGCCACTTGGAATTCTAAGATATCATTTGAAGGGTCACGCACTGGAAAGGATTACGGCAAGTACTGTTAGAACTGATTCTATGCTTCCTTGGAATTCAATACTGACCTTGCATAATCTATGCAAATAAACACCCAAGGAAACCAGGCAAGATCATACACTCAGTTTGTACTATAAAACTTAGAGATCAGCACCTTGTTAACTACAAAGGAAAAAAGATTACTAGAAACTTTTTAAAAAGTGAAAGAAGTAATGAGTTGCCGTAAGCCTTCCTCAAATTGTATAAAAGATGTATAGCTTGATCCTGCTAAATGATAGGTGGCAGGCTATTAAATTGTGTGGGAAATGAGGTATGTCATTTTCTGCATAATGTAACTTGCTTCACAATGAAGGTGTTTGCTAAGGAATGCTTCTGTTTTAGTTTTTGCTCACTCTCTTTAACTCCAGAAAGTTTATTTAATGTAAACTCTTAAATTGATATTATGCTGACGATCGTTATGTAGTGCTATGAACTGATTAGACTAGGCACTCGTCTCAGAGTAAAAAGTCTTTACATATAATACCAGAGTATTTATGGCTTTACCGTGTAACGACAGGCATCTGTCTTTGGACCGATTCTCCAGCTCCCCAGTTTATCTTAACAATCGCGATACCTGCTATTGAGCGTAAGCTTCGCCCAGTTCCCACGATACCTTTGACAACACCGCACAGTGCCAGTAATTTTGATATACTATATAATCCATCTCATCAGAAATCCTTACTGAGGGTTCAGGATTATCTAGAGCCATTCTAAGAGCTTTACTTACTTAATCTTCTCATGAACCTAAAGCCTAGATCTTATTATGAACCCCTAGTAGCAAAAGAGGAAATTGAGCCAGAGAGATGTTACATAACTTATCCAAAGTCCAGACTGCTAAAGTGTGGACTCCATATTTTACGCCAAGCAGTTTGACCCAAGAGGGATGAAGCCTAGGGCCAAATGAATAACACTCTTGGTATACTCTATTTACCTTCTGAGGATCGGACACTATCCTAAGCACTTGATACACAATAACTCATTACATTTTGTATAAAAACCTATTACACCTCGCCGACCAAATTGTAGAATTAAAAAAAAAAGTATAAGTTTAGTTACATGCTCATCATAATATAATGCAGTAATTAGTGAATCTGAAATTCATCTATGTGATTCAAAGCTTATGTGATTGACAAGGAGAATGAATGGCCAACTTCCGTTTACTCCAACTTTATGAGATGTATTACAGAGAGAAATCACAGCTCTTTATCCATGCCAAACAGTTTTTTAACTTAGAAAAATCAAACTGCTTTGCACAGTGAAAGGAAAAATAGACAAATGTGCTAGGAATGAAAATATGTCCATTATAAAGATTTCAGAATTCCAAATTCTAAGGATCTTGAGATCCCTCTGACCAGCCTGAGCTTGCTTAACTGGAAGAGTGGCCCTGGGAATCCAGACAAGTCGCCAGGCAAAGGCCCCGGTGTGTAGGCACTTGAGAAAGGAGATTTGGAAGAGCAAGGGAAGAACATCAATAAGTGTCTTTTATGTCAGCCAAAGCACCGTCTGCTGCACTCTGCAGAATGTACAAAGAAATCAAATGTATCTCTATATGTAGGCATTTGTTAATTATTCCAGGCACCAGGGTGGTCATAATGTGGGATACCAATGTATCTGTTGACTTTGGCCAAGATGGCCACCTATCACGGCTACCTTCAGCCTGCATTCTGCAATTCCAGTTGACATCAACTCACCCACTGGTGTGAAGGGTTTTCTTTCCTGTTGTTTCCCACTAGGCACTTTAGATATTTACTTTCTATTTTCAGATTTATCAAAATGTATATATATGTGTTATGCTTAGTCACTCAGTCGTGTCCAACTCTTTGCAACCCCATGGACTATAGCCTACCATGCTCCTCTGTCCATGGGATTCTCCAGGCAAGAATACTGGAGTGGGTTGCCATGCCCTCCTCTGGTGGATCTTCCCAACCTAGGGAACGAACCCAGGTTTCCGACATTGCAGGTGGATTCTTTACCATCTAATAATAGGAAGTCAAGAAACACCTGGAGTAACAGGCAAACGTGGCCTTGGAATATGGAATGAAGCAGGGCAAAGACTAATAGAGTTTTGCCAAGAAAATGCACTGGTCATAGCAAATACTCTATTTCAACAACACAAGAGAAGACATGGACATCACCAGATGGTCAACACCAAAATCAGATTGATTATGTTCTTTGCAGCCAACGATGGAGAAGCTGTATACAGTCAACAAAAACAAGACCAGGAGCTGACTGTGGCTCAGATTATGACTCCTTATTACCAAATTCAGACTTAAATTGAAGAAAGTAAGGAAAATCACTAGACCATTCAGGTATGACCTAAATCAAATCCCTTATGATTATATAGTGGAAATGAGAAATAGATTTAAGGGCCTAGATCTGATAGATAGAGTGCCTGATGAATTATGGAATGAGGTTCATGACATTGTACAGGAGACAGGGATCAAGACCATCCCCATAGAAAAGAAATGCAAAAAAGCAAAATGGCTGTCTAGGGATGCCTTACAAATAGCTGTGAAAAGAAGAGAAGCAAAAAGCAAAGGAGAAAAGGAAAAATATAAGCATCTGAATGCAGAGTTCCAAAGAATGGCAAGAAGAGATAGGAAAGCCTTCCTCAGTGATCAGTGCAAAGAAATAGAGGAAAACAGCAGAATGGGAAAGACTAGAGATTTCTTCAAGCAAATTAGAGATACCAAGGGAACATTTCATGCAAAGATGGGCTTGATAAAGGACAGAAATGGTATGGACCTAACAGAAGCAGAAGATATTAAGAAGAGATGGCAAGAATACACAGAAGAACTGTACAAAAAAGGTCTTCATGACCCAGATAATCACAAAGGTGTGATCACTGACCTAGAGCCAGACATCCTGGAATGTGAAGTCCAGTGGGCCTTAGAAAGCATCACTATGAACAAAGCTAGTGGAGTTGATGGAATTCCAGTTGAGCTATTTCAATCCTGAAAGATGATGCTGTGAAAGTGTTGCACTCAATATGCCAGCAAATTTGGAAAACTCAACAGTGGCCACAGGACTGGAAAAGGTCAGTTTTCATTCCAATCCCAAAGAAAGGCAATGCCAAAGAATGCTCAAACTACCACACAATTGCACTCATCTCACATGCTAGTTAAGTAATGCTCAAAATTCTCCAAGCCAGGCTTCAGCAATACGTGAACTTCCTGATGTTCAAGCTGGTTTTAGAAAAGGCAGAGGAACCAGAGATCAAATTGCCAACATCCACTGGATCATGGAAAAAGCAAGAGAGTTCCAGAAAAACATCTATTTCTGTTTTATTGACTATGCCAAAGCCTTTGACTGTGTGGATCACAATAAACTGTGGAAAATTCTGAAAGAGATGGAAATACCAGACCACCTGATCTGCCTCTTGAGAAACCTGTATGCAGGTCAGGATGCAACAGTTAGAACTGGACATGGAACAACAGACTGGTTCCAAATAGGAAAAGGAGTACGTCAAGGCTGTATATTGTCACCCTGCTTATTTAACTTATATGCAGAGTACATCATGAGAAATGCTGGGCTGGAACAAGCACAAGCTGGAATCAAGATTGCCGGGAGAAATATCAATAACCTCAGATATGCAGATGACACCACCCTTATGGCAGAAAGTGAAGAAGAACTCAAAAGCCTCTTGAGGAAAGTGAAAGTGGAGAGTGAAAAACTTGGCTTAAGCTCAACATTCAGAAAACGAAGATCATGGCATCTGGTCCCATCACTTCATGGGAAATAGAAGGGGAAACAGTGTCAGACTTTATTTTTCTGGGCTCCAAAATCACTGCAGATAGTGATTGCAGCCATGAGATTAAAAGATGCTTACTCCTTGGAAGGAAAGTTATGACCAACCTAGATAGCATATTCAAAAGCAGAGACATTACTTTGCCAACAAAGGTCCGGCTAGTCAAGGCTATGGTTTTTCCTGTGGTCATGTATGGATGTGAGAGTTGGACTGTGAAGAAGGCTGAGCGCCGAAGAATTGATGCTTTTGAACTGTGGTGTTGGAGGAGACTCGTGCGAGTCCCTTGGACTGCAAGGAAATCCAACCAGTCCATTCTGAAGGAGATCAGCCCTGGGGTTTCTTTGGAAGGAATGATGCTAAAGCTGAAACTCCAGTACTTTGGCCACCTCATGCAAAGAGTTGACTCATTGGAAAAGACCTGATGCTGGGAGGGATTGGGGGCAGGAGGAGAAGGGGATGACAGAGGATGAGATGGCTGGATGGCATCACTGACTCGATGGATGTGAGTCTGAGTGAACTCCGGGAGTTGGTGATGGACAGGGAGGGCTGGCGTGCTGCGATTCATGGGGTCGCAAAGAGTTGGACACGACTGAGCGACTGAACTGAACTGAACTGATGTATGTACACACACACAAAAAATCTTATTGAATATTCAAAGTTAGCCAGACAGACCAATGATTTAAAAAATCACATATGATTAGAAAAGAAATAGTATTGATAATCAAGTTTAAATCTCAGAAATCAGATGGTGCATAAACAATTGCTGATAAATCTACATTAACTTGCTTTTTGGAGTAGGCTGTTTTTTAAGATAATGTTCATCTGCTGGTCAATCTGCCGTTAAAGCCCATGGGTGCAGAGGCTTCCTCTAAACTCGACTATCCAAATACCTCCCCCATACAAGGGGATCACAAACTCATTTAGCTCTGTGCCTTAGACTTCAAAGTAAGTGATTTTCACCAAATTCTAGATCCTGGACCACTTCCCTACCTCCAAATGCATGTGCAAAATAAGTATATTCTTCCTTTTTTTTTTTTTTTTCTTTTTACTAGAATTCTAGTAGGGAATTATGTTTCTGACTTATAAATGCTATAGAAAGTATGCCTCTGAATTTGATCTTTGATAGAGAAACGAAAAGGGAATGACAGCACCATGATTTTCTGTTCTTTGTTCCCATAACAAACTGAAATCCCAATCAAGATTAAAATTAAATTTGTCAAAAGGCATTACTTAGCAACATTCTTTGAATATACACCCCCTACAAAAACTATTTGCAATAACAAACCACAAAGACATGTCTATGTGTGTGTCTGATTACAAGTATATTTTATCAGATACATTTAAGCTATCCTGGAAATAATTATGAACCAAATGAATTATTAGTTGCCAAAACAAGTGGAAACTCCAGTTTCATTTGTAAAATGATGGTGATTGTGTTCACCTTAAAGAACTACCGAGAGAAGTAAATGAGACCTGTGTGCAAAGTCCTGACTATAGTGCTGGTACACATTAGACACATAATGGGGTTAATACTGAGTGGGACCGCTACCCACACACTCTCCTGAAGAGTGACTGAGACCAGGACTTCAAACATCACTAGATGTGAGCAACCCCTATGCGTGCATTTCTGCACTATAAATGTCTCTCAACTTTAGGAAAAAAAAAAAAAATATATATATATATATATATATAATGTAACAACTGTACACCTCCACCGGCACATTTCTAAAGCATGTTCAGCTCAGTGTGCTGGAAATAAGGTTGTACACTTTCATCAAACCAAATATAATTCACCTCCATTCAAAAATCTGTGAGTTGTCCTAGATTTTCTCTATTTTACATCACACACGTCTTGGCTCCTAGTTCTGTTGATTCAACTTTCTAACTAAACCCCATACCCATATCTCCTTATTCATATAACCACTGCCATTGGAGTAATTCAAGCTCTGATCTTTTCTTGCCTGGATTCCGCCTTTTTGATTAGCTTCTCAACTTCCACATGTGCCCCTTCAGCATAGCTTCTACACTGCCATCAAAACCTTCAAATGCAAGTCTGATCATGTTGCTCACTGGTAAAATACTTCAATGACTCCCAATGACCTACACAATAGCGATCAAATTATTTAATACCTGGATCTCTTGGAAGACAATAAATAGCATTCTTACCTGCCCAATTGTGAAGATAATAAGAAATAGATAACCAAAGCACTCTCTTTATTACTAATGAAGCTATGATTATTTTTATTACTTTTTAAATGTTTTTATTTTATTTATTACTTTTTATTATTTTTATTACTTTATTACTAATGAAGCTTTTTCTATAATCAGAAAAACTATCCCAGCCCTAGGTATTGCTGAACAAGAGTACATTTCCCCACCTGGAGAGAGTGCTCCCTTCTAAAAACATATTTCAAGTGGAAGAATGGTTTCTCCTAGGAGTTTTACAGATTCGGGTCTTACATTTAAGTCTTTAATCCATTTTGAGTTGATTTATGTGTGTGTTTTAAGATAAGTATGCAATTTCGTTCTTTTGGATGTGGCTATCCAGTTCTGCTAGCAGCATAAGTTGAAGAGATTACCCTTTGTGTCCTAGAAGACTTGTGATGTATGCCTGAGTTGATGTTGGGGCTCTATTCTGTTACATTGGTCTATATGTCTGTCTTTATGACAATGATTCCTTGAATATAACACCAAACACCAAAAAACCTTTGCATAGCAAAGAATGGTGAACACATGAAAAGGCAAACTATGGAATGAGATCAAATATTTGCAAACAATATATCTAATAAAAGACTAATATCCAAAACACATGAACAACTCCTCCAACTTAACAGCAAAAAAACAATGGAGCCAATTAAAAAAACAAAATGGATAGAGGACTCAAATAGACATTTCTCATACAAATAGGCAATGCGTGTAAAGATATTCAACATCATTAATCATCAGAGAAATGCAAATCAAAATCATAATGAGATATCACCTCACACTTGTTAAGATGACTGCTAGGAAAACAAAACAACAAAAAATAAATGACAATCATTGATGAGGATGTAGAGAAATTGTACACTGTTGGTGGAAATGTAAAATGGTGCAGTCACTTTAGAAAACAGTACAGAGAGTCCCCAAAAGATTAAAAATAGTGACACCATATTATCCAGCGAAGTCAACTATGAGCATTTATCCAAAACTAATGAAACCACTAACTCAAAGATGTATCTGCATTCCTGTGTTCATTACAACACTAATCACAGTGGCCAGGATGCGGAAACGATCTATAAAGAAAATGTAGTACATATATTAGATAAAAATATATAGTATGTGTACTAGCTCTGAAGAAAAGGAAGAAAATCCAGTCATATGTGGCAGAATGGATTAGTTTTGAGGATATTATGCTAAATGAGACAAACCACTCAATGAAGGACATACTGCATGATACTACTCATGCGAGGAGTCTAAAATAGTCAGACATCTAAAAAAAGAGAGTAGAATGGTGATTTCTTGGGCTGGGGGAGGAAGAGATGGGGAGTTGCTTTTCAGCAGGTACAAAGTTTCGGTTCTGGAAGATGAGTAAACTATATATCTGCTGTATAGCACTGATACTGTGATGGACAATGTTGTATTGTGCGCTCAATAACTAAAGAAAATAGATCCCACGTCAAGTGTTCTTACTATAGTCAATAAAAGCTAAGTTGAAAAGAGGAAATATGATGACGATATGCCCAAACTTCCATTTAAATATTTCCTAATTTACCTCTCAGAGAGGTGGTTCCCAACCCCCTTAGAGTGGAGCGAGTGCTAAGGCCTGGTATGTCATCGAGTGCGGCTCCTGATCCCTCCCCCACCAAAAAAGGAGGATAATAGAGGAAGTTCTAAGATAAAGCAATTTTGAAAAAATGCTGAACCAAACATTGTTATGTTATTCATTGTAGATATTTTCAGATCTTTTACTGAGCTAATGGGCATTGTGACTTTCCAAGAATGGGACAGACAATATACCTGTTTCAGACCTTCTTTCTTACAGGATGTTTCCTGAGGCGTACTTTGGAAAATGCTACTGTAGTAAAAACATCCCACTCACAGTTCGAAATGTATCTTGTTCTCTCTTGTCTCTAAACCACTGGACACGCTGTCCCACTGCTTAAATGCACTTCCTTCCCCTCCTTAATCAACTCCCCATGGCCCTTTAAGATTCGATCCAAGAATCACCTCTTAAAACTTTTTCAGTTCTTAGACTTTCCTCCTTATTTTCCTACTTATGTGTTTCTTTAGAGCTTCAGGCTCTCACAATTATATCACTTTTCACTCTGTGTTACTGTTGGTTTTATTTTATTTTCCATAACTGAAGATACTAAAGTTTAGAAAATATTTTATTTTTGTATCTTAGATCAAAAACTGTTAGGCATTTGATAAATCATTGTAGAAAGAAGAATGCACTTGGACTTATTTGGGTGTCAATTCCAATTTAACATGGTGCTCTGCACCAGTCATCCTGAATTTCCTTCTCTTCAGCCCAGTTTCTTGTCTCTCTGGTCTTTTTACATACTGTTTCTTCTTTCTGGAGCACCATAAGTGAAGTCGTTCAGTCGTGTCTGACTCTTTGTGACCCCGTGGACTGTAGCCTACCAGGCTCCTCTGTCCGTGGGATTTTCCAGGCAATAGTACTGGAGTGGGTTGCCATTTCCTTCTCCAGGGGATCTTCCCGACCCAGGGATCGAACCCGGGTCTCCCGCATTGTAGACAGACGCTTTACTGTCTGAGTCACCAGGGAAGTCCACTGAACTCCTTATTTATTATTCATGCCTTTTCGTCGTTCTAAATTCTCCCAAAATGAGATAAGATGTCGATTTTTGTACAAGTCTCGAAATACAGTTTACCTCTCTCCAACATGTTATTGCTTGTTTAATTGCATATTCTATCTAAATACAGGGACCGTGTCTACCTGGCTTACGGATGCATCTCCATTGCCTGACACGGTCCTTCATACAATGTAGGTGAGCCACAAGCAGTCATTGAATGAATGAGCAATTAATTACGTGTCTCACCCAAGCTCCAGACAACACTCTGGAATTTTATGACATTTACTTCATCAATGTCCCGTGACACTGTCTGCTTTTAGGTAAGGTGATAGGGGGATATTTTACTTTTCTTTTTTCTTATTCCCAATGCTTCTGTCCATAATTTGTTACCTGCCTGCTGGCATATGACTTACAATTCAGTGCTTCCCTCCTCCACGTCATTCTGCAGTCTTTCTCTACGAATTATAGCTGAAAGGTCCCTCAGGTTAACTAGAGCATACAAAAGGCTGAGAAACTCTACAAGAGCTTCTTTCCATTGACATTAAAGTCGTAGGTCACATCATATCCAGAAAATTCATGTAGAAATGGCAGTCTGATATATTTCTTCAGCTAGCAAAACAATTACCGATAAGTAATTTTATTTCCCAAGAGACTAGTAAAGTGCTTTCCTCAGGTCACCTTCCACTATTTTATGTTGTGGTGAGTAACTAACATTTTCTATCCAATTAGAGAGACCTTCAACAAGCTGAAAAGTAAATACTAACCAGTCAAGTTAGAAACATGTGTGAGCATGTCACCCTAAACCACTTTTTAAACAAGCTGACCACATACAGGAAAGCTATAGAATATCCTTCTTAACAAAGGTGAAGGAAATCCTATTTCTACATCTATTCTCCTTGCATCGAGTGTTTATTGGAAGTTGTTTTGATATTATTTTAGGCTAGAAAACTTAAAAGAGGTAGAACTAATAGGACACAATTTCCTGAAACCACAATGGCTTTCAGTATATAAATAAATATATTGCTTTATTTAACCTTGAGAACTTACATTTTTATTGTTTTTTCTTCTGTTTTAGAAAGGCTTCCCTGGTGGCTCAGTGGTAAAGAATCTGCCTGCAATGCAGGTTACCTGGATTCGATCCTTGGGTCAGGAAGATCCCCTGGAGGAGGGCATGGCCACCCACTGTAGTACTCTTGACTGGAGAATCCCCACGGACAGAGGAGCTTGGTTGGCTGTAGTCCATAGGGTCGCAAAGAGTCGGACACGACTGAAGGGACTAAAATCTAGCATATGTTCATTAATGAAAATTTGGAAAACCAGAAATAATCTGAAAACTCACTACAGAAATACTAGAACCATGTAAGAGTAGAATTATGTGTAGATATTTGGAATCTGTAGAGAATAGGCAGCTTTATGAGCTTCCCTGGTGATTCAGCATAAACAATCTGCCTGCAATGCAGGAGACCCAGGTTCAGTCTGTGGGTCGGGACGATCCCCCAGAGGAAGACATAGCAATCCACTCCAGTATTCTTGCCTGGGAAATCCCATGGACACAGGAGCCTGGTGGGCTATACTACATAGGGTCTTAAAAGAGAAGGACATGACTTAGCAACCAAACAACCAACTATGAAACAGCTTTGCATGGAGGGGCTGCTGAGAGTTATCAATCTACAGCCTTCTTGACAAGGAATATAGGATTAGTGCTATTCAAAATTGTGAATTAAGTAAAATTGTGGTTACCCCAGTTTTCAAAATGTCTCCTTAGTCGTCCTCTTTGGCTGAGGTTTAATAATTCTTTCCTTCCATAATTACACTCATGTCATCACCCACTCATGCTGCAGCCAACTCCAGATTCTCCCCGCATTGGTCCACCCTGCATATAACTTTTTCTTTTTCAACATGAAAACTTTCTACAAGGTGGGTATAGAAGGAACGTACCTTCTATAATAGAGATTATATAAGAAAAGCCCATTGCTGCTATCATATGCAATAGTAAAAAAAAAATAAAATAGTAATAGTAAATAGAAGCTTTTTATGTAAGATCAGAAACAGGACAAAGATGTCCACTCTCATCACTCCTATTAACAATACTGGATGTTTTAACCAGAGCAATTGGACAAAAGAGAAATAAAATGGATCCAAGTTGGAAAAGAAGTAAAGCAGTCTCTGCTGAATGTAAATCTTATGCAAAAAAAAAAAGTCTTAAGATTTCACACACATACACACACACACACACACACACACACACACAAATGATAGAACTAATAAGCAAATTCAGCAAAGTTATAAAATACAAAATTAACCCCCCAAAATTGATTGTGTTTCTATACACTAACCGGAGAAGGCAATGGCACCCTACTCCAGTACTTTTGCCTAGAAAATCCCATGGATTGAGGAGCCTGGTAGGCTGCAGTCCATGGGGTTGCAAAGAGTCGGACACAACTGAGCAACTTCACTTTCACTTTTCACTTTCATGCATTGGAGAAGGAAATGGCAACCCACTCCAGTGTTCTTGCCTGGAGAATCCCAGGGACGGGGGAGCCTGGTGGGCTGCCGTCTATGGGGTCGCACAGAGTCGGACACGACTGAAGCGACTTAGCAGCATACACTAACAAAGAACAACCTGAAAAAGAAATACAACTCTATCATTTAAAATTATATCAAAAATAATAAAATACTTGGGGATGAATTTAATCAAGGAGGTGAAAAATCCATACACTGAAAAATATTTTGAAGAAAGAAACTAAAGAAGATTCAAACAAAAGGAAAGATATCCCATGTTCACAGATTGGAAGAATTAACATTGTTAAAATATCCGTACTGTCAAGGCAATCTATAGATTTAATGCAATTCCTATTTAAATTCCCATGACATTTATCACAGCAATAAAAAAATTTGCTCTATTATAGAAGGTATATCCCTTCTATACCCACCTCATAGAAAGTTTTTATGTTGAATTTTGTCAAATGTTTTTTCCATAATCTATTGAGATAATCATATGATTTGTATCCTTCATTTTGTTAATATGGTGGGTGCCCCTGGTGGCATAGAGAGTAAAGAATCTGTCTTTTGCCACCTGACCTGATCTGCCGGTTGCAACCTACACCAGCTGTGCCCACTCATCATGGAGAAGGTCCTCGGCCTTCTGCTCGTCGCCCGTGCAGTAGTCTATGCAGTTCCCGACCCCCGGGGAATCATAATCAACCTGGATGAGGGTGAGCTCACAGCAAGTGCTGCTACCGGGAAGACGGCCTGAGCCTGGCCGGCTGCGCACCCAAGGCCAGCAGGAACAGCGAGAGCTCCGCCTTTACGCTCTATGGGGTTGACTACAAGTGTCCCTGTGAGCGGGGCCTGACCTGCGACGTCGACAAGACCATCGTGGGCTCCATCACCAACACCAACTTTGGCGTCTGCCTTGATCTCTGACATGCCACAGAGTAAGCGAGCTCACCCGGGCTAGCACACCCCAGGACCCTCCTCCACCAGGACCAGCCCCCGGCCGGCCACCGCCTCGACTGGCACCTCCGCCTTCTAACTGGGTTCTTGGCAATTAAATCCCCTCTTGCAAACCTTCCCCAGTCACCTGGATAAAAAAAAAAAGAATCTCCCTGCAGTACAGGAGACCCAGATTTGATCCCTGGATCAGGAAAATCCCCTGGAGAAGGAAATAGCTACTCACTCCAGCATTCTTGCCTGGAGAATTTCATGGATAGAAGAGCCTGATGGGCTACAGTCCATGGGGTTGCAAAGAATCAGACATGACTTGAGTAATTAACACTTTCACAATTTTGTTACTGTGGTACGTGTATTGATTGATTCACATGTATTAGCCATCCCTGCATCCCAAGGATAAATCTCACTTGATTGCATTGCATGATCCTTTTAGTGGGCTGTCAAATTCAGTTAGTAGTACTTTGCTGAGGATTTTTGTGGTCTGTTTTTTGTCAGAGACATTCGCTTGTAATTTTCTTTTCATTTGACGTCCATATAGTCTTGCTATAAAGTAATGCTGGATGTATAAAATGAATTTGGGGAATGTACCCTCCTCTTCCTTTTTTTAAAAGGGTTTGAGAAGTATTGGTGTTAATTTATCAGAATCCACCAGAGAAATCATCTGCCCTCGACTTTTCTTGCTGGGAGGTTTCTCATTATTGACTCAATCTCCTTACTCACTGTTGCTCTATACAGATTTTTGGTTTCATCCTGATTCAGGCTTGTTAGGTTGCATGCTTATAGAATTGTATCCATTTCTATTAGGTTATCCAATTTTTGGGTGTATAATTATTCATAATAGTCACTTATGACCCATAGTATTTGTGGTATCTGTTGCAATATCCATTGTTACATTTCTGAATTTGAGACATCTTTTTGTCTTGGTCTACCAAAAATGTTTCTTATTTGTTCATCTTTTCAAAAAAAAAAAAAACACTAAACTCTTGGTTTCATATGTTGTATTTTTGTCTAGTTTCTATTTCACTTATTTCTGCTCTGGCTTTTGTTAATATTTCCTCCCTTCTACTTACTTTGGGCCAAGTTTGTTATTTTTCTAGTTCCTTGAGAAGCAAAAATAGGTTATTTGAGATCTTTCCTTTTTCTTACTGAAATTATTTCTTATAAACACATCTCAGAACTGCTTTGGGGCATCCCATGAGATTTGGTATGCTGTGCTTTCATTTCTGTTTGTCTCAAGATATTTTTTATTTTCCCTTTTTATTTCTTCTATGATCTATTTGTCTTTAGTGATGTGCTTTATTTAATTAGAATTAGAACTAATTCTTTCCATTAGTTATAATTAACACACAATATTACATTAATTTCAAGTGGACAACTTAGTAATTGAATACACTTATATATTATGAAATGATCAGTACAGTATGACCAGTTATTATCCTGCAACATATAAAGTATTACAATATCATCAGTTCCATTCCTGACATATACATTATGTCGCATAATGTAATAAATGATTCATTTATTTTAGATTTGAAGGTTTACACCTTTTAATCCATTCACCTATTTTCTCTGTCCCCCTACCACCCTTCTTGGGACTTCCCTGGCAGTCCAGTGGTTAAGACTCCACACTTTCAATGGAGGGAGCCCAGATTCAATCCCTGGTCAGGGAACTACGGCTCCACATGCTAAGAACCCACCCGCCCTAATACGGGCCAACTAGGGCACATCGCAGTCCATCCTAAAGGAAATCTACCCTGAATACTTATTGGAAGGACTGATGCTAAAGCTGAAGCTCCAGTTCTTTAGCCATCTGATGCAAAGAGCTGACTCATTGGAAAAGACCCTGATGTGGGGAAAGATTGAGAGCAGAAGGTGGTGACAGAGAATGAGATGGTTGAATGGCATCATCTACTCAATGGACAAGAGTTTGCTCAAACTTCAGGAGTAGTGAAGGTCAGGGAGGTCTGATCTGCTGGAGTCAATGGGGTCACAAAGAGCATCTGAATAACAACAACCCTTCTCCTTGGCAACCACCAGTTTATTCTGTATAACTATGGGCCTGTTTCTGTTTTGTTTTGTTTGTTGTTTGATTTGGGTTTTTAGATTCCACAAATAAGTGAAATCATATGGGATTCATTTTTCTTGGTCTGATTTATTTCAATTAACCTAGTACCCTCTAAGCTTCACTGGTGGCTCAGATGGTAAAGAATCTGCCTGCAATGCAGGAGACTAGGGTTCAATTCCTGGGTGGGGAGGATCCCCTAAAGAAGGAAATGGTAGCCCATTCCAATATTCTTGCCTGGAGAATTCCATGGACAGAGGAGGCTGGCAGACTACAGTCCCTGGGGTCACAAAGAGTCAGACATGACTGAGTGACTAACAGTTTCAATACCCTCTAAATCCATCCATGTTGCTGCAAATGCCTGAGTATTATTCTATTATATATATTATACAGAATAATAGAATTATATTAATTAATAGAATGGAATTATTATATTCTATATCTATGTATATGCATATTCATATATATATGTATATCACATCTTCTTTATTTTTTTGGTTTCCATTTGCTTGGAATATTTGGAGTAGTTCTTCCATACATTCACTTTAAGCCAATGTGTTCTTGAAACTGAAATGAATCTCTTATAGAGAGTATACAGTGTGTGTGTTTTCTTTTTTTAATCTATTCACTCTATATTTTATAATTGGAGAAGTTAATCTATTTAAAATAAAGAATTATTGCTAGGTAAGGGCTTTCTGTTGTCAATTTGTTCATTGCTTTCTGATTTTTTTTTTAAATTCACTTCTTTCTTGCTTGCTATTTTGCTTGTGATTTGATGATTTTCTGTAATGACATATCTTAATTTCTTTATTGCTCCTTGGAAGAAAAGCTATGACCAACCTAGACAGCATATTAAAAAGCAGAGACATCACTTTGCCAACAAAGATCCATCTAGTCAAAGCTATGGTTTTTCTAGTAGTCATGTATGGATATGAGAATTGGACTATAAAGAAAGCTGAGCACCAAAGAATTGATGCTTTTAACCTGTGGTGTTGGAGAAGACTCTTGAGTATCCCTTGGACAGCAAGGAGTTGAAACCAGTCCATCCTGAAGGAAATCAGTCCTGAATATTCATTGTAAGGACTGATACTGAAGCTGAAGCTCCAATACTTTGGCCAACTGATGTAAAGAGCCTATTCATTAGAAAAGACCCTGGTGCTGGGAAAGATTGAAGGCAAGAGGAGAAGGGGACAATAGAAGATGAGATGATTGGATGGCATCACCGACTCAATGGATGTGAGTTTGAGCAAATTCTGGGAGATGGTGAAAGACAGGGAAGCCTGGTGTGCTGCAGTCCACGGGATCACAGAGTCTGACACAACTGAGCGGCAGACAATGACAACAATCTTTTGTGTGTTTGTGTGTCTGCTATAGGTTTTTGATTTATGGTTAACATGTAGCTTGGACTTCCCTGATAGCTCAGTTGGTAAAGAATCCACCTACAATGCAGGAGACCTCCGTTCAATTCCTGGATCGGGAAGATCCGCTGGAGAAGGGGGAGGCTACCCACTCCAGTATTCTTGGGCTTCCTTTATGGTTCAGCTGGTAAAGAATCTCCCCGCGATACAGGAGACCTGGATTCAATCCCTGAGTTGAAAAGATCCCCTGGAGAAGGGAAAGGCTACCCACCACTCCAGTATTCTGGCCTGGAGAATTCCATGAACTGTATAGTCCATAGGGTCGCAAAGAGTAGGACACGACTGAGCATCTTTCACTTTAACATGAGGCTTCCATAAATTTCTGATAGTTGTAACAGCCTATTTTAAGCTGATAATGACAACTTCAATTGCATAAGGAACTGTTTTACTTCTGCTCTATTTTATTCAAGATTGACAATTTATGTCTTTTTAAATTGTATACCCATTACCAAGTTATGGTAACTATAGCTTTTTTTTAGTACTTTTGTCTTTTAAAGTTTATACTTATATTAAAAGTAATTCACAAACTGCTATTGCATCAAAAGAGTATGTTGAATTTGGCTATATACTTGCCTTTACTTTGTACTTTATTTGTTTTATTGTTACTAAATTAGCTTCATTTCAGTATGAAGAACTCCCTTTCAAATTTCTTTTAAAACAGGTCCAGTCAGCATGAATTCCATCAGCTCTTTTTAGTCTTGGAAGGCCCATGCCACGCCTCCTGCCCTGTAAGTTGTCTGCTAAGAAATCAGCTAGTAATCTTATTGATGCTTCCTTTTCTATGATCTCCCTCTCTTTTCTCTTGCTACTTTCAAAACTGTCTCTCTCTCTATTTTTTTTTTTTTTTTTAAGGTTTGATTTGTCAGTGAAATCCTCTTTGGGCTAAATATCATTTTGGACCTTTCATCTGTATGCACTTGGTTGTCCATATTTGTCTCCAGATTTGGAAAATTTTCAGTCACTATCTCTTTAAATAAATGTTCTGCCTCTTTCTCCCTCTCTTCTATATCTGAAACTCCCATAATGAAGACATTAGTTCATTTGATGGTATATCATAAATGTCATGGACTAGCTCAGATATTTTTTTATTCTGCTTGTTTAAATATGATGTTGACACTTTCATTTCATTCAATTTATTCTTCAGGTCTTGAACTTTTGTATTTTTTAATGATTTCTCTGTGTTGAACTTTTCATTTTACATACACATTTATTCCTGATCTCATTGAGTGGTCTGTTTGTGTTTTTTGTAACTCGCTGAGCTTCCTAAAATAGTTATTTTGAATTATTTGCCAGGTACCTTAGATTTCCTTTTTAGGGGGCTGGTTATGGAAAAATCACTGTGTGCCCTGTGTACCTTTGGGGCTCAGGTGTCTTTGGCCATTCATGCTCCTCAAAGTCTTGCACTACTGTCTCTACATTTGAAGAAGCGCTCATCTCCTCCAGTCTTTACCGACCTTTAGTGTTCATAGAGAAATGCCTTCACAAGTGAGCCTAACTAGAGATTCTGAGCCTTTCTCAAAACTTTTCTTTGAATGTACCTGCTCCACGCTACCTGCTCCTTCTGGAGAGGGGATATTTAAAGTGGCATGCCATCTCTCAATTCTGCAATGCTAGACTGGGGGTTGAGAGCCTCCCGTTTGTTTCCCTTAGGGCAGGACCCGAATTCTGAAGTATGGGCTTCTTCCGATCCCACAGAGGCGGCAAGCCTTCTGTGCATGTGTGTTAGCCCTCTGCCAAAGCTTCTTACCATTGTGCATGAGGCTGCATGGGGAATCTAAAACGTGGGGAGGGGTGAGGAACACAGAGGATTAATATTAAGGGCTCTCATGTGCCAGTTGGTAGAATCACAGTTGAGGCATCCCAAGTGGCTCATGGGTAGACTTTTTGATGGAGTTCATAAAGCTTCTGCTGCCCTGTGATGAATTCTGAGAAACACTCCCTTCCCCCTCCCTCTCATTTTTATAATTTCAGTATTCGAGGTACAGCAAGAAAGAAGTGAGCCTCTTTAGCAGTGTCCGAAGAGCTGGAAGGAGGGTACTCATTCACTGAGTTCTTGCATTCCTCCACGGGAGAAACTGCATGGCCCTGAGCTCTGCTGCCTTGGGAAAGGGATGATGCAGATGACGGGAAACCATTCTTCTCCCCTCTTTAACACACCCATTCTCAGATATATTATATACAGATATAGATATTGCTCTAATGGTATGCTAGAACTTCGCTACTAGAAATTTGAACTCCCAAAAAAGTACTCTCACCTGCAGACTGTTGACAAAATAAAGTTTCTGTGGGGAAATGATGGTAGAAACATCCTAAAGAAAGGTAAAAGAAGATTCCTACTCCATCATCTGGTTGATGCCACTGCTAAATATTTTGTTTAATTATTTTGGTCCCATCTGTTGACTTGCTATGTATTTAAATACAGAGAGTTTTGAATATTTTCTTCACTAATGAATAAATCTCTATGTTTAGAAAGTGTCTGGTACATTGTAAACACTCAGTAAACACTTGCTGAATGAATGAAAAAATGAATATATATGCACTCCATCTAAACTGGGTCAAAATGATATTTTTGATAGTTTTTAAGTAACTGCAAAGATACAGCCAAGACGTAGTTAGAAAGCAAGTGAAAGTGAAGTCGCTGGGTCGTGTCCGACTCTTTGCGACCCCATGGACTGTAGCCTACTGGCTCCCCCATCCGTGGGATTTTCCAGACAAGAGTACTGGAGTGGGCTGCCATTTCCTTCTCCAGGAGATCTTTCCAACCCAGGGATCAAACCCAGTTCTCCTGCTTTGTAGGCAGACACTTTACCCTCTGAGCTACCAGAGAAGCCCAACTATGCTGCCTTTGCGATGGTGTTTTGGGAGAACACAGACCTCTTGCTGCCAACGTCACTACAACTTTTCTGCTCTTTGCCTCCCTAAAGCTTGATTGTCAAGGTTTCAGCTCTTTAAATTCTCAGGTGATTGACCAAGAAGGTCTTAACATTTCCCTCAATCTCACTAAACTTTAGACACGTTTATTCCTGATGATAAGCCCCTGACTGTTTCTTAGAGCATTCACTTTAGAAAATTGTAATTGTAAATTCACTGCTCCTTTGAGATGTAAATCTCCTCTCTGGTGATTGACCAAGAAGGTCTTAATATTTCCCTCAATCTAACTAAACTTTAAGTAGGTTTATTCCTGATGATAAATCCCTGACCGTTTTTTAGAGCATTCACTTTAGAAAATTTTAACTGTAAATTCACTGCTCCTTTGAGATGTAAATGTAACCTCTTGCCTGTTTTACAACCCAGGAATGTCTTCCTCAAGGACCTTAAAGCCATCCCTTTGAAGTGTAATCAAGACAGAGAACCTATCTCCCAGTCTCTGTGGAAATTGGAAGTCTAACTTAAGAAACTTCATCATAGTCAACAAGAGTGGGAAATACAGTACTTGGATGCAATCTCAAAAATGACAGAATGATCTCTGTTCTGTTCATTTCCAAGGCAAACCATTCAATATCACAGTAATCCAAGCCTATGCCCCAACCACTAATGCAGAAGAAGCTGAAGTTGTACAGTTCTATGAAGACCTACAAGACCTTCTAGAACTAATATCCAAAAACCATGTGCTTTTCATTAAAGGGACTGGAATGCAAAAGTAGGAAGTCAAGAAACACCTGGAGTAACAGGCAAATTAGGCCTTGGATTACACAGTGACACAGGGCAAAGACTAATAGAATTTGCCAAGAGAATGCATTGGTCATAGCAAACACCTTCTTCCAACAACACAAGAGAAGACTCTACACATGGACATCACCAGTGGTCAACACCAAAATCAGATTGATTATATTCTTTGCAGGCAACAATGAAGAAGCTCTATAGTCAGCAAAAACAAGACCAGGAGCTGACTGTGGCTCAAATCATGAAATTCTTATTGCCAAATTGAGATTTAAATTGAGGAAAGTAGGGAAAACCATTAGACAATTCAGGTATGACCTGAATCAAATCCCTTATGATTATACAGTGGAAGTGACAAATAGATTAAAGGGACTAGATCTGATAGACAGAGTGCTTGATGAACTATGGAAGAAGGTTTGTAACATTGTAAAGGAGAAAGGGATCAAGACCATCCCCAAGAAAAAGATATGCAAAAAAGCAAAATGGCTGTCTGAGGAGGCCTTGCAAATAGCCATGAAAAGAAGAGAAGTGAAAAGCAAAGGAGAAAAGGAAAGATAAACCCAATTGAATGTAGAGTTCCAAAGTATAGCAAGGAGAGATAAGAAAGCCTTCCTCAGTGATCAGGGCAAAGAAATAGAGGAAAATAATAGAATGGGAAAGACTCAAGATCTCTTCAAGAAAGTCAGAGATACCAAGGGAACATTTCATGCAAAGATGGCACAATAAAGGACAGAAATGGTATGGACCTAACAGAAGCAGAAGATATTAAGAAGAGATGGCAAGAATACACAGAAGAACTGCACAAAAAAGATCTTCACGACCCAGATAATCACAATGGTGTGATCACTGACCTAGAGCCAGACATCCTGGAATGTGAAGTCCAGTGGGCCTTAGAAAGCATCACTATGAACAAAGCTAGTGGAGGTGACGGAATTCCAGGGGAGCTATTTCAAATCCTGAAAGATGATGCTGTGAAAGTGCTGCACTCAATATGCCAGCACATGTGGAAAACTCAGCAGTGGCCACAGGACTGGGAAAGGTCAGTTTTCATTCCAATCCCAAAGAAAGGCAATGCCGAAGAATGCTCTACTACCAGACAATTGCATTCATCTCACACGCTAGTAAAGTAATGCTCAAAATTCTCCAAACCAGGCCTCAGCAATACATGAACCGTGAACTTCCAGATGTTCAAGCTGGTTTTAGAAAAGGCAGGGGAACCAGAGGTCAAATTGCCAACATCAGCTGGATCATTGAAAAAGCAAGAGAGTTCCAGAAAAACATCTATTTCTGCTTTATTGACTATGCCAAAGCCTTTGATTGTGTGGATCACAATAAACTGTGGAAAATTCTGAAAGAGATGGGAATACCAGACCACCTGACCTGCCTCTTGAGAAATCTGTATGCATGTCAGGAAGCAACAGTTAGAACTGGACATGGAACAACAGTTCAGTTCAATTCAGTCACTTAGTCGTGTTCCAAATGAGAAAAGGACTACGTCAAGGCTGTATATTGTCACCCTACTTATTTAACTTCCATGCAGAGTACATCATGAGAAACACTGGGCAGGATGAAGCACAAGCTGGAATCAAGATTGTAGGGAGATATATCAGTAACCTCAGATATGCAGATTACACCATCCTTATTGCAGAAAGTGAAGAGAACTAAAGAGCCTCTTGATGAAAGTGAAAGAGGAAAATGAAAAAGTTGGCTGAAAGTTCAACATTCAGAAAACTAAGATCATGGCATCTGGTCCCATCACTTCATGGGAAATAGATGGGGAAACAGTGGAAACTGTGGCAGACTTTATTTTGGGGGGCTCCAAAATCACTGAAGATGGTGACTATAGCCATGAAATTAAAAGATGCTTACTCCTTGGCAAGAAATTTATGACTAACCTAGATAGCATATTAAAAAGCAGAGACAACTTTGCCAACAAAGGTCTATCTAGTCAAGGCTATGGTTTTTCCAGTAGTCATGTATGGATGTGAGAGTTTGACTATGAAGAAAGCTGAGCACTGAAGAATTGATGCTTTGGAACTGTGGTGTTGGAGAAGACTCTTGAGAGTCCCCTGGACTGCAAGGAAATCCAACCAGTCCACCCTAAATGAAATCAGTCCTGAGTTTTCATTGGAAGGACTGATGTTGAAGATGAAACTCCAATCCTTTGGCCACCTGATGCAAAAAGCTGACTCATTTGAAAGACCCCCATGATGGGAAAGATTGAAGGCGGGAGAGAAGGGGATGACTGAGGACAAGCTGGTTGGATGGCATCATCGACTCAGTGAACATGAGTTGGGTAAACTCCAGGAGTTGGTGATGGACAGGGAGGCCCGGCATGCTGCAGTCCATGTTGTTCCAAAGAGTTGGACACGACTGAGCCACTGCGCTGAACTGAAATGAACTGAACTGAACTTCAGTAAGTGCCATTTAGCAAAGACAAATGGTCTAATGAAATAGACAACTCACTGGCGCCCTCCAGCACTTTCACTAGCTCACTCCAGCACTTAAAAACTCTCCCACTTCTTTTTTCAGAGATGTTAAGTTTAATCTCTCCTCTATCTCAGTGGTCTTGACCCCTGTCTCAGCTGAATAAAGTATTCCTTTGTTATTTGATTCTGTCCAGTGAGATTTTGCTTTGACATAATCTTGAAACGAACTGTAGATTTTGCTTAAGCCATTCAGACTTAGTTCTCTTGCTTGAGAGAAAAGAAACATCAACTCACACACAAAAAGAGAAGAATCTTAATCAAATATGGTTGGGCCTCAAAGGAACTAGAACTGAAATCCCATTTAGAATTCAAGGAACTCTAGGAACTACAGCAAAAGTGGAAAGTCATGTAGATCTTCACTCTATAGAACATTCATCTTTTGACTCAGTGTATCTTTACTCTTATTGCTGTGGGCTTTGTAAACAAAATACTTGTATTGTTCTATTCTGTATAGCTGATCTCTATTTTGCTATTTTTCCTTTTAAGTCTCTTATGTTCCCTCATAATTTTCACTTATCAGTGACCCTTTGTGCATTTACTCTTAATTTGCTGCATCATTTCCATTTCTATTCCCATTACTACCTGATTCACACCACTGTTTTTCTCGTTTGAATTGTCAAGAGAAAGACCCACTTTACTCCTTCACAAAAATCCACCTCAAGTCTTGTTCATCTATGGATTGTCTGCCCTTGGACTGAGTTCTACCCCAGAAATCCAGGTGTCTATGCTCAGGGGAGTCAAGGCACATGAAAATAAGAACTGTTTTGCTGTGGCTACTCAGTCAGGATAGTGCATCGCATATGATAACTGCAGAGACAGTGATGGACACATGCACTTTATCTCCCCCTCTAATTTCCAGTTGTACATACATTTCTTTTATACAAATACAGTGTCAAAGATACTCTCTACCTAACATAGTCTCTTATCACAGTTCAACTATAAATACATCCCTATCACTCTCAGTCAAGCAATAATGCAAAATCATACAAGCTTTCTTGAGATAGAGAAAATGTCATAAAGCTACTTAAAAAAGGTTCATGCCAGTAAGTAATCTTACGATCTTAATCCAAGGACTCCCATTTCTCCTCTAGTACAGTCCTAATAACAATGGTATGTTATTTTTTATGAAATCAGTGAGCTCATTGTTACATGTAATCACCAACAAAACATACCATACATTCGGTAGCAACAACAAATGAATAATCTGTTTTACCTAGGTATAGATAGAAAAAGAAATTACCCCTAGATTTTTAAGTATAGGTGTTCGGGCTGTGGACAGTGTGTACAACAGGAAGACTGTTAGTTCAAAGCATGTAAGACATTGGTAGAACAGTATCACATATGTGAGATATGGAGTCTCATGACTCTGGATACTGGGAATAGTTAAGGGAACAGACCATTCTGTCATTTTTTAACTTGCATCCAAGTACTGCATTTCCGACTCTTTTGTTGACTAGAATCGTTACTCCATTTCTTCTAAGGGATTCTTGCCCACAGTACTAGATATAATGGTTATTTGAATTAAATTCTCCAAGCCAGGCTTTAACAGTACGTGAACTGTTGCCGGGAGCCAGCGTGAGGAACTCCGCCTGTGGCAAAGGTCATGAGGAAGGAGGCTTGGCATACGCAAAGGCGGGATCGAGCCTCAGGAGTCCCCCTGGAAATTCTCGAGCACCTACCCCCAAAACCAGAGTCTGCCTACTTTACTGCTTTGTGCTCTCACCTACACCTCTGACTTTATGGGGCGCTGTCCCCCACCACCTCTCTCTGAAAAAGAGTTAACTTACAGCTCCAATTGATAAAGTTCCTGGGCGTGACAAGAGTGTTTCAACCTACAAACTCCTTTGGAAGTCCTCTAGCCTGCCTGAACAGGTTCTTCCAGCCACATGTGATTGTTCACAGCCTCCCAACTGTGAGAGGCATGAGATGCTCTAAACTTTCTAAAAACAGATTCTTTTGAGAAGTTAGGAAATTATTAGTATAGTATAGTGGGCTGATTAGAAATTGTATTGGTGAAGGGTTTTTCATTTTTTGAGCCAATGTTTGCTGCTAAGTCTCCACATCCTCTGCCCTTATACACATTAATGAATATATAGAAGAAATAAGTATTAACCTTTGATATTAATCATGTTAGACTTTAGGCTAAGTAGATTCTTTCCTTAATTAAAACCCACTGCACCCTCACCCTATAGGAATGTAACTTTATCTGGCGCCTTCGGAAGGTGGCATCTGTTTTAAGAATAATCACCCCTGGAGAAATAAGTGTTTTGGTTGACTGACCGCTGTCAGAAGGAGAGGGTCATAAATTGTCAGCAGGCCCCCTGGCCAGAAGATGATGCAACACCCCTAAGACCTTTGTATACATTTGTATGAAGCACCTGATTTTGATAAAATCAGGACTGCTGACCCCGCGTGACTTTTGTATTACATCTCTATGTATAAAAGCGGACCCTGGAAAATAAAGAATGGGATCAGTTCCTCGAAAGACTGGTCTCCCCATGTCGTTCTTTCTCTCACTTTCTGGCTGAATTCCCATCTGGAGAGTGGGGGCTCATCAAGCCTACTAATTATGTCTGGGCTTCTAAGATCTGACCGTGGAGGCCTTAGTGTCTCCTCTCCTTCAGGAGGATGGGAGGACTCCTGTGGCCTACGTAGGTAGTGCAAATTTCTTGTCTTGAAATTGTATTGGCTTTCCAGGTAAACCAAGTTATTCAGCCTCTTTTCTCCACTGAATTTTCCTACTGAGCTATCCTTATTCTATTACTCTTTATATCTCTAATTAATATTTAATTAAAGCTATTGTATCCAGTTCGCCGACGCCATCCCTGCTTCAAATTCCCTGGATCCACTGGGGCTGGACCCCAGCAAACTGTGAACTTCCAGATGTTCAAGCTATACTTATAAAAGCCAGAGGAACCAGAAATCAAATTGCCAACAACTGTTGAATCATCGAAAAATCAAGAGAATTCCAGAAAAGCATCTACTTCTGCTTTATTGATTATGCCAAAGTCTTTGACTGTGTAGATCACAACAGACTGTGGAAAATTCTTCAAGAGATGGGAATAAAAGATCACTTTACCTGCCTCCTGAGAAATCTGTATGCAGGTCAAGAAGCAACAGCTAGAACTAGACATGGAACAACAGACTGGTACCAAATCAGGAAAGGAGTATATCAAGACTGTATATTGTCACCCTGCTTATTTAACTTATAGGCAGAGTATATCATGTGAAATACCAGGCTGGATGAAGCACAAGCTGGAATCAAGATTGCCGGGAGAAATACCAATAACCTCAGATATGCAGATGACACCACCCTTATGGCAGAAAACAAAAAGGAACTGAAGAGCCTCTTGATGAACCTGAAAGAGGAGAGTGAAAAAGTTGGCTTAAAACTCAACATTCAGAAAACTAAGATCATGGCATCTGGTCCCATTGCTTCATGGCAAATAGATGAGGAAACAATGAAAACAGACAGGTTTTATTTTGAGGGCTCTAAAATCACTGCAGGTGGTGACTGCAGCTATGAAATTAAAGGACGCTTGCTTCTTGGAAGCAAAGCTATGATCAACCTAGCCAGCATATTAAAAAGCAGAGATATTACTTTGCCAATAAAAGTCCATCTAGTCAGAGCTATGGGTTTTCCAGTAGTCATGTATGGATGTGAGAGTTGGATTAGAAAGAAAGCTGAGTGCTGAAGGATTGATGCCTTTGAACTGTGACTTTGGAGAAGACTCTTGAGAGTCCCTTGGACTGCAAGGAGATCCAACCAGTCCATCCTAAAGGAAATCAGTCCTGAATATTCATTAGAAGGATTGGTGCTAAAGCTGAAGCTCCAATACTTTGGCTACCTGATGCAAAGAACTGACTCCTTGGAAAAGACCCTGATGCTGGGAAAGATTGAAGCCAGGAGGAGAAGGGGATGACAGAGGATGAGATGGTTGGGTGGCATCACCTACTCAATGGACATGAGTTTGGGTGGACTCTGGGAGTTGGTGATGGACGGGGAGGCCTGGTGTGCTGCAGTCCATGTGGTCACAAAGAGTTGGACACGACTGAGCGACTGAACTGACTGAAAGGAACAGATTGGGGCCTCATTCCTTTTGCAGTGAAATGAACTGTTTAGTCAGTTAGATTGTCTTAAGTTTCCCAGGGAAACTGATCCCTATGATTAACAACTGTACTATCACAGCACTCTGCTGCAGGGTGATATAACTAACTTACAGACACTCCTGAAAACATGGGCTCAAATTTGTTTCTTTTTATCCTTTATACTCAAATCTGGAAACTGTATGACCAAGGACACATGTCAGTTATTATTCTGAGTCAGATTCAGATCCCTCTTGATTAGGACTGGAGAATTTTGGCAGTATATGACTCACAAAAGCATGCTGAGCTATATGTCAACATTCTTCACAGAGATTCTGCAGTCTATAAATTAAAGATTGCAGCATGTTAATCTGTCTATTCATGCTTCCAGATTAGTATTCTTCCTTGGCTGCCACATAACATTCTGAGTTCAAATCTAATTCTGCCCCTTCTAAATTAATCTTAGGGCATAAACCTATCTGAATCTCTATTCTTTAAAATAAACAATATTGATAAATCTATTTTACAGGGTTGCAGTAGGAAATGACCAAAATTAAATGTATATTATTATTCCAAATGTGATTATTATAACTTTATACAGATGTTTTGTTTACATGAATTGCATGTAGTTAATTTGCCTATGAGGTTTTTTTTTTTTTTTTCATTATAAGCCTGGATTATGGAATTATTTCACTTCTTCCTAAAATGCATCCTTAAAATTTTCTTTGGTGACCACGTGTTGAATTTTGTGCAACTGAAAATGTCTTTATTTGGCCCTGATCCATAAAAGATACTTTTGATAAGTATAATTTCTAAAATTGACATTAATTTTTCTTGGGAATTTAGAGGTTTTTGTAGTCTACTCTCCTTTAGTATCCATTATGATTTTGAAATATCTACCCTCAGCTCTTTCTTTTTAATTATAGTTGATATACAATATTATGTCAGTTACAGGCATATGATACAAGTGATTCATAATTGTTGAAGGTTATTATCCATTTATAGTTATTACAATATATTGGCTATTTTCCCTATGTTGTATAATATGCCCTTATAGCTTATTTTATAGATAATAGTTTGTACTTCTTAATCCCTTCCCTTTATGTTGCCCCTCCCAACTTCCTTCTCCCCACTGATGACACTAGTTTGCTCTCTATACCTGCGAATCTGCTTCTTTTCTGTTATATTCATTACTTTGCTACAACTTTTAGATTCTACGTATGGTGATATCATGCATTATTTGCCTTTCTCTGTCTGACATTTCAGTAAGCATAATGCCTTCCAAATCCATCCATGTTGCTGCAAGTGGCTTTTTTTTTTTTTTTTCGTTCTTTTCTATGACATGGAAGTCTTGCATTGTATTTATATTATATACCACATCTTTGTCCACTCATTTGTTGATGGACACTTAGCTTGCTTCCATATCTTGGCAATTGCTAATAATGCTGCTATGAACATTGAGGTGCAGGTATCTTTTCAAATTAGTATTGTTTTGTTTTGTTTTTCAGATATATACCCAAGACTGGAACTGTTGGGTCATATGGTAGCTCTATTTTTAGTTTTTTTTGATAAGTCTTTATACCATTTTCCTCAAAGTTTGCCCTAAGTTACATTGTCACCAAAAGTGCACACTTCCTTTCCTCCACACCCTTCTCATCATTTGTTACATGTGTTCTTTCTCGTAATAGCCATGCTGACAGATATGAAGTGATGTCTCATTGTGGTTTGATTTGCATTTCCCTGATGATCAGCAATGTTGAGCATTATTTCATGTGCCTATTAGCCACCTGTATGTCTTCTTTGAAAAAAATGTTTAGTCAAGTCTTCTGCTTGTTTTTAATCAGGTTGCTTTTTCACCATCATTGAATTGTAACGCTGTTTATATATTTTGGATATTAACCCCTTATTGGTCCTGTTATTTACAAATGTGTTCTCTGATTAAGTAGGTTGTCTTTTTGGTTTTATCGATGGTTTCCTTTGCTGTGCAAAAGCTTATAAGTTTAATTAGTTTCCATTTGTTTATTTTTACTTTTATTTCTTTTGTTCGAAAATACAGATCCAAAAAATATATAGCTATGATTTATGTTACAAAATGTTCTGTCTATGCTTTCCTTTAGGAGTTTTATAGTTTCTGGTCTTACATTTAGATCTTTAAGTCATTTCAAGTTTATTTTCATATATGGTGCTACATGTAACTGTCCAATTTTTCCAGCACCACTTGCTTATTTCTGGATTGCTTATTCTGTTCCATTGATCTGTGTGTCTGTTTCTGCATCAGTATCATTCAAGAAAATCAGAGATACCAAAGGAACATTTCATGCAAAGATGAGCTCGATAAAGGACAGAAATGATATGGACCTAACAGAAGCAGAAGATATTAAGAAGAGATGGCAAGAATACACAGAAGAACTGTACAAAAAAGATCTTCATGACCCAGATAATCACAGTCATTTGATCACTGGCCTAGAGCCAGACATCCTGGAATGTGAAGTCAAATGGGCCTTAGAAAGCATCACTACGAACAAAGCTAGTGGAGGTGATGGAATTCCAGTTGAGCTATTTCAAATCCTGAAAGATGATGCTGTGAAAGTGTTGCACTCAATATGCCAGCAAATTTGGAAAACTCAGCAGTGGCCACAGGACTGGGAAAGGTCAGTTTTCATTCCAATCCCAAAGAAAGGCAATGCCGAAGAATGCTCAAACTACGCACAATTGCACTCATCTCACATGCTAGTAAAGTAATGCTCAAAATTCTCCAAGCCAGGCTTCAACAGTATGTGAACCGTGAACTTCCTGATGTTCAAGCTGGTTTTAGAAAAGGCAGAGGAACCAGAGATCAAATTGCCAACATCCACTGGATCATAGAAAAAGCAAGAGAGTTCCAGGAAAGTATCTATTTCTGCTTTATTGACTATGCCAAAGCCTTTGACTGTGTGGATCACAATAAACTGTGGAAAATTCTTCAAGAGATGGGAATACCAGACCACCTGATCTGCCTCTTGAGAAATTTGTATGCAGGTCAGGAAGCAACAGTTAGAACTGCACATGGAACAACAGACTGGTTCCAAATAGGAAAAGGAGTTCGTCAAGGCTGTCTATTGTCGCCCTGTTTATTTCTATGCAGAGTACATCATGAGAAACGCTGGACTGGAAGAAACACAAACTGGAATCAAGATTGCCGGGAGAAATATCAATCACCTCAGATATGCAGATGACACCACCCTTATGGCAGAAAGTGAAGAGGAACTCAAAAGCCTCTTGATGAAAGTGAAAGTGGAGAGTGAAAAAGTTGGCTTAAAGCTCAACATTCGGAAAACAAAGATCATGGCATCCGGTCCCACCACTTCATGGGAAATAGATGGGGAAACAGTGGAAACAGTGTCAGACTTTATTTTTCTGGGCTCCAGAATCACTACAGATGGTGACTGCAGCCATGAAATTAAAAGACTCTTACTCCTTGGAAGGAAAAGTTATGACCAACCTAGATAGCATATTCAAGAGCTGAGACATTACTTTGCCAACAAAGGTTCATCTAGTCAAGGTTATGGTTTTTCCTGTGGTCATGTATGGATGTGAGAGTTGGACTGTGAAGAAGGCTGAGCGCTGAAGAATTGATGGTTTTGAACTGTGGTGTTGGAGAAGACTCTTGAGAGTCCCTTGGACTGCAAGGAGATCCAACCAGTCCATTCTGAAGATCAGCCCTGGGATTTCTTTGGAAGGAATGATGCTAAAGCTGAAACTCCAGTCCTTTGGCCACCTCATGCGAAGAGTTGACTCATTGGAAAAGACTCTGATGCTGGTAGGGATTGGGGGCAGGAGGAGAAGGGGACGACAGAGGATGAGATGGTTGGATGGCATCACTGACTCGATGGACGTGAGTCTGAGTGAACTCCGGGAGTTGGTGATGGACAGGGAGGCCTGGCGTGCTGAGATTCATGGGGTCGCAAAGAGTCGGACACGACTGAGCGACTGATCTGATCTGATCTGATCTGATCATACTGCTTTGATTATGATAGCTTTGCATTAGTAGTATGGTCTGAAGCCAGGGAGCACAGTTCTTCCAGCTCTATCCTTTCTCAAAATTGTTTTGGCTAACTGGGTCTTTTATGTTTTTATACACATGCTAAAATTACTACCTCCTAAAACTCTACCATAAAATTTATTTTCTATAAAAATTTATTTGTCTTCTTTTTCTTACACCTAGTGAGATTTAGAGAAGACTCTTGAGAGTCCATTGGACAGCAAGGAGTTCAAATCACTTAATCCTAAAGGAAATCAGTCCTGAATATTGGGAGGATTAATGCTGAAGCTGAAGCTCCAAAACTTTGGCCACCTGATGTGAAGAGCTGACTCATAGGAAAAGACCCTGATGTTGGGAAAGATTGAAGGCAGGAGGAGAAGGGGATGACAGAGGATGAGATGGTTGGATGGCATCATCAACTCATTGGATATGAGTTTGAGCAAACTGTGGGAGATAGTGAAGGATAAGGATGCCTGGTGTACTGCAGTCCTTGGGGTCGCAAACAGCCGGACATGACTTAGTGACTGAACAACAACGAAGTGAGTTTTTATTTCCATAATAATGTTTTAATTTCTAAAATATCTCTTGGGATTTCTTTTCCAAATTCAGCAAGACATTTTCTATTGTTTCCTATATTTAACTAATTTCTATTCCTTCTTTTCATTTACATCTTGAATCTGACGTTAGAGTCTCTGAAGTCATTGGAGGAATTTGCTGTTGATGTTCAATTGCTAACTGCTGTCTGACTCTTTGCAACCCATGGACTGCAGCACACTGGGAATTGCTGTCCTGCACTATCTCCCAGAGTTTGCTCAGACTCATGCCCATTGAGTCAGTGATGCTATCCAACTGTCTCATCCTCTGCTGTCCCCTTCTCCTCCTGCCCTCAACCTTTCCCAGCATCAGGGTCTTTTCAATGAGTCAGCTCTTCGCATCAGGTGGCCAAAGTATTGGAGTTTCAGCTTTGGCATCAGTCCTTCCAATGAATATTCACTCATTGGAGGAATAAGTCTGCTACGTGTTATTTAAGTATATTTTAATAGTGGTAACTTGTTTCTGTAAATGCTGAGTGATTTTGTGCTTTAATGAAAGTCAAAAGTTTAAATGTCATCCATGAGATAGATCGCTTTGGGCATAAATTGAGGACACTTTCTTTTAAAGGTGAATTTTCTTTTCCTGAGTTCCAAGGAATACCAGCAACCTAGGAACACTTTGATCTTTTCAAGTGTCCTAAGCTTGGTGGAGAAAACTCAGTTCAATTTCTCCATATTTCTGAAGTCTTTTGGGCTTACTTTCTGTCACACCATTGAATAGTCACTTTCTCTTTTTATTTCTCACAACTTTATTATTTAGATCTTAGCTTAATATTTAGATCTCTCTCTTCTGATATTGCCTCATCTTACTTTTCTATGATTTTATCTTATGAGAATTAACTTATTTTAACAATTCTTAAAATGCATTAGCATTTATATTTGGTGTAATTTACCCATGACATATTTTACTTTTATTAGAAGAGCCCTTTAGCAGTTATTTCAGAGAAGGCAATGGCAACCCACTCCAGTACTCTTGCCTGGAAAATCTCATGGACAGAGGAGCCTGGTAGGCTGCAGTCCATGGGGTCGCTAAGAGTCAGACACGACTGAGTGACTTCACTTCACTTAGCAGTTATTTTATTGGGAGGATCTATTCTGTGGCCCTGTGATGTTGCCTTAAAATAGTATTTTAAAAAAAACACAAATGAAAGTAGATTATTTTGAATACTCTGATAATAATATAAATATATGCATGTTTAATAGTAAACAGTAGAACATATCTATGAATTTAATTTTCAGAGTCTTTGATTAAGTTAAATGTGTTGATATGGGTGCCATTAATAGATGTCCTGTTGGCTTAATACTATGCTGGGTTAATTAGCACAAACCTGGAACCAATACTTGGAATAGTTGAGACACCAACATCACGGGGCATATGATGGACAAAAGTGTATGAAGACAAAGTTAGAAATTAATAGTTGGCTATATCATGGTTACAAAACCAGGTGGAAATGTTGAAAGTGAAAGCTGCTCAGCTGTGTCCGACTCTTTGAGACCCCATGGACTGTCCATGGAATTCTCTAGTCCAGAATACTAGAGTGGGTAGGCCCAGTAACAGCTACTCCTCAAAACAACAATACCACTCATTTCATGTACAGTGTGAGGAAAGTAGTCAATAACTATATAGTATTTTTAATAGTGACACACGGTAACTAGACTTGTGGTGATTATCTTGAAATATATAGAAACAGCAAATCACTGTGTTGTCTAACAGGAACTAACATAGCTTTGTAGGTCAAGTATATTTCAAAAACAAATAAACTCAGAAAAAAAAATACCACTCATTTCTAAAAGTGGTACAATGACCTTATTTCACGGATTTGTAACCCTGTTTCTTCTTTTTGCTCTCTCTTGCCAAATACTTGGATTTCGATAAATGTTAATAAATGTATTAAAAAATAGGCACATTGAAGGGAAAATAAAGATAACTGATGCAATGGCAAAATGCAGATGTTCTAGTTTGCTTTATGTACTTAAATATGCTACATGGTTAAAGAAATTTTTTTTTTTAAATCTTTGCCACCAGATAAATCTACCCAACTTCAAAGAAATAATTACATTATAAATGCAATTTATGAACATGATCAGTATTAAAAACATGAAATATTTAGTATGAGCTGCCGTGAGTACTGTAAAATTTAAAAATAAATTGTTTTTAATTTTTTAGAATATAAACTGTAATTAGACATAAGGTCAAATCAAAACTTTCGTGAGTGTTCCTATAGGACTTATACTAACTGATCTTGCCCTTCCTTTTTACATTAGGCTAATAGTTCAACTGCTGCTCTTCATTTATCTAAAACTAAGCTGAAACTCCAGTACTTTGGCCACCTCATGCGAAGAGTTGACTCATTGGAAAGGACTCTGATGCTGGGAGGGATTGGGGGCAGGAAGAAAAGGGGACGACAGAGGATGAGATGGCTGGATGGCATCACTGACTCGATGGATGTGGGTTTGGGTGAACTCCGGGAGTTGGTGATGGACAGGGAGGCCTGGCGTGCTGCAATTCATGGGACCGCAAAGAGTTGGACACGACTGAGCGACTGAAATGAACTGAACTGATTATGTATATTTTCATGTTTTAGAACCACCACTATTTGAAAATATTATACATGAAGACCAATACAAGATCAGTTACTGAAATAAGTTATACTTATGAGGACTTTGAAAATGTTTAAACCTGAAGAATACTAAAAATGGGTGGAAAATCATCTGTCCTAAATGAAATATACATTAGCTTGACTATAAGTAGGAGAATTGGTGATGTGCTTTGATTTTCTGAAAATTTAGAACATAGGTACAGAAAGATACTGAACCAATTTTTTATAATATGATTAGTAGAAAGAAGAGTATAGGAACATACACATTTATGCAGTTCCTTCTTTTTCAAGAAACAAAGAAATCAACACAAAATACAGCACATACACTTCCATTATGTTAGTGAATACAATATAGATTTCTATCACTGGAAATATAGTTTGATGCTGAAATAAGTCTCATTAAGATCTGTAATCAGAAAATCTATTTTTATTTGGTAGTCATATTGTTAAATGAAACTTAGGCAGCTTGTTTCAAAACTAAAGCCATTTCCAGTACATTGATTTTGAAAAGACCAAGAGTGAACACTATTATGAACTATACAACCCATAGATGTTTAAAGGTAATCAACAATGTTAACAGAATATATATATTTTTTAATGTTTAGAGTGAACACTTTAGGAGATATGTTCCTTCCATAGTTTTCTTCAAAAACTTAATATATCCTAAAAATGGCTAAAGGTTTAGCAGACCTAAACAGTAACTTTGTATTATTTATGATAGAAAGACAAGGTCCAGAAATTATTTAGATCCTACAGATGAAATATTATAATAGCCACCAACATATTGCCACAAGTTACACCTACTCTGGGGCTTCTTCGCATTTTATCTCATGGTAATTTTTTTCTTATTAAAGTTTCTGATTCTGCATAATGTGGTATCTTGACAACTGAAATGCTGAATCTTTGAATTTTTAATGCATCTAGCATGAATTTTGATATATTGCTATAATTTTAAAAATTGAATATAAAAAATTTACAAGGAAATGCTTTATTCTTCTAGACAAAAATTCTCTCGTAATCTGTCATTCCATACTGTGACTTCAATAAATATCAATATTTTAGTCAATCATTATGTTTAATATTAACAGGTTGTCTAAATCATCAAGACTTTTTTACATTTAATATTTTATAGGATAGTCTTCTTCAAGCTCAAAGTTTTATAATCATATGCCATCAGTTAAGTGAGGAAAAATACAATGAGGAAGTATCAGTATTTTCAGACCACAAGAATAAATGGGAAAAGCAAATTCCTTTGAAGGGAGAGAGACTTTAATTTACAATTTGCATCTTATATCTACCATTTATAATGTGCTTTTGATCAATTCACATAAAATTTTCATTTTTTAATCATTGTTTCTTATTTAAATAGAAATGTAAAAGATGTGTGTTGATGTTTGAGAGAGATAAAGAGGGAGAGAAATTTAAAACAAAGTATGTGAAGTGTTGACATAAGGAGTAGTTACCATATATTCCCATCTCTTGAAGAATTTTCCACAGTTTATTGTGATCCACACAGTTAAAAGCTTTGGATAATAAATACAGCAGAAATAGATGTTTTTCTAGAACTCTCTTGCTTTTTCCATGATCCAGCAGATGTTGGCAATTTGATCTCTTGTTCCTCTGCCTTTTCTAAAACCAGCTTGAACATCAGGAAGTTCACGGTTCACGTATTCCTGAAGCCTGGCTTGGAGAATTTTGAGCATTACTTCACTAGCGTGTGAGATGAGTGCAATTGTGCGGTAGTTTGAGCATTCTTTGGCATTGCCTTTCTTTGGTATTGGAATGAAAACTGACCTTTTCTTGTCCTGTGGCTACTGCTAAGTTTTCCACATGTGCTGGCATATTGAGTGCAGCACTTTCACAGCATCATCTTTCAGGATTTGAAATAGCTCAACTGGAATTCCATCAACTCCACTAGCTTCATTGGTAGTGATGCTTTCTAAGGCCCACTTCACTTCACATTCCAGGATGTCTGGCTCTAGGTGAATAATCACACCATTGTGATTATATGGGTCATGAATATCTTTCTTGTACAGTTCTTCTGTGTATTCTTGCCACCTCTTCTTAATATCTTCGGCTTCTGTTAGGTCCATAACATTTCTGTCCTTTATTGAGCCCATCTTTGCATGAAATGTTCCCTTGGTATCTTTGATATTCTTGAAGAGATCTTGAGTCTTTCCCATTCTATTGTTTTCCTCTATTTCTTTGCACTGATCACTGAGGAAGTCCTTCTTATCTCTCCTTGCTATTCTTTGGAACTCTGCACTCAAATGGATATATCTTCCCTTTTCTCCTTTGCTTTTCACTTCTCTTCTTTTCACAACTATTTGTAAGGCCTCCTCAGACAGCCATTTTGCTTTTTTGAATTTCTTTTTTTGGGGGATGGTCCTGATCCTTGTCTCCTGTACAATGTCACGAACCTCCGTCCATAGTTCATCAGGCACTCTGTCTATCAGATCTAGTCCCTAAAATCTATTTCTCACTTCCACTGTATAATCGTAAGGGATTTGATTAAGGTCACACCTGAATGGTCTAGTGGTTTTCCCTACTTTCTTCAATTTAAGTCTCAATTTGGCAATAAGGAGTTCATGATCTGAGCCACAGTCAGCTCCCAGTCTTGTTTTTGCTGACTGTTTAGAGCTTCTTCATCTTTGGCTGCAAACAATATAATCAATCTGATTTCAGTGTTTGCCAACTGGTGATGTCCATATGTATAGTCTTCTCTTGTGTTGTTGGAAGAGGGTGTCTGCTATGACCAGTGCATTCTCTTGGCAAAAATCTATTAGCTTTTGCCCTGTTTCATTGTGTACGCCAAGGCCATATTTGCTAGTTACTCCAGGAGTTTCTTGACTTCCTACTTTTGCATTCCAGTCCCCTATAATGAAAAGGACATTTTTTGGGGGTATTAGTTCTAAAAGGTTTTGTGGGTCTTCATAGAATCACCTTAAACTGTGGAAAATTCTGAAAGAGATGGGAATACCAGACCACCTGACCTGCCTCATGAGCAACAATTAGAACTGGACATGGAACAAGAGACTGGTTCCAAATAGGAAAACAACTATGTCAAGGCTGTATATTGTCACTTTGCTCATTTAACTTATATTCATAGTACATCATGAGAAATGGTGGGCAGGATGAAGCACTAGCTGGAATCAAGATTGCCAGGAGAAATATCAATAACCTCAGATATGCATATGACACCACACTTATGGCAGAAAGCGAAGAACTAAAGAGCTTCTTGATGACAGAGAAAGAGGATAGTGAAAAAGTTGGCTTAAATCTCAACATTCAGAAAACTAAGATCATGTCATCCGGTCCCATCACTTCATGGCAAACAGACGGGGAAACAGTGGAAACAGTGAGAGACTTTTCTTTTTTCTGGGGGGGGGGGGCTCCAAAATCCCTGGTGGCTCAGATGGTAAAGCGTTTGTCTGCAATGCGGGAGACCCAGGTTTGATCCCTGGGTTGGGAATATCCCCTGGAGAAGGAAATGGAAATCCACTCCAGTACTATTGCCTGGAAAATCCCGTGGACAGAGGAGCCTGGTAAGCTACACTCCGTGGGGTCGCAAAGAGTTGGACACAACTGAATGACTTCACTTCACTTCACCAAAATCACTGCAGATGATGGGTGCAGCCATGAAATTAAAGACATTTTCTCCTTGGAAGAAAAGTTATGACCAACCTAGACAGCATATTAAAAAAGCAGAGACGTTACTTTGTTAACAAAGTTTCGTCTAGTCAAGGCTATGGTTTTTCCAGTAGTCATGTATAGATATAAGAGTTGGACTATAAAGAAAGCTGAACACTCAATAATTGATGCTTTTGAACTGCAGTGTTGGTGAAGACTCTTGAGAGTCCCTTGGACTGCAAGGAGATCAAATAAATCAGTCCTAAAGGAAATCAATCCTGATTATTCACTGGAAGGGTGGATGCTGAAGCTGAAGCTCCAATACTTTTTGGCCACCTGATGTGAAGAACTGACTCATTTGAAAAGACCGTGATGCTGGAAAAGATTGAAGGCAGGAAGAGAAGGGAATGACAAAGGATGAGATGATTAGATGGCATCACCAACTCAATGGACATGAGTTTGAGCAAGCAAGCAAGCAAGGAAAAGATTGAAGGCAGGAAGAGAAGGGAATGACAAAGGATGAGATGATTGGATGGCATCACCAACTCAGTGGACATGAGTTTGAGCAAGCTCCGGGAGATGGTAAAGGGCAGGGAAGTCTGGTGTGCTACAGCACATGGGGGTCACAGAGTCAGACATGACTGAGCAACTGAGCAATGACAATGACTCGAGAGGGAAGGCTGATATGTTTATATTAATGCAACATCAAGAGGTGCAGCTGATCAGGAACTTCTAGCCTGTGTTGGCATCAGCATCTCTTGGTCCTCAGGCTTGGTTGTGTTGGAATCTGTGGCTGCTGCTTCTATTCTCGTCATGAGAGCTTGTCAACTGATCTGACTTCGTCTCAGATCATTGGAAACTATAGCTACCCTCCCACACCAACCTTGGCTGCAGGAATCTCAGCATTGTTCTTTGTCTCCAGACGCCATCATGTGCAAAATGATCAGTATGCTCACCTGCTACCAAACGCTGTTCACACTGTACAGGGAAACTGGAAAGTCAGGGAATGTGCTGGCTCCCTGAGAACCCGAGTCACAGGCAAAATAACTCAAACTTACATTTTAAATAAATTAATCATACAGATAGCACAGACTTACACTATTAGTAGCTGTTTTTCAATGTACTTGATGAACAAATTTAAAAGCATACACATTTATCCAATAATACAAACTTATATTTAAAATAAAGGAATCATCAATACTTTTAATGTCTGGCAAATACTTTAATATTTGATAACTTCTAGTCTATTTTTAACATCAAATAATGAAGGTATAAAGCAAAAAGTGAAGTGCTTTATTAAGTAACAATTTTCAGATAGGAGCTAAACAAATGCTTCTGAACGCTCTATCATCAGAATAGTTTGGGAAAACCTGCATCAGGATTGAATCACACATGACAAATGGCTTTCCCCTTCTCTTTCCGTTCTTAGTATCAGATTTAGAGTTCAATAACTTCAAATTATTGTCTGATTCATTCTTCTATAAACCTGACACCCTGTCTAGCTAAAGGAACATACAAACAGCCTAGATAAGGCTAAAATTATAAACAGAGCTCTCAGCTTCTGCTCACTGCAGAAAAGGCTGAATTTGGAGTTTTGATCCAGCTTGCTAAAGCAAATAATCAACAGTTTTGAGAGGAACACAACTTAATCCAGGGTCTTCACAATGTTGAAGGTAAAAGTCAAAATTATTAGACATATGAGAAACAGAAAAAGATGACTAGTAGACAGATTAAAAAAAATATAGTTTGACACTTAAAATATTACAGAAGTTGAAATTAGCAGAGAAGTGTTTTAAATTTGCAAGTATAATCATTATCAAAAAGTATGTGAAAGCATGATTGTAGTGAATAAATAAAAAATAAATTTCAGTGGAGAAATAGAAAATATTAAAACAAATGAAATCAAAATTATGAAAATAAAAAGCATCTAAATTTTAAAAAAATATATCCTCATTAAGGAGTGGTCAGTTGGAAAATTTGTAAAAAAATAGAATAATCAAACTTGAAGATTAATAAAAGTTTTTCAATTTGAAGAAAGCAGAGAAAATAGATTAAGAACCATTGAACAGAACTTCAGTGATTTGCAGAATATCATCAAGTCATAACATTCATACATTTGAGTCCTTTAGAGAGAGAAGAGAAAAAATAAGCAGAAAAAAGTACTTGAAGAAATAGTGAAGATATAAAAGTTATAGTTTCAGTAATCCCAAGAAGACTTAAACTGTATATACAAAAAAAAAAAAAATTATGATGCATACTAAAGTCAAACAGTTGCAACTCCAATGTGCCAAGAAAATCTTAAAAGCAATTCTCCCCAAAGACACTATCTACAGATAAAAACAACACAAACATCTATTTCTCATTATAAAAAATCAAAATAAGAAACTGGAACAAATATTTAAGGTGTTAAAAGAAAAACTGAGAACCTAGATTTATACATCCAGTGAAAATATCCTAATCAAATACATAAAAACAAAATAAATAAATAAAAATTGAGGATTCATCCTTAGCTAAAAACATTATAAGAAATAATAAAAGAAGCTCTAGATAAAAGAAGATGGTATCAAGTTAAAACACAAATCCTAGAGAGGAAATCAAGACTATCAGAAATGGAGTTTAAGTCAATAAGCACAAATGTTTTTCTCTGTACTAATAATAAAACTTATGACCAGCTAAAGCAAAACATAGCATTGTACTATGGGATTTGAATACACACAGACCTGTGTGTGCATGTTCTAATATTTAACATAAGAACAAAAATAATTCATCTATGGATCAAAGAAAAGCTCAAGAGAAATTTTAAAATATTCTGAATTGAATTATAAAAAATAAATTATGAGATGTCACAAGAGCAACACTTACAGGTAACAGTTTTAAATGTTTAATTACAAAAGTAAAAGAGTGTAAGTGCAATGTATATAGATATATCTCTTATGGATATAGTATATATGACAACGATAGCCAAAGTGAAGTGAAAGGGAGTCTAATATCGATTGCAGAGCTTTTATTTATTTATTTATTTTGCATGGAATCATATAATACTTAACTCTAAACAGACTGGGAAAAGAGAAAGGCATAACTGTAGAGAACAGAGTTGTGGACACGTGGCAGGGGGAAGGTGAGGGACAGACTAACTGAGAGAGCAGAACTGACTTACAGACACTGCTGCTGCTGCTGCTGCTAAGTCACTTCAGTCATGTCAGACTCTGTGCGACCCCATAGATGGCAGCCCACCAGGCTCCTGTCCCCGAGATTCTCCAGGCAAGAACACTGGAGTGGGTTGCCATTTCCTTCTCCAATGCATGAAAGTGAAAAGTGAAAGGGAAGTCGCTCAGTCATGCCCGACCCTCAGCGACCCCATGGACTGCAGCCCTCCAGGCTCGTCCATCCATGGGATTTTCCAGGCAAGAGTACTGGAGTGGGGTGCCGTTGCCTTCTCCTCTTACAGACACTACCTGTGTCAAATAGACAGCCAGTGGGAAGCTACTGTCCGCAAACAGAGCCTCGCTGCCTGCTCTGTGAAGACCTAGCAGGGTGGAATGGAGGATGGGAGGGAGACTCAAGAGGGAGAGGATATGCGTATACATATAGCTGATTCATGATGCTGTACAGCAGAAACTAACACAGTATTGCAAGGCTATTGTAGTCCAATAAAAAAGGATAAAAACATATATTGTATCCCTTGGAGAAACCATTTAAGATATCCAAAGAAATAGAATCACAAAACTATTATATAAGTTAAATTTATTTTCAAAAATGAGTTAACTTTTACAAAAAATAAGAAACAAAGATGACAAGAGAAACAGAAACGTGGGGAAAATGGAAAAGATGTAATGAAATGGTAGGCAAAAATCTACATAATGAATAAGCACATTAAATGCACAGAACTGAGGATTCAAAATTTTAAATATACACATTTTCAGAAGGTATGCAGAAACAAGACATAGCATCCTTTCTACAAGAGGCATACTTTAAATATAAAACATAAAGGTAGGTGAAAGTAAAAGAATGGATAGGTAAACCACATGTATCATGTAAGAAAGCTAGAATCTCAGATTAATATTAGTACTACTTAAGTTATACTTTAAGGCAACAAGAAAATGAAATATTTTAAAATGAAAAAATAGTAAATTCTAAAAAGGAATAAAAATCATAAATATTCATGCATTTAACAGAGCCTCAAAACATCTGAGAAAATTTTGACAAAATTAAAATAAAAAACAAATTCACAATTATAGTTGCATAGTTTAACATTCCTTTCTCAAGATTTTAAAAAGGAGAAAAGACATGGAAGATCTGAACAGCACTATCATCTTCTTCGACCTAGTTGACAATTATAATACATATGCCCAAAGGCTGCAGAATATATTCTTTTTAAGAATACATGGAAAATTCACCAAGATAGACCATATACTGAGCCATAAAACAAGTCTCAATAAATTTCAAAATACTGAAATCCTGCAACACTGTTCTTTAACAATATGAAATAATTTAAAAATCAATAAAACATAATGTATCTAGAATAAAGATCAATTATGTATCAGTGAAAAAAATCACACTGCTAAAAAAATCCACAAGTCAAAGGAAAACTCAAGAAATAAACTTTAAAATATTTTAAATTGAATGATAAAAAAGCATAACAAATTATGGAACTTTGTTAAAGCAGTATAGGAAAATCACTCTGCCTAAATACAGTTACATAATAAGTAGCTGTTATCATCTTTAGTGTAAAAAATTAAATCTATATTTTTATGTTAAATATCAGTGTTCTCTTTCCTCTCCTTTGTCTGTTTTTAATTTTCGTTGTTATGAAGATACAAATTGTATGTGCTCAACATAGTAATACCAGCTCAACATTAGTACTATTGATCTGAATAATAGTTTAAACCCCCAACATAATCCATACTAACATTAAAGACCATTACACAGCTGTCAAAAGTCACTGGAGTTTCTCCATTATTATGTCTGTGTGATGTGAGAAATATTTTGACAGCACTAGAAAAACCTCATAAGTTGTGAACAGCAGAACAAATCAGAGCCATGTGTGGGTGAAACAGACTTCCAAAGCAAAGAGAGTTTTGTTTTCTCTAAGAAATTCTGTAAGATTGCTATGTGTATATATAGATTTTCAATGTAAACAGACTTTTGTATATGTATGTATGCATATATATACATACATATACACCAACTACTAATATGTCCTTTTGAAAAAGCTTTACAACTATTTTTCACTCTTTAAAATAGCTTCTGACTCTCCATTAACTTAAATTGTTATGACAGAAATTAAATAAAGTCTATTTAAAAAGTCATTTTTTTCTATTAAAACTGCAACTCCTGGATCTATATTTTACTATTTCTCCTCTTGTGTAAACACCATTGCTAGCCTTTGGACTCATGCAACCGAGAACACTGAAGATTTATGCTTCGAAGGTGCTCTATGTCCTTACATAGACACAGAACAGTACTAGGTACACAGGAGTTGCTGACTGTCTAATGAATGAAAAGTGCATAAGCAATAGAGCTATGAACAGCTGTCTAAGTGTAAGGGATAAAAATGAGGCTGGCAACATGTGCATCAGGCTTTACTCGCTTCTATGAGTAAAGGTTCAAAAATATTTCTGTGAAAAAGGCAAGTACAAAGAAAAATTCAGGGCCTTTGACAAACTGAAGTTGTAGTCAGGAAAAGTAGTTAGGCATGCAACTATGCTCTTACCAGGTGTGCTTAAAAAGAAAAAAAAAATTAAAGTGAAGGCAAAAGTGGCAATGGCTATTTCTAAAGTTAAGAAGCCCGATGCTGGGCAGCAGAAGTACAGAAACGAGAACATGCAATAGATGGGCACTGAATATAGAATCGTGAATCCCTCCCATTGTGTGAACGCAAAAGTCATCACACCTTTAATATCTCAAACCATTCCAGCAACAACTGGCCTCCTCGCTCCTGCTAGAAATGCTAAGCCCTCTCCTGCCTTAGGGCTTCTGTGCCTTCTGCACCCAGACTGTGCCCTCTACCTGGAGGACTAACCTCTCGGATACACTGGCAGAACTCCCTCCTTCGCCTCCTTCAAAGCTGTTCTCAAGTATTTTCTCAGTGAAGCTCAGTGAGAAATACTTGAAGCTCAGTTCTCAAGTATTTTCTCAGTGAAGTATATCCTGTAAAATATACATTACACCTCCTCAAAGTAATACTCAAAATTCTCCAAGCCAGGCTTAACGAGTACATGAACTATGAAATTCCAGATGTTCAAGCTGGATTTAGAAAAGGCAGAGGAACCAGAGATCAAATTGCCAACATCCGCTGGATCATAGAAAAAGCAAGAGTTCCGGAAAAATACATCTACTTCTGCTTTATTGATGATGTGAAAGCCTCTGACTGTGTTGATCACAAAAAGCTGTGAAAAATTCTTCAAGAGATGGGAATACCAGACCACCTGACCTGCCTCTTGAGAAATCTGTATGCAGATCAGGAAGCAACAGTTAGAACTGGACATGGAACAACAGACTGGTTCCAAATAGGAAAAGGAGTACGTCAAGGCTGTATATTGTCACCCTGCTTATTTAACTTATATGCAGAGTACATCATGCAAAATGTCAGGTTGAATGAAGCACAAGCTGGAATCAAGATTGCCAGGAGAAATATCAATAACCTCAGATACGCAGATGACACCACCCTTATGGCAGAAAGCAAAGAAGAGTTAAAGAGTCTTTTGATGAAAGTGAAAGAGGAGAGTGAAAAAGTTGACTTAAAACTCAACATTCAGAAAACAAAGATCATGGCATCTGGTCCCATCACTTCATGGCAAAGAGATGGAGAAACAATGGAAACAGTGAGAGACTTTATCTTTGGGGCTCCAAAATCACTGCAGATGGTGACTGCAGCCATGAAAATAAAAGATACTTGCTCCTTAAAAGAAAAGCTATGACCAAGCTAGACAGTATATTAAAAAGGAGAGACATTGCTTTGCCAATGAAAGTCTGTCTAGTCAAAGCTATTGCTTTTCCAATAGTCATATTTGGATGTGAGAGTTAGACTATAAAGAAAGCTGAGCACTAAAGAATTGATGCATTTTAACTGTGGTGTTGGCGAAGACTCTTGAGAGTCCCTTGGACTTCAAGGAGATCCAAACAGTCCATCCTAAAGGAAATTAGTCCTGAATATTCATTGGAAGGACTGATGCTGAAGATGAAACTCCAATGCTTTGGCCACCTGATGCAAAGAGCTAACTCTTTGGAAAAGACCCTGATGCTGGGAAAGATTGAAGGCAGGAGGAGAAAGGGGCAACAGAGGATGAGGTGGTTGAATAGCATCATCGAATCAATGGACATGAGTTTGAGCAAACTCTTGGAGACAGTGAAAGACAGGAAGCCTGGTGTTCTGCGGTCCATGGGGTTGCAAAGAGTAGGACATGACTGAGCGACTGAACAACAATAAATATGAATTATGGACACTTGCAGAGAAACAGTCTCCAAAAGACTCAACAATATTTTTGGCCTTTGAGAGAGAATTATCAAGTAAGACAACTCTGATCATCTTAAATTTATTGGACCTCAAGTTCTGGGTACCTATCTATAAGCCGTCTAGTGGGAACTCCCATCTTAAGAGCTATTTCACACGTCCAAATACCAGGTATTTGTGCCTTTCCACTTAATATCACTCTAGAAACATGTGCAGCTATTTTCCACATCTAGTGGAAAACATTTTCTAGTATGGGAAAATTCAGATTCTTTTTGAAAGAAAGCCTCAGGAACTAGGAGCAATTTAAAATATTCCCATTTCCTTCCATATTTTCATGTTCATTCATTACCATCAAATAGATTGCAAGTAATTTCAAAGTGGTTGATATTTACATTAAATTCAGTGGGTATCCTAATGTATGCAGTTAACAGAGACAAGGTTAGACACACACAACACATATGTGATATATACACACACATATATATAATATATATACATATACAACACATTACAGTTTTAAATGTTCTAGAAACTGATATTAATAATGGTAAATTCATGATATTGTGTATTGTATATGTCTCATATTTTTTTATGTCGAGAATTTTTTCTAAAGAATATTGTCTAAAGCACTTTTAAGTGAAAAAGAAGTTGTATGCCTGAGAGGGATGTATTTTTAAAAAGCTAGTGTCTATATATATAGTTCCTAACCACATTTGCTGATGGATTCAATAAATTAGTCATTACATGTCACCTCTGGTAGGTTATATAGATTAAATGATAATTAAGGATCAATCCCTTTTAACAAACAATTGCATGTTGCAGCTTATCTTTATGATTGCTTTGTGGCATCATATTATGCTACAACTTATATTAGAGGTTGGTTGCACATTTATTTCATATTCATTTTATATATGATTTTGGTTGCACATTTATTTCATATTTATTTTAGATATGAAAGAAATATGCTTGCCTAGAGGACAGCCTCCCGAAGTGAAGCGGTTAATAATAAGAGTTATTACGTGGACGTGAACATGTTTGCTGTGAACATGTTTGCTGCTGTGTTGGAAGAGCACAGGTGTCAGTTACCAAGGATATCCAAAAGCTCTTGGGTAAATTGTTTCATTCACGATATGCAAACACTTTTATAATCGGATGAAGAAATTCAAGTGCAGAGGGCACTTGCAAGAGTCCTGCTACCAAAGGGAACTAGAAAATGAGAATTTGCAGATAAAAATCAAAGATGAAATTGAATTAAGGAAAAGAGGTGAGGCGAAAAGAACCAGGACACAGTCCTTGTACATGTCGATTGTCTTGCAAGTTAATGAATCACTTGCCTACAGTGAATGCTAGGGCTCATGTGATAATGCTTGGGTGTTCCATGAAAAAAGATCACATCACTTGGCTGAAAACCTGATCCTAAACTAAGGCACTCAGACTAAGACGTCCAAAGAACCACTAGTGAAACAAAGTGACATCCCAAACTTTGAAGAGAAATTTATATGCACGTTAGGAATCTCACGCCATGCATACCTTTTCACCAATAACCTTTTCAAAAATTGTACTGAGAAGTATGCTGAAAAGAAATGCTAATAGTAGCTCACTTTCTTTGAACATTAATCACACTGCTTAATTCATATGTAAGACCTGCTTCTATATCTTGGCTAAATAATACATGTTTTTTTTATTCTTACCAGTGATGTCAATGTTTCAGTTTTCTGATTTATTCATTTACTTTGCACTGATATAACACGTACAGTACCACATTTTCTTTTCGAGGTAATTAAGAGTTATAGACTAGTTTCTATGTTAAGTAGAATTCAATAAACATACATATTTTTCCTTGTAAAATAGACAAGTTTTGCTTGCTTAGTCAACATAACAAAAATTTAGCACCTATTGGATCCTTTACAGATTCATCTTCACTTAATCCTTTCAAATTTAAGATGAGTTATTATCTTATTTTACAGTAGAGGAAACAAAATCTGAAAGGTTAATTTTCTTGCCCAAAGGAATGCAGATCTATAATACTTCAAAGGTCAGCCTATTAACATTACATTGCCTCTCAAATATTCTATCATGAGTGTTACAGATGCCATGGATGTTCCCACTGGATTCCTCTTATCTGGCTCCTCCACCCATTCCTGATAACTGCCGGCAGCTGACACTGAAACTCTTCTCAGAAGAACTGTCCTTGACAGGCATGAGTCAACTTGCCCGAACATGTCCTGGTGGTCCTGCATCTACCCTTTGCCTGGGGTAACCTGCAGCTACTTCCTATCCCCTTTGCTCGTGGAGAGAGCAATCTCATTAGTACAAATCATGCTTCTGAAATGTTAGTTGCTCAGTCATATCCATCTCTTTGTAACCCCATGGACTGTAGCCCACCAGGCTCCTCTGTCCATGAAATTCTCCAGGCAAAAATACTGAGGTGAACAGCCATTCCCTTCTCCAGGGGATTTTCATGACCCAAGGATTGAATTTGGGTGTCCCGCATTGCATGTGAATTCTTTTCCATCTGAGCCACCCTGCTTCAAAAATCCCCCGTGAAATCAGATTGAATTTGAAGCCATGTTGACTTATTTAACTTCTATGCAGAGTACATCATGAGAAACGCTGGGCTGGAAGAAGCACAAGTTGGAATCAAGATTGCCGGGAGAAATATCAATAACCTCAGATATGCAGATGACACCACCCTTATGGCAGAAAGTGAAGAGTAACTAAAAAGCCTCTTGATGAAAGTGAAAGTGGAGAGTGAAAAAGTTGGCTTAAAGCTCAACATTCAGAAAACTAAGATCATGGCATCTGGTCCCAACACTTCATGGGAAATAGAGGGGGAAACAGTGGAAACAGCATCAGACTTTATTTTTCTGGGCTCCAAAATCACTACAGATGGTGACTGCAGCCATGAAATTAAAAGACACTTACTCCTTGGAAGGAAGGTTATGACCAACCTAGATAGTATATTGAAAAGCAGAGACATTACTTTGCCAACAAAGGGCCTTCTAGTCAAGGCTATGGTTTTTCCAGTGGTCACGTATAGATGTGAGACTTGGACTATGAAGAAAGCTGAGTGCCGAAGAATTGATGCTTTTGAACTGTGGTGTTGGAGAAGACTCTTGAGAGTCCCTTGGACTGCAAGGAGATCCAACCAGTCCATCCTAAAAGAGATCAGTCCTGGGTGTTCATTGGAAGGACTGATGCTGAAGCTGAAACTCCAATACTTTGGCCACCTCATGCGAAGAGTTGACTCGTTGGAAAAGACCCTGATGCGGGGAGGGATTGGGGGCAGGAAGAGAAGGGGATGACAAAGAATGAGATGGCTGGATGGCATCACCAACTCAATGGACATGGGTTTGGGTGAACTCTGGGACTTGGTGATGGACAAGGAGGCCTGGCGTGCTGCAGTTCATGGGGTCGCAAAGAGTCAGACACTACTGAGTGACTGAACTGAACTGAACTGATAACTAGCTTTTTCCTCTATCCTGGCTTCCTCCCCTCATTCGCTTACAAGCTTTTCCTGAGAACCTTACCTCACATAGGAACCCCCTTTTGAAGTTTCGCCGGTAGGAAACCTGACCTGAGACAGCTGGTGGCAGGGATGTCTCTAGAGCAGACTGTGAAGATAGAATTTTAAAGTTGAGTTTCTTAGTTGTCCCAGTGAGGGCCCCAGCCCTGGTCACCAGTGGTGTATGCAGTGTGATGAAGCAGGTGCTGAGAATTACACCGTGGTGTTCTAGGACAGGACTAGTTGCAGATGTACTAGCTTCTTTAGTGTCTTTGGCATTTGATAGATCCAGGGAAAAAGTAACTTTAAAATTAGTGTACAATTGAGTGGGTATGGCTGAGAGCTACTAATTTATTAGGGAGAAATGACAGGTTCCAATCAGTCAATCAACAGTTTAAAGCAAAATCTGGGAATCAGAGTGCCCCCTTGGCAGGGTTTAAAGAGACTGTCACCTAGTGCTGTTTGAGGCCTAATTAATTATAGGAATTAACTGCAAAAGTAAGAGAACATCAGAGAAAGCTGAATTTTCACCTTGGCAATGCTCACATACCAAAGTTAGGACTTACTGGGAAAAGACTGGCACCTTAAGATTTGAGATATGGATATCTGTACAGTTGCAATGAAGAAGCACACAACTTTAGGCTACCCTGAGTTTTATGAGCTAGCATACCCCACCTCCACTTGACAGAAGTATCTAGAGCATCTCCCAGGCCTCCGAACCGTGAGAGGGCCTCAGAGCAGCTGTCTCACAGGACGGCACTTGCCATCTTCAATGTTGCGCCTCTTATTCTGTCCGCCAGACCAGCGGTGGGGGTCAAACCTCCTGAGGGTCAAATGGATTGTTGATAAACTGCTGAGCCCACTATGGGAGGGAGTGATTTTCTGATAAAGGATTATAGGATATAACTAGTTCTCCAGGAGCTTGGCCTAGAAATGTATCCTAGAGTGCTGAATAGAATATTAAACTAGTTAGAAGAACTTCTGTCAGAAATAGGTCACTCTCCCGTGACTCTGGATTTAATTGCCTGACATGGCCCTTAGAGGCATTTTAATAACTAGAATCTCTACTCAAAGATCAGAGATGCCGATGGCCTATATTACATGCAGAAATGATTTCAGAATTGTGGAACAAAGAATGAAAAGTCTCAGAAAAGTGGGGGTGCAAGAGTGAATCCATTACGTAAGAATGAAAGACCCCACATCTGACACTGTTCTCAGGAGCATCCAGAAGACATTCTGTTTATCAGGACAGCAAGGAATGCCTTCATAAGGGAGGCACCCGTGCTTTGGGGAATTCTGTATTGTAGAGATAAAGTTTCAGAACTGGTCTCCCTGCTATTAATGGAGGCAACAACTTTCCAGAATATCAGAGAGCATATGACATCACTTAACTGTCAGAGACAATGTCAGAGTAACTACCATTATAGACAATCTGATCTTAATGAGAACCAGGGCTGGACCTGACTCACAGATCTATGGAGGTGGCTCAAAGTGTTAGTCACTCAGTCGTGTCTGACTCTTTGTGACCCCATGGACTATACCCTGCCAGGCTCCTCTGTCCATGGGATTTCTCAGGCAAGAATACAGGAGTGGGTTGCCATTTCCTTCTCCAGGGGATCTTCCCTATCCAGGGATCGAACTTGGGTCTCCTGCATTGTAGACGGGTTCTTTACAATCTGAGCCTCCATGGAGATGACTCATACAGCATGATCCTAGAGGAAGGATGGATGAGCGGTCACCAAAAATATTGCTTAATATATAATCAACAGAGATCAAGAATGAATCAACAGAAGGTTGATCAGCTTATCCTATAGAAAAGCAGTCCACTGTCCAGTTCTCAAGCCTGAACTAGTTCTCAGACCACAACTGCATTGACTGAAAGGGAGGCCAGATGTCTTTGAAGAATGGGACCAAAGAGGTCCCATAACCAAGGAAATATGCCTTGGATTAAGGAGAATACTTATATTTTTCAAGGGCAGGTGGATATAGGATTTGAGCTGCAAGTGATAAGTTCAGAAAATAAATGGAGTCCTAGCCAAGGTTTATCTCACAGTTTTTTACTGTGTCCATGGGTCCACTTAGTGGTCATTCTCAAACCCTGAATGTGTTTTTTAAGTGAACACACTTAGCAGCTCTCAAAACTTTCACACTGACTCCTTACCTAGTGGTATAAGGATTATTGTTTTAGGAAAAGACAAGTGGAAGCTCCTGAAACAGACCAAGTCAGTAAATAAAAAAGAAATACATAGTAAATCCTGAAATTAGTTAAAGAGTTTAATTTTACCCTCTGAGATGAAGGGGTAGTGGTTCTCATCATATCTCATTTCATCAGTCTGCCCCACACAGATATAAAAATAAAAAATTGAAGAGATAGATAATGTTGAATAAAAATAGATGGCTAAAAACTCAGCTTCATGGCAGCCTTAAAGCAGCTGACATGGTAGATGTGATATCTTTACTAGAATGCATTCATATTGCCCTGCTATGAGGTGTGGAGCTATTCATCCAGCAAATGCATTCTTTTCCATATCCATTAGGAAGAGAAGAAAATGTTACTTTCACATGTGATGTATAACATATACATTCTATGGCTGCTGTATGCAAGGGCTAATTTAAGTTTCTGTCACACAATAGTGCCAAAGGACACGAATTATCTGGATGCTGCACGGACCATCAGATTGGCCCATCATATCAATGGCATCATGTGAATCATACTTGATGAGCAAGAAGAGGCATGCTCTCTGGATGCCTGATCAGATAAATTCTCCAGAAGACAGGAGATAGCTGCTAAATCAGTAAAGATTTCAGGAGTTTCCTGGTCTGGGGCATGCCGAGATAACTCTTCTAAAAGAAACAGGAGCCCCCAGCGTGAGCTCTCCTGGAGGTTGCCATTTTGGCACCAAGACCTGGCCCCACCCTCTAGCCTGCAGGCTCTAGTGCTGGGACGCCTCAAGTCAAACAACCAAGAGGATGGGAACACAGCCGCACCCATCAACAGACAAGCAGCCTAAGGTCATCCTGAGCCCATGGTCACCTCTAGATATGCCCCTTGGCATGTCCCTCACAAGAGGGACAAGATCCTGCTCCATGCACCAATAAGCAGGGACCAGTCCCTCCCATCAGTAAGACTGCATAACCCAAGATCTCCAGGATCAAGGGCCAGACACCAGAAAAAAGAAGAACTTTAACCTTGCAGAACAGAGGCTACAAACACAGAAACTTAGACCAAACAAAACAGCAGAGAAATATGTTCTATATGAAGAGACAAAATCTCATCTTAGAAAAACAGCTAGATGAAGAGAGAGAGCCCAAGAAAATATTGAGGCAATAATAACCAAAAATCCCCTAATATGGGAAAGGAAACACTCATTCAAGTCCAGGAAGTGCAGGGTCCAATATCGAATAAATATAAAGAGGAACATGTGAAGACATTGTAAAAAACACAAACACAAGGAAGCTAAATTTGTTACTAAACAACCAATGAATCACTGAAGAAATGAAAGAGGAAATAAAAAATACAAAAATGAATATAACATAATCCAAAACCTATGAGATACAGCAAAAGCATTTCTAAGTAGGAAGCAATCTAGAATAAATGGACATATTCTTAGACTGAGTCTTCCAAGACTGAACAAGAAAGAAATAGAAAATATTAACAGATGAATCACAAGTACTGAAATTGAAACTGTGATTTAAAAACTTTCAACAAACAAAAGTCCAGAACCAGGGGGCTTCACAGACAAATTTTATCAACCATTTAGAGAAGAGTTAATACTGATTTTTCTGAAACTCTTCCAAAAAATTGCAAAGGAAGCAACACTCCCAAGCTCATTCTATGAAGCCATTGTCACTCTGGTACCAAAACCAGACAAAGACACCACACAAAAAAGAAAATTACAGACCCATATCACTAATGGACATAGACACAAACATATTCAATAGTATACTAGCAACCTGAATACAATACATTAAAAGGGTCTTATAATATGGTCAAGTGGGATTTGCTCCAAGACTGCAAGAATTTTTCAATAGCCACAAATCAATCAGTGTGATACCCCATATTAACAAATTGAATAATAAAAATCATATCATTATCTCAATATGTGAAGAAAAAGCTTTTGAGAAAAATTCAACCTTCACTTCTGATAGAAACTCTCCAGAAAGTGGACATAGAGCAAATAGGTGCTCGTTGAGCTTAGTTGCTCAGTCATGTCCAACTCTGTGACTCCATGAACTGTAGCCTGACCGGCTCCTCTGTCCATGGGGATTCTCCAGACAAGAATACTGGAGTGGGTTGCCATGCCCTCCTCCAGGGGAATCTTCCCAACCAAGGGATAAAACCCAGGTCTCCCACATTGCAGGTGAATTCTTTACCTTCTGAACCACGAGTGAATTCATCATAATAAAGTCCATATATGACAAACCCACTGCAAAGATCATTCTAAATAGTGAAAAACTGAGAGCATTCCCTCTAAGATTAGGAATAAGAGAAGCATACCCACTCTCACCACTTTTATTCAATGTAGTTTTGAAAGTGCCAGCTACAGCAATCAGAGAAGAAATAGAAATAAAAGAAAGAAATTCAAATTGGGAAAGAAGTAACTGGTACTGTCTGCAGATGACATGATAATATACATAAAATATCCTAAAGATGCTACCAGAAAACTCCCTGAGCTCATCAATTAATTTGGCAGAGTTGCAGAATACAAATGAATGCACAGAAATCTCTTGTACACTAACAACAAAATATCAGAAAGAGAAATCAAACAATCTTACTTATCATTCACACCAAAGGAATTAAATACAGGCAATGGCACCCCACTCCAGTACTCTTGCCTGGAAAATCCCATGGATGGAGGAGCCTGGTGGGCTGCAGTCCATGGGGTCGCTAAGAGTCGGACATGACTGAGCGACTTCACTTTCCCTTTTCACTTTCATGCATTGGAGAAGGAAATGGCAACCCACTCCAGTGTTCTTGCCTGGAGAATCCCAGGGACGGGGGAGCCTGGTGGGCTGCCATCTATGGGGTTGCACAGAGAAGGACACGACTGAAGCGACTTAGCAGCAAGGAGACAAAAGACCTATACTCTGAAAACTGTAAGATGCAAATGACATAAACGGATGGAAAGATACAGCATGTTCTCAGACTGGAAGAATCGATATTGTAAAAATAAATATACTACCCAAGGCAATGTACACATTCAATGCAATCCCTATCAAATTACCAGTGGCATTTTCATAGACCTAGCACAAAATTTTTCAATATGTATGAAACACAAAAGACCCCAAATAGCCAAAGAAATCCTGAGAAAGAAAAATGGAGGTGGAGGAATCAAGCACCTTGTCTTCAGACTGTATTACAGAGCTATGGTCATCAAAACAGTATGATATACTGGCACAAAAATAGAAATATTGATCAATGAAACAGAGTAGAAAGTCCAGAGATAAACCCACACACCTGTTCAGTTATTATATGACAAAGGAGACAAGGATATACAATGGAGGAAAGATAGTCTCTTTAATAAGTGCTACTGGGAAAATTGGACAGCTAATTGTAAAAGAATAAAATTAGAACATTTTCTAACACCAAACACAAAAAAATCAATTCAAAATAGATTAAAGACCAAAATGTAAGACTGGGTACTGTAAAACTTCCAAAGGAAAATATAGACACAACACTGAATATAAATCAAAGCAAGATCTAGAGTAATGAAAACAAAAACAAAATTTAAAAAAAAAGGACCTAATTAATCTTAAAACTTTTCACAGCAAAGGAAACCATAGAAAAATGGAAAGACAACCTATAGAATGAGAAAAATATTTGCAAATGAGGCAACCAACAGGGGTTCAATCTCCAAAATCTAAATAATTTATGCAGCTCAATATCAAAAAAAGCAAACAACATAATCGAAAAATGGGCAGAAGATCTAAATAGACTTTTCTCCAAAGAAGACATACAGATGACCAAAGTACATAAAAAGACAGTCAATATCACAAATTATTAGAGAACTTCAAATCAAAACTATAAGAGGTATCACCTCACACTGGTCAGAATGACCATCATCAAAAAATCTACACACAATAAATGCTAGAGAAGGTGTGGAGAAAAGTGAACCCTCCTACACTGTAGGTGGGAATTTAAATTGGTGCAGCCACTATGGAGAACAGTATAGAAATTCCTTGGGCTTCCCAGGTGGTCTTAGTGGTAAAGAACCTGCCTGCCAATGCAGAAGATGTAAGAGATGCAGGTTTGATCCCGAGGTCAGGAAAATCCCCTGGAGAAGGGCTTGGCAGCCTACTTCAGTATTCTGGAAACTGGCAGACCACAGTCCAGAGGGTCACAAAGAGTCAGACACAGAGACTTAGCACACATGCCTGCACATAGAAGTTCTTTTAAAAAATAAAAATAGAACTGCCATATAAAAGAATGAAATAATGACTTTTGCAGCAACAAGGACGTACCTAGATAGTATCATTTTAATTGCAGTAAAGTCAGAGAAATACAAATGTTATATGATATCACTTACATGTGCAATTAAAAAAATGAAACAAACAGTAATCCCCTGGTGGTCCTGCAGTTAGGACTCTGCTTTCACCGCTAGGGCCCAGGTTCAATCTTTGGTCAAGGAACTAAGATCCTACAAACCTCATGACAGGGTCAAAAATAAGGGAAATAATTTTAAAATATTTTTAAATGATACAAATTAGCTTATTTACAAAACAAAAACAGATTGCAGACTTCAAAGCAAACTATGGTACCAAAAGGAAATAGGGGAAGGAAGAAGGGGTAAATTAAACATGTGAGATTAACACATATATACTACATGTCCTGGAGAAGGAAATGGCAACCCACTCCAGTATCATTGCCTGGAAAATCTCATGGACAGAGGAGCCTGGTGAGCTGCAGTCCATGGGGTCGCAAAGAGTCGGGCACAACTGAGCGACTAACACTTAACACTTACATGTAAAATAGATAATCAATAAGGACCCACTGTATAGCACAAGGAACTCTACTCAGTATTCTGCAATAACCTATATAGGAAAAGACTCTGTAAAAGAAAGGATGTATGTATATGTATAACAAATCACTTTGCAGTACACATGAAACTAACACATTTTAAATCAACTATATTCCTGCATAAAATAAAAACTAAATTATAAAAAATGATAGGTGGAGAGAAGAATGTCAGATAACATGAAAGGGTAGTATTTCAACCAATAAACAATATTTGTATTCTTCTAGGAAAAAAATCCATGTAGAATCTCTGGTAAGCACGCAGGACTCAAAGGGCGATACCTAACATTGTAAAGCAAGTGCGTGCCTGCCACAAAGAACTGGGCACGTTTTCAGAGCGCTGGTTACTGTACCGTAGCCCCACTCAGGGGTGGCCCTAAAGACGGCGGTGCGGAGAAATTCTCCCAAAGGGCAGAGCTTCAGACAGCGTTAGGTCATCCACTCTTTTTGTGTGAAGAGAAAAGCGGATAAAAATATAAACAGATTCATGAGCAGTGACAAATGATTTAGCTGTTTGGTCACAAGGCTGGAAGAAGCAAAACTGGAATATCGTGGACAAAGGAGGTCTGGGATGAGGCATATTGTAAACCATCTCCAGGGCAGCTTTGTTCTTTTCTATTAACATTTGTCTTCAAGCCTATCTAGCTCAGGCTTCTGTACAGAATAAACTCTGACATGTTTTCTACCCAGTTCAGGGACACTAGCACAGCTCATATTATAATAAGATTTATGTGAGTTGAATTATGCAAATATTTTACTGTGTAGATATTAACGAATTAAGATATTAAGAATCTGCAGGCAACTCTCCAAGTCCTCCTGCACATTTCCTAACCACATTTCCTAACCACAGGGTGCCAGATATACTTCACACACAAGTGTTACCTCTCAGACCCTGTGCATAAATATACTGAAGTTAAAGATCAGCCGAAGTGATTCTCTGTCACTGTGGGCCTATGTGAACTGTCCTTCGAGGTCTATTAGAAGTAACCCTAGGGGTTGGAAGTATCACTCCCTACTGCTCAATATACTTCGAATCTTATCTCAGCTTTTGTTTATTTTCCCTTCAACGGAAAACAAGATCAAATACCATCTTCATAAATTCCAGATTTTGTAGCAATTAAGTCTAGCTGATTATATACTTAGACAAGCTGAATACCTGAACTCTTTCAGTCTGTTAAAAACAATAATATACAAGTGGAAAAAAGTGGAGGATAAAGTAAAGCAACCTTTTCCAGCTGTACAGAAAACTTGTATCAAATGCTTCTTTTTGTTGTTGTTATGGATAAAGACATGCATTTGTCGCTGTAGAAGCCATAAAACTGTGGCTGGCATTCACATCAGGAGATTAAAGGCAATGAAACACAAGAAAAGTAGTTATTTCATTGAAACCAAAGCAAGTTATAAAACATCCTAACACAAACGAAGAAAGTCACTATTATCATAAATACAGTAATAGATTACAGGTAAGCAAAAGGCAAGTAGTCTCATATATATGAAGAGGTTACCAACATTGCAAATGTATCAAGCAGATTAACAAAATAAAAATGATCCCGAACCTTGATTGAGGACTGTCTTAGTGTTCACACAGCAAAAGCTCCTAACTTTTCCTCTCCTACACTCTCCAATGTTCCTTTAATTCATGAAAAATTTGGATAGTAAGTTACCAAGAGTATTGATTCTTAAGAAGTATGTGTCAGAATCATCTGCAAGCTTTTAAAAAGTACACAAACACCAATAGCCAGACTCACTAATTCATAATATCTCATATTGGACCTAGTCATTTGAGTAATTTTTAAAAGCCTTACAAGAATCCATTCACAATATATAAAAAGTCAAAGTGTACGTCACTCAGTCGTGTCCACCTCTTTGGGACCCCATGGACTGTAGCCCACCAGGCTCCTCTGTCCATGGAATTCTGCAGACAAGAATACTGGAATGGGTTGCCATTCTCTTCTCCAGGAGATCTTCTTAACCCAGGGATTAAACCTGGGTCTCCTGCATTGCAGGCAGACTCTTTGCCATCTGAGCCACCAGGGAAATCCCAAATTATCACATTGTATATTTTAAATACACTACAATTTTTGTTAATTGTACCTTGATAAAGTTGGGGGGGGGGGAAACACCCCAAGTGATTCTGCTATATACCCCTACCTGGAAATTACCATTTGAACAACTTTAAAGTTGTCCACCCAACTTTGACCTCAAAGCCCTATTTTTTTATAGAATACAAGACATTTTAAGAAACATCTTGTTTGAAAGCATAGCTTAAAAGTTTACTTTAGGTATATTCAATACACTTTTAAAAGTAGTTTGAAGACTAAGCAGGGAGTTTAAAAACCACATATATGATATAACATTTGTGAGCAAATATGATTGAGATGTCAATTTATCCCAAGCCTCTTAGAATACAGCTGTGAACAGCCTGTACACAAGATTATTATGTCACTAATAGAAAGAAGAGGGTTCCTTTATCAATTTAAAAGTATTTAAGAGTATGTATTATTCCTATTTGGTTATATGAACATGATGACATGATTTCACCTCTAAAGGAAACACATAACTAGAGGAATAAGTAGGTATTCTATTTAAAGAGATACATAGATAGGTAGCAAAGAAATGAACAGATAGCAGGGATATGAAGGGCGTTTCAGTTGCTCAGGGCTTGTGGGTGTGCTGCAGAGCACAGGCTGGAGCAAGCTGTTCTTAGAAGTCTGGGTCTTCCCAGGAGGTCAGCTCCAAGTCAAGTAATGCCAGTGCTGCAGTGCTGAAGGGTGGCTAAAAGGAATGCCCCAGCAAGATAAATCCTTGAGATATAGTCATTCATCAAATATTAATTGTATATTCACCAGTCCATCCTAAAGGAAATCAGTGCTGAATATTCATTGGAAGGACTGATGCCGAAGCTGAAACTCCAATACTCTGGCCACCTGACTGCAAAAGAGCCTGATGCTGGGAAAGACTGAAGGTGGGAGGAGAAGGGGATGACAGAGGATGAGATGGTAGGATGGCATCACCAACTTGATGAATATGAGTTTGAGTGAACTGTGGGAGTTGGTGATGGACAGGGAGGCCCAGCGTGCTGCAGTCCATGGGGTTGCAAAGAGTCGGACACGACTGAGCAACTGAACTGAACTGATTCACCAGATACTAAATTAGGTAATAGGGCTACTAGGATATATAATACATATTGATATGATTTCTACCATCCTGAAGCTTGTATTTTTACAAATAAAACAATTTCAAACTAGGGTATTAGTGCTATTTAAAAAAAAAAAAAAGCAAGCAACCCAGATGCTGAGATAGAGAATAATGGACATGGGCGATGATAACTTTAGAAGAGTAGTTGCAAACAGGCTCTCTGAAGATGAAATACTTTAGCCGGGAGCATGACAGGCAAAGAGATCAGGGATGGACAGCATCCTCCAGTGTGAATGAGCCTTCTATACATAAGGAAGAGAAATGAATATTGCTAGAAACTAGAGCACAAGGAAGGTTGGCAGGAAATGAAGGGAAGGAGGCAGCAGAGAGGTAACAGACCTTCTGGTAAGCCACGGTTAGGAGATGTCCTCTAAGTACACCAGAACTCAGATTTGGGGGATGAAACCAAGAGTATCCTTTTGTACATACCGTTTTTGCGATATCAGCAAAATATACAATAAATGCATAAGAATAGGAACCTCTCAGGATACAGAACATTTATCTTCAGAGTATGGTGTAAGATAATAAAAACCAGCAACACATCCAGTGAAGCTGGAGAAAGAAACAGTTCAGTGTGGTTTTTCGTTCTTGTCCCAGAAGCTGGAAGGAAGGAAGGAAGGGAAAGAGGGGGGAGAGCCACACGTGGAATCAGAATGAAAATATTGCGAAGTTCAAGATGGCCTTTACACATCAGAAAAAAACTAACAGCTGCTATTTGGTTATAACCTAGATATGTTTTTCTGTAGGAACATCTACCGTTTGTCTCAGATTTGAACAGCAGAATGAAGCGTTACATTTGACTCTCACGTAGAGCGTGACAAGGGAACGCCAGAGGGAGAGCTGCTCCTGCTGTTGCTGGCATTACAGGGTGATGAGCCGCCGAGTGTAGCTGCGTGACAAAACGAAGAAACTGCCGAGCTGGCAGAATAAGATGCACGCTGACAATGACTCCTGCTGGGAAGATACTGGGACTTCATTCGAGGGGACTTAGCTTCGTGAGGTTTAGCGCTGGCACCCAGAACGTGTGACCAGAAATTTTATTGTCCATGTCCAAGACCTAACCTTAAAAAGGTCAGTTTAAATGCAGAGTCTTTAAGGATGAAGACCTCGCATCCACACTCATCACCGGGGAGGTGGCCACGCTTTTGTCCTGTGGGGAAGATGCTGCAGATTGAAGGAGGGCTTGTCCCTTAAAGGACTGAACGTGATGTGACGGTCCCACTGAGTCTGACTTCCAAGATACTGAAGAAAGCACATCAGGGTTCTGACTGATAATATGTTTTCTTCACTTGCCTCTATGGGTTCCATATTTTCCTCTTCCCTTTTTGTGTTTTGAGTTCTCAAATTACTGTGTTTTTTTGTTTTTTTTATGTTGTGAGTTCATCACCGGATTAAAGGTGTCATTTTTGCTCTCATTTTTCTCTTTAACATGTATGTTCTAATTAAATGCTTAACAACCTCTTATGGTATAAAAAGTTACCATTTCTGATTATGCTCATCTATTCGTAGTGTTATTCAAACTTTTGTGTACATTTGTCTTTTTGTTTTGGCAGGAAAACTCCTGTAAACATTTTCATACGGCAGGTCTAGTGGTGATAAGTGCCCTGCCTTTGGTTTGTCTGGGAAAATGTTTCTCCTTCATATTTGAATGATAACACTGCTGGGTAGAGTTTTCTTGGACGACAGCTTTTATCTTTCAGTACTTTTTGGATGGCATTCAGCTTTTTCCTGGTCCTTAGAATTTCTGCAGAGAAATCTGACTGCCTCACAGAGATTCCTTTGTAGGTCACTGTCTTTTTTCCCTGCTACTTTTAAATTTTATATTATTGACTTTTGACAGTTTTAATATAGTGTTTCTTAGAGAAGGTCTTTTTGCTTTGAGATAATTAGGAGTTCTTTTAGCTTCATAAACTTCAACATCCAGTTACTTTCCCAAGTTTGGGAAGTTCTGACTTTTATTTCTTTAAATAAACTCTCTGCTCCCTTCTCTCTTCTCTTCTTCCGGGATACTCATTATACTTATATTTCCTTACCTGATGGGATAGAATATTTCTTATATAATTTATTCATTTCTTAAAATCTTAGTTCTCTTTCCTTCTCTACCTGAATAATTTCTAGATTTATATCTTCAAGCTTGCTAATTCTCTCTTTCATATAGTCTGCTGTAATTTGATGCTTTCTATTGCATTTTTCATCTTATTTATTGAGTTTTTCAGTTCAAGAATTTCTATTTGTTTAGAGTTTCAATCTCTTTGGTAAAGTATGCCTTCTGTTTCTTAGTTCATTGAATTGCCTTTTTAAATTTTCTCTTTTTTAATTGTTTTTTAATTGAAGTATAGTTGATGTACCATCTTGAGTGTTCTTGTAGCTCATTGAGTTTCTTCATGTTAGCTATGCTGATTTCTTTATCAGATTGCAAACTTCCATAACTCAAAGTTTGGTTCTTGGGGAATAGTGTTTGATGTGTGTGTGAGAGAAAGAGAAAGATACCATGTTGCCACATTTTCATCACAGTGCTTGATGAGTTTCCACTGCTGGCACATTTGTAATAGTGAACAACTTTCTTATTTGGGTAAAACTTTTTTTTTTTTTTTTTTAAAGTTTGATTCTCACGCTTCAACAGGTGCTGTTAGAGGCCTTTCTTTTCTTCTTCAGTAGGTGGCGCTATAGCACAAATATTGCCTCTGTCTATATTTGCGAGCCTGCAGTCTCTCCTCCACCACCTCTGCCAGGCACCTTCTTGGTGGTTGTGCCTCTGGGATCACTGACGTCCCTGCGGTCGGTGTCGCTGCTGCCAATGGTGTTGCTGATGTGGGCACCAGGATGGTGGGCACCTCTGCAGCACCCAGAGCTGTCTGTGTCCCAGGCACTGCCATTGCGTTTTAGAGAGGAGGAGCTCCGGGGAGGCCGTTAGGATTGTTGGGCATCTCTGCCGTTCTGGAGTTGTCAGGCTTATAGATGTTACTGTTGAGGGCAGGGGCTAGGGTCCCCCGAGTGTCAAGGGCCTGCCAAAACTGGATCACAGTTCCCCCTGCCATTGTTCCCCAATTCCCTGTGCCTGCAGGCACCACTGCAACCAGTAGGCTGGAGTCATTTATTCCACATTTTCTGCTGCTACTGTGTCCTCTGGGGCTGTCTCACCATGGGTCTGAGCTCATGGGTACCACCACTGGCATTCCCCTGTTCCTCCTCCTCTCTGGGTTCAGTTCCACCACCTTCAGACATACAGATGTGCAGATCTACCCAGCATCCTGGTGCTTGGTGCAGAGGAACCTGTACTGAGTTATGAGTATTTTCACTTGTTGTAGATTACAGGGGAGACGGTAAGGGAGCTTCTTACCCTGCCACCAGGCTGATGTCACAATACTACTTGTTTTTAATTCTAGACTTTTAATTTAGTTCATTTTTACACTTTCTCTGTTTGGATTCTCCATCTGTTAATTCATTATGATTCTGTTTTGCTTTTTGTTTTTGAACATAATAATTGCTTGAAAGTTGTTGTCTATTGTTTCCAACATCTGTATCGTCTTAGAGTTTCTATTCATTGATACTTTTATTGAGTACCTTTTTCCTGCTACTTTATGCCTAGCAATATTTTATTGTGTGCTTGGCATTGTGCTGTGTACATTGTACATACTCTGGGATTTACTTTTCTCTGAATGGTATTGAGGTTTTGCTCTAACAGGTAGTCAGATTCAAATTGCAAAAATCTATCTCCAGCAATAGGCAGAAGCTGAAATTTCTGTTCATTTCTTTCTTATAGCTACTGATTTTAGAGGAACTGGAACCTTCCTTACATGCGTAGTTCAGTGGGAAAACAAAGCCTTTGGTAGAGTTACGACATAGACTTTAAGACTCACCAACTCTAGTTTTCCACTTACATTTTCCAGCTACTTTGCCAGCTCTGCACTCTAGTCTCTGACAATGTAAGCCTTTAAGACTTGGATTTCTGCTGTCCTGACCTCAGATCAAGAATTCCATCAGGACAAAAAAAAGTTGCAAATACACAAATATCATCTGATATTGTTTTCATTTTCAAAGGTCAAATTCCCTCCAGTTTCTGCCTGTTTTTTTCCAGCTTTTTCAAACAGATGTTTTCTTTTAAAAATCTTAAAATAATTTATCAAGATACTGTTATCTGCATATTGGTAATAATGACAAAGCTTCTCCAGTACCAAAAGCCATAGCTTCAACTCTAAAGAAACTGCTTTTGTTAACATCGCCAATAGCCCCACACTATTAGATCTAATGGTCAACTCTCAGTCTTCAACTTAACCCAAACTTTCAGCAGAATTTTACATGTCCTCCTCCTGGAACCACTTTTGTTACTTGCCTTCCAGGAATACATATTTTTTCCTGTTTTCCTCCTAACTAATTGGCTTTTTCTTCTTAAATGGTTTTCCTGGTTCTTCATCTTCTTCCAGACCTCTTAACTTTACAAGTATGTGTCAATTTTGCAACTTCCATTTTATGTCCACAGACATTTCCTTGGTGATGTCATCCAGTCTAGTGGCTTTACAAAACGACCAAATGTATAGCTATTCTCCCTGAATCCAGACATCCATATTTAACTACTCGCTTACTATCTCCACGTGAAAGATCTTCCTTAGATATTCTATTTTCTCACTTTCACATTCAAATATCAGAGAACATTAAACGCTCAACCATCAAAACATATTCAAGAGTGTGTCTACTGATTGCCTCTGAAATTGGTTAAACCTACCCTGGTTATTGTGGCTTAGTCTGACGTTGCAACTGCCTCCTGATTCATCAACTTCTGCCCTTGCTATCCCACTATTTTTCTCAAGTCAGTAGCTAAGTTATTCCTTTAAAATATGAAACAGATACTATTATGTCTCTGCCAAAGATTATTTTTTAAAGTATAAAATGGAAATAGCATTTCTCTGTTCAAGAATTTGTACCTCATTTATAGTAAAAGCCAAAGTCGTCACAATACGCAATAGTCCTTTACCATCTGGGCCCTCTCTGAGTGCTTCAAGTTCCTTCCTATCTGCTTAGTATGTGGCTGCCATTCTGGATTATTTTTTCTAAAAATGGAGTCCCTTAACTTTGCCTTATATTTTAAATGTGCTTTTCCCCAACAGATAGTCTTGTTTCAGGTTGTCTTCTCCCACTGTAATGTAAGCATGAGGTTAATAATTTTTACTGTTTGTTTATTTTTATGTTCTTAGAACCCAGAATTGTGCCTAACACAAGTTTGGTAATGAATAGTTGTTCAATGAATAACTAAGTGAATGAAGCAAATCCTATCTGATTTCTCTCTGACCTTTGAAAACAGTCCAAAATCCTAATATGCTTTATACTCTTGGGCATAATATTATTGCTATATACCTTCCAAAAGCTCCATGTCTCTGAAGTGGTCTTTCTCCCCACTAGATAATGTACAGTCATGTTTTAAGTTTCATTTTTCAAAAAGTTTTCTCTTACTTTTTTAGAACCATCTTACTCCAGACTGGGTTAGTTTTCAGAATACCTATTATTCACTGTAGTGTTTGTCTATTCAACTGAAGCTTAAAACTCTTAAGTTGTTCATAGCAAGATCACCATCACCTCTCTTCTGTGAACTATTTTATTCCAAATAGTTGGTGAAATACAGGCTGGGCTTAGTTGCTCAGTCGTGTCAGACTCTTTGCAACCCTGTGGACTGTAGTCCGCCAGGATCCTCTGTCCATGGGGATTCTCCAGGCAAGAATAGAGTGGGTTGCCATGCCCTCCTCCAGGGGACCATCCCAACCCAGGGACTGAACCCATGTCTCCAGCATTGCAAGCAGATTCTTTACCATCTGAGCCACCAGGGAAGCCCATGGTCAAATATAATATTTGTCAAAAATAAAGCTTGAAAGCTATCATAATTGTTAACCTGAAGTTTCTAGAAGTGAGTAAACTAAGGCTTGGAACTTCCCAGGTGGAGTTAGTGGTAAAGAAGCTCTCTGTCAATGCAGGTTAGACATAAGAGACTTGGCTTTAATCCCTGGGTAGGGGGGAATCCCCTGGAGGAGGGCGGGCTCAGGCAGCCCACTCCAGTATTCTTGCCTGGAGAATCCCATGGGCAGAGGAGTATAGTGGCCTATGGTTCATAGGGTCACAAAGAGTTGAACAGAACTGAAGAAACTTAGCACAGTACAGAAAACTAAGGCTTGCTTATGGCTATAAAACCATGATGTGAATGAACTAGTATCTGAACCCAAGTCTCTCTAACTCCATACTCTTTCTACATAACCTATTCATGAGTTTTATAATTTTCTTATGAGTGTTAAAATAACAATTTATCATAATGTGTTACACCTTTGTTTCCAGTATAAGTTATTGATCATCCCTGGGAATTTTTCATTGATGAAATGAGTTTTATCCCTATAGTAATAGGCAAAGGGTGGCATAACTATGTTGTATTCATCTTTAGACATACATATTTATGTATCATCAATATTCAAGCCACTTAAAATACTTTACAAGCTTTGTGTGTCACAACACGGTCAAAATTATGATGACTCTAGTGGAATTTGACAGACCGTGAAGTTAATTTACCTGCTAAGGTGTCAAGAGTGCAAATCTCTCTAGTTGCTGATCATCGCAGTAAACTAAAAAGCACCTGAGGCAACAGGGAGGAAAGTTTGTGGCAAAGCATAATCAACCGCCAGTTAATCTAATCAAATTTGTAGTCACATGTATTGCACTAAAATGCTCCCCAAAAAGCTCAACATGATGTAAGCTAATGAAGAATTAAGTCAAAAATCATAGTTAAAATGTTATTCTTCTCATACATCAAAGCAGAACACTGCTTCCTGCCCCACTATGAAGACTGTAATTATTTTTAATGGTCTCTAGAGACAGAGCCTGTGCTTGTCAAGTGAAGAAATATAAATGCTTTTCTTGGTACACATTGAAGTGTTTTACATGAAAAGACAGCAGTCTTTGGAATCAGACACTCTTGGGTTTGAATCAACTTCATCATGTGGGAGGTCTGTGATCTCATGTGTTGCATAAACTGTGAACCTCAGTTTCTTCTTTTGCAAATTATGAAAAATATTTTCTCCTCACTCATTTTTAGATCCAACTAAAAAGTCACGAGTTAGTTTAAACAATAGAAGTATAGAATTAAGAGGAAAAAATTACATGATATCAAAATCAGAATTGAAATGGAAAAGCAAAATGAAGCTCATGTGCACAAGGTTCATTGCATAAGAAAATAAAAGAAAACACAACACTTTCCTTCATCCCTGAAAAGCTCAACATAACCTGTAAACTTTTCCCCTCACTAAAAGTGAACTGCTCATGCTCAGGAAGTGCTCTGGAAAGAATAATGTCAAATGAAAGACATGTGATTAAGGGAGCTATGCCTACGTCCTGGTATACCTTGATCTTCCCCTTCTTCTTACCTTAATTTCTACTTCATCCACTGCTTCTTGCACTGTTCTTTGACACTTACATTTGCTTTCACTCAAATTTCCTTGTAATATATTTTTACCACTATGCACAGCTTTGTAAACTAAAGGTTTATAAAGGGAAGAGTAAGGGGAAAAAAGTAGAATCAGAAGAAGCAAAGCCCCCGCCTTGACTCCACTTTCTGGCCTGTGATCTGTAACTCAGAGTCTAATTGATTGTGCTGGAAGTAAGATGCATGGTTTTCCCGTTCTCTTTCCATTCTAGACAGCAGGAAACTCGTAGAAGGAAAGGGATCTGTTGCACATTCGTAGCTCTGCTGAGTTCTTTCTCAGATTCTTCTGATTTAATCATAATTTTCACATTAAAAGTAGACTTTTACGTTAGAAATTCCCAATGCCCCTGCAATGGGCAGAACTGTGTGATCCGAAAATCCATGCGTTGAACCCTAACTCCCACGTGACTTGTAATTGGAGCTAGTGATTAGGGTTAAATGAGGTCATAGAGTGGGGCTCTGATTTGATGGATGAGCGTCCTTATAAGAAGAGACACCAGGGTCCCCCCACCCCCCTGAGAACACAGGAAGAAGATGGCCATCTGCAATTAAGGAAGAGGCCTCTCATTACCAATCCAATTAGCCAGCACTTTGATTTTGGACTTCCCAGCCTCCGCAACTGTCAGAAATTGTTTCTGCTGTTTAAGCCATCTAGTCTATACAGTCTTTGCTGTGACAGCCTGGGTGACTAATATAGCCCCTGTTTGATTCCCCAAGAATCAGTTCCTTTTTGTCGTATTTAAAAACACCTGAAAGGACTTACTGTCTCAGAGCATAAGGGTGAGTCTCCTGCTGCTGCTGCTAAGTCGCTTCAGTCATGTCTGACTCTGTGCGACCCCATAGACGGCAGCCCACCAGGCTCCCCCATCCCTGGGATTCTCCAGGCAAGAACACTGGAGTGGGTTGCCATGTCCTTCTCCAATGCATGAAAGTGAAAAGTGAAAGTGAAGTCACTCAGTTGTAGCGACCCCATGGACTGCAGCCTACCAGGCTCCTCTGTCCATGGGATTTTCTAGGCAAGAGTACTGCAGTGGCTTGCTATTGCCTTCTCTGAAGGGTGAGTCTAAGAGCGGAAAAAGAATTGTGAACTGACTGACCTAACATCCTCTAAAGGTGCATTCAATAACACAAAAAAAGAAGGGGTGTTTTAAAGACAAAGAAAATACATAGCCACCCATTCACTCATTTGCTCAGAACATAATAATTTGGGTGGTTGCCATAGGCCAAGTTAAAAAGACAATAAGATTAGCACTTATCAACAGGCAATTTAGTTAGAGGATATAAACATATCTAGTATCTATGATGCAAAATCACGGATTAAAAATAAAACCTATTTATTGACTGTTATATATAGCAGAGAGGAAAGTCATCTAATAAAGGAAAATAAGAAAGAAAGATGATATTCAAATAGGAAGTTATCCAAAATAGTACAGGCTTATCTTCTAAATGAGTTTAGTATGTTCAATATAGGTCATCAGGTGTATGATCTTAAGCAAGCTCTAGGTTTTCCAGAAATCCAAAGCCAACATAAACAAACTCTTAGCCTCCAAAAGAAAGTGAAATGTTAATTCTAATTTGCAGCTTCTAAGTTTTTTTGTTTTGCATTTTTCATTTTGTAAAAACAAAACAGTAGGAAATGTAATTAACCTTCATTTAATCTGAAGCTTTCACAGGTTAGGTGAAGAGGCTCTGCTTCTGTGAATATGATGTTTGAGTAGGTTCTAGGTATTTATCCACAATGCACAAATTATTTTTGTGGGTTTAACAGAACAGCCCTGGGCAAAATTTCCTGCTAAGCTGACTTCTGGATTAAAGTCTTAGGGTTCTGCAGGCTCTGTGTTTACAAGGTTTACAGGCTCAAACAATGAACAGTTGTAACAATGAGGCTAGGTCATCTCACATCTCAGGGGCTAGACATAACTTGAACATTTAAGAAATTAGCATCTCATTATGAAATGAATGCATAAATATGACATTTCTTTCTCTTTGATGGTTTTTCTAACCACTCTAAGAAAGTAAGCCTAACTAGCAAAATTTAATTAAAAAAACTAATTTAAATTTTAAAAAAGAACTGGAGAAGAAAGAAACATCAGGGAAAGTAACAGGAAAAGGAAGCATTTGCTCTCAGATCTGAAAAGAGATTCGCCTAAGAGCTTATGCTTAATATTCCCAAAGCTTGGGCCCTTCCTACCTGCAATAACCCCCAGCTCTTCTAATTAAAGCTGTGCCTTGTAAAGGAGAGAGAAGAAACACTAAAAAGTGAATCCATAGCATCTTATTCTGGGAAGCCAGAGCCTTTAACATCCTGCTCATCCAAATCCCTTGCACACTCATCAGTGGACCTGCATGATCCACTGTTTTTAAAGCGGGGGAGCGGGGGGTGAAAAAAGAGAGCTTGTCATAGATGCCACTTTCAGAAAAACAGAACGCTATGAAAGATGCTGTGTAGAAGCGTGTTCTGAAGTGGGTCCAGCCATGAGTTCACTAGTTACTCCATCTCTGGTATGTGCTAATATGACTAGAAAGGGATAGAGATTTTTAAACAAATTATTATAGGGCTTTATGGAAGCATTTAAAGAGGAATCAGCCTTGTTCTTGGAGTTAGGATAGATTCCTCTGATAAAATGACATTCAAATTGAGAACTGAAGAAATGGAAATGGTTTCTTATCATAAATGCAGTAGAAGAATATGTGTGGCTGAGAGGAGAGACAGAGTTCACTGGGCATAATTTTTTAAAAAGCAAATTACTGTGAAAGTGTTAAAGTGAAGAAGGCCAGAACGGAACAGACCTAGAACACTTAAAGCACAGAATGGAGGAGAAAACGATGTAAGCTGAAGATGGAAATGTAGTCAAGAAGTTTACAGTCAGTGCTAAGTACTAAGCTCTTCAGACGAAGGGGGAAATGCTTGAATCTCATTTTTTGTAGAAGTCACATCAACTTCAAGGACGAAAGCAGAAAAAAAGATTGGGGCAGAGGACCAGAGTTACTGCAGGGAGACTAAATGGTAACCACGTTACAATCCTTCAGACGAAAAGAAACCCTCCACACAGAAGCATGACAGCAACGTGGTGAAAAGAGGTGGATGCATTCAACATATTGTTTAATCGAAGCTGATGCCCCCCAGCCAGGATTGCATTAAACAGCAATCAAAGCTTTGAAAATCAAGGTGCTCTTCACTGCATTTTGGGATTTGAGGACTGGTTTGAGGACTTTTCAGACTTTTTAACAGACTTCCCTGGTGGCTCAGCCGGTAAAGCATCTGTCTACAATGTGGGAGACCTGGGTTCTATCCCTGGGTTTGGAAGTTCCCTGGAGAAGGAAATGGCAACCCACTCCAGTACGCTTGGCTAGAAAATCCCGTGGACGGAGGAGCCTGGTGTCCATGGGGTCACAAAGAGTCAGACACAACTGAGCAACTTCACTTTGAGGACTTTGCATACTACTTCTCACAGAGATATCCTCGGAAATCCTCTGTGATAATTCATTTTATGTATCCACTGGCTAAGCTATGGTACCCAGTTGTTTGAGCAAACAGCAATTTAGATGTTGCTGTGAAGATATGCTTTATTTATCTTCAGAAGATTAACTTTTAAATCAGTGCGTTAATCGCTCAATCATGTTCGATCCTTTGCAACCCCGTGGACTGTAGCCTGCCAGGCTCTTCTGTCCATGCAATTCTCCAGGCAAGAATACTGGAGTGGGTTGCCATTTCCTTCTCCAGGGCATCTTCCCAACCCAGGGATTGAACCTGGGTCTCCTGCATTGCAGGCAGTTGCTTTACCATCTGAGCTACTAGGGGAGTCCAAAGTCACTCAGTTGTGTCTGACTCTTTGTGTCCCCATGGAGTATACAGTCCATGGAATTCTCCAGGCCAGAATACTGGAGTGGGTAGCTGTTCCCTTCTCCAGGGGATCTTCCCAACTCAGGTCTCCACATTGCAGGTGAATTCTTTACCAGCTGAGCCACCAGGGGAAGCCCAAGAATACCAGAGTGAGTAGCCTATCCCTTCTCCAGCAGATCTTCCCAACCCAGGAATCCAACCAGGGTCTCCTGCCTTGCAGGCAGGTTCTTTACCAACTGAGCTACCTGGGAAGCCCTACATATCAGTAGACTTTGAATAAAACAGATTACCCTTCACAATGTGATTAGGCCTCATCCAGTCAGTTGACAGCATGAAGGAAAAAGACTGAGATACCTGCTTTTAGAAGGAATTCTACCTCCAGCTGCCTTAGGACTCAAACTGCAATATCAAGTCTCCCCAGGTTTCTAGTCTTCCCAGCAGGTGATTGCCTTGGCAGCACCACGATCACATGAGTGAGTCTCTTAAAATAAATCTTTATCCCCATATACATACATCCTATTGCTTCGGTTTCTCTGGAGAAACAAAGGCACTCTCTTTTCTGCTCACTGCAATCAGTTTTCCCGTCAGCATGCCGCTCTCTCCCAGCTGTAGAGCAGTTTCATCCACTTCTTTCTGCCAACTCCCTAAGCGCTGCACAATGCCAGGCTGTTCACTCCCTTTCTCCCAGCCAGAAGAAGTCATCAGGCTTTCTGTTCTCATCTGCCTTTTACTGCTCACAGGTGGTCAGAAAATGAAAAGTTGGACTATAAAGAAAACTGAGCACCGAAGAATTGATGCTTTTGAACTGTGGTGTTGGAGAAGACTCTTGAGAGTCCCTTGGACTGCAAGAAGGTCCAACCAGTCCATCCTAAAGGAGGTCAGTCCTGAATATTCATTGGAAGGACTGAGGCTGAAGCTAAAGCTCCAGTACTTTGGCCACCTGATGTGAAGAACTGACTCACTGGAAAAGACCCTGATGCTGGGAAAGATTGAAGGCGGGAGGAGAAGGGGACGGCAGAGGATGAGATGGTTAGATGGCATCACCAACTCAATGGACATGAGTTTGGGTAAACTCCAGGAGTTGGTGATGGACAGAGAGGCCTGGTGTGGTGCAGTCCATGGGATTGCAAAGAGTCGGACATGGCTGAACTGAACTGAATTCATCTCAACAACAAGTCAAGTTCCCCACAAATGGGAAGCCCCTTTTAATGTATTTCTTATAAAAACCGGCCCTTTTACCAAATTATTTACAGAAAAGGAGTTGCCAAGAGTTCACAAAGGAAATAATATATATTTATCCTAGAAGTCAGAGGTGAAAATACTGTGTTTATTCATATATTAACAATCCTTAGGCCCTGTCACAGATATTTAGGAGGTAAAAGTTAAAAGCTCCATGATAAACTCAAAATACCAGGCATGAATGAGGGTGAGAAGAGGAACAGAGGTGAGTCCAAGGTTTCCGTCTTAGATCACTATGTTAGTGAATAAAAATGCCTCTCATAGCAAAGTAGGTGCCCACAAAGTGGGTGTGAGGCAGGGGAATTTTATTATATTTATATATATATATATATATATATATAATATGCATATGTGTGTGTGTGCATTAGGTTGCTTCAGTCATATACAACACTGTGCAGCCCCATGGACTGTAGCCTGCCAGGCTCCTCTGTCCATGGGGATTCTCCAGGCAAGAATACTGGAGTGAGTTGCCATGTCCTCCCCCAGGGGGTCTTCCCTACCCAGGGATCAAATCCAAGCCTTTTATGTCTCCTGCATTGGCAGGCAGCTTCTTTACCACTACTGCCACCTGGGAATCTTATATATATATATTAGAATCCAATTTGCAGTTATAAATTTGTCACACACTAATCCTAAAACTCATGACATTTCTCTGGATTTAAAATGTACATGCAAGAACTTCCCAATTATTGGGAATATATAAAAACCAAATTTTTTCTCTAGGATAGGAGACTGAGTGGAGTTAGAGGCGGCATCAATAGACTAAACCCCTACCCTGACTATTCATTTTGTTATGTCTTTGCTCCTGCATAAAATTTCTCTGTGTCTTAGTTTTTTCTTTAGGAAAGTTAAATACTATATCTACCTGCAATTGTTAGATGGAATAATTAAATCAATACTGTATATAATATCAACACAGCATATTGAGAAGTGGTAACATTCCATAGTGTATATGTATATAAAATCATTACATTGGGTATTTTAAATATATATATATATATATATATATATATATTTTTTCAATGATTCCTCAACAAAATTGAAAAATGTTTTAAGAATCCTGTTATAGACATTTTACATCAATAGCATATAACTATAATTGTTACTTTGATGGCACCTCAGTTGTTAATTCAGTAGAATAGAGAAAACTGATATATTCTGTTGAATTAATACAGTTTTAATCACTCCCTCATCTTCAGCAGATGTTGGTAAACACTGCATTACCATCAGTCAACTATCTTAAAAGGTTATTAACTCCAATACAAGGCAGTCATTCAGAACAAATTAACATTCTCCAGAGGATGTATTAGAGAATGAGGGAAAGGAAATAATCTTTTTGAAGCTATCTTTTAAAACATGCCCTGTCTTGTACATTCTCAATCCATTTACATTCTTTGAAAGGGTATACCAGAAGAACCATGTGACTAAAAATGAAAAAGGTGTATTCAGACTATATCTGAATAACCAATCTGAGGAATTTATTAGCTATGTTATCAAATATCTATACATTATTAATAAAAGACATTTGTATGAAAAAGTGACATTTTCAATACTGTCAAAGTCTAATATTATAAAAATATTTTTATATAGAAGGAAATACAAAATTCTTTGGGAAAAAGCAAGAGTGAATTACAACTCCAAATCCATTTTCTAACCCTTCACTTATTTTCAAATTTTGCAATATTATCTCATGACTGTTTCATAAACAGGTCTTTATAGAAAGAAGGGTCTGCAATTATCAAATTCAGTAACTGCTTTCAGTCTTCATTCTTCCAACTTTTCATAAATTATCTGACACTTTTATTTTTTTCTCAAATTTATTCTTGCTGCTGCTGCTAAGTCGTTTCAGTCATGTACGACTCTGTGCGACCCATAGATGGCAGCCCACTGGTGTCCCCCGTCCCTGGGATTCTCCAGGCAAGAACACCGGAGTGGGTTGCCATTTCCTTCTCCAATGCATGAAAGTGAAAAGTGAAAGTGAAGTGAAGTCGCTCAGTCGTGTCTGACTCTTAGCGACCCGATGGACTGCAGCCCACCAGGCTCCTCCGTCCCTGGGATTCTTCAGGCAAGAATACTGGAGTGGGTTGACATTTCCTTCTCCAATATCTCCGGCTAGGAATATGCAATAATATCATTTAATTATTTTCCATGTTCTCCCACCCCATCTCTACATACACACATGCATGCACACATACACAAACGTGTGTATACACACACATTTGAGACTACTTAATACAGCTGAAATATAATATCTTTTTTTATACTTAGATACCTTGACCATGTGACTCTCAAGATTGTATTTTTATTGACTATCACTGACCAAGGAATCAAGTCTATAGTTCATCCAATACTAGTCTCAACACTATTAGATCTGGTTCCACTATGTTCTACCTGCTTTTTCATCTGTGATTCCATCGACTTCACTTCATTGATCCATCTTTCCCATTGACAAGACACCCCGCCATTCCCTGTAGATTCTGTGATGTTCCCTGCTTACATGCTTCAATATTTCTTTTTTTCCAATTTCTACTAAGCCTTTTAAAAACCTTACCCAACTACTTTCTTCTTTATGGAGTCTTTCCTAAATTTCCTCCATGAAAGTAATTTCCTCTCCTCTGAAATTGTTTTTTGGTTATACTTCTGTCCACCAAGATACCTAGGACAATTATAAATGTTCATTTTTTGTATTATTGCATTAAACATTTCAAATTATTTTCAAGAACACTTGGTTTATGGACTTTTTACTGGAATATAATTGCTTTACAATGTCGTATTAGTTTCTCCTGTATAACACTGTGAATCAGCTATAAGCATAAATATATCTCCTCCCTTTTAAATGTCGCTCCCACCCCACTATCCCACCCCGCTAGGTCAGCACAGAGCTTTGAGCTGAGCTGCTTGTGCTATGTAGCAGCCTCCTGCTGTTTTCCATATGGTAGTATACATATGGTGGTACTACTCTCTCAATTCATTATTTTTATACTCTTTGTGTTTGATATGGAGAGACATGGGGTTGAAGCAGGCGGCACTGGTGGCAGGAGCCTGCCTGCCGACGCAGGAGACATACAAGACAAGAGCTCATCCCTGGGCCAGGAAGATCCCTGGAGAAGGAGATGGCCACCCACTCCAGCGCTGTTGCCTGGGAATCCCGTGGACAGAGGAGCCTGGCGGGCGACCGTCCATAGTGGCACAAACAGTTGAACGTGACTGAGGCGACTCAGCAAGCGTGTCAACAGAATGAGAGTGAAACCAGTGTCAGGTTTACTCCTCCTTAGTAAATTTAATCACACTGAATACTACTACTACTTTTAATAAAATAAGTTCATTTCCTTCAGATGTGATTTTAATTTTTTTTCACTTAGATATTATTAAAGGTTAATTTACTATGATATTTAAAAAACAAGCAGTCCTAAAAAGAATCATAACTATGAATGGCATAGTACAGAAAATGAGGTAAACTCATCAATAATTTTAAAAAAATGATTTATAAAAGTCATAAATGCTCTTTTCAGATTACCCTGAAAGACAGCTAGGCCATATGGATATACAAAACATCCCATTGTCCTTAGTAGGGCACAGTATGACTAAGACTACTTCGTTTTGCCGCAAAAAGGTTTTACTGGACATCTCATGCCCAAGGGGTCAACTGAGTTACAACAACCTATCATTAGCAGTGCATTAACCTCTAACATTACTTAATATTCATAAATGTTGGTAGGTAGCAATGTCAAAGGTGAAACATTTAAAAAATGTCTTTGAAACAGAGGGGGAAAGCTAATACGCCTTTCAATGTGAAAGTGACATTCATAAGCAGGCATATGTACAACTCAGCCTTTGGAAGGGAGGATAGGACTTTTGCAATCAATGTATCACTTGAGAAAGATTATTATATAGTGACAAATGACTTTATGTGCACATAATGTGATCACAATTTTTTTTTCCTCTTCCAGAATAAAACAAGGTAATGGAAAGAGCTACAGATTCAAAGCCAAAGCAATTGTGTCTTCTCTCAGGCTTCACTGCTTGCTGCCTGTATGACCTTTGTCAAATCATTTAGCATTTCTGGTCTCTGTTACCTCATCTGTAAAATGAGAAAGGTGAACTCAATGATCTCTCAGGTACCTCTAAGCTCTAAAAACCTCTAACTCTCAGGAATATATTTTGATAGAAGAATTTCCAAAAGTTCTCCCTTGTTATATCTCCCAACAATATGTTTACTGATATTTTGCCACATATTGTCATATTTTGCTCCATTTTTGAATGTAGATAGTGAATTTTCTCCATGCATTCTAAATCTCCACAGTGTCTACTTTACTTCTTTGTGCCTACTGAGAACTAATATATATATATATATAGAGAGAGAGAGAGAGAGAGAGAGAGAGAGATAGAGAGAGAGAGAATGGATACTAAGAAGTCCTTAACTAACAACCAGTTTTCTGCCTCCCAGGTATTCCTGATGTTCCTTTGTATTTAATTTTATTAAAGATGTTTAATTCACTGACATTTCTAGGAAAGAATTCTGTGATTTAGCCCAATCCAGGAAGCAGAGGGTAAAGCGTCTGCCTGCAATTCAGGAGACCTGGGTTCAATCCCTGGGTCAGGAAGATCCCCTGGAGAAGGAAATGGCAACCCACTCCAGTACTCTTGCCTGGAAAATCCCATGGACAGAGAAGCCTGGTAGACTACAGTCCATGGGATCGCATAGAGTCGGACACGACTGAGCGACTTCACTTCAGGAAGCATATTACATTTCCCTGGGGACAGTGATTGCTTCAGGAGTAGGTATGGGACCGCACCTGATTTGAACGGAAGGACTCTTGAGTTTCCATTTGAATGCTGCGCCCTCTTCCTTCCTTTCACAGAATCATTCCTAAGTGTAAGGTCTGAATAGCTAGGCTGGACAAAGGATAAAACTGACCCTCAAAGGAAGGCCAAGGGGAATAGTTGCAGACAATGCCACTGGGCACTGGTAATAATTATGAACCTCTTGTTCAACCGGTGCATAGAATTCTTACTGCCTTTGAATTTGGGGTTTTACAAGAAAGATCATTTGCTTTTTAGCTTGAGGTGGTTTAAGTCAGATTTTCTTTTACTTACAACAGAAGTATTCAAATACAAGCAGTTAATAAACTTTTAAAGGATCTGGTTAGTAACACCTCACAGAACTCCCAAAGCTAAATACTGACTATATGACATATATTATTAAATTATTTTGTTTTGTTTTATGGTTTAACATCAATCCTGTAATTTGTATTTTCAACAAATCTACTCCCATAAAATGAATTGTAAAATCATTTTTTGTAAAACCATCATTTAAAAAAATAAATGATGCTTTGGCCTTAAAAGCAGACTTATAATATTTGTATTGCTCAAGAGACAATATTTCAGTATAGTAACATCTGAAAATCTGAATATAGTAGTTACTGCTTCAGAAATATCTCTATATACTTGTCAAAAAATATTCTCTTCCCTGCTCATATACCTTATTTTTCTACTTTTCAAAATTTGCATTCTGCTTAGCAAGTATAAAGCCTGAATGTCTTCCCCATGCTCTAACAATCAGAAAAAGCCAAATAATCTATAAAAGTATATATTTTTCAGATAAATTAGAGAGCTGAGTTTGCAGGACAAAAAATGCACCTAAAATCTAAGGAAAACCCGCTATATCCAAGGAGAGAGGGGTATAAGTGAGGCAGAGAATGAGAAGAGGGACTGGGTGCTATACTGTTAAGAAAAAAAATCACTTTAAAATTTCTAAAAGGATGTGAGTGAGGACTATAGTGAGATTGTAAAACCATTAGGAGCTTCAGACTCAAAGACAGTTCACATTCATTTACAGACTTTTCAGTGATCTCACCAGGACCTTGGGAGAGGTTCTAGTGGCAACACAAATAAGGAAAGTGAGGGTCACCACACATACGGAGGGTAACCATAGCAATGAAAGCTCCAAATGCCGCTCAATCTTCCTTTCCAAAAGCTGAACAAAGGAAAAAGTGAGCCCGACTTCCAGCATGAGTCACTGTTACTCTCCTATCTTACACACGTGTCAGCTTACGAAGTACAAGTTTTGAGAAAAATGAAGCTTCAAGGAAAAGGAAAACACTGGTAAGAAGACAAAGAGACCAAATTAACCACAGCCATATATGATCCTTCGGGTTACTAAGATGATGATTGACATAAAAAGCATGGTACATATAAGAATAACTTGAATTGAGTCACTGGAGACTTAACAATAGCGGAGGAAAGAATTAATGAACTTGATGGCAGGTCAATGAAATTGCTCAAACTAAAACCCAAAGAGAAAAAAAAAGAGACTTAAAATAATTCAGAATAGAGCATCCAGGAGCCATGCAAAGACTCCAAAAGATGAAGATAAGAAAATGAGGCAGATGAAGTAAGTATTGACTGAAGAGGTAATTATTGGCAAGTCTTCAAAAATAATGAAAGGCATCAAAATACAGATTTAAGAAGACTCAGAAAATATGAGGCAATATAATTTTTTAATGATAACTAACACATTTTCGCTAAACAGAGGAAAAAATTTTGAAAAGTAAAAATCTAAAAATTGGCCAGAGAAAAATAGTACATCCCATATAAGAATTGTAATATTTTCATCTGAAATTATACACACCAGAAGACAATAGGATAACATAATTAAAATGAAAATTTTTTTAAATTATTAATTCAGAATTTTATATCAGTGAGAACATCTCTCAAAACAAATGAAAAGCAAAAGTAAAATAAACATATTTGAGGGCAAACAAAGGCTGAAATAATTTATAGTCAGTAGTTCTGTGCTACCAGAAATATTAACTCAATTTCTTCCAGTAGGATAATACTACCAAATGGAAATTGGCATCTATAGAAACAAATGAGGAGCTCTAGAAATAACAAAAATAAAGCTAAATATAAACATTTTTATTAATTGCTTTAACAGATACTTTTATTATCTAAGGCTAAAATGTCAATGTATTGTGAATTTTGAAACATATAAGATAGAGTATATGAAATAGAAGAATAAAGAATTATAAGAAAGTGGAAATATGTTGTTATAATACTTAAATACTATATGTGATATGGTATAAATAATATTTAAAGGTAGATTGTGAAAAATTAAAATTGTGCATTGTTAACAACCTCAAGAAACCACTAAAAAGTTTTAAAAAGATCTACAATTGATAAACCAATAGGGGAAATAAAATGGAATTATTTATAAAACTCAATTCTAAAGAAAATTCTAAATGAGAAAAAAAAAAAAAACAGATGGAACATATAGATAAAAACCAGGAAAGTGGCAGGTTTATTCTAATTACAATCATACTGAAATGTAATGGCCTGTTGTTGTTCAGTAGTTCAGTCGTGTCCGACTCTCTGCAACCCCATGGACAGCAACACACCAGGCTTCCCTATCCTCCACCATCACCTGGAGTTTACTCAAGCTCATGTCCATTGAGTCAGTGATGCCATCCAACCATCCCCTTCTCGACCAGCCTTCAGTCTTTCCCAGCATCAGGGTCTTTTCCAATGAGTCTGTTCTTCGTATCAGGTGGCCAAAGTATTGGAACTTCAACTTTAGCATCAGTCCTTCCAATGAATATTCAGGACTGATTTCCTTTAGGATGGACTGGTTGGATCTCCTTGCAGTCCAAGGGACTCTCAAGAGTCTTCTTCAACACCACAGTTCAAAAGCATCAATTCTTCAGCATTCAGCTTTCTTTATAGTCCAAATCTCACATTCATACATGACTAGTGGAAAAACCATAGCTTTGACTATACAGACCTTTGTCGGTAAGGTAATATTTCTGCTTTTTAATACATTGTCTAGGTTTGTCATAGCCTTTTTTTCAAGGAGCAAGCATCTTTTAATTTCATGGCTGCAGTCACCATCAGCAGTGATTTTGGAGCCCAAGAAAATAAAGTCTATCACTGTTTCCATTGTTTCCCCCATCTATCTGCCATGAAGTGATAGGATCGCATGCCATGATCTTTGTTTTTCGAGTGTTGCGTTTTAATTAAAATATAGAGATTGAATTAAATACACACACACATACACACACACACAAACATATGATTCAGGTATATGCAGAATATAAGAATCCCACTCTAAATATAGAGATGCAAAAAATTTAATAGAAAATAAATGGGTAAAATATACCATTCAAACGTTAAACAAAAGCAAGCTACAGAGGCTACAATAAACCAGACAAAGTAGATAACAAAATAGGAAATATTACCAGGGTCAGGAGGGACATTGCAGGATTATAAAGGGATCAAGAGCATATTTGTATGCTAAATGGACATTCCTCTAATGACAAAATTTTAAAATGTGTGAAGCAAAAACTTATACAACTGAAAGGAGTGATAAACAAACCTACAATTATTGTTAGGAACCTCAAAAATACTCTATCAGTACTCAGAGTAATATATGGAAAGAATTAGAGGAGAGATTGTGTGTCTGAATAACATTATCAACCTGCTTGAGCCAGTTTACATTTATAGGATAATCCATGCAATAACAACAGAAACCATAAGGCATGTTAATTAGGATAAACTATATTTTAGGTGATAAAACAAACCAATTTAAAAATCAAATGGAAAATATACAAGGAAATTAGATTAGAAGTAAATATCAGAAAGATATTTGGAAAATCCCAAATATTTGGAAATTAAGCAACACACTCTATAGCCAATAGGTCAAGAAGAATCCATAAGAAAAATGAGAAATAGCAAATACAAATGGTAACATATAAGAACACTTGTTGTTGTCCAGTCACTAAGTCATGTCCAACTCTCTGCAACCCCACGCTCCTCTGTCCTCCAGTACCTCGCAGAGTTTGCTCAGATTCATGTCCATCGAGTCAGGGATGCTGTCTAACCATCTCATTCTCTGCTGCTCCCTTCTGCATTTGTTTTCAATCTTTCCCAGCATCAGAGTCTTTTCAAATGAGTCAGCTCTATGCATCAGGTGGCCAAAGTATTGGAGCTTCAGCTTCAGCATTAGTCTTTCCAATGAATACTCAGGGTTGATTTCCTTTAGATTGACTGGTTCAATCTCCTTGCAGTCCAAGGGACTCTCAAGAGTCTCCTCCAACACCACAGTTCAAAAGCATCAGTTCCTTAGTGCTCAGCTTTCTTCATAGTCCAACTCTCCCATCCATACATGACTGTTGGAAAAAACCATAACTTTGACTACATGGACCTTTGCTGAAAAAGCGATATCTCTGCTTTTTAATACACTAGGTTTGTCATAGCTTTTCTTCCTAGGAGCAAGTGTCTTTTAACTTCATGGCTACAGTCATCATCTGCAGTGATTTGGAACCCAAGAAAATCGAATCTGTCACTGCTTCCAATTTTTCCCTGTGTATTTGCCATGAAGTGATGGAAACAGTGTCAGACTTTATTTTTGGGGGCTCCAAAATCACTGCAGATGGTGATTGCAGCCATGAAATTAAAAGACTTTTCCTCCTTGGAAGGAAAGTTATGACCAAACTAGATAGCATATTGAAAAGCAGAGACATTACTTTGCCAACAAAGGTCTGTCCAGTCAAGGCTATGGTTTTTCCAGTGGTCATGTATGGATGTGAGAGTTGGACTGTGAAGAAAGCTGAGTGCTGAAGAACTGATGCTTTTGAACTGTGGCATTGGAGAAGACTCCTGAGAGTCCCTTGGCCTGCAAGGAGATCCAACCAGTCCATTCTAAAGATCAGTCCTGGGTGTTCATTGGAAGGACTGATGCTAAAGCTGAAACTCCAGTACTTTGGCCACCTCATGCGAAGAGTTGACTCATTGGAAAAGATTCTGATGCTGGGAGGAATTGAGGGCAGGAGGAGAAGGGGATGACAGAGGATGAGATGGCTGGATGGCATCACCAACTTAATGGACGTGAGTTTGAGTGAACTCTGGGAGTTGGTGATGGACAGAGAGGACTGGCGTGCTGCAATTCATGGGGTCTCGAAGAGTCAGACATGACTGAGTGACTGACCTGAACTGAACTGAACTGATGGGACTGGATGCCATGATCTCAGTTTTTTGAAAGTAGAGTATTAAGTCAGCTTTATCACTCTCCTCTTTCACCTTCAAGAGGCTCTTTAGTTTTTCTATGCTCTCTGCAATTAGAATGCTATCATCTGCATGTCTAGGGTTGCTGATATTTCTCCCAGCAATCTTGAATCCAGCTTATGACACATCCAGCCCAACACTTCTCATGATGTACTCTGCTTATAAGCTAAATAAGCAAGGTGACAATATACAGCCTTGATATCCTCCTTTCCCAGTTTGGAACCAGTCCATTGTTCCGTGTCCGGTTCTACTGTTGTTTCTTGACCAGCATACAGGTTTCTCAGGAAACAAATCGGGTGGTCTGTTTCTCCCATCTCTTTGATAATTTTCACAGTTGTGATCCACAGAGTCAAAGGTTTTAGCGTAGTCAGTGAAGCAGAAGTATATATATTTCTGGAACTCCTTTGCTTTCTCCATGATCCATCAAATATTGGCAATTTGATTTCTGGTTCCTCTGCTTCTCTGAAACCCAGCCTGTGTATCTGGAATTTCCCAGTTCATGTACTGCTGAAGCCTAGCTTGAAAGATTTTGAGCATTTCCTAAATCTAGCATGTAAAATGAGTGAAACTGTATAGTATTTGGAACATTCTTTGGTATTGCCCTTGTTTGGGATTGGAACTAAAACTGACCTGTGGCTACCATCAGGTTTTACAAATTTGCTGACACATTGATTGCAGCACTTTAACAGCATTGTCTTTGAGGATTTTAAATTGGTCAGCTGCACTTACATCAACTCCACTAGCTTTGTTCAAAGTAATTCTTCGTAAGGCCCATTTGACTTCAGACTCCACGATGTCTGGCTCTAGATGAGTGATCACTACATCATGGTTATCTGGGTCATTAAGACCTTTTTTTGTATAGTTCTTCTGTGTATTCTTGTCATCTCTTTTTAGTCCATTCTGTTTTTGTTAGGTCCTTAACATTTCTGTCCTTAATCATGCCCATTTGTGCATAAAATGTTACCTTGGTATCTCCAATTTTCTTGAACTATCTCTAGTCTTTCCCATTTTATTATTTTCCTCTATTTCTTTTGATTATTATTCATTTAAGAAGGCCTTCTTATCTCTCCTTGCTATATTCTGGAAGTCTTCATTTGGTTGGACATGTCTTTCACTTTCTCCCTTGCCTTTCACTTTTCTTCTTTACTCAGCTATTTGTAAAAGCTCCTCAGACAACCACTTTCCCTCATTGCCTTTCTTTTTATTGAGGATGGTTTTAGTAATTGCTTCTTGTTTAGGTGTGAACCTCCATCCATAGTCCTTCAGGCATTCTGTCTACCAGATATAATGCCTTGAATTTATTTGTTATCTCTACTGTATGAACATGAGTGATTTGATTTAGGTCATATCTGAATAGTCTAGTGGTTTTCCATAGCCTCTTCAATTTAAGCCTGAATTTTGCATTAAGGAGCTCACAGTATGAGCCACAATCAGTTTCAGGTCTTATTTTTGCTAACTATACAGAACTTCTCCATCTTCAGACTTACTCAGAAATTCTTGCCTTAATAGTCTTTTCTCTCTGGGTCTATCACTTATAAAATATTATATCCCCAAACTTGACCAATCTTAACCAAGCCCAAACATTGAAAAAACCCTTGTTAATCCAGGTCACTTAAGCCTCATAAATACCTTGCCTTTGCTTTCTCCATTCTGAGACACCACTGAACACCATTAAGATCGATACCTCCCTTTATGTGGTAAGCCATTCGTTTCAACATGCTATTTTGGTGATGTTTTCAAGAAACAAACAACAACAACTTTTGAAATCAGCAAAGCTAAGAAACTTCAGAATGCTCAGTTCTTCATTCAAATAATGAACACTGATGCAAGACAGTCTCAAAGAAAATTAATTCATAAACCTCTGTAGTTTTCACCGTGAATATTTGTTCATAAATTTCTCAAATAAATCTCTCAGTTACATTTTCCTGACATAAGGCTGTCAGAGCTTTACTGCTCTCAACTGGATGAATAGTAATAATTACAATTACAATTCTAATTAATATTTCCTTACACTATCTAATATTTTATTACAATTAGGATGCCTAATAATTTAAGCTGAGAATACAAACCCCCAATAACATCAGTCAAAAGTCCTATTTGGAGGGTAATTATATCTTTGGGACAAATTGTATCAGGCCCTATTAACATACCATCCAGGTGTAGGGTATAATTATTGTTATGGAATCACCACTCTGCCTGGACTCTAGAAATCAGAGCATTTCTCAGAGGTTTATTAAAAACTACTCCCTGCCCTGTCACTTAGCCTCCTCAGTAGTTCCCATTCACTTCATGCTAGGAATGTTACAGCTTTTTCTACACAAGACATAAATCTTTGCATTCCTCTCTCTCAAAACATATGCACTCTTTCAGAAATGTCTTGAAGTATCTGCATGTTTAATGTATACTGATTTACAACACTTACAAACATATCTCTATGTTTCTTCACTATGTTAGTGGAAATTTGGAAGACAGAGGCTAGACTCAAGGGCTAAAGGTGTCTCTCTCAGAGAGCCATTAAAGCCAAAAATAACAAGGTACACAGGAAAATATTCCAAAACCCCTGTGTACAGAGTTCAAAAGGAAGATATGCAAATGGCATATGGGCATACTGTATGTTTTACCTCATGAATAATTGAGAAGTACAGCTGAAAGCAATTTTATATTATGTACTTTTATGTATCAGAAAGTATTCTAAGAGTTTTACAAAAAACTAATATGTTTAATCCTCATAAAGTCTCTAAAAGATAGTTACAACTACTATTCCCTTGTACAGATGAGCAACTGAGACATAGAGAAGTTATGTACTTTTTCCAAAGGGATAAAGTAAATGGAAGAGCCAAGACTTATGCTCCTAACTCTAAACTTATACTGCCACTCCATCCCTGCTACTGCTGCTAAGTCGCTTCAGTCATGTCTGACCCTGTGCAACCCCATAGACAGCAACCCACCAGGCTCCCCCATCCCTGGGATAGAGCTAAAAAGAAAAAAGAAAATTTCAGCAGATGCTTCCAGAAAGAATAAAATGGGGAAACCTTTCATAGTCCACTTTATAAGCATAAACTTAAAAATAAAACCTTACAAGAACACTACATAAAAGGAAAATTAAATACAAAGCTCACTCACAAAAATGAGTCAAAACAATCTTAAGTGAAATATTAACAAGCTTAACCAAGCAATAATCTGAAAGATAATACATAAAACTAAGTTGGGTCTATAATAAGAATCAAAGATGCTTTAATTTTCAAAAACTTTCCAACATAATTATTCACCATTGAATAAAGAAAAACATCCATGTGATCATCTTAATAGATGTATAAAAAACAGTTCATTTAAATTCAATAATATTAACCAAAAAAAAAAAAAAAAATTAGGAAACCAGGAGTATAAGAGAGCATCTTTAGTATGATAAGAAAAACAATTTTACAACAATCATCATACATAAAGCTGAAAGCTTTCCTCTAACAGACACAATGACTTTTGACAGTTGTCATCACTTTTAACAATAAGTGGATTTTAGGTCCAATGTAGTAAGATAAGAAAATAAAAGTTATATGAAGAGGAAATAGAAAAAATGTTTTCACTGGCAAATGGCATGCTTACATATGTAGAAATTACAGAATACTCTAAAGAAAATTTAATATAATAAGGTACTAACATTGGTGGACACAAGATCAATGTAAGAGTCAGTTGTATATATTTAATATTTCAAACAAAATTTTAAAAGCTACTATGCACAGTAGTATCTGAAATAATAAATAAATCTAAATAAAATAAATCTAACAAATTCAAATAGAAAAATAAAACATTACTGAGAAAAAATAGAAAAGGTCTGATAAATGGAGAAACCAACTATTTTCATACATGAGAAGACTCCTGTAAAGCTGCAAGTTCACTGCTGCTTTATCTCCAGATTGAATGAAATGCCAAATATTTTCAAGTGAATTATAAATCTAAATGTGAAAGACAAACCATAAACTCTGGAGGGTAACAAAGAATATCTTCTAACGCTCCGGTAGAGCTTCAATTTCCCAAACAAGATACAAAAATTATTAACAAAAAAGGAAAAGATTGATATATTATACTATGTTAAAATTTAAAATAGTGTTTCTTAAATGATGGCATTAAGAGACTGATAAGTAAACCCTCACAGTGGGAGAAGATATTTGTAACACATACAGCCTACAATGGGTTTATATCCTCAATAAGATGGTGACAATCTAATTTTTAAAAAGGGCAAAATATTTGAACATATCTCCTTAAAAACTTCATTTCATTTGTCAATAAACAAATGAAAAGTCACTCAAACTCACCAGTTATCAGATAAAGTCATGCTAACTAAACAATGAAATGCAACTACAGCCAGCAATATGGTTAAAACTAAAGGCTGATCTCTCTCTCTACCTGTCTTTATATATATACTGCATGCTGCTGCTGCTGCTGCTGCTAAGTCGCTTCAGTCGTGTCCAACTCTGTGCGACCCCACAGACAGCAGCCCACCAGGCTCCTCCGTCCCTGGGATTCTCCAGGCAAGAACACTGGAGTGGGTTGCCATTTCCTTCTCCAATGCATGAAAGTGAAAAGTGAAAGTGAAGTCGCTCAGTCGTGTCCGACTCTTTGGGACCCCATGGACTGCAGCCTACCAGGCTCCTCCATCCATGGGATTTTCCAGGCAAGAGAGCCCTAGTTTACTCCAATTCCCATTGTTCACTATATTTCTTACTGTCTGACATGAGCATACACAAAATTTCTTCCTTGTAGTCGTAATTATTCAAAACTATTTTTCAAAACAATAACAATAGCAGGGGCAGCCATGATAACAACAAATAGATGATGAAATAACACCAAAATCATTTAGATCATACAAAAGACATAAACAGATAAGTTTACAAAACAGAAGTTTGTTATTCATTTTAAAAATTCTTCATCTTTGCACCAAATTAGCGTGTGTAGCTTATAAGAAGACACGCCTGCTTTTCTCACTTCCAACTAGGTCTTTTTTTTTGGTTCACATGTCTCAGGTAACACACAGTTTTGTTGAAGACAGTTTCTACACTTGCAATATTCCTGGGCAATCCCCAAAGGAGCTTCCTATGTTTCCATCTATGTGAGAGCCTTACATTAGTCTAGGAGATCTGGAGATTTACCTGCTTCATGGGTGTAATATCTAGGCCCTTTTAGAGCTCTGCCTTCCTTGTGGAGAAATACTTTGGGAAGAGGGAAAAGTTAAGTGAGATGAAGTAGCCTGGCTGAGAAGGGAAGAGAAAATAACTTTATTCATAGGTTCTTTAAGTACATTTTTAATTCCAGCAGAGCTATTTAAAATCCTAAAAGATGATGCTATTAAAGTGCTACACTCAATATGTCAGCAAATTTGGAAAACCCAGCAGTGGCCACAGAACTGGAAAAGGTTAATCTTCATTCAAATTCCCAAGAAGGGCAGTACTAAAGAATGTACAAACTACCAGACAATTGCTCACCCCAATGCTTATAAGGTTATGCTCAAAATCCTTCAAGCTAGGTGTCAGTATTATTAAACTTCCAGATGTCCAAGCTGGGTTTAGAAAAGGCAGAGGAACCAGAAATCAAATTGCCAAGATTTGCTGGATCAGAAAGGAAAACAAGGGAGTTCCATAAAAGCATCTACTGTTTCATTGACTGTGCTAAAGCCTTTGACTACATGGATAATAACAAACTGTGGAAACACTTAAAGAGCTGGGGATATCAGACTGTGTTACCTGTCTCCTGAGAAACCTGTATACGGGACAAGAAGCAACAATTAGAACCTTATATGGAACAACTGACTGATTCAAAGTGGAGAAAGGGGTATGACAAGGCTGTTTACTGTCACCCTTATTTAACTTACACGCAGAGCACATCATGAGAAATGCTGGGTTGGATTTGTTACAAACTGGAATCAAGATTGCCAGGAGAAATATCAACAACCTCAGATATGCAGATACTACTACTCTAATGGCAGAAAGCAAAGAGGAACTAAGAGCCTCTTGTTGAGGGTGAAAGAAGAGAGTGAAAAAGCCAGCTTAAAACTCAATATTAAAAAACTAAGACGATGGCACCCAGTCCCATCTTCATGGCAAATAGAAGGGGAAAATGTGGAAGCAGTGACAGATTTCCCCTAAATCTGTGATCTCTGAAGTCATTGCAGAGGGTGACTGCAGCCATGAAATTAGAAGATGATTGCATCTGAGCAGGAAAGCTATTACAATCCTAAACATTGTATAAAAAGCAAAGATATCACTTTGCTGACAAAGGTCTGCATAGTCCAGGCTATTGTCTTTCCCGGAGTCATGTGTGGATATGAGAACTGGGCCATAAACAAAGCAGAGCGCCGAAGAATTGATGCTTTTTTTTATTTTATTTTATTTTTAAACTTTACATAATTGTATTAGTTTTGCCAAACCCTGTGTACGAGACAGCAAAAGAGACACTGATGTATAGAACAGTCTTATGGACTCTATGGGAGAATTGATGCTTTTGAACTGCGGTGTTGGAGAAGACTCTTGAGAGTCCCTTGGACTGCAAGGAGAGCCAACCAGTCCATCCTAAAGGAAATCAGTCCTGAATATTCATTGGAAGGACGATGCTGAAGCTGAATCTCCAATACTTTGGCCAACTGATGTGGAAGATCCAACTCTTTGGAAAAGACCCTGATGATGGGATAGATTGAAGGCACAAGCAGAGAGTGACAGATGAGATGGTTGGCTGGATCACCGGTTAAATGAACATGAACTTGGGCAAATTCTGGGAGATGGTGAGAGACAGGGAAGCTTGGTGTGCTGCACTCCATGGGGGTCACAAAGAGGCAGACACAGCTTGGCAACTGGATACTGAACATCAAACCTAGAAGAGATTCTGACAAATTCTCTTTCTCCTCTGAGGTATTAAACTTATAGATGGACTTATTGATTGATACACCCCTTTGCTCTATAAAATATTCTAAGTTAGCTCATCCAAACACAAACATGAGTGACCACACAAAAGTCTCACGATGTGGCCTAAACACACATAAACTGAACATTTATAAACATTGGCACATGAGTAAGTTATCTGATCACCTGTAACCTTGGTTTTCTTATTTTTTTTCAAAATTATAAGCACAAAGGTTTGTTGTGAAGACTAAATTACATGAAAGTGGAAAAGCAATTATTTTTTTCCCAGACCACTTAATCCACTCAAAATGAAAAAAAAAAAAAAAAAAACTAAGATTTTTTTCTTCCCACTTTAAGAACATATTACTTAAAACATTATCACCTTAATTTACTGAAAACACATTTAAAGTGGAAGTCACTTTTAAATTCACTCAAAATTTTGTCAGGATGTGATGAGTAAGATGGGGTCAGAAAGAGTCAGACACTACAGAGCAACTCAAGCGATGAGCCGACGAGTAAGATGTGCACGTCTACAAGCTGTTCTGCTGCTCTATGAGTAACCAGTATGTCATGTTCCCTCTATGCTGGAGGTCAAAATCACAGATGCAATTTGAAAAGCAATTAAATACTGAAAGAACAGATGATTCCTTGTCCATACCTCCAATATGCTTAATGCCTCATCAAAGTCTACTTGGCCAAAGCTATAAAGGAGGTTATTTATTACATCTTTTTAGAGTATAACAGTTATTTAGTATTTTGAAGGTAACTATTTCCAAGACAAACTCACCTGATAACTATTCTCAGGTCAAACTAGTCTCTCCTATTTGTGAGTGATTATTTTAACTCTTTATTGGAGAGATACATGAAAATGTTAGCTTTCCTCAGATGAAAACCAACATGTATTAGGAGGCATGAGAAATTACAAAAAGAAGTAATACACGGGTGGAGATCAGTCACATTTTAAAAAGGCAAATTTTAAACAACACAAGGTTATGAGTAATTAAATACTGAGTGAAAACAAATGGCCTCTGTTTAATAATTCTAATTTGTGATGACTGAAAAATGAAAGGAATGTTCTGAAATCTCTGAAGGAGAGCCTACAGTTACCCTGGAGGAAGGTGGAAAAATGATTTAAATATTTGTGACTAAATGCAACTTGTTTTCACTTTAAGCTTTCCCTTATTGGTCCTTTTAAAAATTTTACAAATATTAAACTGTGTAAAGGAAAGCTGTACCTCATTTAAAACTGCCATAAGTAGCATTTTCTAAAATCAAAGTGGATATGTTGTATTGTACACAACATATGTTTTCTGGTAACATCATGGGGTTTCAGATCAAAGTCAAATTTCACCAGGAGAATTAGTAGTTCCATGAAAAGTGTGCAGTTATTAGAGTGGACTTTTATTTTTAAGGCGTGGTGTACCCACACCCTGAGAAATGTTTGTGTTTCCTCTTGGACGCTTTATCCCCTTTTCCCCAAGCTTATTCACTGGCATAATACAGTCAAAGGATCAATTTTTAAGCATTTTGTTCACATATGAGCGCCAGATGTAGACACGCTCAATATTCCATCTCTAGAGAAATGAGCTCACCTCTCATGTGCTTGATCATGTAGAAGAGATGATGCCCCTAATGACAGCGGCACACAAGAGGATTATGCCCAAGAGCAAAATGCCGCCAGGGGAATGATCTTTTCCAAGCCCGCATGAATCACAGAGTCATGACATTTTAGATCTGGAAGGAACCATCAGTACTATCTAATCCCAAACTTTTATTTCACAAGCAAAACCCAGAAAGACAAACTGCCTAGCTTGAAGAAATGAAGTAATTGTATTATAAAGTGTAACAAAATTAGTAGATTATAGGAAGCAAAAATAATGTATATTTTACCAATTATATGGACATATACAAACATATAGATGCGTGATTTAATCATACTTTTTGAAAGAATTGTTATTTTTCAGAATATTAAATTATAACTTAATATGAGCAGTTTCTAGAATTTGTAAAATTATTTTAAAAAGGGGCTTATCAATAAATCAAGCAATAGAATGTGTATAATTTCTATCTGAAATTAAGATACATAAAGCTGTACATTAAATTAAAACAATAAACCTACCTACTCAATCAAAATAATTGACTACTCTAGAAATAAAACAAGAATGTCTAATTATTCAGTCAAAAAGTTTGGGAATAGCTAAAGCTCTGATCAAAGTACCTGAGATATTTCTTTAGGGAGAAAGAACTGGAATAAGAAGAAATAGGAGACACCCTGTAAGTGGATAAAAATTGGAAGCCCCCCAGATTTATAAGGCAAGAAAGCTCTTTCAGGGAAGAGAATGTTCTGAACCATGGATTTAAGCACTCCTGGTTCTAGGAATAGGGTAATCTATGTAACACCCAAATAACTCTTGCTCTAATTACATACAAGCTTCTAATTATAGTTCATCGTTTTCCCAGTTACTTATCAAGAGTAATAGAGATCACTAATTGACTGGCATAAACCTATTTTTCATGATCATTTTGAGTAGGCTGGCATTTGGATTTACACATGACCATCTATGAGCTTGGTATTGTGACTCTAAGTCCAAGGATTTGCCTTCATCATTCTGACAACCCTGGATCACTAAAAATAAAAGGATGAAGTCTAACCCTAGATATGGCGAATTCCCAAAAGTTGTTGTAGGATCGTATTGAAGTTCCTAACCTCCAGTAATCTGTGCTTCCTTCATGACCTCTAGGAATCACTGTGGTTTTCTTCTTTGTAACTTAAATATAGAGTTAATAGGAAAAAGTCACATATTGGTTAGGAATATGTGCTTTAGAATTCGAGAGAGCCAGGTTTGAGTTCAGCATACACAATCATGTGCCTTTTGACAAGGCCCAATTTACGCCTAAGTTTGGTGGAAATTTTGGAGGACAACTTTAATGCCTGGACAAAACATAAAAATATTTACACGAAGATTTCAGAGGGTTGATATTGCCATGAGGAAAAGTACATTCAGTATTTTCAGTTTCCTTTCCCTTCAGTTCAGTTCAGTTCAGTCGCTCAGTCGTGTCCGACTCTTTGCAACCCCATGAATTGCAGCACGCCAGGCCTCCTGTCCATCACCATCTCCCGGAGTTCACTCAAACTCATATCCATCGAGTCGGTGATGCCATCCAGCCATCTCATCCTCTGTCGTCCCCTTCTCCTCTTGCCCCCAATCCCTCCCAGCATCAGAGTCTTTTCCAATGAGTCAACTCTTCGCATGAGGTGGCCAAAGTACTGGAGTTTCAGCTTTAGCATCATTCCTTTCAAAGAAATCCCAGGGCTGATCTCCTTTAGAATGGACTGGTTGGATCTCCTTGCAGTCCAAGGGACTCTCAAGAGTCTTCTCCAACACCATAGTTCAAAAGCATCAATTCTTCAGCTCTCAACCTCTTAATTCTTAACATTTTGAGGTAGAAAATAGAGAACAAAAATTGGAATCCAGGCCAGCTAAAAGTGTGCCAAGTAAACAGCCTACAAATTTTTTGGTAGCCCAAAAGGTTAAGGTTCGGAGTAAGAATGAATTAGGATCACAGAGGGACTACATATGGCCTAATCTTGAATCATCTCAATTCCTTAAATTGGAAGAAGAAGTCCAAATTGATACTGTTCCTAGAATCCTACCAGAAGCATTGTAAATCCTGTCTGGGAGTGGTAGCATCACTAATGCTCACAGTGTTTCTACTATTTTTCAAAAAAGTGGCTCATAAAATAATAATAAAAATAACTGGGCCCAGGAGTAGAAAACACCGTTAACAAAACAAAGCAAAAAAAAAAAAAACAGCACAAAAACTGACAGAAATAAACACAAAACTCTAGATACTAGAGTTATCAGGCATCGGTTGTAAAATGAACTTTGCTTACTAGGGTTCAAAGAGATATTAGAACTTCTGCAGAGAACTGGTAAATCTATAAAAAGCAAATAGAAGTACAAAAATGAAAAAGCACAACAGTCAAATTAAGAACTGAGTAGATGTTGGGAACAGAAGAAACGACATACAGAATTTATGAACCAACACTAATCGAAGAAAACAGCCAGACTGAAGAACACAGAATGAAAAATACCCAGAGAGCGAGTTATCGAGGACGCCCTGAGAAGGCGCAGCACACGTGCAGTTGTGTTTGCAGAGGAGTAAGCGGAACGGAATCAAAGTTTTAATAGCACCTGTCTTACTGAGCAATAAAAGGCAACAAGCCGCACATTTTAAAAGCCTCATGGAAGACAAAACAAAACCAGTCATAAAAACCTAGCTATCAGATTAGATTCCTAGAGAAAATGTCTTTTAAAAGTGAAGCTAAGGAAGGGGCCTCGGGCTGAAGAGGCACCCTCCGGATCCTCCTGCGGTCACTCTTGTGCGGGGCATTGGGCCAAGGGGAGATCTTGCAGGCTGGCGGGGTGGCTCCAGGGTGACTGACCAAGGGTTGGGGGTGTGGTGAGGCTGGGGGGAAGAGAATGTAAGGAATAATGTCTTCAGACACGCAAAGAATATTGACTAAATCTGTCATTGGAAGACCTGAGCTAAAAAAAAAAAATATATATATATATATATACTAAAAGGCTGGGGTTTTTTTCAAGATAAAAAAGTAGAAATAAAAGCAGATATAAACCACAACAAAAAATATACTAGTGTATTTTGGAGTTTAAATTATAGAGAAATTAAAAGTCATGAAAAATATCATGTTTTTCAGGGTGGAGGACAGTGGATTTGCAGTGTTCTAAGGGGCTTTCCTTACCTAGGAAGAGAATTTTCTTAAATCAATATACTGATAATGGAATCTCAGTTAGTATTCCAAATCCTCTTTTCTGGAAATTAAAGGCTTGATTCTAAACTTTTTACGGAGATTCCAGGAATAAAAATAGCTGTGATTCTTAAAGAACAAGATTTGAGAACTTTTCAGATGTTAAATCTAACTATGCTATGCTATAAGGTGATACAGTCTCAGCATTAAGATATACCTATACACTGTAAGAGAACAGAGGCCAGAACCAGCCACTTGACTATGTGGACACTTCATCTAAAGCAAAGATGGTTCTGCAGAGCATTGGAAAATCCAAGGTCTTTTCAATAAGTGGTCCTTGGACAACTGGATAGCCATATGAGGCCCATATAGACTTGTCATTACAACTCTTACAACACAAGAAGTCCAATCAACACTTCTTTTTACAGAAACGTGGTCCCTGTGTTAAGGAGGTTTGAGAGAATTTGAAGACAATTATCACTATTGTCCTACTCTCGTGCTTTCGGCTCTAGCTGAACTCCAAAGGAGCTTGATATGTGTGATATGACTTCTAAGCCACTCTCTGTAACCCTTACCTTCATCTCCATAGGTCACGATTTGCCAGTCTCCTTCAGAACACACAAAGTGAACACATTCTTTGAGTGGATCTGATCTGTACCATGATTTCTTGTGTTTCAGTTGCTACACGATTAACACAGCTATCGGTTCACTTTCTTGGCAACCCCATCAGTAGATGCCATGTACTAAAATTATAATCAGCCAAAATCCTTCTTTTTTAAACATATATTAAGACCTATCTTCTCTTTTTTGAATTGTGGAGTTGCATAAGACTTTTAACCTAAGGCCCAAGATTTACCTTAAATCTTCCTACATTTAAGGGGAAAATGAGGTATAATATGTAGAGCACTTTAATGAGGTACCTGATTTATAGTAAGCAATCAAAATATTAGCTGTTGAAAATGTCAGATTTTCCTTAATAGCTTAGAGTATGTGCTGCCAAAGTGAGCGCTTCCTTAATAATTTAGGCACCTTCTAGGAAGATGACAATATCAGCTCACTTATTAATACTTGTAAACACACAACACAAATATACACACAGGCATTAATGTGTCCATTTCTCTCAAGCCTAAAATTAGTGTCGAAAGAAGCTGCCATTATAAAAATTATTCATTGAAATTAACTTTGCCTAAAATAACAAAATAGTACAAATCTACTTGGAAATTGGAAATAACCCAGGTTGTCACTGCAGACCTCTGAAGCTGGCTAGTGTTTCTGAATGATTGTTAACCGCTTGTGTGGAAGTTGAGCCGCTGGCTAGCAACAATCTCAGTTCACTTTTCATTTGGCTGGTGTCATACCTTAATGTCACTAATGGCCTACCCTCACCAATAGATAATTGACCATCTCTGCTCAGCAATCACTGCTCAGCTGAAAATAGATCCTGAATAACATTGATCATTTCATTTTCCCTGTCAAGCTTAGCCCTGCTGACAGGACAGACCACAGGGTAGGATAATTATGGCGGCGCCTGCAGGGAAGCCATTAGGAGAGTCACGCGGCCTCTGTCAGAGCTAGAGCTACTGGTTCTTCTTTTATGTAACTACTGGGGAAATGTTCTCTCGTCCATTTCACTTTAAAAGCATATTTTCTTGCACAAGTTTCATAGTCTCTGAAATACACTTGCTTGGAACACACAAAACAAAGACAAATGTTAAGCTACTAGAAATGTCATCAGCTCACTCCCACACTCCTAAACCCATCTCAGAATAGGACACATAAAATGTATTCAGACCTGGTGAATTCACACTAGGTAGTTATTTCAAATTGCAAAAGAAACCCTAGTTTTTAAACAGTTAGTAAATTCAACATGAGTGTAAATAATTATGAGGGCTATTCTTGGAGGCCAATGAGAATGGAGATTGAGGATTAAGTCTTTGTGATTAGAAAAGAAGGAATAAAGTAAACTAGCCATTTGTGGGGCTCATAGAGCATCTTAAAAATAAAACCGTTTGCAGTATTATTCTGTGACCTGCTGTCAATACAGCCTGAGTCAGCCAAATCCAAATGAATTTTCCACTTGAAGGCATTGATTAACCTTGTTTAAGGACAGTAATCCTATTTAGTGACTTCTTAACTCCCGGTGTCTTGTTGTCTCTTGTTTGGTACAAAGTTCAGGCAAGCCATCACTGAGTGGTGGGTGTTGAGCAGAACAGTTTTTCCACTGGTGCAAGAGATGTGAATATGCTATTTACTCATTGCAAACATCCACAGAGTCTCAAGCACAAGTTTAAAAATCCTGAAATTGGCTCTTCCAAATCAAATTTACATTGAAAGGTGAATTTGAGTTTCACTCTTATGAAATCTTGTTTCTGCCAAGAATTCTTGCAATCCAGGGGCAAAAGATGCAGAATGTAAAACTTTCTCAGACAGCCCTGTTTTATACCCACTGCTGGCTCTCTTCAGTCTTTAACCAAAAGGAGAAATACTTATTGCTGACAAACTTCTTCCTTCATGTGTAAAATTTTTTTGATCTAAAGTATACAAACTGTATTTATCTCTTATGAATTATATTTCTTACCCATTTTCTGTTTCAGATTCTGTTAGCTCATCGTACAATAAATATATTACCCTTTTTAATATTTGTTGGAGACATTTTTTAATTCAAAAATTTTTAGTTTATTATCATTATGAATATAAAGAACATATTTCTATGTTATAAAGAAAGGTGAGCACCAAAAATTGATGTTTTTGAACTGTGGTGTTGGAAAAGACTCTTGAGAGTCCCTTGGACAGCAAGGAGATCAAACCAGTCAATCCTAAAGGAAATCAGTCCTGAATATTCATAGAAAGGACTGATGCTGAAGCTGAAACTCCAATACTTTGGCCACTTGATGCAAAGAACTGAGTCACTGGAAAAGACCCTAATGCTGGGAAAGATTGAAGGCGAGAGGAGAAGGGGACGACAGAGGATGAGATGGCTGGATGGTATTACCGACTCAATGGACATGAGTTTGAAGAAGTTCTGGGAGTTGGTGATAGACAAGGAGATCTGGTGTGCTGCAGTCCATGGGGTCGCAGAGTCAGACATGATTGAAACAGCAGCACGAACACAGGCACTGCTGCTGCTGCTGCTAAGTCACTTCAGTCGTGTCCGACTCTGTGCGACCCCATAGACGTCTGGCAGCCCACCAGGCTCCCCTGTCCCTGGGATTCTCCAGGCAAGAACACTGGAGTGGGTTGCCATTTCCTTCTCCAGTGCATGAAAGTGAAAAGTGAAAGTGAAGTCGCTCAGTCGTGTCTGACTCTTAGCAACCCCATGGACTGCAGCCCACCAGGCTCCTCCACCCATGGGATTTTCCAGGCAAGAGTGCTGGAGTGGGGTGCCATTGCCTTCTCCTCGGGCACTACGTAGATTATTAATTTGTGTAAACTAACAGTTCCTGGTTCTTAGTAAATGCTCAGTAAGCATTTTAGTTATAGTTGTTCAATATTATTATTAGTGTTTTATTCTCCTTGAATTTTCCATTTTTCTCAGGAGTTTTAGAATTGTCAGAACAGGAGTTTAAGAAAAAAGAAAAGAAGGAGCAAAGTAATCAGAAAAAGAGGAAGGGAGAAAGGGAAAGTGTAAGAGAGGGAAAGAAAGAAGAAAAACTATTTGACTTAAAATATTTAAGGTGGGAGAAGAGAAAGTAAGGAGAATTGGATGAAGGCAGTCAAAAGGTAGAAACTTCTAGTTATAAGTACTAGGAATATAATATGATAAATATTACCACTACTGTACATTATATATGAAAGCTGTTAAGAGAGCAAATCCTGAGGCATATCATCAAAAACAATTTTTTTTTCTTTCTTTTTCTGTCTATGAGACCATAGATGTTCATTCAACTTACTGTGCTGATCATTCATGACGTATGTCAGTCACATCACTATGTCATACACCTTATTCAATGCTGTACATCAATTCCATATCAATAAAACTAGAAGAAAAAAAATGTCAAAGGGCACATCCAGATTTTTTGGAGCCTAAAACTTATACTGAGTCCCTCTTTAATAAACATAATATGAAAAATTTAATTTGAAAAATGCCAAAAAATCTATACAACCATGCAAGCACATGGTTAGGATCCATCCCAGGGCCTTAGAAGGACTGTGCAAGGGAATGACACTGAGACTCAGCCTTCATGGTCTGAGGGAAATATGCTTCCATTGACAACCAAAATTGAAGAACAATAGCCATCTTGAAAGTAAAACAAAAATCCTTTTAAAACCATCTACTTTGTGTTAACATTAAGAAGAAGAGTGCCTCATTCAACTCTTTCTAGAAGACGTCAACACAGGGACTTTGCTCGTCAAGAGGGAGGAGAAATCCTTTCTGGCAGAGGAATGGCAGAGGTCATATCAATGAAGAGAAACCCCAGGTTTCTCACTGTTACCCGCTGAGAAGAGAGAAGGGGCTTTGAGAACTATCAGGAGAGACAGAAGAGAAACTGAGCACATTAGAAATAGCAACTTCCAAAAGACTGTTCTATACATCTGGAGAGGGAGAGGGTGGGATGATTTGGGAGAATGGCATTGAAACATGTATAATATCATATATGAAATGAATCGCCAGTCCAGGTTCAATGCAGGATACAGGATGCTTGGGGCTGGTGCACTGGGATGACCCAGAGGGATGGTACGGGGAGGGAGGAGGGAGAGGGGTTCAGGATGGGGAACACGTGTACACCTGTGGTGGATTCATGTTGATGTATGGCAAAACCAATACAATATTGTAAAGCAAAAAATAATAATAACAACAATAATAATAAAGAAATGATAAATGGTTAAAAAAAAAAAAAAAAGAAATAGCAACTTATTCCCCAGCAGGCAGTGGTTGCGGGGGCTGCAAGCCTCTAGGATATGCATTGGTTCCAGCAGACTTGGGGCGCAGGTGGTGGTAAGCTTTCTGAGCAACAGTTCTGCTTACCTATGGCCACAGGTGATGAACATGAGATCCAAAGGTTCATTCCCAACCTACTAAAAAACCCAAAGGGCTGAGTTCCAGGGCCCTGACCTGGCTCCTGATATCAGAGCCCAAAGGCCACTGTGTATACAACATGAGCTGACTTAGATAAAACTAAAATGTCAAAAATAGGAAACATTTGAATCACATTTATGAAGTTTATAGGTAAAATACATTGCATTGAATTCTATATATAGAAAAGTATAAGAAGAACTTGGTAAACCTAAATTTACAATTAATGATTTTAATAAATGTCAGATTATATGTAATTTCTAAGGATATGAAGATATAAAAGTATAACGAATATATTTAGAGTTCTATTTTATTATATCTTGTAGGGTATATATGTTTAATTTATATAATAGTCACTGTATAATTAGTATTTATAAGACTTAATTGTTAGTCATAGTATATGTCTACATATCTATGTATTTTCAAATTTTTCTCTGAAAAACAGATTAACTTAAAACCTTCTGTTGGCCATAAAATATTTATAAGCATTATTATCACATAAAACTCTCCAAAAGAAGTTTTGCTGGTTGCTAGTTGCCCAATCTCTGTTTAATTCACTTTAATCAAGATTTCTTTTCCATCATTTAGTTTTGTTGAAATCATCAACTGTTGCGGTCCTTTAATGGGCCAGAACCTGGTGGCCCAGAGTCGACAATAAGAAAGTGAAAGAGAGAGAGAGAAAGAATGAAAGAAAGAAAGAAAGACACGGGGACCCAAGCTCTGATGGAGCAAGGGTATTTTATTAGCAGAAATGCAGGCTTATATATCTTTAGTAAGATGATTACTCAGCTATTACACAGGATGAAATTTTATCAATAGCCACAATATGGATAGTCTAATACATACAAGGTCGCTGACACTGAAAAGAGTCACTGAAGGGAGTTACTGAAAGGAATCCAAGCAGATACCCTTTCTCATGATCTCAGTCCTGAGAACTGCTTGCAGTGCTACTCGTTCCCGAAATAGGAACTGATAAGGAACAGAGAATCCTTGAGAAATGGCACACAAAGGAAGAAAAATGTAACGTATTGGATTTCTTAAAGTTAAACATCCCCTGACAGCCAACTACCTCATATTCTCCACAGCATTACTGGATATAGCTTATTACTTAGCTTTTTTTTTCTCTCTGCTGTTGTTCAGTTATCCAGTCGTGTCCGACTCTTCACAACCCCGTTGACTGCAGTGTGCCCTGTCCCCCACCATCTCCCTGAGTTTGCCCAAGTTCAAGCTCATTGCATCAGTGATGCCATCCAGCCATCTCATCCTCTGATGCCCTCTTCTTCTGCCCTCAATTTTTCCTAGCATCAGGGTCTTTTCCAGTGACTTGGCTGTTTGCATCAGGCGACCAAAATACTGGCGCTTGAGTTTCAGCATCAGTCCTTCAATGATTTTTCAGGGTTGATTTCCTTTAAGATTGACTGGTTTTATCTCCTTACTATCGAAAGGACTCTCAAGAGTCTTCCCCAGCACCACAGTCTGAAGGCATCAATTCTTGGTGCTCTGCCTTCTTTATGGTCCAACTCTCACAACCGTATGTGACGAGAGAAGACCATAACCTTGGCTATATGCACCTTAGTTGTCAAGGTGATGTCTTTGCTTTTCAGCACACTGTCTAGCTTTGTCATAGCTTTCCTGCCAAGAAGCAGTTGTCTTCTGATTTCACGGCTGCAGTCACCATCCACAGGGATTTTGGAGCCCAAGAAGAGGAAATTTGTTACTGCTTCCACTTTTTCCCCTTCTATTTGTCATGAAGTGATGGGGCCAGATGCCATGATCTTAGTTTTTTTTAACATTTAGTTTTAAGCTGGCTTTTCCACTCTCTTCCTTCACCCTCATCAAGAGGTTCGTCAGTTCCTCTTCATTTATGCAGTTAGAGTGGTATCATCCAAATATCTGAGGTTGTTGATGTTTCTCCCACCAATCTTGATTCCAGGTTGTAACTCATCCAGCCCAGCATTTCTCATGATGTGCTCAGTGTATAAGTTTAATAAACACGGTGACAACAAACAGCCTTGTCATACTCCTTTCTCAGTTGTGAACCAGTCAGTTGTTCCATACAGAATTCTGACTGTTCATTCTTGACCCGCATACAGGTTTCTCAGGAGCCATGTAAAATTCTTGCCTGCAATATTTTTCTCTACTTTAAAAGAATCACTCTAGCTGATTCTATTCAGGTACATGGTTTTAAATCCTACTCATAAGTCATTTTTATCTCTTGCCCTAAGGCCTTATTGAGCTCCAGGTACTTATATCCCATTGTCAAATCAATTTCTCAACTGAGATATATTTAATAAATAATAATAGGTAATCTAAATAAATGTATTGAAGACTGATCCTTTGATTCATCTGTCCCCCAAAGCTTTGCTCTTCCCAGAGCTTTCTCCTCAGTTAATAAAAAAAAAAAAAAAAATACAGTTCAGGCCAAAGGCTAAGAAATAACTTTAATTCATTTTTTTCCCTCAGGCACCATAAGTCAGACTGCATAGATAAAGATAAATACTATATAATATCACTTAAAAGTGGAATCTAAAAAATAAACAGATATATACACAGCAAAGCAGAAACAGACTCACAGATAGTTTGAGGAAACAAACTAATGATTACCACTGGGGAGAGGAAAGACAGGGAAAGGTAGAATAGGAAAGGGATATTAATAGATATAAACTACTGTGTAAAAAAAAAAAAAAACAATAAGCAACAGGGACATATTGTACAGCACAAGGAATTATGGCCATTAATTTGAAACACTTTTTAATGTAGTCTAGCTTTTAAAAATACTGAATCATTATTTTGTATGACTAACACTAATGTGTCCATGTGTGCATGCTCAGTCATGTCCAGCTCTTTGCAATCCCATGGACTGTAGACTACCAGGCTCCTCTGTTCATGTAAATTTCCAGGCAAGAATACTGGAGTGAGTTGCTGTTTCCTACTCCACAGGATCTTCCTGACCCAGGGATCAAACCCATGTCTCCTGCATCTCCTATATTGGCAGGCAGATTCTTTTACTACTGCACCGACTATTACTAATACAAAATTGCGTATCAACTATACTTCAATGAAATAAATAAATAAAATGTTTGAGCTAAAAAAATTAGCTTATAATTATATGATAAATCTGACCACTTTCTCATCATCTCTTCTGCTAGTTCAACCTTGATAAAGTAACTGTCATCATTGCACTCCTAGATTCCAGGAATACCTGGCATCCTTTCCTTTTTTATTCCTCCAGGGTGATCCCTGGAGAAACAGTGATAATACTTGTAATGCTTACATAAGAACATTTCCCATGCTTCTTTAACACCCTTCAACATCTTTCAAATCCACTTTTCCATGCACTATCATATAATCTAGAGCTTTCTCATCCTTTGTGATGGCCAATTTTAGGTGTTAACTTTTCTGGCCACCAAGTGACCATACGAAACATTATTTCTAGGGGTGTCTGTGAGGTTTCCAGATGAGATTAGCATTTGAACCCATGGACTCAGTAGAATGCCGTCTCAGTGCAGGTGGCCATCACACCATCTGCTGAAGGCCAAAATAAATCAGAGGCTATGGAAGGACTGGTTTGCTCTTTTATTCCTACTTAAAGTGAGACATCTCATCTTAGTTTCTTCTTCCCTCACACCGGGATATACACACATCACTGACTTCTCTGACTGAGCCTTTGAACTCTGACTAAATTGCATCACAGGTATTCCTGGATCTCCAGCTTGTGTCTGGTGGTCATAGAATTTCTCAGCTTCCTAATTGTGTGAGCCAATTCCTCACTATAAATCTCCTTGATAGATAGACAGATAGCTTATCTTGAAAACCTAATATACTCTTTATCTCTCATTTAATGGCAGTTTCCTCTTCCCTCATTCCATTTCGCTTATACTGGTATTTTTGCTCTTCTGCAAATAACTTAATTCCTGACTCAAACTTTTATATGTGCTGTTTCCTCTCTCAGATATGCTCCTGCAACTCCTTACTCTGCCCTCCCCGCAAAAAAAAAAAAAAAACAAACAAACATTGCTCACTCTTATACATCATTTAGTTATCTTTTCAAATGTCATCTTCCTAGAGAAGACTTTCCTTTACACCATATTTAAACTAGTTTTTCCCACTCTTTCCGCTGGCACATTTTCCTTTTCTATTTTTCTTCACTGCATTTTTTACAACTTCAGACTACACTGAAATTGTAATAAATGCAACTTTTTCATTTGTACATTTTATTGCCTGCAACCTCCCTAAACAATATAATCTCTTTCCTGTGTCTGAGTATTCTAAAATATGTACATTGCTTTTTTAATCTGAAACAATAAATTACTGTAATTAGAAGCCATAATAATGTATCACATGGAAATTAATAATAGGGAGACTACTTCAAAATAAAACATATATTTCATCAATCTCACTAGAAGATTTAAAAGCTTTGTTTTTCATTGTTAAAAGAAAAATATTAAAAATAAGTTATTTAAACATTCAACTCAACAATTGAGAATAGGAGCCACAAAATAGAAGAAAGAAAATTACATGTTAAGAATTAATGGATATAATGGATTAAGAAAAAGTTAATCCATTATAATCCTTTAAAAAAATAGTAAAAATGAAAGTTACAACCAAGAGTATTGTTTTAGAAAAAGAAAATAAAATAGATAAATCTCTGATAAATCTGATGCCCAAAATGGGAGGACTCATGAATAGTCTTACCTTTGCATTCCAATCCACTACAACAAAAAGGACATCTTTTTTTGGTGTTAGTCCTAAAAGGTCTTATAAGTCTTCACAGAACCACTCAACTTCAACTTCATCAGCATTAGTGATTGGGATATAAACTTGGATTACTGTGACATGCAATAGTTTGCCTTGGAAATGAACAGAGATAATTTTCTCATTTTTGAGACCATACTCAACGACTATATTTCAGACTGTTGTTGAATATGAGGGCTACTTCATTTCACTAAGGGATTCTTGCCACAGTAGTAGATACAATGGTCATCTGAATTAAATGCACCCATCCCCATCCATTTTAGTTCATTCATTCCTAAAACATCAGTGTTCACTCTTGGCAACTCTTGCTTGACCATTTCCAATTTACCTTGATTCACTGACCTAATATTCCAGATTCCTATGCAATATTGTTCTTTACAACATTGTACTTTACTTTCACCACCAGACACGTCCAAAACTAAGTGTCATTTCCATTTCAGTCCAGCCTCTTCATTCTTTCCAGAGCTATATCTCCACTCTTCCCCAGTGACATACTGGATACCTACCAATCTGGGTAATTCATCTTCTGATGTCATATGTTTTTTGCCTTTTCATACTGTTCATGGATTTCTTGAGGCACGGATATTGAAGTGGTTTTCCATTACTTCTCCAGGTTTGCCTTAGAGTGCAATTTGAAGCAGGGAAAAGGCTAACAGAGTTTTGTCATAAGAATATACTGGTCATAACAAACATCCTTGTCCAACAACATGAAACCACTCTACACATGGGCATCACCAGATGGTCAATGCTGAAATCAGACTGATTACATTCTGTGCAACTGAAGATAGGGAAGCTCTCAGATCAGATCAGATCAGTCGCTCAATCGTGTCCGACTCTTTACAGTCACCAAAAATAAGACCTGGAACTGACTGTGGATGAGATCATCATGATTTCCTTATTACAAAATACATGCTTAAATTGAAGAAAGCAGGGAACACCACTAGGCCATCCAGGTATGACCTAAATCTTTCATGCTTATACAGTGGAAGTGGCAAATAGATTCAAGGGGTTAGACCTGGAAGACAATACCTGAAAAACTGTGAATGCAGGTTTGTAACACTGTACAGGAGGTGGTGACCAAAATCATCCCAAAGAAAAAGAAATGCAAAAAGGAAAAATGGTTGTCTGAGGAAGCTTTACAAATTGCTGAGAAAAGAAATAAAAGGCAAAGAAGGAAAGAAAAGATATACCCATCTGAATGCAGAGTTCCAGAGGATAGCAAGGAGAGATAAGGAAGCCTTCTTAAGTTAACGATGCAAAGAAATAGAGGAAAACAGTAGAATGGTAAAGACTAGAGATCCCTGCAAGAAAATTGGAGACACCAAGGGAACATTTCATGCAAAGATGGAAACAATAAAGGACAGAAGTGACAAGGACCTAACAGAAGGATTAAGAGAAGTGGCAAAAATGCACAAAAGAACTGTACAAAACAAGGTTTTAATGATCCGGATAACCGCAAAGTTGTCATTGCTCACCTAGAGCCAGACATCTTAGAGTGTGAAGTTAAGTGAGCCTTAGGAAGAATTCCTATGAGTAAAACTAGTGGAGGTGATGGAATTCCAGTTGAACTATTTCAAATCTTAAAAATGATGCCATTAAAGTGCTGCACTCAATATACCAGCAAATAAGTCAGCAGTGGCCACAGGACTGGAAAAAAGTCAGTTTCTATGCCAATCCAAAAGAAGGGCAATGACAAAGAATGTGCAAACTACCGAATAATTGTGCTCATTTCACATACTAACAAGGTAATACTCAAAAGCTGTCAAACTAGGCTTCAACAATACATAAACTGAGAACTTTAGATGTACAAGCTGGATTTAAAAAAGACAGAAGAACCAGGGATCGAATTGCCAACATCTTTTCAATCACAGAAAAAGGAAGGGCATTCCAGAAAAACATCTACTTCTGCTTCATTGACTATGCTAAAGTAATGGCTGTGTGGATCATAACAAACTTGGAAAATTCTTAAAGAGATGGAAACATGAGACCACCTTACCTGCCTCCTGTATGCAGGTAAAGAAGCAACAGTTAAAACCAGACATGGAACAATAGACTTCTTCCAAATTGGGCAAGGAGTATGTCAAGGCTGTATAATGTCACCCTGCTTACTGAACTTCTATGCAATGTACATCATGTGAAATGCCTGGCTGGATGACTCACAAACTGGAATCAAGATTGCTAGGAGAAATATCAACCACCTCAGATATGCAAATAATACCACTCTAATGGCAGAAAGCAAAGAGGAAGTAAAGAGTCTCTTGATGAAGGTGAAAGAGGAAAGTGAAAAAGTTGGTTTAAAACTCAACGTTCAAAAACCGAAGATCATGGCATCCAGTCCCATCACTTCATGGCAAATAGATGGGGAAAAGGTGGAAACAATGGCAGATTTTATTTTCTTTGGCTTCAAAATCACTGCAGATGTTGAATGCAGCCATGAAATTAAAAGTTGCTTGCTCCTTGGAAGAAAAACTAGGAGCAATTTAAATAGCATATTAAAAAGCAGAGACATAACTTTGCCAATAAAGATCCACTTAGTCAAAGGTATGATTTTTCCAGTAGTCATATATGGATGTGAGAGTTGGACTATAAACAAGGCTGAGGGCCAAAGAACTGATGCTTTCAAACTGAGGTGCTGGTGAAGACTGTTGAGACTCCGTAGAACAGCAAGAAGATCAAACCAGTCAATCCTAATGGAAATAAGCCCTGAATATTCACTGGAAGGACTGATACTGAAGCTCCAATACTTTGGACACCTGATGTGAATAGCCAGCTCATTGGAAGACCCTGATGCTGGGAAAGATTGAGGCCAGGAGGAAAGTGGGCAACAGAGAATGAGATGATAGGAGAGCATTACTGACTCAATGGACATGAGTTTGAGAAAATGCTGGGAGATAGAGATGGACAGGGAAGCCTGGTGTGCTGCAGTCCATGGAATCACAAAGAGTTGGACACGACTTAGTGACTGAACAATAGCAACCATATGAGTATTCAGAAATAATAAAGAGAAAAAAGCTAAGGAAAAGATTTAAATTAGTAAGTAGAAACAAACTTAAGGAATTTGTGATCCACTAACTAAATTAGTGAGCAAATTTGGGAATAGGTAGAAATGTGAATAGGAAAATCATTTTTGAATTCCAAATACATACACCCAGAAAAATCACCAGAGAGTATTAATGTACACATGTGCAATAGATAATTAGCTTCCAGTTGAACATGGCAGGTTGAAGATATCTTCACTCTTCCTGAACTATCACTAAAATGTAAGTGAAAGAACCAAAAAAGATATATAAATTCAAGCATACACAAACAATGAAAAAAGTTAACAGCAGACAAGAGATGTCGTAAAATTTTAGAAAAAGAAAAGACCACAGTAACTGAGTTAATTTTCAACTTTCTCCACTCTGATAAATGCTTATACTTGGGAAGAAACACACAAAGGTAAAAGATTTACAGTACAAACTCCTGGAAAATCTCAGGAATCAGAGGCAACCGGTTTCACTAAAGGCATTCATGGGAAGTAGAGGCAGGACGGCTACGAAAAGGAGTCCTGAGTGAACATGCGCTTATACTAGGTATTACATCTCTAGATTGCCTCCCTCACACCGTACAGGTGCCACCAGAAGGTTAACAATTTGTGCAAACTCTGGGAAACAGAAGACAGAGAGCCATGTTATTGAGAAGAGGGCCATGTAAGTGTTAAGTCCAAACACCAGACGATGAGACCCCCTCAGCTCATCAGCTTCCCCATTGTCAGGTCCCAGGAATACTGGAATCAAGACTCTGACCCACGGTACAAACAGATCAGAGATTAAAAGATAATACTAGAGTGAAACTAACCAAACTACAGGAGGAGTTCATCTGGAGGGCATGACCGTCAGCTGACCCTCAAGTTGGACCAGGGAAACTGGAGGCTCCTTACTCCTTTCCCCTGTCCTTGGAATGCCCCACAGTGGGAGCCAGTTTCAAAGGACACAGCCTTGAGAAAACAATGTGTTGTTGAGACCATCTGGACAGTGTATGTGGCTGAACCGAGTTAAGGCCTCTTAAAAACACCTAAGACTCTAGCAGGCACATGCAGAGATCTACTTACCTTGAGGCTGCCCCAAATAAGCCTTGTATGTAAATCCTGGCTTGTTAAGCCTGATACCCATTAATCTGCAGTCGTCTGAATCTTTCTTCAGTCTCTCCTTGTCGTTCTGTGTGGGGTTAGTCTTCAAAACAACACAGTCTAGAAAATCACATAGAAAGACTGAAATTCCCAGCAACAAGCTATTTCATCCTATGTGAGGCCTACAAACAAAATTTTAAGTCATCACTTCAGTGCCTTGCTCTTAAATATGGGCAACTAGACAAAGGAGAAAAGTTTCCAACATGAAATGTCGTCACAAATACATAAGCACAAAAAAAAAAAAAAAAAAAACTTTTTCAACAAGAAGTATTCTCTGAAGAATTTGAAAACATATTTTTTAAAAAAACTAGTAACCCAGGAAAGACCAGAGAATGCTAAACTCTTAAAATAAAAAGATGCCTTTAAAAGAAATATTTGAAAAACACTAAACTTGAAGAAAAAAGTCAGATTTATAAGTTCAATAAAGGATGGGGGATAATGTTGAAAGATTTGTATTTTTCAAAAAAAAATGATAAAATGTAAAAGGTGAGGTAGCTATCATAGAAATAATATGAGCAATTTTTGTATTTATAAAGTTATAACTTGTAGTCTGAAAATGCCAATCAAATGGCCAATAAGATGAATGAAAAAAAATGTCCATAAGAATTAAATTATTGTGAAATTTCAGAACTGCAGAAATAAAGATACTAAAAGCTTCCAGGAAGAAAAAAATCTTTGGTTTAAAAAAAAAAAAGGCATTTTCAAAGAATTGTTGATCACAGTAGCATCAAACGCGTCACAAAAGCAACTGGGAAGTTGAAAGATAAGGCAACAAAATTTTGAGGTAAATTTATTTTGAACTATACAATTCTGCATCAAGCCAAGCTAGTAATTAAGTGTGAGAGAAGATACTAATAAAAAACATATTTTTATATCCAAGGTCTCAAAAAATGTTAACAGTCTTAGAAATTCACAGAGGAAAGGCTGCCCTCAAAGGAGGAAGTAAATGAACTGGGAAGAAGTAGTAATTTCCAGGTTGATCTATTACAAGTGGAAGGTAAAGGGACCTCACAGGATGAAGGGGAATAAGCCCCAGGATGCCAGATGTGCACCAAGCATGGACGGCATATATCATAAATGAAGCAGGAAAACAAAGGTCTCCAGGCATCTTGCATCAAAAACATTGTAGATAGATAGATAGATAGATTTGATATATTTGACCTAGTAAGAGAACCTTACTCTTTTGAGCAGTTTGGAAGTAAATTAATGATAGATATAAAAACAAGTAGGTAAATAAAAAATTAAAGACTTTATTAACTCCAGGAAAAACAAAAAGTTGTGTGAGAAAGGAAATGGGATGCTATATGGAACAGCTGTGACTAATATTTAGTCTGCAAAAAGAATTGTTGCTGATTAGACATGCTTAATTCCTGTCCAACTCTTTTGCAACTCCACGGACTGTAGCCCACCAGATTCCTCTGTCGGTGGGAGGGGCAAGAGTACTGAAGTGAGTTGCCATTTCCCTCTCCAGGAGATTGTCCTGACCCAGGGGTTGAAACCACGTACTTGCACTGGCAGTGCTTTTACCACTGAATTCTTTACCACTGAACCAGCAGTAAAAATAATGGAAAACACCAAAGAGATTTAATCAAAAATTATGATACAGAAGCATGAATGGTATGGATAGGGAGTGATGCATGGGATATCCTTAATTTCTATAGTAAGAAGTGACTAGAGAATATCTAAAGCTGAAAAACCAAAAAGTTAAACATGTTCCAGACACTACTTGTCCCTCCCAACACACACACACACTTCTCCATAGCAATAACAGAAGGTTGTTCAGGCACATAGATGCACAGAAAAGAGATTACTTCCCTGCTTCTCTTGCACCCAGCTACAGTCACAGAACTGAGGTCTGGCCAGTAGATACGTCAAGTGTTAGTTTTCCAGTATCTTCTTTGAAAACACAGACTGGCTCTGTCCCTTTTGGTTATAAAAGAAATTTCCTTATACTTCATGTTGAAGCAACCATGGATTTTAGAACTTTATTCCTTGTTACCTGATACTGGACTACTTAACCCACAAATGTCTCCTTAGCCTGGGATCTTTGAACACATTTCCATAACACAGTATATCCCAAGGTAATAAACTGGCAATTTTCTACTAAAATGTTAATATGTACTTAAAACATCTTTTTTCTCCATTTTTTCCCATGACTAAGTCCCTGGGAGAGACACTGTCAACTGATAATAAAATTACCATTTCCAATCCCTGGTCCCTTGCCATATTTCATTACAGATTCATGATAGAAAGGCATATTTAGCAAATGAAACAACCAAGAAAGAATTAATCTCCAAAATATGCAAATGCAGTTCATTCAGCTCAATACCAGAAAAACCAACAACCCAATCAAAAGTGGGGAGAAGACCTCAACAGACTTTTTTCTAAAGGAGACATACAGATGGCTAATAAACATGTGAAAGATGCTCAGTATCATGGATTATGAGAGAAATGCAAATCAAAACTGCAATGAGGTATCACCTCACACAGGTCAGAATGCCAATCATCAAAAAATCTACAAACAGTAAATGCTGGAGAGGTTGTGGAGAAAAGGGAACCCTCTTGCAATGTTGGTGGGAATGCAACCTGATACAGCCACTATGGAAACAAATATTGAGATTCCTTAAAAAACTAAAACATTAGACAATCCCACTACTGGGCGTATACTCTGAGGAAAACATAATTGAAAAAAATACATGTACCCCAATGTTCATCACAGCAGTATTTTACAATAGCTAGGACATGGAAGCCAAGGGGCTTTCCTGGTGGCTCAGATGCTAAAGAATTTGCCCACAATGCAGAAGACCCAGGTTTGTTCCTTGGGTCAAGAAGATCCCCTGAAGGAGGGCATGGCAACCCATTCCAGTACTCTTGCCCAGATAGTTCAGTTTAGTTCAGTTCAGTTGCTCAGTCATGTCTGACTCTTTGCGACCCTGTGGACCACAGAATGCCAGGCCTCCCTATCCATCACCAACTCCTGGAGTCTACCCAAACTCATGTCCATTGAGTCGGTGATGCCATCCAACCATCTCATCCTCTATTGTCCCCTTCTCCTCCTGCCTTCAATCTTTCCCAGCATCAGGGTATTTTCAAATGAGTCAGGTCTTAGCATCAGGTAGCCAAAGTACTGGAGTTTCAGCTTCAATATCAGTCCTTCCAATGTACACTCAGGACTGATATCCTTTAGAATGGATTGGTTGGATCTCCATGCAGTCCAAGGGACTCTCAAGAGTCTTCTCCAACACCACAGTTCAAAAGCATCAATTCTTTGGTGCTCAGCTTTCTTTATAGTCCAACTCTCACATCCACACATGAGTACTGGAAACATCATAGCCTTAACTAGATGGACCTTTGTTGGCCAAGTAATGTCTCTGCTTTTTAATATGCTGTCTAGGTTGGTCATAACATTCATTCCAAGGATATTGCCTGGATAAGCCCATGGACAGAGGAGCCTGGTGGGCTACAGTCCACAGAGTAGCAGAGTTAGACATGACTGAAGCGACTTAGCACAGAGGACATGTAAGCAATTTAGATGTCCATCAACGGATGAATGGATAAAGAAGTTGTGGTACATATACACAGTGGAACTAATTGGACAGACAAGGAAATTTGTTGAATGACACAGTGAGCTCAAATCTAGCCCTCTGTGACAACCTAGAGAGGTGGGATGGAGTGGGAGGTGGAAGGGAGATTCAAGAGGGAGGGAACATGTGTGTACCTATGGCTGATTCATGTTGACATATGGCAGAAATCAACACAATAATGTAAAACAATTATCCTCTAATTAAAAATACATAAATTTAAAAAGAAAGGCATATTTATATTTTTCCAAAAGTTGGGAGCATCCATAAGACCCAACTATGATATATAACCAAAAATATGCTTAGTGAAGGAGGCTTCTGGGAAAGTTACATTTTGTTACAGTTAAGAAGAAGACATGCTTATCACCATCTTTCCCTCTTCTTGCCTTGAACACTAGGATTATGGCTGGAGCTGGGTTTCCTTCCATCATATCGAGTCCTAGCTGAATCACTGATCATCCCACATTAAATAGCATGAAAGGTGTGCAGTTTTACTAAGAATTCTAATGATATACTGCATTCATGGATAAATTCTAGAGCATCAAAATGAACTGACAATTTTACTTTAAAAGCTTTTTAAATACTTAAAATGTGTTTAGTCAGTTAGATTAGAAAGAGCCAACATGGGAAGAATAAGCAAAAGGAACAGACTATATGGAGACAAGAGAACAAAAAGGAAAATACGATTCCCATGCCCCTGAACAGGATGTCTGGAATTTTATGATTTGCTCCTCCTTTCTTCCTCCCCAAATGTGGGCCAATCTGTACAGATAAACCAAAGTACTGGAGCACTTCATAAGATTTCCAAAAATATCTAGAATAGCTTCTGCTCTAATCTTTATTCCTCCCATTTTCCAAGCAGTGCCATCAAATCAAAATTTGAGGAAATGTAAATATTCTCACAGCTGTCAAAGTGTTTATGTTTTTAAATGGATATTTTAAATCCCATTCAACCACAAAACATTGTAAGACAGTTTCCATGGTTACTTCTATTAATTCCAGCAGCCATAAAACATTTAGCAGGCTTCTTAAAAAAATTAGTGTCATCAAGCATTTAAAAAAATAAAAAACTTTTGGAAGTGTTTATCTTGACTACTAATCATCTCTGTTGTATGATGATAATAATTCTGAAAACTCAGCAGATGTGTTAAATTCAATGAACACTGTACAGAATTCAATAAGAAAATGAATATCTAAATTTATTTCACTTTTATTGCAATTTATTATATTCATGACTTCAATTTGTATATGGAATGCTGAACACACATATAAGTGCCTGACACAGTATATTACAAATCAGATCTATATAAATTTTAAAGGTCTTCAATTTAATGGCAGATTACAATTATTTTTTACATACATTCAGACTTGATATTTCAAGAAATTAATTCCTGGAAGTGAAAATACATCTTAAAAACATATCTCATATCCTTACAATTTAAATATAATTGTTATATTAATTGCCAAAAAAATTAAGATGCAAAATAATAATATGTAAATTATTTTCTGTAAATCTTTATTCCCAATGACACAATTATCTTTTCCAAATAATATTTTTAAAAATTTCAAAAAGAGTACTTGAGACAGTTTCTCATCCCTTCCTTTGTCTGTCTCACATAGGTCAATTGCTTTTGACTATTTTTACCTTTCTTAATTACACTGATTTACCTGCCACACTTTCTAATAATTATATAACTATACAAAAATTGCAATAATTTTGGTTGAGCCTGTATTTAGTGTTTCAATTAATGTGCCTTTGAAGAGTACATGCTCAGAGTCCTTTGTCGTTTGTTTGTTTGGTCTCTCCTGCATTTTCAGTCTTCACGTAAGTACTTGTGAAAGAAATTAGTTTTTTGACTGCGCTGTCTTCGTTGCTCCGCATGGGCTTTCTCTAGCTGCAGTGAGCCGGGCTCCTCTCCAGGTGCGGCGTGCAGGCTTCTCATCGCGATGGCGTCTCTTACTGCGGAGCACGGGCTCCGGGACACACAGGAGTTAGCAGCTGCAGCACGTGGCCTGAATAGCTGTGGCTCACAGGCTTAGTTGCCCTGTGGCGTGTGGGATCTCAAAACCACGTCTCCTGTATTGTCAGGCAGATTGTTAACCGCTGGGCCACAAGGGAAGCCCCTGAAAGAGTATTTTTAAATGAAACATATGCAGATTTCAAAATGAAAGGGGAAACGAGGAAGAGATTGAGAAAGAGAGATAAGAACAATTCTCTTCTTCATGAAAAATTTTGCAGGACAAACATATCCTTTTTTTTTCCACCTTCCATTTAAAATAAAATATTTTGCTTATGTTTCAAATTAGAGTAAAGAGATATTACAAAAGAAATCTTTTGTGTCTTCTCACTCGGATATAGAATAGTCATTTTGATGAGATTTATTTTAATATTCCAGTATTACTCTTCTGCTCCCTGATTTTTTTTCTTTAAATCAGGAAATATTTTAAACATAAATTTATTATCTGAAGATTAGCCATGTTTTAGAATAGAATTTTTATGTACATATATTTTAAAAATGGAAAAGATCATATTTTCCCTGCAGGTAGAGGTACCCTATACTCTTAGCAAGAAAGGTAGGAAGAAAGGGAAAGGAAAGGAAAAGATGAGAAGGAGGAGAAGGGAAGAGAAGAGAAAAAGAAAAAGAGAAAAGTAAAGAAAACTCTCTCAAATATAGCTCTCTAGCTCTATTAAATGCAAGAATATCATCACTGTAAAGACAAAATTTGATTCTCCCAGTGTTTGTAGGTCTTACTGATTTGTGGGCATTAAAAAGACATGTCTCAAAAGGAATGCTTTGATAACATCAGTTTATTTTAATTTAAAACAAAAGCAAAGCATTTGAAATTAAATAAAAGATGATTTATAGAAAAAAATTAACACTTCATAAATCTATTTAAAATATAATAATGTTCCTCTCAGAAAGCTTAGAAAAGTCCTCTTGTAAAAGAAATCAATCATATAATTTGGGATCATAGATTTTAACTCCTTTCCCACTTTTTTCATCTGCCAATTCTCCGTACCCTGCTCTTCCACCCAAAAGTTACTCCCAAAACACAAAATGATGTTAATTCATATTTTTTAAATTTCTTAGTCACTTTCTATGCATTCAAGAAAATTTTTCATATTTAATGATTTAATATGATGTTAATTTAACATAATGATTTAATTTAATATTTAATCATTTAAAATGATTTAACTTGATTTTATAAACCTTTCTTTCAACCTCGGAAATGATGTTCAGTTGTGGATGTGTCTGGTGATGAAAGTAAAATACGTGTTGTAAAGAACAGTACTGCATAGGAACCTGGAATGTTAGATCCATGAATGAAGGTAAGTTGGAAGTGGTCAAACAGGAGATGGCAAGAGTGAACATCAACGTTTTAGGAATCAGTGAACTGGAATGGGAGAATTTAACTCAGATGACCATTTTATCTACTGCTCTGGGCAAGAATTCCATAAAAGAAATGGAGTAGTCCTCATAATCAATAGAAGAGTTTGAAATGCAGTACTTGGGTGCAACCTCAAAAATGACAGAATGATCTCGATTCATTTCCAAGGCAAACCATTCAATATCACAGCAATCCAAGTCTATGCCCCAACCACCAATGCCAAAGAAGCTGAAGTTGAAAGGTTCTATGAAGACCCACAAGACCTCCTAGAACTAACACCAAAAAAAGATGTCCTATTCAGCATAGGGGACAGGAATGCAAAAGTAAAAAGTCAAGAGATACCTGGAGTAAGGCAAGTTTGGCCTAGGAATACAAAATGAAGCAAGGCAAAGGTTAACAGAATTCTCCAAGAGACTGCAGTGGTCATAGTAACACAAGAGATGATCTGACACATAAACATCACCAAATGGTGAATAACAAAATCAGGCTGATCACATTCTTTGCAGCCGAAAATGAAGAGGTTGTACACAGCCAACAAAAACAAGACCTGGAGCTGACTGTGGCACAGATCATCAGATCCTCATAGCAATTCAGGCTTAAACTAAAGAAAATGGGAGAAACTACTAGGCCAGTCAGGTATGACTTAAACCAAATCCCCTGTGAATATACGGTGGAGGTGATTCAAGGGATTCAAGGGATAAGATATAGTAAAAGAGTACTTGAAGAACTAAAGACAGAGTTCTGTAATATTGCACAGGAGGCAGCAAACAAAAGCATCCCAAAGAACAAGTTGCAAGAAGGCTAGCTAAATGGTTGTGTGAGAAGTCTTTACAAATAGCTGAGGAAAGAAGAGAAATGAAAAGCAATGGAGAAAGGGAAAGGTACTAAATGTACCTGACTACATGCAGAGTTCCAGAGAATAGCAAGAGGGGACAAGAAGCCTTCTTCAATGAACGAGGCAAAGAAACAGAGGGAAACAACAGAAGGGGAAAGAGTAGAGATCGCTTCAAGAAACCGGAAATAACAAAGGAAAATTTCATGCAAAGATGGGCACAATAAAGGAAAGAAACTGAAAAGAGCTAGCAGAAGCAGAGGAGATCAAGAAGAGATGGCAAAAATACACAGAAAATCTGTACAAAAAAGACCTCAAAGACCTGGATAACCACAATGGTGTGGTCACTCATCCAGAGACAGACATTTTGAAGTGTGAAGTCAAGTGGGCCTTCGGAAGCATTGCTGCCCATAAAGCTAGTGGAGGTGATGAAATTCCAGCAAATCTATTTAAAATCCTAAAAGATGGTGCTATTAAAGTACTGCACTCAATGTATCAGCAAATTTGGAAAGCCCAGCAGTGGACATAGGACTGGAAAAGGTCAATATTCATCCCCATTCCCAAGAATGGCAGTACTAAAAACTGTTCAGACCATCAGACAATTGCACTCATTTCCTATGCTAGCAAGGTTACACTCAAAATCCTTCAAGCTGGGCTTCAGCATTACGTGAACCGAGAGCACCCAGTTGTTCAAGCTGGATTTAGAAAAGGCAGAAGAGCCAGCGATCAAATTGCCAACATTTGCTGGATCATAGAGAAAGCAAGGGAATTCCAGAAAACCATATACCTGTTTCACTGACTACACTAAAGCCTTTGACTGTGTGGATCATAATAAACTGTAGAAAATTCTTAAAGAAATGGGAGTACCAGATCATCTTACCTGTCTCCTGAGAAACCTGTATGCAGGTCAAGAAGCAACAGTTAGAACCCTATATGGAACAACTTACTGGTTCAAAATTGAGAAAAACATATGGCAACGCTGTTTACGGTCACCCTGTTTATTTAACTTATACACAGAGCACATCATGCGGAATGCTGGGCTGGATGAGTTACAAGCTGGAATCAAGATTGCAGGGAGAAATATCAACAACCTCAGACTTGCAGATGATACCACTTTAATGGCAGAAAATGAAAAGGAACTAAAGAGCCTCTTGATGAGGGTGGAAGAGGAGTGTGAAAAATCTGGTTTAAAATTCAACATTCTAAAAACCAAGATCATGGCATCTGGTCCCATCACTTCATGGCAAATAGAAGGGGAAAATGTGGAAGCAATGACAGATTTCCTCTTCTTGGAATCTAAAATCAGTGTGAATGATTACTGCCGCCATGAAATTAGAATAAAATTGCTTCTCGGCAGGAAAGCTATGACAAACCTAGACAGTATATTAAAAAGCAAAAACATCACTTTGCCAACAATTGCCTGTATAGTCAATGGGATGGTCTTTCCAGTAGTCCTGTAATGATGTGAGGGTACTCAAGGAAGGCAGAGAGCCTCAGAATTGATGCTTTCTAACTGTGGGGGTGGAGAAGACTCTAGAGAGTCCCTCAACACCAAAAGATCAAAACAGTCTTAAAGGCAATCAACCTTGAATATTCCTTGGAAGGACTGATGCTGAAACTGAAGCTCCAATACATTGACACATCATGAGAAGAGCCAACTCATTGGAAAAGACCCTGATGCTAGGAAAGATTGAAGGCAGAAGGAGAAGAGGGCAACAAAGGATGAGACGGTGGGATGGCATCACCAATTCAATGGACATGAACTTGGGCAAACTCCAGGAGATCGTGAGGGACAGGAAAGCATGGTGTGCTGGAGTCCATGGGGTCTCAAACAGTCAGACGTGACTTGGTGACTGAATAACAACATCAACACTAAGAAATCATTATGAAATACTTGATTCTAAAAATATATTTCTATATTTTATGTATTATAATAATTCATTGACAGTTTTCTTTGTGAAATATTGTTCAGGGTTAATCTATCTTTCAACATAAAGAAAATGTGCAATTCGGACCAAAAATATCTGATTATATCTTTTAGCTAATGATAAAAATAAGTAACTCTAAGAAGGCTTTTAAATGTCATAATAAATATTTAAAATGATAAAGTCTAAGCTTTCTGGGAAAGAAAGACACTGAACCATGCTAACAAAGCATTTTCTCCTTTCAAGAGAGTGGTTTGAAATTCTAATTCAGTACGATATGGCCTGTTTGATATTCAGGACTACAAGGAAGAGATGGTTAATGGCAATTGAACACTTGAATTAAAATTTTTCTAAGGAAATATATGATCTGATTATTGCCTTGCATATATAAATACTATTACGGTTTTCTAAGGGTGAGGAAATAGTACAAAAGGTCAAAGTGTAAAAATTGTGTTTAGGCCTATGACATTCATTTTCAGATTAAAAAAATCACACTAAGAAAAAAAATATGATATATAATACAGTAGGTTGCAAATTCTATATTATATTTAAGAGATGATTATTTTATATCATCTAAAAAGGTATATTTTACTGTAATATTTTTTATATTTTTAACATGTTACTGTATTCAATCTACAAGGTCCATAAAGTCTTAAAGGTATATTTTACTGTAATATTGTTTATATTTTTAACATGTTACTGTATTCAATCTACAAGGTCCATAAAGTCTGCATTGTGAGCCCCTTATCAGCAATGTTTGTGTATTTTTTCACTTGTTATCTACAGAAAATCTCTCATGCAAGAGAGATTCATTGAAGCCTTACATTAAACATAAACAGAGTATCCTGTCAAATAAAGGAAGCATGAATTGATGAAAGACCGCCATCTTAGTATTCGTAGGCTGCTATGAAAAAAAAATGCCATAAACTGGATAATTTATAAACAATAGACATTTATCTCTCAAAGTTCTGGAGGCTGAAAAGTCCAAGAACAATGAACTGGAATGTACAGGGTCTAGAGAGAGCCCACTTCCCTCTTCACACACACCTGTCCTGCTATGCTCTCACTTTGGTGCAAGAGACTAGAGCGCTCTCAGGGGTGTCTTCCATAAGAGCACAGGGAAAAGGCTAATAGAGTTTTGCCAAGAAAATGCACTGGTCATAGCAAACACCCTCTTCCAACAAAAGAGAAGACTCTGCACATGGACATCACCAGATGGTCAATTCCAACATCAGGTTGATTATATTCTTTTCAGGCAAAGATGAAGAAGCTCTATACAGTCAGCAAAAACAAGACCAGGAGCTGACTGTGGCTCAGATCATGAACTCCTTTTTGCCAAATTCAGACTTAAATTGAAGAAAGTAGGGAAAACTACTAGACCATTCAGGTATGACCTAAATGAGATCCCTTACATTATACAGTAGAAGTGAGAAATAGATTCAAGGGATTAGATCTCATAGACAGAGTGCCTGAAGAACTATGGATGGAGGTTCCTAACGTACAGGAGGCAGGAATCAAGACCATCCCCAAGAAAAGAAATACAAAAAGGCAATTGTTGTCTGAGGAGAGCTTACAAATAGCTGTGAAAAGAAGAGAAGCAAAAGGCAAAGGAGAAAAGGAAAGATATACCCATTTGAATACAGAGTTCCAAAGAATAGCAAGGAGAGAAAAGAAAACCTTCCTCAGGGATCAATGCAAATAAATAGAGGAAAGCAACAGAATGGGAAACACTAGAGATCTCTTCAAGAAAATTAGAGATACCAAGGGAACATTTCATACAAAGATGGGCTCAATAAAGGACAAAAATGCTATGGACCTAACAGAAGAAGATATTAAGAAGAGGTGGGAAGAATACACAGAAGAACTACACAAAAAAGATCTTCATGACCCAGATAATCACCATAGTGTGACCACTCATCTTAAGCCAGACACCCTGGAATGCGAAGTCAAGTGGGCCTTAGGAAGCATCACTACGAACAAAGCTAGTGGAGGTGATGGAATTCCAGTTGAACTATTTAAAATCCTAAAAGATGCTGTGAAAGTGCCGCAGTCAATGTGCCAGCAAATTTGGAAAACTCAGCAGTGGCCACAGGACTGGAAAAGGTCAGTTTTCATCCCAATCCCAAAGAAAGGCAATGCCAAAGAATGCTCAAACTACTGCACAATAGCACTCATCTCACACACTAGTAAAGTAATGTTCAAAATTCTCCAAGCCAGGCTTCAACAATACCCGAACTGTGAACTTCCAGATGTTCAAGCTGGATTTACAAAAGGCAGAGAAACCAGAGATCAAATTGCCAACATCTGCTGGATCATGGAAAAAGCAAGAGAGTTCCAGAAAAACCTCTGTTTCTGCTGTACTGACTATGCCAAAACCTTTGACTGTGTGGATCACAATAAACTGTGGAAAATTCTTCAAGAGATGGGAATACCAGACCACCTGACATGCCTCTTGAGAAAGCTGTATGCAGTTCAGGAAGCAACACTTAGAACTGGACTTGGAACAAAAGACTGATTCCAAATTGGGAAAGGAGTACAGTCATCAAGGCTGTATATTGTCACCTTGCTTATTTAACTTATATGCAGAGTACATCATGAGAAACGCTGGGCTGGAGGAAGCACAGCTGGAATCAAGATTGCTGGGAGAAATATCAATAACCTCAGATATACAAATAACACCACCCTTATGGCAGAAAGAAAAGGAGAACTAACGAGCCTCTTGATGAAAGTTAAAGAGAGTGAAAAAGTTGGCTTAAAGCTCAACATTCACAAAACTAAGATTATGGCATCTAGTCCCATAACTTGATGGCAAATAGATGGGGAAACAGTGGAAACAGTGACAGACTTTATTTTTGGGGGCTCCAAAGTCACTGCAGATGGTGATTGCAGCCATGAAATGAAAAGACTCTTGCTCCTTGGAACGAAAGTTATGACCAACCTAGATAGCATATTAAAAAGCTGAGACATTACTTTGCCAACAAAGGTCCATCTAATCAGAGCTATGGTTTTCCAGTGGTCATGTGTGGATGTGAGAGTTGGACCATAAAGAAAGCTGAGCGCTGGAGAAGTGATGCTTTTGAATTATGGTGTTGGAGAAGACTCTTGAGAGCCCCTTGGACTGCAAGGAGATCCAATCAGTCTATCTTAAAGGAGATGAGTCCTGGGTATTCATTGGAAGGACTGATGTTGAATCTGAAACTCCAATACTTTGGCCACCTCATGCGAAGAGCTGACTCATTGGAAAAGACCCTGACGCTGGGAAAGATTGAAGGTGGGAGGAGAAGGGGACAACAGAGGATGAGATGGTTAGATGGTATTACTGACTTAATGGATTTGAGTCTGAGTAAACTGCAGGAGTTGACTCCTGGAAGGCCTGGCGTGCTGCAGTCCATGGGGTCGCAAAGAGTTGGACATGACTGAGTGACTGAACTGACTTCATTCATGAAGGTGGCACCCTTATATTCAAGTCATTTCCCAAAGGCCCCATCTCCAATTAGCACTATTTTAGGGATTTAGCTTTAACATATGCTTAAGGGGGAATCACAAACCATCATCCATAACAACCCCTAACCTTTGCTTCAAAGGATCTGAATTCCGGTCTCATCTCTATCTCGGAGAGATGACATGACAAGTTACCCAGGACACTATGAGTGAGACTAATGGCGTAAGTATCAGATTCCTTTTTTGTAAGAGTGATAATAATATCCCCTTAGAAGCCTTACTATAAGATTTAAATACTGTAGTATTTGAAGGTGGCTGGGCTCACAGTTTCCTTTTTTAAATTGCCTTCTTTCTTCTCTCCCTATTTTCAAATCCAGAAGACAAATTTTGTTTCTTCAAGCAAACAAATGTTAGTTGTCTTTAAATTTCAAATTATCTCCATTAAACAGACTATTAAAACATTTCCAGCAATTATTAGATGTTTACTGAGAATCAATTTTGAATTATATTCATTTCTCTGAGGGTTAGGCAGTATATTTGACAATGTATAGTATAAAAACAGGCAGGATAATTTCAAAAGTATGATCTCAGCAGCTACAAAAGCCTGTAGTATAAATGTTTATTCAATTGGAGATTTGTGAATTTAATACACTGACGGGCCAGAATAAACAAAATGTAATCAAATTCATCTGAAACATTAAAGTTCAGAGCATCCAATATTTTTTCTTCCTTATGGTAGATTACCCCACTTGGAATCATCTGAGATAAACTTCTATTTTTCACTTTATTTGCATCACTGGGACTCATCTGATGCAATCTATTATTTCTCTTCTCACCAAGAGAAAGATGTAACTCTCCAAAATAATTTATTTTTATTGAAGTATAATTGAACTGAACTGAATTAGTTTCAGTTATACAAGGTTGTGTTAGTTTCAGGTATATAGCAAAATGGTTCAGTTATATACACATATTTTTCCAGGTAATTTTTCATTATAAGCTATTACAAGACACTGAGTGTAGTTCCCCGTGCTATACAGTAAATCTTGTTGTTTTCTATTTTATGTGTGGTGGTTCGTATCTGTTAATCCCACACTCTATCTTTCCCACCTTCCCTTCTCCTTTGTTTACCCTAAGTCTGCTTCCTGTGTCTGTGAGTCTGTTACTGTGTTGTATACAAATTCATCTGTATTATTTTTTAGATTCCACACAAAAATGATATCATATAATATTTGTCTTTCTCAGTCTGACTTACTTCACTTAGTATGATATTATCTAGGTCCACCCATTTTGGTGCAAATGGCAAAATTTCATTCCTGTTTGTAGCTGAGAAACATTACATTCTGTGTGTGTGTGGATACATATATATATATACTACATTTTCTTAAACCAATTGTCTTTTGATGGGCACTTGAGTTGGTTCCAAGTGTTGGCTACTGTAAATAGTGCTGCTCCAATTATAAGTCACCAAAAACAAGAACTGGGCCCAGGTCACAAGCTCCTTATTATAAAATTCAGATTTAAATTGAAGAAAGCACAGAAAACCACTAGGTCATTCAGGGATGACCTAAATCAAATACCTTATGATGATACAGTGGGGGTGACAGATTCAAGGGATTAGATCTGATAGACAGAGTGCCAGAACTATGGATGGAGGTTCATAACATTGGTCGGGAGGCAGAGACCAAATCTATACCAAAGAAAAAGAAATGCGAGAAGGCAAAGTGGTTGTCTGAGGAGGCTTCACAAAAAGCTGAATAAAGAAGAGAAGCAAAAGGCAAGGGAGAAAGGGAAAGATATAACCAACTGAAGGCAGAGTTCCAGAGAATAGCAAGGAGAGATAAGAAGGCCTTCTTATATAATTAATGCAGAGCAATAGAGAAAAAACAATGGAATGGGAAAGACTAGAGATGCCTTTAAGATATTGGCCATAACAAGGGAGAGAGTCCGCCTGCAATGCAGGAGACCTGGGTTCACTCCCTGGGTCGGGAAGATCCCCTGGAGGAGGGCATGGGAACCTACTCCAGTACTCTTGCCTGGAGAATTCCATGGACTGAAGAGCCTGGCGGGCTGCAGTCCATGGGGTTGCAAAGAGTCAGACACAACTGAGGGACTAAGCACAGCACAGCACAAGGGTGTGTTAAGGCTCTTTCCTGGCCTCTAGCCTACAGATGCCAGTGGGAACTCCATGACATGAGTGACAAGCAAGAATATCTCCAGATACTACTACCAAACGTCACACAGGAGGCAGAATCATCTCCAGTTCAGACCCACTGGTTTACATCAACCAATCTAAATTTCAACTTTTGATAAGAAAATGTATCCATTAGATTGCTAAAGGTTAGGAAGTCTGTAATTGAAAATATCTCAAATATGTAAGAAATACAGCTCCAAAATCACATTTAATTATTTTCACATACTTCTTGTGTCTATGTAGTATGAGTAAATTATTGAAATATAATAGGAATAAGAATACATTTACTATAAGAGCATTTCCTGACTGCAGGAAAACTTCTCAAACTAACTTGCATAAAATTACTTTGAAAGAATAAAGGATGTCTGCTAAGCTATAACTATTGTGTATAGCCTTGCCCTCACAAAAATCAGCAACAATAAGAAGAACCAACAAAATCACTAACATTTCTGCAACCAGAAATTTCTCCATAAAGTTGGATAACAAATTTCCTGCTCATTCATCTGCTGTTAGAGATGGCATGTTTTCATTGCTCACTTAGGGACTTTCTAATTCTTTATAGCCTGTAAATTTAAAAACCTCGATGAACTTGTCCCAGAAGAGATTTAGATGTCCTCTAGAGAATTTCACCTACATGGTTTTATTTATACTAGATTATTTTAATTCATAGAAAAAAAGTACAAAACCAAAGTTCCCAGATGTTCCTTAGCTTTAATACTCCAATAAATCTGCTCTCCTTCAAACATAAATTATTCCATGTACAGTTATTCTTAGTGTCAATTATCTCAGCTATTCTTCTAATACTCTTTATTTTCTCCAGAGTTTCAATTAATCTTCCCTGAAAAGAGTATGATCTTTATGTTTATTCTTTAAGTTTTTGTCCTGGAACAAATTGACTATACCTAACATTAACTCTAAAAGCAGAAAATAAGAAAATATAGTTTTTAATGAAATATTTTTCTTAAATAAAAATGACTATTCAAAGGAGAGAGAATAAAGACTTAACCCATTTAATAAACCATTTTTTTAGATTTATCTTGAAGATATTAGACGAAAATTAAATTATTCTGCTCTGGCTATGATAAAGTAGGTCTTCTCAGATAACTTCTGCCCAACAAGGAAAAAAAGAAAAATGATAAAAGTAGGGTAAATTTTTATGAGTATTTAGCAAACGGAGAAGGCAATGGCACCCCACTCCAGTACTCCTGCCTGGAAAATCCCATGGATGGAGGATCCTGGTAGGCTGCAGTCCATGGGGTCGCTGAAGGTCAGACACAACTTGAGCTACTTCACTTTCACTTTTCACTTTCATGCGTTGGAGAAGGAAATGGCAACCCACTCCAGTGTTCTTGCCTGGAGAATCCCAGGGATGGGGGAGCCTGGTGGGCTGCCATCTATGGGGTCACACAGAGTTGGACACGACTGAAGTGACTTAGCAGCAGCAGCAGCATTTAGCAAAAGCAAACAAAAAAACATACAATTTTTAGTGTATTAAAGAAAACTAAAGTAGACATGAAGTCAAAATGCTGCAGAGATGGAAATTCTTAGAGATGAGAAAAATGGTTTTTCCTGCTTTCTCCTCAAGGCATTTGATGATTCATAAGCTACGTAAGCCAAGAGGCTAAGAAGCCAGACAAAATATAAAATTTAACAGGATATCTAAACAAAGTTTTCTACAATCTCACGGTGCTAAAGAGAATAAATATTGAAATTCAGAGACTGCCAAGAAGGAGAAAACCCTAGTAAACATACCATGTTTTTGATTGAAAAACCTAAAGAGCCATTATTTAGGAAAAGAAGACAAAACAAACAAAACCAGCCCTAGGAAAGACTGAATCCAGTCCTAAATTTTCCAGCTATAACTGCAACATGGTGATCTGTTCCTATCATCTCTGCCAGAAAAAAATTCATCTTCTTGCATCAAAGATATCATTATTCAGTCTCTATAGTGTCTTCCACTCAATGACTGGCTTACAAACAAACATTATTAGACATGCCATGAGAGTAAATCAAATGATTATAAATCAAAGCAGAGAAAAAGAGGGGGAAAAAGGCAGAAACATACCTATAAGTAATCCAGATATTATAGTTTTCAGACATGGATTTCAAATAAATGTTTTCAATATATTCAAGAAGACATGACAGTATAAAGATTACCACAGAACTGGAATTTATAAAGAAGAAAAATGTAATTCAAAAAAATGAAAATACTATAACAGAAATAAAAGCTAGTAGGTACATTTAACAACAGCTTAGACAAAAAAAATAGAGCGAAATAGAACTGCCTTATGATCCAGCAACCCCACTGCTGGGCATACACACTGAGGAAACCAGAAGGGAAAGAGACACGTGTACCCCAATGTTCATCGCAGCACTGTTTATAATAGCCAAGACATGGAAGCAACCTAGATGTCCATCAGCAGATGAATGGATAAGAAAGCTGTGGTACATATACACAATGGAGTATTACTCAGCCATTAAAAAGAATACATTTGAATCAGTTCTAATGAGGTGGATGAAACTGGAGCCTATTATACAGAGTGAAGTAAGCCAGAAGGAAAAACATAAATACAGTATACTAACGCATATATATGGAATTTAGAAAGATGGTAACAATAACCCGGTGTACGAGACAGCAAAAGAGACACTGATGTATAGAACAGTCTTATGGACTCTGTGGGAGAGGGAGAGGGTGGGAAGATTTGGGAGAATGGCAATGAAACATGTAAAATATCATGTAGGAAACGAGTTGCCAGTCCAGGTTCGATGCACGATGCTGGATGCTTGGGGCTGGTGCACTGGGACGGCCCAGAGGGATGGTATGGGGAGGGAGGAGGGAGGAGGGTTCGGGATGGGGAACACATGTATACCTGTGGTGGATTCATTTTGATATTTGGCAAAACTAATACAATTATGTAAAGTTTAAAAATAAAATAAAATTGGAAGAATAAAAAAAAAAAAAAAAAAATAGAGCATTAGTAAATTGGAAGTTAAATCAGTAGAAAATAGCCAGAATGAAGCTTGTAGAAATAAAAAGATAAAAATCAGAGTAGTTTCGGAAATATATAGGCCACTGATTACAGGTCTAAAACGTATTTAAAGTGCTAGCAAATGAAAAATGAAGGTAAGGGAAGAAGTAATATTTGAGGAAACTCTGTGTGCAGTTTTTCCAAAAATAAAGACCATAGTACAGTGGAAGTGACAAATAGATTCAAGGGATTAGATCTGATAGACAGAGTACCTGAAGAACTATGGACAAAGGTTCACAACACCGTACAGGCCGTGGTGATCAAAACCATCCCCAAGGAAAACAAATGCAAAAAGGCAAAATGATTGTCTAAGGAGGCCTTACAAATAGCCAAGAAAAGAAGAGAAAGGCAAAGTTCGTATAGTCAAAGCTATGGTTACTATGGATGTGAGGGTTGACCGTAAAGAAGGCTGAGAGTCAAAGAATTAATGCTTTCAAACTGTGGTGTTTGAGAAGACTCTTGAGAGTCCCTTGGGTCGCAAGGAGATCCAACCAGTCCATCCTAAGGGAAATCAGTCCTGAGTATTCATTGAAAGGACTGGTGTGAAGAGCCAACTCTTTGGAAGAGCCCCTGATGTTGGGAAAGATGGAAGGCAGGAGGAGATGGGGATGACAGAGGATGAGATGGTTGGATGGCATCACCAACTCAATGGACATGAGTTTGCATAGATTCCGGGAGTTGGTGATGGACAGGGAGACCTGGCGTGCTGCGGTTCATGGGGTCACAAACAGTAGGACACGACTGAGCAACTGACATATCTGTATCAACTAACAACAAATTAATATGTCAGAGGAAAAAATATTCCAAAATCCAAAGATAAGGAAGAAAACTTAAAAGCAGCAAGTCATGAGAGGATATCCCCTTCAAACAGAGAAATAAGACCCTCAGTTGACTTTATGTCAAAGAAAAAGAAGAAAGAGAGGAAGGAAGATGAGGAGGAGGGAGATGAGGAAAGGGAAGGAGAGGGGACACAGAAGCAGCAGAGGACAAAACCCTGTTGTGGCAACTTTAATGCACCGAAGTGAACATTAAAATTTTCCAACTTGTAAAAATATCTTCTAAAAGCAAAGCTAAAATAAAGGTGTTTCAAATAAATAAAAGTATTTGTCACCAGCGGACCTAAGTTAGAAAGAAATACTGAAAGGAATTTTTCCTGACAGAGAAAAGTGAACAGACAGAGTCAGTTTGTAGGCAGGGGTTGATAAGAAGTCCGGGGTCCCCGAGGAGGAGAGAGGGGTCTGGAGCTCTCAGAGAGGAGACTGCTGCTGCTGCTGCTAAGTCGCTTCAGTCATGTCCGACTCTGTGCGACCCGGTAGACGGCAGCCCACCAGGCTCCCCCGTCCCTGGGATTCTCCAGGCAAGAACACTCGAGTGGGTTGCCATTTCCTTCTCCAATGCACGAAAGTGAAAAGTGAAAGTGAAGTTGCTCAGTCGTGTCCGATTCTTCACAACCCCATGGACTGCAGCCTATCAGGCTCCTCTGTCCATGGGATTTTCCAGGCAAGAGTACTGGAGGGGGGTGCCATCGCCTTCTCAGCAAAGAGGAGACAGGGGTCTGGAATTCCCAAGGATGAAGAAAGGACAAATGTCTTTTTTCCTCTACATTCCTGAGTCTTAGTCACATAAAACTACTGTTTTCTTTAAGCCCAAAATGGATGATTACACAACAAATAACTCAGTTTAAACTCTGTGCTAGGGATTATGTAACAACAACCTATCCTGCTTGAGGACAGTTTCTCCTTGTTGGAAACCTTCTGACTAATCCTGTTAATTTAGAATTTATATTATGGGAGTGAGTCTGGTAAGATCTTTCTATTGCTAGTTCTAATCCTGTCATCTTAAAATGTAAATTGTGGGAGTGGGTCTAGTAAGATCTTTAAAACCTTGATACATTCTTTTGATTTATTGTAATAACCAATTTAAAAAGTATGTAGCTCCCTTGCTTAGACTAACAGGGGTTGTGGGGTGGGAGGGCGGGGAGCACTCTCCTCCCCCTTCTGATGTCCATGTCAGAAGCTTTCCCTGTCCTTTTTTCAGTTTAATAAAACTCTCTTACATGAAAGCTCTTGAGTGATCAAGCCTGCTCCCTGGTCCCGAAGCTAAATCTTCTTCGGAGATCTAGAATCTGACATGGCTCACCATAAGCTATCAAGCATGGGAAAGAGGAAGAAAAGTCAAAGCAGGATAAATAGGTGGGTGAATTGAAATGAGTATTGGCCTAAATAATAAATGATGCCAATAATGTTTGACAGATAGAAACATATATGTAGAATTAAGTGATAAAAAAAAAAGGCAAAGAGAGTTAAATGGTGTTAAACTGTTCTAAGATCATTTTCAATTTTCTGAAAGTGGAAGAGCATTAATTTACCACAGACTCGTAAATCATGGTTTCTCAGATGGTAAAGAATCTGCCTGCAATGAAGGAAACTCAATTTCAACCCTTGGGTCAGGAAGATCCCTTGGAGAAGGGAATGGCTACCCACTGCAGTATTTTTGCCTGGAGAATTCTGCAGGCAGAGGAGCCTAGTGGGTTACAGTCCATGGGGTTGCAAAGAATCAGACTGGACTAATAACACCAGAGCTAATAACACTACTAACACTTTCACTTTCACTAGCAAATCAAGGCTATATATAACAGTTACTACTGTAAATGAAAGTAAATGAAAGAATACATGGCTACCCAGATAATATACAGAAAGAAAGAACAAAACAGGAAGAGAAAATGGATAGTTAAAATAGAAAACCCATGACACATTTCAACTTAAACATGTAATTACTTTTAATTATAAATAGAACGTGTCTGCTCAGTTGCTAAGTCATGTCTGTGATGCTATGGATTGTAGTCTGCAAGCCCCTCTGTCCATGGGGTTCTCCAGGCAAGAATACTGGCGTGAGTTGCTATTTCCTTCTCCAGGGCATTTTACTGACCCAGGGATTGAACACAAATCTTTTATGTATCCTGATTTACCAAGCAGATTCTTTACCACTGAGTGACCTGGGAAGCCCATAAACAGAACAGATGTCATAATTAAGACAAGATTGTCAGACAGCAAAAATTTATAATTCATTGAAAATGTGAACACAATTTTTTTTTGCATTGAAGGGAAATGTTTTTGCAATTATGAATGGGACATTTTGTTTATAAAAGGATGAATAAAGGTTTGGAAGGCTAAGAAATAAAAGTTCCCCAAATAAGCTTACAAGGAACATTTTGGCACAAGCCCATTCTTCCTTAATTGCTCCTATTGGCTAACATCAATTCAATTTTGCTTCCTGTGGGTCTTTCATACATCAAGCTAACTCCCTGATGATTTCTGCTTTTCTTTCCAGACAGTTAGCTGTGGCAAAACATTTCACTCAGCAGGGCCTTATATGCAGGGATACATTTGAGTTGTCAACACTGGGGATTCAGATATACATTAAAAATAAACCCCAGCACATCTAAAATTAACTCTTACTGGATAAATTCTTCAGGAAGCACTTTTAAGACTAAAGAAAAAGTACAAAGGGGTGGCAAGGAAAGTAATTACTATGTAAAATATCTGAGAAACACCAGTACAGTCATATTCACCACCAGATTTCTATACTCATTGTTTCTAAAATTAAGCATATAATAGAAAACACATTAAACTATGAGAACAGCAAGCGATATGCTTAGAAACAAATGTAAATAGATTAAAATAAAGATGACATTTAGAACAAAAAATAACAGGGAGAAACTGATTGGATAACCAACCCATTACATTAGCCCTAAATTGACATTTTAAAACACAAAGAAAATAATTGTGCATTTCAGACTAGTAGGCAATAAGAGAAGTATCTACATCTCATAGAAGTCGTTTATGCAGATAACATCTCAAAAGCTTAGTGTAATACATCAGGGGGTTGGTTGGGTGTTTTTTAAAGTCTATATGAAATAAATATGTAGACCAAAATATTAATTTATTAGATTAGTTCTTCTCTTATCCTTCTCCTCAAATATCATTTAAACATATTCATGTACCAGTAGTGTTTTAAAGTTATTTAGTTATTGTATGAGTACTATCTTATTAAGAGAAAAGGGTAGTATGTTGACTTGCTTAATATCTTATCTAGATATTTGAAAATTTAATGAAAAAATGTAAAATTAGTAAAAAAAATTTTTTAGTGAAAATTGTAGTAAACTTTTTTTGGATCCATCTCCAGAAAAGGAAGTAAAATAAAAAGTAAACAAATGGGACCTCATTAAATTTAAAAGCTTTTGCACAGCTAAGGAAATTACTGATAAAATAAAAAACAAATGAGAGAAAATTCTTGCAAATATGGCCGATAAAGGATTAATATCCAACAGCTGATACAGCTAAACATTAAAAAAAGAGAGAGAGAGACCTGATTAAAAAGTAAGCAGAAGAACTGAATAGACATTTTTCCAAAGAGGAAATGCAGATGACCGACAAGCACATGAAAAGATGCTCAACATCAATAATCACAGGGGAATGTAAACCAAAGCCACAATGAGCTATCACCTCATACCTGTCAGAATGACTATCATCAAAAAGATCTACAAATAACAGAGGTTGGCCAAGATATGCAGAAAAGGGGAACTTCATATACTGCTTGTGGGGGTGTAAACTGGTAACACATTATGGAGAACAGTATGGAGGTTCCTTAAAATCTAAAAACAGAACTAGCATTTTGATTCAGTCACTGTCGTGTCTGACTTCCTGTGACACCGTGGACTACAGCATGCCAGGTTCCCTGTTCTTCACCATCTCCTGGAGTTTGCTATTATCCATGTGCATTGAGTCGGTGATGCTGTCTAACCATCTCATCCTCTGCCACTCCTTCCTCTCTTGCCTTCCATTTTTCCCAATATCAGGGTCTTTTCCAATGAGTTGGCTCTTTGCATCAGGTAGTCAAAGTATTGGAGTTTCATGTCAGCATCAGTCTTTCCAATGAATATTTGGAGTTGATTTTCTTTACGACAGACTGCTTTGACTTCCTTGCAGTCCAAGGGACTTTCAAGAGTCTTCTTCAGCACTGCCATACTCCAGAACACCACATTACCCAGCAATTTCACTCTTGGGTGTATATCCAAAAAAAGAAAGAATAAAAACTAACTCAAAAAGGTACATGAACTCCAAAATTTATAGGCATTATTTACAATTGCCAAGAGATGGAAGCAACCTAAATGTCCATCAGCAGATGAATGGGTAAACATGTGGCTAAGTGAAATAGGTCAGAGAAAGACAAGTGCTGGACAGTATCACTTAGATGTGGAAATCTAAAAAATACAACAAACTCATGAATATAGCTAAAAAAGAAGTAATCTCACAGATGTAGAGATTGAACTATTGGTTACCAGTGGAGTAACCAATCATGGCATCTGGTCCCATCACTTAATGGCAAATAGATGGGAAAACAGTGGAAACAGTGAGACTTTATTTTGGGGGGCTCCAAAGTCACCACAGATGGTGACTGAACACATGAAAATAAAAGATGCTTACTCCTTGGAAGAAAAGTTATGACCAACCTAGACAGCATATTCAAAAGCAGAGACAGTACTTTGCCAACAAAGGTCCACCTAGTCAAGGCTATGGTTTTTCCAGTGGTCATGTATGGATGTGAGAGTTGGACTATAAAGAGAGCTGAGCACCAAAGAACTCATGCTTTTTTTTTTTTGGGGGGGGGGGGGTTGGTATCCAAATATTTCTCTTTTTTTTTAATTTTATTTTATTTTTAAACTTTACAATATTGTATTGGTTTTGTCAAATATTGAAATGAATCTGCCACAGGTATAAATGTGTTCCCCATCCTGAACCCTCCTCCCTCCTCCCTCCCCATACCATCCCTCTGGGCAGTGCACCAACCCTAAGCATCCAGTATCGTGCATCAAACCTAGACTGGCAACTCATTCCATATATGATATTATATGTATTTCAATGCCATTCTCCAAAATCATCCCACCCTCTCCCTCTCCCACAGAGTCCAAAAGACTGTTCTATATATTAGTGTCTCTTTTGCTGTCTCGTATACAGGGTTATTGTTACCATCTTTCTAAATTCCATATATATGCGTTAGTATACTGTATTGGTGTTTTTCTTTCTGGCTTACTTCACTCTGTATAATAGGCTCCAGTTTCATCCACCTCATTAGAACTGATTCAAATGTATTCTTTTTAATGGCTGAGTAATACTCCATTGTGTATATGTACCACTGCTTTCTTATCCATTCATCTGCTGATGGACATTTAGGTTGCTTCCATGTCCTGGCTATTATAAACAGTGCTGCGATGAACATTGGGGTACACATGTCTCTTTCCCTTCTGGTTTCCTCAGTGTGTATGCCCAGCAGTGGGATTGCTGTATCATAAGGCAGTTCTATTTCCAGTTTTTTAAGGAATCTCCACACTGTTCTCCATAGTGGCTGTACTAGTTTGCATTCCCACCAACAGTGTAAGAGGGTTCCCTTTTCTCCACACCCTCTCCAGCATTTATTATTTGTAGACTTTTGGATCGCAGCCATTCTAACTGGCGTGAAATGGTACCTCATAGAGGTTTTGATTTGCATTTCTCTGATAATGAGTGATGTTGAGCATCTTTTCATGTGTTTGTTAGCCATCTGTATGTCTTCTTTGGAGAAATGTCTATTTAGTTCTTTGGCCCATTTTTTGATTGGGTCATTTATTTTTCTGGAGTTGAGCTGTAGGAGTTGCTTGTACATTTTTGAGATTAGTTGTTTGTCAGTTGCTTCATTTGCTATTATTTTCTCCCATTCTGAAGGCTGTCTTTTCACCTTGCTTATAGTTTCCTTTGTTGTGCAGAAGCTTTTAAGGTTAATTAGGTCCCATTTGTTTATTTTTGCTTTTATTTCCAATATTCTGGGGGGTGGGTCATAGAGGATCCTGCTGTGATGTATGTCAGAGAGTGTTTTGCCTATGTTCTCCTCTAGGAGTTTTATAGTTTCTGGTCTTACATTGAGATCTTTAATCCATTTTGAGTTTATTTTTGTGTATGGTGTTAGAAAGTGGTCTAGTTTCATTCTTTCACAAGTGGTTGACCAGTTTTCCCAGCACCACTTGTTAAAGAGATTGTCTTTAATCCACTGTATATTCTTGCCTCTTTTGTCAGAGATAAGGTGTCCATATGTGCATGGGTTTATGTCTGGGCTTTCTATTTTGTTCCATTGGTCTATATTTCTGTCTTTGTGCCAGTACCATACTGTCTTGATGACTGTGGCTTTGTAGTAGAGCCTGAAGTCAGGCAAGATGATTCCTCCAGTTCCATTCTTCTTTCTCAAGATCGCTTTGGCTATTCGAGGTTTTTTGTATTTCCATACAAATTGTGAAATTATTTGTTCTAGCTCTGTGAAGAATACCATTGGTAGCTTGATAGGGATTGCATTGAATCTACAAATTGCTTTGGGTAGTATACTCATTTTCACTATATTGATTCTTCCAGTCCATGAACATGGTATATTTCTCCATCTATTAGTGTCCTCTTTGAATTCTTTCACCAGTGTTTTATAGTTTTCTATATATAGGTCTTTAGTTTCTTTAGGTAGATATATTCCTAAGTATTTTATTCTTTCCGTTGCAATGGTGAATGGAATTGTTTCCTTAATTTCTCTTTCTGTTTTCTTATTATTAGTGTATAGGAATGCAAAGGATTTCTGTGTATTGATTTTATATCCTGCAACTTTACTATAATCATTGATTAGTTCTAGTAATTTTCTGGTGGAGTCTTTAGGGTTTTCTATGTAGAGGATCATGTCATCTGCAAATAGTGAGAGTTTTACTTCTTCTTTTCCAATTTGGATTCCTTTTATTTCTTTTTCTGCTCTGATTGCTATGGCCAAAAGTTCCAAAACTATGTTGAATAGTAATGGTGAAAGTGGGCACCCTTGTCTTGTTCCTGACTTTAGAGGAAATGCTTTCAATTTTTCACCATTGAGGATAATGTTTGCTGTGGGTTTGTCATATATAGCTTTTATTATGTTGAGGTATGTTCCTTCTATTCCTGCTTTCTGGAGAGTTCTTATCATAAATGGATATTGAATTTTGTCAAAGGCTTTCTCTGCATCTATTGAGATAATCATATGGTTTTTATTTTTCAATTTGTTAATGTGGTGTATTACATTGATTGATTTGTGGATATTGAAGAATCCTCGCACCCCTGGGATAAAGCCCACTTGGTCATGGTGTATGATCTTTTTAATGTGTTGTTGGATTCTGATTGCTAGAATTTTGTTAAGGATTTTTGCATCTATGTTCATCAGTGATATTGGCTTGTAGTTTTCTTTTTTTGTGGGATCTTTGTCAGGTTTTTTGAACTGTGGTACTGGAGAAGACTCTTGAGAGTCCCTTGGACTGCAAGGAGATCCAACCAGTCCATCCTAAAGGAAATCAGTCCTGAATATTCATTGGAAGGACTGATGTTGAAGTTGAAGCTCCAATACTTTGGCTACCTGATGCAAAGAACTGACTCATTTGAAAAGACCCTGATACTGGGAAAGATTGAAGGCAGGAGAAGAAGGGGACGACAGAGGATGAGACGGTTAGATGGCATCACCAACTCAATGCACATGAGTTTGAGTAAACTCCGGGAGTTGGTGATGAACAGGGAGGCCTGGTGTGCTGTAGTCCATGGGGTCGCAAGGAGTCAGACACAACTGAGCAAATGAACTGACTACCAGTGGAGAGATTGGGAGGGACAATGTATCAATTGGGGGATGAAATGCACAAACTTCTGGCTGTAAGATATGCTCATAGGTATATTGTAAAAGATGGGAAATATGGCCAATCTTTTATAATAGTTACAAATGGAATGCAAACTTTAGAAGCTATATAAAACTTTTAATTAATAAAATAAATAAAAGCAACTCAAACCCTGAGTCAAACTCTTTTAGTCAACATCAAATAAAAATGAAGTAAAATAAGATAAAATAAGTAGAAAAATGCAATTTACTATAAACATAAAAATAGGAATATTTAAACATTTTTTCCAAATTTTTAAGGAAAATATTAAGAATGTCATCTAAAATGTATTTTTCAATAATAAAAAACCTTTTCATTTCCCCTGAAGTACAAGGGGCAACTAAATTTCACAAGCTAAGAGAAAATTAGCATAAATATGGAAACTATTTATTCATGTAACAAAATATCTTAAGTAACATGGGGAAATGACAAAGATAACTCAATGGACAAAAATGGAAAGTTACAATCTCAGAGTAAAGTCACTGTCCATTGTTGAAACCTAGGACTGGAAGCTCAAAAGATACTTTTATATCCAAAAGATATGAAATATAAACTAAGGAAAAATTGTCACATAATCTAAAAGCATAAGTTAGTTGAAAAATATAATAAGAGTTTAAAGATTGTTTAAGAAAATATTTTCTAGTTTGCTGAGAATTGAGTATCCAAAAGTTTAATATTTCTGCATTCTCTATAGTATAAAAATATGAAAATAAATGATGAATATATTTAAGAACATTAGTAATAATATGAATTTTTATTTCACAATGTTCAATTAAATGTTAACAAGAAAATTATAATAGTTGCATATTTTTAGCTTTCATCAGCTTACATTAGGAAGTAAAGCATTTAAAGCAAATAAGGAGGTTAATTGTCTTCTTGGCTCATTCATTTCACACTTGCTATAATTATTAATACAAAGAAAATAGGACTAGTGGTGTCTTTTGTCTGGAAAATATTATTTCCTTCCAGAAACCTCACTTAGAACTAAGGTTAGGGATGAGGACGTGGACAACAGGGAGACTTACTGAAGAAGGTTGCGCACCCTTACTCCTCAATTCAGAGTAATGGTCAGTCAGAACTGAGGCAGAATTTAGGGGAAGAGCTGCCAGGAGCAGGTTCCACAGTCTTGCCTTTACCTAGCATCTCAGCTCCAAAATTGACCTGTAGGATCCCGTGCCCAAGAGAACCCTCCTTTTACCTTCAGTGAGACTGAACTCTGAACAGAAATTTTCCTAACTATGAGCCCCTGCTACATTTTGCATTGTAACAATACCTTTTGTATTGACAAATGTCCATTAGGTAGCATATCTATTCCATGCGTGTTGTTGGACTGTATAAATGAGGCCTCGATGCTGAGTCTTCAAATACATATGGTGTAGTACAGAACTCATGTAGAATTTCTCCTAGACTACCCTCCTGCCTCAGTAATCCTACCCTGAATTTCTTTGCCACTTGAGACAAGCTTTGCGCCATGAAACTGCATCCTTTTTTGTATCCTTGGACACTTTTAGAGGCTAAGCGTTCGAAACGGAGCATCTATTTTAGTTTCTGACCAATTGTGGAATTCCCCCTCAGACGCGACTTCTTTATTCCTTGAGCACTTCACCCATTCAACACTGAGGATCTCTCCCCTCTTGCTGAAACGCTGCTCTGTTTGGTTTTCCGTCACATCACACTGGAGATCCTGCTACCTCATGGTCTGTGGCTTCTCAGTTTCTCCTCTTGGGTCCTCCCTGATTTCTGAACGCTGGGAGCTCCCTTGAGCTTGGTTCTCCACAGTTGCTCACCGTAATTTACATACCATGCTTCTTGCCCTGTTTCATGTCTGACCTGGAAGCGGAAGAAAGTTTCTTCTCCCAGAAGGGCTGAAGTTTGAGCTGGGCATGGACAGTGGAGCCGAACTGGCCACAGGGAGAAGAATAGGGAGTAATGTAAGAAGAGGCACAAAGGTGCAAAAGAAAAATTGTGTCCAGAGGAAAGAGGGAACTGGTGTAGGCTGAAAATGGCGGACGAGGTAAGCTCTAGTTACATTGAGAAGAATATTGATTTCGAGCTAAAGAATTTCAACTTTACACTGAAGACAGTCAGCAATCACGAGAGCTGATTCAACAGGAAAGAAATGTGGTATATAGATTAGGTTTGGCGGCTTTGTGTGTTAGAAATAAAATTACATCCATCTTTTGAGAAAAACCATAATTTTCAAAAACTGAATTTACTAAGACAACGTAAGTCTGGGAGTTGCGGTGATGAAAAATAATACAAAATTATGATTTACTATGTGTAAAACACAAAATAGTACTTTAAGTATAATGCTTAATTTACAAATATTTTGTGTCAACTCTTACTGTATTTGGTGTTAGATTTATTCTTTGATCTCCCCCTTGTTTTGTCTCTTTCTGCAAAGGTGTGGCCTTTGAGAGGCACTGGGGCAGAATTCAAGTACAGGCATGAGGGAGAAACCAGAAACACAGAGAGAAATCCCATGTTCTTTCTTTCTTGGGCACCATCTTGTGCAACTGCTAGCCTCCTACTTGACGTCAGGCTCCTCTGATCCAGCCCATCATTTCCACTTCTAAGAGGTGACGCTAATTCATGGGTTCTGCTGTTTCCTCTTTCTCCCTTTGTCCCTCCTGTTGTAGTCATTTCTGGGTTGCTTAACGTTTCCTTGTTGGGCTTTTCATCTCATCTAGTGTCTAAGTTACCAATTCCATAGGTTAAAGTCCTTTTTTTTTAAATAAAGAGATTACTTTTTCCCTAATAAAAGTGTTTTTCTCTTTGATAAGGTTTTGATGTCTCCTACTTGATAAATAACCTCCGCCCACCAATTTACTGTTTAAGTACTTTATGTAAGGTCAGACTCACATAGAGGTTAAGTAGCAGCAGAATTATGATTTGCATGAAGTAAGATCTACCCAACTCCTGAACTGCTCCTTTCATCCTGAGCTACCTCCTTTTATCATTATCCAGTTACAATAACAAGTAGTCTTATATTCTGATGGTCTATGTATTTTGGAATACCATAAAATGAGGAATTGATCCCTTCTTTTTAATCAGTTGTTTATTTTTTTAAAGTTCTGACACAAATATTCTAAAACACCAAGAACCACAGAACATGGAACAATCAAAAATGTTTTGCAACATATCTTTTCATTTATGTACAAGATAATATTAAATAACAAGATATTTTTACATTGTTTTTCTGATCTTTGATGTTTAACTCCCTCATTTCTTTACAAACATTGAAATAAATCTGGACTCCTCCCAAAATGAAGGTCAGAAAAAGATAAAGCAATGAATGCCCTCAGCCAAGTTTTATGGGCATGAACTGGTAATTTCTTCAAGGGAAAAAGGTGACTGGATTTCACTTTCTTATCATCTGTCCTGAGAAAGAGATGATTGACTATTTAAAATAGACAATAAATATTTTCCTACACACATAATACATGCCAGGCACATATCTAGATACTTAAGATCTATGTCTGGTGACAGACATAGATGCTTATGTCTGTGGAACTTATGATCTAGAGATGAAACAAGATAGACAAATAGTAAGCATAATTATTTTCCAGTAGTCATGTATGGATGTGAGAGTTGGACTGTGAAGAAAGCTGAGCACTGAAGAATTGATGCTTTTGAACTGTGGTGTTGGAGAAGACTCTTGAGAGTCCCTTGGACTGCATGGAGATCCAACCAGTCCATTCTAAAGGAGATCAGCCCTGGGTGTTCTTTGGAAGGAATGATGCTAAAGCTGAAACTCCAGTACTTTGGCCACCTCATACGAAGAGTTGACTCATTGGAAAAGACCCTGATGCTGGGAGGGATTGGGGGCAGGAGGAGAAGGGGACGACAGAAGATGAGATGGCTGGATGGCATCACTGACTTGATGGATGTGAGTCTGAGTGAACTCCGGGAGTTGGTGATGGACAGGGAGGCCTGGCGTGCTGCGATTCGTGGAGTTGCAAAGAGTCGGACATGACTGAATGACTGAACTGAACTTAAGCATAATTAAATAAATTACATAATATGCTAGATGACAATAAGTGATATAGAATAACACATTAGAGTAAGAAGGGTGAGGAAAGCAGGGCAGAAGAATATGTTGTCAGTTTAAACTGGGTGACCAGGGCAGGTTTTATTGAAAAGTTAACATTTCAGCAAAGACTTCAGTGAAGAGTTAGCATGAGAATATGTGAGAGAAGGGGTTTCAGGATAGGTAAAAATCACTGCAAAGGGGAGAATACATTTGGTATTTTTGAGAAACAGCAAGAAGACCATGCAGCTGGAATAGAATGAACGTGGGACCTATTACTAAGAGATGATGGGTTTGAAGAAAAGCAGGGAGTTAAACTCATATACTGCCTTGCGGAATGTTTAACGAACTCCTGTTTTTAACCATCCAGGATTTGGAGCAGAGGAGAGACATGATCTAGCTTCTGAAGGACCACTCTTGCTACTGTGTTTAGAACAAGCTGTGGCAGATGACGAACAGAAGCCAAGACTAGTTAAGGAGTCCATGGAAATGAACCTGGAGAGACACGGCAGTGGCTCTGACCAGAGTTGCTCCAGTGGAACTGGAGGAAACATGTGGATCGAATTCTGGACACCCTCTATTTTTAGGGTTATCTCAGAAAGATTTGGTTTTGAATTAGATGTAACCTATGAAAGATGAAAGGAGAACTAAACAATTTATATGTGAATTTTCATCAAATTAAATAAAGCTTCTATAGCAGAACGAAGCACAGTGGCATATACTGGAGGCTCTTATCTCCGAGTCCACCCTTCAAAGGCCATACTAGCAAATGACAATATCTGCAGAATTCTATTATCCCCCCAATATTGAGATAAATAAACTGAAGAGATCTCTTCTTATTTTCCCTCTTCTTACAAAGAACACTGATAAGTGACTACTGGGAATAATAATTAAGATGGACAAAACAAAAAGAGAGCCTGACTTTTTAAGGAATTAAAAGTTTCATTGATAGTCACTAAAGTGAAACCTGTGAATGACTGTAGGGAGGATTTCTATCTGTATCTGTACCCCTACCTATATTGATACAGGTATATAAATACAATCATTCACAGGTGGGCCTGGCCAGGATGTTTCCTGTGAGCTAAACAAGAATATTTTAGCTTAATTCTCATTGCCTGGAAGGCAGGGTTCCCAGAAATGGGCCATTATGTATAATTAAGCTTATTGGCAGCATCGCTTTAGTCATGAACTTGTAAAAGGTTCTTCCCTATTGCACTTGCTGTCTAGTATTCCTAAATTGTAAGAGGGCTGCAACGTGCCTTCTGGAGAAAATGTTAGATAAGCTTCATTTAGGCATGAGTTAGAACTGCTGGCTATGAGTTCAATGTACGTGAATCTACCATATGTTAAATAAAAATGTCTCTAAACAGAATAACACATAAAACAAGGATATATATTAATCAAAATATGAGAACCTAGAGACTCACAAGGGACCTAACCCCATATCTCCTCTGAAAACAATGGTCAGAATTGTCAGCAACTTGATACACCATGATAACCACAGGGAATGAAAATCAATTGTATCTACTTAGTATTTATGGTATAGATTTGCCTTTGTGTTGTAATGTGGATGTGGAGAAACGGAATCTTGAGTGCACTCTGGCCTTACTCAGCCTTTAAGAAAAAGAAATGGGCTTACCAAGGAACACTGAAGGCTATTCTCTGTTTTCCTCCATGAGCTGATAGTGGTGAGGAAGCCATATCATAAGGTGAGCACGACCTTGCCAACAAGAAAGATTAGGATTCACTAAGGGAGTAGACACCCTGGGGTCTGGAGGAAGACTTATGACTCAGGTGGTTAAATAAGCTTGGAGAATGACTATAACCTCTCCTCACTGTGACTCCTGAGAGACCTCAGAGCTAGAATGCAATAAAGGTCATACTAGAATGCATGAGTCCTGTCACACCGGACCTAAGAAGAACCAGTCAGGAGCCAGACACTACCCACCGCTTTCACAGACCCTGTTTCATGTCTAGTAGGAAAACTGCCTCAGAGCTAATATCTCTCTAACTACTTTTTCACAGAATAATGAAGCCCCATCAGCAACAACTAGCTTAATTCTTTTCAAAGGGGACTAAACATTTGGGAAAACCAACCAAAGGGTTGGGAACATTGACAAACTCAATGTGATCTAATCACATTTCCAAGGCAGTGACAGAGGAGAATGGCCTCCTCCAGGAAACTGAAGAGTGAAATGAATCAGCCACAAGGCACAAGAGGCTTGATCTGCATTATCTGAATTTCTCTAAGGTATATAAAGTGTCTTCTGTAAAGAGCTTTCATAATTATATTTTTAAAGCAATCAGTCTCCTCTAAATACGTCACGTTGATCATCAAAAAGGGATGAGAGTCTTGGCTCTTAAATACACTGTGTATCCATAGCAAAGGTAGCAAGTATCTTATGGTCCTAGGATGAAGATTGCAGCTGTGACTCTGTATTACTGTAAAGCATTGGGTCTTTAAGACAGAGGATGCCTAACTGTCTAAGCTCTAACCTCACTATGCTTTCACCGTGTCAGCTTTGTGACACTCAACTGTTCTGCTTACTCTCCACTCCCAGTCTAATTTCATAACTAATTATTTAAGATAGAACATGTCTTTCTGCCCAAAAGTAGAAAATATGTTGGTGTCTAAAACTGAAAACAGAATCTGTAAAACTTTATAAATATTCAATCTACCACTACAGTGTTTTAAAGTACAAATAGTTAATGTATATATATATATATATATATATATATATATATATATATATAAAACAAGAGTATTAAAAAAGTTTTAGAAACCCCAATGAAAACATTTTTGTGGCTTACAGTTTTTTTGCATTAGCTTGTGCTCGGGTAAAATTGTCAGTGTTATTGATATTTGCATCAATTAATCGATGTGTTTATTGTGCTTTTGAGCATTCTCAGCATTAAGACCAGTGCTTGGTAGGAAGTCATGATTTCTATGCTCAAAAAGTTCATAGTTCTGGTGAGACCATAAGAGAAAAAAAAAGAAGCAACAAACGTGCGTGTAAATTTTGCCTAATTGTGAGCAGCAGTCCCCAAAGGAGAGGTGGAGTGGGAAGAAAAGAGGCTTTGGAAACCTCTAGAAATTCTTCCTGAATAAAAAATGTTGGGAGAGTCATAATAATAATAAAAACAAGGACAGTTGGTCTTTTAGATAGGTATGCTCCATGACTCGGTCATGTCCAACTCTTTACCGCCCCATGGACTATAACCCACCAGGCTCCTCTGTCGCTGGGATTTTATAGGCCAGAATACTGGAGTGAACTGCCATTCTGTTCACCAGGGGATCTTCCCAACCCAGGGATCGAACCTATGTCTCTTGCATCTCCTGCTTTGGCAGGCTGATTCTTTACTACCAGCGCCACCTGGGAACCCCCATGAGCCTTTAGATAATAGAAACCAAATTACCAGGTAGGAACAAGCCTGAAAGATAGGCTACTTTTTTGAGGGACTAAGGAAAATTAAATTAGAATGCAATTATGGATGAGGATTGGCTGGTTTGGAAATCAGTCCTGAATATTCATTGGAAGGACTGATGCTGAAGCTGAAACTCCAATACTTTGGCCACCTGATGAGAAGAACCGAGACATTGGAAAGGACCCTGATGCTGGGAAAGATTGAAGGCAGGAGGAGAAGGAACTACAGAGGATGAGATGGTTGGATGGCATCACTGACTCGATGGACATGAGTTTGAGCAAGCTTCGGGAGTTGGTGATGGACTGGGAGGCCTGGTGTGCTGCAGTCCATGGGGTCGCAAAGAGTTGAACACAAGTGAGAGACTGAACTGAACTGAACTGATGGATGGGGGTCATGGAGGCTCTCAATAACAACAGGAGTTTGAACGTATTTGACGAGCAAGAGGAAGCTATCAAGGATTTTTGACAAAAATATTTCTACTTTGTCCATCTCCAGTTCATCTTTCACAGGAATGTTATCTAAACATAAATATGGACATAAAATACTTTAAGTATCTCTGTCAATTCCAAGCACCTTAGAACATTTTAAGACTTCCTGTCTCCCCAGTCCCCTTCTGTTTATTCCACTGTCTCCACATCACACACACACACACACACACCTCCCCATATACACACTGCCTTTCAAATACGTATTTCATGTCATTCCAGCAATAACCTGTATTTTTCTTGCCCTGATGTAGTAACCTCCATCGGTTTTTATTTCAAAAACTAGTGCTCATTCTCAAACACTCCACTTAAATTCCCAATTGTATGATTTTCATTCTAATGAATTTTCATTTCATTAAAAGAAAAGATGTTGTTTATGTCAAAGGCCAGAAACCTATAGCCTATGGACTAGTCTACCTCACTGTCTGTTTTTCAGTTAGTCTGCTTGTTTGTTTTTCTAAAACAGGGTTTGTTTTAAAGAATACAGTCTTGCTCATTTATTCATGTAAAACTATAGCCTGTCTCTGTTCCATGATACAGAGTTGAGTACATGCAACAGAGACTGTATGATCCAAAATCTAAAATATTTAACATGTGGACATTTAAAGTAAAAATGTGTCAACCTTGCTTTATGGTTTATGCTTCTGCTGTAGAACTTACCATGCTGTTTCATAAATATTTATTTATGTATGCTTGTCATATATAAAGTCAAGAACTGTTTCTACAGTGATCCAGAGATTGCTGCTTAAGCTGAATCCGCCCTCGTTCTTCAAACTTGTTGACTTACTTGCATCCCCTCCAAGTCCTACTGACCTCTCTATTCAGCTACTCCAACACTCTGAAAGCATTCTTACCTGGAGACCCGCACATAGGTTGTCCCTCTGTCCAGAACACGGTTCACTGTCATTCACACAGCAAGCTCTTTGTCATGTTTCATATTTCAGCTTAATCATTACAACCACTAAAAGACCTCCTTCCTGACTGTAATTTGCAGCCCCAACCCCCATCTTTCACTCCTGTTATTATTCTCTATCAAAATACCTGATTTGTTTAATTCATAACACTTAACATAAGCGGTACTATCTATATTTTTACCTGCTTTTTCTCAAACTACTTTGTGACACTGTAATTTCCATGAAAAGTGAGCAACACATCTGCTTTTTCATCACTATATTCTCAAATGACCTAATAATTCCACCTCAAACACTACAACAGTTTCTGGTTCTGAAATTGATAGACCTCTAAGTAGACTGATTAAGAAAAAAAGACACAAAATAGCAATTCAGAAATGAAGAGAAAATATCACTTCAAATCCCACACACATGAAAAGAATAAGACTAGATAAAGATACCATCTGCAATGCGGGAGTCTCGGGTTCAATTCCTGGGTTGGGAAGATCCCCTGGAGAAAGGAATGACAACCTACTCCAGTGTTCTTGCCTGGAGAATTCCATGAGCAGAGTAGCCTAGTGAGCTATCATCCATGACCTTGTGAGTTGGACAAGATGAGTAACTAATGCACACATAGAGTTATACCTATATCTTTGATAACATAGGTTTCAAAGATTGGAAAATCATAAATTAGCAAACCTGAAAAAAGAAACAGAAATTTTGAATAAGTTTTTATTAAAGTCACTGAAATTATAATTTAAAATCATCCCTAAAGAAAATTGCATACACAGATGCCTTCAACAGTGAATTCTATCAAACACTTAAGAAATAAATAAAACCAATCCTGTATAAACCTTTCAGAAAATAAAGAAGAGTATGATCACAAAATAAAACTGGAGATTCATACTTCTCATGGAGAAACAGGAAAAATTCTTAAGAAAATATGAGCAAATTGTTGCAATGTGTTAAAAATATAATACATTATGACCTGTTGGAATTTACCTGGGATTGCAAGTTTAATATCTGAAAATCAATATGGTAGAATAAAGTAGGAAAACTTAAGATAATTTCAGTAGATGTAGAAAAAATGATTTGATAAAACTTAACTTCTATTTACAAACTTTTAAAAATATTAGTAAACTAGGAATAGAAAAAAACTTCCTCAACCTGGTTAAACAATCTACAAAAAAACATTAAACTAACATACTCAGTGGTAAATTACTCATTACTTTCTGTCTAAAATCAAGAAAAAAGGCAAGAAATATCTATCTCTCAATTTTATTTAAAATTATATTTGAGGGCATCAAGATTGGAAAGGAATAAGTAAAACTATTATTGCATATAATTTGATGGTATATGTAAAAATTCTAAGGAAGCTATGAAATAACAAGCAGAATTAAAAATTAAATTATCAAGGTCATAGTATAGGTCAATTTGAAAAGCAATAATTAGTATTTTAACAATCAATAAAGAAATTAAAAATTCAAAACCAAAATTTAAAAATTTCAATTATAAAAACATCTATTAGAAATAAAATTCTTAGAAATTACTTCAACAAAAGTTGTAGAAGTTGTGAACTTATACATTGAAAATTATAAAGCATTGCAAAATGAAATCAATTAAGATCTAATCTACCTGCCTCTTGAAAAACCTGTATGCAGGTCAGGAAGCGACAGTTAGAACTGGACATGGAACAACAGACTGATTTCAAATAGGGAAAGGAGTACATCAAGGCTGTATATTGTCACCCTGCTTATTTAACTTATATGCAGAGAACATCATGAGAAACATTGGGCTGGATGAAGCACAAGCTGGGATCAAGATTGCCAGGAGAACTATCAGTAACCTCAGATATGCAGATATCCTTTTGACAGAAAGTGAAGAAGAACTACGTTGAAGGCAATGGCAATCCACTCCAGTACTCTTGCCTGGAAAATCCCATGGACGGAGGAGCCTGGTAGGCTGCAGTCCATGGGGTCACAAAGAGTCAGACATGACTGAGTGACTTCACTTTCACTTTTCACTTTCATGCATTGGAGATAATTAACTAGATATTAATATATAGTTATATATATATATAGTTATATATATATTATATAATATATATTATATTATATAATATATAGGCTTCCCTGATGGTTCAGCAGTAAAGAATCTGCCTGTAATTCAGGAGGCACAGGAAGCACGAGTTCGAACCTTAGGTCAGGAAGGTCTCCTGGAGGAGGAAATGGGTAGCCATTCCAGTATTCTTACCTGGGAAATCCCATGGTCAGAGGAGCCTGGCATGCTATGGTCCTTGGAGTCTGAAGCACCTGAGCACACACACATGCGTGTATGTGTTTGTGTGTGTGTGTGTGTGTGTGTGTATATGTCAACAAATCTTAGATTAAATTAACAGAATTAAGAGACTTATGCCACCAAGGGCATCTAAAACCCTTGTAATCAGATATCTCTACCCTGTTCTTTGGGAAGGCTTGAGTATGCATAAACATACAGCATGTACACAGATACACACATGTGCATACACAGAGCAATGCCACAGGCTTCCCACAGTCTGCATCAACCCAAATGTGTTCAGTTACGTAGACCTTTCATGTTTCTTAATTTTATGTAAAGCTTCAAGGTCTCACCTTATTTTCCAAAAAACTTCTGTGTCTAGTCTCCCTCTCAAAAACATACTCTGAAAGTACCATGTGTGGGTATATCAGAAGGTGTGAGTTTATGCGTACAAAAGTTCTGCAGATAATTAATAGTCAAATTCGTATATTGCAGTGGCTGAGAACAGACATTTTACTTTCAGATCATTCTGAGTTTCAGTCCCAGATTCGAGTCCCAGAAAGTACTAGCAAACCCTAGTTTCCTCATCTGTTAAAACTGTAGGGGGTGGAGTGGGAAATAATATCTCCCACCTAATTAGATTGCTGTGAACATTAAAGGCAACAACAAATACAAAGTTCAATAAGTATCAACTATTATTCTTATCCTAGATCTTGAGATCTTTGCAAATCCCTTAATAATACAATAGCAAATAATTTGCCCCATAAAACACAGTAAAGTGTAACCAAAAAATTTAAGTAGTCCCTTTAGGCTCTTCAGAGAAGGCAGTGGCAACCCACTCCAGTACTCTTGCCTGGAAAATCCCATGGACAGAGGAGCCTGGTAGGCTGCAGTCCATGGGGTCGCTAGGAGTCGGACAAGACTGAGCGACTTCACTTTCACTTTTCACTTTCATGCATTGGAGAAGGAAATGGCAACCTGCTCCAGTGCTCTTGCCTGGAGAATCCCAGGGACGGGGGAGCCTGGTGGGCTTCCGTCTATGGGGTCGCACAGAGTTGGACACGACTGAAATGACTTAGCAGTAGCAGTTAGGCTCTTAGAACATACGACTATGTACTATATGTACTATACACTCTATAATACATATGACTGTGGTCATTTTCAAAAGTGTTAAAATATATTTTATCTCTATAATAAACTCTACCACATTAATTTTAATACAATATAGCATATTAACTGTGGATTTGCCTGAGTCAGTGAACTTTTTTATATAGTCTTTGTCTTTTAGAGAAGTTTTACATTCAGAGCAAAACTAACAAGAGGTCATAGTGATTTTTCATGTACTCCCCGCATCTACACACGCACAGCCTCCCCCATTATCAATATCCTCCACCAGAGAAGGACATTTATTAAAGTTAATAAATCTACATTGACACATCATAATTATCCAACTCCATGATTTGCATTGGAGTTCACTCTTGGTATACAGATTCTGTGCTTGACCAAAGGAATAATGACATGTATTCATCATTACGATATCGTACAGAGTGCTTTTACTGCCCTAAAAATTGTCTGTGCTCCACCGATTCATCCTTCCCGCTGCCCAAGTCCTGGCAATGAATGAATGTTTTACTGCCTCCATAGTTTTGCATTTTCTAGAATGCCATATAGAGTTGAAATCACATCATATGTTGTCTTTTCATATTGGCTTCTTTTACTTACTAATATGCAATCAAGTTCTCTCCACATCTTTCATGGTGTGATGGCTAATTTCTTTTTAACTTCGGGTTGTATTCCAATGTCTGCATTACTACGGTTTACTTATCCACTCACCTATTGAAGGACACCTTGGTTGCTTTCAAGCTTTGGCAGTTATGAATAAAGTTGTTATAAACACCCATGTGCAGATTTTTGTGGGGACAGAAGTTTTTAACTTCTTTGGGTAAATGTTAGTGAGAACAATCATTTGCCAACTTCCCCGGTGGCTCAGACAGTAAAGAATTCACTGGCAATGCAGGAGACCCGGATTCAATCCCTGGGTCCGGGAAGATTCCCTGGAGAAGGGAATCCTTACGCACTCTGGTATTCTTGCCTGGAGCATTCCATGGATAGCAGATCCCTGGTGGGCTACAGTCCATGGGCTCCTAAAGAGTCAGACACAACTAAGCAACTAACACACGTGGACAAAGAGGATGTTGAGTTCTATAAAAAACCACCAAATTTTCTTCCAAAACGGCTTTGCCATTTTGCATTCCCACCAGAAATGAATGAGAGTTCCTGTTTTCCACATCCTCGCCAACATTTGATGTTGTCAGTGTCCTGCACGTCAGACATTCTGACGGGTGTGTAGTGGTATCACCTGCTTGTTTTATCTTGCATTTCCCTGATAACATGTGAGGCAACATATCTTTTCAGACACTTATTTGTTATCTGTATATTTACTTTGGTGAAGTGTCTGTTAAAGTCTTTTGTCTATTTTTTAAAATCAACTTGTTTTCTTATTGTTTAGTTTTATAATTTCTCTGTATATTTTGGATACCAGTTCTTTATCAGATGTATTTTTTGCAAGCATTTTCTCCCAGTCTTTTGATGTATCTTAATTCATTCTCATTTTCTTGACTTTGTCTTTCTCAAAACAGAAATTTCTAATTTTAATAAACTCTTCCTTATTAATTATTTCTTTCATGGATCATGTCTTTGGTTTTGTATCTAAACTGGCAAAACTTTTATACTTTCTCAAAATGTGTTTAAAATATGAACATAAATCCACATTGAGATACAAGTTGGGCAATGAGCTAGACATTTGCTAAAGTCAAGAAATGCATAATGTGAATATGGCATAAAACAGTCTCCAACATCCACCTCAGTTACTGAATGTCAGCAAAAGGGCACAAACTTGGGCTGGATCGCTCCCTCACTCAGAGCTGGTATCTGTGAGCCAGCAGCTGGCAACATTGCCCACAACCAGGGGAATAGTCACCTTAAGGATCGGGGTCACTATACCATAACTAAAGCCATTCTTAGAACATTGTTTAACTTGCCTTATTCTTTAAAGTAATAAATTTTCAACTGTTATAAAAATTCTAGTCTCAAGTATGGAAATCAAAAAAGGAAGTCAGAAGAGAAAAATAAAGGCAAATACTTGAAAGTTGGTGATAAATTTGACTTTTAGAACTTATAAGTATCAAAATCAATGAAAATAGAAAAAATTGAGTTATATGTGTTTGTGGAAGTACTATTATTTAATATAAGTAAAGTAATTTAATCAAAAAGATTTTTCTGTCAAGGACCTTTAATTGTTACATTTTTCAACAACATTGGAAGAATCTAGCATGTCTCACTTTGCTTTTGTATCACCTTTTAACTCTGTAAAAAAATAGCAGTTAACCTGATAAGTGATGGTGAGTCAGCTGAGCAGCCTCTGGCACAGGCAGTAGCCTTAGAAATACAGCCCTATGGGACCTCCTATAGGAGATGGTTACTTCTAAATAAAAATCTATTTCTATACTGAAGATCTGATTTATCCAAAGTCCTTGTGTATTAAGAAATATTTTTGGGAGAATAATCATTTGGAATTGGATATTTAGTGTTCTTTATAATAGTTTTCATTCTGACAATTCTCTTCTTTTAAACTAAGGAAAAATATATCATCCATATAACATTTAACCCATATAACCCATATAACCCAAGAAAACAAATGCTGTTGTTATTTAGTGATTAATGATAAGGACAATGTTGACTACAGAAGGAAAAATGTGACTTGATTTTTAACTTTATTCTGAATTAATAACTCAGTGACAGATTCAAAATTTGAACTGATTTCAAAGATGTAATCTTAACCTTTCCATAACTGAAAAAAGAAGACAATGAAAAGTTACATTGTTCATGTGATGTTATTTGGAATGTTCAGTGTATATACTCATATTCCAAATATTCCTAGGTTGTTGTATAGATTGCACTTTTTTCTACAAAAGAATATGTATTTGCTACATAGAGAGCTATACTTAGAATATATGTTCCTAAAACAAAAAGCATACCATTTACAAATATGAAATTAGGATGCGTTACTAGGATTTGTGTATATAGTATATACACATACTAGGATATGTGTATATAAAAAACGGATGCTTACTTATTAAGAATACTACATTCAAAATGTTTTATAAATCTAATTGCAAGTAAAAAACACTAGTCAATTTAACTTTGAATCAGTGGCACAATTTTTTCAAACCCAACGCTTAGATTATTTCCTGTCTCATTTATGCTTTTAGAAGATAGCAATAAAAACTGATTCTTATTGCTATTAATATTATTGATGTTTCCTCAAGAGGAAGTTCATCTACCCACATTGACACTTAAAGAAATGAAGGTCAATAAGGATATTGGCTTTCTGTAAATAAGATTAATGGCTTGAGGTAAATTTTAGTAAAAGATGGTTTATTTCTTCTCTAAATTTTCTACTAAACCACTAAAGGGACTGTAAATGACAAAAATAGGCTCAAATGACAAGAAAATAGGGAGAATGAAGTAGTATAATCTCAAGATGTAAAACCAGACATTAAAAGGCAATTCATAAGCAGTATAGATTACTTTAGGGCTTCCCTAGTGGCTCAGTGGTAAAGAATCCACATGCCAAAGCAGGAGACATGAATTCGATCCCTGGGTCAGGAAGATTCCTGGGAGAAGGAAATGACAACCTACTCCGGTATTCTTGCCCGGAAAACCCCATGGGCAGAGGAGCCTGGCAGGCTACAGTCAATGGGGTTGCAAAGAACTGGACATGAATTAGTGACTAAATAACAATAAACAACAATGGACTACATCAATAAAGAATTCATGTCAGTTCAGTTGAGTCGCTCAGTCGTGTCCGACTCTTTGCGACCCCATGAATCGCAGCACGCCAGGCCTCCCTGTTCATCACCAACTCCTAGAGTTCACTGAGACTCGCATCCATCGAGTCAGTGATGCCATCCAGCCATCTCATCCTCTGTCGTCCCCTTCTCCTCTTGCCCCCAATCCCTCCCAGCATCAGAGTTTTTTCCAATCAGTCAACTCTTCACATGAGGTGGCCAAAGTACTGGAGTTTCAGCTTTAGCATCATTCCTTCCAAAGAAATCCCAGGGCTGATCTCCTTCAGAATGGACTGGTTGGATCTCCTTGAAATCCAAGGGACTCTCAAGAGTCTTCTCCAACACCACAGTTCAAAACCATCAATTCTTCGGCGCTCAGCCTTCTTCACAGTCCAACTCTCACATCTATACATGACCACAGGAAAAACCATAGCCTTGACTAGACGAACCTTTGTTGGCAAAGTAATGTCTCTGCTTTTGAATATGCTATCTAGGTTGGTCATAACTTTCCTTCCAAGGAGTAAGCGTCTTTTAATTTCATGGCTGTAATCACCATCTGCAGTGATTTTGGAGTGTAGAAAAATAAAGTCTGATGCTGTTTCCACTGTTTCCCCATCTATTTCCCATGAAGTGGTGGGACCAGATGCCATGATCTTCGTTTCACTCTCCACTTTCACTTTCATCAAGAGGCTTTTGAGTTCCTCTTCACTTTCTGCCATAAGGGTGGTGTCATCTGCATATCTGAGGTGATTGATATTTCTCCCAGCAATCTTGATTCCAGCTTGTGCTTCTTCCAGTCCAGCGTTTCTCATGATGTACTCTGCATATAAGTTAAATAAACAGGGTGACAATATACAGCCTTGACGTACTCCTTTTCCTATTTGGAACCAGTCTGTTCCATGACCAATTCTAACTGTTGCTTCCTGACCTGCATACAAATTTCTCAAGAGGCAGATCAGGTGGTCTGGTATTCCCATCTCTTGAAGAATTTTCCACAGTTTATTGTGATCCACACAGTCAAAGGCTTTGGCATAGTCAATAAAGCAGAAATACATGTTTTTCTGGAACTCTCTTTCTTCTTCGATGATCCAGCAGATGTTGGCAATTTGATCTCTGCTTCCTCTGCCTTTTCTAAAACCAGCTTGAACATCAGGAAGTTCACGGTTCACATATTGCTGAAGCTTGGCTTGGAGAATTTTGAGCATTACTTTACTAGCGTGTGAGATGAGTGCAATTGTACGGTAGTTTGAGCATTACTTAACAGAAATGAAGGCAAATGTCCAGACTTGAACATGAATGTTCATAGCAGCTTTGTATAACAGACAAAAACTAAAAACAAACCAAATGTCTATAAACAGATGAATAGATAAAAACAGTTGCATATTATTGAGTGGATAATATAATACCACTCAGGAATAATAATACCAGTAATACCACTGAGTAATAATACCACTTAGGAAAAAAAAAAAAGAAATGAGCTACTGGTATGCAAAACAACATGAATGACTCTCCAGAATACCTGTGTTCAGTGAGAGATCCAGGCTAAAATACGGAATATGCTGTATGATTCCATGTCTACAAATTTTGAAAAGAAACTGTAGTGGCCAAAAGCTAACGAGCGGCTGCTTAGGGAAGGGGGTGGGTGTGAGGTTGAGTAAAGGGAGGATTACAAAGGTGCACGAGGGAACTCTTATGAATGACGAATATGTTCTTTATCTTAATTGTGGTGATGGTTCCATAGATATATACATGTTAAGACATATCAAATTTATACAGTGATGATGGTTTCATAGATGTATACATGTGTCAAGATGCATCGAATTGAATGTGTTAAAATATACATTTTATTGTAACTAACTTATACCTCAATAAAAATGTTTAATATATATTAATTAGCTGTACTATATAATAATAGTATGTGTATTGGAGAAGGCAATGACACCCCACTCCAGTACTCTTGCCTGGAAAATCCCATGAACGCAGGAGCCTGGTAGGCTGCAGTCCATGGGGTCGCTAAGAGTCGGGCATGACTGACAGACTTCACTTTCACTTTTCACTTTCATGCATTGTAGAAGGAAATGGCAACCCACTCCAGTGTTCTTCCCTGGAGAATCCCAGGGACAGAGGAGCCTAGTGGGCTGCCATCTATGGGGTCGCACAGAGTTGGACACGACTGAAGCAACTTAGCAGCAGTATATGTATTATTAAACAATAATATAAATAATATGCATAATGTCTTTCTTTCTTTGAGCTTCCCATGTAGCGCAGTGGTAAAGAATCCTCATGACAATGCAGGAAACGTGGGTTTGATCCCTGGGTTGGAAAGATCCCCTGGATAAGGAAATAGCTACCCACTCCAGTATTCTGTCCTGGAGAGTTCTGTGGACAGAGGAGCCTGGCGGGCTACACTCAGCGGGATGACAAAGTCAGACACAACTGAGCAACTTTAACTCACTCCCGCTCCAAGAATGCAGGTAAGCTCCACATCCTTTCCCACACACCTTGTCCTGTGCATCTCTTCCTTCTGACTGTTCCTGAGTTATACTTTTTTATAATAAACTAGTGATCGAGTAAGCAAAATGTTTCTCTGAGTCCTTTGATCTGCTCTAGCAAATTAATTGAACCTGAGGAAGGGGCCATGGGGGCCTGTGATTTACAGTCAGTAGGTAAGAAGTACAGACAACAATCCAGACTCGTGAGCGGCATCTGAAGTCCACGGAAGGGTTGTGGCAACCTCTAATCTGTGGTGGGTCAGTCAGAATCACAAGCTTTCAATTGTGGTCTGAAAGGGGAGAATGAGTTGGAGAAAAGACTAGTTTTGCAGATCTGAACCCCAAACTATGAAACCTGGTGCTGTCTCTGAGTAGGTAGAAACACAACTGAGTTGAATTGCGTATTGGTTCAGGGAACCCCTCTCCCCCTGCTCCACACACTGAGCACTGTATCTCAGAAGACACTCTGAGAGCTTTGTCCACTTTGGCCACGTGAGCACATGGCCAGGAGACGGCCACCAGTGATTCAGGAAGGGGCCCCGCCCCATCCAAGGAATCTGCAGGTGCCTTGATCTCAGACCTCCCAGCCTCCAGAACTGACTGTGACAAATACATTTCTGTTATTTAAGCCATTCAGTCTGTTTTTTTTTTTTTTTTGGTTATAGCAACACAAAGGGACTAAGACATAGCTACACAGTGAAAAAAAAATGACAAGAAATAAGTAATGAGAGCATTTATTTATTTCCAAACAGTAGGAGAATGACACAAAGATATTATTTTCTTAAACATTAATTAATTTGTGACCAACTAGTAGCTTCTGAAGGAGAAGGCAATTGCACCCCACTCCAGTACTCTTGCCTGGAAAATCCCATGGATGAAGTCTGGTGGGCTGTAGTCCATGGGGTCGCTAAGAGTCGGACACGACTGAGCGACTTCACTTTCACTTTTCACTTTCATGCATTGGAGAAGGAAATGGCAACCCACTCCAGTGTTCTTGCCTGGAGAATCCCAGGGACGGGGGAGCCTGGTGGGCTGCTGTCTATGGGGTCCCACAGAGTCGGACATGACTGAAGTGACTTAGCAGCAGCAGCAGTAGTTTCTGAAACTCTAGTATAAAAATATCACTCGCACCTTTGTAAATTAATATAAATATATAATAAATAATTAATAGGAGTCAGACACGACTGAGACTTCACTTTCACTTTTCACTTTCATGTATTGGAGGAGGAAATGGCAACCCACTCCAGTGTTCTTGTCTGGAGAATCCCAGGGATGGCGGGGCCTGGTGGGCTGCTGTCTATGGGGTCACACAGAGTCGGACACGAATGAAGCGATTTAGCAGCAGCAGCAGCAGCAGCAATTACTTATCCACAAAGGTTTCCCTGGTACTTCAGCTGGTAGAGAATTCCCCTGCAATGCAGGAGACCCCAGTTTAATACCTGGGTCAGGAAGATCCCCTGGAGAAAGGATAGGCTATCCACTCCATATTCTTGGGCTTCCTAGGTGGCTCAGATAGTAAAGAATCCTCCTGCAATGCAGGAGACATGGGTTCAATCCCTGGGTTGGGGAGATCCCCTGGAAGAGAGCCACCCACTCCAGTATTTTTGCCTAGAGAATCCCCATGGACAGAGGAGCCTGGTGGGCTACAGTCCATGGGATCACAAAGAGTTGGACATAAGTGAGAGACTAAGCACAGCACAGTAGATTTATTCACAAACTAAGAGAAATCTGCATATTCCTTCTTAAATTAAAAAAATATATATGACCATTGTTATTCTGCAATACTAGGAACCTCTTTGTACTTCAGCTATAGGAAGTACATAGCAAAGTCTTCTTTAAAAAATTCTTATCACAACATGGAAGATTCCTTTGGAAAGGGAAGATTGACTTGTACAAAGACCTATGATGGACTAATAATATTCATGGGGCTTTACATTTATTAACTTAATTTAGGTTTTTCGACAACAATGATCCTATGACACTAACAGTTGTACCCATTTTATAGATTAGTGAATTATGTATCAAGAGATAGAAAGTAGCCCGAGATCATACAACTCATTACTTGCCTTGGCAATCCCATGGACAGGAGACTGACAGGCTACAGTCCACAAGGGCACAAAGTAATTGGACACTCCAGTTCAGTTCAGTCGCTCAGTCATGTCCGACTCTTTGCCACCCCATGAATCGTAGCACGCCAGGCTTCCTGTCCATCACCAACTCCCGGAGTTTACCCAAACTTATGTCCATCGAGTCCATGATGCCATCCAGCCATCTCATCCTCTGTTGTGCCCTTCTCCTCCTGCCTCTAGTCCCTTCCAGCATCAGGGTCTTTTCCAACAAGTCAATTCTTCGCAATAAAGACCTTTTTTTTTTTTTTTATGTAAAGAAGAGGGTCTCTCCAATTCCACTTAGTTTTTATCCCAACTTTTCATTTTTAACAGAATTAATAACCCACAAAATATATTTCTCTCATCAGCATGTAACCCTAAAATATAGTTTGAGATTACATTTCCTCCTGTTATACCCCATTTCATTAGCAAACAGTACTGTAAGAACCATATTGCATTTGGACTGTAAACAGCCTAAATCTAAAAGACACAAATCCTCATGTCCTTTCAGGGACCAGTTCCTCTGAGTCATTCCTGAGAAGGGGCTTCGCATCACTGCTCCACTGAAACATAATGATCTTCAGATGCCTCCTTCCCTCAAAGGAAACATCTTTAATTGGAGAAAGTAGGAGAAAAATCATTTGGGCCAAGTTTTCTCAGAGGATCTTAAACTGCTTTTCACAGCTCATTTATCAGTTTGTCTCTTCTCCTACCCTTTCTACAACGCCCCCAGTTACATATACACATCACTTGTTTTCCAGAAATTAATCATTTATAAAGAAATCAATTATGTTTACCAAAGAAATCCATAATTCTGTTTTTAAAGCCGGTGGTGTTATAGGCAATGTCATCAAATACAAACATGTGAGAGCATGAGATGAATTGCCCAGCATTATCTTTGTTGGGGGTCAGGTTGAGCTAATAACCTAATGTGCTTCCAGGAATATCAATTGAAAACTATTCAGCTCACAACTTTTCTAAAAGCTAAGTCAAGTTCTATTGATACATGTCAAACTGAACTCCCTAAAAACAGAATTCAGACCACAGTTATCTCACACCTAGACCAATTCCATATAGCCTTCTGACAGGTCATCCCAAATCTCCTCCTGGTACCCACAGTAGACTCTCCATACATGACACATTACCATGTAAATAAAAACAATGTCACTCCCATTTGCCTGTCATACCAAGATTGAAAACCTACCACAGCCTGCAAGATCCAGAGCAATGATCTGGTTCAGCTAACCCTGAAGACGCGCTGCTACCCATTCTTCCCCTTACCGATGCACTTAAGCAACACTGGCCTGCTTGCTGATTTTTTTTTTTTTCCCCAGTTTACAAAACATGTGTCATGCCTAGCTCTGGCACTTATGTTTCCTCTCCCTGAAATGGACTTCTCCAAGATATCTGATTCACTAGCTCTCTCATTTCATTAAATTATATGATTTCTCTAATCATTCCCATCATCCCCTATACACATATTCAGCATTAGTTTTTATTTCTAATACCTACCACTAACATAATATATACATATACATACATATATATAGTGTGTGTGTGTGTGTGTGTGTGTGTGTTATCCCTCTTACATTAGAATATAAGCTCCCCATGAGGGCAAAAATATTGTATTCACCACTGCCATCCCAAAATCAAGAATATTTTCAGAAACTGTAGGGATTCAAAAGTATATACTGAATTCATTAATAAGTGAAAAATAACGTCAGTCAAAATTATTTATAAAAATTTCATCACGTTTTAATTCATTGCTTTTAATATTGTTTATTCATGATCCATTTGCCCCTCTTTCTGAGACATTGATATTTTCTCTTTTGAAATGCTCTTACCAATTGAATGTAAATTCAGTACAATTGTAAATTAAAGGGTGTGATCCCCATTAGCCTTTATCCAAGATATGAATATGGAAGCAAACGCAACAATCAACAATCTGACTCCCTCTCTCTGAAACTAGAGTGTGAGCCTAAGAACCTCCAATCAAAAATAGTTGTAGCTGACTGAGTCCAGTGTTATACACCCAGAAGAATCAAATACTTCTTTCTCTATTTTGGGAGCTATCCAATATTTCTCCACAAGTTTCCCCTTTCCCCACTCCTTATGTTTGTTTGTTTTAATTAACCAGCCAGTTTCTGTTGCTTACAACCCAAGATCTAGCTAACACGTGTAAGGTTGTATTTAACCTGATATGCCTCAAAATACAAAACTTAACAGAAAGTTTTGTAATTCTCTTTCTCTCACCTCTCCCTCCCGTTGTCTGTTCTTTGTACACATTTCACAATTACAATGTCCTCAACCTGTTCAAAGCCTTCCTTTCTGGTGACATCCCCATATATGACCTTTCCAACGATTTTAATGTTTCAACCTCTTTTTTCCTTCCTCCCATCTAACACTATTTACTCAGAGCTGCTGAATTTAAGTATAAGTTAAGACATAATAATATGATTAAGCCAAAATGCTCTGTTATCAATAACCAGTATTCTTAATCTTGTCAGGCATATTTACATTTCTTTCAAAAGAGGCTATTCTTACTCAAAATCAATTTGTTAAAATTTCAAGTATGATGACAAAGTGAAAAATTTTAGAGTATAAGGTAGTTATTTTTTAAAGTATATTAAATGGCATTACTCAAATAGGCCGTGGATCTGCTCGTGGTTCAGCTAGAGATAAATGGAGGGCTATAGATACCACAAAATATCCATCAATTAAACAGGTTTCAGTTGCATTATTTTTGTTTGAATTACATAAAGCATTTAGACCCATTGCAGTGTGACTAATGGAGTCATGATAAGATCTATGATGTTAGTAAATATGACTAATACACCCCAAGGGGACCCTCAATCACTTCTCCCTGGGTTTTGAGGGGCAGAGGCAAGAGTAGTGATTTGTTCCTATCCAATAGACTATCCATGTTGAATAGGAATAAACAATGATTTAAAAAAAAAAAAAAGCTATTCAAAAGAATTATCCAACTACAAGAAGTAACATATTTCAAACACTTACAGTTTCTTTAAAATAGCCATGAAGTGCGCTACCTTCTCTTCATACTGTTTTGGTCCGTATAAGGTGCGCCCACCTCGCGCTTTCTTAACATGGATAGCTATATTGTGAGAATCATCAGGTTGCAGAGGTTTACTTTCTGCTGTGTCTTCAGCAGGTATTCTAAACAAGGAAGCATAATATTTTATGTTGTATAAAAAATTACTGATGTGAACTCTTTATTGTCTAGAGTAGAAATGCACTGTTCTGAGATAATTTAGCATTTTAATAATATATTCCTTCTCGGTGTCTGTTTTTCTCTGGTTATTAGTAACACAATTAAACACATCGCTCAAAGTCTCAAAATTATCACTCAAAATTACCATACATAAAATGTTTTCTAGGTACAGAATTTGATTATAGATGTTATGACTGTCCCAAGTGATTAAAAGATTTTCCATAATAAATTAGGTACATATACTTAGGAAAATATTTTAAGACAATGGTTACCACCCTTCCTTTATTTTATCATGGTTGTTTTCCAGCAAGGTTTTTTTTTTCACCAATGATAAAAGTACGTTTTTAAAAAACTTCTGTTTCCAACTGGTAAATTATGAACATCTTGGAAGCAGCCACCATAAGGTATTCTTGTGCTACCATACGATATACATTTAAGTCCCCAAGAGATGTGTGAATGAATGACCTGTTCCCATTTATACTTCCAGCTCCAAGCTTCCCGATTAAGAGGTAACTAAAAAACCTAAGGAAAACCAATCTAACAAATATTGTCATCCTTAAGAAAAAAAATAGAGCTGGAGATGATAAAAATCCAAATGATCACAGATTAGTCACCTTTACTTATAAACATGAAATTTTTTTAAAGTTAAATATAAAATAAGCATTATGTAGAATAACAATAACAATGATCAAATTAACATCTAACTTATATTTAAGTCTTTTTAAAGGTACTGGCTACTCTATTAAACATGATATACATATTTATCATTAACATTAACTAAGTTAAATAAATATTATCCCCCATTTATGGGACAAGGAAATTTCAGCTTAAAGAGTTTGCATAATTTGTCTAATCACTCATATCCACTTTCCAGTACAGCTGGAAAGAGCTTTCTGCAATCCAAAGTTCACAGAACATTAATGCTTAATAGCAAAACTTACTTGTCTGACAGATACAGAAAGATACTGCACCATAATTTACAAAGATAAAACTGAGAGTCAAAATTTATTTCCCCTTCTACCATTTTCAGAGAACCTCAGTCATTCTATCCACAGAAACCTAGAACTCTATTTAATACTCTATCCCTAGTTACATCTATAAACAGTAAGTACAGTAAAGCTCAGCAATGTTTAAGATTCATGTATAAAACAATCGACTGCTTTCCTTTCCCCAGCTCTGATTTTCAAATGCCAATGGAATAAAATTCTTATGTTCTAAAGAAGAGTGTTCTGTGGACGGAACTCTGGGGGGGGTGGAAATTTAGAAAGTGAGTCCCCATTGATCCAATGTTCTTCTGGCACAAGTTCATCATATTTGCCAAAAGCAAGAATTTCCCGGAATTCCTGCCTTTACATTGAAAATCTCAAGCCAGCCAAAGAAAGTGAAGCCGCTCAGTCCTGTCCATTTCTTTGTGACCCCATGGACTACAGCCTGCCAGGCTCTTCCATCCATGGGATTTTTCAGGCGAGAATACTGGAAGGTGTTGCCATTTCCTTCTCCAGGGGATCTTCCCAACCCAGGGATTGAACCTGGGTCTCCTGCATTGTAGGCAGACTCCTTAATGCCTACGCCACCAGGGAAGTGGCAGCCAAAGGATTCAGAGTAGTCCTCAATGATATTTAAGCCATGTGAAGCCAACCTGGAAGTCATACCTGCTGCCAGCTTGCGGGCATGTTTGCACTCAGCCATGTCTGACTCTGCAATCTCATGGACTGTAGCTCCCCAGGCTCCTCTGTCTATGGGATTTTCCAGGAAAGGATACTGGAGTGGGTTGCCATTTCCTTCTCCAGGGGATCATCTTGACCCAGGGATTGTACCAGAGTCTCTTGTGTCTCCTTAACTTGCAGACAAGTTCATTACCAGCTGAGCCATGACAGAAGCCCAGAAGCCAACCAGCTGATAGCAAAGCACCAAAAGTGACAGAAACAAACAGAGGGTCATATATGGTGATTGACTGAATGATGAAGTTATGTCTGGTGCTCTTTGGGAAATGGGAGTGTCAACTACAAATTAGCACTTGCCAAGAACATTTGCCAGCAGCTGAACGACAACGAGGCCATTTGCCATCTGCCTCTGTGGTGATTAAACCCTGTGCTGGAACAGATGCCAACATTTAACACCCTCTGAGGGGAATTAAGTGTGGACAGTGAGGATCTCTGCAATCCAGGGCAACTGGTGGGACAGGTCTTCAGATAGTTGGATATTTTCAGGAACTGATTTAATGACCCCTATCCTTGAGTCTCTTCATATCTAGAAAATCATTAAATCCCTTCATGGTGACATCAGCTCCTTGTGACTAGCAGAAAATCTTTTGTAACATATGCACGTGATTGCACTGAACTCCCCTTTCATGAAAATCTTATGTATCAACCTCCCCCTATAACCTTTTTGGAGTAGTCTCTCAGAGCTATTAGAGGTGCTGTCTCCCGGACTAAAGTCCTCATTTTGCCCCAAATAAAACTTAACTTGCAACTCTCACACTGTGCATCTTTTTAGTCAACAATAGAAAATAATCCTTATTATCATATTTATGTAGCAAAACTAGAAACAATTCAATATTATCAGTTCAGTCACTCAGTCATGTCTGACTCTTTGCGACCCCATGAACCACAGCACACCAGGCCTCCCAGTCCATCACCAACTCCCGGAGTTCACCCAGACTCACATCCATCGAGTCAGTGATGCCATCCAGCCATCTCATTCTCTGTCATCCCCTTCTCCTCTTGCCCCCAATCCCTCCCAGCATCAGAGTCTTTTCCAATGAATCAGCTCTTCGTATGAGGTGGCCAAAGTACTGGAGTTTCAGCTTTAGCATCATTCCTTCCAAAGAACACTCAGGACTGATCTCCTTTAGAATGGACTGGTTGGATCTCCTTGCAGTCCAAGGGACTCTCAAGAGTCTTCTCCAACACCAGAGTTCAAAAGCATCAATTCTTCGGTGCTCAGCTTTCTTCACAATTCAACTCTCACATCCATACATGACCACTGGAAAAACCATAGCCTTGACTAGGCGGACCTTTGTTGGCAAAGTAATGGCTCTGCTTTTGAATATGCTATCTAGGTTGGTCATAACTTTTCTTCCAAGGAGTAAGTGTCTTTTAATTTCATGGCTGCAATCACCATCTGCAGTGATTTTGGAGCCCCCCAAAATAAAGTCTGATGCTGTTTCCACTGTTTCCCCATCTATTTCCCATGAAATGATGGGACCAGATGCCATGATCTTCGTTTTCTGAATGTTGAGCTTTAAGCCAACTTTTTCACTCCCCTCTTTCACTTTCATCAACAGGCTTTTGAGTTCCTCTTCACTTTCTGCCATAAGGGTGGTGTCATCTGCATATCTGAGGTTATTGATATTTCTCCCAACAATCTTGAGTCCAGCTTGTGCTACCTCCAGCCCAACATTTCTCATGATGTACTCTGTATAGAAGTTAAATAAGCAGAGTGACAATATACAGCCTTGACATACTCCTTTCCCAATTTGGAACCAATCTGTTGTTCCATGTCCAGTTCTAACTGTTGCTTCCTGACCTGCATATAGGTTTCTCAAGAGGCAGGTCAGGTAGTCTGGTATTCCCATCTCTTGCAGAATTTTCCACAGTTTATTGTGATCCACACAGTCAAAGGCTTTGGCATAGTCAATAAAGCAGAAATAGATGTTTTTCTGGAACTCTCTTTCTTCTTCGATGATCCAACGGATGTTGGCAATTTGATCTCTGGTTCCTCTGCCTTTTCTAAAACCAGCTTGAACATCTGAAAGTTCACAGTTCACATATTGCTGAAGCCTGGCTTGAAGAATTTTGAGCATTACTTTACTAGCGTGTGAGATGAATGCAATTGTGCAGTAGTTTGAGCATTCTTTGGCATTATATAGTCTAAAATGTTCAGTCATACAAAATTCAAAATCTGTTTATGAGTGATTAACTTGTGCAAATTGCCAAGGCAAAGTAACATACAGGAGTTGTAGACGTGAATCACATCTGTTCTGGGGAGCTGTGCTGGTAATCTCTCACTTCTCTATGTCTCTGTGTTTCACAAATACATGCATCTTTAAATTTTAGTGACGTTTTACACTGGGTAGATCTGTGATCCTTTTGAGTCTGATTTGATAACTGAGCCCTTTGTGGTAGACTGAAAGTGTTCGTGAAAGCCACTCAGTCTTGTCAAACTGTTTGTGACCCCATTGACTATACAGTCCATGGGATTCTCCAGGCCAGAATATTGCAGTGGGTAGCTTTTCCCTTCTTCAGGGGATTTTCCTGACCCAGGGATGGAACCCAGGTCTCCTGATTTTCAGACAGATTCTTTACCAGCTGAACTGCCAGGGAAGCCCAGGAATACTGGAATGGGTAGCCTGTCCCTTCTCCAGCAGATCTTCCTGACCCAGGAATCAAACCAGGATCTCCTGCATTGCAGGCAGATTCTTTACCAACTGAGCTATCAGGGAAGCCCTGTGTTAGTCTAAGGCCTCCAAATATTCTTTTTTCTTTCATATAAGTCCTACTTGTTACATGATAAGATTGTTCCAAGATATGTAATATGTTGTTACAAATTATGTATGTGATTATGTTCCTTGTATATAGGTAATAATAATTCTGATCTAAAGTGTTTAGGATTTTTTTAAATAAAATTTTGTTCTATTTATTGGTCATTTTGGTTGCATAGAAAAAATATTTTTCTCTTTTCCTCAGTAAACTCAGGTGTAGCGATTAGCACCACCACTAAGCAAAATAAAGCCAAATTAGATACATTATCTCACCAATCCTCCAATATCACCCTCGCATGTGCATTCTTGTCTCCATTTTAGATAAAGAGCCTAAGATTCAGAGTTTGAGGTAATGTTCTTAAGGCACCATAATCACCAAATTGCAGAACTGAAGTTCAAACCCAGATCTAACTAGTCTAGAGGCCATCACAGAACTTTATTTCCCATATATTCTTGCATTAGCCATCTTACAAACATTTTATCATTCCTCAAAATCCTTCTTTAACCTTCTCCATCACTTTTTTGTCAATCCATAGAAATTTTACTGCTGCTAAGTTGCTTCAGTCGTATCCGACTCTGTGCAACCCCATAGACGGCAGCCCACCAGGCTCCCCTGTCCCTGGGATTCTCCAGGCAAGAACACTGGAGTGGGTTGCCATTTCCTTCTCCAATGCATGAGAGTGAAAAGTGAGAGGGAAGTCGCTGAGTCCTGTCTGACTCTTAGGACCCCATGGACTGCAGCCCACCAGGTCCTCCATCCATGGGATTTTCCAGGCAAGAGTACTGGAGTGGGGTGCCATTGCCTTCTCCGAGATTTTAGTAAGTAGTAGTTAAAGCCAGAAAAATATATGGACTCTTTCTATATTTGCTGTAGGATTCTTCGGTCATTTTTTAAGGAAACTGAAATCATCCTGACTTATCATAATAAAAGTTAAGTCCAGTCACTTCAGGTACACTAAGTCTACCCTGTCTGTTGATGTTAGCTTCATTATCACTAATGCCGAAAGACGGAGATAGCAGAGGGTAAGTCTCCAGCACCAGCATGAAGGTGGTGAGTTGCAGACTTTGTTTTGTGCTGAGCGAGAGTGCTGACTTTGTCCCACACGTTGCCAATACATCCAAAGTTAAAATTGAGGAGAGTTGAAGGCAAGTTTCATTATAAACTCTTGACAGTCAACATTGGAATCCTGTCATCTCTTATAATATAAGAAAGAATATTTTAAGTTTAGACAGAGGTAAGCAATATTTCCCTGGTTTCTATTAAATTAATGTCCTTGACAGACTCAATGTCTTCTCTTTCACTTCCAAGGAGCAATAGAAAATCCACATTTAAAAATGAACATTGAACTTACATGTATTCTACAGAATAAGGCAGCAATACATTTTCCAGATTATATGACAAGCTATACAAACATACAAGAAAGTTATTTAGAGAAGATTATAACAGATTTATCTCCTAAGGGTTAATTGCAAATATTAATAAGCATCAAATTAAAAAGTTGGGATATCTAAGATAATTTTTAATCAAACAATATATTACTATATATTTAGAAAATGATAATCGAATATTGTGTGCTATCTTTACTTACAACCTAAATTCCCTCCAGTCACGATTCAATTTAGCAAACATTTCTTGACTATCTAGCCCAAGTAGAGTTCATTGTGTTCATTATCTCAGCTCCCAGGTATGAATCATTTCCATATTTCCAATTTAATCACCCTACTTTTTCCGCCCAAAGAACATTGCTGAATTGGTCACACACTTGGGTGATTACAAATCTACATCATCTAATTTTAACTGATCTTTGCTTTTGCTCAGCATTCTAAAATCAGCTATTTGTCAAGCTCTTATATATTCCCCTCAATGGCTTCAATTTAGTTTCTTTTCCATTCTCATTTCCACATTCTATGGACAGTCTTATTTCAGTACTTAATGCTCTCTACTTGACATCTGTATACGAATTAATGATTATTACTGACTCTTAAGAAATAATGATAAACACTATTCCAGTTATTCAGCTATAGAGTCACACAAACTGAACCTAATTTTAAATTTTTGAAGAATCAAATGCAGAGAAAATGTGGCTTGTGAATTTTCAGAATTTCCTTTTTTATTTTGTACTAATCTCCTCAAGTAAATCTTAAACCCATAGGGCTAATCTAAGTAATGAGTGGAACCCCTTATTTAGGGAAATGGAAGGATCAATTTGGAGACAGGGAGCAAAATTTCCTGCCACCAATATTATACAATAGGGAAGACAGTCCAAAATTTCAACCATATCTTTTTGAACCATAGGACTGACTCCCTTTAAATCAAAGGTGACTTTTCTTCTTAGTTACATATGGTCTTTGATGAACGGGATTTATGAGACATCACCACTCACATTACTTCTTCAACTGAACTCATAATTTCACATTGTTCACTATTTAATTCTTTTAAAAAAAAACTTTTTGTTTTATGTTGGAGTATAAGCAATTAACAAGGTTGCAATCATCTCAGGTGCCCAGCAGAGAGATCAGACTTACATTTACATATATCCATTCTCCCCAAAAACACCCCTTCCATTCAGGCTGCTTATCACATACCATTGAGCAGAGTTACTGTGCTATATATAGGTCCTTGTTGGTTATTCATTTTAAATGTAGCAATGTGCATATGTTAATCTGAAGTTAACTATCCCTTCCTTCCACCCTTTTCCCCTAACCACCAGTATGTTGTCTAAGTCTGTGAGTACGTTTCTGTTTTGTAAATAATTTCACTTGCATCATTTTCTTTTAAATTTTGCATCTAAGGAATATCATATGCTATCTTTTTAAAATAAGTTCCCATGGAAATTCATGCAAGTAGAAAGCTCTTCCTAAATTTCCAGCAATTTCCCAGGAGATTATACTTACATCCTGATGTCTCCTTTGCCACTGCGCTTCTTCCTTAAATACTCTCCTTATTCCATGCCTTGCTTATCCAGAGGTGAAACCAACTTTTTCTGTATTTCCTCAACAGAACTAAACTAAACTAAACCAAGTATTCAAAGCATTTGTAAGTACAGCAGAGTTCATCAGATGCTGGGGTTATCTTAGATGTTTGTATCACACATGACTTTGGCCATCTGATGCAAAGAACTGACTCACTGGAAAAGACCCTGATGCTTTGAAGGCAAGAGGAGAAAGGGACGACAGAGGATGAGATGGTTGGTTGGCATCACCAACTTGATGGACATGAGTTTGAGTAACTCCGGGAGTTGGTGATGGACAGGGAGGCCTGGCATGCTGCAGTCCATGGGGTTGCCAAGAGTCGGACACAGCTGAGTGACTGAACTGATCCTGACCACATATGAACCAGGGTACTTGAAATCCACTAACCGATCTCTCTTTTCCTAAATGCCCTCACCTCTCTGCCCAGGATCAAGGGGTTTTCCTCACTTGGTGCTCATCTCCCCTCAGTTATTTCCTGGCTACTCTTGCTTCTTTTTTTTTATTTTTTATTTTTTTATTTTTTTAAATTTTATTTTATTTTTAAACTTTACATAATTGTATTAGTTTTGCCAAATATCAAAATGAATCCATCACAGGTATACATGTGCTCCCCATCCTGAACCCTCCTCCCTCCTCCCTCCCCATACCATCTCTCTGGGTCGTCCCAGTGCACTAGCCCCAAGCATCCAGTATCGTGCATTGAACCTGGACTGGCATCTCGTTTCATACATGATATTTTACATGTTTCAATGCCATTCTCCCAAATCTTCCCACCCTCTCCCTCTCCCACAGAGTCCATAAGACTGTTCCATACATCAGCGTCACTTTTGCTGTCTCATACACAGGGTTACATCACAGCAGGATCCTCTATGACCCACCTCCCAGAATATCGGAAATAAAAGCAAAAATAAACAAATGGGACCTAATTAACCTTAAAAGCTTCTGCACATCAAAGGAAACTATCAGCAAGGTGAAAAGACAGCCTTCAGAATGGGAGAAAATAATAGCAAATGAAGCAACTGACAAACAACTAATCTCAAAAATATACAAGCAACTCTTGCTTCTTTTTCACCCCATTTTTGTCTGCCCTTCCCCACTCCAGACTTGCTCCACAACTCCAAATTAGAATACCTTTATGAGGCCGGGCAATTCAGTTCTTAGCACCCATTCTCAAATACTTCTAACCAAAATCATCAAGAAAGAAGCATAACCAAAGGTCCTCCCTTCCAGCAAAATCGATCACTCCTCAGTGGGAGTCATAAACATAAATGACATTTGTTTTTAGATTCAGACTTGAAACTGTCCTGTATCAGTCCACTTTAACACAGGGAAACCCTGCACACATAAACGATTTCTACAGATCACCGTCACTTTGCTACAATAACGCCCCAACCCATACAGAATTTCATTTATGTCATATTAAAGGCTTTAATCTGGATGACATCAGGATGACACAAAGAATGACCCCAGACCATGGCTGAAGCAACCAGTTAGGTTTCTATAAAGTTCCCTCTCTTTCTTTCATAGAATTCTCTGAAAGGTCGCAGTACTGCTCCTAGGCTGGCAGGATGGTCCTTTGTTTCTCCCCTGTATTTCTCCCTTCCCTTTCTTCCTCTTTCCTTCCTCCTTTCTTTGTTCTCTCTCTCTTTTTTCCTTCCCCTTTTCTTTTCCTCCTTTTTTCTTTCTTTCTCCTCCCGCACCCCTCCCAGCCACCATTTCCTCTTGGAATCTGTGGCAGAGAACATGGGCTATTTTGAAAAAATACCATTTTTAGGTTTCTGTTCCCAGCTGCTAAACAGGGCAAGCAGAGTATCAGTAGGGAGAGCTTCACGAGTCCTTGGATAATCAGCAGTATGAAGAGCATCACACTCAGGCCTCTCTGCCTCAGAGATTCTTTCCTTTCTTTTAGCCAACCCTTAAGTCATCTTTGAACTTAAACATCCCTTCCCTCAGAGATGCTTGCCTTGATTTCCAGGACACCATCTGTGGCTAGCATAAGTTCTTTCAGTATAACCATCCCCCAAACTTGTATCGCATTTCATTTCATTCATCCCTCTTACTCAGGGCCTCTCAGTGACGCCAACATGCACCTTCTTAGTACAGAGACGCTGCCCGACTGATTCAGCACATGGTCACTGCTTGGTATATATTAAATGAATAAGACTAAATAAACAAAGCTTATGAGGTATCATAAGGTTTTTTTCCAAAGAGTGTAAATTTTTACTTTTCTTTTTATTTCTTTTTCTTTTTAGAATAAAATAGTGAAACAGGTGGGTTCTTTACCAATAATGCCATGCTAGTGGTAAAGAACCTGCCTGCCAATGCAGGAGACATAAGAGACTTGGGTTTGATCCCTGGGTCAGGAAGATCCCCTGGAGGAGGGCATGGCAATCCACTCCAGTATTCCTGCCTGGAGAATCCCATGGATAGAAAAGCTTGGCAGGCTATGGTCCATGGGGCGGCAGGGTTGCACATGACTGAAGTGATTTAGTATGCACATGCAGTGAAGCAGAATTGTTCTAATTCTGACTTTTAAAAATACAGGGAGCATCTCATTCAATAGATCTCAAAACTTCAGTGAAAATATGGGTTTTAAACCATAACAAGAATAGTTTTATTAGTTCTAATGTTAAATACATATTTTCTAAATAGTTAAATGTCTTGAGGCTAGATCCAGGCTAGCATGAAATAAACACTACTTAGATATACCTGTTGTACAAGGGTAATTTTGACAATGCTAAAGAACAAAATAGATTTTCTCAAAATAGATCTGTGATTTTCAGAAGAAAATAAAAAACAAAAAAAAATCAATTTTGCAGAGATTTTTTAAATCAATCTATTAGAATTCATTTGCCTAGGTTTTCAGTTGCTTTATCTCCAAATATTCCTATTTTCCAACATTTTCTAAACTTACACTTTTAGAAAGAATTTATAATCCATCTAGGTAGCTTATGTACTATACCAAATTATTGTTTTAAAATGTTTGAGAAAATATACAAATTACAAAGTTCCACATCATTTTAATCTAGATCAAAGCCACTTGTTACTACTGCTTTTAGATCTAGAAGTGAAATTCTGAGCTTTAATTTAAGCAGCTGGGATATCCTAATCTCTTCAGAATCTAAAGTCCAAATTAAAGCATCAGTTTTTGCACAAAACACATGTTGAAAGCTTTTGGAGTGATTGGTAATTTGACCAACTGAGTGAGCATACAGACTTCTGAGCCCATGAGGAGGATCCCAGCAGACTCTTCTGGTCAGGCTGCCTTTGGAACTTGGAGAAGACTCTTGGTGGAGTCCTGGGGCTGGTGGGATGGGAGAACACCATTTGCAGACTCCCAAAATCTTTTCGCTCTTTCCAACTTAAGTCATTCAATTGTTTGTTATATAACACAAGCTGAGAGAAAATGATATTGCACAATATTGCAATTTATGATTACAAATCTGTCATTATCTGTTATAAGTTATAAACTTGGAATCTCCTTCTGAACATAGCAATCTGCTTATGTTTTTTTACTTATCTGATCCTATACTTAATTAAAATTGAAATTTTAAAGATAACAGATACTTGCCGCACTTCATTAAAATATACTGAGTAAAAATATACCACAGAAACTCCAAAATGTCACACTCTGCATATTAACTGCAACGTGATATTTGCTATAAATATAATAAAACAAGTACATTTTAACCAAAGACCATGCACAGCAATGCAGTTTAACTAAGTGAAATAAGACCATAAATGAATGAATTAATTGTTTAAAGGGGGGATTAAATTTTTCCATTAAAAAGTTGCAATTCTGTAATTTTTTTTTTCCTTTTCTTAAAGAAAAAAATTTGAATAGTTCAATTGTAGTCCATGGACCGGGAGCAGCAGCAGCTGCCAGCTTATTAGAAACACTCTTTCCACCCCACCTTAGACCTTCTGAATCAAAATCTGCATTTTAAAAAGCAACCACTCCCAATACCCTGGAGATTAATGCACATATTAAAAGTTGAGAAGCACTGATTTGGAATTTATTGAAAGTTGTTTTGAAAGCAATGCCAACTTTCTGTCTGTGACTCTCAAATAATGCTACCTCTGTAAATGCTTAATAATAAATGACCATGAGGAGAGTTCATTCTGCCATCCTCCACCATACATCTTTTTGGATCACAAAATAAATAACTCCTATATGTATTTGTATGTATTTGTTTGCACAAAATGAGCAGAAAGTACAGAGATTTCCCACATATACCCCACCTGACACACAGGCACAGCTTTCCACATTATCAGCATCCTCCGCAAGTCTAGTACATTCGTTACGATCGATGCACCTATATTGAATCCCTGTCAGCCAAAACCTATAGCTTACATTAGGGCTCACTCTTGGTGTTGACCTTCAACTCTATGGGTTGGATAAGCATATAATTATATATAACCACCATTATAGTATCATATGGAGTATTTTCATTAAAATCGTCTAATTCCATCCATTCATCCCTCCCTTCCCCCCAACCCTGGCAACTGCTACTCTTTTTACCATCCCCCTAGTTTTTCATTTTCTAGAATATCATACAGTTGGAATTATACAATGTGTCCTTTTCATATTGCCTTCTTTCACTTAGTAACATGCAATTAAGTTTCTTCCATGTCTTTTCATGGCTCTGTGGCTCTTTTTTAACACTAAATAATATTTCATTATCTGATGTAGTACAGTTTGTTTAGCCATTCACTTACTGATTGCATCCAGGTTTGGCAATTATGAATAAAGTTGCTATAAGCATTTGTGTGCCAGCTTTTGTGTGTCATATATTTCAACTTCTTTGGGTAAATGACAAGAAGTGTTATTGTTGAATTATGTGGTAAGAGTGGGCTGAGTTTTGTAAGAAACAACCAAACTGCTGGTACCAGTTTGCATTTTCACCAGTAATAAATGAGAGTCCTTGTTGCTCCACAATCTTGCTGATATTTGGTATTGTCAGCGTTCTGGATTTTGGATCTTCTAATAAGTTTATAGTGGTGTCTTACTACTGTTTCAATTTGCATGCCTGATGATACATGATGTAGACATCTATTCACATGAGGTTAGTTTTTGCTTTCATTACTCTGAAATTTCCTTCTTACAATGTCCTAATTAGATTTCCAATTGCTTTCTACTAAAGAAAAGTTATGTCAGTATCCATGTTAATTGTGCCTTAACAGGCATCCTGAGATGTGAACATTGAGAATAACATATTTCATATGGACAGGAACCCCTGTAGCTTCTCTTTGTTAAAGGACATTTTCCTCTGGCTCTTTTATATGGATGCAGTTTTTGTATTTTAACACCTAAGTAGATTGGTGGAATTAAATTTTATCTAAACTCTACAATGTACAAAGAAGACAATTTATTTATATATATATATACATATATGTGTGTGTATATATATATATATATATATATATATTGATGCTTTTGAACTGTGGTGTTGAAGAAGACTCTTGAGAGTCCCTTGTACTGCAAAGAGATCGAATCAGTCCATCCTAAAGGAAATCAGTCCCAAATATTCATTGGACAGACTTATGCTAAAGCTGAAACTCCAATCCTTTGGCCACCTGATGCGAAGAACTGACTCATTGGAAAAGACCCTGATGCTGGGAAAGATTGAGGGCAGGAGGAGAAGGGGACAACAGAGGATGAGATGGTTGGATGGCATCACTGACTCAGTGGACATGAGTTTGAGTAAACTCCGGGAGTTGGTGATAGACAGAGAGGCCTGGCGTGCTGCAGACCATGGGGTGGCAAAGAGTCGTAGAAGACTGAGCGACTGAAATAACTTATACCATCACATGGTGTCTGTCCCATTAATTTGAAACATTTAGGGTAAAATAACCTTGTTTTTGTTAAGTAAATGAAGACTCAGTCATGTCAATTTTCTATTTCATTTCCTTTCAGAACTTGGTTTGAGTATATGTTGGGAGAGGTTCAGTTCAGTTCAGTTCAGTCGCTCAGTCGTGCCCGACTCTTCACGACCCCATGAACTGCAGCACGCCAGGCCTCCCTGTCCATCACCAACTCCCGGAGTTCACTCAAACTCACCTCCATCAAGTCGGTGATGCCATCCAGCCATCTCATCCTCTGTTGTCCCCTTCTCCTCCTGCCCTCAATCCCTCCCAGCATCAGAGTCTTTTCCAATGAGTCAACTCTTCGCATAAGGTGGCCAAAGTACTGGAGTTTCAGCTTTAGCATCATTCCTTCCAAAGAACACCCAGGACTGATCTCCTTTATTTTTTTTTAATTTTATTTTATTTTTAAACTTTACATAATTGTATTAGTTTTGCCAAATATCAAAATGAATCCATCACAGGTATACATGTGCTCCCCATCCTTTAGAATGGACTGGTTAGATCTCCTTGCAGTCCAAGGGATGCTCAAGAGTCTTCTACAACACCACAGTTCAAAAGCATCAGTTCTTCGGTGCTCAACTTTCTTCACAGTCCAACTCTCACATCCATACATGACTACTGGAAAAACCATAGCCTTGACTAGACGGACCTTTGTTGGCAAAAGTAATGTCTCTCCTTTTGAATATGCTACCTAGGATAGTCATAACTTTCCTTCCAAGGAGTAAGCATCTTTTAATTTCATAGCTGCAATCACCATCTGCAGTGATTTTGGAGCCAAAAAAATAAATAAATAAATAAAGTCTGACACTGTTTCCACTGTTTCCCCATCTATTTCCCATGAAGTGATGGGACCAGATGCCATGATCTTCATTTTCTGAATGTTGAGCTTTAAGCTGACTTTTTCACTCTCCTCTTTCACTTTCATCAAAAGGCTTTTTAGTTTCTCTTCACTTTCTGCCATGAAGGTGGTGTCATCTGCATATCTGAGGTTATTGATATTTCTCCCAGCCATCTTGATTCCAGCTTGTGCTTCTTCCAGCCAGTTGCCAATATGACCATGGTCTGAGGAAGAAGTTTCTCTTCCCTGTGAACTGCGAGCTGATCATCATCATGTTTCTATTGCATCGTGACTGCAGGTCTATGCAGGCCCCTAGACCGGCATCTACTGAGGAAAGATTGCAACTTTTGGAACATCATTCATTCCTGCTGGCTACCTTTCACCTGGATCAGTTATTCAGCAACCTGTGCTCAGCAACCTGTGCTCCCCTTCTCCCCGACAGCCCTTCAGTGCTGTTAGCATCTCATTGTCTCCTCAACACTGTTTGTGGTCATTTCTGGACCTTGTATATGCTAGACACAAGCCAAGTGGAATCAAAAGCCTTAGCTTTTGTGTGTCACTTGGCATCTTCATTCACAGAAATGCTGCAGTATTATTCTCACTTCATGTTGAATGAAGCTCAAGTTAGGTCTTACTATAACAATAATTTTCAAAAGTCATCTAGGAATATTTGTTTAAATACTTAGGCTTTGCTCCCAAGTTCAATTCAGTCAGTTCAGTCTCTCAGTCGTGTCCGACTCTTTGTGACCCCATGAACCCCAGCACACCAGGCCTCCCTGTCCATCACCAACTCCCAGAGCTTACTCAAACTCATGTCCATCGTGTCAGTGATGCCATCCAACCAACTCATCCTCTGTCATCCCCTTCTCCTCCCACCTTCAATCTTTCCCAACATCAGGATCTTTTCAAATGAGTCAGCTCTTCGCATCAGGTGGCCAAAGTATTGGAGTTTCAGCTTCAGCATCAGTCCTTCCAATGAATATTCAGGACTGATCTCCTTTAGGATGGACTGGTTGGATCTCCTTGCAGTCCAAGGGACTCTCAAAAGTCTTCTCCAACACCACATTTCTTCAGCACTCAGACTTCTTTGTGTGCCAAATCTCACATCCATACATAACTACTGGAAAAACCACTTTTATTATAGGAACCTTTGTTGGCAAGGTAGTGTCTCTGTTTTTTAATATGCTGTCTAGGTTTGTCATAGCCTTTCTTCCAAGGAGCAAACATCTTTTAATTTCATGGATACAGTCACCATCAGCAGTGATTTTGGAGCCCAATAAAGTCTGCCATGGTTTCCTTTGTTTCCCCATCTATTTGCTATAAAGTAATGAGAATGGATGACATGATCTTAGTTTTTTGAATGTTGAGTCTTAAGCCAGATTTTTCACTCTTCTCTTTCACCTTCATCAAGAGGGTCTTTAGTTCCTCTTCACTTTCTGCCATTAAAGTAATATCATCTGTATAGCCTATGATTCATCCACCTAACTTTTCATATGATGTACTCTGCATATAAGTTTGATAAGCATGTGACAATATAGAGCCTTGACCTACTCTTTTCCCAATTTGGAACCAGTCTGTTATTTCATGTCTGGTTCTAACTGTTACTTCTTGACCTGCATAAAAGTTTCTCAGAAGGCAGATAAGGTGGTCTGGTAGTCCCATCTCTTGAAGAATTTTCCACAGACAGCTTTAGTATAGTCAGTGAAACATAAATGGATGTTTATCTGGAATTCTCTTCCTTTTTTATGATCCAACGGATGTTAGCAACCTGATCTCTAATTCCTCTGCCTTTTCTAAATTCACCTTGAACATCTGAAAGTTCTTGGTTCATGTACTGTTGAAGCTTAACTTGGAGAAATTTGAGCATTACTTTGCTAGCGTGTGAGATGAGCGCAATCGTGCAGTAGTTTGAGCATTCTTTGGCATCACCTTTCTTAGGGATTGGAATGAAAACTGACATTTTCCAGTCCTGTGGCCACTGCTGAGTTTTCCAAATTTGCTGGCACATTGAGTGCAACACTTTCACAGCATCATCTTTTAGGATTTGAAATAGCTCAACTGGAATTCCATCACCTCCACTAGCTTTGTTTGTAGAGATTCCCCCTAAGGTCCATTTGACTTTGAACTCCAGAATGTCTGGCTCTAGGTGGGTGATCACACCATCATGGTTATCTGGGTCATGAAGATCTTTTTTGTACAGTTCTGTGTATTCTTCCCACCTTTTTGAACCTCTTCTGCTTCTGTTAGGTCCATACCAGTTCTGTCCTTTATTGTGCCCATCTTCGTATGGAATATTCCCTTGGTATCTCCAATTTTCTTGAAGAGATCTCTGGTCTTTCCCATTCTGTTTTTTTTGTTTTGTTTTGTTTTCTTTGCATTGATCACTTAGGAAGATCTTCTTACCTCTCCTTGCTATTCTTTGAAACTCTGCATTCAGATGGTATATCTTTCCTTTTCTCCTTTGCCTTTTGCTTCTCTTCTTTTCTCAATTATTTGTAAGACCTCCTCAGACAACCATTTTGCCTTGTTGCATTTTTTTCCCCTTGGGAATAGTTTGATAGTTTGATCACCACCTCCTGTACAATGTCATGAACCTCCGTCCATAGTTGATCAGGCACTCTATCAGATCTAGTCCCTTAAATTTATTTCTCACTTCCACTGTATAATCATAAGGGATTTGATTTGGATGACCACTGAATGGTCTAGTGGTTTTCCCTACTTTCTTTAATTTAAGTCTGAATTTGGCAATAAAGAGTTCATGATCTGCCACAGTCAGCTCCTGGTCTTGTTTTTGCTGACTGTATAGAGCTTCTCCATTTTCAGCTGCAAAGAATATAATCAATCTGATTCGGTATGGACCGTCTGGTGATGTCCATGTGTAGAGTCTTCTCTTGTGTTGTTGGAAGAGTGTGTTTGCTCTGACCAGTGCATTCTCTTGGCAAAGCTGTTAGCCTTTGCCCAGCTTCATTTTGTACTCCAGTGGGCGTGAATGAAGATCAGTACTTTTCAAACTTAGCTAACCTCCTCTACTTCTGTATCTCTACTTTTCCTCATATGCCTCCATTTTATAGTTTTCTCCTTCTCAGTGCAGTATTTATCCTTCTCTTTTCTCTGCAACCATTATGATGCATGGAGTGCAGAAGTCATATTATTAAGGGAATATATTAATATCAAAAGATAATATAAAATATTATCTTTATTACATATGTCCCCTTAAAGTATCTATAACATCAAATAGGAATTTTTATAGAAGTCAAGAAAGACATTAACAGGGATACAGGCCTCCTTGCAAATATCTAAATTCCCATCCTCCTAAAAAATTACATTTTTTTATAAATGTATCTTTAACATAGATTTCTACAGTTCTGTGGATACATTTTGTTTCTTCTGTTATTATCATTATCTTAAACTTCTTTTTCCTTGGATATAAACTAATGCAAAAATTCATTGAGTAAAGTCTATATATTTCTTGTTATTTAAAAATGTTTGAAGCAAGCAATGCTGTGAATTTTTATTAATTTGTTGCAGAGGTGATTATTGTTTAAATCTGCAGTCCACAGTAATAATCAGTGATCCCATGGATAGTAGCCTGTCAGACTCCTCTGCCCATGGAATTCTCCCAACACAGAATACTGTACTGGGTAGCCATGTCCTTCTCCAAAGGATCTTCTCAACCCAGGGGTCAAGCCCAAGTCTCCCACACTGCAGGCAGATTCTTTATCATCTGAGTCACCAGGGAAGCTCAATAAAGAGCTATTACAGTTAAAACACTCTTTCAATGCATAACTCTGAGTAGGAAAATATTATCCTCTTTTTCTGAGTAAAAAAATCTGGAGTGCAGTCAATGTTCAAAGACAATTCCAAAGACACATTTCTGCTCTTGGGTGGAATAACAATGCAAGTGCAAGTCGTCTGGGTCAAAATTTAGTTTTTTTTTTTTAATGTGTCTATTTGATTTCCCATGTCTGTGAATATACCTAAAGTTTACCTTCTGTCTAGATGATCTACCCAAAAAAAAAAAGTTTAGATAATGGTCACAGTTGCAAACAGCGCTTTGTCTCATTCTCGTCCCGCACTCACATTTTTTGCTCATGTAGCAATGTTTCCCTATGTCTCTGCCATGTGTTCCATTTATTTTCATTAGTGCAGCATTGCTCCAAGTCGTTTTAATGGTTATATAAAGCATTTATTCTGTTCTCCTTGCACATGACTGTCTTACTTCACTGCTTAGCAAATGCCCTGGCATCAGGATTCGCACGAGCTGCCACAGCAAAGGAGGTGTCATACTTCAGTCTGGCTATTGTGTCTGTCACAGGACACTTGAATTAAATGAATTATAAAGTGTTGAGAATATGACAATGATAACAGGTAAAGGTTATTGGTGAATGATTTAATAGTGCAGGAATTTAGTGTCTACTAAGATTCTTGTTTCCTCAATGATTTTATCCTGCCAAATGTTCTCTGAATTAACTGCAGCTCTCTTCTCATCAACTGGGCATATATGAGTTTATCACATTACATGAGGGACCAGTGTAAGCTAAGTGTAGATGAGATTTATAATTTCTTAATATACTTTATGTAATTTATCTTAATTCCATTTTAAGATATTTTATTGTTACTTTAGAGCAGATGATTTTTCATGATCAAAAAAGAGAGAAACATTTTGTATTTCTTAACAGTCACATGATTGTATTCATTACACATTTTTACTTGCCTGATTTTGCTTTTACTATGAGACATGGATACTGAATTAAATCAAATGCCTTTTCATCATCTGTAGATATCATCACATAGTTTCTCTTTGAGCTACTAATATTACAAAATTTTAATAACAGATTTTCTAAAAAATCTTAGTACTCATGAGATGAAGTCAACTTAACTGTAGTGTACCAATATGCTAATACACTATTGCAAACATTTTATTTTTTATGTATGCCTATATGTGGACTTCTCTGGTGGCTCAGGTAGTAAAGAATCAGCCTGCAATGCAGGAGATCTGGATTCAATGCCTGGGTGTGGAAGATCCCCTGGAGAACGGAATGGCAACACACTCCAGCATTCTTGCCTAGAGAATCCCCAGAGACAGAGGAGCCTAGCAGGCTACAGTTCAAGAAGTTGCGAAGAGTCAGACACCACTGAGCAACTAGCACTATTTCTCTGCCTGTATGTGCTGTGCTTACAACCCAGCTTTCCCATGTTGCATGCGAATTCTTCACCGTCTGAGTCACCAAGGAAGCCTAAGAATACTGGAGTGGGTAGCCTATTCCTTTCACCAGGGTATCCTCCCGAACGAGGAATCTACCTGGGGTCTCCTTCATTGCAGTCAGATTCTTTATGAGCTGAGCTACCAGGGAAGCCCATATATGCCTTATCAGTTCAGTTCAGTTCCGTCGCTCAGTCATGTCCAACTCTTTGTGACCCCATGGGCTGCACGCAGCACGCCAGGCCTCCCTGTCCATCACCAACTCCCAGAGTCTACTAAAACTCATGTCCATTGGAGTTGGTGATGCCATCCAGCCATCTCATCCTCTGTCGTCCCCTTCTCCTCCAGCCCTCAATCCCTCCCAGCATCAGTCTTTTCCAATGAGTCAACTCTTCGCATGAGATGGCCAAAGTATTGGAGTTTCAGCTTTAGCATCAGTCCTTTCAATGAACACCCAGGACTGATCTCCTTTAGGATGGACTGGTTGGATCTCCTTGCAGTCCAAGGACTCTCAAGAATCTTCTCCAACACCACAGTTCAAAAGCATCAATTCTTCGGCACTCAGCTTTCTTGACAGTCCAACTCTCACATCCATACATGACCACTGGAAAAATCATAGCCTTGACTAGATGGACATTTGTTGGCAAAGTAACATCTCTGCTTTTAAATATGCTATCCAGGTTGGTTATAACTTTTCTTCCAAGGTGTAAGCATCTTTTAGTTTCATGGCTGCAGTTACCATCTGCAGTGATTTTGGAGCTCAGAAAAATAAAGTCTCACACTGTTTCCCCATCTATTTCCCATGAAGTGATGGGACCAGATGCCATGGTCTTAATGTTCTGAATGTTGAGCTTTAAACCAACTTTTTCACTCTCCTCTTTCACTTTCATGAGAGGCTTTTTAGTTCCTCTTCACTTTCTGCCATAAGGGTGGTGTCATCTGCATATCTGAGGTGATTGATATTTCTCCCAGCAGTCTTGATTCCAGCTTGTGCTTCTTTCAGTAGACATTTCTCACGATGTACTCTGCATATAAGTTAAATAAGCAGAGTGACAATATACAGCCTTGACGTACTCCTTTTCCTATTTGGAACCAGTCTGTTGTTCCATGTCCAGTTCGAACTGTTGCTTCCTGACCTGCATATAGGTTTCTCAAGAGGCAGGTCAGGTGGTCTGGTATTCCCATCTCTTTCAGAGTTTTCCACAGTTTATTGTGATCCACACAGTCAAAGGCTTTGGCATAGTCAATAAAGCAGAAATACATGTTTTTCTGGAACTCTCTTGCTTTTTCCATGATCCAGCGGATGTTGGCAATTTGATCTCTGGTTCCTCTGCCTTATCTAAAACCAGCTTGAACATCAGGAAGTTCACATATTGTTGAAGCCTGGCTTGGAGAATTTTAAGCATTACTTTACTAGCATGTGAGATGAGTGCAATTGTGTGGTAGTTTGAGCATTCTTTGGCATTGCCTTTCTTTGGGATTGGAATGAAAACTGGCCTTTTCCAGTCCTGTGGCCACTGCTGAGTTTTCCAAATTTGCTGGCATATTGAGTGCAACAATTTCACAGCATCATCTTTCAGGATTTGAAATAGCTCCACTGGAATTCCATCACCTCCACTAGCTTTGTTCATAGTGATGCTTTCTAAGGCCCACTTGCTTTCACATTCCAGGATGTCTGGCTCTAGGTGAGTGATCACACCATTGTGATTATCTGGGTCGTGAAGATCTTTTTTGTACAGTTCTTCTGTGTATTCTTGCCACCTCTTCTTAATATCTTCTGCTTCTGTTAGATCCATACCATTTCTGTCCCTTATTGAGCCCATCTTTGCATGAAAGGTTCCCTTGGTATCTCTAATTTTTTTAAGAGATCTCTAGTCTTTCCCATTCTGCTGTTTTCCTCTATTTCTTTGCATTGATCACTGAGGAAGGCTTTCTTATCTCTCCTTGTTATTCTTTGGAACTCTGCATTCAAATGGGAATATCTTTCCTTTTCTCCTTTGCTTTTTGCTTCTCTTCTTTTTACAACTATTTATAAGGCCTCCTCAGACAGCCATTTTGCTTTTTTGCATTTCTTTCCCTTGGGGATGGTTTTGATCCCTGTCCCCTGTACAGTGTTTCAAACCTCCATCCATAGTTCATCAGGCACTCTGTCTATCAGATCTAGTCCCTTAAATCTATTGCTCACTTCCACTGTATAATGTAAGGGATTTGATATAGGTCATACCTGAATGGTCTAGTGGTTTTCCCTACTTTCAATTTAAGTCTGAATTTGGCAATAAGGAGTTCATGATCTGAGACACAGTCAGCTCCCTGTCTTGTTTTTGCTGACTGTATAGAGTTTCTCCATCTTTGGCTGCAAAGGCTATAATCAATCTGATTTCGATGTTGACCATCTGGTGATGTCCATGTGTAGAGTCTTAATAGTCATAACTAAAAACTGATATTTCTTATTTATGCTATTCTTGTGAAATCTTGTTATACAGGCATGGCAAATACACAACCTATATTCATTTTCTATACTCCAAAAATATTAAATTGCATAGAAAGTACCTTTTCTTAAAAAGAACATCTAGTCATATCACTGAGACTAGGAGTTTTTAATTTTTGCTTTTGTTCTATTTTGGCTTCAAAAATACTTTTGGAGAGTTATTTTTACAACTCTTTTATTCATACCATAATTACTTTTATTTATGTCATCTTGAATAATTTTAGTAGTATATATTTTTTACAAAATGAACCAGAAACACCTAGATTATTCTCAGGTTACATGAAATATTCTCTCACAAATTATAATTTATTTAGTTTTCTCTGTATCATTTACTATATTCTCATTCCTAATCGTATTTTATCTTATTAAGATTATTGTATAGGGATAGTTGTTTAATGAAAAAATTCGGGAAGTTACACATATTTATTAGTCCCAGTTATCATATAACCTAATTAAAATGCCTGAAGAATTATGGTAGGAATTCAGCCTTCCTCACTAATATCCATTTTCCTGGCGGATCCGTAACATGGAGTACTGGGAACTGATCAAACACTCAGTATTGAGTTCCACATGTTCTTCTGTGCACTCACACACATCTGCACACACACGCACACATCCGCACACACAAAGGCTTGCTTTCAGAAGAAGACATCATTACCTTGTCTCTTCCTCTTTGAAAAGTTTAGGCAGCCTGACTTTTTTCTGCAAGAATATTTTAGGATATTGCTTCATAAACACATTGTGTGCTGATAGAATATTGGTTCGGCTTAAAAGAGAGAGAGAGAAATTATTATAAGTGCCGTAAGGCTTCTGAAAGAAAGATTTTAAACTCAATATATACAACTTAATTCTATACTATTTAGTCTAAAAAAGCAAGTGACAAAAATATGAAGCATAAACATTTTATGCTTAAAAAATATCCACTATAAAAATTGTCTGTAGTGTGTTTCACTGAGAAATATTTTAAGAATAATAAATTTAGGATAATGCTAATTGTCAAAAAATTATTTTTTTAGCTGAGTCTTCTTAAAATTTTATTTCTGTAATTTATTAAAGTGCTTATAAAATATACCACATAATTAAAATTCTCCCAAGATGATTCATATATAGTTTAGTATTGTATTAGTATTAGTTGCTCAGTTGTGTCTGACTCTTTGCGACCCCATGGACTGTAGCCCACCAGGCTCCTCTGTCCATGGAATTCTCCAGGCAAGAAAACTGGAGTGGGTTGCCATTCCCTTCTCCACATATATAGTTTACATACACATTATTCAAAGTATAGTTATCTGAATCTTTGCAATTATTTATGAAAATCTTATGTGCTATTGTTTTAGGATCAGAATAAAGATGTTTTCAAGCAGTATTTCAGCATTTCTGAAATCCAGATCACTGGACTCATCTCAGGTGTTTTTTAAAGATAGATTTCTGATCCTTTTCCTGATGAAGGAAGATCTCCAAAGGTAGAGTCTAGGTAGTCTTCTTTATTTTAAATATCAACCTCCAGGTGATTCCTACTTGTATACAGGTTTCAATCCAGTGAAAATATTTTAATATGTGAATAACAAAATCTAATGAAATATAGCAAATTGTCAGTGTTAGGTAATGACACTTGTTTCTGAAAAGTCTGCTTCATTCAATTTTTAACTGACAACATCATGAAAATTTGGTCAGTTTTTTAGAATATTGAGTGCTCATCTCGACAGCTTGCATCAATAATTATCAAAAATAATCATACTTAAAATTGAACGTTGACAAACGTCTTAATCAACATTTGCCTCATGACATTGCTTATAAAAGTCTTCAAGATTTCCATGTTTCATTGTCAATGTAAATAACAGCACCACACTTTAAAATATTTGTAGCATCTTTTTTCTCTTGGCCTGAGTTCATAAAGTACTATGTTAATTCTTTACACAAAACAGAGTATATACTTTAAGAATCCTATTTAATTTAACTTAACTGATTCAAATAATGCAATGTGTGATTTATATGACATTAGAAATTTTCATTCCTACTCAGACTCTGTAGAGATGCACGGACCAAGAATCTACTGTTTTTCTAAACTCCAATCACTGAAACCATTGGGAAATTTCCTAAGATCTTTCTTTCTTTCTTTCTTTCTTTTTCTATCTGGAACACACATTTTGCAATCATCTGTTTTTTGGATTGTTATTTCTTATATGACAAACATTTTGCTAAGGTCTTTACATTACTTTTCTCTAATTCTATATTTATATAACAAGAAAAGATTAAGTTCAGTTAGTTCAGTTGCTTAGTCATGTCCGACTCTTTGTGACCCCATGAATTGCAGCATGCCAGGCTTCCCTGTCCATCACCAACACCCAGAGTTCACTCAAACTCATATGCATTGAGTCAGTGATGCCATCCAGCCATCTCATCCTTTGTTGTCCCCTTCTCCTCCTGCCCTCAATCCCTCCCAGCATCAGGATCTTTTCCAACGAGTCAACTTTTCGCATGAGGTGGCCAAAGTATTGGAGTTTCAGCTTTAGCATCAGTCCTTCCAATGAACACCCAGTACTGGTCTCTGTTAAGATGGACTGGTTGGCTCTCCCTGCAGTCCAAAGAACTCTCAAGAGTCTTCTCCAACACCACAGTTCAAAAGCATCAATTCTTCATTGCTCAGCTGTCTTTACAGTCCAACTCTCACATCCATACATGACTACTGGAAAAACCATAGACTTGACTAGACAGACCTTTGTTGGCAAAGTAATATCTCTGCTTTGAAATATGCTATCTAGGTTGGTCATAACTCCTTTTTCTTCCAAGGAGTAAACGTCTTTTAATTTCATGGCTGCAATCACCATCTGCAGTGATTTTGGAGCCCCCAAAAATAAAGTCTGTCACTGTTTCCACTGTTTCCACTTTTTCCCCATCTATTTGCCATGAAGTGATGGGACCAGATACCATGATCTTTGTTTTCGGAATGTTGAGCTTTAAGCCAAGTTTTTCACTCTCCACTTTCACTTTCATCAAGAGGCTTTTTAGTTCCTCTTCACTTTCTTCCATAAGGGTGATGTCATCTGCGTATTTGAGTTTATTGATATTTCTCCCAGCAATCTGGATTCCAGCTTGTGCTTCTTCCAGTCCAGTGTTTCTCATGATGTACTCTGCATAGAAGTCAAATAAGCAGGGTGACAATATACAGCCTTGACGTACTCCTTTTCCTATTTGGAACCAGTCTGCCATTCCATGTCCAGTTCTAACTGTTGCTTCCTGCATATATGTTTCTCAACCTGGTTCAAGCTGAAAAGATTGGTATTATTTAATTCCACTTACACATAAACTACAAAAGTAATATTAATTTGCCTAACTCATTTAACTAGGAAATAGAGGATAAAGGGTACATATGAAAATTAAATTGACCTCTAAACCCATTTTCTCAAACTTTTGGATATGCTACCCTACTAAATAATCAACATGTCAGTTCTTACTATGTGTCAAGGCATTATTCTAGGCAGTTTGCATGTATCTGATCATTTAATTCTTATACCATTTTATTAGCTAATACTCGTACTGTCATCTACATTTTCTAGACTATAATACTGAGGCCCAAAGGAGTACGAAAGCATAATCTTTTTATTATTCTACATGGATCCAGTGTTCCAAGACTTGGAACCTTATTCCAATTGGTAATCTACATAAATCATCTTTGGAGTGGCTAAGAAATTTGTATCAAAGTGCTAAAACATTCACTTTTGTTCTTTTCTGTGTATGGCTAAGATGTTTGCTTCATGTAACCCTTGAGAATTTTCAAAGTGTGATGGCTGGTGTACATGTAACTGGTGTTTATAATTTGTGTCTCCAAAGTAATGTTCCCAAGAAGTGAAAGATGTGTAAAGGTTAAAATGGAAGAGTTAAATGCTAGAGTCAGTCTTCAGAATGAGGTCCTATGTGCCAAATAATGCTCTGATGGCTGTTCCATATCACAAAATGCAGACTACTCCTATTTCTGAGTTTCTTGTTGAAACAAAATCATACAATCCTATGTGTTTAGTCAGAATGCATTTTTGTTTAAAACCGTATGAAATTTGTACATGAATGCATGTGAATGTGGATGAGAAGTAGATTTGAAGAAACATGAAATAAATATAATTAGAAAGCCAAGGACAAAGAAAGATTTAGAACTACAGTAGGGTTGGAGAGTAGATCATGGATCCAAATAACTACTTGACAATTTGAGCACTGTCCAGAAGATACTTATATTTTCCCATGGTGTGCGTAGACACTGCCTATGAATAAAATTGGTCATTTCATTGAGGTTAATCTGCAAGGAAATTCACCTACAAGGAAAAAACTCCAAATTCTTCAAGCAGATAAAGAAAAGATACATGAGAAAACCTATAGCTTTAGGAGATCAATCAAGATTGTGGAGTAAGAAGATGTGTAGCTTATCTCCCCACTCAAACACACCAAAAATAGATGTATATGAAACACATGAAAAGATGCTCAACATTGCTTATTATTAGAGAAAGGAAAATCAAAAACCACAATGAGATACCACCTCACACTGGTCAGAATGGGCATCATCAAAAAGTCTACAAACAATAAATCCTGGGGAGAGTGTGGAAAGGGAAAGCTCTTGCATTTTTGGTGGGAATGTAAACTGATGCAGCCGCTATGGAAGACGGTTTGGAGATTCCTTAAAAAACTAAGAATAAAACCACCATATGACCCAGCAATCCCACTCGTAGGCATGTACCCTGAGGAAACCAGGGTTGAAAAAGACACATGTATCCCACTGTTCATTGCAGCACTATTTACAACTGCTAGAACATGGAAACAACCTAGATGCCCATCGATAGATGAATGGATAAAGAGGTTATGGTACATATACACAATGGAATATTACTCAGCCATAAAAAGGAAGGCACTGGACTCAGTTCTGACGAGGCGGTTGAGCTTATTATACAGAAGGAAGTGAGTCAGATAGAGAAAGATAAATATCGTATTCTAACGCACATATACAGAATCTAGAAACATGGTTCCAAAGAATTTATTTACAGGGGAGCAATGGAGAAACAGATACAGAAAACAAACAGACTAATGGGCATGGGAGAGGGGAGGAAAGGATGAGATGTATGGAAAGAGTAATGTGGAAACTTACATTACCGTATGTAAAATAGATGGCTGAAAGGAATTTGCTGTTATGTCTCAGGAAACTCAAACAGGGGCTCTGCGTCAACCTAGAGGAGTGGGATGGGCAGGGAGATGGGAGGGAGGTTCAAAAGGGAGGGGGAATATGTATACCTGTGGCTGATTCATGTTGGGGTTTGATGGAAAACAGCAAAATTCTATAAAGCAATTATCCTTCAATTAAAAAAAAAGGAAACACACACACAAAACATATGTATATGAAGAACAATCCTCATTGAAAATTAACTAGAAACTGGCAGAAGGAATCCTGTTCAACCAAGGCTGTAAGAAATATGCACACATAATCAGGTGGCAAGGGAATGAAAATGATTAGGTCAGACCGTGCCCCAGGAAAGGACTCAGAGGAAAAGGGAGACAACAAGGGGGACACCCGATCTGGGTGTGGGGGTCTCAGCCCAGAGGTCCTACATGGGAAACAGGAGCCTCCTCGGCTCACTGGAGGACTGCTGAAGCTAAAAGGTGGGCTGCGGAAAACCGGGACTCCATTCACGCAGAAAGCCAGTTGGCTAATTCTAACCCGAACCTAACCCTATGGTTATACCCTGGCATGTATCTCATCCCCAGTCAAACAAACATGCATTCTTCCTCCCTCAATGACACAGAGTGGCACAGGACCTGGGGAGGCCATGAGTAGGGAAAGATGTGCATACGGGGGCAGAGGCCACAGGGTACCGGGAAGAATCTGGGTGGGGCGGCAGTGACTGCTGTTTGCACTTACTGAAGCAGTGCATTAGAAGCAGCCCACATCTCTGACAGCAGCTCATGCCTTACCCACCAGTGTATACTGAGAGCTTGCATGGGCTCTCCTCTACTTGTGGGATAGCTCCATAACAGAGTGGGAGTGGAGGCTGGGGGCAGTGATTACCTGTGAGGGACAAAGTGGTCTTGAACTGAAGGCTACATCTAAGTGCAGCAAGGGAAGCAATTGCAAGTGTCTGCATAGTAGCACATCAGAGACATCTTGTAGCTCTGCTTGAGGCCAGCCCAAGTCCCCCTTGCTTCACCAGGACCTCCTCTGGGACAAGAGGTCTGGTGAAAGGGAGAGGGTAAAACAACATACTTGAAGGTAACAGAGCCATCTGGGGCCTGAACCACAAGGCTCCTGCTCCAGCAACTTGAGATCACATAGCACTCCCATTGGTTGTTGATGGTGACTGAGAAGCAGGAAAATCCTATTTCATAACCCCCTGCACCTCGAGCGCCTCCATCCCCATCACATCCCCTACCAAAGTCAGAGCTGATAGGACACCCTGAAGAAAACCGCAACTTGCATCCACGTAAATTCAACTTCTTTACCAAAAGTACTGGGTACATGCAGTCTGTATAGGTGTGCCCCCATTTAATAGCAATCCTTCAAGACCACAAGAGGTAACTGTTTCCCATAAAATCATAGGAGCAGAGAAAGTTAAGAAAAATGAAAAGGCAGAGGAACTGACCTCATTTGAAAGAATAAGAGAAAACACTTGAAAAAATAAATGAAACAGATATAAACAATTTACCACAAAAGAATTCATAGCATTGATATTTAAAATGGTAGCTAAATTAAGGGGAAAAAATCAATATACTCAGTCAGAATGTTAATACGGAACTAGAAAATATAAAAAAGACCCAATTTACTAGCTGAAATAAAATAGTAGAAGGAATGAATAGCAGACTAAGTTATACAGAAGAACACATAAGTGATCTATAAGATAGAACAATGGAAATCATGCAATAAGAATAGCAAAAAGAAAAATTATGAAAAAAATGTAAGAGATCCCTGTGATAACATTAAGCATACTGACATTTTCATAATAGCAGTTCCAGAAGAAGATGAGAGAGAGAGAGAAGGGGATCAATAAAGTATTTGAAAAAATAATGGCTGAAATTTCCAAAACCTGAAAAAGGAAATAGATATCCAGATACCAGAAGTATAGAGGGTGATGAACCCAAGATGAACCCAAGCAGACCAACACCAAGATACATCATAATTAAAGATCAGAGGGGAAATAAATAAAGTAGAGACCCCACTCTCAAAAAAAAAAAAAAAAAAACAATTAAAAGATTAATGAAAAAAGAGTTCTTTTTAAGATAAACAAAATTGTTAAGATTCTCTTCAAGAATAAAAGAGAAAGATCAAAATAAACAAGATAAGTAATAAAGAGGAGAAATCACCATCAATATAAGACAGATATGAAAATCATAAGAGAATATTATGAAAAGCTACATGCCAACAAATTGGACAATCTGGAAAAATTTGACAAATTTCTAGAAGCATACCATCTTCCAAGACTAAATCAGAAAGAAATAAACAATCTGAACAGATCAATCATTAGCTGTGAAACTGAATCTGTCATCGAAAAAGTTCCAGAAAACAAAAATACAGAACTGGATGGCTTCACAGCAGAACTCTACCAGACATATAAAGATAAGCTAATGCCTGTCCCTCTCAAACTGTTCCAAAAAAAGAAAGAGAAGGGAACACTACCCATTTTATGAGGCCACTATTACCCTGATACCAAAACTAGACAAAGATGCTCCCCCCTAAAATTATAGGGGGGAGCATTACCCCCCCATTATCCCCAATGAACATAGATATAAAAACCCTCAACAAAATACTAGCAAACTGAATCTAACAATATATGAAAAGGATCATACACCATGATCAACTTGGACTTACTCCAGGGATGTGAGGTTAGTTCAATATTCACAAATTAATCACTGTGATAGAGCACTCTGACAAAACGAAGAATAAAGCTCACATGACCGTCTCAAATGATGCAGGGAAGCATTCAACAAAATTCAATGCAGATTCATTATAAAAGCTCTCATTGAAATAGATATAGAGAGACCATATTTCAAAATAATAAAAGCCATTCAAAACAAATCCACAGGTAACATTATACTCAAAGGTGAAAAGCTAAAACCTTCTCTGATAAAATCAGGAGCAAGAAAAGGATGCCAACTATCATCACTTTTATTTGACATATTAATAGAATTGGAAGCTCTAACCACAACAATTAGATAAGAAGAAGAAACAAATGGAATCCAAATTGGAAAGGAAGAAGTTGAAATGTCCCCATTTTTCAGATATCATGATACTTTACATACAAAACCCTAAAGTCTCCACCAAAAAAATTATAGAACTAAAAAATATAAATTCAGAAAAGAAGCAGGATACAAGTTTAAATAAAATAATATGTTACTTTTCTATACACTAATAATAAACTATCAGAAAGATATAGTAAAAAAAAAAACCCTATAAACTCTCATCAAAATAAAATATCTAGGAAAAAACATAATTAAGGAGGTGAAAGAACTGTACTCTAAAAATTATAAAACATGATAAAGGAAATTAAAAATAACACAAAGACTTGTAAATATGTCCCATTCTCTGACAGTGGAAGAATTAACATTGCTAAAGTGGCCACACTACCCAGGTTAGTTCTGACTCTTTGCGACCCCATGAACCGCAGCAGGCCAGGCCTCCCTGTCCATCACCAACTCCTGGAGTTTACTCAGACTCATGGCCATCAAGTCGGTGATGCCATCCAGCCATCTCTTTTTTTATAGTTCTTCTGTGTATTCTGTGTATATTACCCAAAGTAGTCCACAAATTTAATGCAACACCTATTAAAATACCCATGACACTTTTCACAGAACTAGAATAATTCTAAAATGCATATGAAGCCACGAAACCCCCAATAGCCAAAGCAATCTTAAAATAAGCAAACAAAAGAAGTTGGGATTATCACCCTCCCAGACTTCTGACGATCCTACAAATCTACAGTAATCAAAGCAGCATGATATGGGCACAGAAAACAGACGTCGAGATTCACGGAACAGAAACGAGAAACCAGAAATAAACCCAAACATCTCTGACCAGTTAATCTTCACCAAATGAGGCAAGAATATGCAACAGAGAAAAGACAGCCTCTTCAAAAAGTGATACTGCGAAACCTAGACGGCCACATGTGAAAAAAATGAAATTAGAACATTTCCTTAAACCATACAAATAAACTCAAATGGATTAAATGCCTAAATGTAGGACTTGGAACCATAAAACTTCTCGACACAATATATGCAGAATACTGAAAATCATAGCAGTAGTTTTTGGGTCTCTCTCCTAAGAAGAGGTGGCAAGAATACATAGAGGAACTATACGAAAAAGATCTTCATGACCCAGATAATTACAATGGTGTGATCACTCACCTAGAGCCAGACATCCTGGAATGTGAGGTCAAGTGGGCCTTAGGAAGCATCACTACAAACAAAGCTAGTGAAGGTGATGGAATTCCAGCTGAGCTATTTAAAATTCTAAAAGATGATGCTGTGAAATTGCTGTAACTCAGTATGTCAGCAAATGTGGAAAACTCAGCAGTGGCCACAGGACTAGTAAATGTCAGTTTTCATTCCAATCCTGAAGAAAGGCAATGCCAAAGAATGCTCAAACTACTGCACAATTGCACTCATCTCACACGCTAGTAAAGTAATGGTCAAAATTCTCCAAGTCAGGCTTCAGCAATATGTGAACTGTGAACTTGCAGATGTTCAAGCTGGTTTTAGAAAAGGCAGAGGAACCAGAGATCAAATTGCCAACATCTGCTGAATCATGGAAAAAGCAAGAGCATTCCAGAAAAACATCTATTCCTTCTTTATTGATTGTGCCAAAGCCTTTGACTGTGTGGATCACAATAAACTGTGGAAAATTCTGAAAGAGATGGGAATACCAGACCACTTGACCTGCCTTTGAGAAATTTGTATGCAGGTTAGGAAGCAACAGTTAGAACTGGACATGGAACAACAGACTGGCTCCAAATAGGGGAAGGAGTACGTCAAGGCTGTATATTGCCACCCTGCTTATTTAACTTCTATGCAGAGTACATCATGAGAAATGCTGGACTGGAAGAAGCACAAGCTGGAATCAAGATTGCTGGGAGAAATATCAATAACCTCAGATATGCAGATGACACTACCCTTATGGCAGAAAGTGAAGAGGAACTAAAAAGCCTCTTGATGAAAGTGAAAGAGGAGAGTGAAAAAGTTGGCTTAAAACTCAACATTCAGAACACTAAAGTCATGGCATCTGGTCCCACCACTTCATGGGAAATAGATGGGGAAACTGTGTCAGACTTTATTTTTTTGGGCTTCAAAATCACTGCGGATGGTGATTGCAGCCATGAAATTAAAAGACACTTACTCCTTGGAAGGAAAGTTACGACCAACCTAGATAGCATATTGAAAAGCAGAGACATTACTTTGCCAACAAAGGTCCATCTAGTCAAAGCTATGGTTTTTCCAGTAGTCATGTATTGATGTGAGAGTTGGACTGTGAAGAAAGCTGAGTGCCAAAGAATTGATGCTTTTGAACTGTGTTGTTGGAGAAGACTCTTGAGAATCCCTTGGACTGAAAGGAGATGCAACCAGTCCATCCTAAAGGAGATCAGTCTTGGGTGTTCATGGGAAGGACTGATATTGAAGCTGAAATTCCAATCCTTTGGCCACCTGATGCAAAGAACTGACTCATTTGAAAAGACCCTGATGCTGGGAAAGATTGAAGATGGGAAGAGAAGGGGACGACAGAGGATAAGATGGTTGGGTGGCATCACCGACTCAATGGACATGTTTTAGTAATCTCCAGGAGTTGGTGATGGACAGGGAGGCCTGGCATGCTGCACTCCATGGGGTTGCAAAGAATCAGACGGGACTGAGCAACTGAACTCAACTGAACTCCTAAGCCAACAGAAATAAAAGCAAAAATAAACAAATGAGACCTAATTAAGCTTAAAATCCTTTCCAAAGCAAAAGATACTGTCAACAATACAAAAAGACAGCAAACAGAATTGGAGAATCTATTTACAAATGACATGAGCAGCCTGGGTATAAAATCCAAAATATGTAAACAGCTTGTAAGAGTCAGTATCAAGAAACAAACAAACAACCCAACTGATAATGAGCAATAGTCTTGGATAGTTCTTTTTCCACAGAAGAAGTTCAGATGGCTAACAGACATATGAAAATGAGATAAAAATCTAATTTCTACATAAATGCAAATTCAAGCCACAATGAGGTATCACCTTGCACCTGCTGAAATGGCTGTTATCAAATAAATAAATAAATGTTACTGAGAATATGGGGAAAGGGGAACACTTGTACACTGGTGGTGGGAAAATAAATTGGTAAGACAGCTATGTAAAACACTATAGAATTTCCTCAAAAAGTTAGAACTATAACTAAAATATTATCCAGCAATTCCACTGCTGGGAATATATCTGGAAAAAAATGTAAGCACTAATTTGGAAAGATACATGCCTCCCAAAGTTTATAGCACTATTTACAATAAATAAGATATGGAAGCAACCCAAGTGTCCATCAATAAATGAATGGATAAAAAAGATATGGTATATATAGAGAGAGGAGATCGAACCCTACTGGCAACTGTGCACGCAAAGGATTCAGGTTGCAAAGTCCTTATGAGAATCTAATACCTGATGATCTGATTCCATATTATGGTGAATTGTACAATTATTTCATTATGTATCCCAATGTAATAATAATAGAAATAAAGCCTACAATAAATGTAACATGCTTGAATCATCCTGAAACCACCACCCTGCCATCCACCAAAAAATTGTCTTCTGTGAAACCAGTCCCTGGTGCCAAAAAGGTTGGGGACTGCTGCTCTGATTGGCACCAAACACCATATAAACACTGCAGGAATTCTTAATCCCTTCTGCAGGATGGCTTAAGCCCAAGATTTTGTGACCCTGTGGACTGTAGCCTACTAGGCTCTTCCATCCATTTTCCAGGCAAGAATACTGGAGTGGGTTGCCATTTCCTTCTCCAGGAGATCTTCCCAACCCAGGGATTGAACCCTGGCCTCTCACATTGTAGGCAGATGCTTTACCATCTGAGCCACTGGGGAAGTCATATATATATAAGAATATTACTCATCAGAAGCCTCTTGAGAGTCCCTTGGACAGCAAGGTAATTAGACCTGTCTATCCTAGAGGAAATCAATCCTGAATATTCATTGGAAGGACTGATGCTGAAGCTGGAAATCCAATACCTTGGCCACCTGATGCAAAATGCAGATTCATTGAAAAAGACTCTGATGCTGGGAAAGACTGAGGGCAAGAGGAGAAGGGGGTGACAGAGGAGGAGGTGGTTGGAAGGCATCATTGACTCAATGGACATGAGTTTGAACAAACTCCAGGAGATAGTAAAGGACAGGGAAGCCTGGCATGTCGCTGTCCAGGGAGTGGAGGGGTGGGGGGGTGGGTAGGGTGGGAAAGAATCTGACATGACTGAACAGCAACAATGAAAACAAAATTCTGCCTTTTGCAGCAATGTAACTGAACCTAGAAAATATTATGCTTAGTGAAATGTCAGACAAATACTGTGCATTTTGCACAGTCTTTGTGGAATCTAAAAAATAAAAAGAAAGTATTCAGCACAACAGATTCAGAGATATATTTTTTTTAAAAATCTTGTTTATCAGTAAGAAGAAAGAAGCAAGGAGGCACAAGATAGGGGTATGGAATTAAGAGATACAAACTCTTACATAAAGTAGATTAGCCACAAAGATATATTATATAGCAAGGGAGTTATAACCATTGTTTTGTAATAACTTTTAATGGAATATAGTCTGCAAAAATACCGAACCACCATGCAGTATACCTGAAAGTAATTCTTGCCTGGAAAATTCCATGGAGAGAGGAGCCTGGTGGGCTTCAGTTCATGGGGTCAAAGAGAGTCAGGCATGACTGAGCTCACACACACACACACACACACACACACACAATATAAAATTTTATAAATCAATTATATTTCAGTAAAAATAAACAAACCAATAGCTTTACACACAAGAAATATAAACCATGTCCAAGATGCTACATATTCAAGGATCATAAAATTAAATGCTTACCCTGGCCAAGCAGGTTTCAAAAGGTGAGGACTGTGGTGAACAGGAGAGATTATGCCCGTAAAATGGGAGCCATGGCCCTTCTCTTAAACCCACTTTTGTCATGTAATAAGGGAAGTTCAAAGTGGTTAGATATTGCAGGGCATTTTCTTAAGAAGCCAGAAATCTGAACACATATGTGAAAATTTGTGATGTTTGAATATTGGCAACCGCTGTAGACTGAATTATGACCCCTTCAAAATTTATTTTGAAGCCCTGGTTCCCCGTTTCATCTGTATTTGGAGATAGAAATTTTAGGAGATATTAAGGCTAAACTATATTGTACAAATCAATATCTAATCAATTCAAAATGATTGATGACCATAAAAGCAGAGGAATAAGAAGGATCTCTCTCTCTCCACATGCAAGCACCAAAGACAGGCCAAGGGAGGACACGGAGAGAAGGCACCTCTGTGCAAGTTAGGAAGAGCACCTCCACCAGAAACTGAATCAACTCGCATCTTGGACTCGGACTGCCTGGCCTCCAGAACTGTGAGAGTTTCTGACATTTAAAACAGTTAATAGCATTATGCTGAAGAAAGTAGGAAAAACCACTAGGCCATTCAGGTGAGTGGAGGTGACAAATAGATTCAAGGAATTATATCTCCTAGACAGAATGCCTAAAGAACTATGGATGGAGGTTCGTAACATTGTATAGGAGGCAGTGACCAAAATCATCCCAAAGAAAAAGAAATTCAAGACTGCAGAATGGTTGTCTGAGAAGACTTTTACAAATATTAACAGCATGAGGACTTAAACAAGTGAAAGGCAAGGGAGAAAGGAAAAGACATGAATTGAGTGAAGAGTTCCAGAGAAGAGCAAGGAGAGATACGAAAGTTTTCTCAAGTGAACAATGCAAAGAAATAAATAGAGGAAAACAATAGAATGGGAAAACACTAGAGATGGCTTCAAGAAAATTAGAGATATCAAAGGGAAATTTCATGCAAAGATGGGCAAGATAAAACACATAAACAGTAAAGATCTAACAGACACAGAAGAGATTAAGAAGAGGTAGCAAGAATAAACAGAAGAACTATATAGAAAAGGTTTCAATCACCCAGATAAGCCTGATGGTGTGGTCACTCACTAAGTCAGACATTCTGGAGTGTCAAGTGGGCCTTAGGAAGAATTGCTATGAACAAAGCTAGAGGAGGAAATGAAATTCCAGCTGAGCTATTTAAAATCCTGAAAGATGATGCTGTGAAAGTGCTGGACTCAATATGTTAGCAAATTTGGAAAACTCAGCAGTGGCCACAGGACTGGAAAAGGTCAGTTTTCATTTCAATCCCAAAGAAAGGCAATGCCAAAGAATGCTCAAACTACCATACAACTGTGCTCCTTTCACATCCTAGCAAGTTTATGCTCAAAATTGTTCAAGCGAGGCTTCAGCATTATGTGAACTGAGAACTTCCAGATACACAAACTGGCTTCCAAAGAGGAAGATGAACCAGAGATCAAATTGCCAACATTCACTGAATCATGGAGAAGGCAATAGAATTTCAGAAAAATAGCTACTTCTGCTTCATTGAGAACACTAAAGCCTTTGACTCTGCAGATCACAGCAAACTGTGGGAAATTCTTAAAGAGTTGGGAGTACCTTACCTGCCCCCTGAGAAATCTGTATGTGGGTCAAAAAGCAGCATTTAGAACCAGGCAAGGAGCAGCTGGCTGATTCAAAATTGGGAAAGAAATACCACAACACTGTATGCTGTCACCCTGCTTGTTTAACTTCTATCCATAGTACATCATGTGAAACACTGGGCTGGATGAAGCACAAGCTGGAATCAAAATTTCTGGGAGAAAGATCAACAACCTCAGATATGTAGATGATACCATTGTAATGGGAGAATGTGACTTTGTTAAAATGTCCATATGGGCAGAGCTATGGTTTTTCCAGAAGTCATGTACAGATGTCAGAGTTGGATCATAAGGAAAGCTGAGCACCAAAGAATTAATGCTTTAGAATGATGGTGCTGGACAAGACTCAAGAGAGTCCCTTGGACTGAAAGAAGATGAAGTCAATCAATCCTAAAGGAAATCAACACTGAACATTCATTGGAAGGACTGATGCTAAAGCTGATGCTCCATTACTTCAGCCACCTGATGGGAATAACCAACTCACTGGAAAAGATCCTGGTTCTGGGAAGGATTGCAGGCAAAAAAAGAAGATGGGAGCAGACGATGGGGTGGTTAGACAGCATCATCAACTGGATGGACATGAATTTTAGGAAACTCCGGGAGATAGTGGAGGACAGAGGAGCCTGGTGTGCTTCATCCATGGGGTTGCAAAGCGTTGGACATGCCTTCCCAACTGAGCAACAACAAAAAGAAGTACTATGTTCTGGCAGCCCAAGCAGACTAAGATAGTAACTTACTTTCAAATCTGTCTAAATTTCTGTGTGTGGATCAATCAAAATAATTTTGGGGGTGATATCTATCTGAGGTCAGAGAGAAGAACACCAACTGAGTAACAGCTTTGGGAGGGTTCCTTGATTGTGTAACATTAGGAATCTGCTCAGTCGTGTCCGACTCTGCAAATGCCCTGTCTGTCCATCGAATTCTCCAGGCAAGAATACTGGAGTGGGTTGCCATTCCCTTCTCCAGGGGAACTTCTTGACTCAGGAATTGAATCTGAGTCAGGGCAGATTCTTTACCTCCTGAGCTACCAGGGAAGTCCATGAAGAATCCTAGTCTTGTGGTTAAGATAACCTACTTGTATACTAATTTTTCAGAGAACGCAATGGCACCCCACTCCAGTGTTCTTGCCTGGAGAATCCCAGGGATGGGGGACCCTGGTAGGCTACCATCTATGGGGTCGCACAGAGTCAGACACGACTGAAGTGACTTAGCATAGCATAGCATAGTAATTTTTATACTTTATGTAAAATAGCCAGTCATTTAAACTTTATATGCCTCATTTCTTTATCCTTAAAGCAAGAGATTAGTAATAACAGCATCTCTAGGTATAATATCTAATATCATATATTTATCTCAAAGACTTCTCTACACTACACTAAACCATACCTTCTCTTCTTAGGCACAGATGGAGACATTTCCTAACCTTTCTTGTGGTATCTGGCTGAGTTCTAGCCAATGGAATATGGAAGATAAGGTGTGAAGGATGTGTACCACTTCAGACTGGGATCATCAAAATCTTTCCCCAACTTCACAAAAAAAATCCTTTCCATGAGAGATCCTCCACCTTTTTTCCTTTCAGCATGAAGCAAATTATTAGGGAGAACTTGGAAGATAAGCAGAAAAAAATCGGAGAGCAAAAGATTGGAGAAAGTCTGAGTCCCTAAACCAGAAAAACAGCCTGCCAATCAGAAACAGCGTTATAGGGTTTGATGTGAAAAAGAAATAGATTCTATTATGTTGATTCTTGAAAGGCAGTGTCAAAGAGTGTACAAACCATTGCACAGTTGTATTCATTTCACATGCTAGCAAGTAATGCTCAAAATTCTCTAAGCTAGGCTTCAGCAGTGCATGAACCAGGAACTTTCAGGTGTACAAGAAAAGGCAGAGGAACTAGAGATCAAATTAACAATAACCACTGGATCACAGAAAAGGCAAGAGAATTCCAGAAAAACATCTACTTCTGCTTTATTGACTATGCTAAAGTCTTCAACTATGTGGATCACAACAAACTGTGGAAAATTCTAAAAGAGATGGGAATACCAGACCACTTTATCTGACTCCTGTGAAACCTGTATGCAGGTCAAGAAGCAACAATTAAAACCAGACATGGGACAATGGGCTGGTTCAAAAATGGGAAATAAGTATATTAGGGGTGTATATTGTCACCCTGCTTATTTAACTTAAATGCAGAGTACATCATGCAAAACTCTGGGCTGGATGAAGCACAAGCTGGAATCAAGATTGCCTGGAGAAATATCAATAACCCCAGATATGCAGATGACACCAACCTTATGGCAGAAAGCAAAGAAGAACAGAAGAGCTTCTTGATGAAGGTGAAAGAGGAGAGTGAAAAAGCTGGCTTGAAACTCAACAATCAAAAAACTAAGATCAGTGCATTTGGTCCCATCACTTCATAGCAAATAGATGGGAAACAATGACACACATCATTTTCTTGGGCTCCAAAATCACTGCAGATGGTGACTGCAGCCATGAAATTAAAAGGCACTTGCTCCTTGGAAGAAAACCTATGACCATCCTAGACATCATATTAAAAAGTAAGGACAATACTTTGCTGACTAAGGTCTAGTCAAGCTATGATTTTTTTTCCAGTAGTCATATGTGGATGTGAGTTGGACCCTAAAGAAGGCTGAGTGCCGAAGAACTGATGCTTTTGAACTGTGGTGTTGAAGATTCTTCAAAGTCCCTTGAACTGCAAGGAGATCAAAAAAAGTCCATCCTAAAGGAAATCAGTCCTGAATATTCATTGGAAGGACTGATGCTGAAACTGAAGCTCCAATACTTTGGCCACCTGATGCGAAAAACTAATTCATTGGAAAAGACCCTGATGCTGGGAAAGATTGAGGGCAGGAGGAGAAGGGGACGACGGAGGACAAGATGGTTGGATGGCATCACCAACTCAATGGACATGAGTTTGAAGAAGCTCTGGGAGTTGGTGATGGACAGGGAAGCCTGGCGTGCTGCAGTCCATGGGGTCACAAAGAGCTGGACACGGCTGAGCGACTGAACAACAACAAACAGCAGCTGGGACCATCCTAACTAGCACACTATGTCTTCCACATCCTGCTCAGTTCTGCTCACAAGTCTCAGGGGATAATAAGCTTTTTCATAAAATGTTTACTTATCAATTATATTTATGTGATTGCCCTGAAAGTCATAAAATCTGACTCTATTCAACCACTTTTGGATTTTTTTGTTGAATGTGCCTTACAAATGTTGTAGCATCTATACACTTATTTGATGAAAATTGAAAGAAATATGAATGTTATCTTTGCACATTAGGAGATACAATATTTATAAAATGTTTATGACATATGTGTGGAGAAGGCAATGGCACCCCACTCCAATACTCTTGCCTGGAAAATCCCATGGACAGAGGAGCCTGTAGGCTGCAGTCCATGGGGTCGCTAAGAGTCGGACAGACTGAGCAACTTCACTTTCACTTTTCACTTTTCACTTTCATGCATTGGAGAAGGAAATGGCAACCCACTCCAGCGTTCTTGCCTGGAAAATCCCAGGGACGGTGGAGCCTGATGGGCTGCCATCATGGGGTCACACAGAGTCAGACACGACTGAAGCGACTTAGCAGCAGTAGCAGCATGACATATGTGTATATTTATATATCATAATTTACTATGTATAACAGATATATTATATTATAATCTATTAATTTATATTATACTGTATAGATTCTTTTCGTACAATATTAAGTTGAAGAAAAAAATACTCTGTTGTAAGCTCAATGTATTTAACACACCCTAGACTTAAATGAAAAGTTAGATTAATCATCAGTCTTCAGAGAATACCACTACAAAGTGTTATTTTAAAGTGCATTAGCCAATGACATCATGGCTTTAAAACTATATTTTTTTCAAAGGAGTTCCACATGCTATTGCAGTTAATCATAAAAGGTTAATTCCAAGATTTTTATTTTATAAAATTCCTGGAGAAAACTTAAATGATCTGTTTTGACAAAGTTTTTTGACAAAGTTAAACTGCAAAAATATGATTTGAAGACTGAATCTAAACCTTTTAGAGAGATGTTGCTGCTGCTAAGTCACTTCAGTCGTGTCCGACTCTGTGCGACCCCATGGACGGCAGCCCACCAGGCTCCCCCGTCCCTGGGATTCTCCAGGCAAGAACACTGGAGTGGGTGTATATATATATATATATATATACACACACACACACACACACACACACACACATACTATATAGAGAACTCATACAATTCAATAACAAAAAAACAGCCTGATTTAAAAATGAGCAGAGGATCTGAACAGGCATTTTTCCAAAGAGAAATATAGATTGCCATCAACAGATTAAAATATCTTTAACACCACTAATTATCAGGGAAATGCAAATCAAAACCACAAGGAGATATCAGATCACACATATTCAGTTCAATTCAGTTCAGTTGCTCAGTTGTGTCCAACTCATTGTGACCCCACAGACTGCATCACTCCAGGTCTCCCTGTCCATCACCAACTCCTGGAGTTTACCCAAACCCATGTCCATTGTGTCAGTGATGCCATCCAACCATCTCACCCCCTGTCATCCCCTTCTCCTCCCACCTTCAATTTTCCCAGCACCAGGGTCTTTTCAAATGAGTCAGCTCTTCGTATCAGGTGGCCAAAGTACTGGAGTTGCAGCTTCAGCATCAGTCCTTCCAGTGAAAATTCAGGACTAATTTCCTTTAGGATGGACTGGTTGGATCTCCTTGCAGTCCAAGGGACTCTCAAGAGTCTTCTCCAACACCACAGTTCAAAAGCATTAATTCTTCAGCTCTCAGCTTTCTTTATAGTCCAACTCTCACATCCATACATGACTACTGGAAAAGTCATAGATTTTACTAGACAGACCTTGTTGGCAAAGTAATGTCTCTGCTTTTTAATATGCTGTCTAGGTTGGCCATAGCTTTTCTTCCAAGGAGCAAGCATCTTTTAATTTCATGACTGTAGTCATCATCTGCAGTGATTTTGGATTCCCCACCCCCCCCGACCTCTGCAAAAAAAATAATAAAGTCTGTCACTGTCTCCATTGTTTCCCATCTATTTACCATAAAGTGATGGGACCAGATGCCATGGTCTTAGTTTTCTGAATGTTGAGCTTTAAGCCAACATTTTCACTCTCCTCTTTCACTTGCATCAAGAGGCTCTTTAGTTTTTCATCGCTTTCTGAAATAAGAAGAGGCAAGTCAGGTGGTCTGGTATTCCCATCTCTTTCAGAATTTTCCACAGTTTGTGGTGATCTGCACAGTCAAAGGCTTTGGCATAGTCAATAAAGCAGAAGTAGAAGTTTTTCTGGAACTCTCTCGCCTTTGATGATCCAATGGATGTTGGCCATTTAATCTCTGGTTCCTCTGCCTTTTCTAATTCCAGTTTGAACATCTGGAAGTTCACAGTTCATGTACCATTGAAGCCTGGCTTGGAGAATTGTGAGCATTACTTTACTAGCATGTGAGATGAGTGCAATTGTGTGGTAGTTTGAGCATTCTTTGGCATTGCCTTTCTTTGGGATTGGAATGAAAACTGACCTTTTCCAGTCCTGTGGCCACTGCTGAGTTTTCCAAATTTGCTGGCATAGTGAGTGCAGCACTTTCACAGCATCATCTTTCAGGATTTGAAATAATTCAACTGGAATTCCATCACCTCCACTAGCTTTGATCGTAGTGATGCTTCCTAAGGCCCACTTGACTTTACATTCCAGGATGTCTGTCTCTAGGTGAGTGATCACACCATCGTGTTTGTCTGGGTCATGAAGATCTTTTTTGTACAGTTCTTCTGTGTATTCTTGCCACCTCTTCTTAATATCTTCTGCTTCTGTTAGGTCCCTACCATTTCTGTCTTTTATCGAGCCCATCTTTGCATTAAATGTTCCCTTGGTATCTCTAATTTTCTTGAGGAGATTCTAGTCTTTTCCATTCCATTGTTTTCCTTTATTTCTTTGCACTGATCACTGAAGAAGGCTTTCTTATCTCTTTGCCGTTATTTGGAACTCTGCATTGAAATGGGTATATCTTTCCTTTCCTCCTTTGCTTTTCACATCTCTTCTTTTCACAGCTATTTGTAAGGCCTCCTCAGACAGCCATTTTTCTTTTTTTGCATTTTGTTTTCTTGGCAATGGTCTTGCTCCCTATCTCCTGTACAATGTCACAAACCTCCATCCATAGCTCATCAGGCACTCTGTCGATCAGATCTAGTCCCTTAAATCTACTTCTCTTATAAATCTATAATGGCAGTCACCTTAATCTAATAAATATAGCCTTCAAAGAGCCATCTCTATTATAATAGAGAAAAAGAGACTTTAAACAAAAGCATAATAAATTATCAGGAGTGCTCTGATAGAAAATATTACAGAGTCAAGTGGAAATGGAGAAGAATACTCTTCTTGGAGAAGATTTTAGGTTGACTATGAAGATTAGTTCACCTATTTATTGGAAGTTGGGGATGAATGGGAAGATGGTAATTCAGACCGAGACATCAATATGAGCAAAAAGTACAAGACCCTCAACAATATTGTGCAGGTGTAGTGAAGTCACGTCATCACTGGGAGGAAAGGAAGAGTCACTGGGAGACAAGACTGGAGATGTAAAAAGCCCATTATAAAAGCTCTTATAAGTAATGTGGTTACAATTTATCTATCAAATGCAGAGAAAATGGGAGTTTATGATATAACAGTTTCTGGCTTGTACAGCTGTGTAGATAATTTTATCATTCACTAAGATAAAAGTGTGGATAAAAATATAGCTTCAGCTTTATACAGTAATAAGGCTAAAATTTTTTGTGTCAGATCAAATTTATGTCATTCCTTTTGCAAATGAGAACACTGAACCCTGAGAATTTAACTGATATTACAAATACCTCCATCACACTTAATGGCAAAATAAGAGCTAGAATGCAATTATTCAGACTCCCTGGTTACAGCCTTTCTGAAACAAATGTATAGGAAAATAAAAAACAATGACATTTGATGGGAGACAATCTGGACCTTGACGGATAAATAAAATTAAAGATGGTATGGTGTGTGTGTGTGTGTTTTAGTCATTAAGTCGTGTCCGACCGTTGTGACACCATGGACCGTAGCCCATCAGGCTCCTCTGTCCATGGGATTCTCCAGGCAAGAATGCTGGAGTGGGTTGCCATTTCCTTTTCCAGGGGATCTTCCCGACCCAGGGATCAAACCCAGGTCTCCTGTATTGCAGGCAGCTTCTTTACGGGAGATTAAGAAGAGTATCAGGAGAAAGGAGTTCATAAAAAAGGTTTGGCACTTTAGGGGATATTCACTCAGGAGTAATATTAACATCAACAAGTAGTAACAAGAATATATTAATTGATTCAGATTATAGAAAACTATCATGCCAGATAAAGGAGATTATTCAACAAATATTTAAAGTGTACCAGTAATGTGTCAGATACTATTCTAATCACTGAGAATACATGAGAAATAAAATGAATTTTTTCCTCATGAAGTTTTCACTGTAGAGAAAGGAAACAAAAATAAATGTATAACTATATGCCAGATATCCTATTAAGAAATGAAAGCGACACTCAGAGGATAATAAGTGCTAAGAGTATCTATTTCATACAGGCTGGTCACAGAAAGCCTGATGTAACCAAGTCCGAGCATGGTCTGCTCACTGCACAACAGACCACAATCAAGAGGCTAGGTGTTGAGACAAGGAAGAGGAACTTTATTCAGAAAGTCAGGCAGCCAAGAAGATGGCTAACTAGGGTCCTAGAGTACCACTTTATTGGGGTCTGGATGCTAGTTTGTTTTATAGAAGAGCAAGGGCGATGAGGTGAGGAAGTAAAGTAAAAAGGCCGTAAGTCTGGCAAAATGTCTCCTGGTTTGGCCAGCCTCGGGAGGGGATGTGTTCATTTCTCCTGCAGCCGTTCACAGGGTCAAGGTGACTCCCTGTGAGCTGAACAAAGGCACTTTCATTTCACATGCAGGTGGATGGGCAGGATTCCCCAAGGCAGACCACTGTGTATGCTCACAGCTACAGACAGAATCCTTTTAGTGATGATATTAATGAAAGAAATGGAAAGCAGAGGTTAAATCAGCCAACCCAACATGGAGTCAGATTCTGTCCTTCCCTGTGACACTGAGGGGAGTAAGGGATGAAGGAGAGTAGACATCTGAAGGAAGAGCATCCCAGATAAAAAGCATGATGCAAAGGCCCTGAGGCAGGAGCATACTCGGTGTGGTAGGAATGGCTCGTGGAGGTAACTGCGTTAGAGCAAAAGAAACGGGAGGGTCTTGTCCAGAAGTGGTTAGAGACGCAGTGGGATGAGATCATGTATGACCCTGCAGGCCACCGTGAACATCTTAGCTTTTACCTTGAGTGATATGGAAGGCATTCGAATATTTTGAGCAAACCATGTTCTGATGTACATTTTGACAATATTCCCCTGGCTACTGTGCCAACTTACAGACTGTAAATGGGCAAGGGATGGAGTAAGAAAATCAGTCAATAGGCTATTGCAGTAATCCTGGCAAGAGCACTGGTGCTCTGGACCAAGATGGTTTTAGTAGAAGTGGTGAGAAACGGTTGTACTCTGGATGTATGCATATTGTTGTTTAGTTGCTCTGTCATGTCCAACTCTTGTGACCCCATGGACTGTAGCCTGCCAGGCTCCTCTGTTCATGAGATTTTTCAGGAAAGATTGAACTAGCGTCTCCGTGTCTTCTGCAATGCAGGATACGCAGGAGATGAGATTTTGTCCCTGGGTTGGGAAGATCCCCTGGAGGAGGGCATGGCAACCTACTCGGTTTGCCTGGAAAATCCCACGGATAGGGGAGCCTGATGGGCTGCAGTCCATGGGGTCGCAGAGTCAGCCACAAATGAAGCGACTGAGCATATGTGCATGCATGTGTGTGTGTGTGTGTGTGTGTGATTCTCAGTGAGAAGGACTGAGAAGAACTCACATGCACTTAAATAGTAGACAGGAGCAGCTTTAACAGCAGGAATTGAGCCCATGTACAAGATACCATTACGAGGTACATGGTAAATGGTAAGGCATAGCAGCCTCCCTTTTTCCCCTTCCCACCCTGGACAGGGAGGAAAGACAGCTATCCAAAGACAGTGAATACATATATGTACGTGTGTGTGTGTGTGTGTGTGTGTGTGTGTGTGTGTGTGTGTGTGTTGGGTTGGCAAAAATATTCCTTTGATATTTAAGTAAAAAATACATTTTTCATTTTCACCAAGAACTTTATTGAATCCTGTGATCAGTGTTTTATTCCAATACCATCTGCTATTTTCCAGGAAACTTCATAATTCCATCTTCCCCAAACTTTTTACCTCTTTGAACAGAGAACGGTTGCAGGTGCTTTTTACAGTCTTCCAGGAAATTTATATTTTTTTCCATTATGGTAATTTTGTGAAGACCAAAATAAATGGAATACAAAGGTGAAATGTCTAATGAATACAGGCAATGAATCAGAACTTCCCAACCAAACTGTAATACTTTTTGACTGGTCATTAAAGAAACATGCAGGCATGTTCTCCTGATGGAAGATTTTGCATTTTCTGTTGACTAATTTCGGATGATTTTCATCAGATGCTGCTTTCAGTTGGTCTAATTGGGGAGCAGTACTTAAGGGAATTAAACTTTTGGCTTTCCAGAGGGAACTCATAATAGAGGACTCCTTTCCAGTCCCACCATATACACATCGCCTGCCTTGGATGCAGACCAGACTGGTGTGGTTGGTAGTGGTTCATGTCACTTACCCCATGATCTCTTCCATTTGACATTATTGTCCATGATCCACTTTTCATTGCCTACCACAATCTGTTTTTAAAACAGAACATTTTTGCTATGTGTAAGTGAGGAATCTCATGTGGAAATATGGTCAAGAAGGTTTTTTCGCTTAACTTATGTGGAATTCAAACATCAAAGTGATTAACATAACCAAGCTGGTGCAGACTTTCAATGCATGTTCTCAATTAATGTCTCGATTTGATCTCTATCAACTTCAACTTGTCTACTCAATCATGGATCATTGTCCATCGAGAAATCTTCAATGTGAAACTTTGCAAACCACTTTTGACACATTTGATTAGTCACAGAAGCTTCTATATACACTGTACAGATATTTTTTGGTGTGTTTCAGTTGTATTTTTACTTTTCTTGAAATAATAAAGCATAATATGCTGAAAACGTTATGTTTTTTCTTCCACCTTCAATATTAAAATACTTACACAAAAATTCTTTTGGGCACCTGATGTGAAGAGTTGACTCATTGGAAAAGACCCTGATGCTGCGAGGGATTGGAGGCAGGAGGAGAAGGGAATGACAGAGCATGAGATGGCTGGATGGCATCACCCACTCGATGGACTTGAGTTTGGGTAAACTCCAGGAGTTGGTGATGGACAGGGAGGCCTGGCGTGCTGAGATTCATGGGGTCACAAAGAGTCGGACACGACTGAGTGACTAAACTGAACTGAACTAAACTGAACACAAAAATTCACCAATTTTGATGTTTCTTTTTTTAAATGCACACTAATAGAACTAACACCCCCAAAATATGTCCTTTTCATTACAGGGACTGGAATGCAAAAGTAGGAAGTCAAGAAACACCTGGAGTAACAAGAAAAGTTGGCCTTGGAATACAGAATGAAGCAGGGCAAAGGCTAATAGAGTTTTCTAAGAGAACACACTGGTCATAACAAACACCCTCTTCCAACACCACAAGAGAAGACTCTACACATGGACATCACCAGAGGGTCAACACCAAAATCAGATTGATTATATTCTTTGCAGCCAAAGATGAAGAAGCTCTATAAATTCAGTAAAAACAAGACCAGGAGCAGACTGTGGCTCAGATCATTAACTGCTTACTGCCAAATTCAGACTTAAATTGAAGAAAGAGGGGAAAACCACTAGACCATTCAGGTATGACCTAAATCAAATCCCTTATGATTATACAGTGGAAGTGAGAAATAGATTTAAGGGACTAGATATGATAGACAGAGTGCTAATGAACTATGGATGGAGGTTCATGACATTGTACAGGAGACAGGGATCAAGACCATCCCCAAGAAAAGGAAATTCAAAAAAGCAAAATGGCTGTCTGAGGAGGCCTTACAAATAGTTGTGAAAATAAGAGACGCAAAAATCAGGGGAGAAAAGAAAAGATATAAGCATCTGAATGCAGAGTTCCAAAGAATAGCAAGGAGAGATAAAGCTTTCCTTGCAGATCATTGCAAAGAAATAGAGGAAAACAACAGAATGGGAAAGACTAGAGATCTCTTCAAGAAAATTAGAGATACCAAGGGAACATTTCATGCAAAGGTGGGCTCGATAAAGGACAGAAATGGTATGGACCTAACAAAAGCAGAAGATATTAAGAAAAGGTGGCAAGAATACACAGAAGAACTGTACAAAAAAGATCTTCATGACCCAGATAATCACAATGGTGTGATCACTCACCTAGAGCCAGACATCCTGGAATGTGAAGTCAAGTGGGCCTTAGAAAGCATCACTATGAACAATGCTAGTGGAGGTGATGGAATTCCAGTTGAGTTATTTCAAATCCTGAAAGATGATGCTGTGAAAGTGCTGCACTCACTATGCCAGCAAATTTGGAAAACTCAGCAGTGGCCACAGGACTGGAAAAGGTCAATTTTCAATTCCAATCCCAAAGAAAGGCAATGCCAAAGAATGCGCAAATTACCGCACAATTGCACTCATCTCACACGCTAGTAAAGTAATGCTCAAAATTCTCCAAGCCAGGCTTCAGCAATACGTGAACTGTGAACTTCCTGATGTTCAAGCTGGTTTTAGAAAAGGCAGAGGAACCAGAGACCAAATTGCCAACATCCGCTGGATCATGGAAAAAGCAAGAGAGTTCCAGAAAAACATGTATTTCTGCTTTATTGACTATGCCAAAGCCTTTGTGTGGATCACAATAAACTGTGGAAAACTCTGAAAGAGATGGGAATACCAGACCACCTGACCTGCCTCTTGAGAAATTTGTATGCAGGTCAGGAAGCAACAGTTCGAACTGGACATGGAACAACAGACTGCTTCCAAATAGGAAAAGGAGTACGTTAAGGCTGTATCTTGTCACCCTGCTTATTCCCTGGTGGCTCAGATGGTAAAGCGTCTGTCTACAATGCGGAAGAACTGGGTTCGATCCCTGGGTTGGGAAGATTCCCTGGAGAAGGAAATGGCAACCCACTCCAGTACTCTTGTCTGGAAAATCCCATGGACGGAGGAGCTTGGTGCAGGCTACTGTCCATGGGGTCACAAAGAGTCGGGCACAACTGAGTGACTTCACTTTACTTCACTTCACTTTATTTAACTTATATGCAGAGTACATCATGAGAAATGCTGGACTAAAAAAAACACAAGCTGGAATCAAGATTGCCAGGAGAAATATCAATAACCTCAGATATGCAGATGACACCACCCTTATGGCAGAAAGTAAAGAGGAACTCAAAAGCCTCTTGATGAAAGTGAAAGTGGAGAGTGAAAAAGTTGGCTTAAAGCTCAACATTCAGAAAATGAAGATCATGGCATCCGGTCCCATCACTTCATGGGAAATAGATGGGAAAACAGTGGAAACAGTGTCAGACTTTATTTTTTGGGGCTCCAAAAATCACTGCAGATGGTGATTGTAGCCATGAAATCAAAAGATGCTTATTCCTTGGAAGAAAAGTTATGTCCAACCTAGATAGCATATTCAAAAGCAGAGACATTACTTTGCCAACAAAGGTCTGTCTAGTCAAGGCTATGGTTTTTCCTGTGCTCATGTATGGGTGTGAAAGTTGGACTGTGAAGAAGGCTGAGCGCTGAAGAACTGATGCTTTTGAACTGTGGTGTTGGAGAAGACTCTTGAGAGTTCCTTGGACTGCAAGGAGATCCAACCAGTCCATTCTGAAGGAGATCAGCCCTGGGATTTCTTTGGAAGGAATGATGCTAAAGCTGAAACTCCAGTACTTTGGCCACCTCATGCAAAGAGTTGACTCATTGGAAAAGACTCTGATGCTGGGAGGGATCGGGGGCAGGAGGAGAAGGGGACGACAGATGAGATGGCTGGATGGCATCACTGACTCGATGGACGTGAGTCTGAGTGAACTCCAGGAGTTGGTGATGGACAGGGAGGCCTGGTGTGCTGCAATTCATGGGGTCGCAAAGAGTCAGACACGACTGAGTGACTGAATTGAACTGAATATCAAAACAAAGACCTGAGCTTCCCTAGTGGCTCAGTGGTAAAGAATCTGCCTGCCAATGCAGGAGACAAAAGTTTGAACCCTGATCCAGGAGGATCCCACATGGTGCAGAGCAGCTAAGCCCATGCACCACAACTTTTGATCTTGCGTTCTGGAGCCTGGGAGCCACAACTACTAAAGCCCATGCAACCTAGAGCGCATGCTCTGAAACAAGAGACGCCATCGCAATGAGAAGCCTCTATACCCTTCCACTGCATCCAGAAAATAGTAGACTCCAAAACTACAATCTTTCATAGTTTACATGTATAAGAAAAATTTAATCCTTGGGTCATTTAATTCTCAGGCTTTCTGTTTTTATTACAGGAAAAAGTATATTTCATTGGTCATTTTAAACATATAATACATATGAAATAAATATGGAAGAGCAAATTTTTCTTAAATCTCTCTGAAAGACTTAAGTAATTTCTATGTATGTATTTTGGATAAATTGCCTTAAGAAGTCTCATGAAGGAAAAGAAACCTGAATGTCAAGTCTTTATTAATTTGTTGTAGTTTGTTTTCTTATTTTAAATACCTATTTCCATATCTAACTTTGTGAAGGTGACTGCAGCCATGAATTTAAGACGCTTGCTCCTTGGAAGAAAAGCTATGACAAAACTAGACAGTGTATTAAAAAGCAGACATCACTTTGCTGACAAAGGTCTGTATAGTCAAAGCTATGATTTTTCCAATAGTCACAAGCAGATGTGAGAGTTAAACCATACAGAAGGCTGAACACCAAAGAATTGATGCTTTCAAATTGTGGTGTTGGAGAAGTCCCTTGAGAGTCCCTCCCTTGGATTGCAAGGAGATCAAAACAGTCAATCTTAAAGGAAATCAATCCTGAATATTCATTGGAAGGACTGCTGCGAAAGCTGAAGCTTCAATACTTTGGCCACCTGATGGGAAGACCCACCTCACCGGAAAGCCCCTGATGCTGGGAAAGACTGAAGGCAAAAGGAAAAGAGAGTGGCAGAGGCTGAAATGGTTAGATAGCATCACCGAATCAATGGACATGAATTTGAGCAAACTCCAGGAGAACACGTGCTGCAGTCCATGGGGTCACAAAGAGTCAGACACAACTTAGTGACTGAACAGCAACAACAAAATGTTTTCTAAAAGAATGAGCCAAAACCTATACATAGTCCCCCTAAAATGTGCCCCTTTCCGGGCCCCTGGTGTTTGCAAAAAGAAAGAGAGGGGCTTCCGTGATAACTCAGAGGTAAAGAATCTGCAGGAGAGGCAAGTTCAGTCCCTGGGTTGGCAAGATCGCCTGGAGGAGGGAATGACAGCCCGCTCCAGTATCACTGGCTGGAACATCTTATGGTCAGAGGAGCCTAGTGGGATGCAGTACAAAGGGCCACAGAGCCAGACGTGACTGAGCGACGGAGCACACACAGACAGTGTCTAAGAGAGGCACAGAAAACACGGGACTAAATAGAAGAAAGTGAGGCAGGACAGCCAGACTGCAGCCGGACCAGACGATTGTCTGATGAGGCAACACTGCCTGGAAGGGATTCTCAATCCAGACAGATGAAGGCTGCTAAAAGTTTTGTAGAATGGATTCTTTGGCAGACCCAGATCTACATGATTTAATCTCCCTTATTATGATTCCTCAAAGGTAAGGAGGTAGAATCTAGAAATAAATTTTAAATAAAATAACTGGCCTAGAAAGCAAAAGGAAAATAAGGGTAAAAGAAGTGTTCTGCTCCAAAAGCTTCACATAAAATCTTTTATGTGAAAAAAAAAAAAAAAAAAGGTGGGGGGAGCTGCATATAAATTCAATAGTCAAAAGCCTGGGTGAGCTTTTTTAAACAATAATGAAAATACTTATATAGCTCTTACCATGTACCAGATACTCTTTACATATACATTAGCTCATTTAATCATCCTAATAATTCTTTGAAATGGATAAGACTGTTATTTCCATTTTACTAATGAGAAAACTGAGGTAAAAAGAAATTATGCAAGGCCACACAGCTGGGAAGTGGCTGAGCCGGGATTAAAACCAGGCAACTTGCCTGACTCCAGAGTAAGTTTATTTAATTCTTAACCCTATGGCAAAAGATGCCATGTGTACAAAAAGGACAAGAAGGCATAGTAAAAAATGTAAGCTTTGGAAAAATTTTTTAAAAAAGCATAGCCTCCTCTCTTTCTCCTAGAAAGGAAAAGTAGAGAGATGTAAGATGTAAATAATTTATAAATAATTATGTAATAATTTTTAAATAATTATGTAAATACATGAATGAAGATGTAAATAATTTGCAAATAACTTGTAAATAATTATGTAATAATTATGTAAATAATTTACATCAATGAAGATGTAAATAATTTGAAGTGGTTAAGAGGATATGACTTAAGATGAGGCAAGGGCCTCTCCCAGTGAAGAAAAGTAGGAGGATAGATAGACGCTGATGGACAGGAAACAAACTAGCTAGTTTTATAATTTCAAAAATCCAACTTGGGAAAAGGAGTTTACAAGAAAATAGATTTTTTGAAAATTGTATCTTCAAGTATCACATATCTTAAGTATCCTGAGCTTTAAACCAATATTTTTTTAGTTCTTTCGGTTGAATATATTTCAACTAGGCATCTCCTAGGCACAGCTAAAGTGCCTATTTCACTCAGGATTTGTGTTTTCAACCATTTGAAGCTTTTTTCTCTTATGACTGCTTTCTGAGTTCTAGAAAGGGTCCAGCTGGGGATGAGTTATGCGTGCTTCACACTAAATTGTTTCCTTAAAATATGACATATATAGTCTGCCCCTTCAACCTGGAGAAATAACCTCCAGGTTTTCAGATATTTTTATCTGTGTGGTAAATCAGGTACCTCTGAGAGTCAACAATGGTTTATTACTGTACTTTATCCATGGAACAAACATATCCATATTCATTTGAGTGACAGGAAAAGGAAGGCATGATAACCTACCTGTGTTGTTTTTCTCTCATGTGGCATAATGCATTCAACTGACCATAATCAATGTGCCTAGATTTTTGCAAGTCTGCAAAATTAAAAAAAAATCAATTAAAAATGTAATTTTCTGCAACCTTATTAACCAAATTTGCAAACAGAGTTTAATTGCAAACATTCATCATAGTAAAGGAATTCAGTGACTATGAAAATGAGGTATTACCAGACTTTATTTGATACACAAGCAGAATTGCATAGGGTGATTAAAAAGAGGAAAGAGAAAAAAAAATAAAAAGAGGAAAGAATTTAATGTTTTTCATGTATGTCAGATTTAGTCTGGCATATTTTATGTGTTTAATTCCAGTAAATGGAATGTTTATATCACGTCACTTCTCTGGAATCAAGCCTTTCAGAATCTTTATCCTATGCCTTTCAAACGTGAAGTGGTTCCAGAACTCTAGATATAAAAATTCAAACAAGAGTTTTCTTGAGGTCTCCCTCTCCCTTTATCACCCTGTCTATCTCTGAAATACTAGTCATTTTTGTTCATTCCTATGCAGGGCCCCATCGTTGGCTAGCTCCTCATCAGAGCTCTACAAATCATCTTCCAGGGTCTGGATTCATTTTGCAATTCCTTCTGAAGTTCAAGTGTAAGCAAATCACACACACTCCCTTACAAGCAGAAAGATAGTAATCATAGCCAAGAAGCAAACTAATTGTCATTCCCCTTCAGTGCCAGAAAGAACTGACATCTTTCAAAGGAGATGAAAAGGAAGATAGAATATTGATGACAACCATCATTACAAAGATGGGCACTCACATAACAGGGCCTCTCCATATCCCGGGAGAATGCATACTGTTGGAAATGTTGTAGAATGGAAAGCAGTAACAAACACTGAGGTGCACATTACTCCTTCCCTTAGTGAAGAGGTACTGAGAAAATCAGTGGCCTAAGGCTTTTCTAACCCTTTGTCAAAATGTATTCATTGACCGCATTTCAATAAATATATCCACTTTAATGCCAGATTACGGAATCATAAAATTTCAAAAATGGTTTAAGCCTTTTGTGATCTAAAAATGAATCAACAGCAGATAACCACTTTCTAAATGCAAAATTGAGATTAGTAAAATTTAAACAAAAAACTGGCTGCTACCTACCACATAAATCATCACCATTTAATACACTTGAAAATTCTAATTATACATTTTAGGCATCTTCTTACTTAAATTACTCAGTTAAAACTTAAGGAAAAATTAGCTAATTGCATTTTAGCATTATATGGAATTATTATTTTAAATGAATCAAGTGACAATTAAATTATATCAAAATACTTTTAGTATAGTAATATTTCTATTATAGGATATTATATAAAATTTTATAGTAGATTTATATACATGAGTTAAGAAAAGACTTAACACTAAGTATTGATTTAGTCCATCTTCTTAACTGAGTTTAAGAACAGGGTCAGAAATAGCCCTGGGGACTGGTGTGGACATAAAAGGCGGATGGTGCCATAGAGATTTGGGAAAAGGACAAGGTTTGAGAAATTCTGACTTTGAAAGGGGCTTTGAAAAAGTAAATATATTCATCTTTCAGGTAAAGCAAAAATATAAAATCCATAGGACAGGTATTATCAGACTATGAATTGCCAGTAAAGAATAGAAAAATTCAAAGTTCACCTTGCCTGAGGAAAGCTGCAGCATCTGAAGGTACAAGTTTGCACAGGGCTTGGCACAGCCAAGTGAACTCAAAAATCTAGAATAAGCTAGATAGTACTCGCAGCTCCTCCATCCATGGGATTTTCCAGGCAAGAATACTGGAGTGGGCTGCCATTGCCTTCTCCAAGGATACTTTACAATTCACCAAAAAAAATCTCCACTGATCCTCATTTCCAAGAGGTTTTGGTCACAAAGGTTTTACATAAAAGCCACTGAACAATATATTGGTGTTTTAGTCACTAAGTCGTGTCCAACTGTTGTGACACCGTGGACCGTAGCCTGCCAGGCTCCTCTGTCCATGGGATTCTCCAGGCAAGAATACTGGAGTGGGTTGCCATTTCCTTCTCCAGGGAATCTTCCCGACCCAGGAATCAAACCCCAGTCTCCTGCATTGCAGGCAGATTCTTTACTGACTGAACTATGAGGGAAGCCTCATTTCCAAGAGGTATTTGTCACAAAGGTTTTACATAAAGGCCACTGAACAATATATTAGATCTTGTCTTTCATGCAGTTTCATTAAAAAGGAAAAAAGCAAAAGACTTTACCATGAAATTATAAAGTTGAGCATTTCTGGTAATAAAATTTAATAGAAGGATAAGGCTTCAACAGTATAAAGAGGACTAAGCTTATATTATTTTCCAGTCTTTTTTCTCTTCATAAATATGTCTTATCTGGGCTTTAAGCAAAGGTAGAAGAGGCTTAACCCTATATTGGGGATAAAAATAAAGGATTTTGAGAAGAGTAAATTTGAAAAGAGATTAGTGGCTGATATAAATGAATGGTTATAAAGAATTTTAAACTTGAAATTCATGGTGAAATTAACAATTATCTTTATCTATATCTTTACTGTGGATAAGGAAATGGCAACCCACTCCAGTATTCTTGCCAGGAAAATTCCATGTACAGAGGAGCCTGGTGGGCTGGGCTACAGTCCCTGGGGTTGCAGAGTTGGATACAACTTAGCAACTGAGCATATCTTTAACTATGTAAAAGGTTCACTGTATATTATTAAATTGAAAAACTAAACTTGCTCTATCTTGTCCAACTCTTTGCTATCCCATGGACTGTAGCCCACCAGGCTCCTCTGTCCATGGAATTCTCCAAGCAACAATACTAGAGTGGATAGCCATTCCCTTCTTCAGGGCATCTTCCTGACCCAGGGATTGAACCCATGACTCCTGCATTGCCAGCAGATTCTTTACCATCTGAGCCACCAGGGAAGCCAATATATATCTTTAATAAACCCACTATATGGCCCACTATATATTATTGAAATAGAAGAAAAATCCAGTGTTTTATCTGAGTGACATATTGATGATCTCTTGTTTACATGTCTTAATATTACTTCAGGAGTAGATATATATTTTCATATTTGTGCAGTATGGTGAATTGTTTGTGATGGGTGTTATAAAGATATGTTAAAATATAAATATACATTTTATCTTTATATAAAGTAATAAGTATAAATTAGTAATAAGACTAAATTCAACATTACATTAACCGTGAACTTCCAAATGTTCAAGCTGGTTTTAGAAAAGGCAGAGGAACCAGAGATCAAATTGCCAACATCTGCTGGATCATCAAAAAAGCAAGAGAGTTCCAGACAACATCTACTTCTGCTTTATTGACTATGCCAAAGCCTATGACTGTGTGGATCACAACAAACTGTGGAAAATTCTTAAGGAGAGGGGAATACCAGACCACCTGACCTGCCTCTTGAGAAATCTGTGTGCAGGTCAGGAAGCAACAGTTAGAACTGGACATGGAACAACAAGCTGGTTCCAAATAGGGAAAGAAGTAGGTAAATTCTGTATATTGTCACCTTGCTTATTTAACTTATGTGCAGAGTACATCATGAGAAACACTGGGCTGGATGAAGCACAAGCTGGAATCAAGACTGCTGGGAGAAATATCAATAACCCCAGATATGAAGATGACACCACCCTTATGGCAGAAAGTGAAGAACTAAAGACCCTCTTGAAGAAAGTGAAAGAGGAGAGTGAAAAAGTTGGCTTAAAGCTCAACATTCAGAAAAGGAAGATCATGGCATCTGGTCCTATCACTTCATGGGAAATAGATGGGGAAAGAAATAGTGGCAGACTTTATTTTTCTGGGTTCCAAAATCACTGCAGATGGTGACTGCAGCCATGAAATTAAAAGATGCTTACTCCTTGTAAGAAAAGTTATGACCAACCTAGACATATTAAAAAGCAGACATATTACTTTGCCAACAAAGGTCTGTCTGTCTAGTCAAGGCTATGGTTTTTCCAGTAGTCATGTATGGATGTGAGAGTTGAACCCTCAAGAAGGCTAAGTGCCAAGAATTGATGCTTTTGAACTGTGGTGCTGGAGAAGACTCTTGAGAGTCCCTTGGACTGCAAGGAGATCCAACCAGTTCATCCTAAAGGAAATCAGTCCTGAATATTCTTTGGAAGGACTGATGTTGAAGCTGAAACTCCAATACTTTGACCATCTGATGCAAAGAACTGACTCATTTGAAAAGACCTTGATGATGGGAAAGATTGAAGGCGGGAGAATAAGGGGACGATAGAAGATGAGATGGTTGGATGGCATCACTGACTCAATGGACATGAGTTTGGGTAAACTCTGGGAGTTGGTGATGGACAGGGAGGCCTGGCATGCTGCAGTCCCTGGGGTCGCAAAGAGTCACGACTAAGCAACTTAACAGAACTGCACTGAAGACTAAATTATTTTTCTCCAACAAGCTTTCCCTTAAAAGTGTAACAGATAAATATCTTTTGCATAAAACAAAGAGAAAGCCGTAGAATAAGTGAAGCCTTAACAATACTGTAAATGCATAACTACTATTTACTATGAGACTAAGCTCATCTGAGTGGCTTATAGGGCAAGATAAAGGAGATGAACAGTGGAGCCAAAGAGAAAATGTGAGAACACCATGAGAAAATGTCAGAGTACGCATGCATGCCAAGTCACTTCAGTCGCATCTGACTCTGCAACTCTACGGACCATAGCCTGCCAGGCTCCTCTGTCCGTCAGAGTCTCCAGGCAAGAATACTGGAATGGGTTGCCATTGGCTTCTCCGGGGGATCTTCCCAACCCACAGATCAAACCTGTGTTGCTCATATCTTCTGCCTTGGCAAGCGTGTTCTTTACCGTCAGCACCGCCTGGGAAGCCTACAAAACAGACTGCTTCAAAGCAATTAACTGTAGCGTTCTCTACTCTAATGATGAATCCAGTGATAAGTAGAAATTGGCTTAGTACAGTATTCAGAGTACAAATGGTTAAGTAGCAGTAGTAACAGAAACATTATCAATAAACTTTTAGTAAGAATAGCAATTCTTATACTAATAAGTAGGAGTGAATTCTAGCATAGGACTAAAGTAAAGAACAAGGAGTAGGGTAGGAGAAAGGAAAATGTCCATCAGAGACTATCAGTCTAACTAATTCTCTGTATATACTTGGATGGTTGATCTAGTTCTATGTTTCTATTAATAAATAAGCAACTAATTCTCTGTATATACTTGGACAGTTGATCTAGTTCTATGTTTCTATTAATAAATAAGCCTAAATTTGTGTAATAATAGAGAATAAATGCAGGAGGAGAAGGGGACAACAGAGGACGAGATGGTTAGATGGCATTGCCGACTCAATGGACATGGGTTTGGGTGAACTCCGGGAGTTGGTGATGGACAGGGAGGCCTGGCGTGCTGCCATTCATGGGGTCGCAAAGACTCAGACAGGCCTGAGCGACTGAACTGGGCTGAACTGAGCTGAAACACACCTACCGAGAGTGTTAACAGCTCGGGTGGGAGGCCAGAGGTCCCCAAGTGGCAGGAGGGATGAACTGCGAGTGGCAGATTCTGTTTTTTCCTTCTCTACGCAAAATTAAAGGAGGCTTCTTTTTTGTGTTGTGGTGACACCTGGTTCCACCTGAACTTGACTTTATCACAAACCTTGAGCTAACCAATGCAGTTTTTCTCATGGAAATGTCTTTCTTGGGATATGTTAATGAACTATGTATTTGCTTGGAAATCTGCCTTTCTTCAAGATTCATGTCCATTGTGTTATGGCCAGGATGACTCACCCTGTGCCATTGCTATCTCAAAATGCATGTTGTGGGAGAGGGTCCTGGTGCAGCTCTCTCAGTTTTGAGGTGTTTCTTTTCTCTAATCATCAGCTTGCTAATAGGCATATAAGTGAAAGTGAAGTCGCTCAGTCATGTCCAACTCTTTGCCACCCCATGGACTGTAGCCCACCAGGCTCCTCCCTCTATGGGATTCTCCAGCCAAGAGTGCTGGAGTGCGTTGCCAGCTCCTTCTCCGGGGGATCTTCCTGACCCAGGGATTGAACCCCTGTGTCTCCCGCTTTCCAGGTAGACGCTTTAACCTCTGAGCCACCAGAACTCCTTGCTAAAAGCTAGCAAGGGAGCACTCTTTCTGTCTCCTTCTGATGTCTATGTCAGAAGTTTTCACTATCTCTTTTATACTTGAATAAAACTTTTCTACACAAAAAGCTCTGAGTGATCAAGCCTCAGACTGAATTCGTTTCCTCTGGAGGCCATGAATCTGGGCATTGTTCATGGCTCATAGCAGCAACCTTTCACTATGTCAATGGTTAATAGTGTGTTTATTCTTTTCTCTTCACTAATTGCTGTTTTCTAAAATCCCAAAGTTAATTCTTCTTCAAATAACATTCAATAAACATAGGCACTTGAACATTTTCAATTAAATAAACCATCAAAAGGCAAAGAAATAGTGTCCAATGAAGAGCTTCTAAAAATAAAAGTTGACATACCATCATGGACAACTATACAAGCGGGCCTATGTTGTTCTGCCCCTTGTCTGAGCAGTTGACGTTAAAATAAACACGTATTAACTGAAGAGGGGAAAATGAGGGGAATGTTATACAACAAATTGTTGACACAGCTTTGTTTATATCTTGATGAATGCAATCATCTACATCTTTATTGCCTCAACTCACATTCACTTTTCCACTCACTAAAATTTATCTTTTACCTTCATTATTTGTTTAAAATTGTCTTTATTAAAAATTATGGGAAATCCTGTAGTTTCTAGCCCAGTAAATTCTTTTCAGTCTTCATCATACTAACCCGTTTGACGTTTGACACTGCTGAAGTTTCTGCCTGTGAGACCTCTGTGACACCGTGCCTTTCTAACTTGCCTCTTCCTTACGAGGCTGCCCTACAAACTCCCATCTTCCTCCTCTGAGCAAGCTGTCCACCAATCCATTCTCAGGGTCCCTGTCTTGTCTTCTCAGTTTAGACCCTCTCCTTGTATGAGCTTATCAGCACTCACATCCCCACTGTCACACATACACTTCAGATCCTCACACCAAACTCTCTAGCCCAGAATTCTAACTTTCACTTTACTGATAGCCATGTGAATATCATCCAGGGAAATCAAACTCAAGGTAGCAAAAACTTCAGTGATAATTCCTCTCATACTTCTGTCCCTCAAAAGCCTGACCCTTTTCCTGCATCCTCCACCTGGGTTAAGAAAATCCTGTTATTTTCCATAACTCCATCGCCAACTTGGGGTCCCATTCTTTTGTTTCCCTTTCAAGGCCAATGTGTTATGAAACCCATCCATTCTGCCTCTTTTGAAATGTATTCTAAAGTATCTTTCAAACATGTCTTCTCCAATCCTAATGGTGAAGCCGCCAAATAGGGCCGCTGTGAAGAAGTGCCACTCCCATGCAGGCAACATGTCAGAATCGTGTTTGAGAGCCTCTCGGCGTCTCATCTGTATTATTGCAATAATCTCTCTAGTCTTCCTGACTCCAGTCTCTTCTGTCCCAACCCATCCTTCATGCTAGTATCACAGTACTTTCTAAAATTCCAATGGGAGGGACTTCCCTGGCAGTCAGTGGTTAAGACTCCACACTTCCACTGCGTGTGGGTTTGATCCCTGGTGGGGGAACTAAGATCCCATATGCCATACAGTGCGACCACAAAAAAGAGAAGGAAAGAAAATCCCAGTGGTGATCACATAACTTTGTATGGAACACAATGCCTTTCCAAATCATAAATTAACCTCATTGAACTTCATTAAACACCACCACCATGTTCATCTCCCTTGCTCCCCATGTTTCAATAACACATTTTCCACACGTTTGCTATCTCCTCCATGAACATATTTAGTCCTTTCATTATGATATTCTCTTTGGTTCTTTCTCAACTTAAAAAAAAAAAAAAAAAAGCTTATCCATCCATTTAGATCCATCCCAAAAGTTGACTTGTCTGTGACATTTAAACTTCTCATCACTCAGAAAAAGCAGTTTTACTAAACCTGAAAAGAGTTGTAGTGGAGCAAGCATCATCCTTTGTTATGATTTTTTCAATTGTACTTAATGTTTATTTCAATTTATCACTGTCCCCTAAAGGTAGGATCCACTTCTTCACTCATATATGAAACACTAGAACTTAACACAATGCTTGAATTTAAATAAATATTGTTTGTTAAATTATAATGGAAAATTAGAACATTGTTCTATATGTCAGACAAAGGTCAGTTGCACGCAAGGAAAATACATCAAGGAAAACCAATGAAGGCAGGAATAGCTGATGAATATAAAGTTTCTAAAGAATATGGCAAAGAATACCCACCAAAAGCTAATAGATGAACAAATGAAACAACTCTGCCCCTTGTAGGGTACTGTACATGGATCATTTTACCTTCTTTTCTACATGAGGTTGAAGATCACAGAAATGTCATTTTTGGCATTAAAAAGCTATTCACCATGGCAAAGAGTTCACTAAGTAAAAAAGTGTACAAAGGGGAAATATTCAGATCTTCATTACACTGAGGATTAAACACATTTCCTTACTACAAACTTTGAAGAACATCAGCCAAATGATGTGATGTCAATGAACCTTAAAAGAAGCAAGCATACGCATACTTCTCTCGTTTGAGGAAACAAGCAGAGTTCTCCAGGGGAAGATTGTAGGGTCCTGGAGGATACAACCGATGAACTCTTACCTGGAATGGCAGGGTCTCAAGACTGAATACTCTCAAGAACCCTAAGCCCATGATATATATGAAATGTAGAGTCGAACAAGAATTCCACCTGTACTTATATTCTTTTTAGGAGTCAGGTTGTTGTAATGGTAAAATAGAGGGCAAATGTTAGGTGACAATCACAGAAGCAGCTGATCTCAGTCAGTCATTAAAGAGAAATAGAGAAATCTCTACCAAGAAACCTTGGCAGAATTATGACACTTGAATTATGACAGCACTAATTAGAGACATACAATTTAGGGAAGAGTACAGAACAGAGCTGATGAGAAAGTGTTCACAGTTAACATACAAGAAAATCCCATCAGTCTGCTACCCTAGTTCATTCATTTTTCTTGCAAGTAATCCACCTTCCAAAAAATAACCATCATTCAACAATACTAATACCTAGGCATAACATACTCTAAGAGAAATTGTGAAAACACTTAACTTATCAAATGAAAAATAACATGCATTAGAAGATATAATAAATAGGAAATGGGAAGAAAGTCCCACCACACACACACACAAACTCTTGATGAAAGAAAAATGACCCATAAGGCATTAAATATAAATAAAACTATATAAATAAATTACAAATGAACAGGTTATATTCAAGAAAGGAAAGAAAAATAATTATAACAAAATCTACATTAGAAATAGCAAAAATGTCAATAGAGTATTAAGAAAATATGGTCCTAGAGCATAGATGTTCACATAAATAGAGAAGAAAAAAAGATGAAAGTGATAAATGAAGACAGGAGACACTACATGTGAAAACTATTCCTGAAGAAGGAAATAGTAACAATGGTAAGGGTATGTGTGGCAGGGAGGGGGGAATCTTGAATATATAATACAAGAACATTTTTCTCATACAAAGACCTGAATCTGAAGAACTAAATACCATGACCCAGCACGGGAAAGAGAAAGCATAGTTAAGGATCTACAAAGAGACTAGATATTTTAGATGCACTGGGTTACCTTCTAAACGTTGCTGTTTCAAAGGTAAACAATTATTTTAGCACCCAGCCAAAAGAGGAAGTGTCTCCTGTAAGAGTTAAAACTCAGTTTGGCCTTAGTTTTCTCTGCAGCAAAGTCCTGGCAAACAGTAAGACAATTTTTTCCCTGACAAACAGTAAGACAAATTTTTCTTAAATATAAATATAAAGGTAATTTTATAAATATATATAATAAGTATATAAGGTATATATAAATAAAAATAAAGGTAACAAATAAAAACTTCAGAGATTATAATGTACCATGAGCTCTCTGAAAAATACAATTTGATAGACATACAACTAAGGCTTAAATGGTATGGACTGTGCTAGTCAAGGGGCTTCCCAGGTGGCACTAGTGGTAAAGAACCTGCCTGCCAATGCAGGAGAAGTAAGAGTTGTGAGTTCGATTCCTGGATCAGGAAGATCCCCTGGAGGAGGGTATGGCAACCCACTCCGGTATTCTTGCCTGGAGAATTCCATGGACAGAGGAGCCTGGTGGGCTACCATCCATAGGGTCTCAAAGAGTCACAACTGATCCAATTTAGCAAGCATGCATTCTAACAAGGGTTAAGTAAATCCTTAAACCTTAACACAAATTTTAGATTCTCCATGATTCTAGTGGGGACAGTATAAATAATAATGAGTAACAAACTGGAAGTTTCATCAGAGAAGCAAAAGTATAAAACATATTTGTATAAATTTCCTCACACAACAGATAGTAGTTCAGACTAAAGAACCTTGAAAACTAATGGATGTGTACTAATAATATTTGAAGGTATGAATTTAGCCAAAGACTTAGACATTAATATTTATTAGACATTAATAATCAAATTAAGATATGAAGAAAGTTTTCTCATTTTGTATTAGATTGTCAATATCCATTGTCTAAAGTTAATGAGTCAAGAAATACAGGTTTAGATATGGAGCCTTACTATTAAATGTTTTCCAAATTAAATGGCATTAAAATTTATAAATCAAAAATCTCAGCTTTTGTATTAACAAATTAGCTATACCTCAATTTTAAAAGAAGGAAACGGCAACCCACTCCAGTACTCTTGCCTGGAGAATCTGATGGAGGGAGGAGCCTGGTAGGCTACAGTCCATGGGGTCGCAAAGAGTCAGACATGACTGAGCGACTTCACTTCAATTTTAAAAATTGTTTAAAAAAAGCTAATTGGAAAGAAAAACTCAGGAGACAAAATAATTTCCACAGTAAGTTCTTTTCCTTTTTAACCCCAAAGTTAAGTGGAAAGTGAATCACTGAGGATATAATTATTTTACATAGCTAATGAGATACGTAATCATATATCAAATTTATTCCTTAAATCAAAGAGCATATCAAAACTGAAATTATAAAATATCAAGAAAGTAAAAATAGTGAATGCTTTCATGAACCAATACACTCCCCTAAATATGTATATTATATTACAATAAAGGAAAAAGAATTAAGCATTCTTCTCAAGAAGTTATAAAAAGCAAAATAATAAGAGAAATGGAAGAGAGAAAATAGGAAAGTAGAAATTAATGAACTTATAAAACAGGAAAAACTGTTGAAAAGTAAGCAAATTCAAGAGCTTGTTCTTTAAAGGGAAAAAATAAACTACTGACTTATCTAAACAAATAAAAAAAGTCATAAGTACTCAATGTCAGAAAGATAACTAGGGTGTAATTAACTTGAAATATCATAAAGATAATGTATTTTTTACAACAACATGCAAAATAATTAAAATTCTGATTTAAAAATGAGTGAGTTTTCAGGAAAATGTATATTTCCTAAATTGACCCTAGAAGAGAGACAAAACCTAAATAAATAATTTGCCTTGAAAGAAGTAGAAAGTAATCTCACAGTTCAGTTTCTCTCTCTCTTACACACACACACAAATGTATCAAAGCAAGGTGTGATCACGGTGAGTTCTATAAAATTTTTATAGGAGAAATAACTCTAATGTTATTTAAATGTTTCAGAACACAGAAAAAAAAACCCTTCCAAATTTCTTTGATGAAGCAAGTAAAGCAATCCAGGTGTGACGACAGTGTGAAAATGAAAAACAGATACTGATCTCATATATAAATAAAAATGAATACGTTTAAGTACAGAAGCATATTAACATAATCATACCCACAAAAAATTTAAGATTATCATAGTAATTTGAAGAAACTTCAAGTTACAACGATGTAATTTACCACAAGTGAACATTTTAAAAATCATAACTTCAACAGATGCAGAAGTCGTCAATAAAATTCAACACTGTTTTTAAATAACGGAAGTCGAAAAAAGGTTCTTAACTTGATGAATACATAAAACCAAAAGACAGCGTCATGTTTAATGCTGAAACGCTACAAGCAACAGCATACATTGAGGAACAGAATACAAACATTCACTAGTGCAACACACATCTTCAAGTACCACGGAACGTGATTTGATAAAAGAAATATGCAAGGTATAAAAATTCAGGAAAAAGAGACAAAAAAGATCAGTTGACAGAGATCACCATAACAAATATAACACTAATAATGGAAAGGTTTGAAAAACTGTAAGAAATACTAAAATATAACACAGAGACAAGAAGTAAACAAGTGTTCTTAGAAAAATGACGCCAATTTGAGGGTGGGGTGATTTGAGAGAATAGCATTGAAATATGTATGTTCAGTTCAGTCGCTCAGTCGTGTCCGACTCTTTGCGACCCCATGAATCGCAGCACGCCAGGCCTCCCTGTCCATCACCATCTCCCGGAGTTCACTCAAACTCACGTCCATCGAGTCGGTGATGCCATCCAGCCATCTCATCCTCTGTCGTCCCCTTTTCCTCCTGCCCCCAATCCCTCCCAACATCAGAGTCTTTTCCAATGAGTCAACTCTTCGCATGAGGTTGTTACCATATGTAAAATTGATGTCCAAATGCAAGTTCCATGCATGAAGCGGGTCACCCAAAGCCGGTGTACTGGGACAATCCTGTATAGGATGGGGAAGGAGGTGGCAGGGGTCGGGGGATCAGGTTGCAGGGAACACATGTATACCTGTGGCCGATTCATGCTGACGTAAGGCAAAACCAACACAATATTGTAATTATCTTCCAATTAAAATAAATAAATTTTTTAAAAAGATAAAAATGGTGCCAATAGACAGTTAATGCAAGGCTGCCACAAACTTTCATTTTGTAGAACATGCAATATCTACAACAAATAAAATAAGGTATGCCTGTTAAAAAAAGAATGAAAAAAGGGGCAAAATTATTTGATAATATTGTAATTATCTAAGTAGAAAACAGAATTTCATAGATGGAAATTCCCTTAGGGTATCAATTTAAGTGGCTAATTATGAGAGTAACTAGATTTTCAATAGCTTTTACCTTCCTCTGAACCAACGAGTCCCAAAACTGCTGAGAGAGTAGAGAAAGGTAGGCGTCAATTCCAGCTGTAGGTGTGGGGTGATGATAAGGTGTCCCAAGGCACAATACCAGGGTGGTGGGCACCCACACGTGGGGTGGGCCCCGGAAGAGTATTAGAGGCCAAGAGGGGTAAGGACCACAAAAGTGGGAAATGGGAGGGGTCAGGACGTGCCAGGGTTGAGTGTAGGACCCTCAGTGGGGATGAGGAGAGGGGTAGTGGTACGAAAAATGGGCCACATACAGGGGATCTAGTCAAAGGCGTTTGGATTAATAGGAACACGGTTTCGTACTTGAGAGAAGAGACTTATAGAAGGAGAACACCAAAATGACTATAGAGTTGCAACACTAAGTTGCAATAGAAATAAATTGATATGCAAGCAAAATAGAAACAAAAATATTTTTTATTAGAAACAAATTGATATGCAAGCAAAAATAACTGTAAAATCTAATTCCTTAAATCTGTTTGAGAGGGGCTGGGAGTAGTAACACTCTAACATCAACAAACACCCAAAGTACCCAGAGTACCTGATCTTGATTTTTAAATCCAAGTCTGCATTAAAATGAACTAGGGCTCTTTGGGAAAATGGCTGGTCTGTGGGCTCAGGCAAGGAAAAGTCCAAGATGAACCTGAAAAAAATCTTATTGCTCTAGGAAGTAAAGAAATGCTTAACAACCTTGAGAGCACTCCCAGTGGCAAGACTGAATAATTAAACAATTTAGGCATAAACACATATAATGATAGTAATTCATCAAAACACTTTGAATTAACTCTTGCTGTTATTGTTTAGTCACTAAATCATGTCCCACTCTTTTGTGACACCACGGACTAGAGCCCGCCAGGCTCCTCCATCCATGGGATTTTCCAGCCAAGAATACTGGAGTAGGTTGCCATTTCCTTCTCTAGGGGATCCTCCTGACCCAGGGATCGAACCCCCATCTCTGGCTTGGCAGGTGGATTCTTTATCGCTGAGCCACCAGGGAAGCCCTTTTGAATAAATGAGGAAATCATAATTTTACAATGATTAATGATTAAATATTTGAGAAGAAATAGAATATTTATATACTTTCAAAATACTTTTTGACAAAATACTTATTAATTTTAAAAAAAGGAAAGAGTAAATTTACAGCAAAGCTCTCTGTGTGTACTGTAATCAACTGATTAAAGTAAAATTATGCACCACCTGGTAAGACAGAAGGAGAACACAGAATCACTCCTGTGACATTCCTGCCAAAGATAACTGACTTGAATCTAATTGTAAGGAAATATCAGACAAGTCAAACTGAATCATAACCTACTAATAATGGTTTGTAATTTCCCAGCATCAAGGTCATGAAATGCAAGGAAAACTTAGGAACCGTTCCCGACTAAAGGAGATCAAAGAGACAAGACAATGAAATGCAATGTGAGATTTTAAATTGAATCCTTTATTTACAGAAGACTATAAGAACAACTGGCTAAATTTGAATGTGGTCCAAAGATTAGATTACAGTAATTTATCTGTGTTAAGTTCCTGGTTGTGATGAATGTACTGTGATTACATAATAAGAGAATGTCCTTGTTTTTCTGAAATATTTAAGGATGATGGAGTGCCAAATGGCTCTGGGAAAGTATATTTCTTTATGTTGAATTTACAGCATTTCCGTACAATTGTGGCTTCAATTTTTTATTTTATCTTTTAATTCAATAGCTTCTGTGTATGACTTTTATAGTTAGAAAACATAATGAGAAAAAGATCTTTCTAATAAAAAGGAAAAAATTAAATGCCTAGGAATAAGCTTTATTGAGTGTCATATATGGATACCTGCATAACTTGGAAGTAGAAAGGTTGAATAAAGATACCAGTTCCTGAGTAGAAAAACTCAACACCAGAAAGACGTCTGTTCTCCTTAAATTAATTTTAAATTTAGCACATTTTTTCCAGATAAAATACCAAAACGTTTATTTGTTGAAGAAGTCCAGTAAAAATGGAAGAATAGCCAGAAAAATGTCTGTTAAAAAAGAGTAATCAGTAAAGATTAATCTTAATAGGTATTGAAATATAAGGCTTCAAAATTATAAAGTTCAACATGAATGCATAAATAGATGAGAGAAAACAAGAGATTAGTGTTAAAAGTAATAATATACTCCAGATATAAATCCAGTATTTAATACAAACTGACATTTTAAATTAGTAGATAAGAATTACTCAACAAATGGTGTTAGAACAGTTGGTTGGTCACTTGGAAAAATATTATGTTGTAGCCTTACATCACTATTCTAAAGTAAATGCATTCACAATGATTTTTAGACGCACCAAATATTTATTTAACAAGTTTGACACTGAAAAATAAAACTATATCAACACTAAGAGAAAGCATGGAGGAAATATGTTTAAATCTTGATATGAAAAATGACATTCTAAGCAAACATCAATAACAGAGGACAAAGCTACACAAACATCCTAAAATCTTTGTCAGACACAAAAATCATAAAGACAAAAGAAAAATGCAAACTGAGAAAAATATTTGTAAAGCTGAAGCTGAAGGGCTCGTTTCTTTTATAAACAAAGAGTTGTTTTAAGTAAAAGGGAAAACAAACCTTAGTGAATGGGCAAGGGACATAAACAGCTATTCACATAAATACAAATTGCCAAAAATATATGAAAAGATGCTAAACCTCGCTATTTAAGAAAAATAAAGAGCAGTTAAAATTGTTTTCAATTAATTTATTGACAAACATTTGTTTTATAATACACGACATCAGTAGAAATGCTGTAAAATAGAAGTTTACATGCACTGATGGGAGGACTAGAAATTAGTACAGCCCTTTCAGAGGACAGTATCAGTAGTTACCAAATTTAAAATGCACACATCCTTTGGCCTTGCAGTTCTATTGAAGCACTTGCTTACCAACTTTAAAAGGTACATGCAAGGTGTTTATTTGATTTTAACAGCAAAACTTGCTAGAAACAAATTCCCACCACATTAGTGAGGATCCAATAGCCAGGAAACAGAAGCCATATCAGTATTTTTAATGGAAAAAAATAATACAAAGGATTGTTAGGTATTAAAGAGATGAAAAGACAAAAAAAAAGGAACATCACATACCATGCAGAAAGCATCTACCACCAATATTTCTTGCTGATGAAGCAAAGGAAAGAGGTTTAATTACTAAAACTTAGAAACTGGATCAATGGGCCTACAAAGCTGAAACATGGCCCTCTGGGGACAGGGCCTACGCAGCTGGCACTGGATTTTTGAAGGGAGGTGATGGGGCTGTTCCTGAGAATGTCGGGAAAACTGCAAACGGAATTAATTGCTGCTGCTGGAACAGCCAGCCACTGCCTGGGTGAAAAACGCATTTCTGGTGAGATACTAACAAGGAGAAAAAAACCAAAAACAGAAATCAGAAGAATAAACACTTTCCTTAACTTGCCTCCTGCCTTCCAATCTGCCTCTAACACTGCTATTGACAGAGCCTGATAGGAGGCCACCTGTCTTCTCGGGAAAAACTGGTTTGCAGAGTCCCAGCCCCAGTTTCATAAAGCAGAATATAGAAGGGTGGATTAGAAGATGAGACACACTAACTTAAACATCCTTTAGTAGTATTTTGGTGTATTCAAACACATATAAACATGAATATGCTTGGAAAACTCCGAGAAAAAATATTTTTATGATACTTCTGAGGATAAGATCAGGAGTATGGGCTGGGAGGAAGACTCACTCAACTTTTAATATTCTCGTGATTCTGTGTGTGTGCTCAGTTATGTCTGATGCTCTGCAACCCCATGGACTGTATGTAGCCTGCCAGGCTCCTCTGCCCATAGAATTTTCCAGGCAAGAATACTGGCATGGATTGCCATTTCCTACTCCAAGGAATCTTCCTCCCTCAGGGATAGAATCTTAGGCCTCTTAGGTCTCCTGCATTAGCAGGCAGGTACCACTAGCATGACCTGGCCTTGTGTCTGATGCATGTACTATTTATGTAATGATTTGTAAAAGAGCAGTCTTCACCAAAATTCCCACAAATTGAGATTTATTCATTCTTCTGTCAATTTACTAAACACTTGAATGCTAAGCATTAGACAAACAAATTTTTCTCAGCATCAGGGTCTTTCCAAATGAGTCAGTTCTTCACATCAGGTGGCCAAAGGATTGGAGTTTCAGCTTCAACATCAGTTCTTCCAATGAATATTCAGGACTGATTTCCTCTAGGATGGACTGGTTGGATCTCCTTGCAGTCCAAGGGATTCTCAAGAGTCTTCTCCAACACCACAGTTCAAAAGCATCAGTTCTTCGGTGCTCAGCTTTCTTTAGGTTCTTCGGTGCTCAGCTTTCTTTAGGTCCAACTCTCACATCCATCGGAGAAGGCAATGGCACCCCACTCCAGTACTCTTGCTTGCAAAATCCCATGGACGGAGGAGCCTGGAAGGCTGCAGTCCATGGGGTCGCTGAGGGTCGGACACCACTGAGGGACTTCACTTTCACTCACATCTATACATGACTACTGGAAAAACCATAGCTTTGACTAGATGGACATTTATTGGCAAAGTAATGTCTCTGCTTTTTAATATGTTGTCTAAGTTGGTCATAGCTTTTCTTCCAAGGAGCAAGCGTCTTTTAATTTCTTGGCTGCAGTCACCATCTGCAGTGATTTTGGAGCCCCCAGAAATAAAGTCTGTCTCTGTTTCCATTGTTTCCCCATTTATTTGGGGAAACATGACATTTATTTGCCATGAAGCGATGGAACAGGATGCCATGATGTTTGTTTTTTGAATGTTGAGTTTTAAGCCAGCTTTTTTACTCTCCTCTTTCACTTTCAAGAGGCTCTTTAGCTCCTCTTCATATGAGGCTTTTAAGGCAGGACTATTTTGCCCGTGCCCTTTGTGACTCTGATTACCTTGATCCTGGGGGCCAAAGAGGACTCTGCGGGCTGCTGCCCTGGCAGCTGTGAGAACTGCTTCCACAAAAGGGCAGCACCTGATTCTGCCCTTCTGGAAGGTTGTGATTCTATCCTACAGTCTTCTGAGGGCAGTTGCCAAATAGGGTCACACGAATGTTTACTCCTAGTAAGCTCTCTCATCCTCCTGAGAAGTGTTGCAGGTAGCTTTCAAGAACATCAATCAAATCATTTTAGCTGCATTTTACCCTTTATCAAATGTAAAGTTTATGACATGAGAGACAGACTTAAGCCCAATCATGAAAATTTTAAATGTCAGATTGAGGGAAATGAATTGTTATCTAAGTTTTGGAGGAGAGTAGGGCCCTGATAATTTTTGAGCAGAGAGTTACTATGATCTACTTTTAAATCATCATATCACCAAGAAAATGTGGCCCACAATGTATGTTGGGAGGAAGGTGACAGACGGCTGGAAGGGCAATACCAGAGGGCTAAAGCAGGAGCTACTGCAGAGCTGACTGCCGGGAGCAGAGCAGTAAATAGCCTGAGACCGGGGGTGACCCAGAGTGACCTCTACAGAGACCTGACCTGTGATGAGCTGCAATTTTCTTCGAGGTCTCCTGCCTGAACACCGCAGTCACGATTAAACTCAAGTTTAAGTTGCCATGCAGGAGACCTGGGTTCAATCCCTGGTCCGGAAGATCCCATGGAGAAGGAAAAGGCCATTCACTCATGTGTTCCTGCCTGGAGAATTCCATGGACCGAGAAACCTGGTGGGCTACAGTCCATGGGGTCACAAAGAGTTGGACACGACTGAGCGACTAACACTTCCACTTTTTTTCACTTAAATTGCGGTAACTTCATTTCTAAAGGCCATTCAAGATTTTCTAACAGAAAGTATAAGCACATTGAGGACCAAAGTAAAAAGTCTACTTTTTCAATAAAATATTCATCCTTTCTCCTTTGGGACTTAAAGAAAAATTTAAGTGACTTTTAAACTGAAACAAAGTAGAGAAAACAACTTTCCAATATTTCTTTTCCTAAACTGTCTGATGTTATGTTCCATTAGGATGATGATTGATTACATTCCCCCAGAGACACACACAATAACTCGACCACTTTTTCCATCTTTTATCCCTTCTTGGAATACCCATTCTCGTCTTTCTCAGCTCTGTTTCTCAGCCTTGCTTTCTTTACACATTACAAAGTCTGCTTCTCCACAGACAAGCCCCAAACCTCTTTCTCTTACTTGGACTCCTAGGATTTGCATAGTGTAGAACTTTAAAATGGAGTAATATTCCCCCTGACAGATAAATATACATTCTGAGGGTCTTTTAATATTTTGCTATGAGAGAAATAACAACTCTCGAGATACAGGAAATGCAGTTGAAAAGTTAGTAATGATGACACCGTTTTTTTCATATGCCCTTAAAATGAAAAAAAAAAAAAGCAAAGGAAAGCATTCATTTAGGAGTAGTATCTTGTTCTAAATTCCTTCAAGCATCTCTGATCTTATCTTGTTTCCTTCTACATCCCCATATGTTGCAACAAGCAAAATGTACCCACTGACATCTTTTGAACCTGAAAGCCATTTGTTACTGGGAAAGCAAACAAACAAACCCTTTTGTTAAAGTGCAGAAATTATCAGATAAACCAGTACAAAATGCAAAGCACACTTTTGGAATTGTCCTTTCTCAAAAGGATAAACCTAATAAGTATGAATAAAAAAAAGGTATAACTTATTAACCCAAACAAAGGTAGCTAACTGGACCATACTAATTATAGGTGTGAAATGGTTTCCTCTAGCCAAATGATAAAGGAGAGCGCTCTGTCTCCTTAAAAAAAACCAAAAATTTTTAACTTTTTTCTTCCTTTTGTCTCTTCAGAAAATCAACGGCTTAGTAATAACGGATCTAATGCGTCCCTAGATTAGATGCTATTTCACATAGGTGGTAAAACTACTGCAGCTTTAGCTAACATGTAAGATTTTTTAAAGAAAACTTACCCAGCATAAAAAGTGGTATGACATTTTTGCTTTTGAGAACAATCATCTCTTTCCTGGATTATGAAGAATCCAGAGATACAAGTCAAAAAGATTGTAAAAGGCTTGAAAGTTTCAAAGAAAATATTTGTAAGTGAGTTAAGAAGCTTAACTACTGGAGTGTTTGTGAGTCTGAATTTCAGAGCCAAGGAGATGGCACTGGGGCGGGGGAGGCTGGTATTTAAAGATGTGTGATATATTCTCTTCCTTAAATCAAGAGTGTCGAGGTAGATGGCAAAATTCAAACAAATGCCTCACCATCATTTAAGTGGTAAACTGTGTGAGGGATTTCAGGGTGGTGGGCAAGGAGGAAGCCAAAGCGCGGCTGACTTTGTTGCTGGTTTATGAGTAGAGGAAACTCATAACAAGGACGATACTGTGAATAATCTCCACCACTTGACAACTACGTGAACACTAGTGTGACGCCTAAGCCTCCCTGTCCCTAACTGTACAATACAGCATGTGCTGGATTTGTGTTGCCACTGTAACAAATTACCACCGACCTGCTGGCTTAAAGCAACACAACTTTTTATCTTTGTTCAGACTTCTCTAAGTCAGAAGTCTGAAACAGGTCTCACTAAGCTAAAATCATATTGTCAGCAGGACTGCATTCCTTCTACAAACTCTAGCTGCCAAGTCACCTCAGTCGTGTCTGACTCTGTGCGACCCCATAGACGGCAGCCCACCAGGCTCCCCCGTCCCTGGGATTCTCCAGGCAAGAACACTGGAGTGGGTTGCCATTTCCTCCTCCAATGCATGAAAGTGAAAAGTGAAAGTGAAGTCGCTCAGTCATGTCCGACTCTTAGCGACCCAGTGGACTGCAGCCCACCAGGCTCCTCCGTCCATGGGATTTTCCAGGCAAGAGTGCTGGAGTGGGGTGCCATTGCCTTCTCCACACAAACTCTAGAGAAGAACCCATTTCTTTTCCAGCTTCTAGGGGCCACCCGAATTCTTTGGCTTACCGACTCCTTCTATCTTCAAAGTCAGCAATAGCCAATCCAGCCTTTCTCATCCTGTATCTGCCGCACAGGCTTCCCTCTTCCACTTATAAGGACCCTTCAGATTATGATGGGCCCACCAGATATTCCAGAACACTGTCCCGTCTCAAAGTCAGCTGATTAACAGCCTCAATTTCATCTGTAACCTTAAGTCCATGTGCCAAGTAACACGGCATACTCATAGTTCAAGGGATTAGGACGTGGATCTTTGTGGTAAGCAGGCCATCATTCTGCTTGCCACAGAGCTCATGGGTTCTTGTAGAAAATAAATGAAATAACAACATAACGTGCAAAATATTTACACACTGCCTATAGAAAGCCCTCAGTAAATGTTATCCACAGACGAAATTTATAGAGAAGGCAGGCGTGACTCACTAAACATAACATAGCTAAGCTGACCCTGTGAACTGGAATGTATATAATGCCTAGACTTTATTTAAGGTCCTTAACTGCACCTTCCTATTTATGTCTGTTGCATTTTGAGTAGCTCCTTCTTATATCTCCTTTATAATTCAGGTTCAGTCATATTTGGCTTGAAAGCATCCTCACACACACTTTCATGAGATCATTGTTTCAGCAGAGTTTAATGGGGGAAATTGCTGACTTGTTAGAGTTAGCACAAAGGCACAGCTAGTAAGCAAGCCGGACACGTATCTAAAGAGAAGTCACACACAGAACATGAAGCAGGAAACTCTAAAGGGACGATCGGGAGCCCCGTGCCTTTCCATTATGTTCTATTCAGTTCTGAGATCTAAATTGCTGCTGATTTTTCATCTTTTAATCACTTCACACAAGTTAAGTGTCCTTGGGAGACGCTACAGAGGGTAGCTCATATCTCATCCCATTGATTCTAAATTAATTTGATCTTTTAACTCCCAGCTACTGTAGTTCCTAGGCTGCTAAAAAGAAACCATCTTAGAGTAACTTTTTTCTGTACAGTACAGACTGCCGTTTTTTGACAAAATTACATTTGACATTTATTTTCACTGACACTGAAATATGATTTTGACTACATACAAGAATTTTTGCACAATAATAATAAAAGCATATAGAAGTAGCTTACATAGGAGTAAATTTGATTTAACATAAGGACTTCATTTAATACTGTTCAAGGCTTAAGTAGAGCCTTTCAAATGGTATCAAGTGCTGCCTGTGGCAACTTTTTGCTGGTGACTATATTCATTAATTTAAAATATATATATATATACATAAAAGTTAATTCTCAGAGGAAGATAAAAGAACGATAGGTTAGCTTTTTCAAATCAATGCTAGAAATTTGCCCAGTAAATATTAAAATAATAAGATAAATGCATTATTGAAGTTGAAAAGGTCACAATTACTGCTAGTATCTAAAAATTTTTTTAAATCTCAGCTATCACTGGGATGATTACATATTATTAGTCAGTGTATTAGTGATCAAATAATAGATCTATGAATTTGATGACTATGATGAGAGGTCTTGAGAAAAATATTCTAGTTTAGTCTGACTCTATAAATTGAGAAAACACTGTAAATTATATAAACTTCAAAAGGTTTAACTCAAAATGTATAGTTCTTTTAATATTGTAAACCAAAGACTACAAAATTAAAATAAAATGGGAATAACTTTCAGAGCAAGAAAAATGGGAATTGTGTCTTTTTTTGCCTTGAAAATTTTAAATAGGAATTCTCCTAGTAAAAGTTATGCATGAATTAACTCACAAAGGACAGGCTGTAAGCCTGACTCTCGGTAGGCACCTGGAGACCTGTCCAAAGCAAGGGGCCTGTTCACGGGTGAGACAAGCGACCTCTCCAAGCCTTGGTATTTTTCCATTTTTGAACTATTTGTTATTTGAAGCTCTGAGAGCTCATAAAAATACTCATTTTACTAAGTAAAGTACTGGAAACCTAGAGAACAAAAACATTTTCGGAAGGACACAGCAGAGTTGGAATCCCTATGTTCTTTCCAGTCCCCTGTGTTGTCAGTAAGGCTCCCGGGTGCCTACCAACCCTGAAAAGCCCCATTTGTTTTCTCTGGGGTAAGGACCATTGAAAAAAAAAAAAAAAGCTAGACCCTACAGGTTTTCCCCACTCACTTGGAATACTGCGAAGTGGAGGAGGAGGCACATTGCTTACAGCTATCATATGAGATAGAATGGCTGCTGGAAGAGGAGACATAGGCATCTTGATGGCTCAAAGGCAGCTGACCAGAGGCTTCTTAAGAGGCAAATGACCACTCCTCTCCTTGAGGCATCACAAAGCAGAACCCTTAAGGAATGCCCTGATAGGTAAAGTAATATGGAATCTTCAAGTTCACAGTTCTATGTGTGTATACGTATTCTAAGAGTGAAACCTAGACCAGGAAGAGTGATATTTTATTCCAGTGGAACTTATGAAGGAGGCTTTGTGAGCTATAGTGAGCAATAAGGACTTAAGCTGCTGCTGCTGCTAAGTCGTTTCAGTCGTGTCCGACTCTGTGTGACCCCATAGACGGCAGCCCGCCAGGCTTCCTGTCCCTGGGATTCTCCAGGCAAGAATACTGGAGTGGATTATTTTCTAGTGTCATAACTATAATGGGTCATAACCCAAAAAGGCTGTGACTGATTCCTGAGCATTATATACGGTTATAATTATTCATAGATCAACTTCATCTGGAAAACATTAATAGCCACTCCAAAGGACTGAAGAGGGAAGTAATAATGCACAGGCAGATACAGCAGAATCCATAGCACTCACGAGTCCAGGTTGGGTAAAGGAAGAATTCATGTCATTGGTCTTTCACTGTCCTGAGCCTTTTTTTCAGGTTACTAAATGTCTGCATTAGATTGGAAACCTTTTATGTAACAGCAGCAACAGGACTGTTTATACTGCTCTCCAAGGCTACATACATACAATAAAACATACCTTCTAATGATCAGACACCAGTATACACCATATTCGGCTAAGGTATGATATATGTTTTTTCTTGTTTTCTTCTGCTTCACAATAATTAAGGCTCCCAACAACAGCTAGGATTTAGAGTCTTAATGCATCTTTTACTTCTGCATATCATCTCTGAAGGCATTTAAAAATATTTTCTAGTGTCATAACTATAATGGGTCATAACCCAAAAACGCTATGACTGATTCCTGAGCATTATATACAGTTATAATTATTCATAGATCAACTTCATCTGGAAAACATTAATAGCCAGAATTGAAAACTTCACTGCATTACAAAAGTAACATGTTTATCTTATAATAGTTCTTATCAAATTGTCACTCAACAAAAACTTTACTGCACTATAACTTTTCAACTGAATCTATTTTCTTGTCTCCAGTTTTATAAACTCTGTAGACTCAAATTTGTTGAGGTTTTTCATTACATTTAATCTTGTATTTTTCCTACACTAGCCAGCTACCTTCATCTGCATGACTCCCACCTCGCCATCCCAACTGTAACCCTTGGGAATTCATATGCCTTCATTTGACAGACTCTCCAGATCCGTTCTCTTCCCAATCTTACATTTAAAATTCAAAGAACCAAGTACATCTTTATAAAAGTTAATTGTAAGCTACTGAAGTTTTCATGGATTTTAAATAGATGGGGCTGTATTAGATGATTTTTTTCCTTTCACAAGTAGTTTTGATCAAAGAAAAGTTCTCTAAGGTCCTAAGTTCCTACTGATCAATTTCCTTTCTGATTCCAATTTTGTAAGTTCTTATTTTATTTATTTTCTAGTTCTTTTCCCCCCCCCTTTCTACATTGTCTCCTTTATTCTTTTCTGTATTTTGTTTGCAAAAAAAAAAAAAACATGCACTGAAAGCAAATTAACATCATAATAATTTCACATCAAATTGGACCTTGCTTGAAAACAACTAATGCAAGTAAACAAGAATGTTAAGGAAAAAAATAGCAAAATAAGCAATTCTAAAAACTTACTTCATTTTCTCTGAAAAACAAAAGTGAATGTGATAGTCACTCAGTCATATCCAACTCTTCACAGACCCATGGACCGTAGCCTTCCAGGCTCCTCTGTCCATGGAATATTTCTGTAATCTTCAAGATCCTACATAACCATCTGCTAGTATCTGCTGGTATATGTCCAGAAAGAATCCAGGAAATCACAAATTCAGCTTCCATGAAATGTTTTTGATTAGTCTTTGCAATATATTCTGAATAATCTTAAAATTCATTCCAAGAACAATAGCATAATCATTGATTTGTCTTTGATAGACATTTGAAGCTTTATCTCAGTTTCTAGATATTCTTCAGAAGTCTACTCACTTCTCAAACACTTGTAAAATTATCCTGTTCAAGTCACTTAATCTTAATTTCATAATCCTAATCTACACCATAAAGGTAACAATCAGATCAGATCAGATCAGTCGCTCAGTCGTGTTGTTATGAATATTAAATTTAAAAATGAATATTAAGATCCTAACCACTCAATTGCCATTTTTACTAGTAGTAATGTTATTATTATTGCTGAGGTAAGCCTTGAGAAATTCACATGAATTGAAAATGTTTTAAATAATAGCTTTTTCTCAAATATACATTTCATATGAATCCCACCCTTCCCATTACATAGTCAGCAATAGCATATTATAGGTTGGTGTTTCTAGATACACCTTAGGTATCCATTCCATATTACAAACACCAATAATAATAATGATGAAATTAACCATGATAATTTTTTATAGATTATTAATATTTCAAATAATTCCAGAGAGAAGAATGCTTCAATTAAAATTAAATTAATTCAATACATATACTTATATTTTAAAGTATAATTATCGAGACATTTATAAAAATTAAAACTGGAGAGATACAAAACATTTATGTAAAATAAAGTGTTACATGTCCTCTCATTGGCCAACCTGTTCCTAGAAAGGACAGTCTATAAACTATACATGTTCATGCTGGAAAAGGTCAGTTTTCATTCCAATCCCAAAGAAAGGCGATGCCAAAGAATGTTCAAACTACTGCACAATTGCACTCATCTCACACACTAGTAAAGTAATGCTCAAAATTCTCCAAGCCAGACTTCAACAATACCTGAACTGTGAACTTCCAGATGTTCAAGCTGGTTTTAAAAAAGGCAGAGGAACCAGAGATCAAATTGCCAACATCCGCTGGACAATCCAAAAAAGCAAGAGAGTTCCAGAAAAACATCTACTTCTGCTTTATTGACAACATCAAAGCCTTTGACTGTGGGATCACAACAAACTGTGGAAAATTCTGAAAGAGATGGGAATATCAGACCACCTGACCTGCCTCCAGGAAAATTTGTATGCAGGTCAAGAAGCTACAGCTAAACTGGACATGGAACAACAGACTGGTTCCAAATTGGGAAAGGAGTACGTCAAGGCTATATATTGTTACCTGCTTATTTAACTTATATGCAGATTATATCATGCAAAATGCCAGGCTGGATGAAGCATAAGCTGGAATCAAGATTGCCAGGAGAAATATCAATATCCTCATATACGCAGATGACACCACCCTTATGACAGAAAGTGAAGAACTAAAGAGCCTTTTGATGAAAGTGAAAGAGGAGAGTGAAAAGTTGGCTTAAAGCTCAACATTCAGAAATCTAAGATCATGGTAAGAGAGTCAGTTCCAAGGTAGTTTTGATAAGAAGTCCAGGGGTCCCCAAGGAGAGAGGGGTCTGGAATTCTCAAGGAGGCGGAAAGGACAAACATTTTTTCCTCTACATTCCTTAGGATTTTATAACAATAATGTATCCTGCTTGAGGACAGTTTCTGGGAAAAAACCTTCTGGCTAATCCTGTTATCTTAAAATGTAAATTATGGGAGTGGGTCTAGTAAGGTCTTTACAACCTCCAGACATTCTTTTGATTCACTGTCATAATTAATTGTTAACACTAGTGAGGGGGCACTCTTTCTGCCCCCTTCTGATATCTGTGTCAGAAACTTTCTCTATTTCTTTTATACTTTAATAAAACTCTATTACACAAAAGCTCTGAGCAATCAAGCCTCATCTCTGGTCCTGGATGGAATTCTTCCCCTCCAGAGGCCAAGAATCCTGGCGTCTTTCGTGGTTCAGCAACAACCTTTCAATGGTATTCAATCCCATCACTTCATGGCAAATAGATGGGGAAACAATGGAAACAGTGACAGACTTTATTTTGGGGGGGCTCCAAAATCACCGCAGATGGTGACTGCAGCCACGAAATGAAAAGATGCTGGCTCCTTGGAAGAAAAGTTTATGGCCAACCTAGACAGGATATTAAAGAGCAGAGACATTACTTTACCAACAAAGGTCTGTCTAGTCAAAGCTACGATTTTCCCAGTAGTCATGTATGGATGTGAGAGGTGGACCATAAAGAAGGCTGACTGCCAAAGAATTGATGCTTTTGAACTGTGGTGTTGAAGAAGACTCTTGAGAGTCCCTTGGACAGCAAGGAGATCCAACCAGTCCATTCTAAAGGAGATCAGTCTCAAATATTCATTGGAAGGACTGATGGTAAAGCTGAAACTCCAATCCTTTGGCCACCTGATGCAAAGACCCTGATGCTGGGAAAGATTGAAGGTGGTAGGAGAAGGGATGACAGAGGATGAGATGGTTGGATGGTGTCACTGACTCAGACATGAGTTTGGGCAAGCTCTGGGAGTTGGTGATGGACAGGGAGGCCTGGCATGCTGCAGTCCATGGGGTCACAAAGAGTCAGACACAACTGAGCAAATGAACTGAACTGAACTGATGCTTACAATAATAGCATAACAAAGCAAATCATTAATATTCAAATATATTTATACATATACATCTTTTTAATGTGAATAATTAAAAGTAATATTAAAATTAGCTGAAATATATGTAATCCATATATAGTCTTACCCTGACTAATGAAGTACAATCCTTATGTATTTATTTATATATTCAGACATATATAAATAAATGGATAGAAAATGGATAGGAAATGGATAGGAATGGATAGAAAGGAAACTTATATGGCACTCTGTACACCTACATCAATTTATGTCAAATTTGCTAATATAAAATCAGTACAGAGTACAAAAATATTGTCACTAACTTCTGACTTAAATTCTATTGTTTCATTTATTGCAAATTGCTCTGAGGTATAATTTTTATGTCCTTCCAAATAGTAATTTTTACTGTAAGATTAACTTATAAGCAATTTAAACTCCAACTGATAAGTTGGATAATGTATTGATAAACATGTTATTAAAGAAATAAACTCATTTTCCAGGCCCTATTGACAATGATATTTTGGTATATACACATATGACTATTACTTATCTATAATGTATAAATAAAATACTACCTATATTCAAAAAAATCTTGTTTTTTATTCAGTCTTTTACCATGTATGGAGCTAAGTAATAGTACATTCATGGACATATACCCACAGCCCTTGCCACATATATTCTTTAAGTGTATAGTAATTTTTAATAAGAAAAATATAATCTTCTGTTTGAATGGGTTATGTATTTACCTGAAAAAGAGGATCAAATTTCTCCACAGATGTGGCTACACATATTTGTATAATTTGTTGTGCCACAGCTAAAGTAGTTTCTCTAGAACTGCACTAATCACTTCCTGCTTGAATTAAGACCTATTTTGAGTATTTCATTCTGGCATATCTGTAATCTTTATTTATTAGGAAAGATATGTCAACTTAAAATAAACTTGCATGATTTAATAGAGGATTTCAAAAGATTTACCAAAGCAATTTCCCTGTCTGTTTAAAGACTTGCAAGAATTATATCCAAATAGCTTTATTAGATTAATAAAATTAACTAGTCACATTTCCAATGTAACCCTTCAGTAACCCTTAGATCGGGCATGCAATCTTAAATACAGCAAGGTCTAGAGAGGCAATAAGCAACAGTCTGAACAATCATAGCAAATAACCCTAGGTACTGGCAAGATGGAGAAGCATTTGACTCAAAATCTAGATAATAAGAACAAAGAACGATAAGCCACTCCTAGCTAAGGGCTTCTTGAGAGTCCCTTGGACTGCAAGGAGATCCAACCAGTCCATTCTGAAGGAGATCAGACCTGGGATTTCTTTGGAAGGAATGATGCTAAAGCTGAAACTCCAGTACTTTGGCCACCTCATGCAAAGAGTTGACTCATTGGAAAAGACTCTGATGCTGGGAGGGATTGGGGGCAAGAGGAGAAGGGGACGACAGAGGATGAGATGGCTGGATGGATCACTGACTCAATGGACGTGAGTCTGAGTGAACTCTGGGAGTTGGTGATGGACAGGGAGGCCTGGCGTGCTGCGATTCATGGGGTCACAAAGAGTCAGACATGACTGAGTAACTGAACCGAACTGAACTGAACTGACATGTTCATACATTTGTGTTCCTGTTTAGGGATCATAATAGCTCAGTCTTACAGGACTTACAAAGTAATTATAGGATTTACAAAATAATTACAGGATTTACAGGATAATTATAAAAATTAAGGGAAGTGAGCTCATCTCTTCCCATGAAAATATGAAAATTACAACTAACTGCTGATAACCATAAACAACAACAACAAAAAACACTGGAACCTACTAAAAAAAGAATCTACAGCAAGATGGTTAGAAGGATGCAGACATGATAAAATCAAATCCCATACCCATACTAGATAGGCAACTCACAAACTTGAAAATAATTATACCACAGAAGTTCTTCAAAGGAGTGAAAGTTCTGTGCCCCATGTCAGGTTCCCTAGCCTGGTGTCTGACATTGGGAGGTGGAGGTCCCAGAGCATCGGGTTTTGAAAGTAAGCAGGGTTTAATAACAGGAATTCCATAGGAGTGGGGGAAAGAGAAACTCCTCTCTTAGAGGGTACACAAGGTTTTGTATACTCCAGGACCCAGGAGAAAAAGCAATGACCTTATAAGACCCTGGGTCAGACCTGCTTGCTGGTTTTGAAGGGACTACAGTGGAGGTAGCTATGGACGTGGCTCACTGCAGAGACAAAACCCTGGAGGCAGCAGTTCCGGGGGGGTACTTGTTGGCACAAGCTTTCCAAGAGAGCGCCATTTTCTCACCAAGACCTGGCCCCACCCCACAGCCCGTAGGCTTCTGTGCTGTTTGGTCTAAGATGCCTCAGACCAAACATCCAGCAGGGTGGGAACACAGCCCCACTCATCAGCAGACAGGCTGCCTACTCATCCACAGCTGCCCAATAAACACAGACTTTGACACAGCACTACTCGCCAGAGGGACAAGACTCAACTCTCCCCAGCAGTGGGCAGAAACCAGTCCCTCCCATGAGGAAGCTGGCACAAGCCCATTAGACCAGTCTCGTCCACCAAGATGCAGACAGCAGAAGCAGGAACTACAACCGTGTAGAACAGAAACCACAATTACAGTTAGTTAAATGAAATGTGACAGAAGAAGAATACATCACAGATAAAAGAACAAAATACAATGCCAGAAAAACAACTGAGTGAAATAGAAATAGGCAATATACATGCGGAGGGGGCGGAGGGGATTCAGAAAATGATAGTAAAGATGATCCAAGATCCCAGATCTGATTCTCCAGGCAAGAATACTGAAATGGGCACCTATCCCCTTCTCTAGGGGACCTGTCTGGCCCAGGGATTGAACCCAGGTCTCTTGCATTGAAGGCAGATTCTTTACCATCTAAGCCACCAGAGCCACCCAAACAACAAACAGAGATGACTAATACAGTAACTGAAGCGAAAAGCACACTGGAAGGAGTCAGCAGTAGAACAAATGAGGCAGAAGGACGACCACATGAGCTGGAAGATAGAATTGTGGAAATCACTGCTGCAGAACAGAACAGAGAAAAAAAGAATCAAAAGAAATGAGGAAAGTCTAAGAGACCGCTGAGACAATATTAAATGCACCAACATTCACCTTATAGGGGCTCCGGAGGAGAAGAGAGAAAGTACCAGATAAAATGTTTAAAGAGCTACTAGCTGAGAAAATAGTCACCCAACTCCAGAAAGTTCAGCGAATACCAGGTAGAATAAACACATGGAGAAACCCACAGAGACACATATGGAGTGTCAAATGGACAATCAAATGGACAAAAATTAAAAACAAAGGTAAAATATTAAAAGAAATAAGGGAAAAGCAACAAATAATATACAAGGGAACCTCATAAGGTAATCAACTGATTTTTCAGCAGAAACTCTACAGGTCAGAAGGCAGTGGCACAAATATGTTTAAAGCGATGAAAGGGAAGAACCCACAACCAAGAATACTCTACTCAGCAAGGCTCTCATTCAGATTCAACAGAGAAATCAAGAGCTTTACAGTTAAGCAAAAGTTAAAAGAAATCACCACCATTAGATCAGCTTTGCAACAAATGCTAAACAAGCTTCCCTAGGTGGAAAAGAAAAGGCCACCACTAGAAACAAGAAAATTATGAATGAAAACGCTCACCAAGTGTCAAACGTACAGCAGGAAATCATTCACACAAAAATATGATATTAAAACCAGTACTTGTGAGAAGAGGAGAGTAAAAATACAGGATTCAGAAATGCTTCTGAAATCAAAAGACTGGCAACTTTAAACAATTTTGTTTATATATAGATTGCTATATCTAAACCTCATGGTAAACACAATAGATACATATACAAAAAAGATTAAGGAATATAATAAGCACAGCAGTAAAGTTAGCCATCAAATCACAAGAGAAGAGAACAAAAGAGGAAGGAAAGGAAAAAAGACCTACAAAAACAAATCAGACCAATTAACAAAATGGCATTAAGAACATAGATATCAATAATCATCTTTAAAAAAGGTATTCCATACAAATGAAAATCAAAAGTACCAATACTCCTATCAGACAAAGTAGACTTTAAAATAAAGACTGTTACAAGAAGCAAAAATTACATAATGATCAATGGATCAATCCAAGAAGTTATAATAATAATAAATTTATATATGCTCAATATAGGAGCAGCTCAATATATAAGGCAAATATTGCTGTTTTGTTTGGTTGCTAAGTCATGTCTGACTCCATTGTGATCCCCTAGAATGTAGCCTGCCAGGCTTCCCTGTCCTTTGGATGCCCCAGGCCAGAATACTGAAGTGGGTTGTTATTTCCTTCTCCAGGGGATCTTCCCAACCTAGGAATCACACCTGCATCTCCAACATTGGCAGACAGATTCTTTACCAATGAACCACCAGGGAAGCCCATAAAGCAAATACTAACAGCCATAAAAGGAAAAAATCAACAGTACCACAATAACAGTGGAGACCTTAACCCCACACACTTTCATCATTGGACGGATTACCTAGACAGAAAATCAATGAGAAAACATGGGCCTTAATTGATCTAATTGGTATTTATAGAACACTCCATCCAAAAGCAGCAGAATACACTTTCTTCTCATGCGCAAATGGAATATTCTTCAGGATTGGCCACGTGCTGGGCCACAAACTGGACCTCAGTACATTTAAGAAAATTTAAATCATATCAATTTTTTTTTCCAACCTCAACACTATGAGATTAGAAATAAACTACAAGAATAAAAACACGAACACATGGAAGCTAAACGATATGCTACCAGACAACCAATGGGTAACTGAAGAAATCAAAGAGGAAATCAAAAAATACACAGAGACAGATGAAAATGACAGCACAATGATCTTAACCCAGTGGGCTGTGGCAAAGGAAGTTCTAAGAGGGAAGCTCAGAGAAATATAAGATTCTTTACTGTCTGAGTCACCAGGGAAGCCCTATCTCACGTCAGTGTGATAGACCATTTTAACAAACTTAAGAATAGAAGTCTTATGATTATCTTAATATATGCAGAAAAGCTTTTGACAAAGTTCAGCACCCTTTTATGATGAAAACGTTCCAGAAAAGTAAGCACAGAAGGAACATAGTTCAATGTAATAAAGTCCATTTATGGGAAACCTACAGCCAACCTCATCGTCAGCAATGAAACACTGAAAGCATTTCCTCTAAGATCAGGAACAAGACAAGGATGGCCACTCTTAACACTTTTAGTCAACATAGTTTTGGAAGTCCTAACCATGACAAACAGAGAAGAAAAGAAGTAAAACTGTCAATGTTTGCTGATGACCTGCTACTATACATAGAAAATTCTTAAATGCTACCAGAGAACTACTAGAATTTGGTGAAGCTGCAGGATACAAAATAAATTCACAGAAATCTGTTGCATTTCTATACACACACACACACACAATGGAATATTATTCAGTTAAGCCATTATAAAGAATGAAATAAATAAAGCTTCCCAGGTGGCTTAGTGATAAAGAAACAGGAGACGCAGATTTGATTCCTGCATCAGGAAAATCTCCTGGAGAAGGAAATGGCAACTCACTTCAATATTCTTGCTTGGGAAATCCCATGGACGGAGAAGCCTGGTGGGCTATACCATCCCTGGGGTCACAAAAGAATTGGACACAACTTAGCAACTAAACAACAATACATCATTGCCTTTTGCAGGAACATAAATGTACCTAGAGATCATCACCCTGAGTGAAGCAAGTCAGATAGAGTAGGACAAATATATGATATCACATTTATATGCAGAATCAAAAAAAAATGATACAAATGGACTGATGTACAAAACAGAAACAGTCTTAAAAAACAAACTTATGGCTACTGAAAGGACAAGGTGGGGGTGGGGGGAAAGTTGGGAGTTTTAGAATAGATAACCAACAAGGAACTGCTGTATAGCACAGGGAACTCGGCTCAATACTCTGTTAAAACCTAATGGGAAAATAAATTTGAGAATAGATATATGTACATGTATAACTGAATCACTTTGCTCTACACATAAAATTAATGTTACTGAGTCCAAGCTTGCTCTGTTTGCCCCACAACAGGTCGGTGAATCTGAGAGATGAGGTAAGCCAAGGAATAAGACTATTTGGAAAGCCAGCTGACCGAGAAGATGGCAGACTAATGTCTCAGAGTAACCATATTGTTGAGGGTTTGGAAGCCAGGTTCTTTTACAGAACCAGAGAGAGCAGCAATGAGAGACAGAAGTCTAAAGATAAAACAGAGATGGAGAGGCAGTGGGGAAGTCAGGTGAAATAGTCTTCAGTCTTGCAAAACATCTCTCCTATTGGCCAGCTGTTGGAAGCGGTGTGTTAATCTCTTCTTTTTGTTGTAGCTATTCACAGGTGGGCAGGCATCAGATTTTCTACCTATGAGCTGAACAAAGGCACTTCAGTGTACCGTGAGGCAGAGGGGCAGGGTCCTCTGAGGCAGGCTATTATGTATTATAACAACAAAACAAACAAAAAGGAAGTCAAAGAAACAGTTTCCAACGAGGAGTTAGAATTGGCTTCTCTACAACACAGTCAGATTTGATTCTTTTCTGCAACACTGAGGCCACACTCTAGATCAACTCTGTGCTGCACTGAGCTTAGTTGCTTGCTTGTGTCTGACTCTTTGTGACCCCATGGACTGCAGCCTGCCAGGTTCCTCTGTCCACAGGCAAGAATACCAGAGTCGATTGCCATTTTTCTCCAGGGGAGCCTCCTAACCCCAGGATGGGACCTACATCTCCTGCATTGACAGGTAGATTCTTTAGCACTGAACAACCTAGGAAACTCACTCTTAATAATATTAACCAAAAAGATCAAAGTAAGATTTTGTGCCAGTCCTTCTTATAAAAAATATAAATATTCAGCAGGAAGGGCAGAGCATATGAGCATTGAAAGATGGTTTTTTAAAATAATCAAGATGTTATCAGCTGTTGATTATAAATGAAAAACATCTTAAATGAAATCAACTCTTCAAGGAAATAATTAAACATCATAACAAACGTGCAGTTTGGAAAACTACTGAGATCAGAAATCCTTGTCAGACTTGATGGCATTAACAATTCCCATGATGGCTTTCAGGTAAAATTATTTGAAGCACATTCTATATATCACAGAACTTTAAAAATATCTTCTCTTGCCAACTTTAAAGTTCTTTCCCTTTATAGGCACTCACAAACAGATGGAGTCTCCTTGTTGAAAATAGATTTTTCCTAAATAAAATAAAGAAAGACTACAGAATGTTTACATTACCAAGAATTTTAACCAGGTTTGCACGTTAAGCCATTTACTTTACCAGCTTAGGAAGTGCCCTGGTGTTTTAATGTCTGTTCAAAATTCACTCTGAAAGTCACAAACCCATTTGTGCTCCACTTACTACCAAGCTCTTTGAGTTTATTTGATCAAAGTTTACTTCCATAACCTTATGAGAAAAGGCTAATTCATGACATCTCTGTTTGAATTTCTATTCTCGTGAGAGTAGTTGAATGACAGATAACATCTGTGAACTATATTCTAATTATCAAGCTAAGTGACTTCTTATTGCATTATCCCCTATTTTGTTCAATCTTTGCAAAAGTCTACCAGGAAGAAACTAGTACTGTTCCCATTCTACAACTTGAAAACAGTCTTGATGATGATAAATAGTTTCTCTTCTTCCAGCCATTGAAATTCACCTCCAGGATTCAAATTCCACTGGATTCTTCAGCCTGTTGGTTCATCATCCATTCAAGCAAAGGAAAATACATTTCAGAAGCACTTTCCCAAACTTACTTTAAATCTCAGTGCCTCTTGTTGGAAGGAAGACCCCACTGAATAAGTGAGTGTTCTTAAACAAAGACACACAGTAGCGATCGTTCCTGAACAGTATGGATACTGTCTGCCAGGAGCTCCTTAGAGGAACAATCTATTTTTTCTCCTGAGTTTTCTCCAGATACATTACTCTGAATTCCCAACATTTTGCTCTGCAAGTGCTCAAAATTTATTTAAATTTAAAGGTGCAACATTCCCTTTAAACCCAGGAGGCTGTGAACTGTGTCCCCCTAATCTAAAAGGAAAAAAAAAGTCCCTTTCTTTTTCTTCCTCTCTCGCGTTTTCTTTCATATGATTTAGACATTTTAAAGATTCTCTTGCATATATTCACAACTGCCTAGAGAAGCACCTAGAAAGGTCATAGATGTGTGCATGGCCCATGATTCCTGCCCATTCCTTACACATCCTTACTTCCTAATTTGCAGGATTATGTGGCCAAAGGAGTGAAGCCCAGACATGGCAGCACTCACAGAGCCTGTGAAGGGCGTGAGGCGTTTCCTCTTTCTTGGAGTGAGCCTACTGAGTGCTCTCTACCTCCCCAACAGATGATTCTGCTTTTCATTTGTACAGCAGACAAAATTGGACTCTCGACTTCATCCAACCTACCTTCAGCTTTTGGAAGGTCACTGATGAATCGGGAAGGGGCTCACGCTTGAGGCCTAAATTAAACATTCTTGGCCCTTGGCCCAGCCCAATTCTTTCTCCTGGTTTGCTTCCCTCCCCTCAGATATTTAACAATATTATTTCCCTCTTCACCTAAGAGCTTCAAGTGCTTCCCAGTGCACCACACCGTAAGTGAATTTTATGAAGATACTATTCACAGCATCAAATGAGCCACTTGTCATCTTGATTTTTTTCTAATGTAATCTCATCGTCATTTCGGTTTGACATTTCAGAAACTTGAACTTCAATGCACTGTACTACTCAAAATTGCCTGGAGACATGTGCTGAGCTGTGCTTTCCCCAATGATTCAAGGAAGAATATTCTTCTTCTTTCTTTATTGCTCCAGTCTTCCACTCTACACTTCCACAAATCACTGTAATTTACACTATCTGCACGAAGTATCCTGTAGCAACTTCTGAAATGGCCTATAATATTATAAATCATTGTGCTATTTTGGCATAAAATGTTACTTAGGTAAATAGCCATTGTTGTGCATTTTTTCTCTAGAGAACTATTTTAGTCACATCGTATTGTTCAGAGGAAGTCTGGCAGGAGTCATATTTTTCTGGGTTTTTTGGTTGTTGTTTGGTGGCTGCTATAGTTTAAAATTACACTTTAGTCCTTAATAGAGGCAATGTCTTTGAATAAAAAGCATGCATATGTGTTCATGTATTAATAAACTGTAGGTCACTAAGAGAGCTGATGTCCATTTGAATATTTTTATTAATATTACTTTGTTACATGGTATCTGCAACAAAACAGAACAGATTTACAGGCCATGACAAAAGGGTTAGTTGAAGTAAATCCCTGACTTTATTAGGTCAAATACAGAAGAGAAATAACTACCCAGAAAAAGCCAGCCAAAACACAGCTTTGGAATACAACAATTCTGATGCTTTATCATTTTCTGTGATACATCAGATTGTCCTTCAAAATCATACATGATTCACTTTTTTGATGGGTTGGATATAAAAAAAAAATCTAGCTGATTTTCAGAACCTGAACTACTGTTTCCCCTGTCAAACTGCTTCAGTCAGGGTTTGATATGAGAAGGAGAACAACCAGGAAATATATGGTGTAAGGGATTTATCGAGAGATTTGAGATTCTACAGTGACACAACCAAAATCCACCTCATTTCTCAACTTTTACTTATCTGACTTATTTTCCTAAAAATATTAAGAGAAACTGCCAAACAGCCATGAAATATATTAGTACATTCAAAAGAACAGAACAACAATATGGTTAAAAATGGCATCTGGATACCAACTCCAGGAAAACTCTTCCCAGCTTTCATTTAAATTGTCATAAAAATTCCAGAAAAGACAAAATCTATAAAGTGAAAAATTAAAAGGGACAGACAACACAATGGCACAACCTGAATGAACTCTGTGAAACTTTAAAGCACGTGGAGTAAGATTGATGAGACTTTTCCTGTTATGGGCTGAAGTGTGTCCCCTAAAATGACATGTTTAAGTCTGTTAAAATACTCAAAGAGTACAGTTTAACTGATCTAAGCAGGTTTCGTATTTTTTTTTTTTTGCTTCTTGAAGCAGGCAGTGTCTCCTCTCCGGAGTCCAGAGAACTGCAAAACAAGGAACAGGGCTGTGAGCTTTTATAAAAGAAGGCAATCAGGGAATCAGGGAAGGGCATTTGGCTTAAATTGATTGGCTGGGGTTGCATATCAGACCTTATTTAGAACAAAGAAATCATTACAGGTTCTTGGCAGTCGGGGTTTGCCTGGCTGGACACCCTGTGTTTCTGGTTGAGGGAAGTATTTACAGGAACATGAAGTCTAAGTTTCAGCTTGCTGACATGGCAGCCCACCAGGAGTGGCTCCATCTTGGCCCTAGAAATTTATTTCAAGAAGTCTTAATTCCCAGTACCTCAAAATAAAGATTTATTTGTTAATGGAGTCTTTACAGAGATAATCCAGTTAAAATGAAGTCATTAGAGTGGGCCTTACTCTAGTGTGACAGGTGCCCTTATGAAAAGGGGGCAATTTGGACTTTCACAGATGGGAAGTAATGTGAAAACAACGCAAGATGATGGCCCTGTGACTGGAGTGATACATCAATAGGCCAAGGAATTCCAGCAACTGCCAGGAAACACCAGAAGCTAGAAGAGGCATGGAAGCATTCTCCTCCAGAGACTTCAGAGAGAGGACAGCCCTGCTAACACCTTGGCCTCTGATTTTAATCTCAAGAATTGCGAGACAACAATTTTTTCTTGTTTTATGCCACCTAGCTTTTTTTTTTTTTTTTTTTTTTTTTTGGTGCTTTGTTACAACAGCCTCGGAAAACTAATTCACTAACAATGCTTCCTCACGTGGCATCATTCACAGTATGGTCCTACGCCAGCTCTTTTTCATGTATTCTTCACCTTCTTCAAGGTGGTGTGTAAATTGTACTAAAAATCCCCATGATGGATACCCATCCTCTGCCTTGCAAATTCCTTCAGATTTGCCTTGTATGTGTTTGCTCTAGTAATTCTTGTTCATCCATTTCATCCACTATTTCATTCCCGAGCTGGTTCCCACCCTCAGTTTGGCCCCTTCCACAGGTGGCCCAGTTCTGGACTTTGTCCTTCATTGTCTCTCTTGAGAGCGGGCCTCAGATCTGGTCCACAGTTCAGAGCAAGTACCACAGCACCTGCACTATATCCCCTCACCTGGTCCACAGACAACGTTGAAATACTAGCATAAGGTGATAGAAAGAAGGATGAAAATATTTCTAGATAACTCAACTTAAACTTTAAAGTAACAGAAGCTGATAAATAGATTTTCTGGCTTGCTGATTCAGGATTATCAACAAGAACATCAACTTTTATACTAGAGTACTATAAGAGTGCCTTTGGAATTTGTTAAGTTGTTAAGTTTGGCAGACTATTAAATGTTTGTATTTTTTTTTTAATTTTGGAGAATTCTTCCCAGTTTTAACATGGTTAAAATTATTTATGTTAATGTGGCAACGTCTCTCCTTCTAATTTGTTCCTTCTAACCAGCACTGTCCAAGGATATCAATTAAACTGGTTCATAGAATTGTATTTATGAACATGGAGATGATCTGCCAGAATCTTCCTTCAAGGGAGGATGTATTGCCCTAACAACAGGTTAGTCTCAGCTAAAGAAAAATCTGCATTCAGAAGGTACCTCCTTCCAAGGGGAGCTTGTGCCCAATAACCAACCTATATACATATGGGCTTCTCTGATGACTCAGTTGCTAAAGAATCCGCCTACACTACAGGAGACCAGGGTTCAATCCCTGGGTCGGGAAGATCTCCTGGAGAAGGGAATGGCTACTCACTCCAGGATTCTTGCCTGGAGAATTCCATGGATAAAGGAGCCTGGTGGGCAACAGTCCCTGGGGTTGCAAAAACTTGGACATCTGAGTGACTCTTTTATTTTTCATAAATATACATATATGTGTGTGAGAGAGAGAGATGATATTTGATATATCATCATTTCAGATGATTAATTGGTTATTTGAGCAAAATTTGCCTAAATATCCTAAAATCTCACCACAATTCTTGCTGTATTTCATTATATATGATGAACCTTATCTTTTCAAAGTATTTCTATTTGTGTTCTGGACATACCACATTGGTTAACAGATTTTATTTTTGTTTTTAGTTATTAATGATTTTTACTATAATTATATAAGTGCATTGGTTTTTGATGAAATAATAATTAAAATTACTGTTGACTTAACTGGTAATTTAATTAAAAGAAATTTCATCACAATTGGAGTTTTGTATTAGGTGCTTCTTAGCAAACACAACTCATTTAGATAATTTTCTATTATATCTTTACTGCTGGTAATTCAGGTTATGGATTCACCTTTAAATCTGAGTGTATCCCTTCTTGGGCAATTTAAATGCATTGTTAACTGAACTTGCCACCTCTCTTTAGCTGTGCTGTGGCTTCACAATGGAATGAAGGAAGGATCTTGGCACCCATCACTATTATCATATTGTAATGCAGATATTTTGAAATAACCTACACTGCTAATATTTTTCTTAGGTTGTCACCTGCTAGAAAAAGATCACTTCCTTTAAAAGGTCTGCACACAATGTTTCTAATTTGGCCTTAGAGTTTCTTGATCATCATGATGATGATAATGATGATCAAAGTATTTTGAGAGAGCTACACAGTAAAGAGAAAATAAGTAGGGCTGTATCTGCATCAGTCATTGCTAAGGATATATTAGCAATTCATGGATTATTTAAAAACCTTAAAAAGATTCTCAGTGCTTTAGTCACTAATTTCACATTAAATTATACTTATTGGACTGATACCAAGTTTAATTAAGACATGCTTTGAGATCCAAATTTAGAATGTCATATCTATTTTTAAGTTTTAAAAGCAGATGCTCTAGGGAAAATATCATAAAGATTCTTCAAAGAAAAAAATACCCTAGTACAGTCTTGACTAAACATTGAAAAAGACTGTCAAGCTGAACAGTTGACTGATGATGACCCTAGTTGAGATGTCCGTTCTTAGCTATATTTTCAAAAGCATCAAAGTCATTTCTTAGTCTCCTGATAAATTGTCAAATCTGCCTGGAATTGCTGTTAGCCATATCTGCCTATTCATGAAAAGCTAAAAACCAAAACACTACAAATAAACTTTGGCCTTTGAATTTGAGTTCCCATCAAAGAGAAGTTGTTGTGTTTTTTCTTTTCTTTTTTTTTTTTTTTTCTTTCCTAAGAGCATTTACCTTTTAGGGAATTGCCTGAATTACATGCTCTACAATAAAAGCAAATTTCAGAATGAGTTCAAACCATTAGAATGGATATCTGAAACAACTAAGAAGTCAAAAAAAAATACTATTTTAAGTTGAAAAATCCTTAGACTTCTAGTTTTAGAATTACTACTTATGGCTCAATTGATTTAAGAGTCACTGCAAAACTTTTCAGCCCTAGAATATCTTCAGAATAAAGATGTAACTATGAAGTAATGAAATTTGAATATAAACTATACAGAGAGGGTAAAATGCCAACTCTGACAAATAATTTTCTTTTTTCAGTTCAATTCAAGGAGCAGTACAGCATAAGAGTTCTAAAGTACGGAGAATAGTCATTGGAAGTCTTACCTATTAAGTAACACAGAGGAACCCTGAAACTTGCAAAAGAGGCAGGCCACGAGGGAATGAGGGCCCAGACAAGAGTCTACACAACAAGGATTCAAGCAGGTCAGAGAAAATTGTTAATCAGTACAGCTCACCAGAAGCCAAAGCTGAACTCAAAACTTCTTAAAGACCTTATTTATAACCAGGTGTGCACTGGTCTGTGTGTACTTAATGCCAGCCCAACTAGGGCAGACACACACTGACATGATTCCTGACCCTCTGTGTAAATGCAATACTGAAAAATATTTGATTCGATGAGACAGTCTATGGCTACTGCTGGAAGAAATGAAAAATTCCAAGAGACTGATACTTCTAATTATCTCAGTATCAGTTGCATCCATCACTTTAACTACGTGTACTCTCTTCGTTTGTGTCTTTGAGAGTGTTTGCAACACACAGTTCTGATCTTGGAAGACAGAAAAACTGTCCTCTAATTCCATATGATATTATTCACATTGGAAGAAAGGGTTAGGAATTAATTTGTTAAGATAAAGATGCTATTATTCATGGGTGGTTAGGCCTGTCCCCAAGGAATCTTAAGCCAAATACTCTATTTACTTTCCTCACAGGTGAATATAAACTTAAAGATGCATAAATAAGAATCTGAGTTTTCAGAATAATGCAGTTTAATAGAAGATATAACATCACTCTTTCCCACAAATAATCCTGGCCTCTGTTAATATTTGTGCCTTTAAAAATCATAATGATACAACTTTTGTACAAAAAAATGGGGAAAGTCAGACTGTGAGTGAGTATTCAAGTAACCATTGACTGCTGCTGCTAAGTCGTTTCAGTTGAGTCCAACTCTGTGCAACCCCATAGATGGCAGCCCACCAGACTCCCCTGTCCCTGGAATTCTCCAGGCAAGGGTACTGGAGTGGGGTGCCATTGCCTTCTCCAGTATAGAAACACTAAAGACCCCAAATAACCAAAACAATCTTGAGAAAGAAGAACAAAGCTGTAGGTATCACACTCCCAGATTCCAAACTATACTACAAAGCTACAATAATCAAAACAGAATATCTCTGGCACAAGCAAACATACAGATCATTGGAACAGAATTGAGAGCTCAGAAATAAACCCACATTTATATAGTTAATTAATCTACAACATAGGAGGCAATGGGGAAAAGAATTTCTTCAGTAGATGATTCTGGGAAAACTGTCTAGTCCTTCAAAAGAATAAAATTCGACTCCTTTCTCATACCATATATAAAAATAAACTCAAAATGGGTTAAAGACTTAAAAATATAAAGGGCTAAAGACCTGAAACATAAAATTCATATACAAAAACATAGGCAATACACTCTTTGACATTGATCTTAGCAATATTTTGAGGGATATTTCCTCAGGCAGGAGAAACAAAAGCAAAAATAAGCAAAAGGGATTACATCAAACTAAAAATGCTTTTCAGAGCAAAGGAAACTATCAGGAAAACAAAAAGCTTAATGAATGGAAGAAGATATTTGCAAACAATATATGGAACAATGAGCTAATATCCAAAATACACAAAGGACTCTTACAACTCAATATCAAAAAGAAAATTGATTTTAAAATGGCCCAAAGAGATGAACAATTGTTTTTCCAAAGAATACATATAAATGGCCAACAGGTACATGAAAAGATGCTTGATATCAAGCAAACATCAGGGAACTCCAAATCAAAGCTACAGTGAGATATCATGTCACATCTGTGAGAGTGGTTATCCTCAAAAGGACAACCAATAAAAAGTGTTGGTGAGGCTGTAGAGGAAAGAGAACCCTCGTATACTGTTGGTATGAATGCAAATTGGTTCAACAATTATGGAAAATAGTATGAAGTTTCCTAAAAAAATTAATAAAACAACTTCCATGTAACCCAGCAATTTCATGTCTGGATAGTTACTCAAAGGAAATATCAATAGTAATTAAACAAGATATATACAACCTTGTTTTTTTCAATATTATTTATAGTTTTGAGATATAAAAGCCACTTAGCTATCTATTAATAGATGAATGGATAAAGAAGATGTGGTGTGTACATATATATGCATATATGTTCTTTATTCATATATATATATATATATAAATAATGTTCAGTGAAATATTACTTGGTCATAAAAAACGAAATCTTGCATTTGTGACAGCATGGGTGAATCTAAAAAGAAGTGAATAAGTGAGACAGAGAAGGACAAGCACTGTATGGTCTCACTTGCATGTGAAATCTAAACAAACTAATCGAAACAAAAGCAGGCTATAGGTAGAACAATAGGAGAAGTTCAGAGGGAAAGGGAGTGGAAGGAGCATGAAATATGTGAAGGGGATTAAGGCACAAACTTCCAGTTATATAACAAATAAGTCACATGGATGTAATATATAGCATAAGAAACATGCTCAGTAATCCTACAGTAACTTTGTATAGGGACAGATGGTTGCTAGACTCATCAAAGTGATCATCCCATAATGTACGCAAATGTCACCTCTGAAAGACACAGTATACCTGAAAATTACACCATACTATTATATGTCACATATATTTCAATTGAAAAAAGAGGCAAAATGTTAAATGGATATAGGCATTTGCTAAAGAGAATCAAAGAGGAAAATAAAAGACCTGAATTTAGTCTCAGAAAAAAAAAAAAACAAAGATATAAATATATAACATGTTTTCTAGAAAGCTGAGTGAGAGAGAAGCAAACAAGAGACCATTTATTTGCTAACCTAAGGAGCAGAAGTCCTACTTATCAAAAAAGATTCAATTTCTTGCTGTTATATCCTTCATTACAACAGGAAAAAAGCAAAAGAGCACTCAAAATCACTTTTTTAAAGAACTCAGTTGTTAGTAGAGTGTTAGAGTATTTTGACCAGAAGTTTTAAAAAAACAAGTTTTTAGAATAAGATTCTTTCTTTCTGATTTTGAGTTCAAAAAGAAGTTGGCTGTCTAAATTTCAGAACAAACTGAGACAAGTTGTGCAAATTTCAAAACATGTTGAAACTTTTAACAGAAAAGTGAGGGATCTTTTTAGAGCTGTTTTCCTCTGTGAAGATATTTGGTGAAAATGTGTGCCATGACTCCAGGGGAAAACAGAGAAAATCTGCTTCCAAATGAGGAATTTCTAGTCTTTCTCCCATTCCCCAAACACAGTCAAGTTCAGAGCACATAGTCCTCTTGACATCTCCTCTGCCTTTGTTATTGCCTGGGGTAGGAGCATCTATTTAAACACAGATCCAGCTTGTCTTTGCCTCAGACTTAGTCCTCTGGGCAACTGAAACTCCAGCTGACTTTCACTAGGGCATGTTCACCAAACACCTACTTTGGGTATGTTGCACACATGAAGTTCCACCCTGGAGGCAAATATGGAAGCTGAGAGATATCCCCCAGATGGTTTGTCCCCAGAAGACCGTGACTGCTGCTTCTCACAGAAGTTCTTTTCTCACTGTTTCCATCTACAATAAGCAGCTCCTCCTTTTGCTAGGGTCATTAGTACTCATATCATTTGGGTAGAAGGATAGCCTAATTCCAGTGTGTCAAACTCAACCAAGTAAAGCTGGTGTGTCTGGCTGTTACTGTACATTTTGGGGGAATTAATAAATTCAAGGGGGCCTTTCATTTAAGTATTTTCATTGCCTCAACTCCCAACTGTTGGTGTAAATCATCCCATTCTGTTTTCCACGGCAGACATTTGTAGTTCAATTACCATATTCCAGGCAGGACCCACAATACTCTCTTAAGAGTAGGGATAACAACCAGTCATATCAGCAAAAATCATAACACTCAAGTCAGTGGCTTTATTCCAATGTTATTCATCATTAAGAGAGTAGATGTTCTGTATTCCTAGAATATAAGTGCAAATACACTGAGAAATTTTGACATGAGCTGTCCCTTTGATCACTGCTGCTGCTGCTAAGTCACTTCAGTCGTGTCCGCCTGTGTGTGACCCCATAGACGGCAGCCCACCAGGCTCCCCCCTACCTGGGATTCTCCAGGCAAGAATACTGGAGTGGGTTGCCATCTCCTTCTCCACTACCCCCATTTAATTCCTTCTATTCTAAGGTGAGCAGACATATTTAATTACAGTTACAGTAACTAAAGCCTTCAACTCCTAGTGACAATGGTCTTACAGTCTTTTCACATACAGTTGACTTTTGAACAGGAAGGCGTCAGGGGTGCCTACTTTTTACGAGGTCAAAAGTCCCCATAAAATTTTACCGAAAGTGAACTTACTCAGACGTATTCAACTCTTTGTGACCCCACGGATTGTAGCCCACCAGGCTCTTCTGTCCATGGGATTTTCCAGGCAGGAGTACTGGAGTGGGTTGCCATTTCCTTCTCCAGGGGATCTCCCTGACCCAGGGATCGAACCCGAATCTCCCACGTTGCAGGCAGACAATGAGCCACCTTCTGAGCCACCAGGGAAGCAAAATTTTGCCAATTGTCTTCAAAATCCAAAATTCTGTATCTGTTTATTCAACCAACTGCAAATCGTATAGTACTGTGGTATTTGCTGAAAAAAAAAGGAAAAAAAAAAACAGATGTATAAGCTGATGCACCCACTTCAAGTTAAATGTTTTTCAAGGGTCAACTTTAATTTGCATACATTTTACACACTTGTTTAAGTAGGACTGATAAAATAGTAAGTGATTTTGGCTAAATGAAAACTCCCATGTCATAGATACAGGACAGAAAAGAACATGGAAAAAGAAAGTGAGTGTGTGATGTACATAATAAATAATATCATTAGAGTCCTTGTGCAAGTTTAATACAAATGAATAAGGGGAAATGTAAACATATGAGGAGAGAAATATTTTCCAGTTGACCGTAAACATAAGATCATTAGCAGCATTATGATGACAACACAGGAACATTTCTCAGTCAACGCTTCCTAGGTCTCTCCCCTCACACTCCAAAATCACATGTGCTTAAGGCTGAGTCCAGAAAACTTACCACATTGCATTTTAAACTTCATCTGTATGGCTTAAGTAAGTTGGGAATTGACATGGAAGCCATATAAAATTGATGTGCTAGTTGGCCGAATGACTAAAATTGTGGGAAGGAATGTGATTTACTGGATACTAATGAATAAGAATGTAACATGGTTATTGTTCAAAATCAGTTTTCTTCATAGCAGATAACTCCATTTTCAGATAAAGTTCTGAGTTGCTACAGAAAATTTGCAGATTTATGCCGTAAATGGCTGATGTATTTACATTGCTCTTGTGTAATGTGATCAGGGAAATTCCTGAATTTGAATTCACAATTTGCTTATGTGGATCAATAAAAGAGACCATAACAATCTTTTAAAAATATATTTAATTCAAAATCATGGTGTAACATGCCCACTATTATTCATCAATCCACTCACTTATTTCAAAATACCTGTACTAAGCCTCCATGATACATTTCTTATGACTAATCAACACTGTCCCCTTACGCCTTATTCCTTCCACCTGTAAAATCTCTTCTCCCTTTCAGTATGGAACCCAGGCATCATCTTCTCTGCTGTGACATACTTACTCTCCTCCTTCCCAGAGAGGTGCTCCCTCATAGGCCTTCATGACATCTGCACAAAAGTCCAACACAGAGCTTCCGCTATTTCATCTTATATATTATCCTTTCACTACTGGACTGATTCCTCCTTAGAACTGGGAAGTTGTCATCATTGAGTGTTTACTCAACTTTGTACCTACAGGGCAAAGTGAAATGACTGAGACATATTAAGAACTCCATAAATGTCTACTGAATGATCAACTGATTGATTAATTGATTGAATGTTAGGAAGTAGGAGTCTAAGTTAATCATTTGGCTGCTTTGGATTAAATTTAATCTTCCTCTTGTCTATTTTCAGCTGACAGAAATAAATAGCAGAACGGCAGCAGCTGTAGAAATTCTATAGAAACATATCATTCTTCTCCATATCTGAGTAATACATTATCCCCCTAAATTTTTTCCTGTAAAGACTGCTAATTTTTTTTTCTATAAGGATTAATTTACAGGTAAATTCAGTATTTTTTGGAGTTCTGTTAGACAATCATTATCTTCTTCACTTTTCATAGAACCTGATGTAGGTATTTATTTACTCATATTTATTCATTCATGATTTCTTAGTATGTCAGTTAGTAAAACCACATATATACTGTCAGCAGGATTCTTCATTATTGGCAATATAAATAAATTCTAATCTAAAATGAAAAGGATTGATGAAGAGAATATTAGGAGGCTTGCAGAACTTGCTACAGTCTGGAGGCTCACAGTGGGAGAAGGGGCGGAGCCAACGGGCTGCAGAGAACAGGCCATAGAAACCAAAGAAGCCAACCAACCTTGACCATAAACATTCCGGTGATGGCTTTGTTACCCTTCAACCACGCCTCCCATCCCAGCATTACTTGCTACTAAGAGTACATTCAAGTTCTCCGGGTGATCAGTGGACCAGGCTTAAGTTCACGAGTCCCTCACCTAGCAGGGAAAAGGAGGTCCTCAATAGTTTTGCCTTCCCAGGAGGAGGTTGTTACCACTGACACCAGCCCCCAAAACTGTGCATGATGGAAGAGAGGCAACTCCACAAAATGGCAGGGTGCCATTAGGAACGGAAATTTGTGTCATCCAGCCAGAAAAGTTAGAAATATTCCTCATGAATATGTTTTATATTACATGCAAAGTCATCTTCAAACCAAAGTCAGGATGTGGAAGATGAGCCAGATGTCAATCCTGCCATTCAGAAACTAACCATCTCAGAGGAACTAGTTGCTCTGGAATCATGCTGTATCACTACAGCCTGAAAAAACTGAACTAAATGCAGCTTCGCATGCTCCAACCTCAAATTTGAACTGAACCTTGGTTGTTCAGTTGCCAAGCAGCATCTGACTCTCTGATCTCTTGGATTGTAGTACACCAGGCTCCTCTGTCCTTCACTATCTCCCAGAATTTTCTCAAGTTCATATCCATGGAGTCAGTGATGCTATCTAAACATCTCATCCTCTACCAGTCCCTTCTCCTTTTGTTTTCAATCTTTCGCAGCATCAGGGTCGTTTCCAATGAGTCGGTTCTTCACATCAGGTGGGGAAAGGATTGGAGCTTCAGCTTCAGCAGCAGTCTTTCCAGTGAATTTTCAGTTGATTTCCTTTAGAATTGACAAGTTTGATCTCCTTGCAGTCCAAGGAAGTTTCAAGAGTTTTCTCCAGCACCACAGTTTGAAAGTATCAGTTCTTTGGTGATCATTTATTGGGGCTTCCCTGGTGGCTCAGCAGTAAGACTCTGCCTGCAATGCAGGAGACACAGGTTTGACCCCTGGCTTGGGAATATCCCCTGGAGAAGGAAATGGAAACAGAAGGAAATGGAAATCCCATAAATGGAGGATCCTGGCAGGCTATGGTCCATGAAGTCGCAAGAGATGGACATGATTTAGTTACTAAATGGCAACAACTGCCTTCTTTATGATCCAGCTCTCACATCTGTGCATGACTACTAGAATAAGCCATAGTTTTTGACTATATGGACCTTTGTCAGCAAAATGGTGTCTCTACTTTTTATTTATTTTTTGTTTTTTTAATTGAAGGATAATTGTTTACAGAATTTTGTTGTTTTCTGTCAAACATCAATATGATGTCTCGGTGTTTTATAACTTTCCTTCCAAGGAGAAAGTGCCTTTTAATTTCATGGCTGCAGCCACTGTCCACAGTGATTTTGGAGCCCAAAGAAATAAATTCTGTCACTGCTTCCATTTTTTCCCCTTCTATTTGCCATGAAGTGATGGGACCAGATGCCATGATCTTAGTTTTTTCAATGTTGAGTTTCAAGCCAGCCTTTTCACTCTCCTCTTTCACCCTCATCAAGAGGTTTAGTTCCTCTTCACTTTCTGTCATTAGAGTGGTGTCATCTGCATATTGGAGGTTGTTGATATTCCTCCTGGCAATCTTGGTCCTAGCTTGTGATTCATCCAACCCAGCATTCCACATGCAAAGTTCACATATATTCTGCAGAGAAGTTAAATAAGCAGGGTGATAATATATAGCCTTGATGGTACTCCTTTCCCAATTTTGAACTAGTCAGCTGATCCATGTCCAGTTCAACTGTTGACCCACATACACATTTCTCAGGAAACAGGTAAGATGGTCTGGTATCCCCATCTCTTGAAGAATTTTCCACAATTTGTTGTGATCCACACAGTCAAAGGCTTTAGGGTAGTCAATGAAGCAGAAATAAATGTTTTTCTGGAACTCTTTTGCTTGGCAATTTGATCTCTGTGCCCTCTGTGTCTTTGAAACCCAGTTTGCACCTCTGGAGTTTCTTCATTCATATACTGCTGCAGCCTAGCTTGAAGGGTTTTGTGCATGACCTTGCTAGTAGGTGCACTGGCCTCTATTTATTCCAAGTATTCACCTTTATTTCTTGTACCTTTGGCAGTGTCATCTACAGACTCAGAACAAAATAATTTTATTGCATGTTTTATATATGATATTATTAAAATGCGTACTTTTTAATGGGTGCAAATAAACATGGAGAACAGAAAGTAGACAATTTGGGCAATGGGAATTAACCCAAGGGAAAATTTTTCTATGATTACTATACAGCAAACCGAATGGTTTTCAAAGGCAATTATACAAAATGATTGTGCTAGATACTCAAGTTGGATTCATATATCCAGAATAGTAAGCAGGTAATTTTATTTTCAAGAAAGTACATAAATAGAACAAAATCTGAGAACCCAAATCAGAAAAGTACTGCATTGGATCAAAGATCAGCAACCTTCTGAATTATGTACCAAAATTTTAAGCCCTACCCTCTGGTTCTTTGGGATCATGGATAACATGGTTACCATGCCAACCAGTTGAAACAAAGTTTCCATGACAACTCAAATGATGAGTAGTAAAAGGGTGTTATTTTTCCAATTCTCTCCTTGAGATAGCTCTCACATGCAGTGAACCTTATCAAGTATGGTAAAGTGGTGCTTGACAATGCCTGTCCACCCCGTCCAACCTCAGTTGCTGAGACCTGATCAGTCTGATTCCAATTTAGTTGTATGGATATATTCTATTCTGTGAAACTCTAATGTGATTCAGTGCCAGGGTCACTGTGCTACAGAGTACCCTTGTGACTTGGAAGAGTTAATACAACTTCTCACATACCCAATTTATTCTCGGAAATTTTGAAAATGGGGAAAGGATAACTTGTTTATTAAAATTTTACATATTTATTCATTCGGTTGCAAGTATATTAAAGTGTTGATTTTTTTTCAATATTTTAAGGGAGAAATTTGAGTCTGTGTCAGGAATCCCCAAGACTACATCCAGGTTCAATGATCCACTAGAAAGACCACCAGACTCAAAAACTGTTAAACTCACATTTATGGTTTATTATTATGAAAGATACCTATTAAATTCAGCAAAGAGGAAAGGTTTTCATGAGGCAAACTCCAGGAGAAACAAGATATAAATTTTTAGGTCTCCTTATCAGTGGAGTTGCATGGATACAACAGCGTGTGCCAAACATTGCCAACCAGGGAAGTCCACAGAGCCTTGGAGTCCAGGGTTTGAGGGGGTGCTCAGTAACACAGGTATGCAGTGCTTGCTTGCAAAACTGACTTCAGCTACTCTAGCCATCACAGAGCAAAAACAATTGTTCACCATAAATCCTTTTGCAAGCATAATTTATCTAATCAAACTGGTACCTCATGGATTACAGCCTCAGGCACACAAAAACACTCTTACCAGGTAGGCATTCCAAGGACTCAGAGCTCATCTCCCAAGAGCTGGCCAAGGGTCAGTCCTGAAGATAATCTTTTCTCTGGAGTATGCAGGATTTGAGCAACTCTGTCCTGCTGAGTTAACCCTTCCATGCATGGCAGATTGCTCGTCATTATATAAAATCTATTTCTTTTTCTTATACTGTAATAACTTATCTGAGCACATGGCAAGATAAACAACATTTCCCATCTTTTCTTTCAGCTAATCATGACTATGTAACCAAGTTCTTCTATCTAACAGATTCTGTGAAAATCACAGCACACTGCTTAAAAGGAAATTGCTTTTCCTGGACTTCCTTTGTTGGCTCATTCTGTGGGAAAGATGGTGGTTATGCAACTCAGCTTCAACCTATGACCCAGAAATTCTGCATCTGACAGTATATCCCAAGAAATTCTCACACATGTCCATAAGGGGACATTTACAAAGATGTTTGTCAAGCATTGCTTGTAGCAACAGCATTTTGGAAGCAATCAAGTTGTCTATCAAAGGAAGAACAGATAAGCAAAATGTGGTGGATTCATACCAATCAGGTTAATGCTTGAAATACATAACAAAGATAGTGGCATCAGTCCCAGTCTGTCAAAGTGAACACCTGCCTCGGCACTGAAACAGGGTCCCAGAGACCCCCATCTGCCCACCCCCCAAAAAAGCACTTGGTATTATCCCTCTAGATGCTGGATTGTGGAGAGATCAAGAGATATAGCAGAGGAGCCCTCAGGAGACTCTAAGAGAGACTTCATCAGTCCATGTCAAGACATTTCTGTGCTTTAACAGGGGTTTCCCCAATGGCTCAGCGAGTAAAGAATCCGCCTGCAGTGCAGGAGGAACAGGAGACACGGGTTTGATCCCTGGATCAGGAAGATCCCCTGGAGAAGGAAATGGCAACCCACTCCAGTATTCTTGCCTGAAAAATTCCATGGACAGAGGAGCCTGGAAAGCTACAGTCCATGGGGCCGCAAAAAGTCAGACACGACTGAGTGACTAAGCACATATTTTAACAACTTGTGTGACCATACATTTGTGTACTGATTGAAAACCAGCCCTATGTGGAATACTAAGTATGAGTTAGCATAACTGTGCTACATGTCCACGTAGAAATATTTATCAAGAAAATAACAAATAAAATGGGATGTATGGCAGAATATCATTTAAATTAAATATATTTGCACACAAAAAAACTGCAAACATTTTGTAAGAGAATGACAAAATGGAATGGGGATGAAGGGAAGCAAATAAACAAGAGGGAGTCTGGTGTGGGTCAAAGATTATGAGGTCCAAAATATTCCATTTACAACCAAACCATCTCTGAGTCTAGCCAAATATAGTTAGGCTGTTGCTACAATTTTTTTTGTATGTTAATAAACTTATGCAGAAGAAAATAACTGCATCAGAACCAAACTCTTGATAACTTGCTTTGTTTCTGCAAAAAAAAAAAAATTGTTTTCAAAATGCAGCTCGTAGGAAGGAGATGGCTGATTAAGGAATCTGAGAAGGAAATACAAAAAAGATGGGATGTTGGAAGAGCCTTAAGAGATAAACAAGATCTCAACTGGCGTAGATTGGGGAAGACAATCTCTGACAAAGAAAAATAAGCAAAGCAGGAGGACGGAAAAGCCTGAGATGATAAGACGAGGAAATAAAATGAGAAAAGACGTAAGACGCATGAAAGAGAAACGAGAGAAAGGCAACCATGGAAAGAGCTGGGTGAGAACTGGAAGGGCTGTGGGTGCTAAGCAAAGAAATTTAGAAGAAAGTGAGACGCAATTGAATTTTCTTGTTGTAGCTATTGTTACTGCTATCACTTTTAGCATACACTCAAAGCTGTGGTTTTGGAGGATCAATCGCATGGCTCTGTTTAATGTGAATTAAAAGGAATGGGTTATAAAGTGAAGGAACCTGTTGAAGGCAATTATAATAATTGAGATAAGAGATATGAAAGGTTCCTCTTGGGAACAAGATTAGCCCAAAGAACACAGATATGGGAAAAAAAATGGATAAAAATATATAGGCTATGTGACTAATTGGAAAAGAACTTTGAAGGTAAAATAGTTGAAATGACCCTGTTTTGATGTTTGAATGATAGAAAACCATTGTTTCTCCCAGAAACAATAAGTAAGGGGAACAACAATTTACAATTGTTGTTATATAAAAGGGACATTGCTATAATAAAGGGAAAAAGAGAGATAGAAAAGGTATTAATTCTAGGTGCTAGAAGGAAAATTCTTAAAAACATGGGTTGTTTTGTTGTTGCTGTTGTTAGAACAACTCAGCAAAATAAAATTCTGGTTCATTGTTGGACAACATTGTTCCAGACATACATCAAACAGGCCAAAAAATAAAGAAACAGAAACTTCATAGACAAAAAAAAGAAAATCTTTATCTTTGGCCTTTTTAAGCACCTCATGCAAACCAACTACTTAATGGTACAGCTAGGTACACACACACAAAAGTTACTGGAATGCTCGGAATCAGGTTGATTGTTTTGGCTGTTGTCTTTGCTTTTATCACAAGATTGTCTTCCTTCTTTGAGACTATAATGAACATGGTCACACCACAAGTAAAGTCAGGACAGAGAATGCGTGGAAGGAAGGTTTGGTCATCCAAGATCATTAAAATGTCTGACCCCTGAGAATACGTACAAAACTCTAACATGTAAATTAAAACTACAAACAATTTTTTTTTCTTTTTAATGTACTTTAAGAAAAAAACAGGGCCTTGGAAGTTTTATTTCTTTCTTTGTCCCCTGTTGCAAATTCATGGGGCGTCCCTGGTGGCTCAGTTGACAAAGAATCCGCCTGCAATACAGGAGACCTGGGTTCCATCCCTGGGTCAGGAAGATCCCCTGGAGAGGGGAAAGGTTACCCACTCCCAGTATTCTGGCCTGGAAAATTCTATGGACTGTAAAGTTCATGGGGTCAGGAAGAGTTGGAAAGGACTAAGTGACTCACTTCACTGAAAAATTATCTCTTTCCTTCAAATTACCTCAAGGCCATACTTCTGTGCCAGGTATGTATTGAGTATGTATTTATTTGCCAGACATTGTGCTGCATTAATTAAACATAGTCCTGTAGGTAAGGGATTACGATGGTCACATGATTTGGGAGTGGGAGTTATCAACTTATTTTCATACCTCATAAATAACTTCTTTTACCTGTCTTGTACTCTCTAGGCTAAATTTCCATATGGCTCCCCCCAAAATTCAAATTCATCCTTGTATGAAGTGATATTTTCAGAACTTAAATTATATGTTTTTCATAGCTTAAAACTCCTCAGTGACTGTTTTCACCATACAGATTAAAGCCAAACTCTTGATTTGCTTTCCAGGTGTGTCTTTCACTTTTTGCTTTTTTTCACCTTTTAAAATACCCAGTTTCCTGACTTCACAGTGCCTGGCATGGTCAGTGCTCCTCCTTGCCCCCACCCCTTTGCTAACCCAGTCTCGTCTCCCCAGGACTCTCCTAACCCTGGTGTGGCCCTGACTAGCCTACCTAACGCCCCCATCCTACCCTATGCCCTGCCTTCTGTTGGCTTGGAACAGATCTGTTTGCTATCAAAGATGTATTTCAAGCGTCTATCTCATGAAGAGTTTCTTCTCAGTAAACTCTAACCCCACCCTCAGCCATCACCACATGTATTCTGACACATACGGACACATACCACCACATTTCACCTTCCTCCTTCTTTTCTTCTCTGATTAGATCTGTGTTATAAAAACTCTGATATTTAATCATACATTTCTGTCTTTATATCTTCTTATTAGACTATAATCTTATTGGAAAAAGGAACAATATTAATGTGCAGAGGACTTGAGTTATTTTAGATGTCTAATAAATATTAAATGAATGAATATATAACCAGTACTAGATTTATCTTAATTAGACCAGTCTACTTTTTCTAAGAACTAAATTTTTAGCTTTGAAAATAGAACAAATTTTACTTTGATTTTTCCCCCCTACTTTAAGAGATCTAGAGCAATGATATATTTATTGCATAAAAGGATACTATTGAAAAAAAAAACATAAAATTCAGTGATTTAGAACTGGAGCTCTGCAGTCTTATAAAACTGGATGTGAATCCCAGCTCATTTTCCGCTTATATAACATTGGGTATATTTTTAAACTCTTGAAGATACTGTTTCCATCTCTTAAATAAAAGTAATAAAAGCACCACTTTCACAAGGTTGCTGTGAGGGTTGAATAAGGTAACGCATATGAAGGCTGGCCACAGAAGATTATACGGAGAAAGTACTAGTCAGTTTTAACTACAATTACATATTATTGCTGCTGCTAGAGCCAGGTAATGGAACCCAGTTTGGACTATCTGGTTCTAGGCTATACTTCTGATTGATTGTTTTATAAACATGCAGACTTCTTCCTTTTCTTCAATCTTGAAAGAAAAGAAAGAAAGTCGTTCAGTTGTGTCTGACTCTTTGTGACCCCATGGACTGTAGCTACCAGACTCTTCCATCCATGGGATTTTCCAGGCAAGACTACTGGAATAGGTTGCCGTTTCCTTATCCAGGGGATCTTCCGGACGCAGGGATTGAACCTGGGTCTCCCGCATTGTAGCCAGACACTTACCATCTGAGCCACCAGGGAAGTCCAATAGATGTTCTCTGTCCGAACAGCCACAACCATTGCTCTGCAGACAAGATCCAAAGCCATTTCAGCAATCTTGCCTAAGAAAATCATCAGTAATCTGGAAATCTTAGTCACCACTGTGATAAAGTACATTCCACAATACTTCTCTGAAGTGTAGGGGAAATGACTAGATGGATGCACAGGCCCACTTTGCTTTTTATTTTACCCACTTCTAAATAACCCTTATATTTTAGCTGATAATAGAGTTGATGATAATTATTTTTTAATTAAAATATATTCAATTTCAAAATAGATTTTCCATGAAATGTAAGGAAAACCAAAGGGAAAACTCTAAGAAAATTAGAGTTTCTTACTGCATTTCTGTTACAGACTATTTCTATCTTCATGTACTTGAATGTGATGCTCTTTAAGACCTGTTCATTTTTATGGTAAAGTAGTCAAAGTAATAAATGAGAGTAGTCAAAGTAGTAAATATAAAGGTAGAAATCTTATGCACCAACTGAATATCTAAATTATGACATAGTAAGGCTCAAACTTCTCCAAAATATTTCATGTTTAATAGCTCTACAAAAAGAAGTATAGCTTAAAACTGACAAATCTACTGTCAATACATTTTTCCACTCAATAATTCAATATGCAAGTATGGTATTTTAAGAGATTTATCATTTCTATTTAATTTTATAGATGTAATTTTTTTTTCTTTATGACTCTGTTCAGTTATATCATAGTAGCAAGTAAATATATTTTGGTTCCAAAGACTATCAAAAAGTTGCCAAAAGTAGATGCTTTTAATATGAACAATTGTGTATTTTCATCCTCTTCCTGAATACTAAACTATACAATTTGAAAACGTTATTACAGGATATAAAAGAATTCTCCCAACTTCAGTGAATGTGGATAGCAGTACAAAGCTTTGTTCATGATAGATGTTCAACATGGGTGCATTAAGTTGGATCTAAGTTTTCAAATATTTAGTTTTGAGTGAAAATAACTGAATTATAAATGAATTAGCTCTATTTATGCAGAATTCTAAAACGCAACTTCAAACAAATTATTCAGCTGGAAAATTCTCTACTGTGAGTATATGTGCCTCATCTGAGTACTAGAGGCAAAATCAGAAGATACATTAAATTTCTTTTTTGTCTCTTGATAAAAATGAGAGAGCTTTCCAACTTCAGTGGTGTGCCATAAAATTCTACTCATCTCAGGTATGATGTAGGCAACAGATATCTCTGTTCCCAAGCAACAACACACAAAACTTAGTGACAAATCTGAAGGGAATGGATGGAAACCAAAGTGGACCTCCATGGCTATCAACGTTTTTTGAAGCCAGTTACTGCCTTCCCAGGGATCCCATGCACCCACAGCCTAAATTTTGCCAATCAAATACACCATATGGAGTTGAGTTTGCAATTTAGTAATATAAGATGGAGACTATACTCTGGGAAATTGATCTGGCAAGTGAGCTGGCAGAGGTAAATGAGGTGGAAAGCTTACTAAAGGATGAGGTGTTTGCATAGTATTCACTAGCTGGTTTCCCCTGGAGGCAGGTTGTAACACAGCATCAGTAATAGAGCTTCTGGGGTGCAGTCCCAACTGCCACATGCAATAAGCAGCAACAGCAGCAGCATCTTCATTACAGAGGTCTACAGGTTGGGCACTCATGACTACCAGGCTACCCTGTTTCCTCTGTGAAAGCCATAGAGACCCTATGAGCTGTGCTGTTGTTAAGTGTTTCTAAGTCACGACCGACTCTTAGTGACCTCATGGACTGTAGCCCGCCACGCTCCTCTGTCCGTAGGATTTCCCAGGCAGGCAAGAATTCTGGAATGGATTGCTATTTCCTTCTCCAGGGAATCTTCCTGACCTAGGGATGAAACCCACGTCTTCTGCCTGGGCAGGCAGATTCTTTACCACCGAGCCACCAAGGAAGTCCAGGAGCTATGTCAGCTCTATTAATAAATTCCTTCCCTGCTTAAAGTGACCAGAATGGATTCCATCTCTTGTAGTCTTTAGTGGAAACACCAGACTCTATGTATCAAAAAGTTGTAGTTTTTGTTTAGGCTTTGACACTCACTAGCTGTGTGACTGAAGGGAGTCAATTGAATTAGCAATGAGAAACACATTTTATTTGTTTCAAAGATTTAAACCTTTTTAAACAATGAAGTCACTAAAATTTTAGAAAAAAAATTTAAGTGCATGTATTTACAACTTTGATAAGAATAATTTTCTAAGGATAAGACATAATCCATGTATTAAAATTATACAATTAATCACTTAAATTACAGATTTTTTTAATATTATAGCAAATAAGCCAAAGAAAAGTGGATGAAAGTGTGCAATATATATGATAGACAAAATAATTTTTAATATTTAAGAGGTCCATATTAATAAGAACAAAAGGTAATATGAATATAATACTCTCTTCCTACCCTCAAGTAAAAAGAAATTTTAAAAGGTCAATACACTTAGAGAAAAATGTTCAGCCTCACTCATATATAAATAAATTGAAACAATAATGAGATACTATTTTTCATCAGTTAGACTGGTAAAATTGTTAAAGTTTTACGATACCAAGTACAGACCAAGATGTGGGAACCAAGGCGCTTTCATTCACTATTAAGAATGTAAATTAGCACAGCCTTTGGAGAGGCAATTAGACAATATATATCACAACCTTAAAAGCACATATATTTGACTCACCAATTCCATTTCAAAGGATTTACCTCAAGGATAATACTACAAAATTCCATGAAAATATCTAAAAGACTAGTCATTTTCTGGTAGCAAAAGTATTGGAATAATCTAAATTTCCTTGAGTATTAAAGTAGTTTTAAGAATAAAAGTAGATACATGGAACATCTGAATGCAATTGACTGCCCTGAAATCATTAGAAAAAGTGAATTTGATCTATAATTAACATGGGAGAGATTTCCAAGATTAAATATTAAAGGGAAAGATGCACAGTGCATAGCATTGTCCCTTTGATAAGCTTTTTAAAGGATGACATATGAATGTAATATTCACTAGCTGGTTGCCTCTGGTGGCAGATTGTATTTAATATTTTAGACAATACCGTTGTTAACCAAAACTTCAGAAAGAGAAACCTGATTAAAGTAAAGAGGCATTTATTTCAGGGTTGTTAGGACTGCAGCCCAGGAGATACAGATTCAAGAAACCTTTAAACTGTGTTCCATTGGACTAAAAAATGGAGAAAACTTATAAAGGCAAAAACCACAAGGTCAGAGTTAGTTACATGAGCTGTTTATTAAGGGTTATAACTGGAGCTGGCAAAGAGGAACAGTGTTTGTTGAGCAGAACTTGGTTGAGGTCCAAAATGGCTGAATAACTACAAAGGGGAGAACTACCTTAAGGCCACAAAGTTGTATGTAGCAGATGTTATTTTAAACGTGGCTGGGGTCCTTGGGTTTGGTATAGTTCACAAAGTTCAGGTCCTCAGCGGTGCAAGGACATGCCTGTGACCTGATCCCCGGTGGCAGCCCAATTCCATTTCACATGCCTAAACAGGCATTATTCCATTATGATTTCAAATTCTCATCATTTCCCCTTTTGGTTAAAACCTTTCCTCCAGAAAGCATTGATGAACAAGCCTTTGTATCAGTTAGATGTTTTGTCCCACAGAGCTGAAATGGACTTGTCACAGGAAGTTTACCTTAGGGTTAAAAGAGCAAGAAAAGAGAGTTTCATGCTTGAGTTGTGTTTAAGTAACAAGGGGTCTTAGGGTTAAGGTCTCAGGCAGACACATCTCAATCAGGATCCTGAACCTAGTTGACCTCTTTGGAATGGCAAGTGATGAGGCAAAGACTAGATGAATAGTCTCCAGTCTCTGGTTCACTATTATTCTAGTAGATTCAGAAGATTTCAAATATTTTGGAAATAATAATGCTATTAGTTCGCATAACAATCAAACTAACAGATAGGGCTAAGATAACAATTAGTGATGCAAATAATAGTCCATGTCTTAGAAGGTAGCTTAATCTGGAAGCCAACAAACTAAACAGGTCCATCCAATATCCAGAGATTTCATGGACTTTTTTTAAGATATCAATATTAGCCTTTAATATTTCTAATTATTAGACTACCTTTATGATTTATTTATTTAAAAATAACATTCTTCTCTAAGGAGAGCTCACAAATTTCTGCTTATTAGATGGTTAAAGATGAAGAAACAATAAATTTATAAGGATCGACAGGACAGAGAAACAGGGTTTTAGGTGCTCAATTAATGAAGACTTGAAACAAAACTTGAATAGGATAGTAAAAAAAAAAGTAACAAGATTTGTTTATATAGGCTTCTTGGCCCAAATATCCACCATTGGCAGTGAAGGTGTTCTTCTACCCCAAGATGCAGGGAATGTACCTTCCACAAGGGAGATTCACTTCCTGTTTTCAGGAAAACAAGGAGGGTCCACGTGTTCCTCTACATTGATTGCTTCTTTCAGTAACTTTAATTCAAATAATTAACACACCTCCTTGAGGCACATTTTTGACTGGCCCACTCTAAACCTCAACAGTTACCTCCTCTGAAACTTACCTGGAAGTTTCATATGTTAAACGCTGAGTTGGTAACCGTGGAGAGAGAGAATGGGTTACTAGAGTCCTTCATTTCATTGAACCATTTTCTCAGTTCTGAGAACAAACCGGTCATTTCAGTTAAACAGACTGGGTCTCAGTGCAGGAGGCGGTGACGCAGGTAGGTTCCCCAAGTTAGGCCTATGATATAAACAATTAGGTGTTTAGTAAGAGGCACTTCTTTGGAAACAAACAAAACAATCAAACAAATGTTAATGATTGGACCAGGTTATAAAACAGACTCTTAGCTCAGGCAGCAGTCAGTCACTGAAGCATCCTTTGCAGTTTGAAATGTCTCTGATGATGTCCTCAGGAGTTCAGGTAAATTTTCTGTATGGCTTCTACAGAATCAGGCATGATTGTTTAAATGTGAGGTTTAACTATGACCTAACTGTGGCATCTTCTTCATAGTTTATATCAAGTTATCTAATTTCAGTTTGCAGAGCTTCAGGAAAAGGGCAGTTTTAGTCTGAGAGTTTCTGAATTCTGGAGGGATCATATAGGGAGAAAAAGATGAATGTTTCAATTCTGCTTACAAAGATACTACCAAATGACTGTAAGTTTTGGAAAAAAAGTTCCCTATATTTGGAAAACAAAAGATTAAAAACCAGTAACGTTTTAGACAAATGACAAAACTTACTATAGTATTTATCAGTTCATTCAATCCTCTATAATTAATTCTCAATCTGCTCAAGTCCAGTTTTTCCATTAGCTCTGACGGTCTTTCCTAATGATTGAGAGTGACTGTGACAGTGATAATTTCAAGAAGCTTGAAAAGTTTTTAATTTTCCCAGTGTAATGGCTGCCCTGATCCCTGGAGATTTTGTGGAGGCTACCCCTGAAGCGGAAAACACATGTTGAGCAGTTTCTTTTTCTTTGTGAAGGCACGAGCCTTGCAGCAAGAGAAGGCATCCAGAAAACATACAGACAATGACAAGAATATTTCGGTAACCCGTACCATGTGTCATTTGCAAGTGTTCAGAGACTCCAGAGGGAGAGAGGTGAGACCTCTGAGGAGAAAAACAATTTTCTTCAGGGTTGTGGTGCTGAAAGGTCAGACAATCCTGGTAGAACATTTTCACAATTTTATAGAAATCTTCCCACAATGTCTATTTACCACGTGAAGTATAGGAAAAGCACTGCGCTGCGTGAAGGAATGCTGAGGAAAATGAGGTTTGCCGCGAAGCCAGGAACCACTGAGCGGCCATCTTGGATTTCCCACAGTGCCTCTCAGCCTCGTGTACTCACCCTAAGTCCTTTGATTGAGGAGCAGACGGTTGCCAAGTCGAAAGGACATCAACAGAGCAGGAGCTGGACAATCAGGGGTCAACTTTCTTATTAAAGTAGAATTGATTTACAACACTTTATTAGTTTCAAGGCTACAATGTAGAGATTCAATATTTTATAGGTTATACTGCATTTAAAGTTATCATAAAATATTGACTATATTCCTTGTTCTGTATAATATGTCCTTGCAGCTTATTTGTTTTATACAAAGTAGTTTGTGCCTCTGAATCCTCTTTGCCTATGTTGCTCCTCCTCACTTCTCTCCCCAATGGTAATCTCTAGCTTATTCTCTGTATCTGTTTTTGTTTTGTTATATAAATTGCTTTATTTTATTATTTTTTTTTTAGATTTCATGTTTAAGTGATAACACACATTATGTCTTTATCTGACTACTTCAATACCCTTGGGGGCCATCCATGTTGTTACAGATGAGAAAAATTTATTATTTTTTATGGCTGAATATTTCTAGGCAAGTGTATTACAAAGCAGAGGCATCATTTTGCTGACAAAGGTCCATATAGTCAAAGCTATGGTTTTCCAATAGTCATGTGTGGATGTGAGAGTTGGACCATAAAGAAAGCTGAGCACCGAAGAATTGATGTTTTCGAAATGTGGTGCTAGAGAAGACTCTTCAGAGTCCCTTGGACTGCAAGGAGATCCAACCAGTCCATCCTAAAGGAAATCAACTCTGCATGTTCATTGGAAGGACTGATGCTGAAGCTGAAGTCCCAATATTTTGGCCACCTGAAGTGAAGAGCTGACTCATTCAAAAAGACTCTGATGCTGGGAAAGATTTCAGGCAAAAGGAGAAAGGAGCAGCAGAGGACGAGGTTAGATAAGCATCACTGACTCAATGGACATGAATCTGGAGAACAGAGGAGCCTGGAGTGCTGTAGTCCATGCGGCCTTAAAGAGTCAGACATGATTTAGCAACTGAACAGCAACAGATTATCCCATTGCAATAACAGATTATTCCATTGTAAATATATGCTTTTACCCATTCATTTGTTGATGAACACTTAGGTTGTTTCCATATTTAGGTTCTCATTGTCAACAATGTAGCAATAAACATTGGGGTCCATATGTCTTTCTTAATTAGTGTTTTGATTTTCTTTGGACACATACCAAGGACGGGAATTGCTAGATCACATAGTACTTTATTTTTCAATTTGAGGACTCTCCATACTGTTTCTATAGGAACCACACCAATTTACATTCCTACTAATGGTATACTAGGCTTTGCTTTTCTCTGTATCCTTGCCAACATTTGTTATTTTGATAGCATTTTGATGATAGTCATTCTGACAGGTATGAGGTAATATCTCATGGTGGTTTTAAATTGCATTTCTCTGATAATTGGTGATGTTGAGCATCTTTCCATTTGCCTGTATGTCTTCTTGGAAAATGATTTTTCAGGTCTTCTGTCCATTTTTTAATTGAGTTGTTATTTTTCTAATATTGAGTTATATAAGCTGTTTATGTATTTTGGATAAAGGTATCAATCATATAATCACAAATACTTTCTCCCATTCAATAGGTTTTCTTTTCATTTTTTCAGTGGTTTCTTTTGATGTGCAAAAGATTTTAAGTTTAATTAGATTCTATTTGTTTCTTCTTCCTGTTGTTTTCTTTGCTTTAAAAGATACCTTAGGAAATAGATTCAAAAAATATTTCTACGATTTATTTTAAAAAGTGTTAAGTACATTTTTTCTTTAGGAGTTAGATGGTTTCTGGTCCTACATTTAGCTCTTTAATCCATTTTGAGTTTATGTTTGCAGACGATGTGAAGAAATATTCTAATTTCTTTCTTTTATGTGTACCTGTCCAATTTGCCCAGCACCACTGATTGAAAAGACTGTCTTTTCTCCATTTCTTGTTGTTCAGTAGGTCAGTCATATCTGAATCTTTGTGATCCCATGAACTTCAGCACGCTAGGCTTCCCTGTCGTCACTATGTCCCAGAGTCCCAGCTCAAACTCATGATCATTGAGTCGGTGATGCTATCCAAACATTTTGTCCTCTGTTGCCCCCTTCTCTTCCTATCCTTAATCTTTCCCAGCATCAGGGTCTTTTCCATTGAGTCGGCTCTTTGATCATGTGGCCAAAGTACTGGAGCTTCAGCTTCAACATCAGTCCTTTCAGTGAACATTCAGGGTTGATTTCCTTTAGGATTGACTGGTTTGATTTCCTTGCAGTCCAAGGGACTCTCAAGCGTCTTCTCCAGCAACAAAGTTTGAAGTATCAATTCTTCAGTATTCAGCCTTCTTTACGGTCCAACACTCACACCCACACATAACTACTGGAAAAACCATCCTTGTGTGTTCAATCACTTCAGTCGTGTCCAACTCTTTGTGACTCTATGGACGGTAGCTTGTCAAGGTCCTCTGTCCTTGGGATTCTCCAGGCAAGAATACTGGAGTAGGTTGCCATGCCTTTCTCTGGGGAATCTTCCTGACACAGGGATTGAACCTGGGTCTCTTGAATTGCAGGCAGATTCTTACCACTGAGCTACTGGGAAGCCCTAGAAAAACCATAGCTTTGATGATACAGACCTTTGTTGGCAAAGTAATGTCTCTGATTTTTAATACGCTGTCCAGATTTATCGTTCCTTTTCTTCTGAGGAGCAAGTGTCTTTTAATTTCATGGCTGCGGTCACCATACCCAGTAATTTTGGAGCCCAAGAAAGTACAGTCTGTCACTGTTTCCACTTTTTTCCCCATTTATTTGCCATGAAGTGATGGGACCAGATGCCATGATCTTCATTTTTCGAATGTAGAGTTTTAAGCCAGGATTTTCACTCTCCTTTTTATCTTCAACAAGAGGCTGTTTAGTTCCTCTTCACTTTCTGCCATTAGATTGGTGTCATCTGCATATCTGAGGTTATTGATATTTCTCCTGGCAATCTTGATTCCAGCTTGTGCTTCATCCAGCCCACGTTTCACATGATGTACTCTGAATATAAGTTAAATAAGCAGGATTCCAGTTGAGCTATTTCAAATCCTGAAAGATGATGCTATGAAAGTGCTGCACTCAATATGCCAGCAAATTTGGAAAACTCAACAGTGGCCACAGGACTGGAAAAGTTCAGTTTTCATTCCAATCCCAAAGAAAGGCAATGCCAAAGAATGCTCAAACTACCACACAATTGCACTCATCTCACACGCTAGTAAAGTAATGCTCAAAATTCTCCAAGCCACGCTTCAGCAATATGTGAACTGTGAATCTCCTGATGTTTAAGCTGGTTTTAGAAAAGGCAGAGGAACCAGAGATCAAATTGCCAACATCCGCTGGATCATGGGAAAAGCAAGAGAGTTCCAGAAAAACATCTATTTCTGCTTTATTGACTATGCTAAAACCTTTGACTGTGTGGATCACAATAAATTGTGGAAAATTCTGAAAGAGATGGGAATACCATACCACCTGACCTGCCTCTTGAGAAATTTGTATGCAGGTCAGGAAGCAACAGTTAGAACTGGACATGGAACAACAGACTGGTTCGAAATAGGAAAAGGAGTATGTCAAGGCTATATATTGTCACCCTGTTTATTTAACTTATATGCAGAGTACATCATGAGAAATGCTGGACTGGAAGAAACACAAGCTGGAATCAAGATTGCTGGGAGAAATATCAATAACCTCAGATATGCAGATGACACCACCCTTATGGCAGAAAGTGAAGAGGAACTAAAAAGACTCTTGATGAAAGTGAAAGTGGAGAGTGAAAAAGTTGGCTTAAAGCTCAACATTCAGAAAACGAAGATCATGGCATCTGGTCCCATCACTTCATGGGAAATAGATGGGGAAACAGTGGAAACAGTGTCAGACTTTATTTTTCTGTGCTCCAAAATCACTGCAGATGGTGACTACAGCCGTGAAATTAAAAGACCCTTACTCCTTGGAAGGAAAGTTATGATCAACCTAGATAGCATATTCAAAAGCAGAGACATTACTTTGCCAACAAAGGTCCGTCGAGTCAAGGCTATGATTTTTCCTGTGGTCATGTATGGATGTGAGAGTTGGACTGTGAAGAAGGCTGAGCGCCGAAGAATTGATGCTTTTGAACTGTGGTGTTGGAGAAGACTCTTGAGAGTCCCTTGGACTGCAAGGAGATCCAACCAGTCCATTCTGAAGGAGATCAGATCTGGGATTTCTTTGGAGGGAATGATGCTAAAGCTGAAATTCCAGTACTTTGGCCACCTCATGCGAAGAGTTGACTCATTGGAAAAGACTCTGAAGCTGGGAGGGATTGGGGGCAGGAGGAGAAGGGGATGACAGAGGATGAGATGGCTGGATAGCATCACTGACTCGATGGATGTGAGTCTGGGTGAACTCCAGGAGTTGGTGATGGACAGGGAGGCCTGGCGTGCTGAGATTCATGGACACGACTGAGCGACTGAACTGAACTGAAGCAGGATGACAATATACAGACTCCTTTCCCAATTTTGAACCAGTCTGTTGTTCCATGTCCAGCTCTAACTGTTGCTTCTGAACCTGAATACAGGTTTCTCAGGAGGTAAGTAAGCTGGTCTGGTATTCCCAACTCTTTAAGAATTTTCCACACTTTGTTGTGATCCACAAGGTCAAAGGTTTAGTGTAGTCAATGAAGCAGAAGTAGATGTTTCTCTGGAATTCCTTTGCTTTTTTATGATCCAATGGATGTTGGCAATTTAATCTGTGGTTTCTCTGACTTTTCTAAATCCAAGTTGTACATATGGAGGTTCTTGCATTGAAGCCTAGCTTGAAGGATTTGGAGCATTACCTTGCCACCGTGAGAAATGAGTGCAATTGTGTGATAGTTTGAACATTCTTTGGCATTGCCCTTTTTTGGAATTATAATGAAAACTGATCTTTTCCATAATGTGGCCACTGCTGAGTTTTCCAAATTTTCTGGCATATTGAGTGCAGCACTTTAATACCATCATCTTTTAGGATCTGAAATAGTTCAACTGGAGTTCCATCACTTCCACTAGCTTTGTTCAGAGTAATGCTTCCTAAGGCCCACTTGACTGAAAAAATAGGTGATTTTCCCCAAAGACACAAAGTTCCCTATTAGTTGGCTACAGGATATCTCATTACCATTTTCCTGTAGCTCAACATCAATATTCCTCATCAGACACAGATCACACAATTCCTTATAGTGATCTTTATATGTATTTATTCACATTCAGGTGATAGACAAGCAGACAGATTATCACTTTGATAACTGATGAATATATTAGTAGCTTTGGGTAAGAATCCAACTATAGAGGTCTAAGCTGAATATTTCAGGCCAGAAACTAATAATTCAGAATCCTTATCAATGTGATAGAAAACAAATAACAATTGAGCTCTTTTAAGAGCTGTGACAGACATTTCAAAGTAGCAGTGTATCTAAATCAGCCTGTATTTAGTTGTGAGTTGGAAACAATTCCTGGCTAAGTGACATATGCCCAGTTTAGAATTATGCATTTCAGCTCCAGGGAGAGCATATCACAGGAAAGTTTTATCATATCCATCGTCAGAATCTGTGTAAAGATGATATCTGGGGAAACTGCACAGATGCCAATCAAGAGACAACAGCATAAAGCCACATTCAGTCTGTTTCTTTATTTCCTAAAAGATGATCCACAGTATACCTTATTTCCCACCAAAGTCCTTGAGAGTTCTGAGTTTGTCATCTCACAAACAATTCTTTGTTTCATGAAAACATTTTCCTGTAGTTGGTGATAATTAATAGCTTCCTTATATAGAGTGCTATAAGCTCTTGCACATTATCCAAGAGTTATGCACAGTTTCATAAAAGCCCAGGCCATATGTGAAACTGACTTGAACATACTAATTTACTTGATCTTATTCTGATTCACCACATGTTGTTGTTTGTGTCAAAATTCATAAATCTTGCTTCACTTTGGCAAAGATGATTCATAGACAAGTCACAACTGACTGGATGAAAAATTAGCTTGTATACAATAGAGTAAAAAAATGAAAATGCATATGATTTGGGGATATACATTTTCTTTTGATGGCAATAAACTACTACAAATGGATTTTCATGTTTCAACTTAATAAATTCCAGTAGCTCATTATTGTGTAAATTAAAACAGGGCCACTGTGAAGTGGCAGTTTAGGGCTATGCTATGAAACAGCCCCATATTTTTAAGACCCCAAACCTTGTTTGTATTAAGTTTAAATTCAGGAGAGCAATATTTGCCTAACTTTGAAACCCAGAAAATGTTAATTTACCTGAGACTTAGGTAATAGGTCCAATCAATATGAAGCAAACCAAAGTCCCCTGACATATACTGAGCATGTGCTTTAAGAAAGTCACTGATATAGAACATCTAATTATGATCTGAACAAACTATTAAGACTTGCCACATAATTTTCCTCTCATGATCGGCCATTATTTCACACTTTGGTTATGATTAGATCCCATCTGTTTGACTATCCTATTTCTATTCCTACAATCCTCTCAATAATTGAAATATTGTTAATAACAAAGTATCTTGAATTAGACTGAGTTCTCCAAAGTGAGGAGTACATTATCTGTGTCAAGGATAAGGGAATTCTAATGTTAAATAGAGAAAAATCTAAAACAAAGAACTTTAACTCCATTAAAGTTATAAGGCTTCAAGATTAAAGAAAGGAATTTTCAGTACAGGTTTAAACATATGTTATGATACTGGACAGATGTTTAAATGTTCCTCTGCTTCCTTGAGCAGATGCATCATTCACTGTTCTATTTCAGTAAGCAGGGAACATCATAATGAAATAGACACATTTGGCAATAAGAGATCATCACTTTTATGAATTGCATTTTCTGAAGGTGGGACGTTTTAAATGATTTTGCTATAATATATCATCATACCTGGTGTAAATTTATGATGTCCCTCTTTTCAAAGTTGACTAAATCAAATCAAGTTTCAATGAGATTAAATGAACTGATGAAAAGCTGTTTCTGAATTTTTGAAGTGGTTTGGGCTTTCTTATCAAGGCAAGTCTGTCTTGTAGCATGTTAATGTAAATTATGGTAGTGAATGTCAAATCTCCATCTGCTCCACCAATCTGTTAAAATATACAATTCTCTTCTAGGGAAAAGACTTTATAATCTTTTAGAATATTGTCATAAGTACCCCCTTGAATAAACTGTGTCTTAGAAAATCTATTCTTCACCAATGACTTAATTCCCTGCTCTGGCAGAATTTTTTGGTGATGTTACCAGAGGCTTACATATTTTTCTCTATTCCTAGAAAGGGTTTTATGAGCTCTTGATAACATTCTCTAGACTGTGTGCATCCGTCCACATCAACGCTGCAGACACTGAATTTAGAGACCATCATGGGAGCTAGAAGTTCTTCACAACAGAACATTCACTTTGGAAAAGAGGGCAAAGAAGTGAAAAGGCAAAAGTGTGTTTTCAATCACAGGGAGGGTGGATTTAGAGTATCCTCTGGGTTCAGTTTCCCAAAGCACTAGCAATGGCTTGGTGGAAAGAGCCTGTCGCTAGACTAAAAAGTCTCAGTGGCTCCTGTGCTTTCTACAGCGGGACTGTGCAAGTTACTTAACCTTCAAAGACTCACTTTCTTCATCTCCAAAGAATAACATCTAGGAGCAAATGAAATCATTCTGTTAAAGATTTAGAAGAATATGTTTTACCAAAAATTTATAATCATTTTCCATAAGCCACTGCATGCTGTCATGCGAACATACACAGAGATTTAGGTAATTATAATAGAAAGCTTTTACTCAGAAAACCTGAAAGATCAGCCTGCACTGTTGAGAACCAATGTGTCAGGAAGCATTAGGAGACTCTCAGAGATTTGCTGCCCAGCAAAGCACATAGAGCACATTTAAGAAGAAAAGCTTTCTGGCAATATATTATCAATCTTCTCCCAGAGTTTTGATATCTTCAGAAACAGAATTGCTTTTTGATCTTTACCCAAAAGAAGTGCATTGTGAATTCTATGCCCCCAAATTCACCAAACTTACATAATAAAACTGCTCTCATTTGTAGAAAGCAAAAAGATATTCTTACATAAACTATTTCCCCCCCAAAAAATTAGATTGGTTCATTCCAAAGTGACATTTAAATTTTTTTTTAATATATATCAGGGTTTTTGCTTAAGCTTGAATACAAACTTTATTTTTAAACTTCACTAATTAAAGACTCAGGAAAATACAAGACAAAAGAAATCAGAAGGCCTACATCCCAAACAACAGAATTCTAATCAACCATGGCTAAATGCCAAAGTAAGAAAAAGAGTATAATTACTGTGTTTTCCTCCATGTACAGAAGAAGTTCTTGAAGGAATATTTTAGTTAAAGTCAGAGGAAGTCTGAAAACTGTGGCCTAACCACAAAAAACCTGTCTTTTCAATCTCTTAAAATGTGTCAATGGAGCTGATGACTACATAGGGGCTAGTTTTCCTTGCTTAGACACATATGGAGGAGAAAGGGACTTCAGCATGAAAGAGCATCACTCACTTTGAGCAGACCACCATCAACAAAGTCAAAATTTCAAAGTAGGCATTTATGTTGTTTGCAGTAATTGCTATTTAGGAGTTGAATATATGCTCAAGATTCATAACTGAAACAAAAAAAAAATCTCTTTGGATCACATAGTTTTATGAAATCAAGAAGATATGAACAGACTGCATTCTTTAAAAACAAGGCCTGATTCATTACAGTTTTACAGAAATGACCCAAATTACCCCGGATGGCAGTTGGGAACAGTTGTTACCAACATGGATTATGCATGTAAAAATGTTATAATGGGCTTCCTAAGATATTTTCTTATTACAAAATCCCCAGGTTTCCTGATAAACAGAAACTAAAAATGCTATTCAAAATCATCTAAATTTTCCACTCCAAAAATGCATATAATAAATTATTTTATGTTGCCTAAGCAGAGGATAGCTACTAAAAGATGGCAAGCTATCTGCAAAGAGTAAATCATCATTTAATAGATAGAAAAAGAGGTAGGTACATATCACTCATGAATTTAAACTTTTTAAATATATAAACATACCAAAAATCATGTGGTAGGATATACACATTCACCTTGTTTTAATGGAAACTTAACTGTTTTAGTTTTTCTTCGATCTATTGCATTAGAAGCATAGATTACAATTATTTCCCCTCGCTTTCTGACAGTTGGAAGGTTTCGCCCTTCTTAACCTCTCGTTTTCATTTGCTAATAATTCACACTAGTGGATCTTCAGTACCTACTAAGAAAAAATAAAAAGGAAGTAGAAGGATCGCAGTGACAAGGAACTGGGGGAAGAAACAGAGTGATCAAGAAAATGTAAGGAAAAGAATCTGAAAAGAAGAGGAGTAAGTTTGGGGGCTTTGTCAGTGGGGCACCACAAATCACAGAACTCATTCCAAAGAAATTGCCTTAAAAGGAAGAAGATCCACTACCAAGAAGAGTCTAGTACGCCAAGAAACAGTCACCATATTTCGATTGCTCAGGTTTTACCAACACTGTGCATGACAAAACGACCTTAAGAAAATGATGGAATTTAAATTGGGTCTTGCAGCCATGAAATTAAATGACGCTTACTCCTTGGAAGGAAAGTTATGACCAACCTAGATAGCATATTCAAAAGCAGAGACATTACTTGGCCAACAAAGGTTCGTCTAGTCAAGGCTATGGTTTTTCCTGTGGTCATGTATGGATGTGAGAGTTGGACTGTGAAGAAGGCTGAGCGCCGAAGAATTGATGGTTTTGAACTGTGGTGTTGGAGAAGACTCTTGAGAGTCCCTTGGACTGCAAGGCTATCCAACCAGTCCATTCTGAAGATCAGCCCTGGGATTTCTTTGGAAGGAATGATGCTAAAGCTGAAACTCCAGTACTTTGGCCACCTCATGTGAAGAGTTGACTCATTCGAAAAGACTCTGATGCTGGGAGGGATTGCAGGCAGGAGAAGGGGATGACAGAAGATAAGATGGCTGGATGGCATCACTGACTCGATGGATGTGAGTCTGGGTGAACTCCAGGAGTTGGTGATGGACAGGGAGGCCTGGCGTGCTGCGATTTACAGGGTCGCAAAGAGTCGGACATGACTGAGCGACTGATCTGATCTGATCTGAAGGAGGTAGAGGGAAGGAAAGGCTACTATGATTAGGAAAAGGTAAATATAAGGTTGGATCATCATGAATGTGGGCTGCACCCATTGGAAAACGTCTCTCAATAAAGACTTCAAGTTGCAAGTCAAACTGTACATTAGTTCAGTTCAGTCACTCAGTTGTGTCCGACTCTTTGCAACCCCATGGACCACAGCACACCAGGCCTCCCTATACATCACCAACTCCTGGAGTTTACACAAATTCATGTCCATTGAATCAGTGATACATCCAACCATCTCACCCTCTGTTGTCCCCTTCTCCTCTCACCTTCAATCTTTCGCAGAATCAGGGTCTTTTCAAATGAGTCAGCTCTTTCCATCAGGTGGCCAAAGTATTGGAATTTCAGCTTCAACATCAGTCCTTCCAATGAACACTCAGAACTGATATGATTTAAGATGGACTGGTTGGATCTCCTTTCAGTCCAAGGGACTCTCAAAAGTCTTCTCCAACAACAAACTTCAAAAGCATCAATTCTTCAGCACTCAGCTTTCTTTATAGTCCAACTCTCACATTCTATGGAAAAACCATAGCCTTGACTAGACAGACCTTTGTTGGCAAAGTAATGTCTCTTTTTTAATATGCTGTCTAGGCTGGTCATAACTTTCCTTCCAAGGAGTAAGCATCTTTTAATTCCATGCCACCATCTGCAGTCACCATCTGCAGTGATTTTGGAGCCCAAAAAATAAAGTCAGCCACTGTTTCCACTATTTCCCCATCTATTTGCCATGAAGTAATGGGGCAGGATGCCATGATCCTAGTTTTCTAAATGTTGAGCTTTAATCCAACTTTTTCACTCGCCTCTTTCATTTTCATCAAGAGGCTCTTTAGTTCTTCTTCACTTTCTACCAAAAGGGTGGTGTCATCTGCATATCTGACGTTATTGATATTTCTCCCAGCAATCTTGATTCCAGCTTGTCCTTCATCCAGCCCAGCGTTTCTTATGATGTACTCTGCACGTAAGTTAAATAATCAGAGTGACAATATACAGCCTTGACGTACTCCTTTTCCTATTTCGAACCAGTTGTTGTTCCATGTCCAATTCTAACTGTTGCTTCCTGACCTGCATACAGATTTCTCAAGAGGCAGGTCAGGTGGTCTGGTATTCCCATCTCTTTCATAATTTTCCACAGTTTATTGTGATCCACACAGTAAAAGGATTTGGCATAGTCAATAAAGCAGAAATAGATCTTTTTCTGGAACTCTCTTGCTTTTTCGATGATTCAGCAGATGTTGGCCATTTGATCTCCAGTTCCTCTGCCTTTTCTAAAACCAACTTGAACATCTGGAAGTTCACAGTTCATGTATTGCTGAAGCCTGGCTTGGAGAATTTTGAGCATTACTTTACTAGCCTATGAGACGAGTGCAATTGTGTGGTAGTTTGAGCATTCTTTGGCATTGCCTTTCTTAGAGACTGGAATGAAAACTGACCTTTTCCAATCCTGTGGCCACTGCTGAGTTTTCCAAATTTACTGGCATATTGAGTGCAACACTTTCACAGCATCATCTTTCAGGATTTGAAATAGCTCAACTGGAATTCCATCACCTCCACTAGCTTTGTTCATAGTGATGCTTCCTAAGGCCCACTTGATCTTCACATTCTGGCTCTAGGTGAGTGAGCACACCATCGTGATTATCTTGGTCGTGAAGATCTTTTTTGCACCATTTTTCTGCGTATTGTTGCCACCTCTTCTTAATATCTTCTGCTTCTGTTAGGTCCATACCATTTCTGTCTAGACTGTACATAACTGCACATCAGGTGATTTCAAATGACTCTCATGAACTAATAATGAGTCGTAATTGATAACCTACTGTAGGTAGACATCATAAAGGCTTCTATTTTTTTCCAAGTGCTGTCTTCATCACTCAGGATTTAACTGTGAGAAAAATAGTTGTGTTTCCACTTCTGCCATTGATGGTAACAGATTTAATCAAAGATACCCTCTGGTTCATATGACAGAGAAAATTTAATAGGCTGTCATGCCACTAGTGGGCAGAACAGAGAACATATTAATTCAGTACTGGGTAACCCACAGCTCGTGTTCACAGTGGAAAAGTGATTGTACTTAATGTGACAGAGGAGGAAAGAATGATTCCATGGATTTAAGTAACAGAGACACAAGTTTTTGTCCAATAGTTTCTATAACAATTACAAATGTCCCAAATTAGACTGGCCTGCTCTTCAGGTGGAATTTAATCAAAGGCTGAATTACTCCCTATGTCGAGTATTGTGAAGAGGATTGTTGTGCCTGATAACCTCTAAATTTCTTTTAACTTTCTGAGTCAGTTAAATCTTGACTTTCTTCTATATGTTCTATGATTATTGAACTAACAATAAATATCAAAGATCCCTGCACAAAAATATGTGCAATAAAATAATTCCAAAAGATAACAAATAATATGACCTCTACTCTAAAATAATTGGATGCTCATCTAATGTTGTTGGTCTTTTCACTGATCATGCTGCTGCTGCTGCTAAGTCACTTCAGTCGTGTCCGACTCTGTGCGACCCCATAGACAACAGCCCACCAGGCTCCCCCGTCCCCAGGATTCTCCAGGCAAGACCACTGGAGTGGGTTGCCATTTCCTTCTCCAATACTTGAAAGCGAAAAGTGAAAGTCCGACTCCGTGCGACCCCATAGATGGCAGCCCACCAGGCTCCCCCATCCCCAGGATTCTCCAGGCAAGAACACTGGAGTGGGTTGCCATTTCCTTCTCCAATGTATGAAAGCGAAAAGTGAAAGGGAAGTCGTTCAGTCATGTCTGACTCTTAACGACCCCATGGACCGCAGCCTACCAGGCTCCTCCATCCATGGGATTTTCCAGGCAAGAGTACTGGAGTATTATACCTAAATTCTTCCTATCAGTTCTTACCTGAAAACTCTCTTGTTGATTATTCCACTTCGACTTTATCAAATCAAGGGGAAATTTGAAACATTTGGCTTTCTTAAACGTCTTCTAAATGTTCAGCATAGTCTATACCAAATTAGTATTCACATCATTTCTTCAAAACCTTACATTAAGACTTGATTTTAATTACCTCTCAATTACATCTTGCACTGCTCCTGTGAGTTAGCATTTTGAAAAGAAGGGAAGCTGCTGAAAAAAAGTTAGATTTTAAAATGCAACATGACAAGTTTAGACTTAGCTTCTGTTGCAGCTATGAAATGATTTTCCAAAACAAGATGCTTTCATATAGTTTTTTTTTTAATTATATACTTCATTGCCTCCAAGGTCCACATGTATCTATACCTTTTTCAAAAACATTGCACAGAATATAATAAGGAAGCCCTGGGTTTCAGATATAAGCATTAGAACTAGACAAAGTATGAAGTGCAGGACCTCTGCATTATTGCTCATGCAGACTTGTGAAGACTGAAATAGTCCCAAAAAGACTCATAAAAATTAACCATTTAGAATGTTATGAATTTAAAATTTAGTCACCTCCTTCTTAACTGGCTTCAAAAGTTTTCTTAGTGAACAGAGGTTACTATAATTATTTAAACTCATTTTGAATGAAAAAGAACTTCCCTTGTGTCTCAATCCCTGGGTCAGGAAGATCCCCTGGAGAAAGACATGGCAACCCACTCCAGTATTCTTGCCTGCAAAATCCCAAGGACAGAGGAGCCTGGTGAGTTGCAGTTCCTGGGGTCGCAGAGTCAGACTTGGCTGAGCTACTAATACTTTCAGTTTTAATGAAAAAAAAAAAAGCATGCATAACAATAGTGAAAATAATGATGTGATAAGAGCTACATTTATCAAATACCCATTATGTTCAGACACAATTATAACCACATTATATGTGTTAGGTAATGTGTTATATAAAAAATTATATGAAAAACACTGCTGTTTTTTAAAACCATTTTATATATGAGAACACTGAGTTACCTATGTATTTCTGCATTTCATAGCCAGTGACAAATAGGACCCAGTTTCTCATCCCAGTAATGAGGTCTCAAAACATGTATTGAGGCCATTATGTTAATAATGATATTATTAATTTCTGCTCCTACCTTAGAAACAAACAGATGATCCCTCACACTATTTCTCCAACCTTGAACAAAGAAGACTAACTGCTTTAAAATACAACACTGTGCATACATTAATGGATTAATAAATGCAGACAACTAATCATGGTACCATATTTACAGAAAATAAAGCAAGAGATTTAGGTAAGCAAAGATCCACAGTGAAAATGAGACTTCTGGTTTTAAAACAGTGTTGACCCATTTTATATCAGAAATTACTCAAAATGAGGAAAATACCCTGAAACACAAACCCTACTTATGTCACAATGTTGGAGATAACCAGAAGCTAAGAAGAAGAGAGTGCACAGGCTGGACATGGGAGCATCTCCAAAATGGCTTGTCATTAAACAGAAGCTGGCAGCAGAGACGGACGGAGGAATCACGCAGGCAGACGGCATCGTCAGGAAGCAGTCTGTTGATGAGACAGGTTGGAGAAAAGAGACTGAATCATTGATAGCCCTAGAGCTGCCAATCTTGGAGGACTGGGAGGAAGTAGACTATAAACATCTCACTCACATACATGCTATGTTATAACGAGAACATATACCAGCATAAAAGAGTGCTTTGGCCTTTCTCTCAAGGAAAACATACGGTCCAGCTAGAACCCACCTCGTCAAACAAATGAGTAATAGTACGCAAGGACATCGTACAAGTCTTTCCTAACACGCAGAAAGAAAATAAGAGGAGTGAAAAAAACAGAAAAAATTAGTAACACACCCAAAAATATTGATAAAGGAGCAAATAATTTTAAATGGCATATAATCTATAAAATTATTGAATCACTATGTCATACACCAGAAACTAATATAACATTGTAAATCTAGTAAAAAGAAACAAATGAAAACCGTGACCATCAACGTTATCATGAATTTTTAAAAATGTAATCAATCGCAGCACTGTTTATAATAGCCAGGACATGGAAGCAACCTAGATGCCCATCAGCAGATGAATGGATAAGAAAGCTATGGTACATATACACAATGGAGTATTACTCAGCCATTAAAAAGAATACATTTGAATCAGTTCTAATGAGATGGATAAAACTGGAACCTATTATACAGAGTGAAGTAAGCCAGAAAGAAAAACGCCAATACAGTATACTAACACATATATATGGAATTTAGAAAGATGGTAACAATAGCCCTGTGTACAAGACAGCAAAAGAGACACCGATGTATAGATCAGTCTTATGGACTCTGTGGGAGAGGGAGAGGGTGGGGAGATTTGGGAGAATAGCATTGAAACATGTATAATATCATGTATGAAACAAGTCGCCAGTCCAGGTTTGATGCACGGTACTGGATGCTTGGGGCTGGTGCACTGGGACGACCCAGAGGGAGGGTAGGAGAGGGAGGAGGGTTCAGGATGGGGAACGCGGGTATACCTGTGGCGGATTCATTTTGTTATTTGGCAAAACTAATACAATATTGTAAAGTTTAAAAATAAAATTTAAAAAAATGTAATCAATACAGTGCTCCAAAAAATAAAATCTCAAAAGAAAAGGACGTGAGCTCTGGAGAGAAATAGTAGGAAAACAGAATAAAGGAAAATATCACATCGTTGAACTTAGAAAAGAAACGATGGGAAAAAAATGCTGTCATAGAAATGAGCTCCACTCGGAAAACAGACTTAGAAAGTAAATAATGCTGCAAACACAGTAAAAGATGGAAGATGTGATTGGGAAAAGGAAGAAAATAAGATAAAAATGAGCAAGTTGATTAGAGAAAATCATACATATGGAGAAGTGAGATTCATTACAGGCAGAATTGATGTTGATAAAAAAGAAATGCAAAATAATGGTAGATAAAAATTTTAAAAAACTATTCGGTTGAAGAAAACTATCCATAAATTCAAAAATAATAAGTCTGTAGGTTCACAGGACACAGGAAAAAATGCACAAAAACATCCAGTCCAAGGTATTTCTAAGTTAAGCTCCCATTTTCATTTCTCTTATGGCAGGATAGGGAAAAGAAAATTCATTTAAAGCTGATACTTGAAGGTATAAAATAATAAAAAGAATAAATGTAAAAACTAAGAGAAGTGTCTCTATTAATTGAAATCAGTTACAGAAAGGAAAGATATAAGGTGAGAAAGCATTGAAATATAATTATTTTATTATGAGTGACAGTAACTAGTCAATAGAATTTCCATTAAAAATAATTCCTTATAAAAATTTACAGTTAGAAGTATAATTATTAGGAAAAATCAGAATAATTGCATATAAATGTTACAAATTAACTATAAACTACACAAGAATTAGCAAAACAAATTCAAACTATATTACGAGTTTCAAAAACAAACTATAAAAATGTAAAAACAAAAAAATCACAGTAATATACTAAAATACAAAAATACCAAACAAATCTTTTATACTAGTGGGGTGAATTCACATATTAGCTTGACAATAGAGACTTCTAAAACAAAGCAGAAAGGTAAAAATAAAAAGATGAGCATATACATACTGGGCACGTGAAAATGAAAAGAAAAGAGATGCCATAACCACTTTTTTGGTATGAAATATATTTATTTTACCTCTATGATTACTTCTTAACCCTTTATTTTGTATTGGTGTGTAGCCTCTTAACACTGAACCAGGAAGGAACTCAGCCATGCGTATGCATGCACCCACTCTCCCAGACCCTTCTCCCATGCAGCTGCGCATAACATTGAGCAGAGGGCCGAGTGCTATACAGTAGGTTCTTGCTGTTATCCATTCTAAATATTGTAGTGTCTACATGTTCACCCCAAACTCTCTAACTCTCCCTTCCCCCAGCGAGCAGCCATAAGTTTGCTGTCTCTTTCTGTTTTGTAAGTTCATTTGTATCATTTCTTTTTATATTCCACACATAAGGGATGGCAAAGTACACATATTAAAGAGGATGAACTATACAAAAAAGCATACTCTCTAAGACAAAGTGTAGAATCCAAAATGCAGAATTATAATTATGATCAAATAACATAGTAGCAATATTCACAAAATTAAAAGTATCTGTTCAGTTCAGTTCAGTCGCTCAGTCATGTCTGACTCTTTGCGACCCCATGAATTGCAGCACGCCAGGCCTCCCTGTCCATCACCAACTCCTGGAGTTCACCCAGACTCACGTCCATCGAGTCAGTGATGCTATCCAGCCATCTCATCCTCTGTGGTCCCCTTCTCCTCCTGCCCCCAATCCCTCCCAACATCAGAGTCTTTTCCAATGAGTCAACTCTTTGCATGAGGTGGCCAAAGTACTGGAGTTTCAGCTTTAGCATCAGTCCTTCCAATGAACACCCAGGACTGACCTCCTTTAGAATGGACTGGTTGGATCTCCTTGCAGTCCAAGGGACTCTCAAGAGTCTTCTCCAACATACCGCATTTTATTGCACTCTATTTGACTATGCTTCACTACGTTTTATAGTGCTACGCTTCTTACAAACTGCAGGTCTGTGGTAACTGCATAGAAGTTTATCAGTGCCACCTTTCCAATAGCACTTGCTCACTTCCTGTCTCTGTGTCACATTTTGTCAACTCTCACAAGATTTCAAACTTCTTCATCATTATTATTAATATATTAGTAATCTGTCATCAGTGATCTTTGATACCACTGTCGTCATTGTTTTGGTGTGCTCTGAACTGTGCTCGTATAAGACACTGAGCTTCATCAACAAAGGTTATGTATGTTCTGTCTGCTCCACTGACCAGCTGTTCATTTCTTTTCCTCTCCTCTGACCTCTCTAATCCCTGAAATGCAACAATACTGAAATCAAGGCAATTAATAGCCATACAATAGCCTTTAAATGTTTAAGTGAAAGAAACATTTTGTCACTCGCACTTTTGTTGAGAAACATTTTCTCACTTTGTCAAAACCCATGAATGATTGTCCTGTGCTAAGCTGCTTCAGTCTACTGTCTGAGTCTTTGTGACCCTGTGGACTGTAGCCCTCCAAGCTCCACCATCCATGGGATTCTCCAGGCAATCATACTGGAGTGGGTTGCCATGCCCTCCTCCTGGGGATCTTCCCGATTCAGGGATCAAATTCACGACTCTCATGTGTCCTGAGTTGGCAGGCAGATTCTTTACCACCAGCGTCATCTGGGAAGCCCCTTTCACAGATAGACCACTAGATAAACCAATCAAGGAGAAAGGAGAAAAGAAACAAGAAAAGGAGCACAGAAAAGTATAAAATGAGAAATCATTAATAGGAAAAGACTCAGAAACAAGATTAGAGGCTACTTGCCTCATCTGTATTCAAACGCCTGTACAAAATAGGTGATGTTCTAGGAGAGTTTAAATTAAGGAAACTCATCTCAGGGTGTTACCCTTAGGATATTGGCAGTCGAACCCACTCAACATCAAGTCACTAACATGCCTAACTTTTTATAAAATCCAGCAACTTACTATGGTACATGTCACAAAAACCTTCCATCTTATTAACCCATTCCTGACCCATAGACAATTACTGCATGCCAAACACGCTCAAGATACAGGCTAACTTTCGTCAAAGACCACAGCCGATGCAGCGGCTTGCCAGTCAGTTTAACCCAGTGGTTCAGAATCTAAGGACCGTGAGCTCAAATTCAACTGGCAAACCTCTTAGCAGAAGTTTAATTTAGACTATAAATATTCACCATGCTGTATTTACTAACCATAATGTCATTTCTCTCAAAGAGTCGTATTGGAAATATTGATGTCTTGCAGCGTTATATTTACGGAGATGGCAGATTCAGTCACCTGACCTTATTTGAAGCTCCTTTCTTTCACATCCAGTACATCCAAAACTTTATCAATTCTATTGCTCCTGGTAATAGAATTGTCAGGCTCGGACAATTAAAACCTACCACCTCAGTCACTAGAGCTTTGGTGGGGTATGAAAAATTCAGCTGCTGTATAGGTGTGCAGTTGAGCTGTTTCTTTTCCTTCTCCTTTGCCGCCTGTGCCTTCCTGAACATCAGTAGAAATGGAAGAGGCTTGTGCTATGGCAGCCTGAACCACTGAAGAGTATAAACACCTCTGTTTTTAACAAAGAAATAAAAAGTGCCATTCAGACATGTCCGCTTACTCAATTTTCAGCATCCCACCAATTTCCTTGCCATTTCTTTTCTCTTTTCTTCCCAAATCTTTCTTATTCCTAAATGCCTAAAGAGGCTTTTAATTATGAAGTATGTTCAGGGAACAAAGCTAACAATGGAAAGAAGGGATCCTCCATGAAAGGAAAGAATGCAAGCTTCAGAAAGGTAGAAGTTGTTGTCTGTTTGGTGTGCTGAGTTGTCACAAGGCCTAGAACATACTCAATGTATAGCAGGACCTTGGTAAATATTTACTGAATTAAAGAATAAAGATTGGAACATGAGAAAGGAGTAGTTGGCAGAAATAAGACTGAAATTAAGGAGCTTTCCAGTTGTAATTAAGCTGTTCCCTAAAACCAAAATCCTCAGTGATTATCTACTGTTAAGATGATAAAATCTAACTCTTTCTTCCACCCTGATCAGACTTCAACTTCCATTTTCAGATTTATCATGCAACGTATTATGTTGTCTGTGCCCGCAACAAACTGGCTCACCCTCCTCCACCCTGCCCACACTACTTCAACTGTCTGCATCCCATCAATATTTACAATGAATCTCAATATTTTTCCTTCATTTCCTTTCCTAAAGTTCTTCTGGATGCTCTCTACTCCCCTATTCCTCAACACAATGTGACTGCTACTTAAAAAGAATCTCCATTTTCCTCTGATCTTTCTTCACTCTTGTCTCTTGGAACATGTGGCCTTGAATTATACTCGTCTATAGTTTTGTCTTGTCTCATTGTCACTGTTCAGTTCATATCACAGTGGCGGTCGTCATTTTATTCCTTAATAAATTGAACAAGTGATGTTCACATGTGCAATACTATATCATTGGGCTTGGTCACTCTATTTCTTTCTTGTCCACTCAGAAAAACAGATTAAGATTTGGGAGGGAGAGGGCAGAGACGACAGAAATGAAGTTGAATTTATCCTGATATTTTAAGTAATTTGAGATTCCATTACTTATATAATATCAATCGCCAACCACTGGCAAGTTTTCTCACAATTGACAGTTAGCATGCAATATTCTTTACAATATTTAAAAGGTATTTTTATGTTGCTTTTGTTCAGTCACTAAGTCATATCCAACTCTTTGTGACCCCATGAACTGCAGCACTCCAGCCTTCCCTGTTTTTCACCCTCTCCCTGAGCTTACTCAAACTCATGTCTATTGAGTCAGTGATGCCATCCAACCACCTCATCTTATGTGGTCCCCTTCTCCTCCTGCCCTCAATGTTTCCCAGCATCAGGGTCTTTTCTAATGAGTCAGCTCTTTGCATCAGGTGGCCCAAGTATTGGAGCTTCAGCATCAGTCCTTCCAATGAACATTCAGGGTTGATTTCCTTTAGGATGGACTGGTTTGATCTCCTTGCAGTTCAAGGAACTCTCAAGAGTCTTCTTCAACTCCACAGTTTACAAGCATCAGTTCTTCAGTGCTCACCCTTCTTTATGGTCCAACTGTCACATTCATACATGACTACTGGAAAAACTGTAGCTTTTACTATGTGGACATTTGTCAGCAAAGTGGTGTCTCTGGTTTTTAATATGCTGTCTAGGTTTTTCATACCTTTTCTTCCAAGGAGCAAGTGTCTTTTCATTTCGTGGCTGTAGTCACCATCCACAGTACTTTTGGAGCCCAAGAAAATCAAATCTGTTTCTGCCAAGAAAATCAAATCTGAGCCCACTTTTTCCACACCTATTTGCCATGAAGTAAAGGACTGTATCACCTAACATAGGAACATATATAGGTAAGCCTATGTTCCTATGTTAGGTGATACAGAAAAAAATATAAGAATATAAAAGTGAAAAAGCTTGCTTAAAACTCAATATTCAAAAATGAAGATCATGGCATCAATCCCTTACTTCAAGGCATATCAGAATCACTGTCATGGGACTGAGAAATCATATACCTATAACTTGGGCAATAGGCTGTCTTCAGCCCATAATGAGTTTTGTATTCTTCTCCAGTGGAAAGTAAGAACATCAGTTAGCATTCTTCAATCAAACGGTCTCAAGTCATGGTTGAAAATTGGATCTCTTTCTTTCCCTTGTATTGAGGAGGCCTAAGTTTTCTGACATTATGGGTTTCATGTTAAGTGGAGAAAGTAGCCTGATACAAAGTACACAAGCTGCCCATCATCTATTTAATATATGCTCCTATCTCTTCCCATTGAGTACTAAAGAGGTAACTTTTATTAATGAAATTGGACCATATAATTCAAGAATGACAGGAAAGGAAAAAAGTTAGGACAAACACGCAGGTACCAAAAACAAATTGACATTGACATTGAAGTCACTCAGTCGTGTCCGACTCTTTGCGACCCCATGGACTGTAGCCTACCAGGCTCCTCCATCCATGGAATTTTCCAGGCAAGAGTACTGGAGTGAATTGCTATTTCCTTCTCCAGGAGATCTTTCCAACCCAGGGATCGAACCTGGGTCTCCCACATTGTAGACAGATGCTTTACCATCTGAGCCACAAATTAGTACAATTAAATTAAATTAGGAAGACATTTCTAGTTATAAGAATTGCCTGAAGATTAAACTTTATACAATAAACTGGCCTCTCCATCACCAGAAGAATGGGAATTAGATAATTTTCTAAGTGCTATCATCAGTTCAGTTCAGTCACTCAGTCATGTCCGACTCTTTGCGACCCCATGAACTGCAGCATGCCAGGCCTCCCTGTACATCACCAACTCCTGGAGCTTTCTCAGACTCATGTCCATTGAATCGGTGATTGCCATCCAACCATCTCATCCTCTGTCGTCCCCTTCTCCTCCCGCCTTCAATCTTTCTTAGCATCAGGGTTTTTTCCAGTGAGTCAGTTCTTTGCATCGAGTGGCCAAAGTGAGCCACCCGATGCATTTGGGTGGTTGGGTAGGCATTTGGGAGTTATCAATTTGTAATATGTGCAGATGTCAAATTATAATGTTTTATATCTGAAATTTACACAATAATAAAAGACCAAACCTAATCTTTAAAGGTAAAGTGATAGATCAAAACAAAAAAAATATCACAACCACAATGTGAAAAAAATACACAGTCAACGTTCTCTATTAACAAAATAAAGCCTTTGCTTTTTAAAAATTCATAATGGGAAACAACAGATTTCTCCTGTAGTCCACATTAATCAGAGGGAAAGGAAAAGAAATAAAAGACTTCAGACCCTAGATGGGATATTATTTAAAATGCTTACATTTACTATATAATTCTTTGGCTTGACATTTCCTATGCAGTGTCTTTGTAAGTCTAGTATAGGAAATTCAAGAAATATCCCACTGCAACCACTGTAATAAAATATATTTGGAAGTTATTGAAACTTTCTTAAATTTTATAAAAATTCAACTCTAATTCCTCTGTAGATTGATGGCCATGTTTTTCCTTTACTGTACGGGGTTCTCAAGGCAAGAATACTGAAGTGCCCTGCCAGTCTCTGCTCCCGTGGACCAGGCTTCGTCAGGCCCTATCCAGCAGGGACGTGCCCTCCGGCCGCCCTGCGGAGCTGGGTGACTTACCCGGTGACCTGGCTGTCCCACTGCAGTTCCCAGTGAGCATATCATCTTCACTGGCTGTTGGGTGTCAGTCAACGTGCAGCCGGGGGTCAAGCAAAGGCCCTGCTGGAGTGGCCGGGAAGGGGGTTCAGAGGAGGCTGGAGCTGATGCTGGAAGACACCCAGGAGTGGAGGGCACCCCTGCCCAACCAGCCTCACCGCTGCGGCTCCCTGCCCTGGGGTCAATCCACTTTAACTTCCTCTTTATTTTCCTCTTAATACAATATTCTTTTTCTGCCTCTCCATGGTGAAGATAACTCAAGAAAGACGTATACATCAGTAACAGCATAACCATATTCTGTCTGTATAGTTTTTCTTGAGTTTTTAACAGAATATATTATCTTTAGCATAATGTTGGACGTTTACAACACACTTTAGCTAATAGGTTACTGACCGTAATTTCAGTCTTTCATTCATTATCTTCGATTACTACCAGGGAAAAACTTGTTGAGCTTATCAGTTTAATCTTTATAGCTTATCTTCATAGGCAAATTTAAAAAACTTAGTAAACATCTTACTAGCTGTATATACATTTTGTTTGTAGAAATATTTTATTCTGAATAATATTAATAGATGGAGTTTAGATAACTATTTAATTATTACATATTAAATTTGGTTTTGAATTAACTTCTTTCTTATGTACCTTTTCAAAATTGACTTAGAATTTTTTAATGCAATTTTAAAAATTTGTTTATTTTTCGTTGGAGGATAATTGCTTTACAGTGTTGTGTTCGTTTCTGCCATTCATCAACATGAATCAATCACGGGTATAAGTATAGCGTCTCCCTCTTGAGCCTCCCTCCCACCTCTCACCCCACCGCACTCTAGAGCTCCCTGCATCATACAGCAAATCTTCATGCCTATCTCTATTTTACACATGGGGATACACATGATTCAGTGCTAGTCTCTCAATTCACCCACACTCTCCTTCCCCTGCTGTGTCCACAAGTCTATTTTCTAGGCCTGTGTCTCTACTTCTGCCCTACAAATAGGCTCATTACCATCTTCCTAGGTTCTATATATATGTATTAATATATGATACTTGGTCTTCTCTTTCTGCCTTACTTCACTCTTTGTAAGAGGCTCTAAGTTCATCCACCTCACTACAACTGACTCAAATTCATTCCTTCTTATGGCTGAGTAATATTCCATTGTTCATAAGTACTACATATTCTTTATCCATTCATCTGTGGATGGACACCTAGGTTGCTTCCATGTCCTGGCTATTTTAAATAGTGCTACAGTGAACAACAAGGTATATGTGTCTTTTAGAATTGTGATTTTCTCAGGGTACACGCACAGTAGTGGGATTGCTGAGTCATATGGTAAATTTATTCCTAGTTTTTTAAGGAATCTCCCTACTGTTTTCCATAACAGCTGTATCCCACCAACAAGAGGGTGCCCTTTTCTCTACATCTTCTCCAGCACTTATTGCTCGTAGACTTCTTCTTGATGGCCATTCTAACCGGTATGAGGTGATACCTCGTTGTAGTTTTGATTTGCATTTCTCTAATAATAGGTGGTGTTGAGAATCTTTTCATGTGTTTGTTAGCCATTTGTATGAAATTTTCAATCTTGAGCATAAATCCTCCAAAATCTACAACACAAGAGATGTCTTATTCTTTCTTTAATGGACTTAGGAAGCTTGTGGCATTTATCATTCTGTAAACAAAATTTTTAAGAAAAGAATTTCTCTTGTTAATATTTGTCCTAATCTGCTCTCTAAAAACTTAATTCACAAGATTTACTTTCTTTTACATAATGCTCTATGAATAATAGAATTAAAATGTTTCTTTAATTTCAGAACATCAAATGTCTGAACAAGTAAAATTCATGATTTGTTTGGCAATATAATAAAAGGTTTTTAAAAGTCCTTTTCTTTAATTACATAACTTTTTTCAAACTAAGTCTATTTAGTTATAGTTGCATTAAACCAAGGCAGAAACATTTGATTTGATTTTTGTAATTGCCATTGTAATAAAACACATGAGAAACAAAAGAAAAATTAAAAGCCCACCTGTGTTCTTATGCCCGATAATGCTCATCCATCTCAAAAGCTGAAAGCTAATTCATGGCATAAACATTTTTCTTTAAAATAGCCAATTAAAATATCTTTAATTGCTATTAATTTTTCATTTTCAATTTTTTCAGTATCCTTTATGTCCAAGCTTTCTACAGTGAATGTGTCTTACTTTAATGAAAACAGTTATAACGCTATGTGACCCATCTAAGAAGAATTAAAATAGATACTAAATATAGCTAGATGTTAAATTCGTTTTACAATTTTAATTTCATGTGAAATAAAGTGCAAAACAATATAATTGGGATAAACTGAAAAGCTTCAGATGTTTGAAAAGCTCTCAAACAATTATTTAAAAGCTGAAACTTTCTCCCTTAAAGGATGTGATAAAACAACTCATTTTAAAAGTGCCTATGCCTATAAAGTTGGTTCGCAATATCTTCAAGATCCAGCTTTTGTAAATATTGCAAATTTTAGAAAACGCTCATATAGTTTGGTCAGTAGTCTTAATGTGTCTGAAACTGTGAAGACAAACATTTCTAAAAGCAAAACAAGTAATGAATAGAAGTTTAGAAAAGATTTTACACACGCAAACCGATTTATATCCAAATAAGAAAAAAATACTGTGCAACGTGCATGGAAAGTCACTCGTTCTAAACCCCTCATTAGTATATTAACATAACAGCATTTAACTTATTTTTATTAAAGCAATAATTTACAGAAATCAGTTCACCTTATTACTGTTACTTCTTTTATCTTACTATTAGAAGTCCTGCTGCTGCTAAGTCGCTTCAGTCATGTCCAACTCTGTGTGACCCCAGAGATGACAGCCCACCAGGCTCTCCCGTCCTTGGGATTCTCCAGGCAAGAACACTGGAGTGGGTTGCCATTTCCTTCTCCAATGCATGAAAGTGAAAAGTGAAAGTGAAGTCGCTCAGTCATGTCCGACTCTTAGCGACCCCATGGACTGCAGCCTACCAGGCTCCTCCGTACATGGGATTTTCCAGGCAAGAGTACTGGAGTGGGGTGCCATTGCCTTCTCCAATTAGAAGTCCTAGTGACAGTTATAATAATCATCTACTGATATTAACGACAAATGATATCTGTGATGAAGAGAAGAAACTAATATGATGGTAGAGAGATCAGCTGGAAGGTCACTGTAAAGGCCTAGGGAGGAGAGATACTAGAAATAGCAATGGAAGAGGAAGCATCGAGATGAGAAAGGCTGGAGGTCCCAGTGCTAGATAGAAAATGTGAGGCCGCTTGTCCAGAAAAGCGGGGGGAAGTATCATTAAAAGTACGGAAATACAAACCTTTTTCTTTTCTTCCATAGCTTCTCTCTGGATCTATCATGAAGGTTTTATTTGCTATGTGCTAGCCCTTCACATGCATTTTAACTGCTCCCTGCAAGTTAGGTAAACCATTATTATTTCAAGCTTATATCTGATAACCTTTGCCTTTGCAAAGCAAAACTGACTGAAGCTTTTGTCTGATGCAGAAGTCAATGCCATTTGTAGCAACCACTTCCATTAACCATATAGAAACTCTTGTATTTTTTCAGGAAAATTCTTTTAAATAACACTTCAGTTCAGTTGCTCGGTCATGTCCAACTCTTTGTGACCCCATGAACTGCAGCACGCCAGGCCTCCCTGTCCATCACCAACTCCCAGAGTTTACTCGAACTCATGTCCATAGAGTCAGTGATGCCATCCAACCATCTCATCTTCTGTCTCCTTCTCCTCCCACCTTCAATCCTTCCCAGCATCAGGGCCTTTTCAAATGAGTCAGTTCTTCACATCAGGTGGCCAAAGTATTGGAGTTTCAGCTTCAGCATCAGTCCTTCCAATGAATATTCAGGACTGATTTCCTTTAGGATGGACTGGTTGGATCTCCTACTGGTATCTTTAGAAGGATCGTGGGTTATTTCATTCAAAGTAAAGGATAGATATATTCAAAGAAGAATAGACAGGTAAGGCAGGGCTTGCATATGTAGTTTTAAATATAAACTTGGTACATGTTACTTTCCTCACCAAGTACTTCTTAAATAATAAGTGAGAATTCCACAAGTGTGTCTCATGAGTGAAATGAATTAGAAGAAATCCAGACTTCACAGTTGAGGAAATCAGCTTATCGAACTGTGCACTCCAATGAAGCTGATTTGAGTGGGGAGTTGTTTTGAAGTTCATGGAAATATTCAGGGCAGCATGCCAAATATAAAATCTGTCCTCAGTTTAATCATTACAGTCTAGACAATCAAGCTAAAAATATTGGTAATTAATTACTTATTTATAGGGTATATTAACTTTTCTATAGCTGATTAGAAATCTTGAGCTCAATTTCCCAAACCGTTGGTAAAGAGGCAATTTGTTTTTTTATGGCATATGGATTGGGGCAGCCAGGGGATTGGGATAAAAGTGCTTCTGTCTCATGCAGTGATTTCTAAAACGTCTTCAATGAATAGAGTAAAATGATTGAGTAGAGAGAGGTCTGTAGAAATCTCTGTACTGTTTCTGCCCAGATGTTTTCCCAATTATACAGCTCTAACATCAATTCCAATCTAATTTCAATGGCATCCTAAGCCATGCTAAGCTAGATAAAACTGAAAAGATATAGATAGAATGCTGGAAGGCTTATCATCACCTTTAGTTTACAGTATATTCTAATAATAATGGTGATGAAGACAAGTGATCATTTACATAATACCTATCAGGTGCTGGGCTTTCCTGGTGGCTCAGCTGGTAAAGAATCCGCCCACAATGTGGGAGACCTGGGTTCCATCCCTGGGTTGGGAAGATCCCCTGGAGAAGGGAAAGGCTCCCCATTCCAGTATTCTGGCCTGGAGAATTCCATGGACTGTATAGTCCCTTTCACTTTCTCTTAGGTGCGGGAGATCATGCTAGGTGTTTCATTGTCTCATTTAATCAGTAAAACAATAAAAAATTATCATCCTGCAATAAAGATAGAGACACTGAGGCTTAGAAAAATTAAGCAAAATTTCCCAAAGTTATGAAATGGAAGAATTAGAAGGCAGAGAGTTACCAAAGAAAATCTTTGCAACTTGGGAACCATACTGGCACACTCTGGTCCCCTCTCTCTAGAGGCTGGAACTTTATACTGGCTCCTCTCTTGGTCTATAACATTCTTCAACAGATTTTCTTCCCACAGATGAGTCTTTCTCATTGTTGAGAAATGTCTTTCCAGAAGGAGAATACACTGGCCCCTGGGGTCCTATTCTATTGTATCTCATCACCTTACTCATTACCCACAGTGCTCTTGTCAGGGTCTGTGATTATCTTAAGGTTTATCGCTTCTTAAATGTCCATTGCTCTCTTTTGAATGACAGCTCCCTGAAAGCTGGGACCTCACCTTTCTTTTCCTCTACTGTATTTCCAGAACTAAGCATACTTCTTGATACATATTAAATGCTCAGTAAATGTTTATGGGGCTTCCCTTGTGGCTCAGCTGGTAAAGAATCCACCTGCCATGTGGGAGACCTGGGTTTGATTCCTGGGTTGGGAAGATCCCCTGGAGAAGGGAAAGGCTACCCATTCCAGTATTCTGGCCTGGAGAATTCCATGGACTATATAGTCCATAGGGTTGCAAAGAGTCGGACAAGACTGAGTGACGTTCACTTTCACATGTTTATAAAGTGCATGACTGAATCCTGACAGAAAGGTGTCAGGAAAGAGTGTGGCCGGCCCTTTCGGACAAGGCAGTGAGCGCCCCTATCCAGCATGTAAGACTCATGGGTTATTCAAACACAAGCTCAAATACACAAAGAGGATGGCTGCACAAAAAGCGGGGCTTTCTTGAGCTATCTGACTGACCGCCCTAATATTTATGAAAGTCAGTCTCCTTTTTGTGGGACTATCAACCATGACGTATGAGATGAGCAGCCTCTAAAGTCTCATACCACAAGGAAGACGTGTTCATTGCAAAATCTGTTCCCCAAGTTAGGAAGCATAACGGTTGACCAGCTCAATGGGTAAGGAGCAGAAATTCTCTTCTCCCTTAGACTCCCTCCTATCCACTGTGGTCATCCAATTATAAGCCTTGCGTGCTCAGAAAACTTGTTTGAGCCATAACCCCTGTAGCTCAATTCGGAATTGTATTACATTTAAGGAATGCAGTCCAAAGATGCAAATAATATTACTCATATCAACAATTAATAAAGCAGAATTTCAGCCTCCTTTATGTCTCTCCAAAGGCATTGAAGGAATACAGGTCATTCAGTTCTGTTCGGTTGCTCAGTCATGTCCAGCTCTTTGTGACCCCATGGCCTGCAGCACGCCAGGCCTCCCTGTCCATCACCAACTCTCGGAGCTTGCTCACACTCACATCCATAGAGTTGGTGATGCTATCCCCTCACTGATCCTTGTTCTTCCAACACTTTTCACCCTCCCCACACACTCTCCTGTTTGTTAATTCCTCTCTTTCCCGAACACTTCCTTACTGTCTTCTAGTCAGACCACCTATGTAGTGTATACAAATATCTTCTCCCTATCCTATTGCTGACAATTTCAGGGTCAGCAAAGGTAATAAAGTGTGATCAGTACAACATTAATAAATTTTAGCCTATCACACCCATAAAAGGACCATTTTCCTTCTAAGAACAATAGTGGAAAGATACTATTTTTTTATTTCTCTTTCTATTTATATGCTGCTGTTTAGTCGCTAACTCATGTCCAACTCTTTTGTGACCCCATGGCCTGTAGCCCACCAGGCTCCTCTGTCTATGGGATTTTCCAGGCAAGAATTCTGGAGTGAGTTGCCATTTCCTTTTCCAGAGGATCTTCCTGACCCAGGGATCCAACCCGTGTCTCCTGCTTGGCAGGTGGATTCTTTCACCATTGAGCCACCAGGGAAGCCCTGCCCTATTTATAGATAGCTATTATTTGTGCAGGCATGTTTTTATTCTTTGGTGTGACTCTCTTTCTAAATCCATTAGGAAATAATATTTTATCTGGGAAATAAAGCATATTTAACCTCTATATATTGATAGATTTGAAATGTATAAATTATTAAATATTTGCAAAGAAAGGTGATGATCAGTGGCAGGAAAATAGTATCATTTCTATAAAAGGAGCTTTTATTATCCCTCAAGTATCAGCAGTTGTGTATTTGTTACCATGAAAGTTTTTGAGGTACATGTCATACTTAGATAATTATCATTGGTACAAGCAAAGAATCATTCATCTGTAAGTTATACTAGGAAGCTATTTCAAAATTCCAATCCCAAAGTTATAGCGTCTCCCCAAAGCAAAAGGAATAATTTCATAAATGATTTGCTTTCATCTTACTTTCCTTTCAAAAATAAAACTTTTTCAAGCCAAAATATTTATGATTTGTATTCACTATACTTCTCCTTTCAAAAATAGAACTCTTTCAAGACAAAATATTTCCCTGCGGTTAAGTTTTTGTCAGAGTATAGCCACACGATTTTTTCATTTGAAGACTTATTTCAATGGCCCAAATATCATGTTCTCTCTTACAGGATATTCTAATGAATAATTAATCAAGCTACTCTCTTGGCAAAATCAGAACTGTATTATGCATAAATGAGTTACATACTCAAATTGTCAAATGACTAAATGAACAAAACACTCAGGAGGATTTTTTAATTAATACAATCTAAAATAATCGGTAAAAGCAGAAGAATTAAAAGCTGTGGAAATTGTTATGTGTTCGATTGTTGTTAGACTCCTGATGCCATTTCTCCCCACCTGCCCCAGACTCCCCTTTGTGTTGCAAAGCTAAAGCCTGAAAGCTACCTTCTTCACAATTCCTGTGAGTGGGATTATAGGTTAGAAGGCGCCAGCTGGGAGCACTTGCATAAAATTTGAGAGGCAAAAGAAAAGCAGAAACCAGGGTATTGTTTCTGCACTGCTGCTGCTGCTGCTAAGTCACTTCAGTCGTGTCCGACTCTGTGCGACCCCATAGACGGCAGCCCACCAGGCTTCCCCGTCCCTGGGATTCTCCGGGCAAGAACACTGGAGTGGGTTGCCATTTCCTTCTCGGAGGACCTTTAGGTACTTTCCTGGGAATCACCAAGCTCAGCTCTGGAAGCAGCTGTGAACACAATCAGGGCAGGTGTGCCAAGTCACTTTAGTCACATCCAGCTCTTTGCAACCCCGTGGACTGTAGTCCACCAGGCTCCTCTGTCCGTGGGATTCTCAGGCAAGAATAGTGAAGTGGTTGCCCTTCCCTCCACTGTGAACAAAATCAGTAGTTTCCTGTAGTTCCAGAGATTTTCTGAAAACTACAACACCTCAGAGCAAAAGGCGCTATTCTGACCTTCACACTCCCAGCTCTGCTAACGGCTTTGTAAGCATCTAATTACCTTCATTATCTAGTTTATTGAATTAAATGTGTCTAGTTTAATTCATTTCATGTGATTTATTGAAACCTTTTCTGCTTGAGATATCTTGAGTGATGTTTTTGGTTCTTGACCAAATTTTGGACAACATATGCTCTTCTTTTCTGAGATGGCATATAGCTTGTTAGCAGATTTTGTAAGTTCAAAAAACATTAATGGAAATGTGTCCTTAGCTTTATGTCATTCATATCACATTTGGTTACATCGCAAAATGATGCTGAGCTCGTGGGTGGTGTGTGTTCTCCTGCTGCTTTGGTTGAAGTACCACTTAAATACAAACGTACTGACACTTGCTGTATCTGTTGCACACTTCTTTTCCTGCCAAATAACAGAAAAGTGAGACAATGTCTTGGCTTTTGCCCTCCAGATGCACAAAATCTAGTAGGGAAAGTGATAGCAATATTCATGAAAAATATTGATCAAAACAAGACAGAGCATTCAGAGAATGTCAAGGGAAAGACATGGAATGTCTTTTTATTCGTCCATCTCATTTCACCCCCTCCCGTCTTAGCAGCAAATTTACTAGATGGCAGTCTCTAAGAGAAGCCTTTAATGGAGTAGCAGATTTTCTGAAGGTAAAGAGAAACAAGACAAAGTACAAGGAACAGAGTGAGAAAGTGGAATGAAAAAAAAAAGTCACAGGAAGAGGTACGTGCACAGAAACACATTTCCTAATCAATAATTTTGCTTGAAGGAAAAACCAGATGTGGGAATTGAAATGCTTATCCCTGAGATCTAAAAAAGTCCAAGGATGGTGAAACATCAGAAAGGGTATTAACCAGGAACTCTGGAAGCCTAGATTTCCATCTCATTTCTGCTACTAAATCTGACTTTTTATCACTTCCACTCTCTGAGCCTTCAACTCATTGTCACTAAAATCATGGCTTGAACTGGATTATTCCTTAGAGTCAATTTTAGTTCTAACATTTAGGCATTGGAACAACAGTTTATCTAGGGTATATGGGTTTTCCAATACTTTCCAGGTAGTCACAGAATTTCCCTGGGTACCAGGCAATATTTCATTCACTCATGTGGATATTTTAAAAATAGACATGTCAATTTTCAAAATTCAGATAGTCAATATTTGAAGCATTATGTGAAATCAAAAGAAATAAGGAAATAAATTATTTCTGTGCATCTAAGGCAAAAGCATCCTGATACACTCATTTGACTTGGTAGAAAAACTCCCTTAGTGCCACTCACTACATTTTGAATGTACAGAAAGCAAGAAAGACACGTTCCATAGTTCTCCCAGAGCTCCACCATGGGGAAAGGGATTAACTGTATCTCTTTATAAGAAATGTGAACATACCTTATCTTCAAATACAGCTGTCTAAATTTAGAGCCTTTTTCTCATGAATATTTAAATAATCAGTAATAGTAGTAATCATTCTGATTTTATAATTAAAGTAGATGGGTTTTATTTTTAATTTAGGGTAGAGTTTTTTTCCTCTCTGTTAGGCAATCACAGCAATTCTTGATGAATATGTGCTTTATCTGGTAAGAAATGTCTACCAAAATAAAAAGTCACTCTGCTTTGGGGGGAAAAAAAATAGTGGATTAAATCATGCAAACTCTTTTAACTATAATTAAAATGACGTATAATCTTTTTTAATTTCCTTGTACAGATATACAAGCAAAACTCTATAACATTAGTATACACACCTGCAAGAATTCCATTCAGTGGAAAATAGAGGCGTGAATTGCCTTGTGTTCGTGAAGGAACCCCATTAATCAATCCAAGACCACTTCCACTTTAACTACATTTCCCACTCCCTCCAATGCCTGTTCTTGAGCACTATTCCTGCAAATTAAACATTTAAATTAAAATATACAGTTTTTATATTCATTTACTCTAACATGCATGGGCTTCCCTGGTGGCTCAGCTGGTAAAGAATCCATCTGCAATGCAGGAGACCTGGGTTTGATCCCTGGGTTGGGAAGATCCCCTGGAGAAGGGAAAAGCAACCCATTCCAGTATTCTGGCCTGGAGAATTCCATGGACTGTATTATCCATGGGGTCGCAAAGAGTCAGACAAAACTGAGCAACTTTTACTTCATTCATTGTAACATGCAACAGGAAGGACAGAAAGTCTTAGATTAATTTCTTTTTTCCTTAAAAAGTAGTTGGGTGTGTGCATTATAGTGAAGTCACTCAGTCGTGTCCGACTCTGCAACCCCATGGACTGTAGCCTACCAGGCTCCTCTGTCCATGGGATTTTCCAGGCAATAGTCCTGGAGTGGATTGCCATTTCCTTCTCCAGGGGACCTTCCCAACCCAGGGATCGAAGCCGGGTCTCCCACATTGTAGACAGATGCTTTACCGTCTAAGCCACCAGTAAGATCTTTTTTTTTTTTTTTTCTCTGTGCTCCAAACACTTAGTTTCCAATCAATTGTTCTAAGCCAGGGCAAGCGCCTCTAAGGTAGACTGTACTTTACTTGAAAATAGGTAATTGGCACAGATAATATCAGTCCTTTCTGCTTGATCTATGTCTGATGGCTTAGCATCAAGGGGGTACTTCTTCCAGCATAATCCAAGAATAAAGAGCATCCTTCAATATGAAATCCCATCGTTTACTTTGTCGTTTATCCAGCACTTATCACATCTGATTGTACCTGTTGAATATCTGACTCTTCCGCAAGGCACTGCACTTCTTGAGGACAGACACCATGCTAACACACGTTCCTCTCTTCAGCACTTACGTAATTCTTTGCATATAGTAGTGTTCCAGAATGAATAACTCTTCTTCATCAACACAGAGATTGCCTAAAACTTGGCTCAAAATAAACCACCCCATCTGTCACTGCTTTTTCTCTACTTCCCTGAATTTCTCAGATGTGGAAGCATTTGTCAAGATTTCTAGGCACATAAAGTGAATTACTTTTGTTAACCATTTCCTTGTCACAGCTATTGGATAGACTGGAATATTTATGTTGGTGAGATCAGGCAGATGTGTATTAAAGGTAAATTGGGGTTAATTCAAGGTAAAGACAGCTATAAAGCCAAATATCTCCTTTTCCTTTATAGTACTTTCCTTAAAATATGGTGTGGGGTTTAGCGGGTTTTTTCTTTTCAATTATTTTGCCAACTTAATTGATATCATAAATATATTCTGAATGAGAAGTAAAGTGACTCCATATAGAGGTCATGGATTTCAGAATCTAAAATACCTTAAATCAACTCAATTTCAGCCTCTTTCATCCATCCATTAAATATACCACTTCTGAGTATCTACCCAGAGCTTGACCCCCAGCTAATCATCAGTCAGACAATGATCATTAAGACATGATTCCTGTTCTCAAAAAAGTTTGAAATACAAAGGTAGTGAAAGAGACATAAACATGTAAATGTAATACATAAGTGCTACAATAAGAGAAAATACAGGAACCATAGGAACTGAGCTTAAATGTGTGCGATCCAATGATACAATATATGGAATGTGCTTTGTAAACTAACATCTCTGTACAAAGATGAGTCATTTTGTGGCATAGAATGTGGTAAAAAAGTAGGAGTGGTCAGAAGAATCAAGAGATAGTGCAAATATCTTCCTTTGAAGAAGAAATTAGTTGCATCCAAATATTTTTTTAACAATATTTGAAAGGTTCTTCCACTTCTTTGAACTGAAAATCTGGCAGTTCTTACCTATCAAGGAAATCTCCACTGACTTTATTCCAAAAACTGTGGGAGTACTAAACAAGTTATAAATATTATATAAATATAAATTATGAAATAACTGGTTTGACTTACCCATTTTAATGACCCAAATGAAACATTTTAAGGCAGTAATTGACACTAATATCTTCATTCACTTTCTAACCAAAAAAAAAAAAAAATCTTTTTTAGTATCTTGTGGAAGGAAACAAATTATAAAACACATATCAAATAATATATTCTTCTTCCTGAGAAAATGTGTGTACAGCAATTAGGAGTCAGGTCAGAAAAGCAGAAGCCAGTCTAAAGTAGTTCATCCAGAAATAAATTTAATAGAAATGAGTTCAGTTCAGTTGCTCAGTCATGTCCGACTCTTTGTGACCCCATGAATCGCAGCATGCCAGGCCTCCCTGTCCCTCACCAACTCCCGGAGTTCACTCAGACTCAAGTCCATCGAGTCAGTGATGCCATCCAGCCATCTCATCCTCTGTCGTCCCCTTCTCCTCCTGCCCCCAATCCCTCCCAGCATCAGAGTCTTTTCCAATGAGTCAGCTCTTTGCATGAGGTGGCCAAAGTACTGGAGTTTCAGCTTTAGCATCAGTCCTTCCAAAGAAATCCCAGGGCTGATCTCCTTCAGAATGGACTGGTTGGATCTCCTTGCAGTCCAAGGGACTCTCAAGAGTCTTCTCCAACACCACAGTTCTAAAACATCAATTCTTCAGCGCTCAGCTTTCTACACAGTCCAACTCTCACATCCAATACATGACCACTGGAAAAACCATAGCCTTGACTAGACGGACCTTTGTTGGCAAAGTAATGTCTCTGCTTTTCAATATGTTATCTAGGTTGGTCATAACTTTTCTTCCAAGGAGTAAGCATCTTTTAATTTCATGGCTGCAGTCACCATCTGCAGTGATTTTGGAGCCCCAAAAATAAAGTCTGACACTGTGAGGCTTATAAAACACAGCTAAGAGAGTTGCGGCAGCGCAGGTCAGGGAAAGTCTCTGCTGGTTTTTAGGAAATCAGGAAATGCGGGCTTATTACCACCAATGAAGTCAACTACCTGCAGCCTCAGAATGGGTGATCCGCAGGGTGGAGTCTAATCCAGAACCCTGCCGGCCGAGATTCGGAAAAATGTTATTACCGAGAATTTAGGAGAAAGCCTAGGAAGGGGAAAATGATGTTGAGTTCCCATCATACCATCTGGCACACATCCCCTAAATTTCAACACTTTTGCTTATTAAGAATAATTTTCCCAAGTTCATATTTTTAGTAATTTACAAAACTGACCCTTGTCCTATTTCTCATCCTGTGACACCTTATGAAGCTTATCCATATGAGTCACTTCCTTCTTTTCTCTCATTCCAGAATTAATTGGGAAAAAGAGTAGTCAAGTTAAAAATACGTTTCCAATGAATGCACCAGAATGGAACGTTTACCTTCTCTAACAACCTGACCTAAACAAATTAGTAAATGCTCAGTTGCTTTTCCCTCTCCTATGATTTTATCCAGAAACTCCTAATAAAGCTGTCAATAATATTAAAGTTCGTTCAAGTAAACAATTTGTTACCATGTTTAGAGCAGTAGTAAATTTTGAAAGTTAACGGCATGCTAGAGTACATATTAATTTTTAACATCCAACAGTAAGCTTAAGAAAATAAAAATAGAATATGGGATTAAACATGGATGAGTGCCGACTTCTGGAGCCCTGTCTTCTAGATTAAGTCCCAGTTCTAACGCTGCTTAGCTGTGTGAGTTTGACAAGTTCCATGGCCTCTCCCTGCCTCTGTTTTCTCACTTCCAAGTACAGAGGGGATGAAATAAGTTAATATACTGAGAGTCTTTGGAGCTTCCCAGGTGGCACTTGTGGTAAAGAACCTGCCTGCCAATGCAGGAGACCTAAGAGAGGAAGGTTCGATCCCTCAGTCAGGAAGATCCCCTGGAGAAGGGCATGGAAACCCACTCCAGTATCCTTGCCTGAAGAATCCCATGGCCAGAGGAGCCTGGCGGGCTACAGTCCATAGAGTCACAAAAAGTCGGACAGGACGGAAACAACTTAGCACTCCCACACCTAGAGTCTTTAGAATAATGTCTGTCTCAAAGGAAGTACTTGATCAATGTTTCCCATGTGATTCATAGAAGTGAATTTGCTAAATCTTTCCTTGGACCCTTTCATCTAACAAATACTTATTGAACATCTTCAATATGCCAGACCCTGCAAATTTAGCGGGAAAAAAACAGAAATCAAATGCACAGTAATGTGACATTAAGAGTGTAAAGCATTAGGAGGAAAAAAAAAAACATAGTATAAGGGTGGGAAGAGGATAAAAAGTGATGGAGGCTGATATTTCAAATAGAATCTTCAGGAAGGCTGTTCTGTGAAGGTGACATTTGACCAGAGATTGAAATGAAGGGAGGAATCGAGTCTTCCTGGAGTGTGCCCGGCCGGCAAGCCACAGAGGGGCCAGTGCGGCTGAGGTCGAGTGAACAGAAGAGAAAGACACAGCAGATGAGCCCGGAGACACAGTCTATCCAGGAGGGCCAGATCTGGGACGAGGCTGCGAGGCGTCAGGGTGCAGGCACCCGACAGTGGGTGCCTCCTCGCCTTTCCCTCCCTGTGACGCTTAAGTTCGAAGCCCTTACCAGGCCTGCAATTGACTGCTTGGTCTGGCTACTCCTCCAAACGTACCTTCCACCACTTTCCTCCAGCCACTCTCTTCCGGTAACCAGGGCCTCTTTCTCCATCTTCAGACACACCAAGCACACTCCTACCACACTGGTTATTCCTCCTTTGTGTTGAGAGCCTCAAAGCTCACTTCACTCAGGTCTCAGTTCAGATGTTACCTTCAGAGGAGTCTACTACCATCTAGATAGATAGATAGTGAAGTCGCTCAGTTGTGTCCGACTCTTTGCGACGCTGTGGACTGTAGCCCACCAGACTCCTCCGTCCATGGAATTTTCCAGGCAAGAGAGCTGGAGTGGGTTGTCATTGCCTTCTCCAGCAGATCTTCCCGACCCCGGATTCGGCATTGCAGGGAGCCGCTTTCCCGTCTGAGCCAGCAGCCTTCTGCCCTGCCCTCGCCGCGAGCCCCTGATCCGCTCTATTTCTCTCCACTGCGTCCAGTAGCTTTACTGTTGCTTCCTGAGGCCCACTTGACGTCACACTCCAGAACGTCTCACTCTGGGTGACTGACCACACCGTCGTAGCTATCAGGTTCATTAAGACCTTTTTTGTGCAGTTCTTCTGTATATTCTTTCCATCTCTTCTTGATCTCTTCTGCATTTACTAGGACTCTACTATTTCTGTCCTTTATTGTGCCCATCTCTGGGTGAAATGTTCCCTTGATATCTCCAATTTTCCTGAAGCAATCTCTGGTCTTTCCCCTTCTCTCTTTTCCTCGATTTTTATGCACTGTTCACTGAAGAAGGCCTTCTTATCTCTCCTTGCTATTCTTTGGAACTCTGCATTTAGTTAGATATACATTTCCCTTTCTCCCTTGCACCCAAGTACTGAATTTCTGTCTCTTTTGTTGGTTAGAAGGGTTACTCCATTTCTTCTATAGGATTCTTGCCCATGGTAGCAGATATAATGGTCATCTGAATTAAATTCGCCCATTCCCATCCATTTTAGTTCACTAACTCCTACAAACTTGGTACAGCTACCTAATACATGGAAATGATGGCAAAAGTATTATCCCTTCTATAGAGACTGAAATCCCTCTAAAAATGCCGTTATTCTGACTCCATGCTCACAAAATAACTTATTTTAAGCCTCAGTTCATTTACACGTTGATCTGAGCAAGGTGCCTCTTCATTCGTGATTAGCTGCCTTTTTCATTTCTGTTTCCCCAACTTCACATAGGTATCCAATCTAATAGGCCTAAATAATACATACCTTTTTACTTGTATGTGTAAAATATAATTTTTTCTCCTTGATAATTGATTTTTCTACCCCTAGATCTCTGTTCTTCCACATACATTTTAGAATAAGCTTATCATGTTCCTCAAAAAAACTGGATGAATTTTGACTATGATTGTATTGAATTTAAACTTTAATAAAAAATAAACTTTTTTTCTATTAAGCCATCCCATTAAAATATGGAAATATTTCTTTTTATTCTGATGTTTTTTGTATAATTTTAAAAACAGTGTATCTTTTAATATACTTTAAATTTCCTTCATAGATATCTTGCCTATTCTTTGATATATTTATTTCTATAAGCTTTATGGACTTTGTTGCTATTGTGAATATCTTATCTGTGACGATAGTTTCTAGATATGGTGTAGAGAAATGTCATTGATTATGAAACATTGATTTTTGTGTCTGATGATTGTGTAAAATTTTATATTCATTCTAAATTCATCTTTTGTTTCCCTTGGCTTATTTGTTCTATTCAGATGTACTGGATTAAATAGTGTTCTCAAAAAAGTCATGTTCACTTAGAATGTCAGAAGGTGACCTCATTTAGAAATAAGATCTGTGCACATGTAGTCAGTTAAGATGAGGTCATGTGCCCCAAATCCAGTGACTGGTGTCCTTCTATAAATGCCATGTAGAGACACGTAGATAAAGAAAAGGCCACGTGGTGATGGAGGCAGGTTTGGAGTAATGCGGCTGTAAGCCCCGGGATGTCCAGGCGACCACAAGAAGCTAGGAGAGAGGCACGGGACAGATTTGCCTCAGAGTGTCCAGATAGAATCAACTCTGCTGATTCTGGAACTTGATTTTGAACTTCTGGCCTGTTGATCTGTGATGGAATAGGCTTCTGTTGCTTTGAGTCAACTCATAAATTTTTTATGCCAGCTCCAGGAAAATGATACAGTAGATAATAATATACATGTAAATTATGGCATGCATTTCTCTCTTACCAATCCTCACAAGTCGTTTCTGTTTTTCTTATTTATGGCCTTGGTCAGAATATCCAATATTGTGTAAAACAGTGACAGTAGAAATTCTTGTCTTATTCCTGATCTTTAATATGTTTATTTTTTCCATCAAGTTTGCTTACAATAAGGATTTGTATATAGCCTCTTCAAATTAAAGACTTCTATATCTTGTCTCCTAAGGGTTTTATAGTACATAGAATTTATCAAATATATCTTTCTGCAATTTTAAGATAACTATGATGTTTTTACTTTGGTCAATTAATGGATAAATTAAATTCTTAGATGTTTTAATATATTCAGACATCCATGCGTTCCTAGATAAAGTCTATCTCATAATGTATTATTTTTATACACTTCTGAGTTGAGTTGGCTAATGATTTTTTATTAAGAAATTTCACATTTGTGTTAGTAAGTAAAGTGGGCACCTTTTCTTGTGCTATCATCACACAGTTTTAGAATAAGGCTTAAGCTAACTATATAAAATAGGCTTGGCATCTTTTGCCGCTTTTTATATTCTGGAAAATTTTTTATAAGATTGGAATTAACAGCTCCTTGAAAGATTGGTAATGTTTTGGCCTAAGTTTCATAAAGAGGAGTCTTTAACTACCATTTTGATTTATTTGTATGTTTATTAGTCTATTCAATTTTCCATTTCTTCCATTTTTGTGCCCTTTTATGTTTTCTCAAGTATGTATACATAATTTCACAATGAATTTTAAATTGGTTAGGGTATGGTTGTTTTGATTTATTTCATTTTTAATCTCTGTGTTATTATAATGTTCCCCCTTTTCACTCTGTATTTTGTCTATTTGCATGCCATTTTCTTTTCTTTTTTATCAGTCTTGCCAGAAGTCTCCATATCTTTTTAATCATTTCAAAGATCCATTTTGAAACCTTCTCTGCTTTTTCTGGTGTTATCTTTGTACTATATTTCACGGATTTCTGCCCTTTATTATGTCTTTCCCTCCTACTTATTTGGGTTTGCTCTCTTGCTCTGTTTCTAACTTCATAAGTTGAATGCTCAGCTGGTTTGCTTTTAATGTTTCTCATTTTCTGATAAAATTTGTAAGACAGTAAATCACCCATCCCCTAGCGTTGCTTTAACCACTTCATATGGGGGGCGGGGGGAATGGTGTATGGTGACCCAATGTGGAGCTCGCCTCTGGGCAGAGAATGTGGCTGTTAGGGTCTGAAGGTGCAGGATGCCTTGACACTCTTCATCACCAACAATCAAATATCAGTAAAGCACAGGGAAACATGAAGTAGAGACTTCTACTCAAACTATAAAGAATCTGCCTGCAGTGGGAGACCTGGGTTTGATCCCTGGGTGGGGAAGATCCCCTGGAGAAAGAAATGGCAACCCACTCCAGTAATCTTGCCTGGAGAATACTGTGGATGGAGAAGCCTGGCAGGCTACAGTCCATAGGGTCATGAAGAGTCAGATTCGACTGAGCAACTAACACACTACTATACAACAGGCGTGTGCTCAGAACTGGGGACATAATAGCGTAAAAGGTTAGCAGAGTCCTTGCTCTCTAGCGTTAAATCTATACCATCTCATCAAGAGCACCAACTATCTTTCATTAACTTAACTTCTAAGAAAACATTTGAATACTTTTTAATTTTCTGTATTCAAAAAGTATGCTTTCTGTTCATATGATAAGCCCCAGAATGTTTTGAAGCTACATTGATTCTGTTTCTCATAAGCACAGTGAATGAATAAATGCTTTATTGGAGTGAGAAATGGTAATTTTCTGACTTGGGCAGTAGGTAGAGGAGAGTGCTGGTCCCTCCAAATATATATATATATAGAAGGCGCTTAGTCAAGTCAATTTTGACATGATAAAATGGTCTAAGAAAGGTTACTAAATGACTGAATGATCCTGGGCAAACCACTCCCTTTTAATGGGACATCTTTTACACTCTGAAAAAAAAAAATTGTGAATCAGAAAAATTAAGAGATGACTCTTAATTTTGAATGATAATTGTTATGACTACATAACTTATGCATGTCTTTTGAACTTTTAACTACCCTATGTATATAGTGCTGCTGCTGCTGCTAAGTCACTTCAGTCGTGTCCGACTCCGTGAGACCCCATAGACGGCAGCCCATCAGGCTTCCCCTTCCCTGGGATTCTCCAGGCAAGAACACTGAAGTGGGTTGCCATTTCCTTCTCCAATGCATGAAAGTGAAAAGTGAAAGTGAAGTTGCTCAGTCGTGTCCAACTCTTAGCGACCCCAGGGACTGCAGTCTACCAGGCTCCTCCATCCATGGGATTTTCCAGGCAAGAGTACTGGAGTGGGGTGCCATTGCCTTCTCTGATGTATATAGTATTTCCCTATAATTTGATAATAATTCTTAAGTACAAATAAAAGAAATATATAGGAGGAATATATCAATTCAAAATCTTGGTTGTGCTATTCTACTATAGTTTTGCAAAATGTTACCTTTGGGAAAATTGTAAAAGGGTACATGGAATCTCTGCATTATTTCTCACAACTGCATTTGAACCTATAATTAGCTTAAAATTAAAACTTTAATTAAAAAAGAAAATAGATACAAAGAGTAATTTAAGGAAAGAAAATTAGTTCAGGTTCTTATAATAAAGTTTGTGTTTTCTTTTGAAATCCAAATGGAAATATGTAAGAGTAGGTCATTAGATACATAGCTCTAGCCTCAGGGAAAAGATTTCAGCTGAAGGAAGAGACTTTGGAGTCACATCCCAATAGACATTCATTAAAAGCACGTGATCCAGGTTCAATGCACCATACTGGATGCTTGGGGCTAGTGCACTGGGACGACCCAGAAGGATGGTATGGGGAGGGAGGAGGGAGGAGTGTTCAGAATGGGGAACACATGTAGACCTGTGGCAGATTCATTTTGATATTTGGCAAAACTAATACAATTATGTAAAGTTTAAAAATAAAATAAAATTAAAAATTTAAAAAAAAAAAGCATGTGAGTGGATCTCTTCTCCCAGGAGAAGTGTGCGCATGAGAAGAGCACAGGGCCATCACCAGCTCCTTCCCCCTGACTCATCAGTCTTGGCGCTTGCCTTCTATTTTCTACAAACCTAATTGATGACTAGTCAGGGCTTGTTTATTTTGCCTCATTTTCTGTGCTTCCTTCCTCCTTAGGCTAAACAACATTGTCGTATTGGAAGATTACCTATTTTCTATTTACCTCCAACTGTATCAACTTGGGGAAACAGTGTCAGACTTTATTTTTCTGGGCTCCAAAATCACTACAGATGGTGACTGCAGCCATGAAATTAAAAGACGCTTACTCCTTGGAAGGAAAGTTTTGACCAACCTAGGCAGCATATTCAAAAGCAGAGACATTACTTTGCCAACAAAGGTTCGTCTAGTCAAGGCTATGGTTTTTCCAGTGGTCATGTATGGATGTGAGAGTTGGACTGTGAAGAAGGCTGATCGCTGAAGAATTGATGCTTTTGAACTGTGGTGTTGGAGAAGACTCTTGAGAGTCCCTTGGACTGCAAGGAGATCCAACCAGTCCATTCTGAAGGAGATCAGCCCTGGGATTTCTTTGGAGGGAATGATGCTAAAGCTGAAACTCCAGTACTTTGGCCACCTCATGCGAAGAGTTGACTCATTGGAAAAGAGTCTGATGCTGGGAGGGATTGGGGGCAGGAGGAGAAGGGGACGACAGAGGATGAGATGGCTGGATGGCATCACTGACTCAATGGACGTGAGTCTGAGTGAACTCCGGGAGTTGGTGAGGGACAGGGAGGCCTGGCGTGCTGCGATTCATGGGGTCGCAAAGAGTCAGACACGACTGAGCGACTGATCTGTTCTGATCTGATCTGTATCAACTTTTTTAAGAATACAAAGTAAGTATTCTGTGTTTTGCTATTTCAAATCTACAGTCTCCTGGCTATTGTTTATTTACCCTAAGTGAACATTTACTGAGGGCCTACCATATGCCTAGACTAATCTAGATATTAGAAATATAGCAGCAACGGAAACAGATACTGGCCTGCCTAGTGGACTTACATTCTTCCAATTATCTGGTCTCTTCCTTTTGTCTCTGGATTTGCTTCTTCATCTAAATGTAAATGTACTACATGGATCTTTCATCCTTCTTTCTTCTAATAACATCCATTGCAAAACTATTCCCAAATTTGCCTCTAGTCTTTACCTTTTTCAAAATCTGTGGACCAAAATCAACTAATTCTGTGAAGCAATTCACTGTTTACTATATATATGTATACACGTATGTATATATATGGATATTCTCATTCTTATTTTAAAAATTAAGAGACTGAAGTCTTAACAGATATAGTAACTTCCCTAAAGTAAAAATATGTTAAGTAAAAGAACAAAGTAATAAGCATAAGTTTTCTCTGTTCAAAACCAGTGTTTGTGCTGTTATTCTAAGTAGAATGCATCAAGCCTACCTTTGGAATATTTCTCTTATGAATATCAAAGTCATTTTCATACTTTCCCTGACTCACATTACATCAAACATCATAAGATTCTTTAAATGTTCTACAGCCTCAATCCACCTCCCTCATCTGACTTCAGTGAGAGCCGTAGTTTATGCCCTCATTACCTCTCTCAAAGCTACTCACTCATACAAACTCATTAGATCAATACTATCAATGCTTATCCTATGGACAATCATCCAAACCTCGTCACCATTCCCCCAGCTTGTCCTACACACATTTCTCAATGTCTTTGCTCAAGTGGAAATATTTTTCACTTAAGAAATCTTTATTTAGCCCTTTTTTATATGCCAAATTTTTATCCCAAATGCTGGGGCTTAGATTGTAGTAATAATTATCATGGACATGTATTGAATGTCTATTTGGCACAAATATTATCCCACTAATTCTCCTGAAAAGCCTAGATAGTATTCATAGTATTTTTCTATTCGTTAGAAAAGGAAACAGATTTACAGAGATTATGAACTTAAACCATGGTTAGAACAGAGAAAGCCCAAATTTGATGTTAACTGTCTAAAGGTAACATCCTCACACTTAACCTTATGCTATAAGACCTCTTCTTCTGATACTCTGCTTATCTGCCTACTGGACTTTGCTCCTCCTTTAAGATCTGTCTCAAATCTTCACTTACCCCCAAAACCTCTCCTTATCAAAACTAAATTTATCTTATCCTCTCAATGCTCCCAGAATACTTTCTTAAACTTTTTCCCTATCTTAAGCTGCTTTTTTAACTAGCATTTGTTACATCTACATAGGCATAACTTCATGCAAAAATTACAAGGCCCAGCAAGGAAATAACTATGTTCCGCTCATGTTTATATTAAAACAACAAGATGAAGAATGTGTAGATAGTAGGGGATAAATAGGTACCAGGGTATGTTCAGTTGAAAAGAACAGCTTCCTGAAAGCTTCATTCTTACAAGATGCTACATGAGAAAGCCCATATATGAATATATTATATATATATATGATTATATATAAAATTAGCATGAAGAGCTTGAAAGAAGCAGGCATACACCTGTAAAGAAGGGATTTTTCATATAATATTTAAATATAGTCATTTTAAAACATAGTATTAAGATTAAAAATGAATATTTATTAAAAGTATAAACTATCATTTGGAGAAAAATTATTTCCTTCAATGACCATAGAAGTCCAGAATCAATTTTTAAAAAGAAAAAAAGCATTCTATCATCTACTTATACCATATCATGGTTGCATGAACTAGTTCTAGCTCAGGAACGTTATGAAATAGCTACTTGTCAGCAATTCCATCTGATTACATAGTCTCAAGATTAAACAGCTTTTGAAATTTGATCTTTATTCTTTTGTTCTTACACAATCTTCTCAAGTCTAAATTTCTCTAGAATGACTAATAGCTCCAGATTCCCCAAAGGCAGGAAAATACCGTGGGTGTGCTTCAGAGTCTTGCCTAAATGCAAGTCTGAGTTCTTTTCCTTAAATCTGCAGGAGAGCTGAAGAAAACTGTATTCCATTTTGTACTATTACCATCCTCATTCTTTAAGCTGAAAGTTGAGGACATTTTATTTCCTAGCGTATCTTTCATGCAGGCAACATACAGTTAAGCCCTGAACCCTTTTCCTTTTCCACGCTGCTTAATACTCTGCAGGTGCAGTCTATTAACCAAAGTTCAAAGTAACTAGGACCCAGTTTAGTAAATTTTCGTTTCATCAGAAAGTATTCAACACTAAGAATTTGTTAAGTTCACACAATTAACACGGCATGAGAAACAAGGTTGTAGCACAACACTTACTGACACAATGCTATTCACGATGTTGTTGTTCACTCAGTCGTGTCCAGCTTTTTGCGACCCCATGGACTGCAGCACGCCAGGCTTCTCTGTCCTTCACCCTCTCCCGGAGCCTGCTCAAACTCATGTCCATCGAGTCGGTGATTCCATCCAACCATCTCATCCTCTGTCACCTCCTTCTCTTCCTGCCCTCAATCTTTCCTAGCATCAGGGTCTTTTCCAGTGACTCAGCTCTCCATGGCAGGTGGCCAATGTATTGGAGCTTTAGCTTCAGCAACAATCCTTCCAATGAATATCGAGGGTTACTTTCCTTTAGGATTAACTGGTTTGATCTACTGGATTCATAATGTGTTACTACTAAATAAAAAAGTATATAGTAGGTATAGATAATCCCAAATATCATATCTATTTTTATTAATTTCTATCTATATACATACCCACCCATATGGAGAGAAAGAAATTAAAAGTAAGGTTTTTAACAGGAATAATCTCTGAAGAGTAGAAGCCTGAGTTAGTTATAGCCCTTTCTCAGTTGAGTTCAGTTCAGTCACTCAGTCGTGTCCAACTCTTTGTCATCCCATGAACTGCAGCATGCCAGGCCTTCCTGTCCATCACCAACTCCTGGAGTTTACCCAAACTCATGTCCATCAAGTCGGTGATGCCATCCAAGTATCTCATCCTCTGTCCCCTTCTCCTCCCGCCTTCAATCTTTCCCAGCATCAGGGTCTTTTCAAATAAGTCAGTTCTTCGCATCAGGTGGCCAAAATATTGGAGTTTCAGCTTCAATATCAGTCCTTCCAATGAATATTCAGGACTGATTTCCTTTAGGATGGACTGGTTGGATCTCCTTGCAGTCCAAGGGACTCTCAAGAGTCTTCCTCAACACCACAGTTCAAAAGCATCAATTCTTCTGCACTTAGCCTTCTTTATAGTCCAACTCTCACATCTATACATGACTGGAAAAACCATAGCTTTGACTATAGCCCTTTCTAATTGCTTGGATTTCTAATATCCACATGTAATAATGCACTAAACACGCTTTTGAATTCACTTTAAATGCTGTTTACTTCATAAGCCATATTGCAAAGCTGCTTGCTTCATATCTTGCAAGCAGCTATCAATTTTTGTGTTAATTTAGTTCCAAAATACAGCAAGAAAAGAGAACAAAATTATTGGCTTCGTGCCAAAATCTCAAAAGACCTGGTGTCCTGTAACCTTGTAATTATGCAATAAACAAGCTTCAAGAGAACCAGGTGACTGCAATGGTGTAACATTACACATTAAGGTAAGCAAATGACATCCAAGTAGGGTCCCAGTTGATGCATCGATAAGTTTCCATCCAAATGTTTCAAAAGGATGATTTGGGCTACAGCAAAGCTGCCTAACATTTTAATAATGTAAGTACAATAAATCCACATGGCTTTCAAATTTTGAATTTCATGTGTAAATGACCAACTGATGGTTTTGTTTTGTTTTTTCACTTTTGACTATTTCAGTTCCACCCTTTGATATCCAAGTTCCTGCTGTAACTAGCTAATGTGATTTTTATAGTGACAAGCTTTAAATATTCATGATAAAAGAGCAGGAATCTCAGTGTCAATGCAGAATAAAGAAATATTGGTGAAGCAAAGAACAAGAGAACTTTAAGGAATACATCTCTTTGATATCATGACACATATTAGCTTCCCAAGGAGCTTCAGGTTACTAAAGGTCAATGCAAACAACGGGTCTCCTGTTTTCATCCTCTACTGAAAAAAAAAAAAAAAAAACTTTCTTTGATGTGTAAGAGCCCTGAGGCTTACAGGACCTTGTCCACAAAATGGATGTGTATTTTCCCCCCAGTAATCACTTATTCTTAATATAAAAATATCTGAAGTGAAAAATAAATTAACAAGGTTTATACAATCAATTTAAGAAAATCAAATCTAGTAGAATTTATATGGGCTACCTTTCAGCATGAATATGTTCTCTAAAGATTTTGAAAGACACACTAAAGTTCAGAAAGATATATTTTTCATCAGTGCGTGACCTACAGGTCAAATTTGCCCAGAAATGTTATAGAATTTCAATGAGCAAGGCATTTGGTAACACAGAGGAGGAAAAAAGTGAGTGCCTAAAAATTAAAGAGGCATTTAAGACCTGGAAGCTTTCAGGTGGATGAACTTGGATGGTCTATGCTCAATATTCCAACTCTTTCATGTTTCGAGTATCCCATAGGCCCTAACCACCTGAGAATCCACCAAGAAAAAGATCAGAAGTGGGCAATCCAACAGTTCTATACTAAACTAAATCCATATCGCTATATTACTCCAACCAAACTAATGCTTTTAACTTTTATTTTCATTGTTTGGCTGTGCTGGTCTTCACATCCACATAAAGGCTTTCTTTGGTTGCAGTGTGCGGGCTTCTCATTGCAGTGGCTTCTCTTGTTGCAGAGCACAGGCTCTGGGGTGCGTGATTTCAGGAGCTGCGGCACACGGGTTTTCCTGCGGCATGTGGAATCTTTCCTGGCCAGGGAAGGAACCGTGTCCCTGCATTGGCAGATGAATTCTTAACCGCTGGACCAGCAGGCAAGTCCCAGCCAAATTAATCCAACTAGGTTTTTAAGCTCTGGCCTTAGACCCTAAGTCGCTCTGTTGGACTAGCAACTGACCTTACCTGATGGAATCTGTGGCAGTGCAAGTATCAAATGTAAGACCCTCATCCAAAGAGCCTGGGAAATCCTGAGAAGCAAGACCTGTGACTACAACATAGTAGGAGAAATTGTTATTGCTTGTTGAAGGTGAATATTAAAAGGAAAGCATTTTCACAAACTGGCTCTGAAGACACAGACTTGATCTCCCATCCTAAAATCTTCTCCCAGTGCGCGTGCGTGCTCAGTCACATCAGTCGTGTCCAACTTTTTAAGTGTCAGTCGTTCAGTCATGACTCACTTTTTACCACCAGTGGACTGTACCCCTCAGGGCTCCTCTGTCCATAGAATTCTCCAGGCAAGAATACTGGAGTGGGTAGCCTTTCCCTTCTCCAGGGGATCTTCCAGACCCAGGGATGGAACCCAGGTCTCCTGCATTGCAGGTGGATTCTTTACCATCTGAGCCACCAAGGAACCATGAGAAGACCAGTTTTATTCCCTGTTCTTATGTCTGGAAAATCTGGGAACTCTCATCCTTTAAACATAAGACTAAAGTTAAAATCTCAATTCCATTGCCATCTCCTTTCTTTCAGGATAAAATAGTGAAGAAGCAAAGAGCAGGAAAAGCCTAATATGAAACTCAATAATTGTCATATGTCATTAACCCTAAAACACACACATTTTGTTTATATTTTAACATTCTAAAAGTGAGCTACATCATTTTGCAACCACTCTGTACCAGGGATCATACATAATTGTGCATACCGTTTTTGTTTCAATTGAGTTATATGTACTCTTGGTATTAGGAGTAGATTATGATTTAAAATGTCTTCAAAAAACTAGACTATGATTTATTATTAAAACTAACTTATTAAGTGTACAGAAATACATAGAAATAGAGGAGTGGGGAAATAAGTAAATAATAATCATTGTTGGAGAAATTACCTCAAATCCTTATTTTCTTGCAAAGAAGCAGTCAGTAACATTACAGTAATTAAGAAAGAAAGAGTCCTACAAATAGATGAAGTTGTGATGCATTGGGATGCCTGGCTAACTTGAATCACTTAGCTCAGTTCAGTTGCTCAGCCGTGTCCGACTCTTTGTGACCCCATGGACTGCAGCACACCAGGCCTCCCTGTCCATCACCAACTCCCAGAGTTTACTCAAACTCATGTCCATCTCCTCGGTGATGCCCTCCAACCATCTCATCCTCTGTCGTCCCCTTCTCCTCTTCCCTTCAATCTTTCCCACCATCAGGGTCTTTTCCAATGAGTCACTTCTTCGCATCAGGTGGCCGAAGTATTGGAGTTTCATCTTCAGCTTCAGTCCTTCCAATGAGTATTCAGGACTGATTTCCTTTAGTATTGACTGGTTGGATCTCCTTGCGATCCAATGGACTCTCAAGAGTCTTCTCCAACACCACAGTTCAAAAGCATCAATTCTTCGGCGCTCAGCTTTCTTTATAGTCCAACTCTCACATCTATACATGACTCCTGGAAAAACCATAGCTTTGACTAGTTGGACCTTTGTTGGTAAAGTAATGTCTCTACTTTTTAATATGCTGTCTACGTTGGTCATAAGTTTTCTTCCAAGGAGCAAGCATCTTTTAATTTCATGGCTGCAGTTACCATCTGCAGTAATTTTGGAGCCCCCCAAAATAAAGTCTCTCAAGTTTCCACTGTTTCCCCATGTATTTGCCATGAAGTGATGGGGCCAGATGGCATGATCTTAGTTTTCTGAACATTGAGTTTTAAGCCAACTTCTTCACTCTCCCCCTTCACTTTGATCAAGAGGCTCTTTAGTTCTTCTTCACTTTCTGTCATAAGGATGGTGTCATCTGCACATCTGAGGTTATTGATATTTCTCCAGCAGTCTTGATTCAGGCTTGTGCTTCATCCAGCCCAGCATTTCTCATGATGTACTCTGCATATACTCCAGTATTCTTGCCTGGAGGATCCCATGGACAGAGGAGCCTGGTGGGCTACAGTCCTTGGGATTGCAAGACTTGGACACAATTTAGCAACTAAACCGCCACCACTACCACTCTGCATATAAGTTAAATAAGCAGGGTGACAATATACAGCCTTGACATACTCCTTTCCCGATTTGGAACCAGTCTGTTGGTCCATGTCCAGTTCTAACTGTTGCTTCTTGACCTGCATACAGAACTCTCATGAGGCAGGTCAGGTGGTGTGGTATTCCCATCTCTTTAAGAATTTTCCACAGTTTTTTGTGATCCACACAGTCAAAGGCTGTGAATCACCTAGGGATTTTGTTAAACAGGCAGATTCTGATTCAGTGAGTCTGGGTGGGTGAGAGATTCTATATTGCTAATGAACTCTCAGGTAATGCTGGTATTGCAATGTGGTATATTACCTCCCCACACCATGCAATGCAAGTGAAGGTGGAGAAAATTGCCAATTCCCTCCAAATAAATAGAAAAAAAATCAAAGTAATTAAAGAAAGGTGGTGTGATCAATTTATATGTTGCATAAGGACCATCATTAATCAAAAATCTGCTAAGACAAAGACAGATACTGTATGATTTCACTTATATGTATCATAGAAAAACAAAACAAATGAACATAATAAAGCAGAGTTATAGATACTGAGAACAAATAGGTTGCCAGAGGGAAGGACGTTAGGGGAGGAAAGAAAGAAGTGAGAAAGATTAAGTATAAACTTTCAGTTTCAAGATAAATGTCATGGGTGTAAAATGTACAGTGTGGGGAATATAGTTTTTAACTATGTAATATCTTTGTATGGTGACACCTCATAACTTGACTTATCCTGGTGATCACTTTGAAATATATAGAAACATTAAATTACTATGTTATATTTAACAGAAACTAACATAGTGTTGTAGTCAATTATACTTCAAAATCAAATAAACAAACAGAAATCGATCAGATTTGTGTTTACCAGAGGTGGGGAGTAGAGGAAGGGAGAATGAGACAAAGCAGTGGAAAGGTACAAATCTCCAGCTATAAGGTAAACAACTGCTAGGAATGTAATGTACAAGATAATAAATGTAATTAACACCGCTGTGCATTATTTATGAAAGTTTTAAGAGAGTAAATCCTGAGAGTTCTTATCACAAGGAAAATTTTTTCTAATTCTTTAATATTTTATCTCTATGAGATGACGCATATTCACTAAACTTACTGTGGTAATAATTTCATCATGTATGTAAGTCATATCATTATGCTGCTGCTGCTGCTGCTAAGTCGCTTCAGTGTGTCCGACTCTTAGCGACCCCATGGACTGCAGCCCACCAGGCTCCTCTGTCCGTGGGATTTTCCAGGCAAGAGTACCAGAGTGGGTTGCCATTGCCTTCTCCTATCATTATGCTGTACACCTTAAACTTATATTGTGCTATATGTCAATTATATGCTAATGAACTAGAAAAAAAAAAAAACTTCCTGCTGTCTTTGAAGAGAAACACTTACCTTCCAGCTACTTGTGATTCAATGGAAGAAAAAAGTATAATCATGAGGAATCAGATAGAAAAGGACCAGCATCAAAACTTTTAAAATGAACAAAAAGGTCCTACTGTATATCACAGGGAACTATATTGAATATCCTGTAATAAACCACAATTTTAAAGAATATATGTGTATAACTGAATCACTTTTCTGTACAGCAGAAACTAACACAACATTGCAAATTGACAATACTTCAATAAATTTTTACAAAGACATAAAATGATTACCAATGTATCACTTTTTAAGTAAACACTGAACCATCAATGTTTTTGACGTCATTGATGGTGACATTGTATTGAAAACACACCTGTCAGTGGCTCTAAGTGAAAAAATGATTCAGAAAAATAGGAATTCTGTTATTGAGCCAATTTTAAAGTATTTTAATCAACTTATGTTTTATATTATTGGCATAATATTTAAATTATGAAAAGGAGTTATATATTATTTTGTTCAGTTATGTTTAAATGAACCTAAGTGCTCTTTTTTTTTATTTTAAATGAAACAAAGATGAATATTTTTAAAGATAAAGGTACGATTCACAAAGAAGATAGACTTCATGAACCATTAGATACCTTAACAACAAATAAACAAAGATACATAAAGAAAAATCAGAAGAAATATAAGGGAAAATAAAAAATATATAATTATAGTGAGATGTAATAATATTTCTTTGAGAATATTTTATTAAGTGCAGAAAAAAAATAGGAGCCTCTTGAATGATGTCATTAATAACTTAAATATATAGATCTATATATCCTACCCAAATATATTTAAAAATTTGTGTCTCATACCTTGTTATTAAATGTCAATAGGACAATAAACATTTAGAAAAACTGGCAAAAAGATAGACAATAAATTTCAGAAAGTAGAATTCTTTTTGTGTGTGTGATTCAGCTATATATATACATATATGCTATTTTTGAAATTTTTTACCACTATAGATTATTATAAGATGTTGACTATAATTCCCTGTACTATACAATAAACATTTGTTGCTTGTTGCATATCTATCTTTTTAAAGAAATCAAGCATTTTATTCATACTAAGTCAAACAAGTAGAATCAAACTGTCATAAATTTTTTAGTTAGGCAAAAATTCATAACTTTTCTGAAATATATATTATAATATTATATGTATATATATACACAAAAGATTTTCTACTCTGCTTGATAAAGGCTTGAGAAAGAACATCAATAAAAAAAGAAGAGATGGAAAAATTGGAAAACACAAACTTAATGAAATGAAAGCATTGAATAGGAAATATAAAAAGTGAAATAAACTAGATAAAAGTAAAAGATCCTCATATAGTCCAGTTGTTTTTAAACATGGCTGTTCATTAGAAACATATCTGAAGCTCTGGCCAAAAAAAAAAAAAAAAATACCTGGGCATTTGTATTTTTCAAGAAATGTCAAGATAATTCTGATGATATGCATCTGGATTTTAAAAAGTTATTACAGGTATTTCTATTAAATAGTAGTTTTGGTGAGAATAGAATTCTATTATTTTTCTGTTAACCAATCATGATACAATGGTATTAAGTGAGTAATAGTTATATAATCACAATAGTTAAAGATGTTTATCAGTTTTCACAATCAATAGCCAGACAAAAGTAAAAGATAATTACTATTGCAAGCCATAATGGGAACATGATTAACCTAACAATATAAAATAATTACATTCAATTGGGGGAGATCAAGCAGAGTGATGTGTTAAGCGGAAGTGCCTACATGCACGTGTTTTCATCTGCTCAGCCAGCCTTTGTCTTTTGGTGTCTTTAATCAATACACATGAGCCTATTATTGTTTTCTTAATTATTTTGGGTTTATTTTCTGTAGTTAGGGCTTTTCCGTCTCTTGTTTTCTGCCTAGAGAAGTTCCCTTAGTATTTCTTGTAAAGCTGGTTTGGTGGTGCCAAATTCTCTTAACTTTTGCTTGTCCAGAAAGCGTTTGAGTTCTCCATCAAATAAGAGTCTGGCTGGGTAGAGTACTCTTGGTTGCAGGTTCTCCCCTTTCATCGTTTTAAAGATACCGTGCCGTTCTCTTCTGGCTTGTAGAGTTTCTGTTGAGAAATCAGCTGATAGCCTGATGGGAGTTCCCTTGTATGTTGTCATTTTCCCCTTGGTGCTTTTAATATTTTATCTGTCTTTAATTTTTGTCAGTTTGATTACTATGTGTCTCAGTGTGTTCCTCCTGGGGTTTATTCTGCCTGGGACTCTTTGTGCTTCCTGGACTTGGCTGATTATTTCTTTTCCCATGTTAGGGAAGTTTTCAGCTATTATCTCTTCAAATATTTCCTATTTTAGTCACTGTGGGATTGTTGTTCTTCTTGCTTCTTTTGTCTGCCCTCTGATGGAAGAGGCTAAGAGACTTGTGTAGGACTGCTGGTGGGAAAACCTGAGTCTTGCTCTGTGGGTAGGGCCTGCTCGGTAAAGCTTTTATCCAATTATCTGCTGATGGGCAGGGTTGTGCTCCCTCCCTGGTAGTTTTTTGGCCTGAGGTGACACGTCCACAGCTCTATGGTCCAGTTAACGGTGACCTCCAAGAGGGTTTACTCCAAAGGGGATCTTCCCAGACAGCTGCTGCCACGTCCCCGTCCCTGCGGTGAGCCCCTGCTGACCCTCGCCTCCACAGGAGACCCACCAACACGCGCAGGTAGTTTCGCTTCAGTCTCCCGTGGGGTCTCTCTGGTCCTTTCCTCTGAGTCTTGGTGCGTGCAAGGTTTTGTGTGTCCCCTCCAACACTGGAGCCCCTGTTTCCCCCAGTCCTGTGGAAGTCTTGTAGTCAAATCCCTCTGGCCTTCAAGGTCAGATTCCCTGGGACTCCCAGTCCCTTTGTCGGGTCCCCAGGCTGGATAGCCTGACTTCGGGTTCTGAGCCTTCACAACAGTGCAAGAACTTCTATGGTACCATTGTCCTCCAGCAGGCATGGGATTTGATTTTATCAGAATTGTACTCCTCCTACCATCTCGCTGCGGCTTCTTCTTTGTCTTTGGACAAGGGGTATCTTTTTTTGGTAGGCTCCAGTGTCCTCCTGTCGATGGCTGTTCAACTGTTAGTTGTGATTTTGGTGCTTTCACAGGAGGAGATGGGTGCATGTCCTTAAAAGTGTTCATTCTATAAATATAAAATAAAGCGTCTAAGTGCTAAAGCATTGTCTCATGATTAGCACAGTTTTATTCCTTAGTACTACAAATTATTTTTTCTCAGTAATAGTGTCCTAGATTTAAAGACTCTGATGCTGGGAGGGATTGTGGGCAGGAGGAAAAGGGGATGACAGAGGATGAGATGGCTGGATGGCATCACCGACTTGATGGACGTGAGTTTGAGTGAACTCCGGAAGTTGGTGATGGACAGGGAGGCCTGGAGTGCTCCAACTCATGGGTTGGCAAAGAGTCGGACACGACTGAGTGACTGAACTGAACTGAACTGAAATTTAATAAAACACAATATAACTGCAGTCAACTTATTCACCTCCACTTCCACAAGCAAGTAGATGCACGCACACACATATTCAAAGCATACTTTGAACATAAAATGAAAGTATAGAAAATCAACATTCAATAAATTAGTTCTCTTTAAAAGGATGATTAGAACATATAATCAAATAAATTGCATTGTTTCCATAATGAAGAGAGAATATATATCAAGAAAAAGTGAATGATCAAACAGGAAGAATAGGAAGAGTTCTCTAAAAAGAAAGCATCCAGGAGAACCCAGAGAACAACATATTCTGATTTTAGCAATAAGTACCTCTCCCCCTCATAAACAACCTCAAGTGAAAGACAGATGCAATAGACATCTATCCTTCAATTCATTCCCTCTGGACTGGCTCTATGCTCACCAAGCATCCTTTTAATTACAATTTGTCTTTTCTTATGGCTTTGCTGAAAGGAAAGAGAATTCACTCTACCCTACCTGAAAGTTAATTATTTAAAATAAGTTAATAAGTTAGAACTCTGGGCAACACACTAGTCTCTTAGGGGTTTGATGTAGTAAGAATGCCCTGAGGATATCACCTAAGGGCAAGCTTGAAAAATTAATTAATTTCTCAGCCTGCAGAGCCAAGAACCAGACACGGTAACATGGTGACCATATCAAATAATGATTCCAACCTTGTCTAAGCCACCAGCTGATTTCCCAAGTGTTTACTTCCCTACTGCAACAATTACTATAATTCACATAACAAAAAAAGCTAGAAAAGTGACAGGAGACTAGATTTTATATACTACTTTTTACCTCCTGACTTATTCCCCAGAGATATTTTCTTAATAAAAGCTATCTTGTTTTCCTACATTTTAGGTTAATTAACCAAAACACTATCAGGCTATTGGTAGATGATGAATTATTCATAATTCCCATGTATGTCTCATCGAGGAAAAATGCAGCATAAAGCTTAAGACAATGCAGCCTTATCCAAACCAGATCTCTTAACGTGCATTTACAAGGGACAGACTGAGAGCTTATCTAATAATGTCGAGAATTAGATGGGTAAAATACAGGATAAATACAAACTATAACATAACAATCTAGTATTCAAAACAGAGGAAAAACATTTAAGCAACCTAACATTTAACACTGATGACTTCAGAGTGAAACTTATATACAAGTGAGCTGTGCTAATTACTTAAGATTAGTTCAGTTCAGTTCAGTTCATTCGCTCAGTCGTGTTCGACTCTTTGCGACCCCATGAACTGCAGCACGCCAGGCCTCCCTGTCCATCACCAACTCCCAGAGTTCACTCAAACTCACGTCCATTGAGTCGGTAATGCCATCCAGCCATCTCATCCTCTGTCATCCCCTTCTCCTCCTGCCCCCAATCCCTCCCAGCACCAGAGTCTTTTCCAATGAGTCAACTCTTCGCATGAGGTGGCCAAAGTACTGGGGTTTCAGCTTTAGCATCATTCCTTCCAAAGAAATCCCAGGGCTGATCTCCTTCAGAATGGACTGGTTGGATCTCCTTGCAGTCCAAGGGACTCTCAGGAGTCTTCTCCAACACCACAGTTCAAAAGCATCAATTCTTCGGCGCTCAGCCTTCTTCACAGTCCAACTCTCGCATCCATACATGACCTCTGGAAAAAACCATAGCCTTGACTAGACGGACCTTTGTTGGCAAAGTAATGTCTCTGCTTTTCAATATGCTATCTAGGTTGATCATAACTTTTCTTCCAAGGAGTAAGCGTCTTTAGATCAGTGGTTCTCAAACTTTAACATGCATCAGATTACCAAGAAAATTACCAGTTAAAACACACATTACTAGGCCCCATAAAAGTGTTTCTTATTTAATAGGCCTGGGTAGGGCCAAACAATTTCCATTTCTAGCAAGTTTCCCTAGTGGCTCGGATGGTAAAGAATCTGCCTGCAATGAGGGGGACCTGGGTTTGGTCCCTGGGTTGGGAAGATCCCCTGGAGGAGAGCATGTCAACCCACTCCAATGTTCTTGCCTGGAGAATCCCCATGGAGAGAGGAGCCTGGTGGACTACAACCCATGGGTTGCAAAGAGTAGGACATGACTGAGCAACTAAGCAGAGCAGGTTTCCAGGTACTGTTGACGAAATCGGGGGAAGAGAGTGGTCCATACTTTGAGAACAGGTTGCTTAATCATTCAAGGGATGTTTAACTTAATGGAAAAAGTCTTGTTAAAACAATGTTTGTTAACACTGGACTGCATGATGAAATCATCTGGGGAAATTTTGAAAACTAGATTTCCTGGGAAGTATCTGAAACTAATTAAAGCGTGATTTCTGAGAGGTGGCATCCCATCTTTCATACTTCTTAAATTTTTTAAAAAAATAAAAGCTCAGTTTTCAGAGTTTGAGCAAAAGTGAAGGGCCTTACTCAATATCTGCACGCAGTCCCTCGTTGGATGCTGTGTTGACAAATGACCTTGAGGTTTCTGAGTTCTTCACGTGGACTCGTGAATCTCACCACAGCATGGCGATTGACAGCACAGACGCGGGAGCCATTCTGCCTGGATTCAGACCCCACTTCACCTTCTCTTGGCTTCATAGGTGCTTTGTCTGTAAAGTAATAACACCTACCTCACAACGTGGTGTGGAGATTCAATGGATTCATGTACATGTAAAGGAACTTCCCTAGTGGCTCAGAGGTTAAAGCGTCTGCCTGCAATGCGGGAGAACTGGGTTCCATCCTTGGGTTGGGAAGATCCTCTGGAGAAGGAAATGGCGACCCACTCCAGTATTCTTGCCTGGAAAATCACATGGATGGAGGAGCCTGGTTGGCTACAGTCCAAGTGGTCACAAAGAGCCAGACACAACTGAGCAACTTCACTTTCACTTTGTCTTCATGTACAGGTAAAGCATCTAAGACAGTCCCTTGCATGTGGTAAATGTCATGTAAACATTTGCTATTAGTATCATCTCAATGGTATAACACTCAAGTGTCCCCTCTAGGGCACCGTGGTCTCTCAGCTCCTCTTGAAAGCCTTCCCTTGATCCCTGATTGTCCCCAAAGTAGTATATCATAATCAAGACTGTCAGCAGAAGGAAAATTCAGCCTATTCCTTGTAACTTATCCCCTGGTCTGGCTCTACCTTATCCATGTACACTGCCCACAAAAACTGCCTATTTCTTTTATTTTTTTTATTGAAGTATAGTTTATTTACAATGTTGTATTTATTTCAGCTATACAGCAAAGTGATTCAGTTATATATACATTTTTTTCATGTTCTTCTATGGTTTATCTCCGGATATTGAATATAATTCCATGTTACACAGTAGAAGCTTGTCATTTACCCATTCTACATATATAATAAAAACTGCCTATTTCTTCTTTTTTCTCACTCTGCCATTGTAGTTCATGACAACGTCATTGTCCGTACCTCAGACATGGAGGGACTCTGGGCTGTCAAAGTGAGGGAATGCGTATGTGGAGTCATGCAGACCTCGGTCCTGGGCCCCAGCACAGCCCTCCTTGTGTTGGTCTCACACAGCCTCCTGCCCAGAGCAGATTCTGTCCCTCACAGTCAACTGCAGATGACTATCTCTGCTTCAAATGGCCAGACCAAGAGGCATTCTCACACCTTCCCCATTTTCCTACTTTCTCTCTCCCTTTTCTAATTGGGGAGTGGAGGTAGGGGGAGAGCTTTCGCTCAATCAGAATCTCTCCTCTCCTTATTCAGCTAAGATATAAAGCCTGTCAGGCACCTTCTCATGCAGTTGAGCAGAAGCTAATTTAACAAATGGCAGGGGTTACAGTTGGAAAAGAAAATGGCAACCCACTCCAGTATTCTTGCCTGGGAAATCCCACAGAGAAGGAGCCCAGCAGGCTACAGTGCATGAAGAACAAGAGTCAGACACAGCTCAGTGACAAAACCAGCACCACCACCGCTAGGAAGATTTAGTCCAAGAGCTCGAAGACTATTCTCTTGTGTTAACATGCTATCTAATAACTGTTCTGTTCAGTTCAGCTCTGTTCAGTCACTCAGTCGTGTCTAACTCTTTGCTGCCCTATGGATTGCAGCACGCCAGGCCTCCCTGTCCATCACCAACTCCCGGAGTTTACTCAAACTCATGCCCATTGAGTTGGTGATGCCATCCAACCATCTCATCCTCATCTAATAACTGTTACCAGATTGTAAAAGTGATGTTATAGTTCTCATTCTGTAAGAGAGAAAGCTGAAGGTATGCAAACAAACCCTATCAAATGAATTTAACCAGGAATGTGAAAAGTACTCTCTTGGAAATACTGAAAAATAGCTGACAAATGGTAGGAAATTTCTAGGCCAAGGCTGAGGAGAAAATAGGAATCTAGAAGGGTAAACAAACTCAGAAAATAAGTTTACTTTGAAGGTATTTGTCTATGCAAGAAATTTTGAAATTTCACTTGGATGGCTTATCTGGGGGTCAAGGTCAGAACCCAGGAACCACATAGAACCTGGTGAAGCAGAAGCCACAATTAACTGGGACAGAGACCATGCCTTGGTGTGGTGGTGAACAGTTAGAGAAAAAATTATTCATGAAACTGTTAGAGAAAAAGTTCCTCATGAAACTGTTAAAATTTTAAAACAGACTTTATTCAAAGGAATGCTCACAATAGGCTGTTTTGCAGTAGGGGAGAGATTGGGCTCAGTTCCAGATATAACAAAGGAAAGTCAGAATTTTATAGCTAAGGAACAAGCCAGGGAGTCAGTGGTAGAAAATTACTAAAAGGTAATATAATTCTTGCTCACTGATCTAACAAGATTCTTGCTGAAGGAAGGCCAGTGTGATGAGATACTACATGGAGGACAGTGAGGAGTGAGAAGGAAGATCAAATATGAAAGATAATCAGATATTGATGGTGGTGGAGAATTCTGGTTAAACTTAGAAAGATTCTTGCTAAAACTAGATTCTTTCACCTCCTTGGTCACATTTATTTCTAAAGTGTTGTTTGTTGGGTTTTTTTTTTAGTGTGATTTTAAAAGATTTTTTTTTTTACATTCCCTGTCTAATATCTCATAGTTAATGTAAAGAAATGCAACCAATTTCCATATGTTAATACTATATCCTGTTACCTCGCTGAATTCATTTATCAGTTCTAGTAGTTTTCAGGTGGAATCTTTAGGGTTTTTTATATACAGTATCATATCATCTGAATACAATGACAATTTTACCATGTCTCTTCCAATATACATATGTTTTATTTCTCTTTTTTGTCTGATTGCTGTGACTCGGAGTTCCAGTACTATGTTGAATAGAAGTGGTCAGAGTGGGCATCTTTGTCTTGCTTTAGATTGTAGCAGGAATGTTTCCAGCTTTTCACCATTTAGTATAATATTGACTATGAGTTTTTTATAGCTTTTATTATATTGTGATATGTTCCCTTTATACTCATTTTGGTAAAAGATTTTATCATGAATGGATATTGAATTTTGTCAAATGCTTTTTCTACATTTATCGAGATGATCATGTGGGTTTTATCTTTTTTTGATGTCGTATATCACATTGATTTATTTGCATATGTTGAAACATCATGTGAACTTGGAATGAATCCCATTTGATTATGATATATGATTTTTTTATTGTTGTTGGATCTGGTTTGCTAATATTTTGCTGATAGTTTTGCATCTATATTCATAAAAAAGATAACCACAGGCTAATTAATTTTAAAACAAATGCTTTCCCCTTCAGAGTTAAAGTTGTATATACTTTTCATCAATGTGATAAGAAAATGTTTTGACAGACTTTCTTTCTCAATAGTATCAGATTTCATGAAGTCAGAATAAATTATATAGAATGCAACACAATGTGACAAATCAAAATGGAAAATAAAGTGGGAATGAAACCGATTTTTACACGAGAGAGTCAAAAGAAGCAGAGAGAACAGAGCAAAGCAGGAACAATAGTAGAAGAGATATGGCTGGGAATTTTCCAGAATGATGAACACAAATTGGCTTAGGCAACAAACATGTATTATTTTACAAAGACAAGATCAGGAATTCAGAAGTGACTTAGATGGGTCTGGCTTAAAGCATGTCATGAGGTTACAATCAGTCATCTGAAAGCTTGACTGGGGTGAGGGCACGATCGCAAAATCACCAGCAGGGCTGTTGGCGGAAGGCTTCAATTCCTCATCACAGGGGTCCATCAGAAGTGCGAGTAACAATATGTAAACACGGCAGCTGACTTCCCCAGAGAACATTATCCGAGAGAGAGAAAGGGTGGGAGAGAGATCTGAGGAATAATCTCAGATGTAACATGCCATCACTCTTGCAATATTCTACTTGCCAACACAAGCCAACCGGATAAATGCGGTAGAGGACTAAATAAGGGCACGGACGCACGGGGGCAGGGGCCGCTGGGAGGCAGTGTAACACCGCTGTCTGTTACAGACACGGATCCATAGACTAAAGATGCCCAGCGATCTTACAGAAATAAATAAAAAGGTACGCCTAAGAAACGCATGGTGAATCTGCAGAATAACAACATGAGATAGAAGATCTTTAAAGATTATCTTCAAAGGTCAAGTTTTAAAGAGTTGACTTCTCCAGTGTAATGCTGGAAGCCAGGAAATAATAACCTGTCAATGTGCTAAAAGAATATATCTTGAAAGACATTTTCTCAAAAATGAAGGTGAAATAAACACATTTTCAAATAAAGAAATGAGGGAATCTGTCTTTAGCAAACTCTCATGAGAGAAACTTCAATAAATATACTTCAGGAAAAGAGAAAATTATGTCAGATGAAAAGTCTAAGATGCAGGAAAACTTAAAGGGCTAAACATGATAAATAATGCATGTAAAAAAAATAATAATAATGCATGTAAATCAGAAAGACCTTTGACTATAAAAAATAATAACATGAATAATGTTTTATGTGATTTTAATAAGATTATGAGAGATAAAACATAAATAATATTTATGTCATGAAGAGAGTAATTGTAGTTAAATATTCTAAAGTCATTGTATTGTCCTAGAGAGGAGTGAAGGCATTGTATAACAGAGTTTGATAGATTGAGGACAAATGTAGGCATTATCAGGGTAACCATAAAACAAATAGAAACTGAACAGATATCATCCAAGCCACTAGTGGAAAAAATAAAGAGGCAGAAACATTAATTTAAAAATACTACTAAAAAATATTAGAAGGTAAATGGCTTTATCAAGAAGGGGTAATGCAAGTTGACAGTCCCTTATAAATAACAAGAGGGCTGTATTACCCTTAGATAATTAAAAAACAATAATTTTACTATTATCATATACTGACAATACTAAATAATAATCCACAATAAAAAAATCCATCATCCCTAGAGCAGACTGCTGCCATACTTATCTGCTGCTGCTGCTGCTGCTGCTAAGTCGTTTCAGTCGTGTTCAACTCTGTGTGACCCCGTAGATGGCAGCCCACCAGGCTCCCCCATCCCTGGGATTCTCAAGGCAAGAACACTGGAGTGGGTTGCCATTTCCTTCACCAGTGCATGAAAGTGAAAGTGAAGTTGCTCAGCCGTGTCTGACTCTTAGGGACCCCATGGATTGTAGCCCACCAGGCTCCTCCATCCATGGGATTTTCCAGGCAAGAGTACTGGAGTGGGGTGCCATTGCCTTCTCCACTACTTATCTAGGCAGGAACTTATCTAGGCAGGGAACACAAGAGAAGGAAAACACCTACAGAAAATAAACCCTAAACAATTAAGAAAACGGTAATAGGTTCACACATGTCGATCATTACCTTAAATGTAAATGGATAAATGCACTGACTAAAAGACATAGACTGGCTGGTAGATGAAAACATGTGCATTCGTGCACTTTCACTTACCACATCACTCTGCTTGACCTCCCCCCTAAATTGTACATAATTACTTTATATTTTTAGGTTAATCATGTTCCCATTATGACTTACAACTGTGACTACCTTTTATTTTTTGCCTGGCTATTGACTGTGAAAACTGATAAACATTTTTTACTATTGTAATTAGGTAACTATTACTCACTTAACACCATTGTATCATGATTGGTCAACAGAAAAATAATAGAACTCTGTATCACCAAAACTAAGATCTAATAGAAAAGTCTGTAATCACATGGCAAAATCCAAATGCATATCAGAATTACCTTAAAATTTTTTGAAAAAGACAAATGCTCAATATTTATTTCTTTTTCTTCTCCAGAGCTCCAGGTGTGTTTTTAATGGGCAGTAATGTTTAAAAACAACTGGACTATATGATGATATTTTCAGTTCAGTTCAGTTCAGTCACTCAGTAGTGTCTGACTCTGCAACTCCATGGACTGCAGTACACCAGGCCTCCCTGTCCATCACCAACTCCCAGAGCTTGCTCAAACTCATGTCCATTGAGTCGGTGATGCCATCCAACCATCTCATCCTCCATCATCCCCTTCTCCTCCTGCCTTAAATCTCTCCCAGCATCAGGGTCTTTTCCAATGAGTCGTTTCTTCGCATCAAGTGGCCTAAGTATTGGAGTTTCAGCTTCAACATCAGTCCTTCCAATGAATATTCAGGACTGATTTTTCTTTAGGATTGACTAGTTGGATCTCCTTGCAGTCCAAAGGACTCTCAAGAATCTTCTCCAACACCACGATTCAAAAGCATCAATTCTTTGGTGCTCAGCTTTCTTTATAGTCGAGCTATGATGATCTTTTATCTATTTTGTGATTTTTCTATTTCATATTCTGAGCTTCCATTTCATTTAGTTTATGTTCTCCAGTTTCTCCATCTCTTCCTTTTTTTTTTTTTTTTGATATTCTTTCTCAAGTCTTTTTCAAGTGGAGTAGAAAAGCTTTTGTTACAGATATACAAATATATACAATATATATTTTAGAAAACTCATGAATTTTTGCCTAACTAAAAAAATTATGACACTTTGCTTCTACTTTTTTGACTTATTATGAAATAGAATGCTAGATTTCTAATTGAAACATAGATATGCAACAAGAAACAAAGATTTGCTGTATAACATAGGAAACTGCTGGGCTGGATGAAGCACAAGCTGGAATCAAGATTGCTGGGAGAAATATCAACAACCTCAGATATGCAGATGACACCACCCTGATGGCAGAAAGCAAAGAAGAACTAAAGAGCCTCTTGATGAAAGTGAAAGAGGAGAGTGAAAAAGTTGGCTTAAAACTCAACATTCAGAAAACTAAGATCATGGCATCCAGTCCCATCACTTCATGGCGAATAGATGGGGAAACAGTGTCAGACTTTATTTTCTTGGGCTCCAAAATCACTGCAGATGGTGACTGTAACCATGAAATTAAAAGATGCTTACTCCTTGGAAGAAAAGCTATGACCAACCTAGACAGCATATTAAAAAGCAGAGACATTACTTTGCCAATAAAGGTATGTCTAGTCAAAGCTATGGTTTTTCCAGTAGTCATGTATGGATGTGAGAGTTGGACTATAAAGAAAGCTTTCTGCGGAAGAATTGATGCTTTTGAACTGTGGTGTTGGAGAAGATTCTTAAGAGTCCTGTGGACTTCAAGGAGATCCAACCAGTCCATCCTAAAGGAGACAAATCCTGGGTGTTCATTGGAAGGACTGATGCTGAAACTTCAATACTTTGGCCATCTGATGTGAAGAACTGACTGACTTGAAAAGACCCTGATGCTGGGAGGGATTGAGGGCAGGAGGAGAAGGGGATGACAGAGGATGAGATGGTTGGATGGCACTGACTGGATGGACATGAGTTTAAGTGAACTCCTTGAGTTGGTGATGGACAGGGAGGCCTGGCATGCTGCAGTTCATGGGGTCGCAAAGAGTCGGACACGACTGAGCGACTGAACTAAACTGAACTGAACTGGTGATTAAAAAAATAGCTCAACAACTTTGGTGCAGAGGTACATATAAAAAGAAAAACTATTTGTATGTGAAGCATAAGGCTACATAGAATGTTCTCAACACATATCCTCCTAGTATATTCTCCCAAAAGTGTCTTGAAATCGTTGCTTTTCCATGTACGTCATAGCCATGAGAACAGTCACTTTTCACTTCCCTGGTGGCTCAAACGGTAAAGCGTCAGCTTACAATGAGGGAGACCTGGGTTCAATCCCTGGGTTGGGAAGATCCTCTGGAGAAGGAAATGGCAACCCACTCCAGTACCCTTGCCTGGAAAATCCCATGGACAGAGGAGCGTGGTACCTTACATTCCATGGGGTTGCAAAGAGTTGGACATGGCTGAGCGGCTTCACCTGACCTCAAGGAATGAGCATTAGCCAAGGACAAGCAGGCCCATCAGCACCCCAAATTTTGGACCTGTGTCAGAGTTCATTCTCTAAGACTCTAAATTGTAGCATATTGGCTGCCAGGTGTTGGTAAAAGTCATTTTCTGTCAGAGTGACGAGCCAAAGAAAAAAATTATGAGATATGAAGAGACGATAATTGGAGAAGATAGAGGTTTTTCAGAACCCTGAGGGCAAGATAGCATTCTCCCTGGGATCCATGAGTCATTTCCATATCCCTTTAATAAATTCTCTTTTGTGCTTAAGCTAGTTTGAGTTGACATTCTCTTATATAAAACTAAAAGAAATAATAAAAATGATAAAATATACCCATACCATAATACCCATGCATGCGTGCTAAATTGCTTCAGTCATATCCGACTGCTTGTGACCCCCATGGACTCTAGCCTGCCAGGGTGCTCTGACCAGGGATTCTCCAGACAAGAACACTGGAGTGGGCTGCCATGCCCTCCTCCAGGGGATCTTCGCAACCCAGGGATCATCTCCGCATCTCTTACATCCCCTACATTGGCAGACGGGGTTTTCATCCGTCTGGGAGGCCCATAACACTCATAATATAGCCATAACAAATTTCTTTTTAGTTTGTAAAAGTTTTCCCAAATCTTATTCCAGCCAGCCTTCTCTTTTGCCCCTAGGCTTTTAAAGTTGAAACTGTGATTAAATTCTGTAATATGACTTGATGCTTATTTAACTACCTATTACAAATTACCTTGCCTAGAAACTTCTAAGAAAAGGTGTTTTATGAAAAAAAAAATTGGAAAGTAAATATATAAAACAAATCTTGAGTGGAGATCTTTATATAGATTACCCCAAAACGTTATTAAATTCTTTCCTTCCCATTGAAAGATGGAATTTAACTTTGCTAACTATTCAAACTGAGTTGAACATACGATGTGCTTTGGGACAACAGAATATTACCCAAAGTGCTGTAAAAGACATGAAAAGAACTCACATATAAAGGTTTTATTTCTTGATTCTCTTGGTTCTCTGACCCTACCATGTAAAAGGGCCCAAGTGAAATGAAGAATGACAAGCCACGTGAAAGAGAATCAAGGAAGCCGGCTCAACATCGTACCAACTATCAGACTAAATCCACCAGCTGCCCGAGCCAGCTGACCTGCCTGCTGACCACAGACGTATGAAAAAGCCCAGAGACCTTTATATCTCTTCCTTGCCCCTGCCTGACTTCACAAGTTTGCATTCAGCAGTCTAGAGTTAGCTTCTGAGAAGCCTGCTGAAAATATCACGCAACTAAGTAAACGTTTCCATCCAGTGTGCTGGGCCGGTGTATATCCCTCCACTGGAGGATTACCGCCGCTGTGTATCCAGAGCTGCTCCCCGACTCTGCACCTCCACGAGGACGTGAGCGGATTCCAGGACTTTACCCGACTAACCCAGACATCAGATGTTCCCTCAAAGTAAAAAGCACACACTATAGCTCATAAATGTGGTAATGTAGCTCACAGTACTTTATGGATCTATAATTAATATACAATAAAATGCATAAATATGAAATGTAGACCACTGCTGCTAAGTCGCTTAAGTCGTGTCCGACTCTGTGCGACCCCATAGACGGCAGCCCACCAGGCTCCTGTCCCTGAGATTCCCCAGGCAAGAACACTGGAGTGGGTTGCCATTTCCTCCTCCAATGCATGAAAGTGGAAAGTGAAAGTGAAGTCGCTCAGTCCTGCCCGACTCTTAGCGACCCCATGGACTGCAGCCTACCAGGCTCCTCCATCCATGGGATTTTCCAGGCAAGAGTACTGGAGTGGGGTGCCATTGCCTTCTCCGATGTAGACCACTAAATTTTAATAAATATAGTAATTCCAGGTAAGCATCATCCAGATCAAGATTTAGCATATTTCCATCACCCCAGAAAGTTCCCTCCTGCTCCTTTCCAGTCAGCTTCCCCCCATACCCACAGTCCCACCCACCACCTAGAGGCAACTGCCATTTGAATTTGTATTAGTGGGGATGAGCTTAATCTCTTCTTTCACTTCATATAAATTAAATCATTAATTATGCATTATTTTGTCTCATTTCTTTCAACACAATGGCTTTAAGATACACTAGTGTTATTGTATACATCACTTGTCTGCTCCTTTGGACTGCTTCGAAATATTTCTCTCTATGAATAGGCCCCAGTTTTAACTATTCTCTCAAAACTGGACATTTGAGTTATTTCCAGTTTCGAGCTAACAATGAATGTTACCATACAAGTCTTTATGTGGACAGAAGCACTCACTTCTGTTGGGTGAGTTTCTAGGAGGAGAACTGAGGAGTCATAGAGTAAATATGCAGTTTAACCACATTAGAAACTGAGAAACACAACCAAGCACATGCTTCAAACTGCAATAATGAAAGAGAAGTAGGTTACATGCTAAAGAAACAGGATTCAGCAGCTGTGTGACACTTTGTAGGTCAGCTGTCACTAGACTCTTTGAAGAATAATGCCATTCATGTTTATCTGGATTATTGGCAAATAAACAGGGATGCTTTTCGTTCAGCTATGAAAACTGCCATTTCCACTGCCTAAAATGTTACTATTAAAAATCTTTACATCTCTCAGTGGGTTATAAAGGCCAGTAACCCAAAACTGTGGTATGTGTGAATGTATTAGTCAAAAAATGCAAAAGAAATGTTTTTAGAACTAACACACTCTAGTTTCACTAAGCTTTGGGAGTAAAATATAGATATAGAGAAAGAGATCTTTTATTCATTTCCCAGAAACTGAAGGGAGAGATGCAGATTCCAATGGCCCAGGACAATTGTGGATGTTGGGTTGTAATTGGTATAACAAGATATGTTGTGATAAAACAGAGTCAGTAAGACAAGGATAATGTAATACAATTTCTGAATTGAAAATAAAAGAAACTGGCAATTTTCTAAAGTGGTTATAACATTTATACACCCATCAGTAATATATGAGGACTTCCCTGGTGGCTCAGATGGTCTGCCTACAATGCGGGAGACCTGGGTTCAATCCCAGGGTTGGGAAGATCTCTTGGAGAAAGAAACGGCAACCCACTCCAGTACTCTTGCCTGGAAAATCCCATGGATGGAAGAGCCTGTTAGGCTACAGTCCATGGGGTTGCAAAGAGTCCAGACACGACTGAGCAACTTCACTTTCACTTTCAGGACTTCATACAAATTTTGGTGACTAGATAGTGTTACTAGTGGAGGTGATGGAATTCCAGTTGAGCTATTTCAAATCCTGAAAGATGATGCTGTGAAAGTGTTGCATTCAATATGCCAGCAAATTTGGAAAACTCAGCAGTGGCCACAGGACTGGAAAAGGTCAGTTTTCATTCCAATCCCAAGGAAAGGCAATGCCAAAGAATGCTCAAACTACCACACAATTGCACTCATCTCACATGCTAGTAAAGTAATGCTCAAAATTCTCCAAGCCAGGCTTCAGCAATATGTGAACTGTGAACTTCCAGATGTTCAAGCTGGTTTTAGAAAAGGCAGAGGAACCAGAGATCAAATTGCCAACATCTGCTGAATCATGGAAAAAGCAAGAGAGTTCCAGAAAAACATCTATTTCTGCTTTATTGACTATGCCAAAGCCTTTGACTGTGTGGATCACAATAAACTGTGGAAAATTCTGAAGGAGATGGAAATACCAGACCACCTGACCTGCCTCTTGAGAAATCTATATGCAGGTCAGGAAGCAACAGTTAGAACTGGGCATGGAACAACAGACTGGTTCCAAATAGGAAAAGGAGTACGTCAAGGCTGTATATTGTCACCCTGCTTATTTAACTTATATGCAGAGTACATCATGAGAAATGCTGGGCTGGAAGAAGCACAAGCTGGAATCAAGATTGCCAGGAGAAATATCAATAACCTCAGATATGCAGATGATACCACCCTTATGGCAGAAAGTGAAGAGGAACTAAAAAGCCTCTTGATGAGAGTGAAGGAGGAGAGTGAAAAACTTGGCTTAAAGCTCAACATTCAGAAAATGAAGATCATGGCATCTGGTCCCACCACTTTATGGGAAATAGATGGGGAAACAGTGGAAACAGTGTCAGATTTTATTTTTCTGGGCTCCAAAATCACTGCAGATGGTGATTGCAGCCATGAAATTAAAAGATGCTTACTCCTTGGAAGGAAAGTTATGACCAACCTAGATAGTATATTCAAAAGCAGAGGCATTACTTTGCCAACAAAGTTCTGTCCAGTCAAGGCTATGGTTTTTCCTGTGGTCATGTATAGATGTGAGAGTTGGACTGTGAAGAAGGCTGAGTGCCAAAGAATTGATGCTTTTGAACTGTGGTGTTGGAGAAGACTTTTGAGAGTCCCTTGGACTGCAAGGAGATCCAACCAGTCCACTCTGAAGGAGATCAGCCCTGGGATTTCTTTGGAAGGAATGATACTAAAGTGGAAACTCCAGTACTGTGGCCACCTCATGTTAAAAGTTGACTCATTGGCAAAGACTCTGATGCTGGGAGGGATTGGGGGCAGGAGGAGAAGGGGACGACAGAGGATGAAATGGCTGGATGGCATCACTGACTCGATGGACATGAGTCTGAGTGAACTCTGGGAGTTGGTGATGGACAGGGAGGCCTGGTGTGCTGCGATTCATGGGGTCGCAAAGAGTCAGACACGACTGAGAGACTGAACTGAACTGAACTGAGATAGTGTTAACTCATTGTGGTCTCAATATGTGCTTGTAGAATAAGCTACTGATCCTCTACAATAAATACTGAGGAAATCTTAGAGAAAATGATTTTAAAGTAGTTATTTTGATGTATTACAATAACACGGAGAAGGCAATGGCACCCCTTTCCAGTACTCTTATCTGGAAAATCCCATGGATGGAGGAGCCTGGTAGGCTGCAGTCCATGGGGTCGCTAAGAGTCGGACACAACTGAGTGACTTCACTTTCACTTTTCACTTTCATGCATTGGAGAAGGAAATGGCAACCCACTCCAGTGTTCTTGCCTGGAGAATCCCAGGGATGGGGGAGCCTGGTGGGCTGCTGTCTATGGGGTCGCACGGAGTCGGACACGACTGAAGTGACTCAGCAGCAGCAGAATTACAATAACAGGGTTTAACAAAGTTATCCATTAACCAACTATATATCTAAATCTATATATATATACCAATGAACCAGGATAACCTATTTTTAGTGTTCTGATATAATGTGCTCAATATTGTGCTCATTATTATTTTTAATCTATTACTTATAATTACCATTAAAACTTCTATTATCAAGCATTTTCAATGTTACAGATTACTGTCACAAACATCATTTAATTAAACATAAAAATAATTATGGATGGAAATATTATAAAGAAGGCATGCTTATCTTGTTTACACAGAAGAGAAAATTACAGTTCATGAAAGTTGTGAGCTGCCAAAGTCAGTAAGTGCTGGAACTGGCTCTTCAATCCACACTCCCTAGTTTCAAACACTCTTATGTTTCCTGCTAGGTCAAGTTGCCCATTTCTAATGATTCATGATGACATTTCAACTTTATGCAAAAAAATAAATGCACTAAATATCAAAATGTTAAGAGAAAATGAGTTCATTGGTATAGATTTCCACTAGAATGCAAACAAGTTTCTTTTGGGGACACATCCTAGGAACAAATGAATAGACTAGTTGACATTCATAAACCCTTTAGTTACAACTATTCTGTGGAATCAGAAATGGCCATAACAGAAACTTTACATAAACTTACATCTGGAATTACATAACTGATAATACCCTACAGAAATAAAGTGAGGTGTAAAATTTGGAAAGCATCTTTTGAATTAAATGCAATAATTTAACTCAATATAGATTCGCACAAGATTCATTTAATAATGTATTATATAACTTCACTAGTAGCAAACAAAATTCTCTACATTTGTCTGCCTGTGTACAGATAGCTTGTAACCACTCATTCAAGTACTAATTGATTTAAAATTACACAGTTTTAAATGTAAGCTATTTTGACTATTCAAATTAAAATATTCTTCAGGTTAAAATGGATTTGCAAATCTTAGGTATAATTAAGTAACTAATTAAGCAGGGTTTTTTAACCCCTTCCACTTAATCCATATATTTATTTAGCAGGGCATATTGGATGATTGCATATTATAAGGCAGTGCCAGGACTCAAAATGAATGAATTATATTCCCTGCATCTAAATATTTATACTCTCCATCTGCATGCCTGTATCTCCACTAAGCTGCAAGTTTTTGAACAACAGGGGTCTCAATTTCAGCATCACCAGTGCTCAGTAAATAAGCCCTTGAAAGCATCATAGCTTTGGCATTAGAGCCCCAGCTATACTGTTTATTATTTTGACTTTTGACAAATTGCTTGATTCTTGTAAGCTTCATTTTTCATCTGATTATTGGGGCCAATAATAAAAACTTAATCTGATAAGGTATTACAAGCCTTAAGTGAAATAACACATGAAATGCCACTGGCCTTCAATGACTGAATAAATGAATCCCCAAATCAGCAAATGGATGAATAGGAGTATAACCTGTGGTGAAATTTAAAAAATGACATGAGCTACAAAAGCAACATTTGAAAACTCCTTAACCTCCTAACTCAACTGTAAATGTAAGAGAGCCAATGTGAGATTTGGACTGGTACTATCTGAGAGGTTTGATTAAAATTTTTAGAAATATTAATTGGACAAAATTGTATAAAATAGATGATGCCATCCTACAAAAAGATAGGCTAGTTCTTTTAAAAACTGTCAAAGTCATGAAAGTCAGGAAAAGACAGAGGACTCATTCCAGATTTAAGGAGACTGAGGAGTTATAGCAATTAATTGCAACACATGATCCTGAACGGACTCTGGACCAGGAAGAAAAGGAGAAATGGTTGAGACAGTTTTGCAAAATTTAAACAGACTGTGGATTGGACAACAGTGCTCTACCAATGTCATATTGATATGGAGTCCCTGATTTGGAGGTTTGAACTGTGGTCATGTAGGAGAGAATCTTTTGGAGAAACACACATTGAATACTTAAGAGTGATGAGGTATCATGTTTGCAGCTTGCACTCAAATGATTCAAGAAAATACTATGGTAATTAGTATGTATACAGAGAAACAGTGAGACAGAGAAGGAACAAATATAGTAAAATGTATTCCAGTTGGGGGAATCTTAATGAAGCAGATACTGATTTATGTGCCATGTCCTTGTAACTTTCCTCTAAATTTTAAATTATTTCAGAAGAAGTTTATTTTTAAATTTCTAATGAGTGCATCACGAGAGCCAACATGAGAGATATTTATAGATCAATGTTAGAACTCATACTTAATGAAACCAGTGATTTCTTTGAAATTACAGAAGAATATGAGCAACACTGCTCCAACAACTGCTCTGTGGGACTCCTCATTACATTTCAGGGCTGGGCGTCTCCAGCCTTCACATACGCAAGCTAACCAGCTGGCCTCAGAACATTATGCATGGCTTCTGCTAGCCAACCAGACATTATAACAGCAGTAAAGCATCTCCAAGTGCTTAGAGACAATGTTGAAAATGGGAATGGATAAGAGAAGAAACTGTAAAGGAAGAATCAAAGCAACAGGTACATAATTCATATCACTAGGGCAAGGGAGGAAATTAAAGGAATGATAATGCCTTTAACTAAACAAGAAATCAGAAGAAGCTACTAGTTTGATGGTAAGGAAGATAAATTTTCTTTTTAAGTGGGTTGATCATAAAGTGCACAAGACATTTCAAATTAAACATCCGGCAGACTGTAAGAACCAGGAGACTAAAACTCAAACATGAAATCGATTCTGGCTTCTAAATAAAGAACTGATCGTCTTCCTCAAAAATTTTTCAAATTGCTATATATTATATTCATCCTTTAAACCTAAGAAATCAATAAAGTTTTCACTATTGGTAAATTTTGAAAACTAGTACCATCCTCATGTTGGGTCAAGGATATATCTGCTTTTATTATTGAGATAACCAGCAGTATTAGTCATAAACCAACTCCAACTTTCACTAGTGCTGGATATATTATTAGGACTAAGAACATCCTAACATAACTCAAAAATTTCTAAAACATTAGGTTTAGATCACCGATAAATTTAGAATATAGAAAACCAAAAAATCCAGTGGAAAGCAGCTTAGTTAGGGAGCTAATTGTATATAGACAATCTTCTTTACGAAATGCACTATTAATCTTCTTACATAACAGTAGATCATGATGTTCAATTAACTGAAGTGCTTTCAGTTAGCTCACTTGATGATAATAAATAAATAAATATGCAATGATAGTCCATAATTGGACTCAAATACTGAAACAGGCTAATCAACTTTGTAAAAGACTAAGGGAACTTCACACAGTTACCCTATCCATATTCTACATAACAAATCCATCATGACCTGATTACTGTTTATAAAATACTAACATAAGGATTTTTTCAAAACATTTATTCTATTAGTCACAGTCTAAACCAATATAGAATTCATTAGTCACAGATGCCACTAGTTATTAACAATTTCCTGAAGGCATTTTTACCCTTAATATCTGCTACATTTGCTGCTCATGCATTTTAATTATAAATTAAAAGCAATGCAAATATTATAATCAGAGAGAGTATTTCTACTCACTGAAATACTATATTTAAAATCACTTAAGTTTCAAAAATTCTTCATATCAGCTGATTTACATCTAGTCCCATTACACCTGCAGGTGATTAAAAAAAAATACCTACTCTAAATTTATCATCACATAAAATCATACTATCAAATATTTCTTAATAGTGTTATACATATTTTATGATGGAAAATTTTCTCCAAGTTGCTATAAATCTACTTTGTAAGATCATCAAATAGTCAGTGTCATCAACTCAAGAAAAACATATTTGGGGATTTTATTTGACTATTTGGTTTTTTATTTTAATGATTTTGCTAACTATAAAATGAAGAGAATACAAAATCAATGTCTTTGGTCCTCTTTGGAAATAATATGGACTATGACTAATATTTAATGTAAAGAAAATTATGTATATATTCATATTTATTGTTAATATTCACCACTAGTTTAATAAAGATTTGTTACATGTCTCCTATGGGCAATGTGCTGGCCACAGTAACTGCCACTTACCTGTAATATCTTAGTTAACTGCATGCTGTCTCTGTCTGGAATGTCCTATTTTTCCACATCTACTCATTGAATTCCTCCTCATTTAAACCCACCGTGAGCATTAACTCCTCTGCAAAGATTTACTCTCCATTTTACGGCCCACTCTGGAGGCTCAGAAGGCAGAGAATCTGCTGACAATGCAGAAGACCCACGTTCGGAATATCCCCTGGAGAAAGGCATGGCAATCCACCTCATCTCTTGCCTGGAGAATCCCATGGACAGAGGAGCCTGGTGGGCTACAGTCCATGGGGTCAGAAAGAGTCAGACACGACTGAGCGACCAACATTTTCACCTTCACTCACACCTAGGCAGACTCAGTCACCTGCTGTTCTGTGCTGCTATTAATATAACATTACTCACATCTGTCCATTAGAGAAGGTGACTTGTGATTGTTTATCCATCTCTGAAGGCTCTGAGTGTGTCACAGGGTACACGTGGGTTATCTCTATATCCCTGACAACAGCTAGCAGCAAGAATGCAAATATTTATTGCTCAGTAAAATTATACACTTTAGTAAACAGAGTGTTTTAAATCTTATTGCTCTCGGAAATACAATTTGTTTTACTCAATTAATTAACAAGTATTTCTTGAGCACTTTCATTTTTACTAGATACCATATGACTGTTTCACATCTTTTTAAAATTTTTAAATTTTTAATTGGAGGATAATTGCTTTACTATATTGTGTTGGCTTTTGCTGTACAACAATGGATATTAGTCGCTCAGTCACGTCTGACTCTTTGTGACCACATGGGCTGTGGCCCGCCAGGCTCCTCCGTCCATGGAATTCTCCAGGCAAGAATACTGGAGTGGGTAGCCATTCCCTTCTCCAGGGGATCTTCCCAACCCAGGGATCAAACCCGGATCTCCTGCACTGCAGGCAGGTTCTTTACCATCTGAGCTACGAGGGAATCAGCCATAAGTATACACATATCCCCTCCCTGTGGAGTCTCCCTCCCACACTCTCACCCACCCCTCTAGGGCATCACAGAGCACCAGGCAGGGCTTCCTGTTTTATACAGCAACTTCCCAATAACTATCAATTTTACACGTGGTAATGTATGTATTTCAGCGCTATTCTTGATGTGTCCCACCCTGTTCTTCCCCCACTGTGTCTACAAGTCATTCTCTACATCTGTGTCTCTATTCCTGCTGCAAATACGTTCATCAGTGCCATTTTCTAGATTCCATATATATGTGTTAATGTATGATATTTGTTTTCCTCTTTCTGAGTTACTTCACTCTATACAACAGGTTCTAGGTTCTTCTGCCTCAGTTCAACTGATTCAAATTCATAACTACAATGAGGTATCACCTCACACTGGTCAGAATGGCCATCATCAAAAATTCTACGAAAAATAAATGATGGAGAGGACATGGAGAAAAGAGAACCCTCTTGCACTGTTGGTGGGAATGTAAATTAATACAGCTACTATGGAGAACAGTGTGGAGATTCCTTAAGAAACTAGAAATAAAGCTACCATGGACCACAGCCTTGTCTAACTCAATGAAACTATGAGCCATGCCATGTAGGGCTATCCAAGATGAACGGATCACAGTGGAGAGTTCTGACAAAATGTGGTCCACTGGAGAAGGGAATGGCAAAGCACTTCAGTATTCCTGCCTTGAGAACCCCATGAACAGTATGAAAAGGCAAAAAGATAGGACACTGAAAGAGGAACTCCCCAGGTCAGTAGGTGCCCAATATGCTACTGGAGATCAGTGGAGAAAGAATGAAGAGATGGAGCCAAAGCAAAAACAACACCCAGTTGTAGACGTGACTGAATGTGGAAGTAAAGTCCGATGCTGTAAAGAGCAATATTGCATAGGAACCTGGAACGTTAGGTCCATGAATCAAGGCAAATTGGAAGTGATCAAACAGGAGATGGCAAGAATGAACATCAACATTTTAGGACTCAGCGACCTAAACTGGACTGGAATGAAGGAATTTAACTCAGATGACCACTGTATCTACTACTGTGGGCAAGAATCCCTTAGAAGAAAGGGAGTAGCCTTCATAGTCAACAAAAGAGTCCAAAATGCAGTACTTGGATGCAATCTCAAAAACAACAGAAAGATCTCTGTCCATTTCCAAGGCAAACCATTCAACATTACAATAATCCAAGTCTATGCCCCGACCAGTAATGCTGAAGATAGTGAAGTTGAATGGTTCTATGAAGACCTACAAGACCTTCAAGAACTAACAGCCAAAAAAGATGTCCTTTTCATTATAGGGGACAGGAATGCAAATGTAGGAAGTCAAGAGCAACCTGGAGTAACAGACAAATTTGGCCTTGGAGTACAAAATCAAGCAGGACAAAGGCTAATAAAGTTTTGCCAAGAGAAAGCAATGGTCATAGCAAGCACCCTCTTCCATCAGCACAAGAGAAGATTCTACACATGGACATCACCAGATGGTCAATACAGAAATCAGATTGATTATATTCTTTGTAGCCAAAATGGAGGAGCTCTATACAGTCAGCAAAAACAAGACCAGTAGCTGACTATGTCTTAGATAATGAACTTCTTATCGCAAAATTCAGGCTTAAATTGAAGAAAGTAGGGAAAACCACTAGATCATTAAGGTATGACCTAAATCAAATCGCTTACAATTATACAGTGGAAGTGAGAAATAGATTCAATGGATTAGATCTGATAGACAGAGTGCCTGAAGAACTGTGGATGGAGGTTCATGACATTGTACAGGAGACAGTGATCAAGATCATCCCCAAGGAAAAGAAATGCAAAAAGGCAAAATGGCTGTCTGAGGAGTCCTTACAAATAGCTGAGAAAAAAAGAAAAGCTAAAGGCAGAGGAGAAAAGGAAAGATATGCCCATTTGAATGCAGAGTTCAAAGAATAGCAAGGAGAGATAAGAAAGCCTGCCTCAGTAATCAGTGCAAAGAAATAGAGGAAAACAATAGAATGGGAAAGTCTAGAGATATATTCAAGAAAATTAGAGATAACAAGGGAACATTCATGCAAAGATGGGCACAGTAAAGGACAGAAATGGTATGGACCAAACAGAAGCAGAAGATATTAAGAAGAGGTGGCAAGAATACACAGAAGAACTGTACAAAAAGAGATCTTCATGACCCAGATAACCATGATGGTGTGATCAGTCACCTAGAGGCAGACATCCTGGAATCCCTACATACAAAGCTAGTGGAAGTGATGGAATTCCAGTTGAGCTATTTCAAATCCTTAAAGATGATGCTGTGAAACTGCTACACTCAATATGCCAGCAAATTTGGAAAACTCAGGAGTGGCCACAGGACTGGAAAAGGCCAGTTTTCATTCCAATCCCAAAGACAAGCAATGCCTAAGAATGTTCAAACTACCACACAGTTGTACTCATATCACATGCTAGCAAAGAAATGCTCAAAATTCTCCAAGTCAGGCTTGAGCAGTACATGAATCCTGAACTTCCAGATGTTCAAGCTGGATTTAGAAAAGGCAGAGGAACCAGAGATCAAATTGTTAACATCCACTGGATCATCGAAAAACCAAGAGAGTTCCAGAAAACATCTATTTCTGCTTTATTGACTATGCCAAAGCCTTTGACTGTGTGAATCACAACAAACTGTGGATAATTCTTAAAGAGACTGGAATACCAGACCACCTTACCTGCCTCCTGAAAAATCTGTATGCAGGTCAGGAAGCAACAGTTAGAACTGGATATGGAACAACAGACTGGTTCCAAAGCAGGAAAGGAGTACTTCAAGGCTGTATATTGTCACCCTGCTTATATAACTTATATGCAGAGTACATCATGGGAAATGCCAGGCTGGATGAAGCACAAGCTGGAATGAAGGTTGCTGGGAGAAATAACAATAACCTCAGATACGCAGATGACATCACCCTTATGACAGAAAATGAAGAGAAGTGCCTTTTAATAAAGCTGAAAGAGGAGAGTGAAAAATATGGCTTAAAATTCAACATTCAGAAAACTAAGATCATGGGCTCCGGTCCCATCACTTCATGGGAAATAGATGGGGAAACAGTGGAAACAGTGACAGACTTTATTTTAAGGGGGCTCCAAAATCACTGTAGCCATGAAATTAAAAGACATTTACTCCTTGGAAGAAAAGCTATGACCAACCTAGATAGCATATTCAAAAGCAGAGACATTACTTAGCCAAAAAAGGTCCATCTAGTCAAGGCAATGGTTTTTTCAGTAGTCATATATGTATGTGAGAGTTGAACTATAAAGAAAGCTGAGTGTCAAAGAATTGATGCTTTTGAACTGTGATGTTGGACAAGACTGTTAAGAGTCCCTTAGACTGTAAGGAGATTCAGCCAGTCAATTCTAAAGGAAATCAGTCCTGAATATTCATTGGAAGGACTGATGCTGAAGCTGAAATTCCAATACTTTGGGCTCCTAATGTGAAGAACTGACTCATTGGGCAAAAATCCCTGATGCTGGGAAAGATTGAAGGTGGGAGAAGAGGGTGACAGATGATGAGATGATTGCATTGCATCACTGACTTGATGGACATGAGTTTAAGTAAGCTCAGGGAGTTGTGATGGACAGGGAAGCCTGGCATGCTGCAGTCCATGGAATCACAAAGAGTCAGACACAACTGAGTGACTCAACTGAACTGATGACCCAGCAATCCCACTCCTGGGCATATACCCTGAGAAAACCATAATGCAAAAAGACACATTTTCATTACAGTACCATTTACAATAGCCATGATGAGGAAGCAACCTAAATGTCCATCAACAGATGAATGGATAAAGAAGTGTGGTACATGTATGCAATGGAATATTACTCAACCACAAAAAAAAGAATGATTTGATTCAGATACTTTTTATAGTCATCCTATTCATTACCTTTAGAAATCTTCCCCAAATCCTTAAGAGCTTGTTGTTTTATCTTCTATTTTGCAGATGAGTGCCAAAATCAGTTTCTCAGGTGTCTTGAGTATCCAGTACTTTTTTCCTGAATTTTTATAATTGAAAAAAATGCATAATTTATCTGCTTTCCTTCTTACTAAATATAATGTATTTAGTACAGCGAATTTGGAAAACTCAGCTGTGGCCACAGGACTGGAAAAGGTCAATTTTCATTCCAATCCCAAAGAAAGGCAATGCCAAAGAATGCTCAAACTACTGCACAATTGCACTCATCTCACACACTAGTAAAGTAATGCTCAAAACTCTCCAAGCCAGGCTTCAGCGATATGTGAACTGTAAACTTCCAGATGTTCAAGCTGGTTTTAGAAAAGGCAGAGGAACCAGAGATCAAATTGCCAACATCCGCTGGATCATGGAAAAAGCAAGAGAGTTCCAGAAAAACATCTATTTCTGCTTTATTGACTATGCCAAAGCCTTTGACTGTGTGGATCACAATAAACTGTGGAAAATTCTAAAGGAGATGGGAATACCAGACCACAAAATCTGCCCCTTGAGAAACCTATATGCAGGTCAGGAAACAACAGTTAGAACTGGACATGGAACAACAGACTGGTTCCAAATAGGAAAAGGAGTATGTTAAGGCTGTATATTGTCACCCTGCTTATATAACTTATATGCAGAGTACATCATGAGAAATGCTGGGCTGGAAGAAGCACAAGCTGGAATCAAGATTGCCAGGAGAAATATCAATAACCTGAGATATGCAGATGATACCACCCTTATGGCAGAAAGTGAAGAAGAACTAAAGAGCCTCTTGATGAAAGTGAAAGAGGAGAGTGAAAAAGTTGGCTTAAAGCTCAACATTCAGAAAACTAAGATCATGGCATCTGGTCCCAACAGTTCATGGCAAATAGATGGGGAAAGAGTGGAAACAGTGACTGACTTTATTTTTCTGGGTTCCAAAATCACTGCAGATGGTGATTGCAGCAATGAAATTAAAAGGTACTTGCTCCTTGGAAGGAAAGTTTTGACCAACCTAGACAGCATATTAAAAAGCAGAGAAATTATTTTGTCAACATAAGTCCATCTAGTCAAGGCTATGGTTTTTCCAGTAGTCATATATGGATGTGAGAGTTGGACTCTGAAGAAAGCTGAGCACTGAAGAATTGATGCTTTTTTGGAGAAGACTCTTGAGAGTCTCTTGGACTGCAAGGAGATCCAACCAGTTCATCCTAAAGGAGATCAGGCTTGGGTGTTCACTGGAACGACTGCTGTTGAAGCTGAAACTCCAATACTTTGGCCACCTGATGCAAAGAGCTGACTCATTTGAAAAGACCCTGATGCTGGGAAAGATTGAGAGCAGGAGGAGAAGGGGACGACAGAGGATGAGATGGTTGCATGGCATCACTGACTCAATGGACATGGGTTTGGGTAGACTCCGGCAGTTGATGATGGACAGGGAGGCCTGGTGTGCTGTGTGGTTCATGGGGTTGCAAAGAGTAAGACATGACTGAGCAACTTAACTGAACTGAACTGAACAGTAAATTTTTCAGGACTTGGTCACACTTCAGTCTTGTTATCAGTTAATGATCATCTCCTAAAATGAAAACTGCTCCCAAAACCTAGAAAGGGAAATTCGTGGTTGTTTCCGTTCAAGCTGTTGCTTTAGGCTATCTATTATAAACCAGCTGTTTCCTTTATAACTTAGTGGCTACTATTCTTTTATTGAAATAATATTCAGATTATTTTTATTTAATTCAGAGTGATCTCATAAAATTATCTAAATATTACTATCTTTGGTAGACATAGGGGAAAATATAATCTTAGTTTGTCTTCAATTTGTTTTTCAGCCACTAAGTCATGTCTGACTCTTTGTGACCCCATGGGCTACAGCACACCTGGCTTCCCTGTCCTTCACCGTCTCCCAGAGTTTGCTCAAACTCAGGCCCATTGAGTCAGTGATGCCATTCAACGATCTCATCCTCTGTTGCCTCCTTCGTCTCCTGCCCTCAATATTTCCCAGCATCAGGGTCTTCCCCAAAGAGTCAGCTCTTCACATCAGGTGGGCAAAGTACTGGAGCTTCAGCTTCAGCATCAGCCCTGTCAGTGAATACTCAGGGTTGATTTCCTTTAGGATTGACTAGTTTGATCTCCTTGCAGTCCAAAGGACTCTCAAGCATCTTCTCCAGCACAATTCCAAAGCATCAATTCTTTGACACTCTGCCTTCTTTATGGTTCATTTCTCACCTCTATACATGGTTACTGGGAAAATCACAGCTTTGACAATACAAACCTTTGTCACAAAGTGATGTCTTTGCTTTTTAATATGTTGTCTAGGTCTGTTATAGCTTTTCTTCCAAAGAGCAAGCATCTTTTCATTTCATGACTGCAGTCACCATCCGCAGTGATTTTGGAGACCAAGGAAATAAAATTTGTCACCATTTCCAATTTTTCCCTCCTATTTGCTGTGAAGTGATGGGACCATATGCCGTGGTTCATAGCTTCATTGAGTTATGCAAGCCCCCTTTTCCATGACAAGGTTGTGGTCTGTGAAGGGGTTGTTTCCAATAGTCTGCCAAAAGGAAAGAAAGAAATTTCGTTCCAACCCATCACCCTCTCAGAAACAGAAGCTGTGGTTTTAAAACTATTAAGAATTCCTCTTAATCACTCTTCAATGGCAATGTCTGAAATCCTGTCAACAAAGATTTTCGCAAAGAATGTCTGAATTTCTATTAAGTGGAAACTTCATTGTGCATCCTCCAACATTGATTTGAATAATTTTGTAGGAATAAGATATAAATATGTTCAAACCTGGAACTAGATGTAAATTCCATTTGCTTGTATCTTTTATATAACTATAAAGCTAAAATCTACTTGTAAACTTAACAGAAAACTCAAAAATCAAAAAAGATAATGCAAGTAACATTGCTATGATTGATAATGCTCTACTGAAGCTAAACAGGAAGAATATGGTACTATTTGCCACTAATGATTCTTTTTATTTTAGTATGGCTCTGTTACCACCTCTGTGTACATATGTGTAATTACATATATTTGTATAGATATATACATATTCAGAATAACACATTAGAATTATATATAAAATATTATAAACCATGTTCATCAAATCTAAAACATGGTTCATTGTAAAATCCATCATTATTTTATGTATACTTCTCTTAACCTACACCATGCTCAGCCTAAAATCAAGTCTTGCATACAATGAGTAACTACTCGTAAAAGTTAATGAGACCATAATATATAAAGCTGAAGTTCTAGTACTTTGACCACCTGATGCGAAGAGCTGCCTCATTGGAAAAGACTCTGATGCTGGGAAAGATTGAAGGTAGGAGGAGAAGGGGCCAACAGAGGATGAGATGGTTGGATGGCATCTCTGACTCAATGGACAGGAGTTTGGGTAAACTCAAGGAAGTAGTGAAGAAGAGGGAAGCTGGGTGCGCTGCAGTTCACAGGGTTGAAAAGAGCTGGACACCACTTAGTGACTGAACATCTCTGTCCTCCAGAGACATTTTCTCTGCTTCTTATAAGCTGTTCCTGTCACAGACAACCTCTTTATAATTAATTCTGAGCTAAGAGATGGTCTAAACCATCATTTTCTCATTATTAATTCAACAAACACTCATGTAGTATTTAGAATATACTAGCATTGAGTCAGGCAAAAGGGATTTGAAGGTGACCAAAATGTTCAGCCTCAACCTGAACAAGCTTACTCTTTCACAGGAAAAAGAGATCTGGAAATGGTTGTAAAATGAAAATTGATAAAGTGAAAGTGTGCATGTGGCACAAGGTACAACTGGAACAACAAAGAAAGGATTATATGTACACTTATTGGGAGAAAAGCTGGGAGAAGAAAATACCCAGCGAGGTAGATAGATAAGAAGTGGAACAGGATTTTAGGCAGGAGAAGGACCTGTGAGCAAAGACATGTATAGAGAAAGACATGGATAGTAAGAGAAAGAAGTGTGATTCAAGTTACCACGAATAATTCAGTGAGGGCTAAGAGTGGGTTATACATGAAATGAAAGAGTTAGGGAAGGATCAATTTTAAAGGGCAAGAAAGGTCAGAATGGTAGCCTGGACATGATAGCAAAAGCAGGAAGAGTCATTGAGGGCTTTCATCTAGACATATTGATCAGATTCATATTGGAGCATGATTGTCTTTACTTGGGCTGGCAGTCACTACTGCAGCAATTAACCTTGCACAAAAAATTTGGAGGGCTCTTGGTGAAATTCCAATAGCCAATTCACCCAGAAAAGCAACCCTCTTCTTTCTCCTGTCTTCTTCTGTGGTACACAAAATCAGAGAATTTAGAGTTAGAAGGAAACTTAAATATCATTTTGCCCCATCATGTCATTTCCAGATTAAGGCAAGAGATTCAATTTAACTCACACATCTTTGTTGTTGTTGCTTAGTCACAAAGTTTTGCTGGCTCTTTTGCAACCCCATGGACCATAGCCCACAAGGTTCCTCTGTCCTTGGGATTTCCCAGGCAAGAATGCAAGAGTGGGTTGCCATTTCATTCTCCAGAGGATCTTCCTAACCCAGGGATCAAACTCACATCTTCTGCATTGGCAGGTGGATTCCTTACCACTGAGCCACCAGGGAAGCCAGCTAACACATCTACCCAGTGAAAAAGAATGAGCCAAAATTCACATTTCTAATTCTAAAATTCTTTCCAGTTTCCCATTTGCTGAACTTTCAGAACTCTGCCTGAAGAACTATGGACAGAGGTTCATGACATTGTACAGGAGACAGGGATCAAGACCATCCACAAGGAAAAGAAATGCAAAAAGGCAAAATGGTTGTCTGAGGAAGCCTTACAAATAGCTGTAAATAGAAGAAAAGCAAAAGGCAAGGGAGAAAAGGAAAGATACATCCATTTGAATACAGAGTTCCAAAGAATAGCAAGGAGATATAAGAAAACCTTCCTCAGTGATCAGTGCAAAGAATTGGAGGAAAACAACAGAATAGGAAAGACTTGAGATCTCTTCAAAAAAATTAGAGATACCAAGGGAACTTTTCATGCAAAGATGGGCACAGTAAAGGACAGAAATGGTATGAACCTAACAGAAGCAGGAGATATTAAGAGGAGGTGGCAAAATACACAGAAGAACTATACAAAAAAGATCTTCAAGATCCAAATAATCACAATGGCATGATCACCAACCTAGAGCCAGACATCCTGGAACGCAAAGTCAGGTGGGCATTAGGAAGCATCACTAAGAACAAAGCTAGTGGAGGTGATGAAATTCAGTTGAGGTTTTCCAAATCCTGAAAGATGATGCTGTGAAAGTGCTGCACTCAATATGCCAGCAAATTTGGAAAACTCAGCAATGGCCACAGGACTGGAAAAGGTCAGTTTTCATTCCAATCCCAAAGAAAGGCAATGCCAAAGAATGCTCAAACTACCGCACAATTACACTCATCTCACATGCTAGCAAAGTAATGCTCAAAATTCTACAAGTCAGGCTTCAACAGTACATGAACCATGAACTTCCAGATGTTCAAGCTGAATTTAGAAAAGGCAGAGGAACCAGAGATCAAATTGCCAACATCCATTGGATTATCGGAAAAGCAAGAGAGTTCCAGAAAAACATCTACTTTTATTTTATTGACTATGCCAAAACCTTTGACTGTGTGGACCAAAACAAACTCTGGAAAATTCTGAAAGAGAAGAAAATACCAGACCACGTGACCAGCCTCTTGAGAAATTTGTATGCAGGTCAGGAAGCAACAGTTAGAACTGGACATGGAACAACAGACTGGAAAAGGCATATGCTAAGGCTGTATATTGTCACCCTGCTTATTTAATTTATATGCAGAGTACATTATGAGAAACGCTGGGCTGGATGAAGCACAAGCTGGAATCAAGATTGCCAGGAGAAATATCAATAACCTCAGATATGCAGATGACACCACCCTTATGGCAGAAAGTGAAGAACTAAAGAGCTTCTTGATGAAAGCGAAAGAGGAGAATGAAAAAGTTGGCTTAAAGCTCAATATTCAGAAAACTGAGATCATGGCATCTGGTCCCATCACTTCATGGCAAATAGATGAGGAAACAGTGAGAGACTTTATTTTGAGGGGCTCCAAAATCACTGCAGATGGTGACTATAGCCATAAAATTGAACTTTTGAACTGTGGTGTTGGAGAAGACTCTTAAGAGTTAGTTGGACTGCAAGGTGATCCAACCAGTCCATCTTAAAGGAAATCAGTCCTGAGTATTCATTGGAAGGACTGATGCTGAAGTTGAAACTCCAATACTTTGGCCACCTGATGTGAAGAGCTGATTCATTGGAAAAGACCCTGATGGTGGGAAAGATTGAGGGCAGGAGAAGGGGATGATGGAGGATCAATGGTTGGATGGCATCACTGACTCAACGGACATGAGTTTGAATAAACTCCAGGAGTTGGTGATGGACAGGGAGGCCTGGCATGCTGCAGTCCATGGGGTCGCCAAGAGTCGGACACGACTGAGAGACTGAACTGACTAATTGATTGAACTGATCTAAACAAAGTGAAAGTATCATCTGTAATTTTAATGCCTATGTGAACACCATGCTACTGACAAAGATCAAGATACTGGAAGTATTTTAAGTTATTGATAAAGATGCTTGAATCAATATCTGTATAATTTTCTTATGATCTGTGATAAATCCTAAGGTTTGAATTGTCAAATCAGACTCCACCAAATCACAGCAAACTGCATTAATGGTTCAGTGGATACAGGTCACTGTCAAACATTTATAAAACATCCTTTTTGGGAAAAGCTATAACCATCAGATGGTGACTGCAGCCATGAAATTAAAAGCCACTTACTCCTTGGAAGAAAAGTTATGACCAACCTAGATAGCATATTGAAAAGCAGAGACATTACTTTGCCAACAAAGGTCCAGCTAGTCAAGGCTATGGTTTTTCCAGTGGTCATGTATGGATGTGAGAGTTGGACTGTGAAGAAAGCTGAGTGCAGAAGAATTGATGCTTTTGAACTGTGGTGTTGGAGAAGACTCTTGAGAGTCCCTTGGACTGCAAGGAGATCCAACCAGTCCATTCTGAAGGAGATTAGCCCTGGGATTTCTTTGGAAGGAATGATGCTAAAGCTGAAACTCCAGTACTTTGGCCACCTCATGCGAAGAGTTGACTCATTGGAAAAGACTCTGGTGCTGGGAGGGATTGGGGGCAGGAGGAGAAGGGGACGCCAGAGGATGAGATGGCTGGATGGCATCACTGACTCGATGGACGTGAGTCTGAGTGAACTCCGGGAGTTGCTGATGTACAGGGAGGCCTGGCGTGCTGCGATTCATGGGGTCGCAAAGAGTCAGACACGGCTGATTGACTGAACTGAACTGAACTGACTGATAACCATCAGACCCAGCATTTAAAACTGTACAGTTTCCCTGCATTTTGACACATTTTTATTTCAGATGTACAAGGAGGTTTTGAGTGTTGTATGCAAAAGTATTTCTCACAAAAGGAAGGCAGTGGGAGGGACTTCCCTGCTGGTCTGGTGGTTAAGACTCTGCCTTGCAATGCAGGGAACATGGATTCCATCCCTGGTCTGGGAAGATCCCACATGCCGCTGAGCAACTCAGCCCATGAGGAGCAACTACTGAGCCCAGGCACCCGGGAGCCCGTGGGCCACAACCAGCGTGTGCATCACAACAAAAGATGTTGCATGATGCACCTAAAACCCAACTCAGCAAAGAAACAAATTAAAATATTTGGGACTTTCCTGGCAATCCAGTGGTTAGGACTCAGCATTTTCACTGCAGAGAGCATGGGTTCAATTCCTGGTCGGGATACTAAGATCCCACATGCTGCGTTTTTTTGTTTTAGTCACTCAGTCATGTCTGGCTCTTTAGTGACACCACGGACTGTAGCCCACCAGTCTCCTCTGTCCATGGGATTTTCCAGGCAAAAATACTGGAGTCCTTCTTCAGGGAATCTTCCAGGATCAGGGATCAAATATGTAGCCCCCTGCATTGGCAGACAGATTACCACTGAGACACTTGGGAAACCCCATGGTGTGGCCAATAAAAAAGAGAAAGCAAGGTGGTTTGAGGATATCTCCATTTTAAGCTTCCTTACAAAGTTACCCCATCTCCAGCCAGCCATGCCACATAAATCTGTAAATTACAGGCTTTTCTGCAATAAGCAACCTCAGTTCAGTTCAGTTCAGTTGCTCAATCGTGTCCAACTCTTTGCAACCCCATGCATCACAGCACGCCAGGCCTCCCTGTCCATCACCAACTCCCGGAGTTCACTCAGACTCACGTCCATCGAGTTGGTGATGCCATCCAGCCATCTCATCCTCTGTCGTCCCCTTCTCCTCCTGCCCCCAATCCCTCCCAGCATCAGGGTCTTTTCCAATGAGTCAACTCTTCGCATGAGGTGGCCAAAGTATTGGAGTTTCAGCTTCAGCATCAGTCCTTCCAATGAACACCCAGGACTGATCTCCTAAGCAACCTAGACAGACCAAAAACGTCCTACTAAATACATTTCCTATATATAGGCTCTTCCTGGTATCTTTCCACCAGTAAATACCATGGTCAGATTTACGAGGAGGTCTGATGAAGCTGTTTCTTCCTCTGAGGGCCCCAGGAAGGGAGAGAATCAGTCACAAATCTGCTGTTAACATTTCCTTGCATGTTTATATCCTAAGTTCAAAAATCTAACTGACCACAGGCATAGAGGATTAACTGAGAAGCTCCTAAAATGACCCCATACATATCTGAAAATTCATTCATAATTGTTTCTGAAGCAAAAATGTAATCAAAAAGAAAAGCTTGCCTTTTAAAACAATGAACATCCATTTTTTGAACAAAAATAAATATTGATAATTTTGTATTTTCAAGACATACAAATCAAATCATATAATCAATAAAGTTGGTTTTTATGTGTTTTTTTTTTGATGAAATGATTGAATCTAAAATGAAAACTTATAGTTTCTTTTTAAAAAATCAATAAAAGATTTATGATTTTGATAATATGAAAAACTACTTTTTGATAATGTGGGGGGAAAAAATGGGCCAAAGAACTAAATAGACATCTCTCCAAAGAAGACATACAGATGGGTAACTGTTGGAAGCCGGCCTGAGGCACTCCGCCCATCGCAAAGGTCATGAGGAAGGAGACTCGACATATGCAAAGGCGGGATGGAGCCTCAGGAGTCCCCCTGGAAATCCTTGAGCATCTACCTCCATAACCAGAGCCTGCCTACTTTACTACTTTGTGCTCTCACCTACACCTCTGACTTTACGGGGGGCTGTCCCCCACCACCTCTTTCGGAGAAGGAGTTAACTTAGAGCTCCAGTTAATAATAATTCCTGGGTATGACAGGAGTGTTCCAAACTTACAAACTCCTCTGAAGGTTCTCTAGCCTGCCTGACAAGCTTGTCCGGCCACATGTGATTGCTCACAGCCTCCCAACCGTGAGAGGCACGAGATGCTTTAAACCTTCTAAAAACAGGTTCCTTAGAAAAGTTAGAAAGCTATTAGTATAAGTATAATGGGCTGATTAGAAACTGTATTGGCGAAGGGTTTTTCATTTGTTGAGCCAATGTTTGCTGCCAAGTCTCCACATCTCCTGCCCTTACGCACATTAATGAATATATAGAAGAAATAAGTATTAACCTTTGATATAAATCACGTTAAACCTTAGGCTAAGTAAATTGTTCCTTAACTAAAACCAACTACACCCTCACCCTATAGGAATGTAACTTTATTTGGGTGGCTTCTGTTTTAAGAATAATCACCCCTGGAGAAATAAGTGTCCTGGTTGACTGACCACTGTCACAAGGAGAGGGTCATAAATTGTCAGCAGGCCCCCTGGCCAGAAGATGATGTAACACCCCTAAGACCTCTGTATACATTTGTATGAAGCACCTGACTTTGATAAAAGTCAGGACTGCTGACCCCGTGTGACTTTTGCATAACATCTCAGTGTATAAAAGTAGACCATGGAAAATAAAGAATTGGGATCAGTTTCTCAAAATACTGGTCTCCCCATGTCGCTCTCTCTCGCAAACTCTGGCTAAGTCTCCATCTGGAGCGCGGAGCCCACCATGCTTACTAATTATGCCTGGGCTTCTAAGATCCCACCGGGGAGGCCTCAGTGTCTCCTCTCCTTCGGGAGAATGGAAGGATGCCTGCGGCCTACGTAAGTGGTGCAAGCTTCTTGTCTTGAAGTTTTATTGGTTTCCCATGTAAACCAAGCTACTCAGCCTCTTTTCTCCACTGAATTTTCCTACGAGCTATCCTCATTCTGTTACTCTTTATATCGCTAATTAATATCTATTTGAAGCTATTGTAGCCTGATCCTCGCCGAAGCTGTCCCCGCTTCGAACTCCCTGGATCAGCCGGGGCTGGACCTCAGCAGCTAACAAACATATGAAAAGATGCTCAACATCACTCATTATCAGAGAAATGCAAATCAAAACCACTATGAGGTACCATTTCATGCCAGTCAGAATGGCTGCGATCCAAAAGTCTACAAGCAATAAATGCTGGAGAGGGTGTGGAGAAAAGGGAACCCTCTTACACTGCTGGTGGGAATGCAAACTAGTACAGCCACTATGAAGAACAGTGTGGAGATTCCTTAAAAAACTGGAAATAGAACTGCCTTATGATCTAGCAATCCCACTGCTGGGCACACACACCGAGGAAACCAGAATTGAAAGAGACACGTGTACCCCAATGTTCATCGCAGCACTGTTTATAATAGCCAGGACATGGAAGCAACCTAGATGTCCATCAGCAGACGAATGGATAAGAAAGCTGTGGTACATATACACAATGGAGTATAACTCAGCCATTAAAAATAATACATTTGAATCAGTTCTAATGAGGTAGATGAAACTGGAGCCTATTATAGAGAGTGAAGTAAGCCAGAAAGAAAAACACCAATACAGTATACTAACGCATATATATGGAATTTAGAAAGATGGTAACGATAACCCTGTATGCGAGAGAGCAAAAGAGACACAGATGTATAGAACAGTCTTTTGGACTCTGTGGGAGTGGGAGAGGGTGGGGTGATTTGGGAGAATGGCATTGAAACATGTATAATATCATGTGTGAAATGAATCGCCAGTCCAGGTTCGATGCAGGATACAGGATGCTTGGGGCTGGTGCACTGGGATGACCCAGAGGGATGGTATGGGGAGGGAGGTGGGTGGGAGGTTCAGGATGGGGAACACATGTACACCCATGGCAGATTCATGTTGATGTATGGCAAAACCAATACAATATTGTAAAGTAATTAGCTTCCAATTAAAATAAATAAATATAAATTTAAAAAAATAAAAAATCAATAAAAGACTTATGATTTTGATAATATGAAAAACTAAATTAAAATTCTTCCTTAAAAATCTTTCCTGCATATTTTTCCTCTTACAAATACACTTTTAAATGCTTAAGTATTTTTTTAGTTTTATTGAAGTATAATTGATTTAAAATGTGTTAATTTCTGCTATATATTAAAATGATTCAGTTATGCATATTTTTTCCATATTGTTTTCTTAAAATACATAACTGTTATCTCAAGGAAATCCCCAGGTTCCAGAAATCCAGAAGGAAGAAGTATTAGATGTGTTAACTCAGGCTGCCCTGGGTGTGGATAATGTGGAGGGTGGTCTTGGAGCTGAAAGGCTCTGGTTTTAATTGGCAAGTGCACAAGAGAAGTTCACTAAAAACTCTATTGAAAACAAAATCAAAGCACCCTTAAAAAAGTACATTCTTGCTGGACTGAAAAAAAATCTGTCCAACAGCACAGACCATCAAGGAAGTTTGTTTGGGCTCTGGGTAGGAAAATAAAGTTCTCCTTAATAATTTTTAATGTTGAATCTCCCTCACACTGATTTGGGATTCGAATTCACACACACAAAAAGGGTAGAATAAGCAGATTTTTTAGTAATGCAGAAATAACCACCAGACGTAACCATAACTAACAAGATTGTAAGTCGCGAGAAGAATCAAGCTTAAATGTGTCGCAATATACAACACAATGAAATGGTAAATATGTCAGGGAAAGGCTGTGTGGTCTAACTTTACTGTGGAAATCATTTTGCAATATATACGTGCATCAAAACATCATATTGTACACCTGAAACTTACAAAATGGTATATGTCAATCATACCTCAATAAAGCTAGGAGATTTTACTTTTTAAAATAAGGCATGTTAAGGAATAAGATTCCACCTATTAATATGCAAGTATTTTTGCTTCACAAACTACAGGCCCAGATTTTATTTTATAAAAGTAGCTCTTTTTGCATTTATGTAAAATATTTATTCTCCAGAAAACCAAGTAAAATGTAATTAACCCATCAGTATTTTAATGTTTCTGGTGTCCTTGGAACTTGATGTAGTAAGCAAGATCTCACTTCAAAAGGATTTTCCTGTTATGAAAAGAGCATTTTCTATTATTTAAATTACTTCAATTCTTTTTTTACAAGGGCAGAACAAAGTTTTGCAATTGAAATATTCATTTCATCTTTTTTTTCTACAAAAGTGTTTGATATTTTTTAAAAAGCTAAATGGTTAAAAGATAGTATTTTTTAAAAACTGCAATATTTCTTTCATAATTTGGTTAACAGCTAAATGTTAATCTGTCAAACTGTGAAAGAAATATTCAGATATTTTATATAGATGTTTAAACTGGATCACATACAATGAAAGAACACTATTTTTGATGACAAGGTGATACTCGAAGTGATGCAGCAAAGGTTCTGATAGAAATCATCTTTCCAGCTATTTAGGGAGACAGCAGAGATGCAGGAAAATATTAGTGAAAGAAATGGCATATTGTGGTGCCAAGTGTCATTAAGAAATGCAAAATCTAGATTCTGTGAGTGTAATATATTTAATTAGTTTTGAATTAAAGCAGAGATATAGGGGAAACCTAGAGCTGTCAGATCACACAAAGGGCTTCAGTTAAATTCTATTCAGCAGGGGTTGAGTTTCTACTCTATATGAAGGCTCTCTGGGGGCAAAATAAATGATGCATAGTGTCCTCCTTCAAGGAGTTTAGGTTTATTGATTCAATGATTAATCAGAGAAAAAAATTAATACTAGTGAAAGATATATTTTTAATAATTTAAGAAACTAATAATCCAACAGAATTATCTAGACTTATAAAACTAAGAATCACATATATAGTATTCATAATATTTCAGCAATTTGTAAGAAAATAGGAAACTTGAAAGAAATTTTGGAGCAGATTGCTTCCTAGCAATAAATTACATTTCCTCTAAAGTGATATTCGTCAAACATACTGTCTCTGTGTTATGGGCTCAGTAGTGTCCCCTCAAAAATTGGTGATAAAGTTCTAATCTCCCATACCTCAAAATGTGACCTTATTTGGAAATAAGAGTCTTTAAAGAGGTCAATTAAAATAAGGTCATTGAGGTGGGCCTTAATCTAATGTAACTGGTGTTCTTATGAGAAGACAGAATTTGGACACGAACACGAACAGAGGAAAGACACAGGGAGAAGATGATCATCTACAAGCCAAGGAGAGAGACTGATAACAGCTCCTTTACCACAGCCTTCAAAGGAAGCCCCTTGTTATCTTGATGTCAGACGTCTAGCCTCCAGAACTGCGAGAAAATACACTTATGTTGTTTAAGTCAGCCCAGCCTGTGGCGCTTTGTTATGGCAGCCCTAGCAAGCTAATAGTCTCTCTGCTTTATTCTAATGTAACCATCCTCGTGCATCGGAGATGGACGTTTAGGCTACTGGGAATGGGGAATACTGTCTCACTTTCCATTATATTTTCTAAAAAAATATCATTAATCTAATCAAATAATAAAATGCCAATTAAAGAAAATAATCACAGGAAGAAAAAAAGAGAAAAAGTAGTTACCTCACAGTTCAGAACTAGAAACGAGGACTTTGGGGGAGTTGCTTTATATCATAAGCACTTCGTTTTTGTTCAGTCGCTCAGTCGTGTCCGACTCTGCGACCCCATGGACTGTGGCACACCAGGCTTCTCTGTCCTTCAGCATCACCCAGAGCTTGCTCAAATTCATCTCCACTGTGTCGGTGATGCCATCCAACCGTCTCGTCCTCTGTCATCCCCTTCTCCTCCTGCCTTCTATGTTTCCCAGCATTAGGGTGTTTTCCAGTGAGTCAGCTCTTCACATCAGGCGGCCAAAGTATTGGAGCTTCAGCATCAGTCCTTCCAATAAATATTCAGGGTTTATTTCCTTTAGGATTGACTGGTTTGATCTCCTTGCTGTCCAAGGGACTCTCAAGAGTCTTTAATCATTTGCATGTATTATTTTAACCCTAAATTCAATAGATGGAGATAGGTAGGTGGGTAATTACAGAGAAAGAAAGAAAAATAAACCAATGGGCAATGTGCCCACATTTAAATAACCATTTAAACAATTTAAATCAACAATGAAGTTTTAATTCTCACTTCTAAATTATTCACAAGGGTATTTTGACTCTCTGAAGTGCATAAACAGAATTTAAATCACCCAAGCAGAAGTAATTTGCTGCTTTTAAGCCAAAGCCCTGACTAGCTAGAGAGTTGCCTCTAGGAATTAACTAGGACAAAATCCTGATTAAACAACTAATTGGCTTGTCTGCTAATGAAAAGAAAATCGAAGCACATTTCTCTACCTTGAGATACAGAGTCATAAAACAGAAGTTTTCAGAACCACCTCAGAGATGTTTAAATCACTGACAGTAAAATTCAACAAGGTGAAGCCTAGTGAAGGAAGCAATGAGAATGTCCAAGATCCTGATCCAAGCAGTGAGTCGCGGCAAGCCACAGGACAGGTATGTGCCCCATGTCCCTAAATCACTCCTGATTCGCTTCACTTCTTGGCTGGGAGAGGGATTTTCATAAACACTGGGATATGTGATTTCTCTGAAGTTTTACCTGCTACCGACTAAGTCATGGACTGTTCGTCTTTGGGGTTTATCCTCATCATTTTATATACTGCATATATTGGCTTTAAAATGGACTAATGCGTAGAAGACTCTATTACAATTTGGAAAAACCAAGTAAGACTTCGCTTTGTTGATTTTCACTTCTGCCATCATCCAAAATGAAACTGTTTCTCAAATATTAAGCATGGTATATGATCTATTTCCAACAGAGAAGGTCAAACATCCTGGTCTTAGTAAACTATATTTTAATGGTGGTTTCTCTAGACCAGAAGTTCTCAATGAGGAGTAGTTTGCACTGAGGACAACTATCAGTATTTGAAGATATTTTTTGTTGTCACAGTTGAAGGGTAGGAAGTTATTGGTATCTAAAGGGGAAAGGCCAGAGATGCTGCTATAAATCCTAGAATGTGCGGGAGAGCCCTTTACAACATAGAATTATCCAGGTTAACACTTTAATATTACCAAAGTGGAGAAACCATGCTCTGGAAAAAATATTTTCTTAAGTTCTAAGTCTGTTCACCTTTAAAATAAAGATAATACCTGCTTTGTAGCCTTGGTATACAAACTAGAGACAGTATAGAGAAAGCATATAGTAGGGCAATTCTTATTACCATTATTAACCATTTGTATCCTTATGACAGATTTAAGTCCAAATGATAATCATATGATCAACATTCACTTACAGCTCTCTAAAGAACAATTTTCATGAATTACTCACTAGATTTACCTAAAATCACAACATAAGATTTTTAAAGCAAGAATTATTTTCTCATCTAAGGGAACTGGATGAAAGATGTCAAGTACAAACAAGAAGGTACCTCAGGGACTGGCATAGCATGGTCTAATGATTCAGGTTTAAATGAGCCTAGAGTACATAAAATATCAAGATTACCTAATGTTAGCCCTGGAAAATTTGCCTTCCTTTTCTGATTAACACTGACCGTTTTTGCAGTGGAGAGAATTGGAGAGAATGTGCTTAGCATGGCTTTACGAGAGTGTCCTTGACTTCTTTCTAATTCTTGTGTCAAAATAAATAATCTCACACTTTACGAGTTATTTATATGTTTAAAAACTTATAGACGGTCACAAATGTTGAGCTGGGTACTTCCCTTCCGCTAGCCTTGTTGTGTTTCTCTCTGGGAAAGTCATCACAGCGATGCTTGCCAACTTGCCAACTATCATGATTATTTTCCCACAGAGCACATAAAAAATAGCTAATACATTATTCTCTCGGAGAACATAATAGCTAACAGGAATTACTATGTGCCAAACAAAGTGTTGTCCCTTTTCAAGCACTATTGTATTGAATACTCACAATACCCACGGGCCCTGTTATAATTTGCTATTTACACATCACTGACAAATTGCAGACTCTGAATTGGAACCCTGTTCTGGCTGATTTTAGTGCCTGAGAACTAAATAATTAGGTTATGTTTCTACAGAACAGGAGAAATAGTAGTTGAATCAACTTTTCGAAATGCTTAACCTACAGGGGGAAAAAAAGAGATGCTAGAGACAAGGCAAAGTAAACACAAATTCAGGAGCTGTCTTTCCTTCAGAAACATTAATACTGGAGAGCTAGTCAGAGTAGACCCCGGGAGAAACGCTCTTACACATTCTGTGCCATTCTGACGGCCACAATTTATGGATGCTCATCAGGAAGTCTGCTAGCATCACATATCTTAAAAGTCATATTAGGGAATTATTTGAGTCTACTTTTTCCAATAATATGTCAGTAAAAGGAAAATAGTTTTTTATCCAGTTTCAACAGTGCTAAATGTTAAAATTGACACAAAGTTAAACCCCTATTTTCCTCTACAGAATATAACCTTTTAAAATGACATTTAAACAACACATTTCTGAAATACAAATAGATTATTTCAGTCCTATAAGGAAATATCTAGGAATGAATAAATCAATTTGCATTGTATTTTAAGTGTCATTTAAACAGTTAATTCTCAAACCAAAATATCATAGGTAATTCAGATTTGTAAATAGTCATTAAATCAAAAATTGCAAATTCACATTTGTCCAAACTCTCTCTCATACTCCAGAGTAAGGCATTATTCACATAAATTTATATTTATGTACACACAAAACTATGATGAAAATGTTAATGAATAATATGACGTAAAAGTACTTGATTGAAGTCAGAAGGCTTTGTCACTATTTCATAATCTATCCAGAGATCCATTTTCTAGGCAGTTAATCAATTCCTTATTCAATAATATAAGAATGGTAATAGCTGCCTTGCCTAACACGTATGTTGTTACAAGGCTGAAATTAAATCATCTAATTCATTTGCTTTTCAGTTTAAAATGTGTCTGATATACAGTGTCTAAAAGTAATGTCAAGATTCATATCAAGGCTTATAAGACTCTCAAGACCCCTTCCTTCTTCATTGGCCTCATAGCCTCACATGTTTCCCTTTCTGAGCACTTCCGTGGTCTCCCTTCACCTATACACACCTTAGGCTTTTGCTAAACATGCATCCTCTGTCTGGAGTATTTTCCATGCTTTGTCCATCTGGAAAACAAAAATCTCATCTTGATTTGTAAATTCAAGAGTCACTTTCTCTCTAACAGTGTCCATCCTTTCCCTTCCACTCCAGTAGAACTGACCGCTCCACCTTTAGCCCCACCTCTAGGGTCCACAAATATTTTCTCATCATCTATAACATTTCTTGTCAGTTACATTTGTGTGTGTTTATTCCCCCTGCAAGACTGAGAGCAGCTTGGGAGCCAGTTTTTCTGTGCTTTAACCTTATCTCTTGATTCACTCTGTCCCCATAGGAAAATCTTCAGGTATACACTGGCCACATCCAGCGAGATATACTTACATTTCAAGGAAAGCTTAAGTGTTCAGATAAATGAGGAGGCAGAGGCAAATGAAATCGTGGAGGGAATAAAGAAGAGAGCTGTGAGTAAAGACACCAAAGTGCTTTCTTCTCTCCATCACTTTACCTTCTATCACCAAAGACTTAGCTCAGAACCAATGTTCAGGTTACGGGAAGTGAGAACCAGAATTGTGAGAAGCATGTGTCACGGAGAAGCAGCAACCACACCAGAAAAAACAGACTGTGGCCAACAAACTGTTGATGTTGAAGCTGATTATCCAATAGTAGAGTCAGGAATATCCATCTAAGTGCAAGAACTATCACTTTTAGTATATCATAAACAAATGATCAGTTTTGATGATAGGCTTGATAATGAAATGAAAAACTCATAATTACATTCAACTTCATTTTTATGTAAAATCACATATTCAGTTTAGTTCAGTCGCTCAGTCGTGTCCAACTCTTTGCGACCCCACTGACTGCAACACACCAGGCCTCCCTGTCCATCAGCTCCCGGAGTTTACTCAAACTCATGTTCATCGAGTCAGTGATGCCATCCAACCATCTCATCTTCTGTCATCTCCTTCTCCCACCTTCAATCTTTCCCACCATCAGGGTCTTTTCCAATGAGTCAGTTCTTTGCATCAGGTGCCAAAGTATTAGAGTTTCAGATTCAGCATCAGTCCTTCCAATGAATATTCAGGACTGATTTCCTTTAGGATGGACCGGTTGGATCTTCCTGCAATCCAAGGGACTCTCAAGAATCTTCTCCATCATCACAGTTCAAAATCACACGTACAGTCTCTATTTTTTTTTCTCAAAGGGAGAAAACAAAAATGAAAAGAAATGTCTCAAAACCAAGATGCCACCAGTCTCAGCTGAAGAGTCACAGACCAAAATCCAAGGTAAGACCCAAATTTGTAGGAAAAAAAGTAAAAAGTATATTTCTCTGAAATGTATTGTCTGATGAAGCACACTATTCCTTGACTAGATATTACCTAGGGTGATGCTTGAGACAATGTGAAAATATGAATATTTACAAAAATTATTTCTTCATTCAGTCATTTATTCAGTAGATGTCTTCTTTTTCACCTATCACATGCCAGGCACTGGCCTGTGAGTTAGAGAAACAGTGATAAATAATTTGGGTTAAGTTTATATTAATATAGCAAATACTTTTTCAGATAAATGTTATGAAAACAATAAAATAGATGTGGCTTGTGCGTGTGTAAAGGTTCTGTGTTCCTCTGCCAACTCTCTCCTCTAGAAATCTTGTCTCCTCCTAAGGCTGCCACATTCATTTCTACATTGATGATTCTAAATTCATATCAGACCAATTTCTTTTTTAAGACCCTGTTCAATATTTTCCAAGTAACCACTGGACAAATATACCTGAATGTTCTACTGCCATCTCAAAGAAAACATGACTAAAATTGAATTCCTTATCTTCTCCTTCAAATAAGCTCCCTCTCCTGATTTATTTCTATTCCTGGTTCTATCTTTTTTTTCTTTTTCAGTCTCCTGGGCTCAAAACTTAATTGATGTTTTATTCCTCTGTCTAGGCTGCCCTATAAAGAAAATTAGCCACCAAATCTTCTTTCATAAGGGCTCTCAAACCCACTTCATTCCTTTCCGATCCCAACACCAATACTATCCTTATTAGTAACTCATGCCTGCATGACTCCCAGGCCCTAAGTGATCTCTTCTGATTAGAGCTCTATTTTACCCAATCTTTCTCCTTTTTGTCCAGCTCTCAACAGTATTAGCAGATTACTTTTTCAAAATTAATCACTATTTTGATCTCCCATCTCTGCTAGTCTCTTCTAAAGAACCTTGAGTGCCTCAATATTGCCTGCACGACAAAATCTAAATTACTTCACCTGACTTCGCAGGATCTAATCAAATCTACTCCCAGTCCCTCTTTCCAGCCCTTCTCTCCTATTTCTCCTGAGTAGGAACACGACCACCAGGGAAACAGAAAAATGGTAGAGGAATCACTAGAACAGAATATGCTATTGTTAAACAATAACGTAATTATTGTCACAAAACTAGAGTAAATGTCTTAGCTTTTCATATATTGGACAAAGGTCTATCTAGGATAATTTTTAATGATTCTCTAGTTTTACTAGAATAAATCTTGGGGCTGAGGCACAATTGACTTTTCACTAGCCAAAATTCCTGTCTATAAAGAGGAAAAATAAGAAGAATATGAAAATTACAAACAAGATTGTAAATGAACAATCACAAGAAAGGTTGTAAGTAAACAAATTACTCCAAAGTAATATCAACACACTCAAAAGCTGAAGAAATGGTCCCACTGCCATTATATCTGACTGCTCTCACTTAAGAGAAAGACAAAGTGTCTATGTGAAGAAAATAAAAATGTAACAGAAAACTGTAGAATAATCTTGAATGACTGGAGGAAAATAATATGTTCCCAGTTTGAAAGATAACATTGTGGAAATAAAAATCTATTTTTATAGTTAAGTCATATTTCTATTTTTATTATCTCTCTAGTTTTATTGATTTTGTTTATCTATTTTGAAGTATAGTTCTAGATTTTTATTGTCCTTATTAGAATGAAGAGAATACTTACTTTTCTCTATAGAAATCAGCTATTTTGTCCACTATCATTCTTTTGCATTTTCATCTCCTCCAAGATAACAAAAAAAAAAAAACCAGTGTTTATCAAAGAGTCAGCGTTTACCATTTATTTACCTAAGAAGAAATAAAAAAAAAAGTGAATGTTCTGCAATGTTTTTCAACATAAATGTAGTTTAATATCACAAGGAATGATGCTAAAGCTGAAACTCCAGTACTTTGGCCACCTCAAGCGAAGAGTTGACTCGTTGGAAAAGACTCTGATGCTGGGAGGGATTGGGGGCAAGAGGAGAAGGGGACGACAGAGGATGAGATGGCTGGATGGCATCACTGACTCAATGGACGTGAGTCTGAGTGAACTCCGGGAGTTGGTGATGGACAGGGAAGCCTGGCGTGCTGCGATTCATGGGGTTGCAAAGAGTCGGACACGACTGAGCGACTGATCTGATCTGATCTGATCTGAACTCATTACTAAAGCTAGGCTCTTCAATTAGATTATTTGATTTAAAATATTTACTATGATGTGTCACTGAAAGGGAAATATTTAATAAGCATAAGACTCTATTTCTGATAAAAGTTCACATATATAAAATTTCCTCAGAAAGTAAGACTCCTATACCAAGATGATATAATTTAAAAAACAAAAAATGTGTTCTTGACATTTTTTTCCCTCCCATTTTTTGTTTTGCTGAAAGTTTTCACTTTCATCTCAGGTTCAGAGATGTTAACAAAATAAGCCACTCGTCTACAAATAAATAATACAAACATTTGTTAGAGAATTATCTAGCTTACTTTCAATAAACTAACATTAAACAGAAAGAGAAACAGAAAGAGCAGAAGATACACCACCAAACTGGGTTTTGACCAACATCCAGACTGAGTCCCGAGTCACAGCGTCTGGAGTCCCAGCTGGGAAAGGGTCCCGGGCAGCGAGGCCGCACCCTGGGTGGGACTTCAAAGACTGCAGTTTGGAGTTCCCGCTTATAATCCCAGGACGCACACCGATTTCAGCATCCATCGGCGACCAGTTTGCAGCTCTGGTTTCATGTTAGTTTTAGCGTGTAAAACTTGGACTGTTGCTAAGGCTGGGACCTGGTTGCCCTGGCCCCCTCCAGGTCTCAACAATCTCAAGGCTCCACCCCCATCTTATCTACGGTGCTGCAGCTCTTCCACTCCCAGCAAACAGTCACTCTCAGTCTGGGCAGTGTCCAGGCAGGTTAGAAGCAAGGTCAGAGACCCCCTCTGCTTTGTCTCTGAAGCCTAAACAAGACTATTTATTTAATTTCCCTAACACCTTAATGAAAACAAAACTTCAACCAAAAGACACCTCTCTGGATCCTAATTCCTCTTTGACTATTGCCTCATTCCCATGTCCTCCTTTAGAGTAAAGACTGCTTGAAATAGCTATATATACTTGTAGTCTCGGATTCCTGTGGTCCCTTTCTTTTTTACCGAAATATAGTTGCTTTAATGTTCTATTAATTACTGCTGTACAGCAGTGACTCAGTTACACATATACATACATTCTTTTCCATATTATTTTCCATTATGGCTTATTATAGGATACTGAATATCGTTCCCTGCGCTATACAGCTGGACCTTTTTCTCTTTTTTTAATTTGACTGCACCTGGTCTATCTGTGGCATGTGGGATCTACTTCCCTGACCAGAGATCAAACCGAGGCCCCCTGCCTTGGGAGCACGGAGTCTTAGCCACTGAACCACCAGGGAAGTCTGTGCACATCTTTTCTACAAAGCCACCCTACGGCTGGACCTTACTGCTTGTCCATTCCACATGGACTAGTCTGCATCTGCTGATCCAAGGCTCTCACCAGCCCTCTCCCTCTCTCTCCCTCTTGGCAAGCACCAGCCTATTCTCCGTGTCCCTGTTTCGGTTTCTGTTTCATAGATAGGTTTATTTGTGCTGTGATTTAGATTCTACATATAAGCGATACCACATGGGGTTTGTCTTTCTCCTTCTCACTTATCTCACTTAGTATGATAATCTGTAGTTGCATCCAGTTCAGTTCAGTTCAGTCACTCAGTCCTGTCCGACTCTTTGCAACCCCATGGACTGCAGCACGCCAGGCGCCCCTGTCCATCACCAACTCCCAGAGTTGCATCCATATCACTTCAAATGGCATCTTTCATTTTTATGGCTGCATAGTATTTCATTGCATATATGTATCACATCTTCTTTACACATTCATCTGTCAGTAGACATTTAGGATTTTTCCATGTCTTGGCTATTGTGAATAATGCTGCTATGAACATGGAGGTGTGTGTATCTTTTTGAATTATAGTTATGTCTGGATATACGCCCAGGAGAGGGACTGCTGAATCATTTGTTAATTCTATTTTTAGCTTTCTGAGTAACCTCCCTTCTGTTTTCCACAGTGGCTACATCAACTTACATCCCCACCAACAATGTAGGAGGGCTCCCCTTTCTCCACACCCGCTCCAGCTCTTGACATCTTCTTAGCAACGATTTAAGAACATTATTTAATCTTCAATTTTTTTCAAAAGGAATAGAAGGTTTTTCTGTAGATCATATAAGCATTTTCACTGCATACAATGAACTGTGGTTAACAAAGGGAGGTACTGAGGAAGAGAAACACCCTACAGTAGAAACCAAGTCTACATAAGCCAAAGGAAGAAAAAACCCACAAAACTGTCAAGATGATTCAATTGATTCAAGATGATTCAACTATAATTCTGTTTTATTATCACCTTTTTTAGGTTTTTATTGAAGTATACTTGATATACAATGTTGCTTTACTTTCTGGTTTGCAGAAAAGTGATTCAGTTATACATAGATTGTGTGTGTATATATATATATATATATATATATATACACATATATACACACACACATTCTTTTTCATGTTCTTTTCCATTATGGTTTATCACCGGATATTGAAGATAGTTCCCTATTCTATACTGTAGGACCTTGTTTGTTATCTACCTTATGTATTGCACCTTGTATCTACTAATCCCAAACTCCTGATTTATCCCTCCTCCACCCCCTTACCCCTTTCGTAAACTTGAGTGTATTTTCCATGTCTGTAAGTCTGTTTCTGTTTGGACCTGGAGAAGGGAAAGGCTCCCCACTCCAGTATTCTGGCCTGCAGAATTGCATGGACTATATAGTCAATGGGGTCGCAAAGAGTTGGACATGACTGAGCGACTTTCACTTTCACTGGCTATCTGTATGTCTTCTTTGAAGATATGTTTATTTAGGCCTTCCATCTATTTTTTTTTAATTGGGTTGCTAGTTTTTTCTTATTGAGTTCTATGAGTTATTTGTATATTTTGGAAATCAAGTTCTTGTCAGTCACATCATTTGCAAGTATTTTCTCCCGGTCTGTAGACTATCTTTTCACTTTTTTTATGGTTTCCTTTGCTGTGGAAAAGTTTATAAATTTGGTTTGTTCTCATTTGTTTCTTTTTGCTTTCCTTGGGAGCCTGACCTAAGAAAACACTGGCATGATTTATGTCAGAGAATGTTTTGCCTAGGTCCTCTTCTAGGAGTTTTATATTGTCACGGTGTATGTTTGAGTCTTTAAGCCACTTTGAGTTTGGTTTTGAGTATGATGTACTTCATTGATTTACACACAGCTGTCCAACTTTCCCAGCACCGCTTGCCAAAGAGACTGTCTTTTTTCATTGTATATTCTTGCCTCCTTTGTGGAAGGATTAATTGACCACAGGTATGTGGGTTTATTTCTGGGCTCTCTTCTGTTCTGTTGATCTGCATGACTGTTTTTCTGCCAAGATCATGCTATTTTGATTGCTGTAGTTTTGTAATATTGTCTAAAACCTGGGAGAGTTATGCCTCTTGCTTTGTTTTTTCCCTCGTGATTGCTTTGGCAATTCTGCATCTCTTATATTTATATGATTCCATATAAATTTTAGGATTATTCATTCTAATTATGTGAAAAAATCACGGGTAATTTAATAGGAATCACATTAAATTTATAGATTGCTTTGGGTAGCATGGCCATTTTAATAATGCTAATTCTTCAAATCAAACAGTATGAGATATCTTTCCATTTCTTTAAATCATTCTGTTTCCTTTATCATTGTTTTATAGTTTTCAGCATATAAGTTTTTCACCTCCTAGGTCAGGTTCATTTCTAAGTACTTTGTTTTTTGATGAGATTTTAATAGTATGAGTTATTTTATAATAGTAATGGTCTCAAATCTGTGGTTCTCACATAAAAATATAAGCTTAATGGCATGAAACCAAGGATCACATCTTCAGGATTATAAGTTTATTCTTATTATATTTTATTCAAAGTGTATTTGTAAGCTTAATTTTCATGATTGGTAATAAAAACTCTTTGTGGAAGCTTCATTTAACAGAGGAGCTATTTGAGTAGGAAGGAGAAAAACAGCATCATTTAAATTTGCAAACTAAGCATGTCTTCAAAAATTTTAATAGGAATAACAGATACTTTGTTTTGAAAAAGTAAAAGCAAAATTATTACTGCTTAAAGATAGCATCTTACACATGGTTGGTATTTTTGTGTTCTTCACTTCAAAACATGCAGGTGCAATGTCATAATATCTGCAGATGTTGATTTCTGATTATAGAACTCTTATCTTCTGCTGAGCATGGTTTAATTTATATCTGCATGGAAATGAAGAATGCAATATATTTTGGATTCAAATAAAGATAACTTACTAAAGTCCTCTTTTGATTACAATCATCTTTCTTAGGATTACACTTCATTTATGTTACATTGAATGGTTCTTTAAATAAATGTTTTGGTACCAGGAGGGAATATGTAAATACTTACCTAGTGATTCATGATGCTGTAAAGTGACTCTGTTGTGTGGAAGTGTATCAAAGTTAGGTGCCCATCGCCAGTACAATGTGGTAGGTTGAATAATGCCCGCCTCAAACATGTCCACACCCCAACCCCCAAAACCTATGAATTTCTTACCTTACATGGAAAAAAAATGCTGATGTAATTACGTTAAGGATCTTGAGAATGGTAATATTAGTCTGGGTTATCAAGGGGACCACAGTGTAGCCAGAGGGTCTTTACAAGCAGAAAGCAAGAGGGCCAAAGGCTGAAGAAGGGGATGGGATAAGGGAAGTAGAGGTTGCATTGATGTATTCTGAAAACGGGGGAAGGGACCCTGAGCCAAGGTATACAGGCAGCCTCTACAAGCTGGGAAAGATGAGGAAGCAGATTCTCTCCTAAAACCTCCAGAAAGAACACAGTCTGTCTTAAAACTTCTGACTTACAAAATTTCTGTTGTTTAAAGCCACTACATTTGTGGTAATTTGCTATAGCAATAGAAAACTGACGTATATGGCTTCAAAACACTCCATACTTTTAAAAGTCACAATTAAAAACATTTTTTTCTGTCCAGACAATCATGCAATTAATACTAAAGGCAGTGTTTTATACTAGAAAGGGCATTGATTTTAGAGTTTGACACTCCTGAATTCAAATTATAATTCTACTACTTACTAGTTTTTCTGTGATCTTAGTCAAGATATTGGAGAAGGCAATGGCACCCCACTCCAGAACTCTTGCCTGGAAAATCCCATGCACGGAGGAGCCTGGTAGGCTACAGTCCATGGGGTCGTGAAGAGTCGGACATGACTGAGCGACTTCACATTCACTTTTCACTTTCATGCATTGGAGAAGGAAATGGCAACCCACTCCAGTGTTCTTGCCTGGAGAATCCCAGGGATGGCGGAGCCTGGCGGGCTGCCATCTATGGGGTCGCACAGAGTCAGACACGGCTGAAGCGACTTAGCAGTAGCAGTCAAGATATTAAACATCTCTGACTCAGAGCTTGCTTATATATAAAATAAGGATAATACTGTCATGACTAGGTTGTGGGTATAAATTTAAGTAATATAGGTGAAGTATTGAGCATTGAGGTTTGTAAATTCCAGTGGTGACAGAAGTCAGGGCGTGCAAGTGAGGATTGCTCATGCCCGATCCAAAGAGCCCCGAGGCCACGCGGATCCTACCAGCCGCTTCCACGTGGGGATATGGGTCACATGCTTCCAGACATTTCCATCTCCAGTCTAGAGAGACTGCAAAGACAAATCTTAGCTTGAAGTGTCCCAGTTTTTAAACATTGACTTTTTAAATGTTCACAGATTTCCTTTTTTAAATCCCAGAAGGAAAAACTGAATTCTTGTCAAATTTAACCCATACCACCATCCCGTGGCCTCTAACCCACCACCTGTAGGTTCTCCATGTTGTTCAAACCTGTGGACGCTGACACCCTCAACAAGATGCGTTTAGTTCTCCTCTTACCCTTCCCTTCCTCTCCACTCGTGCCTTTCAGCCCAGACTGTGTTGCAAACAGATTACAGCTGTGGGATCCCCCTGAATCTTCTGGGCCAAACAGCTCTCCACAACCAAGATCCCAGCACTCCAGGTCCAGTATAGTGTAGGTCTGCAGAGCATCCCAGGCCTTGCCAGCTCCCTCCATCTCTCCAAACTGACGTGGCCTGCATCTCAGCTGCTTCTTAACAGTTTGAACAGAGATCCAGAGAGATAACAGCTCTAGAGCAAAACTATTCTAAAAAAATAAAACGTGTTGACTTTTTAAAATATAGACCAAAAAAAGAGGGGCAATCCTAGCTTATTTAAACAAGAGACCCTTCTTTGGGCTTCCTGGGTGGCTCAGACAGAAAAGAATCTACCTGCAATGCAGGAGCCCTGGGTTCGATCCCTGGATCCAGAAGATCAGCTGGAGAATAGAATGGCTATCCTCTCCAATATTCTTGCCTGGAGAACTCCATGGACAAAGGAGCCTGCCGCCTCTGGTCCATGGGGTTGCAAAGAGTCAGACACCACTGAGCAACTAACACCACTCTTTAGTCCTTGGCAGTAACAATTAACTTGTACAATTTAACTTGCCTTATGTGGGATAGGAAAATAGACAGACTATCTACTGAAATCTAATTTATAAGTATCAGTAAATTCCCCATGTAAGAGCAAACAGCTTGACTGGCATCCAGAAGAGGAACTACTATGGTTAATTTTAGCATTATAGTCCATTCTCTGTGACTGTCAGTCCTATTCACCAGCTAAAGGTAAGATGGGAATATAGAAACCACAACAACAATGACAAAAATGAATTAAATTTTTACCAAAATTGCTCCAAGCATATTTCTCTGCTTCATCTGAAAAGAAACAGTCTTATATAGTATATAACTAGAATTATAGAGCTCACTAAGGAATATTCTTTCAAAAATGATACCTAATGTAGTGATGGACAAAAGAAATGAGAAATGAATAAACTTGGCATGTGAAATTTCTGAAAATTTAGTCTAGAAAAAAATATATATATCTATACCGTGTCTTTTATGGTTTGAAATGAGGAAGAAAAGTCCAAACCATGCTGGGTTGGCAAGGGACAGAGGAGTGATCAGGGCACCTTGGGTGACAACGGCTCACTGTAGGAAAACTTGTGGATAACTGGAACTGAAAAAGCAGTCTGGGGACAGAAGCTGTCCTAGGGGCTAATTGCCTTCTCTGACTCTTGTTTCACGGTCAACGTGGCTTCAGTTCTCAAGATGGCTATGTTCCTGTCTGCGTATCTCCTCTGGACTGCTCTCCCGCCATCTATTCACTTCCTGGTCCATAGTCCAGAGAGAGTGGTCTGCCTGACTCAGATAACAGCCTTTGTTCCCAGTGCGCAGCCTCCGTTACAGCGTGGCGCTCTCCAGGCAGCTGCGGACGGCCGCCTTCTCTTGCTTGCCCCGCTCTGGGCGCCCTCAGGCACTGTTCCTGCTTGTGACGTAGCGGAAGTGGGGGGCTGTGTCGGCTAAAAGAATAAGTTAGGCAGAGAAACCATACTCTGTTTTAAATATCAAACGGAAGAGCAGACTAGGATCAAATACCTCCGTTTCCATCTTTTTTTTAACTAAAAGCTTGAGACTGTAACCAATGTGAATTGGATGGGTATTTTTGCTCATTTATTATTTTTTGGACAAAATGCCATTTTTTGTAGCTTGAATGATTTAAATATATTTGCATAATTCAGTTACACCAAACTCTGTTTTTAGGCTTCTTTCTACTAAAAAAAATATAGGAAATCACATTCTGCTTTCCAAATCCCTGGAATCCTTTCAAGTAAACAAAAGTTCCTGTATACCCCACACACATTAATGCTGTGCAGACATGAAGGAGTTAATATAGATACTTTTTTAAAAGATAATTTTAATTTATCGTAGTCTGGCTGGTGGAACACTTTGTATTTATATTGCATTTTTCTCAAATGCAGTCTTTATCTAATCCTCACAGAAATCCCCATGACAAAAGTATTTCTCATTTTATGGATGAGGAAACTGTTATAGAAAAGCGACTTATCTAGAGTCACCCAGAGAATTAGTGATGTAAGGATTAGAGCTCTCTATTCGGTACCTAGCACCAGTAAATCACCACTTGCCTTAATACCTATACATAAAATGTATTTTCTAGATGAATTATTCCCTACAAAATGTCCTGGAAATCAAGCATGACGTTGAGAAAGTACCAGAGCTGATTCTGACACAGTACCAAAGCTACCTTATGTGGATCTGTATTCTTTTTTGTTTGCTATTATTCATTTTTTTACTTATGGAGATGCATGTTAAAGCAAAATCTGCCTAAATGTAAAAACCCCTTCAGGACTTCTTAGCGTGTTACGGCTGCCTGGAGGAACGCTAACCTCTGACCAGATTCAAGGACCTCATCTGACACTCTTGGCAAAGGCTTCTGCCTGCACACCTCCAGCAATGGGGCCGTCACTGCCTCACAAAAATGTGCGTTTCACTGTTAGACAAGTTTAAGAATGTTTGAGGTTTGTTTGTGTGTTTTATAAATTCCATGGATGGATTCTTCCTGTGCCTTCTGGACTGTGTGAAATAATTTTATTTTCTTGTCTATTTAATGGCCCTTCAAAGAATTGGAAATAGTGGCTAGGTCACTAGTTAGTCTTCAGTAACTTAGCTAAAGAACTTAAGTTCCTCAACCATTCCTCTAATAGGAAGGTTTCCAGAACTCTCACCTACTCTGATTCCTTCTTCCTTAGATTTTTAAAAATTGCATGAGCACTTAATGTAAAGTACTCCATTTTTCTATTCAGTGGCATTTCAGGGTGCTCCATCAGACTCCATTGTACATGCATTGCTATAATGTTTGCCAGCGTCCTCCGTGTCATTTCACAATCTGCAAAGATGTAATAAAATTTCAAGTGTGATCAAAGTGTTATGTTCTAATTAAAATTATTCTAAGGATACCTATAGTCTAGCAACTATAAAATTAATCACAAGCTGAGCCATAAATATAACCTTGGGTGCCCATTAATCATATGCTTCGTAAACTGTGTTATTCACTTTTTAATGCCAAATGTTCATTCATTAAGAGGAAAATAACAGTATCATTTATGCATCTAATCAGAGTACTCAGATTTAGTCTTTATTAATTCATCCAGCAACTAGCACTCAGGTATTGTTGGCATCTAATAAGAGCAGAAGCAGAAGATATTAAGAAGAGGTGGCAACAATACACAGAAGAACTGTACAAAAAATATCTTCATGACCCAGAAAACCATGAAGATGTGAACACTCACCTAGAGCCAGACACCCTGGAATGCGAAGTCAAGTGGGCCTTAGGAAGCATCACTATGAACAAAGCTAATGGAGGTGATGGAATTCCAGCTGAGCTATTTCAAATCCTAAAAGAGATGTTATGAAAGTGCTGCACTCAATATGCCAGCAAATTTGGAAAACTCAGCAGTGGCCACAGGACTGGAAAAGGTCAGTTTTCATTCCAGTCCCAAAGAAGGGCAATGCCAAAGAATGTTCAAACTACTGCACAATTGCACTCATCTCACATTCTAGCAAAGTAATGCTCAAAATTCTCCAAGCCAGGCTTCAACAGTACGTGAAACGAGAACTTCCAGACGTTCAAGCTGGATTTAGAAAAGGCAGAGGAGCCAGAGATCAAATTGCCAGCATCTGTTGGATAATCAAAAAAGCAAGAGAATTCCAGAAAGGCATCTACTTCTGTTTTATGAATTACACCAAAGCCTTTGACTGTGTGGATCACCACAAACTCTGGAAAATTCTTAAAGAGATGGGAATACCAGACCATATGACCTGCCTCCTGAGGAATCTGTATGCAGATCAAGAAGCAACAGTAGAACCAGACATGAAACAACAGACTGGTTCCAAATTTGGAAAGGAGTATGTCAAGGCTGTACATTGTAACCCTACTTATTTAACTTATACGCAGAGTACATCATGCAAAATGTCAGGCTGGATGAAGCAAAAGCTGGAATCAAGATTGCTGGGAGAAATATCAATAACCCCAGATATGCAGATGACACCACCCTTATGGCAGAAAGTGAAGAGGAATTGAAGAGCTTCTTGATGAAGGTGAAAGAGGAGAGTGAAAAAATTGGCTTAAAACTCAACATTCAAAAAACAAAGATCATTGCATCTGGTCCCATCACTTCATGGCAAATAGATGGGGAAACAGTGACTGACTTTATATTCTTGGACTCCAAAATCACTGCAGATGGTGACTGCAGCCATTAAATTAAAAGATGCTTGCTCCTTGGAAGAAAACCTATGATCAACCTAGACAGAATATTAAAAAGCAGAGATATTACTTTGCCTACAAAGGTCCATCTACTCAGAGCTATGGTTTTTCCAGTAGTCAGGTATGGATATGAGAGTTGGTCTATAAAGAAAGCTGAGTGCTGAAGAATTGATGCTTTTGAACTGTGGTGTTGGAGAAGATTCCTGAGAGTCCCTTGGACTGCAAGGATATCCAACCAGTCCATCCTAAAGGAAATCAGTCCTGAATATACATTGAAAGGACTGATGTTGAAGCTGGAATTCCAATACTTTGGCCACCTGATGGGAAGAACTGACTCATTGCAAAAGATCCTGATGCTGGGGAGATTGAAGGCAAGAGGAGTAGGGGACGACAGAGAATGAGATGGTTGGATGGCATCATAGACTCAATGGAGTTTGAGCAAGCTCCCAGAGTTGGTGATGGACAGGTAAGCCTGGTGTGCTGCAGTCCATGGGGTTGCAAAGCGTTGGACATGACTGAAGGACTGAACTGAACTGAATAAAAAGATTTGTTTTTGAAACAGAACCCATAATGTATTTGCTGTTTTAAGAGTTAGAAATTTAACTAAGTAATAAGATCACCTGCATCAAATATTCCAACCAATGAAAGCATTTTCAGGTCTTCTTTTTACATTCATCCAAAAAAGAGCCACTTGAACCAATGCCTAATTAAGAACTTTATTCCCAAATTAGTTTCTTTATTTGAATCCCTCCTTTTGCAGCAGTTTTTTAGTGCCACTGATAAAATATAGAAGGTTGATGACTTTTCATCAATCGTTTCCTGTCTTGAAGAGGAAAGCAGGTGTTTCACACCCACGCAGGTCGTCACCAAGCCCTGCTACCAGGGGGTCAGGCAGTCTGGAGGTGCATTACTGAGGCCCAGGCTGGAGACAGAATCAGCCAGGTTTTTGGAGAGCACTCAGTACTCACCCTTGCGCATTCAGTAAAAGCAGCCATATCAGAACACTCTGATATCTGCCATGGGTACACATTCCAGGGCCAAATTTGACCAAGTATCCTGATGAGATCTGGCAATTGCTCGACAGTGTGCAAAGAGCACAGTTGGCAGGAAGGCTCATTCCGTTCATTTGTGCAGCTACAAAAGAGGGAATCCTGCTGTCCATGTGCAAAACTGGGAACAAGTACAATGCCCAGCTCACAGAATTCTACCCAGATGCCAATGTGAGGTTTGCCATGTATTTTGGATTTCTCTTTCATGACGAAGATGATGCAAACAATGTGACCATCTGTTCCCACAAACAAAATAACATGCTGCATGGATGAAAAGACACCCACACTGACTATGGTTGATGGAGAGCCTTTTGTTTTCAGTTCTCAGAGGTATTTTTTTTTAGTTGTTCTGCTTTGAATCCAAGAATGGAAAATAACTGGTTTCTCATCTTCATCAATAAGCTATGATTGAGGATTTATTTTATAATTGAAATGCTTATCCACAAAGCAAATTAGGCTATAATTAATTTCTAAATAGCCCAGATTTGTCATAATGGAGCATCCTTTTAGAAAGGCTTGGTAATATCTAGAGGAGACCTGGTAAGATGTGAAGATCTGCTTACTTAGTTTAATCCAAATGTTGTGGAATAAAGATAAATTCTTTATTAGAATGGAAGAAAATAACTGCTGCAAAACGATTGGTCATATAATTGGTACTAGCAGAAAAGTAACACAGCAAAGATACATATGCTGTGGATTGAATTAGCAATGGAAGAGGAAGAAGAGGATAATATAACTTATACCCATGTGCCTCTCTAAGAAGTAGTCACTAAAAGTCTCCTAAGGAATATTCTGTTTTACAGATTCTGCCTCTTTTATATTCAGGAGGGCTTTTTCTGAATTCTTTTATTCATTTTTCATGCTCTACTTCAATCCTAATATTCTTTGGGGGACAGGTGTTTCTAGAAATTCATATGTGCACAAAATAACTCATAGCCCTTTTTTGGTCCAGACTCCTTTGATGAGCTCACGTTAACCCTAGTTCCTCTCCATGGGAAAAAATTTATACAAAACATATAGTGTCAAGAGTTCCAGTCCAGGAATGTACTGGACATCCACAGCCAGAGGTTAAGAACTCTGCTTTAAAATACCATACAGTGATTGCCCCCAATATTTGTAGACATAGGAAAAAGAGTTGGCCATCCGCTTTCTTAGGCAGCAGTACATGGCACAGTGTCAAAGATCTGGAAAATGACTGTGGGAGGTGGATAAAAAGAAATAGATATGACTTGAGCCAAATACATAAGGAAAATTCTTCTCTTTTATTTCTATCTCAAGTTTCTTAGTACAAAATGACATATGGAAAGTGTGTTTCCTATCTTCCAGCCAAAATTACTTTAATTCCAAAACAAAGGTAAATAGATGCAAAATGAAAAAAAAAATCATCTTGGAAAATCCAGGAGTTTGTTGTATATTGTGTTAGTCACTCAGTCATGTCTGACTCTTTGCGATCCCATGGACTATAACTCACTAGGATCCTCTGTCCATGGAATTCTCCAGGCAAGAATACTGGGGTGGGTTGCTATTCCTGTCTCCAGGGGATCTTCCCCACCCAGGAATCAAATCCTGATCTGGCCACATCACAGGCAGATTTTTTACTGAGTCAGCAGATAATTTTTTTTTTTTTAATTGCTCAAGTAATGACTTGACTTTATTCTTGAAACATGTTCCTGAAAAGCTTAGTATATTGAAAACCTTTAGATGGATCATAGCAATTTTGATATTAAAGTACTTGTATGGTGAAAACTTTTGTAAAGTAAGCGATCATCTCCCGATTTATCAGTTTTGCAAACCCAAATTTTCAATACTGTGTTGGCTTAAGTTTTTAAAATTATAATGTACTATAATAAAGTAAGAATCATTATTTGGGCTTTGATTTCAATTTCCTAAACATAGTACATCCAATTAAAAATAAATTAGAAACTGTGAATAATGAATTAAATTGTATTCATTGTATTTCTTTGCCCCCTCTATATTTTCTTTTTATATTAAGCAATTTACTTTCATTAAAATATTCTCTAAAATTCAAATATTTACCCATGAATTGATTATTCCCTGGGTAAATTACAATTTAAACTATATTAATTGGAAATTGTATTTGTAGGTTTGAATGAATAAATAAAAATGAATCTAATACATATTAGCTTGCATTGCTTCTTCAGAAAAGAGGTCATAGCTAAAATGATCAAATCAAAAGCCATTTTTATCAATAAGCAAAATTAGAATGCAAAATTCTAAATACCAATGACATCCTTTTTGCCTATTTTATTTTTCTGAATTTTTGATGAATCAATTTCAGCCATAAATTATGAATACTTTAGCGAACTGAAAATGCCTTTTGAATGTTAATTATTTTGAATATTAATCCTTATTAATCTCAGCTTTGCTAATATCAAAAAGAAATTATACCATGTGAAATTTTTGTTGCATAATGCACCACATTTAAGTGTATTTTTTAATCAGTCTGAAGGTTCTGCATGTTATTAAGATCTCCTGAATAAGATCCTACTTTGTTCAGAGGAATCTGAGAGGAGGTGTTCTGGAGAAGACCATCCTGAAAAAACAAAAACAAGCATCATCTGCTGTCCAACACAGCTGTATTAAGAGTGGCATATATTCTTCTATTTATATGTTGTTTCTTTTCCACAGATAAAGTCTCTGAGAAAAATACACATGAAGATAGGACCACAAACCCTGACCCTCAAAATCCAGCAGCATCAACTGGAGCAAAACCAGAGCAGAAGGAAATGGAGACAGGGAAAGAAGACCCGGTCAGGTAAGAGCTCAATAAAACACCTAACTCTGCACTCTGAACTTCAGACAGCTAGTCCTCATGGACACGACTGAGCGACTTTCACACTTTCCCATTCCTCACTTGAGCTGAGCACAGGCCGAGAGAACTACAGCAGTCACACGGCACAGGGGACCCGGGCCGGAGCTACAGGGTGGTTTCTGTCTGTCCAGCTCACTGTTCCTTAGCAGCCCGCCACGGCCGCGAACCAGGATCTTTACGCAGCCAGTTGGCCATAGTCCAAAGCACACCAACAAAGACATTGTAGTCACATATCTGAGTCATTAATATCATCTTGCCAATAGCCTACATAGTTACGAGGCTTGAATTTTTTTAAAGGACTTGAAGAGAATGTATGATTCTTCTCTGAATTGCAAAGAAATAGCTACTTCAATTCTGCAAACATTTTATTGTTCCAGAAGATTATTATTTCCTTTCATCTGCAAAAGAAAGTGTGATATGATAACCAAGAATAATTATAGAAAGAGATAATCTTCATGCCACTGAAGGAATACAATTATATAAATACTTCCCACAAAATTAGTGGAAATATCACAAAGGAAATGGCAATTTCCATGTGAATCAGCAAATCCACAATAAAACCCAATTTGAAGCTCCTTCACTTGGCCACCGCTTGGCATGTTTTTATGTGTCTGCTGATCCAATTTGAATTGCTTTTTCGGGATACGTTTTTCGGGATACATTCTTCTTCACCTAATAGAGTACTTTCACTTTTCTGAAATAAGCGTATCCTTATTTAAGAGGCAAGAAGACCTGTCATTTATAAAAAAGTTAAAAGTACCTTGGCTTCTCCTGCACCCCCTATTCCCACTCCTCTCCCAGCCGCTCTACTGCATTAAACTGTGAGCTGCCAAGAGGTGTTACAAAGATCATCTGGGGCCCAGGGTATTGGGTTGAACAACAGGCATCAGAAAAAGTTCATTTTTAATAAGCATAGATTTGACTGCATGAGAAAATAAATTCAAGCTTACTCTACCACACATACAAAAAACAGCTTGACAAAAAGTAAACATGACATTTTATTTAGGCAGAGAGAAGATACTTAAACTCTGAAGTAAATATTGGACTCTCAAAACTGGGATAAGTATTTATATTATATCTGTAACAGTTGGCGTTTATAGACGGTTTACAGTCCTTTTGGTGAGTCACTGTTGTCTTTACTGCAAAGACAAGCTGCCAAGGCACAAAAAGATTAATTAGTTTGCCTCTAGTTGTAGGGTCAGCTCCGCCAAGATCAGACAGTGGAAAAGTCAGATCCCGGAGCGGAACTCTCCCTGCCTCCCACCAGTACACTCGCTGCTAATCAACAGCTTAACTTTCTGAACTGATCTCTCTTTCTAGCATTTATTTCAGTATATTTTATTTTTTGTAACAACCAGGATGATAGGTAGTTTTTCAAAGGACTGGAGTGGAAGCCATAACTAACATTTTTCAGGATACATTCTTCTTCACCTAACAGAGTACTTTCACTTTTCTGAAGTATGAAAATGCAGACATTTCAGTTACCCGGAAAATGGATCATATCTTAAACACACGAAACTCCTGGACATGGCCTTGTCTGTTACCCCAGAGCGTAGTTCCTTCCCCTTCTTCCTATGTCTCTGCTCCAGTCACACCAGTCCCATTTCAGACTCTTGGACTCATGAACTGATTATTCTCTGGAACGTTCGATTATTCATTTTGCAATATGGGCTTCCTAGGTGACTTAGACAGTAAACAATTTACCTGCAATGCCGAAGACCTGGGTTCAATCCCTGGGTCAGGAAGATGCCCTGGAGAAGGGAAGGGCAACCCACTCCAGTCTTCTCGCCTGAAGAATCCCATGGGCAGAGGACCCTGGCGGGCTACATTCCACAGGGTCACAAGGAGTCAGACACGCCTGAGTGACTAACACTTTCACTTTGCAATATAAGCAGCAAAATCTCTTGAGAATTACTGACAGACTGAGTAGACCCATGTTAGTTTAAAGCTCTGGCTTTATAGCCAACCACACTTTTCCTCAGGATGGAGGGACAGCCAGTTACATTGAAGGAGCAGCTTAAAAGGATGACTGGAAATTCCAGCGTCACTTTTGACTAATATGACTAGAAATCCTAATTTTAAATCCCGTGGAGGACTTACCAAAGCCTTCCTCTTTTGATTTCACAGGCATCAAGGGTACCACATCTTGAGTCCTAGAGAGCAGAGGTTTTGTACATAACTAGAAAATATCAATGGTAAAATAAATTTCTATTAAAAGTATTATTTCACAACACTCTCAATGAGTAGTAATGATTTTGATATCTTCAGTTATTAAAAATCAGCAACTTTAAACCTGGGCAAAACCAGGTTTTAAAAAGCTCCTTCTCCTTGAAAAACATTAAGGATTTGATTGATTGCAGGTGCTAAATATAGAAGCTGTGTGAATGACATTCTCACCTTAACTTTTTGAACTTAAAAAAGTTAGAGTATTAATAAATAAAACTTAAAGTCAGGTTTTTTATTGTAAGTGCATATATTTTATCCTCTGACCTAAGCCGTGGGTTGAATAGGAATTATGTGTCCAAGCTGATTGATTAGTATTGGGGAGAATGCTTGTTGTAGATTTTTTCTGTCTTTGTGTGTAAAGTGCACTGTGATATTATTGATTATGCCTTTAGTTTCTGTCACACTTAGCAAAAGATGTGCCAGAGGTAGATAACAAGAGAATCAACAGGATATAGATATAAATATATTTTTAACAAGATTGTTGTTGTTCAGTCACTCAGTCATGCCCATCTCTTTGTGACCCCATGGACTGCAGCATGCCAGGCTTCCCTGTCCTTCATCATCTGGAGCTTGCTCAAACTCATGTCCATTGAGTTGGGGATGCCATCCAGCCATCTCGTTCTCTGTCATCCCCTTCTCCTCCTGCCTTCAATCTTTCCCAGCATCAGGGGCTTTTCCAGTCAGTCAGTTCTTCGCATCAGGAGACCAAAGTATTGGAGCTTCAGCTTCAGTATCAGTCCTTCCAATGTATGTTTAGGACTGATCTCCTTTAGGATTGACTGGTTGGATCTCCTTGTAGTCCAAGGGACTCTCAAGAGTCTTCTCCAACACCACAGTTCAAAAGCATCAGTTCTTCAATGCTCAGCCTTGTTTATAGTCCAACTCTCACATCCATACATGACTACTGGAAAAACTGTAACTTTGACTAGACGGATCTTTGTTGGCAAAATAATGTCTCTGCTTTTTAATATGCCATCCAGTTTTGTCATAGCTTTTCTTCCAAGGAGCAAGTGTCTTTTAATCTCATGACTGCAATCACCATCTGCAGTGATTTTGGAGTCAAAGAAAAGAAAGTCAGCCACTGTTTCCCCATCTATTTGTCATGAAGTGACGGGCCCTGATGTCATGATGTTCATTTTCTGAATGTTGAGTTTTAAACCAACTTTTTCACTCTCCTCTTTTACCTTCATCAAAAAGCTCTTTAGTTCCTCTTTGCTTTCTGCCATAAGGGTGATGTCATCTGCATATCTGAGGTTATTGCTATTTCTCCCAGCAATCTTGATTCCAGTTTGTGCTTCATCCAGCCCAGCACTTCGCATGATGTACTCTGCATATAAGTTAAATAAGCAGGGTGACAATATACAGCCTTGACGTATTCCTTTCCCAATTTGGAATCAGTCTGTTGTTCCATGTCTAATTCTAACTGTTGCTTCTTAACCTGCATTCAGGTTTCACAGGAAGCAGTTAAGGTGGTCTGATATTACCGTCTCTTTAAGAATTGTCCAGTTTGTTGTGATCCACACAGTCAAAGGCTTTAGCATAGTCAGTGAAGCAGAAGTAGATGTTTTCTGGAATTCTCTTGCTTTGTCTATGATCCAATGGACACTGGCAATTTGATCTCTGGTTCCTCTGCCCTTTCTAAATTCAGCTTATATATCTGGAAGTTCATGTTCACATACTGTTGAAGCCTGACACGGAGAATTTTGAACATTACTTTGCTAGCATGTGAAATGAGTGCAATAGTGTGGTAGTTTGAACATTCTTTAGCACTGCCCTTCTTTGGGATTAGAATGAAAACAGACCTTTTACAGTCCTGTGTATAAACAAGACTTTATGTATATAAAGAGATTTATTATAAGGAATTGTCTCTGATGATAATGGAGGCTGGGAAGTCCCAACATCGCCAGGCAGTGAGCTAGAGACCCAGGAGAGCCAATGACATAGTTCAGGTCTAAATCTGAAAGTCTCAGGATTGATGGTACAATTCCAGTTTGAACGCTAGCAAGCTCAAGACCCCAGAAAGCACAAAGAGTCTGAATGCAGGAAGAGCTCTTGTCCCTGCCAGAAGGAGTCCCTCTCACTCATAGGAGGGTCCGCCTGTTTGTTCTGCTCATGCAGGCCCTCAGCTGATTGGACACACAGCTGTGTACTCTGGCTGTGGCTGTGAGGGTGCTTTGAATGACTTTAACATTTGAATGTGTAGACTAAGTAAAGCAGAGTGCCCTCTCTAATGTAAGTGGCCCTCATCAGATCAGTTGAGGGCCTGCATGAGTAGAACAAAACGGCTGACCCTCCTGTGAATGAGAGACTCTTCCTGGCAGGGACAGGAGCTCTTCTTGCCTTCAGACTCTGTGCCTCCTGGGGTCTTGAGCTTGCCAGCTTTCAAACTGGAATTATGCCATCAATCCTGAGACTTTCAGATTTAGACCTGAACTATGTCATTGGCTCTCCTGGGTCTCTAGGTGGTCCTGGTGGTACAGAACCCACCTCCCAATGCAGGAGACATAAGAGGTGCGGATTCGATCCCTGAGACGATCCTCTGGAGGAGGACTTGGCAATCCACTCCAGTATTCTTGCCTGGAGAATCTCATGGACAGAGGAGCCTGGCAGGACATGGTCCATAGAATTGCAAAGAGTTGGCCTTGACTGTCGTGACCTGGCTTGCTTGCACAAATACCCGGGACCCTGTGGCTCAGGGTAGGTGACACATACTATTAATTATCACACCAGCTCCATTACTCACATAAAGCAGTTGACACTATACAAGTCCTTGTTTTTCTGATGCTAAAATATGGTCTTTTCTCACCATTTCACAGCCCTCTCCTCTTACCTGCAATGGACTGAATGTTTGTGCTCCTTCAAAATTCACGTGCTTAAACTCTAACCCCCATTGTGATAGGGTTAGAAGATTGGGTCTTTAGGAGGTGGACTCCATCATAAATGAAATTCTTGCCCTTATAAAGAGGCCCTTGAGAGCCATCTTGTCCTCTTTCCACCATGAGAGAATACAAGAATCCTATAAAACAGAAGAGAGCTCTCACCAGGACCCAACTATGCTGGCACAGTGATAAACTTCCAACCTCCAGAACTGTGAGAAATGAATTTCGGTTGTTTATATGCTACCAGTCCATTGTATTTGTTATAGCAACCTCAACTGAGCAAGACATCACCCAACTCCTTAACTTACAGCCTCAGTATGCTTAGACACACACAACAGTGACCTTCTTCATTATGCCACAGAAGAGAAACTCTAATGTTAACTATTTACAAAGTTACACCACATGTTTAAAAAATATTCTCTTTTCTCAAATACAGTTTTGTGAGGATAGAGGAGTATGAATATATGCCAAAGCGAAACTGACATATTATTTATGTCTATTAGCTCTTTATACAAACACAAAAAGGTGAGTAAAGTTTATATTATTATTATAAAGATGTGAATTCATAAAATAAAATCACTACTGTGATCCTGTGATTTTTTTCATCCAACTCCCAAGAAGTTTCTAAATACAGTCTAAAATTAATTTTCTAGCCATAGTAATAATACTTATCTCAGATACATGTCAGCCCAGGAGGAGATTTCTTTTCAAGATATCCAAGTATTACATGTCTACCTTTCTGACTCCATTCTGAATCCATTTTTGGTAAACTAGTTTATTTCTTTTTATATTTATTATTTTTTATATCACTTCAGAATTTTTGTAAACTGTTTAGCCAAGGGGAAAATGTTCTTTGCAAATATTCCCAGGAAAAAAGCAACGAACTCATTATCTTGTCAGATGAATCATTTAGCTTCTAAAAGACATGGGGTTCACCCCTGGAAAGTCCCAGTGATGCTGTTTGTCCATTACTAAGAAAAACAGCTTGTTTCTGGCATTCCATCTCAGCACAGTCTTATTTTTTAATATAAAAAAGTGTATTTTGATGGGCGCTAATGAATAGCAAGCAAAAGAAGATGTGTTTTGCCTGGAAATGTCAAATAGCTATGTCTGAAAAGGAGACAAAGTTGAATGCCTGATAGGTTAAGTGGTTAAATGATGAACAAGCAAGTGAGTGAAAAGTTCAATGCCGTGACTAGAGTGCACTGCAAGACTGACTTTTACCGTCTAGTGTATGGCTTTTCATCACCACCGCTACCCATCATGCCAGGAAGGAAGGTTATTTCTTTGAATAGTCTTCTGTGTTCATAATAGCAATCAGTCTCTATTTGGGTGGTTTTCAAATAGGCAGTACTTCACAGCAGGAACAATGAATACAGAATAGAATTCAGAGTCTTATCAGCACTCATAAACACTGATGTTTATTGTCTCGTAGCTAGAAAAGGCAAGAATCACTGCCAGAAAGATACTTAAAAATCCATATGTGACTTTATAATTGCAGTAGAAAAGGAATGTCAGCTATCAAGTTTATAAAATAAAATACAATTGATACTGTAAAAATTTATAAGATTGTAGAAACCATAAAATCAGCTACCCATTTGCTGATTTTATGAGATGAATAATAAAGAATGATGCACTATTACACTTAGCCCCAATTAAAATTTGCCTCTATGGTAAGCAATACTTTTATAATTAGACATTGCAAACACTTTTAACAACAGATTGGCAACTCATATTAATAATGATTGCTAACTACATTTCTAGCAATATGGCAGACTAAATATTTATATTAATAGAAAATTCTTTGAGGAGAATTTAATCAAATCTACTAGGTAAAATGCAAAACCTACATTTGAAAGCATTCCCCAGCTAGTGAAAAATAAATTCTTCTGATAGAAAGTTTTAGAAACTGGATGTTTGCCTTGAGGATTTTTCGAAACTCTACAACCTAGATCTGAGTTGAAATATATCACTAGTGAAATAAAACCTGGGATTAAACCGGATGCAAAAACAGATTGGAAATTCTTTCATAAAACTAGAATTCCACCAGGTAACCCACCGCAGGGTAAACTATTTCTCAGAGAGAAAAAGCTTGAGAAATACTTGGTCTTTGTCCTGATTTTGAGTGGGAAAAATGGAAGAAATTTAAAATTGGGGAGGGAGGCAGGGGATGGGGAAGAAAAGAGGAAAGAACATGGGAGGAGATGAAAGGGAAAGGAAGAAAAGGAAAGGGGAGAAAATAAAATATTAGCTACAAGTCAGTATTCATATAGGCCTGGAACCAAGATTCTTATACTATCTGTATCCTAAAAAAAAATGGAAGCTAAAAAATATTTAAAATAATTAAGTTTAAAAGCCCAGATATCTTCAAAAATCCAACAACATTTGGAAGATAGTAAACCTTAAAACCACATCTCAAAATATCCTTATTGATAAAAGTCCAATTTTAGTCCAATTTAGTCAAAAATTAATAAACATATGAGGAAATAAATAACTATGAACAACACAGCAGAAGCAACAAACTGCAGAATCAGACTCTTAAAAACCTACAGAGGATGAAATTATCCAAAATAGTATATTGCATAAAATAAGTATGCTATATATATATATTAAAAGAAAGAAAAGATTGAAAATAAGACAAGAAACATCAAACAAGAATTTGTCAGAACTGACAAGGTATTTTTGCAAATTAACTGAGAAAAACATCTAGAAAAAATATATATAACCTCTAAAATTAGAAAGTTCGTGAGCTAGACCACAGATTAGAGAGTTGAAGAGCTAGCAAAGTGGATGATAAATCAGAAGAAATCACCCAAACTTCCACCAGAAAGCAAAAGGATAAAAGCTATGAGAGCTAGATTAAAATTAACTGTGGAGGCAAGCAGGAAAAGATAAAAAATGCATATAATCAGAATTCCAAAAAAAAAGGTAATAAATAGAATGGTAGAGAATAAATATTCAAAGAGTTTTTATTCCAATCCCAAAGAAAGTGAAAGAAAGTGAAGTCACTCAGTCGTGTCCAACTCTTTGTGATCCCATGGACTGTAGTCTACCAGGCTTCTCTGTCCATGGGATTTTCCAGGCAAGAGTACTGGAGTGGGTTGCCATTTCCTTGAAAGGCAATGCCAAAGAATGTTCAAATTACCATACAATTCCACTCATTTCACATTCTAACAATATGATGCTCAAAATCCTTCAAGCTAGTAGGCTTCAGTATACATGAACCAAGAACTTCCAGATGTACAAGCTGGATTTAGAAAAGGCAGAGGAACCAGAGATCAAATTGCCAACATCCACTGGATCACAGAAAAAAAAACAAGGGAATTCCAAAAAAAATCTACCTCTGCTTCATTGACTATGCTAGCCTTTGACTGTATGAATCACAACAAATGTGGAAAATTCTTAAAGATATGGAAATACCAGACCACCTTACCTGTCGTCTGAGAAACCTATATGTGGGTCAAGAAACGACAGTTAGAACTGGATATGGAAGTGACTAGTTCCCAGTTGGTAATGGAGTACAACAAAGCTGTATATTGTCACCCTCCTTTGTCCATGGGATTCTCCAAGTAAGAGTACTGGAACGGGTTGCCATTCCCTTCTCCAGGGGATCTTCCAGACCCAGAGATCAAATTCCAGTCTCCTGCATTGCAGACAGATTCTTTACTGTCTGAGCCACCAGGGAAGTCAGAATGTACATGCAGAGTACATCATGTGAAATGCCATGCTTGATGACTCACGAGCTAGAATCAAGATTCCCGGAAGTAATATCAACAACCTCAGATATGCAGATGATACCACTTTAATGGTAGAAAGTTAGGAGGAACTAAAGAGCCTCTTGATGAAGGTGAAAGAGGAGAGTGGAAAAGCTGGCTTAAAACTTAACATTCAAAAAGCAAAGATTATGGCGTCTGGTCCCATCACTTCATGGCAAATAGATGCAGAAAAAGTGGAAGCAGTTACAGATTTTATCTTTTTGGCCTCCAAAGTCATTGTGGATGGCGACTGCAGTTATGGAATTAAAAGACACTTGCTCCCTTGGAAGAAAAGCTATAACAAACCTAGACAACATATTAAAAAGCAGAGACATCACTTTGCCAACAAAGATCCATGTAAGCTATCATTTTTCCAGTGGTCAGGTACAGATGTGAGAGTTGGACTTTAAAGAAGGTTGAGCACTGAAGAATTGATGCTTTTGAACTGTGGTTCTGGAGAAGCCTGTTGAGAGTCCCTTGGACTGCAAGGAGATCAAACCAGTCCATCCTAAAGGAAATCAGCCCTGAATATTCACTGGAAGGACTGATGCTGAAGCTGAAGCTCCAATGCTCTGGCCACCTGATGCCAACAGCTGACTCACTGGAAAAGACCCTGATGCTGGGAAAGTTTGAGGGCAGGAGGAGAAGGGGACGACAGAGGATGAGATGGTTGGATGGCATCACTGACTCAAAGAACATGAGACTGAGCAAATTCAGGGTATAGTGAAGGACAGGGATGCCTGGCGTGCTGCAGTTCATGGGGTCACAAAGAGTCAGACACGACTTAGATACTGAACAGCAACAAACCCTAAATATATTCTAGTAAAACTTAAAAGTACAAAAGACCAAAAAAAAAAAGGTATTTTAATTAAAAAATACAGGCCACATAAAATAGGAAAAATAAACTAATATCTGACTTAACTGTAACAGTGGAAACTAGTAGACAGGAGAATAACATTATCATGATTCTAAAAGTAATAGTCTAGGGTTGTCTACCTGGTGAAATTATTGTTCAAAAATTAGCATAAAATTGAGATACTTTCAGTCAAGCAAAAAGAAGAGAGCTTAGAAATGTTTTAATGTATACTTTAGGAAAAAAAAAAAAACTATCTGAGGAGGAAATATTCACACTGGGGTAGTCAGGGATCAGACAAGAAAAAGAATTTATTGTAAATATTTCAATAAAAATACCAATTATTCATTTAATTAATAAATAGTTAATTTAAAATTAATTTATTATACTTAATTCTACATTATTATTCTAAATATTATACAAAGAATTCTGCAGTTTGAGAATTGTTGTAAGAGGTAGGAGAGCTGCCTATAAGTTCAAGGGTGGAAATTGCAATCCAGAAATTAGCTGCCAAAGCCACAGCTGCCCATTAATTTCAAAGCTGGATACTGGCAGTAGAATATAGATTCTGAAGAAGGCTTAAGAAGATCTGCTGATTCTGAGGAAATATGCTCTGGTCTTCTGCCAGATAACAACTTCCTTTTAACTTTCAAATTGCCTACAAAAAGTCTCTCATTGGTGGAATGTAAATCAGAACCCTTCTGGCAGAGGAGTCTTAAAAATAAGGTTGCCAGGCCTTCAGACACTGCAATAACAAGGAAGAGTCAGAAATGCTGCTGATTGCAAACAGACAATTCAGCACAGAGATTCGATAACAAATGAATGAAGGAAAACATGTGGACAAACGGAGACCAACACTGACACCATGAAATAATTACGGAAGTGAAAGTGTTAGTTGCTCAGCCGTGTCCAGCGCTTTGCGACCCCATAGACGGTAGCCCGCCAGGCTCCTCCATCCATGGGGTCGCAAAGCGTTGGAATTCTCCAGGCAAGAATACCGGAGTGGGTTGCCATGCCCTTCTCCAGGGGATCTTCCCAACCCAGGGATCGAACCTGGGTATCCTGCCCTGCAGGCGCATTCCTTACCATCTGAACCACCAGCAAAATAATTATAATAATGTCTAAACTGAAGGTAAAAAATGAGATAGAACTGAACTATTGCCTCTATGGTAAGGTGATTACATACAAAGAATTAAGAATTCGATCAATTTTAGAACTTCCTAATGAAACACACATGTTAAAATATATTTGAAAAACACTAATTTAATTAAAACATACACTAAATCTATATGATTTTAATATTATAAGATGATAGACAAGAGACAGAGGGAACACTGAGTAATTACATCAATTACAAATGAAATTAATGATTCAGCTCCTTGATGGCTGAGTTTAAAATATAAATTTTTGTTTATTAATAGTTTTTAAAAATTCATTAGGTATATAGTATAGTTGAACAACACAACTGACAAACATAAAAGAAATTTAGAGAACCCTTATATCCAGTAACTGAAGGATAAACGGTTAATTCAAGCTTAAATAGAACATTACAAAAATTCACAATATACTGCCGAGGTACACCCTCCTTAAAAATACAAATATCTGTGTGCTATTCCCAATGATACTGATTTTACTGGTCTGGAGTGGGTCTTTAACATGCCTAAAAACCTCCTCAGGTAATTCCACCATCCATCCAGAGCAAAGAACCATTTCACTAGGAGTGACCACTTCTTAAGTCTAGACTTAACATGAGTCTTAAATTTTAAAGATTTCACATTGAATATATTTCTAACTACTATGCAGTAAAGTTAGAAGTTAATTTTTAAGAAACTAAAATTTTGAAAAAATGTCATAAAAAAAGAAATTTAAAACAAACTTTTAAGTGACCCTTGTGTCAACAAATACATCATGAGTGAAACTAGAAAACATGTAGAAAGGAACAACAGTGAAAATATCCCACACCAAACTTACGGAATAATAAAGATGCTATCCCCAATGGATCAGATCGTAAAGAATCAACCTTCAATGCAGGAGACACAGGAGACACAAGTTTCATCCCTGAGTCAGGAAGATCTCCTGGAGAAGGAAATGGAAACCCACTCCAGTATTCTTGCCTGAAAAATCCCATGGACAGAGAAGCCTGGAGGACTATAGTCCAAAGGATCACAAAGAGTTGAATACAACTGAGCAACAGACACACAGACACACACTCCACAAGTTGTTATTTAGTTGCTAAATCATGTCCAACTATTTTATGACCACCAGGCTTCCCTGTCTGTGAGATTATCCTGGCAAGACGAGTGGAGTGGGTTGCCATTTCCTTCTCCAGTGGATCTTCCTGACTCAGGGATCCAACCAACATCTGCTTGGCAGGTGAATTCGTTACCACAGAGCCACCAGGTAATTAGCATAGAGTAAAACCATTATGTCATGTAATCCCAGAAGTAAAACAATAATTCTGACACTCAATATGGTGCAATTTAAAACTCCATCTTGACCTCAAATAAAGTAATTATTAGTGTGTATATATATATATATATGTAATATAATATACATATATTATGTATACATTATTCATATGAACATTCAGAAAACCAAGATCATGGCATACGGTCCCATCACTTCATGGGAAATAGATGGGGAAACAGTGGTTGACTTTATTTTTCTGGGCCCCAAAATCACTGCAGATGGTGACTGCAGCCATGAAATTAAAAGACACTTACTCCTTGGAAGGAAAGTTATGACCAACCTAGACAGCATATTCAAAAGCAGAGACATTACTTTGCCAACAAAGGTCCATTTAGTCAAGGCTATGGTTTTTCCAGTAGTCATGTACGGATGTGAGTGTTGGAATATAAAGAAAGCTGAGCGCCGAAGAATTGATGCTTTTGAACTGTGGTATTGGAGAAGACTCTTGAGAGTCCCTTGGACTGCAAGGAGATCCAACCAGTCCATCCTAAAAGAAATCAGTCCTGAATATTCATTGGAAGGACTGATGCTGAAGCTGAAACTCCAATACTTTGGCCATCTGATGTGAAGAGCTGACTCACTTGAAAAGACCCTGATGCTGTGAAAGACTGAAGGCAGGAAGAGAAGGGGACGACAGAGGGTGAGATGGTTGGATGGCATCACCAACTTGATGAACAGGAGTGTGGGTAAACTCCAGGAGTTGGTGATGGACAGGAGGCCTGGCGTGCTGCAGTCCATGGGGTCACAAAGAGTCAGACACAACTGAGCGACTGAACTGAACTGATTCATATACATATAATAAATGTGTATGTGTGTACTAAGTCGCTTCAGTCATGTCCAACTCTTTGCAGCCCTATGGACTGTAGCCCACTAGGCTTCTCTGTCCATGGGATTCTCAGGCAAGAATACTGAAGTGGGTTGCCATTTCCTTCTCCAAACAAATGTGTGTATTTGGTGACATATTACCTGCTAGAGTCTACATCTGTGCTTTCTACTCTTAAAAGACATTAATACTGCTGCCAGAAGTTAGATGCGGCATGTGAAGATGGAACAGACCAGTGTCAGAAACAGCAAGAGCGAGGTACTGGTAGGCAGTCAGACATGAGTCAGCACACGAAAGACAAATTTAAGAACATTCATAGTTGTCTTGAGAGAGGTACAAGCCTACAGACATGGTTTGTGGTCCTATTTAAATCACTTCAGTCTTTATCATGGATTAATATCACTCATTATCAGGCAAATCAGCTGCCTGTTGCCATAGAAAACCAGAGCAGACAGAACTTGTGTCTACCTTCTTTTTTTTAATTTGCCTTAAAACTAAGGAAATTAGACAAATTTTGTAATAATTTTTTCACCAAAATTATGATTTAAAAAAAAATGAGTCTTACTTACTTGGTACAGTGAAGGAAAACATAGGATAATTAATGGATTGATTGAAAGCTTTTTAAAAATTATGCAAGTGGACAAATTCAGATTACTATGAGGCAGGAGAATAGTACCCATGAATGAAGCAGAGAATATGGAAACAAAGGCGTGAGCAGGGTGGTAAGAGACAAGAGGAGGGCACACTGAAGTGCACTTGAGTGTACCCAAGGGCTCTTCCTTTCCGCAAAGAGACAATCAAGCTGAGTGCTGCCATAGGGAAAAGTGAGGCCGGTGTTGTGAATATCATCTGACTTTTTCAAAAAGAGCCCAGAATGAATACTACCAAAATAAATTGAAATTATGTTCAACTACGGGCCAAACAGAACACAGCTACCATCTCTGCTTTAAAAGGGTAGGCAAGTTCTAAACAAGTTCACTGTTAAAAAATATAATTCCACTGTAAAGTTAGAGATGTGGTCCGCAGGGAAAACATTCATTAAGGCTGTTCCCAGTGTGAAGCCCATAGAGAAGACAGAATCAAGGTGGTAAGAACATTTTGTGGATTATAATTAATAAATTTGTGTGTTTCCTTTCAGTATTCTTTTGCTATCTTTAGGATTTGGACTTATATAGTAGTATTTTTAGATATTGTATTTCAGATATTTTGGATATCTTTTGTCTGACATTATTTAATAAGCAGTCTTCCACGTGAATAGCATGTTTTTGTAGCCAAACACATTCTCTTAAATGCATTTGTAATAGTCCAAATGTGCATCAATAGCAATAGTCTAGAAAAAAGGTTTTGTTGATTTATTTGAAAGTTCATTGACTGATGGAAGTTGGAAGACCTGGTAAAAACAGGTAAAATGGAAGCTCCCTAATGTGAGAGAGTAACTAGATGGCTCATCGAGTTTTTTTAAATCTTTATCTCCTTGGGAAGAAGAAAAGGATGGATCTGCCAAGGACTGGCATTAGTAGGAGACAAGAAAATGCTGAGACCAAGGACTAGAGATGGGAAGGGAGTGCCTCCCTACCTGGTCACAGCAGCAGACAAAAGAGAGGAATGAACTGAGAAAGAGAAAACAGAGATTTCAGTTATGGGGAGCAGAAAAAATGGCAGTGACTTGCAGCATCCAAAAAGCAGCAAAAATGCCATACAGATAAGCCGAGGGAGCAACCCCATAAGCAACCTAAAAGATAAGTAAGTTAGCCTATGGGGGTCAGGATGGGAAATAGAGGCTATCAGAGACTCCTATGCTTTTTTCCTACCTTTTTGAGCAAGGAAGGGACTTGAATGTTTCAGCAAGTCAGCAAAGGTGAGCAGAATTACTTAGCTGTTAGAGTGGGGCAGTTATCAGAAGGGCTGATGATTTTATCTCAGATATTTAGCCCAGGATCTGGCACCTAACTATATGCAGAGGAGCTTGACGGGCTACAGTCCAGGAGATCGCAAAGAGTTGGACATGACTGAGCGACTAACACTTTCATAGGCACTTAGAGATAATTGCTTTGTGAATAAGACATCAAGTATTTAGTCTACTCCAAGTAGATTTCCAGAAATTTAAATCTAAAAAAAAAAAGAAAGAAAAGAAAGTGCAAGTGTTAGTTGCTCAGTCGTATCTGACTCTTTGTAACCCCTTGAACCGTACCTTTGTCCATCGAATTCTCCAGGCCTAGAGAGGGTAGCCATTCCCTTCTCCAGCAGATCTTCCCAGCCTAGGGATCAAACCTGGGTCTCCTGCAATACAGGCAGATAGATTCCTTACCGTCTGAGCCACCAGGGAAGCCCAGAAATCACAAAGTGAACCATGTGCATGGCGTGCGAAGTTGTTTCAGTCGTGTCCCACTCTTGGTGACCCCGTGGACCATAACCCACGAGACTGCACTGTCCATGGGATTCTCCAGGCAAGAATACTGGAGTGGGTTGCCATGCTCTCCTCCAGTGGATCTTCCCAACCCAGGTATTAAACCTGTGTCTCTTACCTGCCTGCATTGGCAGATGGGCTCTTTACCACTAGTGCCACCTGGGAAGCCCGAAATGAACCATAAAACATGTATTTTTAAAGTTTCTGATGGAAATTTTATGAATACATATCATGTGAAACAGTGTCAGACTTTATTTTGGGGGGCTCCAAAATCACTGCAGATGGTGACTGCAGCCATGAAATTAAAAGACACTTACTCCTTGGAAGAAAAGTTATGACCAACCTAGATAGCATATTGAAAAGCAGAGACATTACTTTGCCAACAAAGGTCCATCTAGTCAAGGCTATGGTTTTTCCAGTGGTCATGTATGGATGTGGGAGTTGGACTGTGAAGAAAGCTGAGCGCTGAAGAATTGATGCTTTTGAACTGTGGTGTTGGAGAAGACTCTTGAGATTCCCTTGGACTGCAAGGAGGTCCAGCCAGTCCATTCTGAAGGAGATCAGCCCTGAGTGTTCTTTGGAAGGAATGATGCTAAAGCTGAAACTCCAATACTTTGGCCACCTCATATGAAGAGTTGACTCACTGGAAAAGACTCTGATGCTGGGAGGGATTGGGGGCAGGAGGAGAAGGGGACGACAGAGGATGAGATGGCTGGATGGCATCACCGACTCGATGGACATGAGATTGGGTGAACTCCAGGAGTTGGTGATGGACAGGGAGGCCTGGCGTGCTGCGATTCATGGGGTCACAGAGAGTCGGACACGACTGAGTACTGAACTGAACTGAACTGAAGGCTTAAATACTGTTGTCATTTTAAGTATAGGAATCTTTCCAACTATGGCTATTTTCACCAGTCATGATATGTCTCAACAGTTTTTCTTTTATGCAGCAGGTAATGTTTTCATTTATTGTTACTGTCTTCCAGCATCCCATTGTATCTGGTCAATTTATTATGTAATGTGGTGAGACAAATCTGAAAGCTTAAATCTCTAATAATCTTACACCAATAAAAGTGTGCCAGGGTTAGTAGTTCAGTCACATCTAGCTCTTTGCAACCCCATGGACTGTAGCCTGCCAGACTCCTCTGTCCATGGAGTTCTTCAGGCCAGAATACTGAAGTGGGTAGCCATTCCCTTCTCCAGGGATCTTCCCAACCCAGGGATCGAACCCAGGTCTCCTGCACTGCAGGCAGATTCTTTACCAGCTGAGCCACAAGGGAAGCCCATACCAATAAACATTCACCTATTTCTGTCGAGGTAAGAGATAGTCTCTCAACCAGTTTATGTGCCAACCACCAGCTAGGTAATTCACTTCCACCTAGCCTGCTGGTTCATTTCATTCTAAGTGTCCACATGCAGTTGTTCACCAGAGGTCTTATCTGGGCATCCAGCTCACAGGAAGCATGTCTGAGCCCAGCCAAGCCCTGGGCATGCAAGACATTGATAGACAGTAGAGAAACAGCTACACGAAAAGGAAAAGCAGCACAGGGACAAGTGAACAGCACAGGAGCAATCAGGAGAGACGTTGCACATGCATCCATCACCCAGTGTAACACATGTCTGGGTCTGGACCCTTTTAATCAGTCTTTGCTCCTATTACAGTGGATGGGCTGAGCACACCATGTCTCAAGGTGACTCCCTCAGGAGTGCTCCTCCCCCCCACCTACTCAGGACATCATGCTGGCAGTGTTCCCTTTCTCTCCTGCAACATCTAATCTCTCCTTTCCCTGCTGGATCACTTCTGTACATTTCTATAAGCATATAATCATGTTGCAGCATTTCTCACATTTAAACAACAGCAACGGAATGCCTCCTTTAATTCCAAATGACCATCAGCTATTGTCCTATTTGTCTGCTCCTCCTTAAAGTCAGTCTCCTCAAACCAATGACCTATATTCACGTTTTCTACTTCCCATCCTTTCCTGTCTTCCTGAATCTGTTTCAACCAGGATTTTATTCCTTCATTCCACTAGGGTTTTTTTCTACTTTTAGGGATGTTTTTACTGGTTTTGTCCATTTGTATCAAAGTCAAGAAAGCCCCCTGCATTCCCGGAGCCAATGGGTAGGCTCACTTTTGTTCCTTTCTGCTCATCAACAGCAGCCCAGGGTTGACCTCTCTCTTTTCCTTGAAACACTCTCTTCATCCCAGATGCCTCGCTCTGACTGATGCCCGACCTCCTTGGACATTCGCACCACTGTCCATTGGTGATTAGGGTCTCCCTAAACTTGGAAGTCCCCAAGCATGATCTGCAGACCCCTCCTCTGCCCTTACTAAATTCTTTGAGTGTATTGTTTTATCTGGTTCTATGGTTTTAACCAACACTGATACCCTGATGAGTCCTGAATTTGTATCTCCAATCTATCTCTCTCCCTGAGACCTGGGTTTCACATACCAATTACCTACTTAATATCTCCACTATGGTGTCTATTAGACATGTCCAAAACCAACTCTTAATTTCCCTGTCTTCCTGCAAATCTTTTCCTCTTACAGTCTTCCCCTTCTCGGTACAAGGCACCTTCATTCTTCCCTTTTCTCAAGCCAAAAAAATCACCCTATTTTTTCTCTCATAAAGTCCAGCCGAGGCAATAACAACTTCTGTTGCCTATTCCTTTGGGACCTGGTCAGAATCTTGCCGCATCTCAGCATCCCACCTATAGCTGTTGCAATATCATCCTAACCATCACCTGACTTGCACTATTCGTCTCTGTAATCTATGTTCAACAGAAAGCCTGACCGATCGAGTTGAAATGCAAATCACCCCTTTCTCCTCCAGGCTCTCAAGCAGCTTCTCGTTTCATTCAGAGTGAAAGCCGTCCTCACAACGGGCCAGAGGGCCCTCCATTCCCTGTCCCCCAACCTCACCCCCGCTTCTCTGCCCTCAGCCCCCAGCATGTTCACTGTCTTACTCTGACCCAGCCATGCTGGAACAGGCTTCTCTCACATCTCTATAATTCCTCCCTCACTGTTTTCCAAGTCTCCGCTCAAATGTCACCTCATTCCTTGAAGGGACCTTCCCTGGCCACCTGATGGGACACGGCAGTCCCTGTCACTCCTCCTGTGCCCTTACCCTGACTTGCTTTGCTCTGTAGCATTTACCATCACCTCACATAGTCTGTATTTTTTAAATGTCTATATTGTCAGTCTCTCCCTTCTAGAAAGTAGGATACCTGACGGAAGGATTTCATTAAGCTTATTTCCAAATTCCTGTATTCTCAATGTCCAGAAGACTCCTGGCATATAGTAGGCCTACAATAAACCAATGAATGACTAATTGAATGATTGAATGAGATCCCCAAATTATATGATTCTGGAGGGATAATAATGTTTTCCCCATAAATATTTACTTCATTCTGAAATTTAAACCATTGCCAAGTTAATTTCTCTTAAGCAACTGAACATTTTCCTCCATTAATATATTTGATCAAGCTCCATGTCTGATTTCACAACATTTTTATCACAAAATACCACCAAGTCTTTTCCAATGGCTCAGAGCAAATTCACAGTTTAATGTGCTTTTAAGCTATTTGGGGTCAAAAACAAAATTGGACTCATGCTTTAACTGCTTCCACAAGTATAAGCAGGAGCTATGCATTTGATTTCCTCTCTACAATTGCTGGTTTCAACTACAATCGTTATAATGACTCGTGTGACTCAGATTTGGAGAGAGCACTGTAATCAGGAGGGGACTGCTTTCAATATTCACCTCCAGAGTCTAGGATATGAGTTAAGACTCCAGTGAAAGGAAAACAGTGGTTACAGTCTGGACTTCAGTAGGCATCTGTCCATGTAACAAAAGTACCAAGCTATCGGACAGAGGAGGTTTCCTGCTCAGGGCAAAGCTAATTAGAGAAAGGCAAAGCGAACCGGAGAGAAGCATGGTGGCCACTTGCTTGAAGAGCTCTCAAGGCTGTTGCACTTTTCCCCACTTGGAGCTCAACATGGTGTTTTCCCCGCACTAATGAGCAATGCATTTACTCGCATGTTTTTAAAATTAGAATCAGAGGGTTTTTTTTTTTTAAGTAATGACTGTTTTGCTTAAACCGTACCAACATGTGTTTTGAAAGGAACTGGAAATGTAACATACGGTTCACATAGACGGAAACAGGCCTTGTTGGGACATTAATCTGAGGGGAAGAGGGGCTGTTTGCCTAGCCATCCCCCCTGGCACAGCAATCTCTACTCAATCATCAACGATTCTCCTTAGATCAGATATTTGGTTTTAATGGAACCTGACGAAATACTTCACCCTCAACTTTTAAAGACAATTTTGAAAAGACTTACTGAGGAATGTAAACTACAATATGGAAGAAACTGTGTTCTGATTAACAGGCAATTTATACAAGCAACTACCATTAAATTACCATACTTAGCTCACTCCTGGTAGAGGACCTCAGTAAAGAAAGTTCTGAAATCAACAACTCTTGCTCATCAATAACCCGGTGTAAAATTTAACCAGGTGTAATAAGTTTCTGTCTTGGTCTCTTCAGATCAGCATCTGGTTCTGCTCATCCCTGTTCCTATTCTACACCTCCCTACGTCTACAGCGTCTGGGCCAACACCACTGTTATTATTGTTCAGTTGCTCAGATGTGTCTAACTCTTTGCGACTCCATGGACTGTAGCATGCCAGGCCTCCCTGTCCTTCACCAGTTCCCGGAGCTTACTCAAACTCATGTCCATCCAGTCAGTGATGCCATCCAGCCATCTCATCCTCTGTTGTCCCCTTCTCCTCTCGCCTTCAACCCTTCCCAACATCAGGGTCTTTTTCAATGAGTCAGCTCTTCACATCAGGTGGTCAAAGTATTGGAGTTTCAGCTTCAGCATCAGTCCTTCCAATGAATATTCAGGACTGATTTCCTTTAGGATGGACTGGTTGGATCTCCTTGCAGTCCAAGGGACTCTCAAGAGTCTTCTCCAACACCACAATTCAAAAGCATCAATTCTTCAGTGCTCAGCTTTCTTTATAGTCTAACTATCACATCCATACATGACCACTGGAAAAACCATAGCCTTGACTAGACAGACGTTTGTTGACCAAGTAATGTCTCTGCTTTTGAATATGCTGTCTAGGTTTATCATAGCTTTTCTTCCAAGGACCAAGCGTCTTTTAATTTCATGGCTACAGTCACCATCTGCAGTGACTTTGGAGCCCAAGAAAAGAAAGTCTCTCACTGCTTCCATTGTTTCCCCATCTATTTGCCATAAAGTGATGGGACTGGACGTCATGATCTTAGTTTTTTGAATGTTGAGTTTTAAGCCAGCTTTTTCCCTCTCCTCTTTCACCTTCATCAAGAGGCCCTTTAGTTTCTTGGGATCAGCTCCCTGAACTGGGGCAAACATAAATCCAGCAGGCCTAGTAACGAAGCATCTCACCGCCCACTGCAGGCTAAGCCTCTGGTGCCATTTATAAACCAGCAGCAGCAGCATCCCAGAAACTCAGGTTCTAGGTTTTCTCTGGATCCACATATGCTCATGTCAGGTATGCCCTTGTATTTAGATTTGATGCTCTCTTCTGCTTGCAACCAGAGGAGGTTTTCCACTTTTAAGGGCTCATGTGATTAGACTGGGCCCACCCAAATAATCCCCCATTTTAAAGTCTATAAACTGCAAAGTTCCTTTTGCCACTAACATAAGAATTTCCCAGGTTCCAGAGATGAGAGTGTGGACATCTTTGGAAGGGTCACCTTTTCTTTTATTCAAGTTTACAGGCCCAAGCATAATTTTGACAGGTAAATACAGTAAAAGACTGAGCAAAAATTAAACAATGACAATGAAAAGTTTCCAAGACTTGAGTTTTAATTGGCCAAAGAAAAAAGCTGCCTACTCACTGACAGAAATACATATGAGAATTCCACTCAAAGTGAAATACTGGCAAACAGCTTCAGCAGATAATTAGAATTCCTAGGCAATTTCCTTCTTCCAAGATGCTTTTTGAGAGGTGTGGGGAGGGGTTTATCATCTCTGGATAGCTTTAAATACTTAGACATGGGCTAATTTAAATTACAGATCTAATTTTAACTCTATTCTGTCCTTAAATGTAGCTGCTGATACATTTCCAGTCCCTGGTATGCTAGTGACCCCTGAATGAAGGAGATCAACTACCCTCTGTCATTTGCTCATATAGATGATCCCCCAGGTTTAAAAAAAAAAAATAGATGGTGCTTTGGAAGTCCTAATGCATTTTTTCATTGTAACAATGTTAAAAGCAACAGATGCCAAGGTAGATCTATAGAATTCAATTTAGATTATAATTTCCTTAAGACCAGTGCTATTTGAAAGGACTATAGAGCTAATTGTGAGAAACTGTATTCCAAGTTTCAGCTTGGAACCCATCACTGCTACAGTGCCCTTCACACAGAGCTCCTGTCTCAACTCCCGAGGTGGATCAAGCCACTGAGAGCAGAGGTCCCCAGCCCCCAGGCCTCAGACTGGTACCGGTCCATGGTCCGTTAGGCAAGGGGCTGCACAGCAGGAGGTGAGCAAAGCTTCCTTCGTCTGTATTGACAGCCGCTCCCTATCGCTCGCATTATGGCCTGAGCTCTCTGCCTCTTATCAGAGCAGCGGTTGCATTAGATTTTTGCAGGAGCAAGAACCCTGACTCTAAAGATGGAATATCTGAGATGGCCACAAAATAATGTGCACAATAAATATAATCCACTTGAATCACCCCCAAACCATCCTCCCCTCTGGTCCATGGAAAAACTCTCCTCCATGAAACCGATCCCTGGCGCCAGAAAGACTGGGGACCTCTGACCTAGAAAGTAGCCTCTGATGTGGTTCCAAAGCCCAGGCAGAAAGTCCTTCAGAGCACCGTCTGCAAGAAAATGGCAAAAGCAGCAAGGGTTTTGGCTTTCGGGAGTGAGGCAGAACTTCCCACCCAGGCAGCCTCAAGAGTGAGGCAGAACTTCCCCCAGGCAGCCGCGAATGTCTAATTCTAGGGACTCACACGTTCCTTGTTCCATCAGTGCTTGATGGCGACGTTTTCAGCATCCCTGGTTTACAATATAGGAAAATGTAACTCGACGGGTCTCTCTTCCCCTCTATCTCCATCATTAAAGCACAGTCCTTTAGTAAATTTACAGTCGGTTTTGACTGCTAGGAACAGTGGCTGTGTGACTCTGGGCGACCCCATGGACTGTAACCCATCAGGCTCTTCTGTCCATGGGCTTTTCCAGGCAAGAGTACTAGAGTGGGTCACCATACCCTCCTCCAGAGGATCTTCCTGACCCAGGGATCAAAACAGGGTCTCTGGCATTGCAGGCAGATTCTTTACCCTCTGATCCACCAGGGAAGTCCCTGGGGACAATAAGAAGTATTAGTTTGTACGGCATATATTCTTTTATATAATAATTTTACACATTGCCACTAGGAAATCTGATAAATAGCACATATTGAAAGTAAAAACCATTCATGATCTCAATAGTTGTATATAATACCCGTTATAATAGTCCTTGTTGAAAAGTGCAAACGAAAGAATGATTGGATGAACAAGTTCACAGCGTAAGACCAAAAGGAGGTTTGACTCGCTTGTACAAGCTCCGTGGCAGTCTGCAATAGTCTGCCTAGCCCTGGCTCCTACTGTGCGGTGGACTGCTGAACCAAATCATGGATTAAGTTAAGAAAAAGAGGCGCAGCGCCAATCAGTCACAACAAAGCTTGAACTTTCCTCGGAACTGCCTTTGAGCAGCGTCAGGGCTTGCGCCCGTAACGTGCGTCTACACTGCCCCCTAGAGCCCACCCATCGGATGCGGCGTTATCCGACTAACCACGAAGCTGAACGCAGATCAAAGGAAAGCAGTGGCTACCGGGTAGAAGGAAATGATTAGAAAAGAAATCAGATCGCGTGCACTCAGCGAACTTCTATTATGGAAAAATAAATTATCAAAAAGCTCTGCTTTTCTCCTCCTCCCCACCCCGGCCCCACCCCCCTCTCTCTTTACCAATGCAATACACGTGTTGTTTTTCATTCTGGCCATGTCTGTGGGTGGAATGAAAAGGATCCTGTGATAAAGCTGTGAATTAAAACTTAAATATTATTTATTAATATTTGGATGTATCTGAAGGATTAAGTAGCCTTGTTTAAAACAGAAATCTGATTGATAGAAAAAGAATAGTGTGTTAATGGAGAATGAAGATGACATCATAAATCACAAAAAAAAATGAAAGACTATTCAAAGAATAATATTGGGTGGTGAGCTAGTTTTAAGAAAGGGGGTTGTAGTTAGGTCTTCACATAAGTCCAAAGAGCCAAGTAGATTTCAGATGCTTAAAATTTAAACCAAAAAGTGATTTTCAAAAAAAATAAGAATATTGAAGTGAACATTTGGTACATATATAGAGAACTTTCTAAGCTGGAAGAAATGACAAAGGGAAATGTGGATAATTTATATCAAAATAAAAACTTCATTATTTAAAAAACTGAGCAGGAACACAATAAGCTGAGAAAATGTCTACACTTATATAGCCTATGAAAAACTGATACAAATATATAAGAAACAATACAATTTCTAAACCAGCAGTTAACAAGTAAAAAATGGCTTAAAAGAAAATGTGAAAGCATTTACCTTGAGAGTAACAAAAAAATGCTAATGAAAATTATAAGCTAATTATAAGCTAATGAAAATTTTTCAACCTAACATTAACAGAAATGCTTTTATAAGAACATCCAGTGCTGAAGAAGAGGAGGTAAAAGAAACATTCTCAAATATTGGTTGCATACCTTTAGAAAAATAATTCGCATGTATCAGAAATATTCATGCTCAAAAAATATTCAACCCTACTATTTTGGATAATTTATTTTAAGGAAATATTTAAGATTCTTAAATGTGTAAGAAGCTTTATGGTCAAAGATGATATTGCAACATTATCTATAATGATCCAAACTTACAGGCATATTACATGTCCATCGATAGAACAATAGAGAAGAGCCTTAAGAATTGCTCACTGGTGGCTCCTGTCACACTGCAAAATGGATCACACAATCACTTACCCTCTGTGTTCTCAAAGATGATCACAGGGTCTGTCTCTGACCCTCCAGCCACCTTCATCTATTCACCTTACAGGGTCGTAAAAATAGTCATTTTCTAGGTGTGCCATGATATGAAAAAGATTAGGAAGCATTTTATAGTGTAAACATTAAATGTGGTTATTACTAACCATTAAAAAGTTTACAAATTGTAATGTAAAAACTCAGATTACTAATAACAAAAAAGAGAGCACAAAGTCGTACATATCATATAACCTCAAATACATTTTTCAAATCTATACAGAATATACACCAAAATGTTAATAATAATTTTCCTTGACTACTAAACCTAAAATTCATATTATTTTTCTTCCTTCATGTTTTTGTATTTTCCAAGTTCTCAAAGATGATTACTCATTTTTAAGCATTGAAAAAAATGTTTAAGTCTTAAATTGTAAAATCCATAACAAAAGAGTACAAATATACTACAGCGGAAGTAGCCATTTCCAAGGGTTACCTATTGAATTTTTTTTTTTTTTTGGTTATATCATGAGATGGCATGGTAGAGTTTGTCCATCAGAGAGTTGTTTTAGATAACACACTACTACAGTGTAACTGTCCTGTTTTTCTAATCTTTTAAATTACTTCCTCAAGTTAGCTGTGGACACACCTAGAAAGAGTGGGTAATTAACTCTCTAGATATAATGTGGAAAGGATTCTTGCTTCAGAAGAATCAGATCAAAGGTCTTCTGATGTCCTTCAATTTAAGTCTGAATTTGGCAATAAGGAGTTCATGATCTGAGCCACAGTCAGCTCCCAGTCTTGTTGAAGAAAGTAGGGAAAACCACTAGACTATTTAGGTATGACCTAAATCAAATCCCCTATGATTATACAGTGAAAGTAAGAAATAGATTTAAGGGCCTAGATCTGATAGATAGAGTGCCTGATGAACTATGGAATGAGGTTTGTGACATTGTACAGGAGACAGGGATCAAGACCATCCCCATGGAAAAGAAATGCAAAAAAGCAAAATGGCTGTCTGGGGAGGCTTTACAAATAGCTGTGAGAAGAAGAGAAGCAGAAAGCAAAGGAGAAAAGGAAAGATATAAGCATCTGAATGCAGAGTTCCAAAGAATAGCAAGAAGAGATAAGAAAACATTCTTCAGCGATCAATGCAAAGAAATAGAGGAAAACAACAGAATGGGAAAGACTAGGGATCTCTTCTAGAAAATTGGAGATACCAAGGGAACATTTCATGCAAAGATGGGCTCGATAAAGGACAGAAATGGTATGGACCTAACAGAAGCAGAAGATATTAAGAAGAGGTGGCAAGAATACACAGAAGAACTGTACAAAAAAGATCTTCATAACCCAGATAATCACGATGGTGTGATCACTGACCTATAGCCAGACATCCTGGAATGTGAAGTCAAGTGGGCCTTAGAAAGCATCACTATGAACAAGGCTAGTGGAGGTGATGGAATTCCAGTGGACTTATTCCAAATCCCGAAAGATGATGCTGTGAAAGTGCTGCACTCAATCTGCCAGCAAATTTGGAAAACTCAGCAGTGGCCACAGGACTGGAAAAGGTCAGTTTTCATTCCAATCCCAAAGAAAGGCAATGCCAAAGAATGCTCAAACTACCACACAATTGCACTCATCTCACACGTTAGTAAAGTAATGCTCAAAATTCTCCAAGCCAGGCTTCAGTAATACGTGAACCGTGAACTTGCTGATATTCAAGCTGGTTTTAGAAAAGGCAGAGGAACCAGAGATCAAATTGCCAATATCCACTGGATCATCGAAAAAGCAAGAGAGTTGCAGGAAAACATCTATTTCTGCTTTATTGACTATGCCAAAGCCTTTGACTGTGTGGATCACAATAGACTGTGGAAAATTATGAAAGAGATGGGAATACCAGACCACCTGACCTGCCTCTTGAGAAATCTGTATGCAGGTCAGGAAGCAACAGTTAGAACTGGACATGGAACAACAGACTGGTTCCAAATAGTTTTAAAAGGAGTACGTCAAGGCTGTATATTGTCCCCCTGCTTATTTAACTTATATGCAGAGTACATCATGAAAAATGCTGAGCTGGAAGAAGCACAAGCTGGAATCAAGATTGCCAGGAGAAATATCAATAACCTCAGATATGCAGATGACACCACCCTTATGGCAGACAGTGAAGAGGAAGTAAAAAGCCTCTTGGTAAAAGAGGAGAGTGAAAAAGTTGGCTTAAAGCTCAACATTCAGAAAACTAAGATCATGGCATCTGGTCCCATCACTTCATGGGAAATAGATGGGGAAACAGTGTCAGACTTTATTTTGGGGGGCTCCAAAATCACTGCAGATGGTGACTGCAGCCATGAAATTAAAAGACACTTACTCCTTGGAGGGAAAGTTATGACCAACCTAGATAGCATAATCAAAGGCAGAGACATTACTTTGCCAATAAAGGTCTGTCTAGTCAAGGCTATGGTTTATCCAGTGGTCATGTATGGATGTGAGAGTTGGACTGTGAAGAAAGCTGAACGCAAAAGAATTGATGCTTTTGAACTGTGATATTGGAGAAGACTCTTGAGCATCCCATGGACTGCAAGGAGATCCAGCCAGTCCATTCTAAAGGAGATCAGTCCTGGGTGTTCCTTGGAAGGAATGATGCTAAAGCTGAAACTCCAGTACTTTGGCCACCTCATGCGAAGAGCTAACTCATTGGAAAAGACCCTGATGCTGGGAGGGATTGGGGGCAGGAGGAAAAGGGGACAACGGAGGGTGAGATGGCTGGATGGCATAACCAACTCGATGGACACGAGTTTGAGTGAACTCTGGGAGTTGGTGATGGACAGGGAGGCCTGGCGTGCTGCAATTCAAGAGTCAGACACGACTGAGCGACTGAACTGAGATGTCCTTCAAAGCTTGCCTTCTGCACCCCAGTCCACCAATAGTATGGATCATTAGTGGGTGCTAGAGGCCCACATTTCAGGGAACGTGGGCCTCTTTCAATACTGAAAGAAACTAAATCCCAAGAAATCTGTAATATTACTAATGTTAACATATTTTACCATCTTAGACTTGAAAATTTGAAGTTCCAGCTCATAATATGTTTTCTTTTGCTTGCCAAAGAGATTTTTTACAACTAAGGAACAACTGAACCTAAAAGAAAAGAGCAATGAATGCTATGTGCATAAATTGTGATTTGGAAAATTATCAAAGTGTTGACAGTGTTAGTCACTTAATCATGTCCAACCCTTTGTGACCCCATGGACTGTAACCCACCAGGCTCCTCTGTCCGTGGGATTCTCCAGGCTTTCTCCAGTGGTCGAACCCAGGGGTCGAACCTAGGTCTCCACATTGCAGGCAAATTCTTTGCTGTCTGAGCCACCAGGGAAGTCTATGAGCTCATAGCTATTAAAATATAAAAATAATTTATTTTCATAGACTATCAAAGTGTATAAAAATAAGGCATTCTTTTCAGGCTAAGGAGGTAAAGGTTTTAGTAGAGTTAGGATTCAATATTTGTAATATTGTTTATATTTTAAATTATATTGAAATGATAATTACCCAGAAGCTAGAAAACATGATTTAGAAATATCTAAAACATTCTTTCCCTTTGCTCTACCAGTTCATCTGCTTTGGGGCTGTTCTGTTTTTGATTCATATTATAACCAGAAGGCATTGGAGGTAAGGAGTTAGAATTTAAACAGTTTAATCTTATTCACTGTAACTGGAAGACATTTTGCAAATAGAAAATAACATTAAAGAGATGTATATTCTTTATCAAGAAAATTTTCCAGAATGTTTACCATAGGTCCCATTTTTAATCATTTCTTTGTTTATCTGGCTGCCTCAGGACTTCCCTGAGCCACGTGGCTCTTTCACTGAGGCGCGTGGACTCTGGTTGTGGGGCACAGGCTCAGTAGTTGTGGGTTTGGACTTAGCTGCCTTCTGGCCTGTGGGATCCCAGTTTCCCAACCAGGAGTTGAACCTGTATCCCTTCATTGCAAGATGGATTCTTAACCATTGGACCATTAGAAAAGTCTCTTTAGCTACCTTTTAAATACAACTAGGTGAAAATATCTACTCACGGAAATCTCCTGGTGGTAAATTTCCATGTGATCAACTAAATGATGCTGAGTATGCAAGTGCTTGGAAATGGTAGGCAAGATACTGTAATAATCTCTAAGATGTATGCAAAAGCCCTTGTCAGAGCTGAGTTAATCACTGACTAGGTTTTTTTTTTTTAATATCACAAGAAGTTTCAGATATTTATGTTAAAGTGAAATATCCCTATTAAAATATTGCTTCTCATAGTATGTGGCTCTTACTCTATAGTAATTCGTTTGGAAATTCTTAAGCGTCCTTTTTTCGAAATAAAAATCTACAGCAATGAAGCGCTTTTGTAAACACAAAAAAGAAATTGAGCATGTTAAAATTTTGGGGGGTCTTGCTATTTTATTTGACTTGATTTGGATTGAAAGAGAAACAGAGAAGGAAGGAAGGAAAGAGAGTAGGAACAAAGAAAGGAGGGAGGTGGGGAAGGAGGCAGGGAAAAGGGGGAGAGGAAGTGGGGGAAAGATGGGGTGGTGAGGAAGAAGGGGGAAAAAAGGAGAAACTGTATTTCGATTCTAATTGAGTCTCCTCTCAGAGAGCCTGAGAGGAAAGATTAAAGGATTTACCACCTGCTAAGGTTGGAAGATTATGAGCATTGTGCAAAAAAAAAATATTCTGACAACCCTATAAATTTAGCAAAAAGGATCTAACACGATGAGATTGACATAGGGGAAATCTAACTATCCAAACTGCAATTTTTCAAGGATAAAAGACTTGAAAGCTTCAGGAGTTTTTTTTTCTTTTTATTAGTTATTGTAGATGTCAGGACATTATTTTTCTTAGGCCAGAATCATACACAGTATTTAACAAGGAACCACGAGTGCTAAAAAATGGTCTATTGGAAATGGTACATGTACGCTATATTTTGACATGCAATAGTCTGAATTCTGTTATTTTTTAAATAAGAGCCAATTAATTTATAATTGAGCTATTAACACAATAACATCTTAATGAAGAGGATTTTTAAATTCTGTTGTATTTTCTAACATGACACTAATGTGCAATATTTGGAATAGGAAAAGAGGTTCAACTTGAGAGGACTTTTAAATATATGTTGTCAGTTGAAAAATAAATTATGGGAGTATTCTACTTCACTAACTTTCAAAATGCAAAGCTATAACTAGATGATTACTTGCCTTGTCATTGATCACTAATTTGAAGAAGATAATATTAGCTGAGAAAACTGAGAAAATAAACCCAGCACCCAGGACAGTAGATTGCACGCTGAAGTAGAAGAGGGGACAATAAATAAGAACTGTGTGGCAGGGTCAGAGAACAGAGAAGAGTCTGGAATGAGAAAGGTGAGCGAAGAGAGAAATACTTTCAATGACAGACTATCTTCATCCTGTTACTTGTAAACTTGCCGTGGTCCAGTGTGATCCAGCTTTAAATCGCGAAGCAGCTACAATGCATCACTGTGACCCAGGGAGCCCTGACTTCATCCTAGCAGTGCTTTTCAACTTACGCTCGCCCTCTACACGGCAGTAAGGATCCCAGACTCTTCATAGAACTCTTTCCACCTAACACCCGATCCTTGGCCACTACCACTCACCTCATCATCTACACCCCACTCCTAAGGCTCCTTCTGAAATAAAACAATCTTGGTCATTTGTATCTTAACATAAATTATGCCTCTCTCAAAAGCAAGTTGAGCCTAATTCTAATTACGGAATGGAAAGCTTTTCCTCTATTAAGAAATCTTGCATATCATCAAAAATGTGGGACAGTTCTAGGAAGGGAGCAGAGCAAAGGAATCAAACACTAGGCAACTTTTTTCTCTCTTTCTATAAAGGTGTCCTTGACTCAGTCAAAGCCTCCACCCAGTACAAGCTTGAAATACCATTTCTATTCCATTCATTAAAGATAATTACTTCTCCTTGACTATAAGGTCATAATAATGCTCACACACAGGTAGATTCAGAAGCATTATTTTGTCCTGATGAAAATTTTATTGAATTTCCAAGGGACATCTAAATAACAAATAACATTTAGAAGAATCTTCAACTACAACTGATTTGAATATACTATATAAAAATATTCCCATGTATTAATTTTCAAAGAATAGCATGATATAAAATCTAGGAACTATAGACCACACAGTTCTATGCTTGATCCCATGCAGAACTCTAAAATGGATTGTTAAATATGACTTTTGAACACTTAGAAAACAAAATGGTATTCCTTAAATAGCAAGTGGGAGTTGCTAGAATTCGTCCCATTAACCTCATTTTAGGAAAGAATTTCACAGTTTTTTATCGTATATTCTCAAACAAGATGGGGAAATGTGTTCAGTAAATCCACAGTTCTCTGAAAACATAAACCTACTAAATTTTAATAAATGAACCAGTGTAAACCTGATCATCTGTAATATTATATTGTGCAGCTCAACATATTTTTCAATGACTAGGAGAAAGTCACAGATGATACAAGTCCCAAGTCTAAAATTAAAACAAAATAAGATAAGATAGCAAATATATTTGTGGTGGATAAAAAAATAACAGATTGAAATAATAGATTAAAATAAATGAAACTAAAGAACTTTATTCTTCTCTTCAAACTTTCACTTACTGTTCTTACAGACTGGGACAAACCTTTTAATTTGGTAGAACCTCATTTCCTCATTTAAAAAGGAGACTAATCTCAAGTAGTTTTATTCATGGGGCTGTTGAGAGAGTCAAATAAGGCAAGAATGGTAAAAACCTTTTTAAAATCATGAGTGCCATTAAAAAAATTTTTTTTTTAATGTGCAAGAAACAAATGTAGAGTTCCTAGTAGAAGTTTTAAATATTCAACCACTTGAATACAGACTGAGGGAGAGCCACTTAGGGTGAGAGGAGAGGCAAGACAGGTAAAGAAGATTAAGAATCTGCAGGCTATTTGGCAGAAAAAAAATAAGATACAAGGATGTAATGTTTAGCACAGAAAATATAGTCAACAGTTTATAATATTTTTATATGGAGTATAATCTATAAAAATATTATATCACTATTAAGTACACCTGAAGCTAATATTATATTGTGAATCAAATATGCTTTAATTGAAAAAGAAAATAACGGAACAAACAACCCAATTATCCAAAAAAAAAAAAAAAATGAGCAAAAGGTCTGAACAGACATCTCATCAAAGATAGACAAATGGAAAGTAATATGTGAAAATACACTCAACATCATTTGTCTTTAGGAAATTGCAAATTAAAGCAAGGAGGTATCACAACACACCTGTGAGAATGTCTAGAATTCAAAATATTGAAACCCCAAATGCTGATAATGTCATGGAGCAACTGGAACTCTCATCCACTTCGAGCAGGAAAGAAAAGCAGTGGGGTCACCCTGGAAGCCAGCGCAGTAGTTTCTAACGAAGATAATCTTGGTCTGAATACATAACCCAGCAAGCGCACTTCTTACCCAAATCTACCCAAGTGAGCTAAAGACTTTTGTCCACACAAAACCTGCATATGGGGCTAATGGCAATTTTACTCATAATTGCCAAAACTGAGAAGCAAACAAGATGCCTTTCAGTAGGTTAATGGATAAAAAAAAAACCAAAAACTCTTTATTCCACACAGTAGAATATCACTCAGTGATAAAAAAAATAAGTATCAAGCCACTAAAATTTATAGAGGACTCTTTAATGCATAATGCTAAGTAAAAGAAGCCAATCTGAAAAGCTATGTACTATGTAATTCCAACTATACAACATTCTGCAAGGCAAACTGTAGAAACATAAGACCGGTGCTTTCCAAGGATTTGGGGGAGGGAGGGATTTTATATGGATAAATAGGTGGAATACAGGGAAGTTTTAGGACATTGAAGCTATCCTGTATGATACTGTAATGGATTCATATCGTTATGCACTTGTCAAAATCCACATAACTGTGTAGCACTAAGAGTAAATCCCAATGCAAACTATAGGCTTTAGTTCATAACCATATTTTTCATGATTGCAACAAAGTAGTCGTGTTAGTCACTTAGTCATGTTCCACTCTTTGCTATCCCATAGACTGTAGCCCACCAGGCTCCTCTGTCCATGGGATTCTCCAGGCAAGAATACTGGAGTGGGTTGCCATGCCCTCCTCTAGGGGATCTTCCCAACCCAGGGATCTAAACCAGGTCTTCTGCATTGCAGGCAAATTCTTTACTGTCTGAGCCACCAGAGAAATCCCATAAACCACATGAATGCAAGAGGTTAATAATAGGGGAAATGGAGGTTGAGGAGAGGCATATGAGGCAGGAGCTCTCTATGCTTCCTGCTCAAATGTAAACCTACAACTTCTCTAAAATATAAAGTCTTTGTTTAAAAAGTAATGATAACAGTCTATTAATTAAAAAAATCTTGCCAGTAATGACGGCTATTTACACATGGAATGCACAACTTTCAGAGACAGGCAGTTGCTATCATCAAGAAAGTTCACAGAGAGATTAAACGGCCATCTGTCCCAAGTAGGGGAGAGAGGATTCTCCCTTTGAAAGGAAGGTTAAACTGCTTGATCCCGAAGAGCCCTATCACTCCTCCTTTAATCCATTAGAAATGATCAAGGTGCTGCTGCTGCTAAGTCGCTTCAGTCGTGTCTGACTCTGTGGGACCCCACGGACTGCAGCCCACCAGGCTCCCCCATCCCTGGGATTCTCCAGGCAAGAACACTGGAGTGGGTTGCCATTTCCTTCTCCAATGCATGAGAGTGAAAAGTGAAAGTGAAGTCGCTCAGTCGTGTCCGACTCTTCGAGACCCCATGGACTGCAGCCTAGCAGGCTCCTCTGTCCATGGGAGTTTCCAGGCAAGAGTACTGGAGTGGGGTGCCATTGCCTTCTCCGGATCAAGGTGTAGCTCTCGTCAAATACTCCCTTTGCTTCTCGCTGCTTCTGAGGCCACCAGGAATGCCTGTATTTCGACCACAATCTAACCGTAGTGGGAGGGAGATGTGGCAGTGTGTCTATAATGTCAAAACTAAGCTCCCTTCCAGGCATACTGCAAACTGCCATTGTCAGCTGCCACAAGTGTGAGACCGGTCATATTCCAGTGAGGTTGATCAATTTCATTAGGATACCACACCTCTTTACTGCAGGGAAAGACTACTTTAAAAGTTGACTCCTAAATTAGACATTTCTTTGCTATTTCAGACCCAAGGTTGACGTTCTGGCTCTGTGAACAACAAGAGTTCCTAAAACGTGAAAAGAAGAATAGTGTTTGCTAGCAATTTTTAGCAATATGTGAGCTTTGCTAAATCCTAACAGTTGAGGTGCTACCCTTTCAAAATCTACTGAAAATATATAGATTTTTTCCACAGAGAAAAAATATGCATGAACAGTTTTAAAGGGTATGCAATTTCAGGATTTCAAAGAATTTCTGAAACCAAAAGAACCTTTAAATAATCAATGAAGCCTAAGTTAAGAACTCCTGCAGCAGCAAACTGAGTACTTGGTGGTTCCCACGCATATATTCTGCTCATGTTATTTCTTGCACTAACATGCCCTCCCACCCACCTCCTGCTGGGTCATTAATTCTGTTATCTAGCCTCACAATAACTAACCCGTTTTACCCAAAACATTTCTCTGCGGGTCCTCTCTAGCTCCCAGGAGTTCTGAGCTCATTCATATCTCCACGCTTGTGCTCACTCTCTTAACCCCTCAGTTTCCTCCATTACTTGAACTCACATATCAAGAGAGATGATTTACACAATCATCTCAAAGCTATCTACTTTTTGAAGATTTGTCTGATAATTCTTTGCTGTGCTGTGCTTAGTCACTCAGTCGTGTCCGACTCTGTGACACCATGGACTGCACCCCGCCAGGCTCCTCACCATGGGGATTCTCCAGGCAAGAGTGTTGGAGTGGGTTGCCAGCCCTCCTCCAGGGGGATCTTCCTGACCCAGGGATTGAACCCAGGTCTCCCTCATTGCAGGCGGATTCTTTCCCTTTATCAAGGATGGTGGAAATCACACAATTCTGGAAATATATTGACAATTACAGGGTTTTTTTTTTTTTTCATTTTTATACTAAATTATTTAAGAACAAGTCATGTGACTTACCTTTTTAGCATATCAAGATACCTATGAGTCCTCTGTAAACACTTGATTACTTCTCCTTGAAGCTTAGCACACTGTAATATAAGGTGACGTTATAATGTTACAACACTAGTAGCAATTAGCTTCTGAGTGAATTACTGGATTGTGGATTAAAAAAAAAATGACTGTGATGAGATTCATACAACATAAAATTAACCATCTTAAAATGAGCTACTGAGTAGTGGTTAGTACATTCAGTGCTGTTCGACCACATCTAGTTTCAAAACATTTCCATTATGTTAAAGTAAATCTTTTATCCGTTAAACAGTTTCTCTCCATATTTTTCCCCCTCCAATGCCTAACATCTACCAATCTGTGTTCTGCCTCCATGTATCTATCCATTCTGGATATTTTGTCTAAATGCAGTCAGGTAATACGTGACATCGTGTTCCTGGCTTCTCTCACTTAGTGTAATGGTCTCAAGGTTCATCCTTGCCGTGGCATGCATCCCTACTTCATTCTTTCTCTTGGCCAAATTCCATTCCATTATACGTGGATACCAGAATTTGTTTATCCACTCGCGCACTGGTGGCCATTCGGGCTGCTTCCGTCTCTTGGCTGTTGTGAATAAGCCTGTTATACAGGCTTGTATCCGTGTTTGTCTACCTGCCTGTTTTCCACTATTTGGAGCATAAACCCAAGAGTGGGGGTGTGAGCTCATGTAATAATCATGTGGTTAACTTTTTGAGGAACTGTCAAATTATTTTCCACAGCAGCTGAACCATTTATTTTCCCAATGATATATGAGGTACAAGGGTTCCAATTTCTCTAAAACCTTGTCAACACTAATTTTTCGTTTTTCATTTTGCTGGGTTTGAGGTGGTACTTCTGGATGATGACTTTAAAACAGTGCACTGTTTTGAATACATCTTTAACATCTGTAGGGGTGAATTTACTGTAAAGCTAATAAGTTTTATGTTTTAGAGCCCCTCACTAAAGATTCGGCATTGAAATTAGGACTCAATTTTCTATTCTTTTTAATTAAAAGAGCCCTATAAATTATATAGTTTCCAGCTCCCAAAATTTGAAGTTTCCCTGCACACAACCAAATGAAAATATCTAGTGTTCAAGAATATAACAAAAATATCCCTATCTCCAGCTGTGGTGGTGCATTCTTTCGCTTGCAGAGTCACCATATTTGACTCAAAGCCTTTATGACAAATAATCTTACCTCCTGAGTAAGATGTTTAAGAACGTAGTATTACAGATGTCATGACAGGAATCTTAATAATCCCAGTCACTTATCAATTGCAGGACAACCTGAATCCAGCTTATGGTTAGAAAGCCAAGCATAAATTTTTGTTTCCAAAAGGATACATACGCAGTTCTGCTGACAATTACCTCTTCTCCAATATCAAATTAAAAAGAACAGAGCCATAGGGTGTCTACAATATTTTAAAGCTGCAATCTTTTTTACATTATTTCTGCATTTTGCTTGTAGCCAATAAGATGATTCTGTCACATTCACTGAGAGGAATCAAGTTGCAGATGCAAATTTATATGACTATTGATGTCCCTGATTTACATAAAAATCTGTGGTGCACATCCAAGATCTGTACTGCCTACAAATAGATCAAATGGCAAGCTCCCTCAACCATGCTTATATGATTTATGGCTAAGCTTTACTCTACGTACTGTTATGCCCTTCAGAAACTGGGTTATTTGAACCGAATGTTCAGTGTAATACAGTATGTGACAGACGATGCAAATTATTTGCACAAGACATGGTAAGCAATTTTGACTGTAAAGCTTGATTACAGTGTTCATCAGGAGGGTGCCCTGCCGCTCCAAAAAGCCCTGGCGATTTATGTTATCATCCCATATGCTGTTCTTTGCTTTCCACATTTTCCTCTTAAAGATTCAAGCGCATTCCCATAGTTCGTCATGTTATTCTCCCCTGTAAAATATTCACTTTACCTTACATATGAGCAAACTAAGTTTAAGTTCGTGTCATTCAATTTTAACAAGTTCACCTTCCAGTTCATATTGCTAAAATGGGACTAAATGACTAGATTCTTGCTCAGTTGTGTTCCGTGTACTCAGAATATTCTCCATTTTTTAAGAGAAGTAACTCGCTATAAACCTAGCTTGGCCTCTTAAAATCAAAATACTCCCTTTCACAGATCTCAAAATATTGAGTTCTAAGTATTTGCATTTTCCCTTCTATAGTTCCGTCATAATCTGTTAATAACCTTCCATCACCAATTTTCATCCATACATGGTTTTTCATCACGTAGGCTGTCTCAGTCCATCAGAAAAGGGATACAGTGAAGCCCATCTCATTGAGCTTTGTGGGAAACGTGTGCTATTGACACAGCCAGCATTCAATAAAAGTTATAGCATTCCCCCTGCCCCCTTACTTAATGGGTGCTTAAGTCAATGAAAAAGTATGAATTCTGCCAACATTTACAGACTTAAGCTTGTAAAACCACTCTTACAGAACAGTATTTCTCAAACTACTGTGCAAACTATCTGAGGAGCTAGTCGAAATGCAGATTCTGTTTCAATAGGTCTGGGGTGGAACCTGATATTCTGGGTTTCTGAAAAGTTCTCAGGCAATGCCAATACGGGTCCACAGACCACTCTTTGAGTGGCAAGGTTACAGATCCATGCTTCTAACCTGACTATGCTAAAGGTAACTAAGCAGGTAGCTCACTGTTGTTTTGTTTAATGAAACTTTCAATTTGGGTAACAGTAAATTTACATACTGTTATAAGAAATAATATAGAAATTTGCCATATACCTTTCATCCAATGATAACACCTTGCAAACTACAGAACAATAGCACAACTGGTATATTAACATAGATAATCGACTGATCTTACGCAGATTTTCCCTGTACGCGTGTGTGTTTTATGTAATTTTATCCCGTGTAAGTTCATGTATCCATCATCAGTCAAAATACAAAACAGTTCCATCAAAGGTCTCTCCTGCTGCTTTTTATAGCCGCATGCATTTTCTCCCTACCCAACACCCTGTCCATTCCCTGGCCCTGAAAATCACTGATCTGTTGTCCAACTCTAAAATTTTCCCATGTTTAAAAAGGTTATACAAATGGAATGGGTTATACAAATGCAAAAGGCTTCTAACCTTTGGAGATTGGTTTTAATCATTATAATTCCCTGGAGATTCATGCAAAGTATAATGTGCATCAATAATGCATTCCTTTTATTCCCCATGACATGGCTGTACCATAGTCTAATCATTCAATCACTGAAGAGCATCTAAGTTGTTTCCTGTTTGGGTTTATGAAAAAAAAATCTGCTTTTGCACATCTGTGTACAGGCTTTTGGGTGAACACAAATTTTTAGTTCTTGGGGATAAATGCAAATGTGAAATTGTTGGATCATACAGTAATCACATTTAGATTTATAAGAAATGATGCAATTTCTCCACATTCTTGCCAGCATTTGGTAATGTCACTTTTCTTATTTTAGCCATTCTGATAGATGTGTAATGATACATCACTGCAGCTTTTATTTGTAATGGTCAATGATATTCTAAGCCTTTTCATATGCTTATTTGCCACTTTTATATCTTATTTTTTGAAATGTCTGTTCAAGTCTTTTGTTCAATTTATATTCACTTCAGTTCAGTCGCTCAGTCATGTCCGACTCTTCACGACCCCATGAATCGCAGCACACCAGGCCTCCATGTCCATCACCAACTCCCGGCATTCACCCAGACTCACGTCCATTGAGTCAGTGATGCCATCCAGCCATCTCATCCTCTGTTGTCCCCTTCTCCTCTTGCCCGCAATCGCTCCCAGCAGCAGAGTCTTTTCCAATGAGTCAACTCTTCGCATGAGGTGGCCAAAGTACTGGAGTTTCAGGTTTAGCATCATTCCTTCCAAAGAAATCCCAGGGCTGATCTCCTTCAGAATGGACTGGTTGGATCTCCTTGCAGTCCAAGGGACTCTCAAGAGTCTTCTCCAACACCACAGTTCAAAAGCATCAGTTCTTCGGCACTCAGCCTTCTTCACAGTGAACTCTCACATCCATACATGACCACAGGAAAAACAATAGCCTTGACTAGATGAACCTTTGTTGGCAAGGTAATGTCTCTGCTTTTGAATATGCAAACAATACTAAAGTAATGCTCAAAATTCTCCAAGCCAGGCTTCAGCAATATGTGAACCGTGAATTTCCTGATGTTCAAGCTGGTTTTAAAAAGGCAGAGGAACCAGAGATCAAATTGCCAACATCCACTGGATCATGGAAAAAGCAAGAGAGTTCCAGAAAAACATCTATTTCTGCTTTATTGACTATGCCAAAGCCTTTGACTGTGTGGATCACAATAAACTGTGGAAAATTCTGAAAGAGATGGGAATACCAGACCACCTGATCTGCCTCTTGAGAAATTTGTATGCAGGTCAGGAAGCAACAGTTAGAACTGGACATGGAACAACAGACTGGTTCCAAATAGGAAAAGGAGTTCGTCAAGGCTGTATATTGTCACCCTGTTTATTTAACTTATATGCAGAGTACATCATGAGAAACCCTGGACTGGAAGAAACACAAACTGGAATCAAGATTGCCGGGAGAAATATCAATAACCTCAGATATGCAGATGACACCACCCTTATGGCAGAAAGTGAAGAGGAACTCAAAAGCTTCTTGATGAAAGTGAAAGTGGAGAGTGAAAAAGTTGGCTTAAAGCTCAACATTCAGAAAACGAAGATCATGGCATCCGGTCCCATCATTTCATGGGAAATAGATGGGGAAACAGTGGAAACAGTGTCAGACTTTATTTTTCTGGGCTCCAAAATCACTGCAGATGGTGACTGTAGCCATGAAATTAAAAGACGCTTACTCCTTGGAAGGAAAGTTATGACCAACCTAGTAGCATATTCAAAAGCAGAGACATTACTTTGCCAACAAAGGCCCATCTAGTCAAGGCTATGGTTTTTCCTGTGGTCATGTATGGATGTGAGAGTTGGACTGTGAAGAAGGCTGAGCGCCAAAGAATTGATGCTTTTGAACTGTGGTGTTGGAGAAGACTCTTGAGAGTTCCTTGGACTGCAAGGAGATCCAACCAGTCCATTCTGAAGGAGATCAGCCCCGGGATTTCTTTGGAAGGAATGATGCTAAAGCTGAAACTCCAGTACTTTGGCCACCTCATGTGAAGAGTTGACTCATTGGAAAAGACTGTGATGCTGGGAGGGATAGGGGGCAGGAGGAGAAGGGGACGACAGAGGATGAGATGGCAGGATGGCATCACTGACTCGATGGACGTGAGTCTCAGTGAACTCCAGGAGTTGGTGATGGACAGGGAGGCCTGGCATGCTGCAATTCATGGGGTCGAAAAGAGTCAGACACGACTTGAGCGACTGATCTGATCTAGGTTGGACATAACTTTCCTTCCAAGAAGTAAGCGTCTTTTAATTTCATGGCTGCAGTCACCATCTGCAGTGATTTTGGAGCCCCCCAAAATAAAGTCTGACACTGTTTCCACTGTTTCCCATCTATTTCCCATGAAGAGATGGGACCGGATGACATGACATCTTCATTTTCTGAATGTTGAGCTTTAAGCCAACTTTTTCACTCTCCCCTTTCACTTTCATCAAGAGGCTTTTGAGTTCCTCTTCACTTTCTGACATAAGGGTGGTATCATCTGCATATCTGAGGTTATTGATATTTCTCCTGGCAATCTTGATTCCAGCTTGTGCTTCTTCCAGCCCAGCATTTCTCATAATGTACTTTGCATATAAGATAAATAATCAGGGTGACAATATACAGCCTTAACGTACTTCTTTTCCTATTTAAACCAGTCTGTTGTTCCATGTCCAGTTCTAACTGTTGCTTCCTGACCTGCATATAGATTTCTCAAGAGGCAGGTTCAGGTGGTCTGGTATTCCCATCTCTTTCAGAATTTTCCACAGTTTATTGTGATCCACACAGTCAAAGGCTTTGGCATAGTCAATAAAGCAGAAATAGATGTTTTTCTGGAACTCTCTTGCTTTTTCCATGATCCAGCGGATGTTGGCAATTTGATCTCTGGTTCCTCTGCCTTTTCTAAAACCAGCTTGAACATCAGGAAATTCACAGTTCACATATTGCTGAAGCCTGGCTTGGAGAATTTTGAGCATTACTTTACTAGTGTGTGAGATGAGTGCAATTGTGTGGTAGTTTGAGCATTCTTTGGCATTGCCTTTCTTTGGGATTGGAATGAAAACTGACCTTTTCCAGTCCTGTGGCCACTGCTGAGTTTTCCAAATTTGCTGGCAGATTGAGTGCAGCACTTTCACAGCATCATCTTTCAGGATTTGGAATAGCTCAACTGGAATTCCATCACTTCCACTAGCTTTGTTCATAGTGATGCTTTCTAAGGCCCACCTGACTTCACATTCCAGGATGTCTGGATCTAGGTCAGTGATCACACCATCGTGATTATCTGGGTCATGAAGATCTTTTTTGTACAGTTCTTCTGTGTATTCTTGCCACCTCTTCTTAGTATCTTCTGCTTCGTTTAGATCCATACCATTTCTGTCCTTTATCGAGCCCATCTTTGCATGAAATGTCCCCTTGGTATCTCTAATTTTCTTGAAGAGATCTCTAGTCTTTCCCATTCTGTTGTTTTCCTCTATTTCTTTGCATTGATCGCTGAGGAAGGCTTTCTTATCTCTTCTTGCTATTCTTTGGAACTCTGCATTCAGATACTTATCTTTCCTTTTCTCCTTTGCTTTTCTCTGCTCTTCTTTTCACAGCTATTTGTAAGGCCTCCCCAGACAGCCATTTTGCTTTTTTGCATTTCTTTTCCATGGGGATGGTCTTGATCCCTGTCTCCTGTACAGTGTCACGAACCTCATTCCATAGTTCATCAGGCACTCTGTCTATCAGATCTAGGCCCTTAAATCTATTTCTCACTTCTACTGTATAATCATAAGGGATTTGATTTAGGTCACACCTGAATGGTCTAGTGGTTTTCTCTACTTTCTTCAATTTAAGTCTGAATTTGGCAATAAGGAGTTCATGATCTGAGCCACAGTCAGCTCTTGGTCTTGTTTTTGTTGACTGTATAGAGCTTCTCCATCTTTGGCTGCAAAGAATATAATCAATCTGATTTCGGTGTTGACCATCTGGTGATGTCCATGTATAGAGTCTTCTCTTATGTTGTTGGAAGAGGGTGTTTGTTATGACCAGTGCATTTTCTTGGAAAAACTCTACTAGTCTTTGCCCTGCTTCATTCCGTATTCCAAGGCCAAATTTGCCTGTTACTCCAGGTGTTTCTTGACTTCCTACTTTTGCATTCCAGTCCCGTATAATGAAAAGGACATCTTTTTTGGGTGTTAGTTCTAAAAGGTCTTGTAGGTCTTCATAGAACCGTTCAACTTCAGCTTCTTCAGCATTACTGGTTGGGGCATAGACTTGGATTACTGTGATACTGAATGGTTTGCCTGGGAAATGAACAGAGATCATTCTGTCGTTTTTGAGATTGCATCCAAGTACTGCATTTCGGACTCTTTTGTTGACCATGATGGCTACTCCATTTCTTCTGAGGGATTCCTGCCCACAGTAGTAGGTATAATGATCATCTGAGTTAAATTCACCCATTCCAGTCCATTTTAGTTCATTGATTCCTAGAATGTCTACATTCACTCTTGCCATCTCTTGTTTAACCACTTCCAATTTGCCTTGATTCATGGACCTGACATTCCAGGTTCCTATGCAATATTGCTCTTTACAGCGTCAGACCTTGCTTCTATCACAGTCACATCCACAGCTGGGTATTGGTTTGCTTTGGCTCCATCCCTTCATTCTTTCTGGAGTTATTTCTCCACTGATCTCCAGTAGCATATTGGGCCCCTACTGACCTGGGGAGTTCCTTTTTCAGTATCCTGTGATTTTGACTTTTCATACTGTTCATGGGGTTCTCAAGGGAAGAATACTGAAGTGGTTTGCCATTCCCTTCTCCAGTGGACCACATTCTGTCAGATCTCTCCACCATGACCCGCCCATCTTGGGTTGCCCCACGGGCATGGCTTAGTTTCATTGAGTTAGACAAGGCTGTAGCCTTAGTGTGATTAGATTGACTAGTTTTCTGTGAGTATGGTTTCAGTGTGTCTGCCCTCTAATGCCCTCTTGCAACACCTACCATCTTACTTGGGTTTATGCTTGGAGTCTTTTAATTTTTACTAATAAGTTTTGAGAGTTTTCTATATACTCTAGATGTTAGACTTTGGTCAGATATGTAGCTTGCAAATATTTTCTCCCGTTCTGTTGCCTGTTTTCATCTTTCTAACAGAATCTTTCACAGAACAAAAGTTTTTGGTTTTAACCTGGCACAATTTATCCATTTGTTTCTTTTATGGACTATGCTTTTGGTGTCAAAGAATTCTTTGCCTAGTCCTAGGCATAGAGGAGTTTTCCCTTTTTTTCTAAGAGTTTTATAGTTTTATACTCAACACATAAGTTTATGATCCATTTTGAGTTAGTTTTGTATGAAGCGTGAGGTTTAGGATTGAGTTCATATTTTTGCCTCGAATTCCAGTTGTGCCAGCATGATTTGTTAAAAGGGCTTCTTCCTCCTCTGAATTGCTTTTGTACCTTTGTCAAAAGTCAATTGGTGCCTTTTTAATGGTGGTGTTAATGTTTCATCCTCAGACATGAAGGTCTGTCCCCTGCAATCACTGACTATAGCAGTGAGAATTCCCTGGAGGTCCAGTGGTTAGGACTCAAAGTTTTCACTGCCATGAGATCAGATTCTATCGCTGGTCAGGAAATTAAGTTGCCACAAGCCATGCGGTGCAGGCAAACAAAGAGAGAAAGACTATGTTAGTGAAGCAGTCAGTACAAAGTTCCTCATGAAAATATAATTACTAGAAGAGAAAGAAAATTATTATAGTCTGCTTTCATCCTAAGGAAAGCTTCAATACAGAGCCAGACTACTAGCACAATTCACTTGCTAACTTTCAGCAGTTATCAGAAACTTGTTTAGTTTCATCTTGCTCTTTATTTATCTAGTTCTAATAGTTTATCTTTTCATTTAGTGGTTTAAAGGTCAGAAATTATTCAAACTTTATCTACACGCCAAGATGGCTGCTTTAACATGTTTAGTTTGGCTCCTTAGTGCTTCATTTCAACTTGATGTCTGTTGAACTGAAGCATTTAAAAGAAGTGGGGGAGAAAAACATGAATTGGGCATTCAGAGGATCTCTTAAATATATGCCCTGTTTTCTCATTTATTTCAACATTAAGCTGAATATTATTTTCTTATACTATTAGTTAAATGCCTGAGATATGATTGATGTATCTGTACTTTCAGAGAAAAGAAGTTGGGCAAATATTTTCAAATCAAAGATATGTATCTCTGATAACCATTCACTGCTCACTCACTCTTAAGGCAAACTCTACCTGAGCACTTTGCCCAATCAGACACTGAACTGCCAAATTTCTAAATGGGCAGGGAAGGGCATCCTGGTGCTCCTGGGCTTTAAAAGCTGACTACCAGACAAGGGTCAAGATACTGGAGTAAAAAGATCCTTCATTCCCCTCCATAAATGGACACGCCAAAACTACAATTAGATGTAGAAATACTATCCTACGAGAAGGACCTTAACACTAGCAGAACAGCTCTTCTACAACTATGGATATAAAAAAAAAACAAACACACAGAGATAGGTAGGAGCAGGACCCACAAGAAGGAGAGGAAACACAAATGCAAAGGCTTTCCTTCAGAAGAAGGGGTTTGAGCCCCACAGTGGGCACACCAGCTCTGGGGACCCTCACCAGGGAGACAAGCTTCCATAGAATCTGGCTTTGAAAACCAGCAGGGCTTTCATCTAGAAGAGCCAGAGGGCCATGGAAAATGAAAACTTTACTCTAAAAGGGCTCACATGAAAACTCACTCCAAGTCCAAGCAGAGAGGCAGCAGTTTGAGAAGCACCTGAACCCTAAGTGAAGGAGGTGCACTGACTAACTTTAAGAGAAGTACCAAAAAGGCACTGGAACTTTCTCTGGGGTTCAAAGTGCTGGTGGATGCCATTTTTTTTCTCCTGGTTGGCCGGACACCGGTATGCTCCATTTGTGACATTCACTGTCTGTATTGCTAACACCCTCTGCCCATGTGGCAATCCTCTCTAGCACTTCCTTGCACAATCAGCCTGCCCTAGTAAGCACCCCTCAATACAGCTCCCACCTTGCCACATCTTTTTGGTGGCCTAGGACCAGACTTCCCTGTAGCTCAGAAAGTAAAGAACCTGCCTGCAATGCAGGAGACCCGGGTTCAGCCCCTGGATTGGGAAGATCTCCTGAAGAAAGGAATGGCAACCCACTCCTTGCTGGGAGAATGCCATGGACAGAGGGAGGAGCTTGGCAGGCTATAGTCCGTGGGGTCACAGAGAGTTGGATACAATTGACCAACTAACACTACTCCTAGGGCCAGACTAGCACCCCACAAATTAGCTACTGCTGCTCTACAATGAGTGGGTGGCCTCCACCAGGACAGGTGTCCCCCACCCCGCAGAGTGGCTCCCAACTTACCACACCCAGTTGGCAGCCCTGGACCAGACAGGCACCTCTCCAAAGTGACTTTCACACCAGGAGCATACTCCACCCACCAGTGCACCCAACTGCAGCACCACAAAATAAAGGGTGCACAGCCCACATGGGGGACACATCTGGAGCACCAGGAGCTAATAACCAGGAGGGACTGCTTTTCCAGGCCCCAACTTTTTACATAAGGCCACTCCTTCAAGACCAGGAGACATAGCTGGTCTACCCAACACCTAGAAACAAACACATAACCTTAGGATAAACAAGGAGATAGGGGAATATGGTCAAAACAAAAAGACAAGACAAAACTTCAGAAAAAGGATGAGACCAAATATGCATAAGTTATCCACTAAAGAATTAAAAGTTATGGTTATAAAGATGCTCACAAAAACCAGGAGAAACTAGATGAATATAATGAGAACCTTGACACTGAGACAGAAAATATAAAAACCACTCAGAGCTGAAGAATACAATAACTGGAATGAAAAATACACCAGATGGGATCAGCAGCAGGTGAACTTCCAGATCAATGAACTGGAAGACCGAGTAGTGGATATCCCCTAAACAGAACTGAAAATTGATAATTAATTTAAGAAGTATAGTTTAAGACATATCTGGGGCACCTTAAAGCATACTATCATCCACATTATATGGGTCCCAAAAGGCGTAAAGAGACAGAAAGGGACAAAAAACTTATATGAAGAAATAATGGCTGAAAACTTTCCTAATCTGAAGAAAGAAACAGATGTCCAGATACAGGAAGCACAGAGAGTCCCAAATAAGATGAACCAAAGAGATACGCTCCAAGACACACTATAACGACAAAGTCACAAGTTAAAGACAGAATCTTAAAGGTGGAAAGAGAAAAACAACGAGTAATGTGTAAGGAAATTTTCTCCAGAAACATTACAGGCCACTAAGAACTGGAACAATATGTGTAAAGCATTAAAAGGAAAAAACAAGAATACGCTGACAGCAATGTTATTATTCAGATTTGGAGATATAAAGAGTTTTCCAGAGAGACAACAGCTAAAGAAGTTCATCACCTCTAACTTGCATGTAGACAAAAGGTTAAAAGAACTTATTTAAGTGGGAAAAAAAAAAAAAAAAGGCCATAGCTGCAGATAAGAAAATACATGAAATAATCTCACTTACAAACATGAAAATAAAGAAAAGGTACTGGATCAATACTTACAAATCTAGTATGAATGTTAAAAACCAAGGTAGTAAAATAAACTATCAGATCAGATCAGTCGCTCAGTCGTGTCCGACTCTTTGTGACCCCATGAATCGCAGCACACCAGGCCTCCCTGTCCATCACCAACTCCCGGAGTTCACTGAGACTCACATCCATCGAGTCAGTGATGCCATCCTGCCATCTCATCCTCTGTCATCCCCTTCTCCTCCTGCCCCCAATCCCTCCCAGCATCAGAGTCTTTTCCAATGAGTCAACTCTTCACATGAGGTGGCCAAAGTACTGGAGTTTCAGCTTTAGCATCATTCCTTCCAAAGAACACCCAGGGCTGATGTCCTTCAGAATGGACTGGTTGGATCTCCTTGCAGTCCAAGGGACTCTCAAGAGTCTTCTCCAACACCACACTTCAAAAGCATCAATTCTTTGGTGCTCAGCCTTCTTCACAGTCCAACTCTCACACCCATACATGACCACAGGAAAAACCATAGCCTTGACGAGACGAACCTTTGTTGGCAAAGTAATGTCTCTGCTTTTGAATAGGCTAGCTAGGTTGGTCATAACTTTCCTTCCAAGGAGTAAGCGTCTTTTAATTTCATGGCTACAGTCACCATCTGTAGTGATTTTGGAGCCCAGAAAAATAAAGTCTGACACTGTTTCCACTGTTTCCCCATCTATTCCCCATGAAGTGATGGGACCGGATGCCATGATCTTCATTTTCTGAATGTTGAGCTTTAAGCCAACTTTTTCACTCTCCACTTTCACTTTCATCAAGAAGCTTTTGAGTTCCTCTTCACTTTCTGCCATAAGGGTGGTGTCATCTGCATATCTGAGGTTATTGATATTTCTCCCCATAATCTTGATTCCAGCTTGTGTTTCTTCCAGTCCAGCGTTTCTCATGATGTACTCTGCATATAAGTTAAATAAACAGGGTGACAATATATAGCCTTGACGAACTCCTTTTCCTATTTGGAACCAGTCTGTTGTTCCATGTCCAGTTCTAACTGTTGCTTCCTGACCTGCATACAAATTTCTCAAGAGGCATGTCAGGTAGGTGGTCTAGTATTCCCATCTCTTTCAGAATTTTCCACAGTTTATTGTGATCCACACAGTCAAAGGCTTTGGCATAGTGAATAAAGCAGAAATATAGCTACAATAATTAGCAAAGGATGCACAAATTAAAAAGATGCAAAATATGCCATGAAATCTCAAAAACTTATGAGATACACAAAATTAAAGAAAAATGAATCCAAGCATAACACTAAAGACAGTCATCAAATCACAGAAGGAGAGAACAAGATAAGAAGAAAGGAACAGAGAATTACAAAAACCAGCAGAAAACGATCAACAAAATGACAATAAGTATATACCTGTCATTGCTTTAAGTGTAAATCAACTAACTGCTGCAATCAAAAGACATAGAGTGGCTGAATGAATAAAAAACAAGACCGTCTATATAATGTCTACAGGAGACACACTTCATATCTAAAGATACACAAAGACTGAAATGAAGAGATACAAAAAAAGTATTACACATAAACGGAAACAAAAAGAAAGCTAGGGTGGCAGTACTTATATCCACAAAATAGACATAAAAACAAAGGTTTTAAAAGAGATTTTTAAAGTATCTTTTAATACTTTAAATATCTTGTATAATGATACAGGGATCAATCCAACAAGAGGAAATACTAATGAATTCAAAATAGAAGCACCTAAGTATATAAAAAATATTAACAGACATAAAAAGAGAAATTGACATTAATACTATATAGTAAGGGACTCTAATACACCACTTACAGCAAAGGATAAATCATTCAGACAGAAAATCAACAAAGAAGCACTGGTCTTAAAAGATATATTAGACAAATAGATTTAATAGATGTATATAGAACACTCCATCAAAATAATAAAGTATGCATTCTTTTCAAGTGCATATGGAACTTTCTCCAGAATAGAACACACGTTAGGCTGCAAAACAAGTTTGAAGAAGACTGGACTCGTGTGCAGCCAAAGATGGAGAAGCTCGATACAGTCAGCAAAAACAAGACCGGGAGCTGACTGTGGCTCAGACCATGAACTCCTTATTGCCAAATTCAGATTGAAATTGAAGAAAGTAGGGAAAACCACTAGACCATTCAGGTATGACCTAAATCAAATCCCTTATGATTATACAGTGGAAGTGAGAAATAGATTTAAGGGCCTAGATCTGATAGATAGAGTGCCTGATGAACTATGGAATGAGGTTCGTGACACTGTACAGGAGACAGGGATCAAGACCATCCCCATGGAAAAGAAATGCAAAAAAGCAAAATGGCTGTCTGGGGAGGCCTTACGAATAGCTGTGAAAAGAAGAGAAGTGAAAAGCAAAGGAGAAAAGGAAAGATATAAACATCTGAATGCAGAGTTCCAAAGAATAGCAAGAAGAGATAAGAAAGCCTTCTTCAGCGATCAATGCAAAGAAATAGAGGAAAACAACAGAATGGGAAAGACTAGGGATCTCTTCAAGAAAATCAGAGATACCAAAGGAACATTTCATGCAAAGATGAGCTCGATAAAGGACAGAAATGGTATGGACCTAACAGAAGCAGATGATGGCAAGAATACACAGAAGAACTGTACAAAAAAGATCTTTATGACCCAGATAATCACGATGGTGTGATCACTGACCTAGATCCAGACATCCTGGAATGTGAAGTCCAGTGGGCCTTAGAAAGCATCACTACAAACAAAGCAAGTGGAGGTGATGGAATTCCAGTGGAGCTATTCCAAATCCTGAAAGGTGATGCTGTGAAAGTGCTGCACTCAATATGCCAGCAAATTTGGAAAACTCAGCAGTGGCCACAGGACTGGAAAAGGTCAGTTTTCATTCCAATCCCAAAGAAAGGCAATGCCAAAGAATGCTCAAACTTCTGCACAATTGCACTCATCTCACACGCTAGTAGAGTAATGCTCAAAATTCTCCAAGCCAGGCTTCAGCAATACGTGAACCGTGAACTTCCTGATGTTCAAGCTGGTTTTAGAAAAGGCAGAGGAACCAGAGATCAAATTGCCAACATCCACTGGATCATCGAAAAAGCAAGAGAGTTGCAGGAAAACATCTATTTCTGCTTTATTGACTATGCCAAAGCCTTTGACTGTGTGGATCACAATAAACTGTAGAAAATTCTGAAAGAGATGGGAATACCAGACCACCTGACCTGCCTCTTGATAAATTTGTATGCAGGTCAGGAAGCAACAGTTAGAACTGGACATAGAACAATGGACTGGTTCCAAATAGGAAAAGGAGTATGTCAAGGCTGTATATTGTCACCCTGTTTATTTAACTTATATGCAGAGTACATCATGAGAAACGCTGGACTGGAAGAAACACAAGCTGGAATCAAGATTGGCGGGAGAAATATCAATAACCTCAGATATGCAGATGACACCATCCTTATGGCAGACAGTGAAGAGGAACTCAAAAGCTTCTTGATGAAAGTGAAAGTGGAGAGTGAAAAAGTTGGCTTAAAGCTCAACATTCAGAAAACGAAGATCATGGCATCTGGTCCCATCACTTCATGGGAAATAGATGAGGAAACAGTGGAAACAGTGTCAGACTTTATTTTTCTGGGCTCCAAAATCACTGCAGATGGTGACTGTAGCCATGAAATTAAAAGACGCTTACTCCTTGGAAGGAAAGTTATGACCAACCTAGATAGCATATTCAGAAGCAGAGACATTACTTTGCCAACAAAGGTCCATCTAGTCAAGGCTATGGTTTTTCCTGTGGTCATATATGGATGTGAGAGTTGGACTGTGAAGAAGGCTGAGCGCCAAAGAATTGATGCTTTTGAAGTGTGGTGTTGGAGAAGACTCTTGAGAGTCCCTTGGACTGCAAGGAGATCCAACCAGTCCATTCTGAAGGAGATCAGCCCTGGGTGTTCTTTGGAAGGAATGATGCTAAAGCTGAAACTCCAGTACTTTGGCCACCTCATGCGAAGAGTTGACTCATTGGAAAAGACTCTGCTGCTGGGAGGGATTGGGGGCAGGAGGAGAAGGGGACGACAGAGGATGAGATGGCTGGATGGCATCACTGACTCGATGGATGTGAGTCTCAGTGAACTCCGGGAGTTGGTGATGGACAGGGAGGCCTGGTGTGCTGCGATTCCTGGGGTCAAAAAGAGTCAGACACGACTGAGCGACTTCACTTTCACTTTTCACTTTCATGCATTGGAGAAGGAAATGGCAACCCACTCCAGTGTTCTTGCCTGGAGAATCCCAGGGATGGGGGAGCCTGGTGGGCTGCTGTCTATGGGGTCGCACAGAGTTGGACACGACTGAAGCGACTTAGCAGCAGCAGCAGCAGGTGAACCTAGAGGGTAATATGCTTAAGTGAAGTAAGTCAGATAGAGAAGGACAACTATCTTATGATTGCAATTATATATGAAATTTAAAAACTGAACTAAAGCAGACTCATAGATATAAAGAACAAAGATGGTTTACAGGCTAGAGGCAGGTAAGCAGATGGCAAAATAAGTGAAGGAGATCACGAGGTAGAAACTTTCAGTTATAAAATAAGTCGTGGAGATGCAATACACAGAGCAAGGAACATATTGTATTAATAATATGCAGTAAAGTGAAAGTGAAGTCGCTCAGTCATGTCTGACTCTTTGCGACCCCATGGACTGTAGCCTACCAGGCTCCTCCGTCCATGGGATTCTCCAGGCAAGAGTACTAGAATGGGTTGCCATTACCTTCTCCAGGGGATCTTCCTGTCCCAGGGATCAAACCCAGGTCTCTAGCATTGTAGGCAGACGCTTTACCATCTGAGCCACCATCCTTAATTATAATAAACAATAATATGGTATTAATTTTAAATGGTCACATCTGGTTACTAGACTTATCATGATGATCATCTAAAAATATATATAAATGTTGAATCACTGTGCTGTATGAGCGAAACTAATATAATACTGTATGTCAGTTGCACTTCAATTTTTAAAAAGCTGATCACAACTACACACAAACCACCTGAGTTTAGACTTCTGTTCAGCAGTCCCGTACACAGGGTGCAGAATCATGACATAAATTCACTTGTCTGATTACAAGCACCCTGAATCCTCCTCCATTCCCTAGTCTGATTTATTTCTGTGCTATTTCCAGTTTCTCTGAGGCTTTCTTATGATTTTGCCTCATTGATTCAGACAGTATTGGTTTCTGTTTTTCTACAAATTGCCTTTCTTTGCATTTAAATTACTAAATTGCTCCAAGAGGAATCTCTTCCTGGCAGGAACTCTCCATTGGCATTCTTATGAGGAAAGTCGATCTCTGCTTTATGAGCTTCTGCTCCATCCTCAGGCCCCAGCAACACATACTGCTGCTAAGACAATTACAAGTCTGCCTCAGGGTAATTGACATTTGGTCGTGGGGGGAGCGGAGCTGAAATATTTCTACTCTACCTTTGTCACATCAGCCTTTTGCTCTCCACCGTCTCATTCCCAACTTCTCCTGGTAGGAGAAGTTGGAACCCAAAACATTCTTATTCCACGGTTTAGTAATGAATGGGATTACTGTGCCTTAAAGAAAGGAGATCAAGTCTTGTCCTTTTTCTTGACTTTTTCCTTTATGATGCAGTAAAACTACCTGGGTACAGACTTCTACTTAGAGAAGATTTTCACTTAAGGTTAGTAGGTGGGTAAGTAGACCCACCTATGCCAAAGCCTTTGACTGTATGGATCACAATAAACTGTGGAAAATTCTGAAAGAGATGGGAATACCAGACCACCTGACCTGCATCTTGAGAAACCTGTATGCAGTCAGGAAGCAAGAGTTAGAACTGGACATGGAACAACAGACTGGTTCCAAATAGGAAAAGGAGTACGTCAAGGCTGTATATCGTCACCCTGCTTGTTTAACTTACACACAGAGTACATCATGAGAAACGCTGGGCTGGAAGAAGCACAAGCTGGAATCAAGATTGCCAGGAGAAATATCAATAACCTCAGATATGCAGATGACACCACCCTTATGGCAGAAAGTGAAAAAGAACTAAAGAGCCTCTTGATGAAAGTGAAAGAGGAGAGTGAAAAAGTTAGCTTAAAGCTCAAGATTCAGAAAACTAAGATCATGGCATCCAGTCCCATCACTTCATGGCAAATAGATGGAGAAACAGTGGAAACAGTGGCAGACTTTATTTTGGGGGGCTCCAAAATCACTGCAGATGGTGACTGCAGCCATGAAATAAGAAAAAACACTTGCACCTTTAAGAAAAGTTATGACCAACCTAGACAGCATATTAAAAAGCAGAGACATTACCTTGCCAACAAAGGTCCGTCTAGTCAAGGCTATGGTTTTTCCAGTAGTCAGATATGGATGTGAGAGTTGGACTATAAAGAAAGCTGAGTACTGAAGAATTGATGCTTTTGAACTGTGATGTTGGAGAAGACTCTTGAGAGTCCCTTGGACTACAAGGAGATCCAACCAGTCCATCCTAAAGGAGATCATTCCTGGGTGTTCATTGGAAGGACTGATGTTGAAGCGGAAACTCCAATACTTTGGCCACCTGATGCGAAGAGCTAACTCATTGGAAAAGACCCTGATGCTGGGAAAGATTGAAGGCAGGAGGAGAAGGGGACGACAGAGGATGAGATGGTTGGATGACATCACTGACTTGATGGACATGGGTTTGAGCAAGCTCTGGGAGTTGGTGATGGACAGGGAGGCCTGGCGTGCTGCAGTCTATGGGGTCTCAAAGAGTCGGACACGACCGAGTGATTGAACTGAACTGTACTAGTAGAACCAACAGTCAGGCCTGCAGAACTAGCATATTTCTCTTCATTAAGATGTTTCAAAATTTAGATTCAGAGAGAAGTTGGAGAATCTACTTTGGCCTCAAGGTTTAGACTGAATTTCTCAACACAGGTTTTATCAGAGCCCTTCATTCTCCACTCACAGAAATCCCAAACCCTTCATCTGCTTCCTTTTTCAAAACTGTTTTACCTTTTAAATTGTATTCCTAGTGTCGAAGGAAGAGGCCACCATACAATAGTTGATATGAATATTGAATTACTGCTTTGTAATCAAGTCAGAGCTTGCTTAGAAAGTTGTCTTCCTGAGCAAAGCCAAGAGGTGGTCTTACAGAAGATTTGACACCAGGGAGTTCAAGAAAAATATTATTTTCCCTTAGAAATGTCTAAGGGCTTCCCCGGTGGCTCAGATGGTAAAGAATCCACATGTAATTCAGGAGAGCCAAGTTCAGTTTCTAGGTTGAGAGGATTCACTGGAGAAGGCAATGTCTATCCCCTCTGGTATTTTCGCCTGGAGAATCCCATGGACAGAGGAACCTGCGAGCTACAGTTCATGGGGTCACAGAGAGTTGGACTGAGTGACTAAGCAGCAGCAGACTAAGGAGAAGGCAATGGCACCCCACTCCAGTACTCTTGCTTGGAAAATCCCATGGATAGAGGAGCCTGGTAGGCTGCAATCCATGAGGTTGTGAAGAGTCGGACACAACTGAGTGACTTCACTTTCACTTTTCAAGCAGCAGCAGCAGCAGAAATGTCTAAGTCTTCTAGTAATTTCTAGAAATTTCCAGCATCCAGCAGTATCAGTGAGAAATCTCATGCCAATCTTATGTTTATTTATAGACATTTTTTCCACCCCTGGAAACGTTTAGGACTTTTATCTTAATGTTTTGAGATTTAAAACAGTTTGCTATGTTTGAATTTTACTCCTCACTCACATTTGGTGACCTTTTTAAATCTAAAGATTTGTGCATTTCTTCTGCTCTCTCTAAAAAAAGTTTCTCTACAGTTTATTAATTTTTCTCTATATCCTCTGCTTCAGGGACTTACCTAACTTATGTCAGAACTTCTAGTTGTATCTTTCATGTCTATTTCACCTCTCTTGCCATCAGTTCTCTCTTACCTTGTCTTGCATGTTTTTACATCTCCTGTCTTTCTGTGTTATATTCTGGGAGAATTATTCAACTTATTGAATCTCTCTTCAGTTGTGTCCATCCTGAAATTTAATCAATCTCATATCTGTTTTTGTTTTTATTGTTATTGCTTTTTTGCTTTCTGGATGATTAAAATTTCTTATCCCCAAGTCTCTAATTGATTCTTTCACAATAAAGATTCTGATTAACATAAAATAGATACCCTCTCTTATTTCCATGAGGACATTAATCTTTTACAAAAATTGTTGTCTGTTTTGTTCATTTTAGTTCCTCAGGTGTTTGTTTTCTTTAATGCTTCTCATAGTGTTCATTTTGCGCAATTGTTTGACAGTCTTTGTCTTGTATGATTATCTTTGTACTGAAATTCTTTGTAATTTAGGTAGATTTGTAGTATACAAAGAGGGATAATAGGCATGGTCTACCTTAGCGGTGGAAGTATTTTATCATCAGAATAATTTGTTATCAGCACACAGTGACAATATAAGGACTGACTTTGAGTTATTTATAGTTTTTTTTTTTTTTTTAAATTTCCCTGCAGACATTACTCTCCTTTATTGCCATCACCTGGGAAAGATTGGTCCCACTACACCCTCACTTAATCCACCTTCTCAATTCATCCCACCACATGATAAGCCATTGCTATAGATTCTGTTCCATTAAATGTCTTCTTTCTACAGTGATTGTGGAGAAAACATTGCTAAGAAAAAATAAGTAAGCAACAGGGCTTTATGGTAAAGCACAGCTAATTACACCTAATATATTATAATGACCTATAATGGAATATCTGAAATTTTATCAGCCAGAAAGCTGAATCACTAATTCTGTATACCTGAAACTAACACAATATTGTAAATAAGCTATACTGAATTGTTGTTGTTGAGTCACTAAATCTATCTGGCTCTTTGTGATCCCAAGGACTGTAACCCACCAGGCTCCTCTGTCCATGAGATTTCCCAGCCAAGAATATTGGGGTGGGTTGCCATTTCCTACTCCAAGCGATCTACATTAATTTGAAAAATTCCTAAGAAGGGTATAACACTAACTCATTGTCTGGGCATAGAGTCCCCAACTCCCTCTGATTTTTGCCATCCACCTGGGATACAGCTCTGCTTCTCCAGCTCAAATTCCCAATCTTACCCGATCTTACTCCCCACCCTGGAGACAATTGCTTCTGCTTTCATGCATTCCATGCAGATTTGGTGAGAAAGAAGTCACTTTACTTCACTTACTAACCCCATGTAATCACCTTAATGGTTGACCATGGCACTTGAATCTACCCTCTTCAAGGGTAGAGCATTTCCAGAATCCTTCTCACTTTGCAAGAAATGTTTCCTATGAGTGTTTTGGATATTGGTTTTCTTCATTAATAGTAACAACAGTAGCCTATTCTAAGCACTTCAAAATTTGTGCAAATTAAATGATATGAACCCATGTGACTTCTCATTAAGAAACTTCTCAAATTTCCTATTTTCCAGCTAGAAATTTCCTGTTTTTCAGCACTGTAGATTTTCTTAACCATCATTTTTGTCATTTCTAGAGATTTATGGCATTCAGTCTATTATCTTGATCTAATTTTTTTATCTGCTTCTTAAAATAGCTCTGCCCTTTTTTTTTCTAGACATTCATTCATTCTGGAGTAGTCTGCTCAGAGTGTCATAGCAAAATACCACAGACTGGGCAGCTTAAACTTTTCTCATGGTTCTGGAAGATAGGAGTCCAGATCAGAGGGCTGTCATGGTTGATTTGTTAAGACCATTTTCCTGGCATGTAGGCAGCTACCTTCTCATAATCTCCTCCCATGTTCTTTCTTCTGTAAACAATCAGAGAGTTCTCCGGTGTCTCTTCCTCTTCTTAGAAGAACACAAATCCTGTTGGATTAGGATCTCACTCTTATGACTATTTAACTTCAGCTACCTTTCTAAAATCTTATCTCCCAAATAGTCACATTAAGGATGATCATATCAACATATGAATTTGGAGGAACAGCATTCAGTCAATAGCAATTTTAATAGACTGATTCTTAAAGAAAACAGCAATTTACTCAGAAGAAGCTGATAAGCAAGAACAAATGTGAGGGCACATGTAAAGTGAAAGAGGGATATTAACTAAAGAATCTTCGAAGTGAATATAGAACATGCTGTCTTTCCTGATGAAAAGTAGTGTGCAAAAATATCTGTAGAATAAATGAATGAGACACTCAAAATGCACTTCAGCTTCCCCAAGACACCAATTTTCAGGAACATTTGTGAATGTATACTTTGATTCATTTAGGTTGGATTTGTATAAAACAAATAATAAAAACATGACTGTTCCTTACTTTACTCTCAAACATGAAATTCACTAGGGAATTTAATATGTTTATTCAATGAAATATATTAGTATTAAAGACTAATAAATTTTGATATTGATATGCTATTAAAAAATTCTCTTTCCAACTGGGCTAAGATTTGGAAAGGGTTGCTGTTCTTATGTCTAGTGATGTGTTTGTGGATATCTGTGCATATTAGTATACATATGGGATTTACAAATTTTAAATCTCTGTGGCAATATTTCTGTAACACTTTTGTGACTTTAGTCTTAACTAGTCACTTAAGTTCTAACAAAGTTAGGCACCACCATATTTATAGACTATTAGAACATGATTCACTAAAAATAAAAGTAAGTGCTATGTACACAGTCTCTAGCACTTACAGGTAAACAGAAGAATAGATCTAGAGAGCAGACTGTTGGAATAGGTTTGCAAACAAGATTTGGAGCCACAAATGCATCATAGGCTGTTCTACACAGATCAAAAATAATTTAGGTTAGGAAGTTGTGGATCATAATATCCATATGTACACTACCATATGTACAAATTAATGTGTACAAACAATACCATATGTAGACGTGAAATGTGACAAGCAACTCAAACTTTTCTCAGTATGTAGAGGTAAATGTGAGAAGACAGCAAAGTGAGAATTGGTTAAGCTTTATTTTAATGACCCAACTTTGCTTACAACTTGTTTTTAGGATAGAGCAAAAGATACATGGCTTAAAATCAGAATTGTGTGTAAATTTCAAATATTTTTATTTAGAAATTTAATCCTACAAAAATGTTCACTTATTCAAATCAGATTTCTTTCTGCAGATGTAAAATTCACAGAGGACAGCTCTATGAATTTATCATTAATTAATATCTTTCAGTTGCTAAGTCATGTCCAACTCCTTGAGACCCCATGGACTGCAGCATGCTAGGCTTCCCTATCTTTCACTATGTCTAAAAGTTGGCTCAAATTCATATCCATTGGGTCAGTGATGCCTTCCAACCATCTCATCCTCTGTCACCCCCTTCCCCTTTTTCTTTCACTCTTTCCCAGCAACAGGGTCTTTTCCATTGAGTCGCCTCTTCATATCAGTTGGCCAGAGTGTTGGAGCTTCAGCTTCAGCATCAATCCTTCCAATAAATATTCAAGGTTGATTTCTTTTATGATTGACTGGTTTGATGTAGGATGTAGTGCAAGTGCTCTCAAGAGTCTTCTCCAGCACCACAATACAGAAGCATCAATTATTCCGCATTCAGCCTTTTTTACTATCCAATTCTCACATCTGCATGTGACTACTGGAAAAACTATAGTTCTGACTATATGAAACTTCATCAGCAAAATGATGTCTTTTCTTTTTATCACACTGTCTAGGTTTACCATAGCTTTCCTTCCAAGCAGCAAGCATCTTTTAATTGTGTGGCTGCGTGTCATGGTCCACGGCGATTTTGGAGACCAAGAACATAAAATCTGTCACTGTTTTCACATTTTCCCCTTCTATTTGCCATGAAGTGATGGGGCTGGATGCCATGATGTTAGCTTTCTTGAATGTTGAATTTTAAGCCTGTTTTTTTGCTCTCAAGACTAGAAAAATGACCTGCTACTTTCTCCCTCCCAAACCTCCCAAATTAGAATATAAAATTCTTTGTATTGAAATATAGTTGATATACGATATTATGTTATTTTCAAGTATACTACACAGAGATTTGACATTTTCAAAAGATATGAAATGATAACCACTTAATCTGGTAACCATCTGTTCCCAAATAAAGTTATTAAATATTACTGATATTTATTAAGACGTATGTTATATCTTGTGTGTTATTTATTTTATAACTAGAATTTTATACCTCTTAATCCCTTTTATCAGTGTTACTCACCTCCACCTTCTCTCCTCTGGCAACCACCCGTTTGTTATCTCTATGGGCCAGTTACACTTTTGTTTTGTTTGTTTTCAGACTCCACATATAATTGAGATCATACATTATTTGTCTTTTACTAGCTGATTTATCTCACTAAAGCTTAGCTTTCTAGATCCATCAATGTTGTAAAAATGTTAATATTTACTTATTTTTATGGCTGAATAATATTATACCCCCCACACACACACAATATCTCCTTTATCCATTTGTCTGCCGTGTACACTTCGGTTGCTTCAATATCTTGGCTACTGTAAATAGTGCTACAGTGTACACTGGGGTGCATATACATTTTCCAATTAGTGTTTTATATTTGGGGACAAATACCCAGAAGTGGAATTGCTGGATCATACCTTAGTTCTATTTTTAATTTTTTGAGAAAACTCCATGCTGTTTCCCATAGAGACTGCGCCAATCTACACTTTCTCCAACAGTCTCAAGGGTTCCCTTTCTCCACATCCTTACCAACACTTGTGACTTTTTAATAGCCATTCTGATGTGTGTGAGGTGAGATCTCATTGTGGTTTTGATAGGAGTTCACTGATGATTACTAACCTTGGGCAGATTTTCAAGTCTTTTGGCCGTCTCCATGGCTTCTTTTTGCCTTTCATACTGTTCATGGGGTTCTCAAGGCAAGAATACTGAAGTGGTTTGCCATTTCCCTTCTCCCGTGGACCACGTTTTGTCAGAACTCTTCACTGTGATCCGTCTGTCTTGGGGGGCCCTACACAGCTTGGCTCATAGTTTCATTGAGTTAGACAAGGCTGTGATCCATGTGATCAGTTTGGTTAGTTTTCTGTGTTTGTGGTTTTCAGTCTGTCTGCCCTCTGATGGATAAGGATAAGAGGCTTGTGGAAGCTTCCTGATGGAAGAGACCGACTGTGGGGGAATCTGGGTCTTGTTCTGATGGGTGGGGTCATGCTCAGTAAACCTTTAATCCAATTTTCTGTTGATGGGGGGAGTCGTGTTCCCTCCCTGGTGTTTGGCTTGAGGCCAAATTACGGTAGGGGTAATGGGATAATGGAGACCTCCTTCAAAAGGACTTATGCCCACACTGCTGGATTCAGTGCCCCTGACCCCAGTGGCAGGCCACTGTCAATCCACACCTCTGCCAGAGACTCCCAGACACTCACAGGCCAGTCTGGGTCAGTCTCTAGTGGGGACACTGCTCCTTTCTCCTGGCTCCTGGTGCACACAAGGTTTTCTTTGTGCCCTCCAAGAGTCTGTTTCCCCAGTCCTGCAGAAGTTCTATAACAAATCCTACTGGTCTCCAAAGTCAAATTCCCTGGAGGTTCTCAGTCCCTTTGCCGAATCCCCAGGTTGGGAAATCTGTTGTGGGTCCTAAAACTTTCTTAACAGTGTGAGAATTTCTTTGGTAGTATAATTGTTCTGCAGTTTGTGGGTATCTGCTCAGCAAATCTATGATGGGGCTAATGGCACCCTCTTCAAAGAGGGCCTATGCCACATGCTGGCGTGTCCCAGGTCTGCTGCAGCCAGAGCCCCTGTCCCCGCAGCCGTCCACTGCTGACCTGTGCCTCTGCAGGAGGCACTCAAAAGCAGGTCTGGCTCAGTCTATGTGGAGCCTCTGGGTCCTGGTGTGCACAAAGTTTTGTCTGAGCCCTCTGTGTGTCTCTGGTGTGTATGGGGTTTGATTCTAAATGCAATTTCACCCCTCCTACCATCTTCTTGGGGCTTCTCCTTTGCTCTTGGATGTGGGGTATCTTTTTTGGTGGCATCCAACATTCTCCTGTCGATGGTTGTTCAGTATCAAGTTGCAATTTTAAAGTTCTCTCAGAAGAAGATGAGCACATCCTTCTATTCTGCCATCGCAAGCTCTGGGAGTTGATGATGGACAGGGAAGCCCGGCATTTTGCAGACTATTTGTATGGAGTTGCAAATAGTCAGATACAAGTGAGCGACTGAGCTGAACTGACTGATATCTTCTTTGGAAAAATCTCTATTCAGATCCTATATCTAATTTTAAGCAGGTTTTTTTTTTTTAATGTTGAGTTCTCTAATTTCATTTTACAGTTTGGATATTAATCTCTTATTGGATATATTGTTTGCAAATATATTCTCTCATTCAGTAAGCCAAATTTGTATTTCATTGCTAGTTTCCTTTGCTATGCAAAAGCTTTATAGTTTAATGTAGTTGCATCTATTTATTTTTGCTTTTGTTTTCCTTGCCTGAGGAGACAGATCCAAAAATATTGCTAATACCAACATCAAAGGACATGACATGTATGGAGTTTTGTGGTTTCAGGCCTTACATTTAATTCTTTAATACATTATGAGTTTATTTGTGTATATGGTGTGAGAAAATAATCCAGGTTGATACTTTTGCATGTAGCTATCCAGTTTTCCCAATAGCATTTACTGAAGAGGCTGTCTCCCTCCATTGTATATTCTTGTTTCTGTCATCATACTTAATTGACCATATAAATGAGGGTTTATTTCTGTGGTCTTTATTTTGTTCCATTGATCTATGTGTATGTTTTTGGCCAGTACCATATGTTTTTTATTGTTTTTAACATTATTTTAAAAGAATAAAGTTTTTATTACATTAGCTTTGCAATAAAGTTTGAAATCAAGGAACATGATAAACTCACATTTTTCTTTTCCAGGATTATTTTAACTTTTCAACATCATTTGTGTTTCCATACAAACTTTAAAATTATTTCTTCTAGTTCTATGAAAACTGACATTGATATTTTGAGAACAAAATTTTTGCCTCCATTAGATTTTTTTCATGGCTTTTTTCTGGATGCGATTATAAATGAATTTTTTTTTTAATTTTTATTTCTGATAGTTCATTATTAGCATATAGAAATGCAACAGATTTTTGTATTAATTATGTATCCTTCACCTTTACTGAATTTATTAGTTCTAACACTTTTTTGCTAGTGTCAAAGATTTTCCACATATACTAACATGTCATTTTCAAACAGCAACAGGTTTACTTCTTCCTTTCAACTTTGAAGACTTTTTTTTAATTTGAAGACTTTTAATTTATTTCTTTCTCATTGCTGTGGCTAGGACTTCCAAAACTACGTTGAATGAGAGTGGCAAGGGCACACTTCTCTTGTTCCTGAACTTATAGTAAAGGTTTTCAGCTGTCACAATTGAGTATGATGCTGACAGTGGGCTTGTCACATATAGCCTTTATCATGTTGAGATATTCCTTCTTTACCCACTTTGTTGAGAGTTTTGCCATAAATGAATATTGAATTTTGTCAAAAGCTTTTTCTGCATATATCCAAATGATCATGCTATTTGTTCTTCAATTTGTTAACATGGTCAATTTGCAGATATTGAATCACTCTTGCACCCCTGGAATAAATTCCTTTTGATCGCGGTGCATGATCCTTTTAATGTATTATTGAATTCAGTTTGCTGATACTTAGTTGAGAATCTTTGCATTTATGTTTATTAAGGATATAAGCCTGTAATCTTTTTTGATGTTTTTGTCTGGTCTTTGTAACAGAATAATGCTGATCTCATTGAACGAGTTTGGAAGCATTCCTTCTTGTTCAATTTTTTGAATAGCTGGAAAGCATAAGTGGTAGTTTTCTTCAAACAATTGGTAAAATTCACCTGTGAAGCCATCTTGTCCTGGACTTTTGTTTGTTGGGAGTTTTTTTTAAATTATTATTGGTAGTAGTATTTATTCACTTTCATTATTGATAATTGGTCTGTTCATAGTACCTATTTCTTCTTGATTCAGTATTAGAAAACTACATTTCTAGGAATTTATCCATTTCATCCATATAGTCCATTTTATTGGTGTATAATTTTTCATGGTAGACTCATAATTCTTTGTATTTCTGTAGTGCCAGAGACAACTTCTTTCATTTCTAATTTTATTTATTTGGGTTCTTTCTCTTTATGTCTTGATGAGTCTGGTTAAAGGTTTGTCAATTTTGTGTATCTTTTCAAAGAAATAGCTCTCAGCTTCATTGATCTCTTGTATCAGTTTTTCCTGGTGGGTGGGGAGAGAGACTCCCCTATTTCATTCATTTCTGCTCTGATCTTTATTATTTCCTTCCTTCTAACTTTGAGATGTGTTTGCTTGTTTGTTTGTTTCCTAGTTCTCAGGTTCGGGGATAGAGTACTTGAGATTTTTCTTGCTGTTTGAGGTAGGTCTGTATCATTACCCACTTGTCTCTTAGAACTGTTTCTGCTGTCTCTCATTGATTTTGAAATGTTGTGTTTCCACTTCCATTTGTCTTCAGGTTTTTTTTCCCCCCTTTGATATTTTTAGTGTTTTGTAGCATATTGTTTTGGCTACACATGTTTGTGTGTTTTGTATTTTTAAAAAAATTTAGTTGAAAAAAAATTATAGTTGATTTCTAGGACCATACTGCTGTGGCCACCAGATGTATGCTCTCAGGGTACCCCTATATAATCTGGGAACCCTCCTCTGTTACGGTAGGCCTGACTTCTGTGGGCATGCTGGTAAGCAAGGCTTTTCCCAGCCCACTTGACTGCAAGGGCCTGCCTCATGCAGTGACTGTGGCCCAGTGGTGGGTGAGGCTGGGTCCCAAATGCCTGGCCCCCAAGACTGAGGTTCAAGGGGCCACAACACTGATACCAGTCTGCCAATGGTCACAGCCCTTCATGGCTGGCTGTACAGGATAGAGGACAGCGGATGTGGTGTCAGTCCACTGGTAGATAGGCAGGTAAGCCTGAAGTTCTAATAGGCTAAAGAGAGGGTTCCTAAATGGCACTGTCCAGCACCAGTGTCCACACAGTGAAACAAGCTGCCCAAAACAGCTGCAGCCAGCATCTCCAACCCTAGAGGGAGTCCCCGTTGCCTCCTGCCTCTTCAGGAGGCTTTTCAAGATGAGCAAGGGGATCCGATCCAGGCTTCTCTAAAACCATTGCCTTTGTGCTAAGACTTACAGAGTGTGAGATTTTACATACACCCTTTTGGAACAGACACTGTTTCCACAGTCTTCTGGCTCTCCCACACAGAAGCCCCACTGATTTTCAAAGCTGGACGCTCTAGGGCTCATCTCCCCAATGCAAGACCCCCAGTCTAAGGAGCCCAATTTGGGGCTGAGATCCCTCAGTTCTCAGGAAGGACCTCTGTGATTGTGGGTCACAGATGGAGGGATGTGGGTCCTGACTGTTTCACCCGCGCATCTTCTTGTGGTTCCTTCTTTATATCTTTAGCTGTAAAATTACTTTCTGCTAGTCTTCCTGTTTTTCTCATAGGGAGTTTCTCTGTTAGATAGTTGCTCATAAATAGTTGTAATTTAGGTGAATTCAGGGACTATTACTCCTCCATTTTGACCACACCTTTCCTGGAATTTATTAGCTAATTCCTGTCTGTTACTCAAGACAGAAATCATAGGTTTTAAAGACTTTAACCAACTGGAATTTCTTAAATGAGTTGTCATTTAATTAAGCATTAAGAAGAATCTAGCAAAGTTTGCAAAAGAAAGCCAAAAATCATTCAAGAAGATTTTATTATAGGAAATAAACACTACATTTAAATGAATTTAGGAACTAATGAATGGAAATCTAAAGTATTATTTAGAGAACAAAGGTCGATTCTAAGTACTGATTTTACAAAATACTTGAGACAATAGAGGATAAAAATGACAAAATTTGATCACATTACATTTTTTTCCCCAATCAATTTTCTTAAAAATCACCTATGAAATCTTACTTGCTAAATATATAGAGTCCTCCTTAGTCTAGTCCCCATCTTGCTTTGGGTATAGCACTGACTTCCTTTTTCAAACTCTTGGCTTCCCCAACTTTTGTGACATTTTCCTTTCAGTTCCCCCTAATTGTTGCTTCTCAGTTCCTTTACTTATGCTACTCCTTAAACGTCAGCAAATTCCAAGATTGTGACCTCCCGGTCTTATGTTGTTCTATATAATTTGCACCATTTCCTCTAGAGAGGTGATTCTCCGTTCAGCCCCCAACTGACTTCCAGATCCAAATTTTCAACTGCCTGAAATATTGACTGTATTTTAAAAGATCTTGATTATTCATTCACACCTCAAGTTTACCATATGCTAAATTTAATATATTTCAATTTATCTTGCAACATTTTATATCTCCCTCTGAGTTGTCCATGTGGTATCACAATTACCTACTTTGCTAATTCTATTAGTTTCCTAAGGCTGCCATAACGAATTTCCACAAACTGAGTGGGTTCAAGCAACAGGAATTTACTCTCTCAGTGCTGAAGACTAAAAGTCTGAAATCAAGCTATTGGCAAGGTTGGCCCTTCGGGAAATTCTGAGGGAGAATCTGTTGCATGGTTTTCTCCTGGCCTCTGGTCATTGCCAGCAATCCTTGGTGCTTCTTGGACTGTAGACACATCACCCCAGCCTCAGCCCCTATGGTCACATGTCTTTCTCCATGTGTTTCTTCCATGTTTTCACTTGGCATTCTTATAGGGAGGACTCCCGTCATTAGATTAAGAGCCCACTCTACTCCAGTGTGACCTCATCGTAAACAGTTACATCTGCAAAGACTCTGTTTCCAAGTACAGTCACATTCTGAGGCTCTGGATGGACATGAATTTTGGCAGAACATTATCCATGTCTTATGTTCACCAAATTTGACATTTCCTACTGTTACACTAATCCACAGATTTTAACTCAACTCTCTTCCCTCTTCAAATCATACTTTTTCCTCATCACAATTAATTACTATCTTTCTTTTTACAATAACTTTCTAAAACATAGCTAATAATGTCCCTCTTCTGTTTATAATTCTGTTATGGTTCTTCAGTGGTCTCAATTGAGCTTTCAAGCTAAATTACAGGTGATTGGAGATCCTATATTAAAATGTTTGAGGCTTTATTGTCCTCAACAAGGCAACAGCTAATACATCTTTCCTCAGGCTTTTGAGTATCTTCCCTTTACGTCATTAAAGTATCATTCCTCCTCCTCTGTAGACTCATCCCTGATTACTATCTATTCATTTTGCCCCATCAAAGTTTGCCATCCGTTTGTGTTATGCTAAAGCTACAATCTTGAACTAGAGTATATGTATCACAGGGTGCACATGAAAACTTTCCTAGAGCCCTGTAAACACCAATGGTTTATAAATAATCAAGTTCAAAATCTATAATTTACATACATACTCTTTCGTGAAACTGGTATTCCTAAGTCACTTGCAGATGAGTTTTTCTTTCCTACCTTTCCTCTCACATTGGCTTTTCTCTCAGTTGCCAAAAAAAAGCCTGTTTCTAACCCATCCCAATACTACTATGATACATTGTCCTGGAGTGTAAAAATTTTTGCAATCCCAAACACAGGGACAATTGTTAATTATGTAATTTTTTTGCCTCTATCTGACTGAATTTAGGAAGTAAGGAATACTGTTATAATTCTCTTATTTGCTATCAATTGATTTTAGAAATGAGTTTCCTCTGAACCCTTATCAAAAAGAGAAATAAATTGTATTTTAACAACAACTAATTCTTTAGTCCTCCATAAGTACATATTCAGTTCAGTTCAGTGCAGTTGCTCAGTCATGTCTGACTCGTTTCAACCCCATGGACTGCACCGCTCCAGGCTTCCCTGTTCATCACCAATTCCCGGAGCTTGCTCAAACTCTTGTCCATCAAGCCGCTGATGCCATCCAACCATCTCATCCTCTGTCATCCCCTTCTCCTCCTACCTTCAATATTTCCCACCATCAGGATATTTTCCAATACATCAGTTCTTCGTATCAGGTGGCCAATGGATTGGAGTTTCAGCTTCAGCCTCAGTCCTTCCAATGAATACCCAGGACTAATTTCCTTTAGGATTGACTGGTTGGATCTCCTTAGAGTCCAAGGGACTCTCAAGAGTCTTCTCCAAAACCACAGTTCAAAAGCATCAATTCTTTGTGACTCAGCTTTCTTTATAGTCCAATTCTCACACAAAATCTAAAATGCTTAACCATGTCAATCAGAGATGACTATCAATAAAACTTTACTCTCATGTTTGTTTATCAAAATTTATAAAATATATTTACTGTTTCCTAAATTCTTCACCAAGGAATTATGAGGAATAATTCTTTTAAAAATATACAATATGAACTAGAATTATCAAGTATAACTCAAAAGAACCTTTGTTATAAAAGCATATTTCATTGGTTCCCTCATACTTCCATACAATTTTTTGTTTATTTTATGGAATATTGTTTCTTCATCTCCATTTTTTCATTCATTCACCAAATTATCTAAGGAGAAATACATTTATAACTTCTGTATATACATTGGTGGAGAAGAAGATAGGCAAGGATTATTGTGGAAAAAAGCTGGAAAAAAACAGAAAAGGTGGAATAGATTAGCATATTGATGTTCAGCTAACACAAAAAGAAAAATACAGAGTATGTGAAATATAGCTATGGATTAGAAATAGTGACATGCTTTATAATACAATTTTAAACATGTAACTGTGAGATATGTTTGCACAGTACAAACTGGTGCGATTAAGGGCCAATTATACAATCAAATAAGACATAGATAATTCAGGAAAAGAAAAGCATTCTCTTTAAGTCTTAGTGCTTGAATTAGACATTTTGACAGTTTGAACACCTGACTTTACAGTCAGTAATCCACCAAGCCTCAACCTTACTTTTTATGGATTTTTTTTAATGCATTGAAGTACATCAAATAAGGTCAAAGAAAAAGGTTGAAAGTAGTGGGTTTATTTATTCAATAAACATGTATTTAAAATACACCTTGTCCTAGATCTTGCAAAATATAAAGAAGACATACAGTTCCTGATCTTGAAACTGTCAGTTTATGATACTATCAAAAACAAACATAGCTTCAAAAATCCCAGATACACTAGATCATCAAGATCTTGTTGTAAGAGTTATATTCCTGAATGCTTCCTGAGTGTCCCAAGCAAGGTCCTATCACACAAAGTCCTACAAACACCATGAATTGAACACACACACATATACTTATAGACACAATTCATTTTTTCATATACCCACTACAAACAAGCATCTCTTTCTGAATTCAAATTTTTATTAATGTTTTCTTAAATCTGGTCTCCTGTAATAGTAATCTTTGTGAATTTAGTCTCTCACAATAAAAACTGAGAAATTAGACTTGATTCTTTATTTGGGTTTATCCAAAAGATCCAGAAAGTTCAAATTCTTTGATTTCTGCCTCTACAATACTTCTTTAGTCCATTTTCCCTTCATCAATTCTAACCTAACCTATTAGCTTCCTTCCTTGCCTGTATGCATTTACACTGCTCCTCTTCAATCCTCCCGTTATTGCTACCTTTCCAAAACGTCTATCAGCTCATACACCTCATTTGCGTAATATTCTCCATTGGTTCCCATTAACCTAGAGGTCAGTGTTTAAACCCGTAAGCAGATTAAACAGGAACCATCATAACCTGACCCCACTCACCTTTTCAGACCCAGCCACTACCTCTCCTGCCACCCCACCACCTGGCCCCTTACATGTACACATTGCCTTCCAGTCACACCAAAACACTTGTTCAACGTATCATATTTATTTCACATTTTTTAACATGTTGTTCTCAAGGCCAGGAGGGGCCTCATTTCATTTTTCTGTCAAAGACATTCTAACCCTTCCAGACTTGTGATGCTCTCCCTATGGGGCCACTCTGATCCCCAGGCCAAGTTCAGTGTGAGCATAGCATTCTCTATGTATGTTTATTACTTCTAATTAGCTACTTATTTACATCCTTGCTTCCCCCATTAAACTGTGAACATCCAAAGGGCTAGTGTCTGTTCAGCATATCTTTCTATTTCCAGTACGAAAAGTAGAAACTCAATAACTGTTTGATGAATGAATAAGCTTCTAGGCATACTAAGATTTTAAGCAGAAATTTATGACATGATATAAATGGCAACAAGTTTTCATCAGAAAATAAAAATTTTTTCTTGGTTTTGTGGACTGAATGCCCTCCTATTTCTATATCGTATATCAGATTTTCTTCCACTGCTGCTCCATCCTTGAATGGTTTATAAAGGTCTTAATGGGACACAGACACACCTGAAGAATCTTGATGCTGAAGCAGGACTTTAGACATTTGAAAGAGGTGCAAATTATACTATGATAATTGTAAGGGGAGAAAGACATCAATGGTTAGGGAATTTGTAAACAGTTAGATATGATTTATTTGTGGACCTGGTGGAAAATGGATATTAGTGGAGAGGGGCTCACGCTAGAGTCCTCTTTAAATAGAATGCACAGGTTACCCAGTTCCACTGTGAACCCCATGGGTTCCCATTTGGAAGGGAGACGGAAAAGGCAGATATGGATGTGAGAAGGTGAGAATGGCTGGAACTTATGTGGGTCTATGTAGACCCAGTGTTAGACTCAGGAGGGTCAAGAGTGAGTTAGAGCTTTGAGGATAAACTATGAGGAAACTCAGATCATTATAAAATATACTAGTTTATAAAGTAAGTCCACTCCATACAAGCCTTCAAGCCGCACAATTTCAAAGATGCACACACGTGTTCACACGCCCAGTAGTGTAAGCTATTCACACGTCTGACGTACATTGTCACGTGCATGCATCCTCCAGGGGCAGTTGTACTTTTGTGCGATTTGTTGTGCAGCACTGTGTACTGCACAGTGTACAGTGTCTTTATTTCAAGCCCAAGGTGTCCAGAAGCAAGTGTAAGAGCAGCGGTGATTTAGCTGGTACTGCTGAGAAGTGCCGAGCGGCAACAATGGAAACAAAAAGAAAATAACTGAGAGAGTAGAGAGAGGCGAAAAGATGGCAGACGCCACTTGTTCTTACAACATGAATTGTTCACCCATCAACATGGTTCTAAAGAAGAAGGATGAACTCATGGAACATGTGAAGTCTGCTGTGCTGATGGCGTCAACAATAAAATCGAAGAAGCAAGGAAGAGTGATGGAGGAGGTGGAGAAACTTCTCGGCGTGTAGATGCAGGATCAGGATCAGTGTCGAGCCCCACTCAGCTTAATGCTGCCTCAAGAGAGAGCTGAAAGCCTTTATGAAGACTTGAAGAAGAAACGTGGTGAAGAATCAGATGGCACACATTTTAATGCCAGCCGTGTATGATTTCATCAGTTCAAGGCTAGAGCCAACCTTTACAATGTTAAAGTAAGTGGCAAGGCAACAAATGCAGATACGGTAGCTGGAAATTTCCTGAAGTGTTTTGAGAAATTATTTATGAAGGCACATATTTGTCCCATCGGGATGTTAATGTGAATGAGACAGGACTGTACTAAAGAGGGTGCCAGACCGAAGTTGCATCAGTAAGGAGGAAAAGTGATGTCGGGCTACGAAGCAGCAAAGGACAGGCTAACTCTTGTTTGGTGGCAATGCTTCTGGTGATATGAAGCTGAAATCTCTCTTAATCATTCTAAGAATTCAAGAGTGTTGGTGTCCTTTAATGGACCAGGACCCGGCGGTCCGGAGGTGACCATAACAAAAATGAAAGAGAGAAAGAGGCTGATACACCCTGGTTTACGCAGAAAACCAATAAAGTCCTTGACGTAAGACTCGAGTCTCTCACGAAGGCACCGGGCGCCCTCTCGAGGTGGGGGTGAAGGCACGGGGCACCTTCTCAAGAGAGTCTTAGAAGCCTGGGCAGGAGAGTGAGCTAGACGGGTTTCTGCATTCCAGAGAATTAGCCGAGGAGAGAGAAAGACAGAAAGAAAGAAAGACATGGGGACCCAAGCTCTGATGGCGCAAAGGTGCCTTATTAGCAGAAATGCAGGCTTATATATCTTTAGTAAGATGATTACTCAGCTATTTCACAGGATGAAATTTTATCAATAGCCACAGTATGGATAGTCTAACACATACAAGGTCGCTGACGCTGAAAAGAGTCACTGCATGTCTCATCCCGTGACCTCAGTCCTGAGAACTGCATGCAGCTTTACTCATTCTTGGAATAGGAACTGATAAGGAACAGAGAATCCTTGAGAAACAGACAGCAGCACGCAGGACTCCTCCTGTTAAATGTTCCTGACAATCCCCCTTATTTATTATATTTGTAAAAAGGGTCTTGATTAATTGAGTTTGTCGTAAAGAGAATGTTTACTAAAGGAGATTCAGGCCTGTCTCACACAATGACCTCAGTTCCTGGGAGCAGCCTGCTGTTCCGCTTAAAAAGAAACAAAGGACTTGTGAGAAACAGCACATAGGAATCCTGTTAAACACTCCCTAACACAAGAGCCTTTATAAACATAGCCATGGACTCTCTTCCTATTGTGTGGAAGAGTACTGTAACCCCAAAGCTTGAGTCTCACAGGCAATTTTCCAGAACTGGTTTTTTCCACCACTTTATCCTGGACGTGGAGAAATATTGCTCAGAGAAGGACATCCCATTCAACATGCTTTTGCTGCTTGACAATGCTTGGGTCACCACCACCAACTCCCAATTCATGGACAACTTTCATCCTAGGATCAACATAGCACCTAGGTCATTCATCCAACCTATGGGCCAGAGAATTATAGTGACTTTCAAGAAATATTATTTACATCACACTTTGTCAGGCAGTGAAGACAAGGAATGAATCAGGAAAACCTTGTGACAACATTGGAAGGACCATAAAACTACAGGGCTTCTCTGGTGGCTCAGACAGTAAAGAATCCACATGCAATGCAGGAGACCTGGGTTTGATCCCCAGGTTGGGAAGACTCCCTAGAGGAGGGCATGGCAACCCACTCCAGTATTCTGGTCTACAAGACCATGAAAACACTGATTATGCTTGGCACGAGGTTACAGCTGTCACCAAGAATGGTATTTGGGAGAACCTTTGTCTACAGTTTGTTCACAGCTATCGTGGATTTAAGAAGGTGGATGAGGAGTCCAAAGAGGTCTTCAGCAACTTAATGACCTTCACTGAGAAGCTGGAGCGAGGTCTGCAAGAGGACGACTTCACTGAACACCTTGCTGTGCAATACAAGAAGCTTACTAAAGAAGGCCTGATGAAATTGGAGGCTCAGAGAAAGAACAAAAAGAAATAAGAGTAGAACTCGTTTTTATGCAGGGGACTTACTGTATGCTTTATTTTGTATGTCTTCTTAGAAGGGAAGTTTATTAAAGCATGCTAGATATATTAGTTTTCTACTATAGCTTAACACATTATGGCAATTCTGGAGACTTAAAACAGCAACCAGTTACTAGCTCACATTTCCACAGCTCAGAAGGTCGGGTGGGCTTGGCTGGGTTCTCTGCTTTAGGCACAACACAGTTGAAATTAAGGTACCAGCCAGGCCTGGCTGGGGTCTTATCTGGAGGCACCAAAGAAGAATCCACTTCTAAGCTTATTCAATTATTGGTAGGATGCAGTTTCTTACAGTTGTAGGACTGAAGTCCTTGCTTCCTTTTTATCTGCTAGCCAGGGATCACTCTCAGCTCCCAGAGGCTTCATGCAATTCTTATCAGGGGACTCCTTTCTCCTTCAAAGCCAAAAATGGAGAAATTCCCCGTGTGCTTCAAATCTCTGACTTTCTGTTCTGTCACCAGTTGGAGAAACTGTCTGCTTTTAAAGGACTCATTTGATTACATCAGACACATCGCTATAATTTCCGTATCTTAAAGTCAGCTGAGCCACATAACACAACCAATTATGGAAGTAAACTCCACCATATTCATTGTCCCTGGGATTACCTAGGACATGCAAGCCATGGAGACATCTTAGAACTCTGCCTACCCACTCCATTACTCTTGCCTGGAAAACCCCATGAGCAGAGGAGCCTGGTAGGCTGCAGTCCATGGGGTCACGAAGAGTCGGACACAACTGAACGACTTCACTTTCACTTTTCACCTTCATGCATTGGAGAAGGAAATGGCAACCCACTACAGTGTTCTTGCCTGGAGAATCCCAGGGACAGGGGAGCCTGGTGGGCTGCCGTCTATGGGGTCGCACAGAGTCGGACACGACTGAAGCGACTTAGCCACAGCAGCAGCAACCATATCAACTATAGCATTTTTTCTTCTCATGATACCATCTAATGACGGAATCGCAGAATCCGTTCAGTTCAGTCACTCAGTCGTGTCTGACTCTTTACGACCCTCTGGACTGCATCACAGAATAGTCATTTGCTATTTTTGGATTCTAGTTTTTCAGTGGGAAACCTGTATTGCACAGAGCACCCTATCCATTAAATTTTATTCTTGAGTTGTTCTACTCAGTTGTAGAAGGAGAAGCTAGTACATTATCTTGGGTTTTGGGGAAGAGGAAGAAACTTAATGCCTCCCCTGTAGTATCTCCTTAGGTTTATGGGGAAGAGGAAGAAACTTAATCCCTCCCCGTATGTATCTCCTTAGGTTTATGGGGAAGAGGAAGAAACTTAATCCCTCCCCGTATGTATCTCCTTAGGTTTATGGGGAAGAGGAAGAAACTTAATCCCTCCCCATATGTATCTCCTTATAGATCTGACTCTGTCACCTTTTTTTTCCATTTCATCCAAAAAGCAAACCACCTGTAGCCCCTGTTATTAACGAGTACGCGGATGCCCAGCTGCACAGCCTGGTGAGAAGACTGCGCCAAAGAACAGATTTCTACAAAAGGAAGTTAGTGCAAGGTGATATGTCCTCACCTGAGAGCAGTCCCCAAACTGGTGAGTGGTGTTACCTCAAAGTTCTGGGACGAAGGGGATGAGTGGGTATGTATCAGTATTTTGCAAATGGTTTCACTTGGGCTTCCCCAAAAGCAGTTTCCCCAAGACAATGACTTAGCTAGGAATATTTTATATTGAGGGTGGTGCAGGAGGTGAGACAGCAAGAGAGACGGGGAAGGGAGTTAAGACAATGAAGGTGTGCTAATGGCAGGGCCACTGGGGCCTGATTCAGCTGAACATCTGTGTGGACGACACATAAGAATCATCCTGGAGGAACACGAAGCTGGGAGATCAGTCCACCAACTCCTGCCCTTCGTCGGCTGAGGTCTGCTGCTGAGGCAAGCTGCTAAAGCGTTGTGCTGTGCCTAGTCACTCAGCGTGCCTGGCTCTTCGTGACCCTCTGGACTCTAGCCCACCAGGCTCCTCTGTCCGTGGGATTTCCAGGCAAGAACACTGGAGAGGGTTGCTGTTTCCTAATACTCCAGCACTTTAAGCAAGCCAGCTGGGAGACAATGCCCTGGCAGGGAGATGAACTATTATATAATAGTTTCTTTTTAAAGGGAAAGGTCTAAAATATAGTCATCATAGCTTTATAAAGATACACCAAAAAGAATGTTTTGAGCTTTACTTACCCATACTGGAAGGACATGAATAAAGCTAAAGAAGCCCAAAACTAGAACCCGTGGAATGGTGTATATTTGTAAAGTTTCTGTTCAATGTCAATCCAAAGTACTAACTACTTATGCTCCAAAATATGTGGGAATGAGGCTTGTATTTAAAATATCCTATTTGCAACACCTTTAGGTCATTTAAGTTAAACTTTAAATCTGCTACTTCTTTCCAAATTTCAATGTTTTCGTTACTTAGGTATTTTCACACACAACAATATTGTAAATGTCATAAAACGCCTCATCTGCCTGCGTGAAGGAAGATTACAAAATGTTTTCATTCCAATCTAAACTTTTTCCTCCCTAAGCTAACTTAACCTCTTAAAAAGCTTTTCATCTTTTTTCTCCTATAAAGCAAAGCCCACAGCTGTGTCATCAACCCAAGAAAGTAGTGCTAAGCTAAAAGAAGAGCATTCCCAGAAGGCACCCCTGACCGAGTACCTAAAGCGACTCAGACTTCCAAAAAGCATTGATTCCTACACAGGTACCGTCAAGGAGTGGACTGTCTTGGTGGGAGGGCTGGCTATTCCCAAGAACCCCTGAAACCCAAGCTCACAGATAGCTTCCATGTTCTCCATCCAGTATTCTGAGCCTGTCTAGAAACCAGTATTTAAACTTAAGGTCTGCAGTGGATCATTTGCCGCTTTCTAGTGAAAAGAAGATATAAAAATATTCCTGTCTATTTTTAAAGAGTCCAAAGCGGGTCCAGTCCCTAATAATCTTTGAAAAGAAGCATTCAGCAATATGTTCATTGAACATTCTCCCCACCAAAAAAAAAAAAAAAAAATCCTTATAAAATATGTCTTCTTCCATGGGTTCACATTGTGCATTTAATTGGACAAGTCCCATCCCCAGCCTCCCCCCCGGTGAGCAAGATGTAGGCCCTGGTTCACAAGCCCTGACCCTGCAGCTTCCTTAAGGACCCGCTGGAGGGTCCTGCTGCAGTTCCAGACACAGTGAGGCCTTCGGCTTTTCCTCGGGTTCTCCTCCCCTGATGCTAATCATGCAGTTACTCCGGCAGAGAGACACAGTGGCTACTACTCTAGGAAACAGGAAGGACGCCCTCCAAAGTTAGGAAAGCTGCTAAGATCATCTAACATCCCTCTTAAAGCCCGGCGCCTCGGCTCTAGTGGCAGAACCTCGTGATTGCTGTAAATAGAGCCTCGTACACAAATCCCTTATCTCCAGAGGGGAGTGCCCCAACTTGACCAAACTAAGCAACAGAATTATTTTAATGTTCTGTACCTGCCATGTGGGTTGCTCCTGTCGCTTTTTTTCCAGATCGATTCTATCTCCTGTGGCTCTCACTTGTCACCATCGCCTTTAACTGGAACTGCTGGTTTATACCCCTGCGAGTGGTCTTCCCGTACCAGACACCACACAACACACACTACTGGCTTATTACAGACCTCATATGCGATACCATCTACCTCTTCGATCTGCTATTAATCCAGCCCAGGCTCCAGTTTATGAGAGGGGGAGATATAATAGTAAGTAGGGGCTCGGGAGAAGCAGAAACTGACAAAGGAATATCAAAGACTGAACTACAAAAAAACAATTAATGTTTGCTTGTTGTTAATTTAACGTCTGAGGGACTGCATGAGTGGGTCTTTAACCACTGGAACCATCAGTTTAGTAACGACCATAACAAAACAACCGCTGAGTTCTCCCCTGTGTGCTGGGAACCATGCATCTCCCTGTGCTCTAGTTTCCTCATTTTAAAAATAGCAACAGTAGTACCTTCATAATATTGATGGGGAGACTGGATGAATTGATGCCCGTAGGGCGCCTGCAACTGTGTCTGCTGCCTGTCTTCTTTCCGCACTTCACTTTCCAGACTCATCACACCTCATTCCTCAGCATCAAGCGCCCTGTTTGATCCACCTGAGAAAGAGCATTCTCACCCTCATCTTCAACTGGATTTATTCTTACTGTTGAGGGAATTTCACAGTTAATCCAATCAATCTAAGGCAGAAAGAGAAGAATAAGTTTTCACAAGTACACACCCAAATCTCTTACACTCCCCTGCCCCCCAGGGCCCTCCCCAGCTCACTAAAAGGATGCTTCCTTTCCAACGCACGTGCCCTGTGATATCTTCGTCACAGTTCTGGGGAGCGCTGCACAGAAACAGACCCTCCAGGGCCACCCTGGGGTGAGCACAGCAACCGAGTGCATGGCACCCTAGGCTCGTACATGTTTTTGAAGATAAGAGGTAGGTTCCTTGATTTCCTGAATATTTTCTTTTAAATCCTTAGATGATTTTAAGTTATCAAAAAGCTGAAAGGAGTAGTTTTGCTTTTGTTTTGTCTTTTTTTTTCCTTTAAAAATACCATTTGATAGGGAGTGCCTTCTAATCAAAACCACAATGAGGTACCATTTCACGCCAGTCAGAATGGCTGCGATCCAAAAGTCTACAAGCAATAAATGCTGGAGAGAGTGTGGAGAAAAGGGAACCCTCTTACACTGTTGGTGGGAATGCAAACTAGTACAGCCATTATGGAGAACAGTGTGGAGATTCCTTAAAAAACTGGAAATAGAACTGCCTTATGATCCAGCAATCCCACTGCTGGGCATACACACTGAGGAAACCAGAAGGGAAAGAGACACGTGTACCCCAATGTTCATCACAGCACTGTTTATAATAGCCAGGACATGGAAGCAACCTAGATGTCCATCAGCAGACGAATGGATAAGAAAGCTGTGATACATATACACAATGGAGTATTACTCAGCCATTAAAAAGAATACATTTGAATCAGTTCTAATGAGGTGGATGAAACTGGAGCCTATTATACAGAGTGAAGTAAGCCAGAAAGAAAAACACCAATACAGTATACTAACGCATATATATGGAATTTAGAAAGATGGTAATGATAACCCTGTATATGAGACAGCAAAAGAGACCCAGATGTATAGAACAGTCTTTTGGACTCTGTGGGAGAGGGAGAGGGTGGGATGATTTGGGAGAATGGCATTGAAACATGTATATCATATAACAAACAAATCGCCAGTCCAGGTTTGATGCAGGATACAGGATGCTCGGGGCTGGTGCACTGGGATGTCCCAGAGGGATGGTATGGGGAGGGAGGTGAGAGCGGGGATCAGTATGGGGAGCACGTGTACACCTGTGGTGGATTCATGTTGATGTATGGCAAAACCAATACAGTATTGTAAGTAATTAACCTCCAATTAAAGTAAATACATTTAATTTTTAAAAAAGAAATCTTTCCTAGGAAGAATTCTAAAGGCCAGAGCTAAAGTTATTGCAACAATCTATTCAAACCATTCCTTGTGCAGACTTCAGAGCACCAGTTAAGTCGGCACTCCTCTAAGCACGCTGGCAGGTTGACGAACGGTGATGACGGCACACAAATAAGAAGGAAACACCACGCAAGAAAATGAGCGCTAATTTCAACCTCCATTAGATGCACAAGAAGGGGAGAAAAATCAATGTTTGACAAATGGAAAATGACAAAATCAGCAAGGAGAAACTTTATTTTCAATTTTCGAAGACATCTTTGCACATAATGGAGTGTTAAAACCAAGAAAAATAACCAATAAAAATACACTCAATGGGCTCCATTTAAAACTCATTATCACAAGCCACAAATATAGAGCAGGATCTAATTGCTTCGTTTGTTCAAATGAAGTTTAATGGTTTCTTTAACTCAGAGTAGGTAGTTTTAGACTTTAAAACTTTGATTACATGTCGCTAAGAGGACGATCCGGAGAAGGCGCTGGCAACCCACTCCAGTACTCTTGCCTGGAAACTCCCATGGACGGAGGAACCTGGTGGGCTGCAGTCCATGGGGTCGCTGAAAGTCGGACACGACTGAGCAACGTCACTTTCACTTTTCACTTTCATGCATTGGAGAAGGAAATGGCAACCCACTCCAGTATTCTTGCCTGGAGAATCCCAGGGATGGGGAAGCCTGGTGGGCTGCCGTCTATGGGGTCACATAGAGGCGGACACGACTGACATGACTTAGCAGTAGCTGCAACAAGAGGACGATCCAAGTCGAGTAGCCAACCTGAGAGTCTCACTGCAGTTGAGCTATTCATGTGACCTTTATGTTACACCTCCAAGTTATTCATTCATTCAACAAACATTTATTACATACCTACAGTTACCAGATATTCCAGGCAGAGTACAGAAATATTAATTCCTGAAAGGCTTGAGGGAAAATAGATACCAGATTGAGTGCTGGAGGCCGCAATAGAGGGAATGGTGAGTGTTTACAAGTTTTCCATAGTATTTATGTGCAATATCTTTCTTCTGAAAATGGTGCTCCATAGAGAGCAGAATTTTGATTCAAGGACCAAAAAAAAAAAATCTCTTTTAAAAATTTAGGAAAAAAAAAAAAAAAAAAGATGACAGCCCACCCCGACTGGGCAACCTAACCAACAAGCAACCAACTTGTTGGCATAGAAAAAAAAAAAAAAAATCTCATTTAAAATGTCCTTCATTGACAGCAGGAGTAGAGCTGGCAATGACCGTCTGGGTTATTTAGATGAGATTTGCACTCACAACACTTTGCTGAGCCTGCCAATCACAAGGATCCATGGAAACCCTCAGCACCTTCTGTGAAAGAGGTGAAAGCGTTAGTCTCTCAGTCATGCCTGACTCTGTGACCCACGGACCATAGTCCACCAGCCTCCTCTGTCCGTGGAATTCTCCAGGCAAGAATAGCCATTTCTTTCTCCAGGGCATCTTCCCAACCCAGGGATCGAACCCAGGTCTCCTGAATTGCAGACAGATTCTTTACTTCCGAGCCACCAAGGAAGCCCTTCTAGTGACCACGTCTATCAGGCCTGCCCTTAGAGTCAACTGCCTTTGGTGATTTAGTTCCTATTTATAAACTGATCTGAAGAAAATTAACCACTCTCTTCTCTTTGCTCTGCAGATTTTGCTCATACTTCTGTTATTTACTTGGTATATAACCATTAAGCTCACTATGACGTAGCAGAAATAAATAGTAATAGACTAGGATCAAGTTTCACCTCTGAAATTAACTTAGAATAATACTTGAAGAAAATAAATTCACCCTTTCATTGTGTACTATCTTTGTCATCCATAAAACAGAACTATTACACCCACCTCATAAACTTATTGTGAAGATTAAATAAGACAACGTGAACACCTAGCCATGGTCTGGCTTCTAGAAGGTGTGCAGTAAAGTGCTGACTGAATCAAATGATGAATGTCCACACACTAACTTCCTTTCATCTCCTGTTTGTATATGTGGTCTCCTTTCTTACCTGATAAGTCTCCTGAGAGTAGGGACAGCATTCAATTAATTTCCCTATTTACCTTAGGAAATCAGAGGATATATTCCAGATATATTTGAAGGAGTGCGTGAATGGCAGTCTTAGCTCAAGGATCTTTTTTTTCTCTTGAATAACTATTTAATCTACATTGTAGTTATTTTATGGGCTTCCCTAATAGCTCAGATCGTAAAGAATCCATCTACAACACAGGAGAACTGGGTTTGATTCCTGGGTTGGTAAGATTCCCTGGAGGAGGGCATGGCAACTCACCCCAGTGTTCTTGCCTGGAGAATCCCATGGACAGAGGAGCCTGGTGGGTTACAGTCCATGGGGTTGCAAAGAGTCAGACACGACTAAGTGACTAGCACTTTCACTTTTCACATTTTAAAAAATAAGTGCTTAATTGTCCTCAGTTAGCAAACTGATCTTCAGAAGGCTAACGACGCCAAATATATTTAATGTGCCAAGAAGAGAGGTTTTAGAAACCCCAGACGGCATTTTCATATAATCTAGCAAGTTTTCAGAGAAGGCAATGGCACCCCACTCCAGTACTCCTGCCTGGAAAATCCCATGGATAGAGGAGCCTGGAAGGCTGCAGTCCATGGGGTCGCTGAGGGTCGGACACGACTGAGCAACTTCACTTTGACTTTTCACTTTCATGCATTGGAGAAGGAAATGGCAACCCACTCCAGTGTTCTTGCCTGGAAAATCCCAGGGACGGGGGAGCCTGGTGGGCTGCCGTCTATGGGGTCGCACAGAGTCGGACATGACTGAGGTGACTTAGCAGTAGCAGCAGTAGCAGCAAGTTTTAGCACACTTCCATTTATTCCATCATAGGATCAGAGACAACTCTGAAAGCAAAAGTATGAATATGCTAAGAAAATTCTTCCAGAGTTGAAGGATATGGTTACACTTTAACATAACTTCTTAGCACTTGAAATGTCTGCTTGTTCCATATAAGCTTTAAAGCAACTGACTCATCTTACTCAAGCTTGGTACTTGATTCAACATAAACTTATATATACATATCTGTGTCTACCTGTGGCTCAGGATGCCATTTTGTTTCAGAGAAAACAATTGTTAAATAAGTTTGTCGTTTATTTTCTAATACACTTCTGTAAAATTTGATAAGTAAAATGAGGTGGTGGGACAGGAATTGGAAAGTTAGCTAACCGATTTTCAACACTGTTCAAGAGCAGCTTAAAACTTCTGAACATGGACAGCCTGGATAATAATGTTAGAGGATGCTGCTTCCATGTGTCCAAGTTATAATACTTTGGTTGAATAATTAATAATACACAGTTTCTTCCTACCTATAGCTAAAATCGACAAATATAAACTCAATAGTAGTAGTAATAGTAGTCACTCAGTCATGTCCGACTCTTTGCAACCCATGGACTGTAGCCCGCCAGGCTCCTCTGTTTGTGGGATTTCCCAGGCAAGAATACTGGAGTGGGCTGCCATGCCCTTCTGCAGGGAATCTTCTCAACCCAGGGATCAAACCCACGTTTCTTGAGTCTCTTGCAATGACAGGCAGATTCTCTACCACTAAGACCATCTGGGAGCCCCATCAGTCCAACATTAGCATTAACTCCTTTAGGTCTGAATATGAATGAATGTCTTTCTATTACTCTACCTCTTATCACACATTCAGTGCTCATCCATTATGTGTTAGACATTGTGTTAGGAGCTGAGAAATGGAGGACAAAGATATGATCCTTATCTTTTTAAGTAGCTCAGAGGATGAAGGAGAAATAAACAAAAGAAAAACGGTGGCGTTTTGTGATGTGAGTCATGACATAGGTGAGCCCTGGGTGCTATTTGATACAGAGAAAACCATACAAAGGAGGGAACACTTGGTCCACATTCTGAGGAATGAGTTGAAATTGTCTGCACACCTTTGTTCCCCAAAGAAAAAGGAAAAAATATGTCCCAAGCTCTGGGAACAGCAAAGTCAAGGCATCACAGTAGGAAATTTGGTGATGCACTTCTAAACAGAGTGAGTATGACATGCTGCAGGAGGCGAGTGGACAGAGTAGAGCTTTGTGTACATGAAAGGGAGCAGGTTTTTTTTTTTTTTCCTTTAGGTCGTGTGATATCATGAATCAATAGAATTGTTAGTGATCTACAGCGATCATCTCACTGCCACTGTAGAACTGATCTAAGAGAGCATGACTCAAGGCAAGGAAACCAAAGCCAGAGGAGAAAATAGGCTTGAGAACAGGGCTGCCCAGGTGTCGTGAGTGGTAAAGAACCCACCTGCCATTGCTGGAGACCTAGGAGATGTGGGTCTGATCCCTGGGCATGAGAAAATTGTAGGAAGGAGAACCAGTAGAACTTGGTTGCTGGTTGGATGAGAGCTGAGCGAGAGGGCGTGGTGTGGGCTCATTGACTAGGGAGATGATAACGTGCGTGGGATACTCAGTGAGAGAAGGAGTGTGGTCAGGCTTCAGGGGAAATGGAGATGATGCTGAATTCACGTTTGTTGTAGGCTAACTTTGCGATTAGCAAAACTGATAAGTGAGGAGCCAATTGCTGGACAGGTTAACAGCTCCAGAAAGTGGTATTAAATGGAGGTAGAGGTTTGGTAGCATCAACATACCTAGTGACTTTGAAACTCTGCAAGTGGATGAAATTTCCCAGGAAGTATAATTAATATGAAGAGAAAAGAGAAGAAGGCTGAAACCTGGGAAATATTGACTTTTAAATGGTTAGTCAAAGAATGCAAGTGGGACACTGAAAAGTTGAAACTGAAGAAGTAAATTCTGTATAGACAAGACAAAATACGCTCCATATTCCTTTACTGACATTTAATAGGATTTAAATATGGCCACTCTTATTTTGTTTTGCTTAATAAAGACCCATATTTTGAATTACACACTTGCACATACACGGAAGTATATTGTATAATTATTGAGAAGAAGAAACTCAGCCTAATACAACTTCATCTGTATAAACTTTGTTAAACAGGCTGCAGTTTTGAAATGAAGCAGTTTTTTTCAACTTCTTCAGTTGAAACTGAGGAAGTAAAGAATGGCATTACAGATTCTTGGGAAAAAGAAAGTTTAAAATTGTCCCCAAAAAGTCAACTGCTTCAAAAGTTTTCTTCATCTCTTTGTTCCTTTACCTGTTCATCCACTCAAATATTTATTGAGCTTTTAATATTTATAGTCACTAGTTATACACAGTTGCTAAACAAAATCAACCCTGTCCAGAAATACATTATCATTCACAGAGTAGACCGATTTTAAATAAATGGGAACGAAAGGTATGTGTGATTTCAAAACACAGTGAATGCCATAAAAGAAAAGTGAAAGTGAAAGTCGCTAAGTCCTGTCCAACTCTTTGCGACCCCAGGGACTGTGTCCATGGAAGTCTCCAGGCCAGAATACTGGAGTGCGTAGCCTTTCCCTTCTCCATCGGATCATCCCAACCCAGGAATCGAACCGGGGTCTCCTGCATTGCAGGCAGGTTCTTTACCAACTGAGCTATCAGGGAAGCCCCACCATAAAAGAATGATAGTGTTATAAAAGACCCCCTGGGTGTGCTCATTAGGAGATCATTGGTGGCTTTCAAAACTGTAGCCTTGGTGAAAGTGAAGAAGTAAGCAAAAGTCAAATCACCATCAAATTACCGTTTATTGAGGAATAAATATGAGGGAAGGGCATAGAACAAAACAAGGTAGGCAACTCTCTAAGAAGCTTGAGTGTGACAAATAATTAGAAAAAATACAAAAAGAAAACAAAGCCAAGGAAGGTTTATTGATTTAAGGTATGTAAAGAGGAAGCATATTTATAGGCTGAAATTGGAAGGGCCTAATAGAAAGAGTTATAAATATTTTTAAGTGAGAATATATTTAATAAAATTGCATAAAATTAATATGAATTATAATGTATTTCAGGTGGATTCAAATGAACTAAAGAGACACTACAGGAATTCTACAAAATTTCAGGTAGGTGACTTACAATTCCAAAATCCAATATCATTTTGAGTTTAAGTCCATCCACAAATTTTTACCAAAAAAACTGCCTCCTTTCAAAACTGCAGCCTGTTTAACAAAGTTTATACAGATGAAGTTGTATTAGGCTGAGTTTCTTCTTCTCAATAATTATACAATATACTTCCGTGTGTGTGCAAGTGTGTAATTCAAAATACGGGTCTTTATTAAGCAAAACAAAGCAGAGTGGCCATATTTAAATCCTATTAAATGTCAGTAAAGGAATGTGGAGTGTATTTTTGTCCTGTCCATACAGAATTTTAGCCTCCAATTCATGTAGCAAGATGATGTAAAAGTCAACAAAATTGTTTCTACTCCTATTTCATTCTTGTTCATATAACATAAAATACAGTATGAAATAACTCAGGGAACCCTGCTCAATATTCTGCAATAACTTAAATGGGAAAAAGAATTTGAAAAAGAATGTACATATACATGGGCTTCTCTGGTGGCTCAGACAGTAAAGAATCTGCCTGCAATGCAGGAAGATCCTCTGAAGGAAGGAAGGAAATGGCAACCACTCCAGTATTCTTGCCTGAAGAATTCCATCGACAGAGGCTACGGTCCATGGGGTCCCAAAGAGTCAGACACAACTACACAACTAACACGTGTACATATACAAACATATACACTGCTGCTGTTGTTCAGTCACACAGTCACGTCCTACTCTTTGTGACCCCATGGATTGCAGCATGCCAGGCTGCGTCTCTCGAAGTTTGCCCAAGTTCATGTCCATTGCATCAGTCATGCCATCCAGCCTCTCATCTTCTGATGCCCTCTTCTACTTCTGCCCTCAATCTTTCCCAGCATCAGGACTTTTCCAATGAGTCAGCTGCTTGCATCAGGTGGCCAAAAAACTGAAGCTTCAGTTTCAGCATCAGTCCTTCCAATGAATATTCAGGGTTAATTTCCCTTAAGATTGAGTGGTTGGATCTCCTTGCAGTCCAAGGGACTCTCAAGAGTCTTCTCCAGCACCACAGTTCAAAGGCATCAATTCTTTGGCACTCAACCTTCTCTACAGTCCAGCTCTCACAACCGTACGTGACCACTGGGCAGACCATAGCTTTGACCATATGACCTTTGTCAGCAGAGTAATGTCTTTGCTTTTCAGTATACAATATACATGTATACATCCAACACCAGGGTCTCCCTGGTGACTCAGCAGTAAAGAATCTGCCAGCCAATGCAGGAGACACGGGTTTGATCACTGAGTCAGAAAATCCCATGGAGAAGGAAATGGCAACCCACTCCAGGATTCTCACCTGGAAAATCTCATGGACACAGCAAAATGGCAGGTTACAATCCATGGGATCACAAAAGAGTCAGACATGACCCAGTGACTAAACAACAGCATACATGAATATGTATAATTGAATCATTTTGCTGTACACCTGAAATTCACACAACACTGTTAATCACCTATACTCCAATACAAAATAAAAAACTTTTAAATAAGATAAAATCTCTAGAAATTGTTCAAATGGCATACAGCAAATAAAAAAAGAAGCAATTATATAGATAACATGGCACCTTCTTTTTTTCAAATAATTGTATAATATTATTTTTTCACCCATATGTAGTTTTTCACCAATAATTATCTGTTGTTGTTGCTGTTCAGTCACTGTTATGTCTGACTCTGCAACCACATGGACTGCAGCACACCATGCTTATTCACTGTCTCCAGGAATTTGCTCAAATTCATGTCCATTGAGTGAGTGATGCCATCCAACCATCTCATCCTCTGCCTTCCCCTTCTCCACCTGCCTGCAATCTTTCCCAGAATCAGGGTCTTTTCCAATGAGCTGGCTCTTCGCATCATGTGACCAAAATGCTGAAGCTTCAGATTAAGCAACAATCCTTCCAATGAATATTCAGTGCTGGTTTTCCTTTAGAATGGACTGTTTGATCTCCTTGAAGTCTAAGGGACTCTCAGGAGTCTTCTCCAACACCACAGGTAAAAAGTATCAGCTCTTTGGCACTCAGCCTTCATGGTCCAACTTTCACATCAGTACGTGACTACTAGAAAAATCATAGCTCTGACTATATGGACTTTCTTTGGCAAAGTAATGTCTCTGCTTTTTGATACACTGTCTAGGTTCGTCATAGCTTTCCTTCCAAGAAGCAAGCGTCTTTGAGTGTCATGGCTTCAGTCAGTGCAGTGATTTTGGAGCCCAAGAAAATAAAATCTGTCACTCTTCCATTCTATCCCTTTCTACTCACCATGAAGTGATGGAGTTGGACACCATGATTTTCATTTTTTCAGTGTTGAGTTTCAAGCCAGCTTTTTCACTCTCGTTCATCCTCATCAAGAGGCTCTTTTGTTCCTCTTCACTTTCTGCCATTAGAGTAGCATCATCTGCATATCTGAAGTCGTTGATATTTCTCCCTGCAATCTTGATTCTAACTTGTGATTCATCCACCCTGGAATTTCACATGATGGGCTTCCCTGGTGGTTCAGTGGTAAAGAATCTGCCTGTAATGCAGGAGACGCAGGTTTAATCCCTGGGACAGGAAGATCCCCTGGAGAAGAAAATGGCAACCCACTCAAGTATTCTTGCCTGGGAAATCCCATGGGCAGAGGAGCAGGCTACAGTCCATGGGGTCACAAAAGAGTCAGTCACGACTTAGCAACCAAACAAAAACACTGCATGTAAGTTAAATAAGCAGGGTGACAATATACAGCCTTGTTGTACTCCTTTCCCAATTTGAACTAGTCATTTGTTCCATGCCCAGTTCTAACCATTGTTTCTTGACCCATATACACGTTTTTCAGCAGACTGTAAGGTGGTCTGATACTCCTATCACTTTAAGAATTTTCTAGTTTGCTGTGATCCACACAGCCAAAGGCTTTAACATAGTCAATGAGGCAGAAATAGATGTTTTTCTGAAACTCCCTTGCTTTCTCCATGATCCAACAAATGCTGGCAATATGACTTCTGATTCCTCTGCCTCTTCGAATAATTATTTACAAGGTAGTTTATTATCTTTTATTGTTTATCTAACTCTGAGAATTAGGCAGAGAGTTGAGGGTGATCCAAGCTTACCCAATCTGTATGACTGAACTCCAACTTCCCATTTCAAGGACACTACAGTGGCCTCAAACTTTGTAAAATACACAGATCTAAGTTTAGGTGCCAGATTGTCCCTGTTGGCAATCTATGGTGATTGTAATTTCTTTCGATCTGTTTTCATCTCCAACTAATTTTCTTTGTAAAAATTTCCCACAGACTTAGACATAGTCATAAAAGATCTAAACTGCTTTGATGAACTCTACAAAGAGAACTAACATTCTTTGTAAGTGCTACAAAGCTTATTTCAAACTCTTAATCACTTTCTTGAATTTGAATAAATGCAAATAAACTCACATATTTAATTTGGGTTTCTAAGTGTAAACTTTCACGTTTAATTGAGGTCACTTCTTTTGAATTTCCTTAGCACATCCCACAGGTCATGTGTGAAGTGAAAGCCAATCAGTCGTGTCCCACTCTTTGTGACCCCATGGACTATACAGTCCATGGAATTCTCCAGGCCAGAATACTGGAGTGGGTAGCCTTTCCCTTCTCCAGGGGATCTTCCCAACCCAGGGATCAACCCAGGTCTCCGACATTGCAGCCAGATTCTTTACCAGCTGAGCTACCAGGGAAGCCCAAGAATACTGGAGTGGGTAGCCTATCCCTTCTGCAGCTGATCTCCCTGACAGAGGAATCAAACCGGGGTCTCCTGCATTGCAGGTGGACATATAATACATGTCTTATAGCATTGTGTTATACCTATTTTTGTGCTTGGTTATGCTATCATTGACTGTTAATTTCTTGTGGACAGAAACAGTATCTTAACTCCAATGTGCTTTGCAAAGTTCCTTGTACAGAGTACAGTGTTGGTCATTAATTCAATTTTCTACAATTCAGTGAGAAATAAATCATCTCTATCTACACAAATCCATGACAATATGTTAATATCAAGCACAACTTATTGACTGTCTGCATGGAAAAGTCAAATGGGCCTTCAAGCAATTGGATGTTGAAATAGCACTAGACAAATCAGCGATTCTGTGCTCCTGCTTCCTCATTTATAAGACATTATTATAGTAACTCTATGTACACCTCTCAACTTGTCAGGAGGCCCAGTATCTGTAGGATAAAATCAATAAGGTTTGATGACATTATGCATTTTTAAGCCAATACTTCTAGTAAAGCATTTGTTTATGGTAACTAATCTGGTTGATTCAAACTGACAGTCCCATTTCTTTCCAATATCACTAGGCTTTGAAATTCTAGTACACAATTAATTACTTTAACTTTTCATTTCATATGTATGGCCTTACAGAAAATTCTTAACTGCTCTTAATTATCTTAAATAAATTAAATGTTTCTTTAATGTACCCTATTTTTCAAGATAACATAAAGATGAATGAAAATGAATCATTATCTTACATAAAAATTTTTATTGTTATCATTGAAATCAAGAAAGTATGCAAATATGATGCTGTCATCTCACAATTACCAAGGTAATATAAAGCCAGAATAATTTAAATACATCACATATTTAAAATATGTTTTTAGCTATAATGGTACTTTCAATACTTTCTCCCATCAGAACTGATAATTAATTATAAATGGAACTGATTTCTTTCCTCTCATCTCTGTTAGCCTATACAGTCTGTGACAGATATGCTCCCTGCTGTTTGTTGTTAACAATATGATCCAAAGTAGAGAGCAGTAGAAAGAACTGAAGCATCTGGATGTACCACCAACAATATAATCAGCCTGACCACTGGAGAACTGGTTGAAATATAAAAATCTATCACTACAATGAATGTCCAGTTGTTTCAAATAAAATCAATAATGAGCTTGAGCTTCAGTCCAAAAACCCCAAGTTCAAAATACTATTAAAATATATTCTAACAGTAGCAACCATGCCATCTCTGAAATACATATGACAGCTCAACAAAATTCCAGACAAATGTAACGCCTAAGCTTAGCAAGATCAGATGCATGAAGCTGGCAATGAAATTCATTGGCCAGAAGCTATGAAATAGTGCTCTTGTTTTCGTGGTGTTGATCTACCTTTCAGTGACACCATGAATATCTAACTGAAAACAATTTTATATTAAACAGCAAATAATTTGCAGTGACTAGTTAACTTTCACATACACTGTTATGTCCATTTATGTCCAAAACCTTATGTAATCACATCATAATTATGAGTATGTTCTTCCAACAGCTGGATATGGCATCAATAATGCCCTTTGATGTTTTCTACCTCGTCTTTGGGCTTAATCCAATATTTAGGACAAATAGGATGCTAAAGGTAAGATTACTATATTTAATTGTCTTCTTCTTCTAATAATGGAAATCTTCAAGTAATTTAAAATATCCCAATTGTTTCCAAAAAACTGTCCTCCCTTTTTCTGCCCTCATCAATGCTATAAATTTTAAAAACTGAATGAAGGGAAAACATCATTATTTCTACTGATAAAAGTTGCTTGCTCTTGGTTGTTTTGAGTCTGTACCTCATAACAGGTATTTTAAAAATAGGAATGCTTTTGTATTTCTAAATACAGCTATAATTATGAATGAATATTTTATAAATCTATTCTTTTCCACTTGTCACTTTTTATTACATAGTCACTGAATGCTTGGAACACTGGGTTTAAAATGAGGGTGTCAGATGAGATGACCGCTAAGCTATCTTACTCATCTAAAATTCTACAATTATAGAAAAATGCAAACACTTTTGCATAACAAAAGTATTTATATAGTTAGAGCTCAAATGTTCATTGAGAGGGAACTAGTTAAATCGCAGTACCTCTATACAGTAGAAGACTTTGTAATGTAAAAATAAAGAGGGAGTTTTCTGTGAACTGGTAGAGAACAACCTCCAAGATAAAACAACAAAGTTAAGGAAAAAATGTTAGTTACAAAACAGTTTATAGAACAATGTTAAGTCTTGCAACAGAAAGAGAATATATTCTATGTTTCTGTATTATGTAAACAGTGGACAACTACAAAAAAAAATCGAATAAAAATGGTTAACTGAGGCTGGAGAGGAAATCAGGATGCATAGGGGCAGGAATGGGGCTTCCTTTCCTAGCGGTAAAGAATCCACCTGCCAGTGCAGGAGACATAAGAGACTCGGGTTCGATCCCTGGGTCAGGAAGATCTCCTGGAAGAGGGCACAGAAGCCCACTCCAGTGTTCCTGCCTGGAGAATCTCACAGACAGAGGAGCCTGGCGGGCTGCAGTCCACAGGGCCACAAAGAGTTGAACAATACTGAAATGACTTAGCAGGCAGGCACGGGGGCAGAATAGAAGAAAAGACTTTGAAGGTATGCATTTCTTACTGTTCTTGAACTGTATTAATAAATTACCTATTGATAAAGATTCTAAGATATAAATATTTTATAACTCATAGCTTTATCAGGTACCTAAAATGAGTCTGAGAAGAGTCAGCATGTGGAATTTTGTACAAATCTTTAATAATAGCAATAGTAGCTTGCATTCCCAAAGACAGCCTTCTTAAAAGGAATACCACAGATTCTTTCAGTTTTAGGCGATTATCTCTTTGACACTTTGGGAAGACAAGACGGCTTAACCTGGAGACTCGAGTGGATCCTGACGCAGCAGCAACTGCTGTTTGCTGGGTCCGTGCTCGGTGCTACACACTTTGTTGAACTTTTATTCATTGTCTCATTTATTCCTCCAAACAAGCTCTTTCTGGAGATGAAAATGAGAATAAGCAGGGTTAAGAAAATCTGTCCAGACACGCAGCTGGTGAGTGGCAGTATCTGGAGTCTATCGCATATTTTTTGACTCCAAAGTCTTTACTATCATCAGATGAGCAAATGAACTTCAGGCTAAAAGGCTGTCTTTCCACATTCATGATTTTTCCACATCAAGAGGGATGTTACTCTATAGTCTCACACACTCAAGACTATTCTAGGGACTTCTGTTTTGACCACAGGGTGTGGGTCTAGACTGAGTAGAATTTAACATTCCTGGCAGCTTGGTGGGCTGGCCATCCATCATCAATTTTCTAGTGTCAAATGGACATTTCAGGAGCCCACTTCTCAGATGAGCAACTTTTAGAGAGTCTCTGGTTCCTATGGATTGGGGAGTTTTGTATCATAATAAAATCTTATAAAATGCTAGCTCTTCACACCCCATCTTTGCATCCCTATGGTGTCCAAAAGCTCACTATCTGTAGTAGGTTTTTAAAATCTAGGAAGTCCTGAAAGTCAGCATTAATCTTCTTATCATAGCCCCACAGTCCAGCCATTTCCACAGAAGCGTGTCATTTTAGTGTGCGGTTCTCTAGAGAAAATATCATTTGTCTACCCCCAAAGTATATATGAAAAAACAAATTAAGAATATGAATTTTCTCTACAGTGAACACTTAAGCAAAACTTTAAAATGTGTCTTTGTGCAAGCTTCTATCAAGAGCACAGTAAACAAGTTACCACAAATGGAAATTATCTTAATCTGAGTGCTGAATGGATGTTTCCTACTCAGGAATTCTAGAAAAACAAATCGTTTGTGCATATTCCGAGATTAGTAGTCATTGCTATTACACCTGTTTTCTAGTTCCCAAATGTTCTGTTACAGTCATACCTGCATTGGATGAAATTTTGAACCAAATACTCTTTGAACTTAATAACCTCTCATAGCCCTTCCAATCTGTAAGGTCCTATGAGTCTAAGCATATTATATGATTAAATGCATGAAGTCATGTAAGCATGCAGCCTCTTTTGGAGTCATGTTCTCTGATGTCCTCATTTTACAGATGAGGAAAGTGAAATACAGAAATATTAAGTGACTTTTCCAAGGTCACACAGTTAATAAATGGAAGAGAAGAGATTGGTGTTCAGCTCTGCATTTCATGCTCTTGCATTTTACAGCCTATAAATTAAAAGAGAAAGTAGAGGATGCATGTAGGGAGTATCTGCTGAGATGGAAGTGGGTGTAAGCACAAGAAAACCTTGAGGCAAATTGCAACTGTTCAGATGCATCTAAACCCACTGTATCTTTGAACAGCGTCAAGGATAGAAAACAATGCTAACAGTTACTGGACTTTAAATTTTGTTGAAATAAATACACAATTAATGCAGCTTGCTTATATGTAATGCCAGTGTTGAGCACCAGGACTTAACACCTGTTTGTGACTTGAATGTATTTTATTATTCTTCTCCTATTTTACTTATATTTTGAAGGGAGGTGTGATTTTTAATTATTGTGAAACAAAGTTCCACTATATGCTTTAAAAAGAAAAAAGGAAAGAAATGTTTTTAAGCTTGATTTTCTAAAAGCATTACAAATAAGACATAACTAGAGAGCAGAAATGAAAAAAAAGCAAGAAGCTCTATAAGTTTGGCACCTTGCTAAAATGCACTGCCCAGAGGAAAACACCACTAAACAGATCTCAGTTTTTGTTTAAGACATGAATATAATTATTTTCAGTAGCAAATAAAGTCTATTTCATATTGTTTTATTTAAATGTAAGAGATGTATTTAAGACTAACACACTTTTGGATTCCTTTGCTTGTTTCGTACACAGTACTCTTCATTTTTTGAGTTTAACCATCACCTCGAGTCTATAATGAACAAGGCGTACATTTACAGGTAAAGTATAACTCAGTGTACTTTGGGGCTGGGAGAGAGCGCAGTGCTATGACATTTTAGACAGAATTGGGGACGAATATGGCCTCCCTGCAAGAGAGTAAGGAATAATCTCAGATTTGGGGCTATGTAGAATATTGGGTTATGTTCTAAAACAGATCTGAACACTTCAAAGTGAGAAGAAAGTATGAAACTTAGATTTAGAAGAATACCTGACAAAAAAAAAAGAGGGCATATTACCTGCTTCCCTCAGAACAAGGTCAGAGAAATGTGTTCTTTTCCAAGCTGACTTTACATCCCTCTCCTGACAATTCATTCCAATCTGAATTTTCATTCATTCGCTGTTCTGAACTTAACTTGCCCAGAGACCTCTAGTCAGTCAACTGTAGCATGAAGTCCCATGAGCTTTTCGGAGATACCCAGTGAAATCAGCATGGTGTATTTTATGGAACTCAGACTGGAGAGGTGACCCTGGAGACATGTCTTTCAGGGAACTGACTCATGCCATCTGTGAGAAGAGAAGAGGTTTTTTTTCCACTCTGTCAGTCCCAGTCAAGAGACTGAAGCCTGAAAACCTGTGATGGCAGCATCATTTTATACTGTACTAATGAGAGCTAACAGTTCACAAATTTAAAGCAAGGAGATTCAGCAGAGACTTTAAGAAAAAGAAAATGTTAAAATAGGCTGTATTCCAGAACCAACACAAAGCCTCACTTTGCACTTCTTCTCGTTGACAGAGTAATTCGAACAACTGGATACTTGCTGTTTACGCTGCACATTAATGCTTGTATGTATTATTGGGCTTCAAACTATGAAGGAATTGGAAGTACCAGATGGGTGTATGATGGTGAGGGAAACAAGTGAGTTTTATTTTTTTTTATTTTTTTATTTATTTTTGATTGGAGGATGATTGCTTTACAATGTTGGGTCGGCTCTGCTGTACAGCAGTGTGGATCAGCCACGAGTGTACATGTAACCCCTCCCTCTTGAACCTCCCCCGTCCAGCCTCACCCCACCCCCAGGTCATCACAGAGCACCAGGCTGAGCGCCTCTGTGCCACAGCCGCCTCCCAGAGCTAGGAGCGTCTACTGCGCGCACCCCCAGGTCATCACAGAGCACCAGGCTGAGCGCCTCTGTGACACAGCCGCCTCCCAGGAGCTAGGAGCGTCTATTGCGCGCATAGTAACGTGTATATCTCACTCTTGCGCTCAGTTCACCCCGCCCTCTCCTTCCCTCCCGTGTTCACAAGTCTGTTCTCTACGTCTGCGTGCAGGGTAAGCGTTCCTTTTGAAGGAAACTTTTACTGACTCTTCTTAACTTCTGTTCCAGTGGGAGTTTTCGTAAGCCAGTGTTTTTGAAACTGTAAAGCACAGTCCATTAGTGGACAGTAAAAACTCTGTAGAAAGTCAGTATGCTTTTGAGTGAGAGAGGGTAGAATAAATAGAGGATGACAGAGTAGAAAATAGGCTGTCATTCCTAGTAGGGGTGTGTTGTGTGTGCGTGTGTGTGTGTGCATCTGTGTGTGTGTGTGCGTGTGTGTGCATTCACGTCCGTGTGTGTGTGTGTGTGTGCGCGTGCATGTGCGCATCTGTGTGTGTGTGTGTGCGTGTGCTTGTGTGTGGGTGTGGGGGTGTGTGTGTGTGTGTGTCCTGAGTTGACCTGTAAAATTCATTTCTTATTCTGGATCAAGATCAGAGAAGTTGGGAAGCCTCTGCTATAGATAACGGAGTGGTAAAGTAACTTTTAATAATTCCAACGCCAATGTTAGTAATGAACAATGTTAATTATTTGGAAGGCAGGTGCAATGACTAATTAGTTTACCACTGAAGGGTTTTATGGGTTATGAGTCAGCTATAACCACTAACTCAATTAAATGCTTACAGATCATAAACTAAACTTAGGATAAAGTTTAAACAAGGATCATAAACTAAACTTGATAATTAGACGTGCAAGTACTTCGAGATTAAAAGAGATTATCTGAAAATTTTGGTGCAGTAGAATCACAACTCAATAATGGCAGCTGAGTTATTTAATAGTGAAATTTTTGGTAGACATAAAGGCCTGGCATAAAGTGGCCGCCACTGACTTTCTGCTCCAGTGAAATGAGTTTGAGCATACTGTAAGGCAATGTCCTTACTGGAAAATAGCGGGTCCCAGCATGATTTTGAAGGGCAACTCACAGCAGCCTTGGGAAGGAAAGCAATTACAGGAGGGAGGAAAGATAACTCACGGAATTACACACCAGCTAGAGTGAGCAGGATCTGAATGAGGGATGGTAACAACATTTTTTGAACTTTTAGCCAGAACTAATTTAAAAATTTAAAGTCATAGGGCCCACTGACTGGGAAACTACACACACACACACAGCAACAGAAGAAAGTTTATAACCAAATCTATAAGTAATTTCCTTTAGAAACTACATATGTATTCAGCTTAATATAACTATGTAGAAAACTGATTAAGATACCAACTATATTAAATATTGTCTGCTGCTGCTGCTGCTGCTGCTAAGTCGCTTTAGTCGTGTCCGACTCTGTGCAACCCCATAGAAGGCAGCCCACCAGGCTCCCCCATCCCTGGGATTCTCCAGGCAAGAACACTGGGGTCGGTTGCCATTTCCTTCTCCAATGCATGAAAGTGAAAAGTGAAAGTGAAGTCGCTCAGTCGTGTCTGAACCTTAGCATGGACTGCAGCATACCAGGCTCCTCTGTCCATGGGATTTTCCAGGCAAGAGTACTGGAGTGGGGTGCCATTGCCTTCTCCAAAATATTGTCTAGAAGTATATAATTCAATATCATCAGATGCATGAGTCTGATTACTGTTTTACTCAAATTAGAAAATTTTCTGCCGTCTAGAAAGAGGAGAGCTATTTCTCTCTTCATCCCTGGATGCCTCTCTGCAGCATTTTTAGAGAATATGTCTTGCTCTCAGTGCTTAGAATATTAAGTATACAGCACACGCTTAGTATATGCAGGTCTTAGAGAAGACAAGAAGGGAGTTTCTTCAGTCTTTCTCTTCCTTCTCGCCTTCTTTAAATACCTAACATATACTGAGTGTATGAAAGAGAGAGAAAGGAAAGAAAAAAGGAAGGAGCAATTAAATTTATATTATTATAATAAGAAGAAAGAAACCTCAGCTTTGACCCATAAGAAGCTAAAGCTAAAGTGTGCTAATATTTTAGACATCTAATTCCAGCTATAGTGTAGACCAGATATTCAAAATGCCCTCTCACTAAAATACAAGAAGATAACCTACTTGAAATGTTTGTTGTATTAGGTATTGTAATTACTTGTTATAAGACACATTTCTATATAACATATTACAACAGTTCCCAACGATTGCTAAATTCTTTAGAAAGTAAAAGGAATCTCTGAAATCTAAAAAAAAATTATGTGTCCTGAAGCTGGAGTTGAGTGGTAAGATTATCAGTAAAGAATAGAAATAGAGAGGATAAATTCTTAATCATTAGAAGAAAAAAAATGGTGAGATGCTAAAACAATTTAAAATATATTAGTTCAGTTCAGTTCAGTCGCTCAGTCATGTCCGACTCTTTGCAACTCCATGAACTGCAGCATGCCAGGCCTCCCTGTCCATCACCAACTCCCAGAGTCTACTCAGACTCATGTCCATCGAGTCGGTGATGCCACCCAGCCATCTCATCCTCTGTCGTCCCCTTCTCCTCCTGCCCCCAATCCCTCCCAGCATCAGAGTCTTTTCCAATGAGTCAACTCTTCGCATGAGGTGGCCAAAGTACTGGAGTTTCAGCTTTAGCATCATTCCTTCCAAAGAACACCCAGGACTGATCTCCTTTAGGATGGACTGGTTGGATCTCCTTGCAGTCCAGGGACTCTCTCAAGAGTCTTCTCCAACACCACAGTTCAAAAGCATCAATTCTTACTGATAAAATATATCAGTAAGCAGAATAAGTTAGTATGGACTAAATTCACCAGCTGAAAGAGATTATCAAACTATATCAGTCAAAATAGACTTCGAAACAAAAATTATTTTAGGGAAAAATAAGTCACCATATAATGGTAATAGTTTCGATTCACCATCAGTATTTCCCAGTTCTAAATGTGTAATGCACCTAATGCAAAATAGTTACAGTGAGTCAAAGAAACTTGCAGAGCAAAAATTACTAGAAGGAAGAGAAACTGGCAAACACACCATCAAAGTCTGAGACATCACACAACTATTAACCGATCGAGCACCAAAGACAGTAAAGATAAAAGATTTGAGAACCTCATTAATAAGCTTGTATTAGGAGATGCAAATGGAACCTTGTACCAAAGAATTAGAAGCTACTCATCCTTTTACAAAAATTTTTATTGTTATAGTTGCTGTACAATATTATGTAAGTTATAGATGTACAATACAGTGAGTCATAATTTTTAAAGGTTGTGGTCCATTTATAGTTATTGTAAAATATTGACTATATTCCCCACATTGTACAATATATTCTTATGCTTATTTTATATGTAATAGCTTGTACTTCTCAATTCCCTGTCCCCACATTGCCCCTCCTTCCCTCCCTCACTCCACTGGAAACCCCTAGTTTGTCCTCTGTGTCTGTGAGTCTGCTTCTTTTTTGTTATATTCACTAGTTTGTTGTATTTTTTTGAATTCCTCATAGAAATGATATCATACAATATTTGTCTTTGATCCATTTCACTTAGTATAATACCCTCCAAGTATATCCATGCTGCTGCAAATGGCAGGATTTCGTTCTTTGTCATAGCTGGGTGGTATTCCACTGTGTCTGTACGGAAAAGATGTGTCCGTCTTCTTTAACCAATCATCTATTAACGGACACTTAGGTTGCTTCCATATCTTGACAATTGTAAACAACACTGCTATGAACATTGGGGTGCATCTCAGATTAGTGGGTTTTTTGGATATATACCCAGGAATGGAATTGCTGGGTCATATGATAGTTCTATTTTTAGTTTTTTTGAGAAACCTCTGTACTATTTTCCATAGCAGCTATACCAATTTACATTACTACCAATAGTGTACAAAGGTTTCCTTTTCTCCTCATCCTTGCCAGCATTTGTTATTTTTGTTCTTTTTGATGATAGAAATTCTAAGATGTATGAGGTGATATCTCCTTGTGATTTTGATTTACATTTCCCTGATGGTTAGCAATGTTGAGCATCTTTTCATGTGTCTATAGGCCATCCTCAAAAGCAGAGACATTACTTAGCCAACAAAGGTCCGTCTAGTCAAGGCTATGGTTTTTCCAGTGGTCATGTATGGATGTGAGAGTTGGACTGTGAAGAAGGCTGAGTGCCGAAAAATTGATGCTTTTGAACTGTGGTGTTGGAGAAGACTCTTGAGAGTCCCTTGGACTGCAAGGAGATCCAACAAGTCCATTCTGAAGGAGATCAGCCCTGGGATTTCTTTGGAAGGAATGATGCTAAAGCTGAAACTCCAGTACTTTGGCCACCTCATGCGAAGAGTTGACTCATTGGAAAAGACTCTGATGCTGGGAGGGATTGGGGGCAGGAGGAGAAGGGGACGACAGAGGATGAGATGGCTGGATGGCATCACTGACTCGATGGACGTGAGTCTGAGTGAACTCCGGGAGTTGGTGAGAGACAGGGAGGCCTGGCGTTCTGCGATTCACGGGGTCACAAAGAGTCGGACACGACTGAGAGACTGATCTGATCTGATAGGCCATCTGCATTTTCTCTTTGGAAAAAGAAGCCACTCATTCTTCTTAATCATTCATGATAGATTACAAAAAAGTGGTCTTTTTCTAGCCCAAAGAGCAAGTTTCGATACATTTTTCAGCCTTGCTATCAAACAGCTGCATTCTCTGCTCCTTTAGACAGGAGGGTTCTCACCCAAAACCAAAGCTCTAATAATCCTCTTGAAAGTGAAAGTGAAAGTTGCTCAGTCGTGTCCAACTCTTTGCAACCCCATGGACTATAAAGTCCATGGAATTCCCCAGGCCAGAATACTGGAGTGGGTAGCCTTTCCCTTCTCAGGGGATCTTCCCAATCCAGGGATCAAACCCAGGTCTCCCGCATTGTAGGCGGATTCTTTACCAGCTGAGCCACCAGGGAAGCCCAATAATCCTCTTACCAAGTGTCAGGGACACATCCTTACCAAGAAAATGCCTTTAAAAGTAGCAAATGTGTGTGTGCTGTTTTATTTTTATATATATATATGTATATGTGTATATATATATTATGTATAAATAATTGTTCTTCTTATCGTTTAGTCGCCCAGTTGCGTCCGACTCTTTACGACCCCATGGTCTGCAGCATGCCAGGCCTCCCTGTCCCTCGCCATCTCCCAGAGTTTACCTAGTGGCTAAGACTCTGCACTCCAATGCAGGGGGCCTGGGTTTGACCCCTAGTAGGGGAACTAGATCCCAAATGCCCCAACTGAGACTCGGCACAGGCAAATAAAATGATAATAAATAATTTGTAAAGGGCAGTTGTTAATACACCTGCATTTCCCACAGTTTTAAAGCAGCACCTGCCTCTTCTCTTACTTCATATTACTCTTTGACCTCAAAAGCGTGAAGCCTTTTTTTAGTTAACCCTTGTGATGGCTCCTGACGACATATAATTTGGAGGTTGCTTATGAGATCACTGGACTTGTGAACCTTGTCCTAGTTAGAATTATGCAGCAACTGTAGGGTGTAAGTGAAGCACTGTGAACATTTAAAATAAGAGGCATGTATTACTATTCTATTAATCTTCATCAAAATAACAATGTCTGTTCATTTCAGTAGAAGACAAGAGGTTATTTTCATTTATACTAAGTACATGGCAGCCTTCATCTGACTGTGAAATATGACAAAGCAGGAAAGGGCTTACTTAGCTCAAAATCAGAACATAAGCTGCTGCTGTTCCTAAATCATGCCCAACTCAGACCACATAGACTGCAGCACGCCAGGCTTCCCTATCCTTCACTGTCTCCTGGAGTTTGATTGGAGGGAGGTTATCCAAGTATCTCATCCTCTGTCTCCCCCTTCTTCTCCTGCCTTCAATCTTCCCCAGCATCGGGGTCTTTTCCAATGAATTGGCACTTCACATCAGGTGGTCGAAGTATTGGAACTTGAGCAAAATATTTAGGACTGATCTCCTTTAGGATGGACTGGTTGGATCTCCTTTCAGTCCAAGGGACTCTCAAGAGTCTTCTCCAGCACCACAGTTCAGGGGCATTAATTCTTCGGTGCTCAGCCTTCTTTGTGGTCCAACTCTCACATCTGTACATAACTACTGGAAAAAACCATAGCTTTAATTGTAAGGACCTTTGTCAGCAAAATGATGTCTCTGCTTTTTAACATGCTGTCAAGATTTGTCATAGCTTTCCTTCCAAGGAGCACGTATGTTTTAATTTCATGCTGCAGTCACCATTCACAGTGACCTTGGTGCCCAAGAAGATAAAATTTGTCACCATTTCCACTTTTTTCCCTTTTATTTACCAGGAAGTGATGGGACCAGACACCATGATCTTTAAGCCAGTTTTTTCACTCGCCTTCATCCTCATCAAGATATTCTTTAGTTCCTCTTCATTTTCTGCCATTAGAGAAGTATCATCTGCATATCTGAGGTTGTTGATATTTCTGCTGGCAATCTTGATTCCAGCTTGTGATTCCTCCAACCTGGTATTTCACGTGATGTACTCTGCATAGAAGTTAAACAAGCAGGGGGACAAAATACAGCCTTGACTTACTCCTTTCTCAATTTTGAACTACTCTGTTGTTCCATGTCCAGTTCTAAGTGTTCTTATCTGCATGCACGTTCCTCAGCAAACCCATAAGGTGATCTGATACTCCCAGCTCTTTAAGAATTTTCCACAATTATTTGTGATCCACACAGTCAAAGGCTTTCATATCATCAATAAAGCAGAAGTAGATGTTTTTCTGGGATTCCCTTACTTTCTCTATGATCCAATGAATGTTGGCAATTTGATCTCTGGTTCCTCTGCTTTTTCTAAACTCAGCTTGTACACCTGGAAGTTCTCAGTTCATGTACTGTTGAAGTCTAGTTTGAAGGATTTTGAGCATTATCTTGCTAGCGTGTGGAATGAGCACAATTACACAGTAGTTTGAACATTCTTTGGCATTGCCCTTCTTTGGGATTAAAATGAAAACTGACCTTTTCCAGTCCTATGACCACTGCTGAGTTTTCCCAATTTGCTTGCATATTTGAATGCAGCACTTTAACAGCATCATCTTTTAGAATTTTAAATAGCTCAGCTGAAATTCCATCATCTCCACTAGCTTTGTTTGTAGTAATGCTTCCCAAGGCCCACTTGACTTCACACTCCAGGATGTCTGGCTCTAGGTAAGTGATCACACCATCATGGCTATCCAGGTCATTAAGACCTTTTTTATATAGTTCTGTGTATTTCTTGCCACCTCTTCTTAATCACTTCTGCTTCTGCTAGGGCCTTACTGTTTCTGCCTTTTATCATGCCCATTCTTGCATAGAATGTTCCCTAGATAGCTCCAGTTTTCTTGAAGAAATCTCTAGTCCTTCCCATTCTACTGTTTTCCTCTATTTCTTTGCACTGTTAACTTCAGAAGGCTTTCTTATCTCTCCTTGCTATTCTCTGGAACCCTGCATTCAGTTGGGTGTATCTTGCCTTTCTCCCTTGCCTTTTGCTTCTCTTCTTTTCTCATCTATTTGTAAAGCCTCCTCAGACAACCACTCTGCCGTCTTGCATTTCTTTTCCTCGGGGATGGTTTTGATCAATGCCTCCTGTACTATGATATTCACCTCTGTAGTTCTTCAGACATGCTGTCTACCAGATCTGATCCCTTAAATTTATTCATCACCTCCACTGTATAATCATAAGATATTTGATTTAGGTCATACCTAAATGGCCTAGTGGCTTTCCCTACTTTCTGCAATTTAAGCCTAAATTTTGCAATAAGGAGTTCATGATCTGAGCCACAGTCAGGTCCTGGTCTTATTTTTGCTGCCTGTATAGAGCTTCTCCACCTTTGGCTGCAAAGAATATAATCAATCTGATTTTGGTATTGACCACTTGGTGATATCTCTGTGTAGAGTCATCTCTTGTGTTATTGGAAGAGGGTATTTGCTATAACCAATGTGCTCTCTTGGCAAAACTGTTAGCCTTTGCCCTGCTTCATTTTGTACTCCAAGGCCAAATTTGCCTGTTACTCCAGGTATTTCTAAACTTCCTAGTTTTGCATTTCAATCCTCTATGATGAAAAGGACATCTTTTTTAGTGTTAGGTCTTGTTGGTCTGCATAAATCAGTCAACTTCAGCTTTTTGGCATTTGTGGTTGGGGCATAGATTTGGATTACAGTGATGTTTAATTGTTTGCCTTGGAAATGAGCCAACATCTTTCTGTTGTTTCTGAGGTTGCATCCAAGTACTGCATTTTGGACTCTTTTGTTGACTATGAGGGCTACTCCATTTCTTCTAAGGGATTCTTGCCCACGGTAGTAGATATCCTGGTCATCTGAATTAACTTTGCCCACTCCTGTCCGTTTTAGTTCACTGATTCCTAAGATGTCAGTGTTCACTCTTGTCATCTCTTGCTTGACCATGTCCAATTACAACATTTTGGGTTCTTATGCAATGCTCTTTACAGCATCGGACTTTACTTTCACCACAAGACACATCCACAACTGAACATCGTTTCAACCTTGGCTCAGCTGTTTCGTTTTTTCTGGAGCTATTAGTAATTTCCCCCCACTCTTCCTCCATAGCATATTGGACACCTTCCAATCTGGGGGCTCATCTTCTGGTGTCATATCTTTTTGCCTTTTCATACTGTCCATGGGGTTCTCCACGCAAGTATAATGGAGTGGTTTGCCATTCCTTCCTCCAGTTATTTGGTATCCAGAAATGTTCCCAGTCTCCCTTTATCCATATATACCACAATTTATTTATTTTCTGATACAAATTTCCCAATGTGCAAAAATTTCTTAACAAATCCCTAACCTCAATCCCCGACACATAAATCATCAAATGAACGAGTGAAAGAGCAAGCAAGTGTGTCATGGGAATCATAACTCCAGATGGGGTGAAGAAGGAGTCGGAATGTCCATACTTTAGTGCTCAGGAAATTTGGGATAACTTACTCCCTTCCCTTTGTACATGAGGAAGATGAGACAAGGGTAAATGAAGTTATTAAGTCAGGGTCCCCTAGATACTTCAGTTCAGACACTAGCAGAAAAAGAAAGAAAGAGTGGTCTTTACACTAGACATTTAGACCCCCTCAAATGCATCACAGCCACTCCAGAACAGCAGATCGGCAGACCAGAAGGGAGATGAAAGGCAGCTGGTGGCGTGACAGGGAGGAGTCCGCATGGGGATTGCATGGACGTAATCACAGATGCAGCCTCCCACATTCTTCAGTCTTGGGTTTGCAAGACCTTCCACTTATTCTTTCACAACGTTTAACAAATATTATTCAGCTCCTATTTGTCATGCCTGTTGTTGAGGAGTTTATCTTCTAATGAGACTAGACTCCTAACGTTCTCCTCCAGATTCAGTGTCTTCAGTGAGAAATTTATAGAAACTCGGAACTGGAAGTAAGACAGGTGGAGGTAGTTAAAAGGTTCACTCATAAAGTATGGAATTGGGTACTTTCAAAAGTTGCATGTCCCACTACACATCCACCACATTGGCTAAAATTTTTTAAAACATCATATTCTTGGGTTACACATATAAAGCAACGGAAATCTCATACACGTTTGGAGGGATAAAATCTGACAGTTTGTTTTACAACTAAATATAGCACCTACCTTAAAAACAAAAATTCCAACCCTAAATATTTGCCCAAGAGAACTTAAAAATATATGCCTATGAAAGAACATATATAAGTATATTCATAGAATGTCTATTCATGAGAACCAAAAGCTTGAAACAGTCTAGGTTTTCATCCACAGAAAGATGGATAAACTTACTGTACTGTAGTCATGCAAGGGATATTGCTTAGCAGTAAAAATGAATAAACACACAAAAACCCAGCTAAATCTCAAAAACATTATTCTGAGTGAAAGACATCTTACACAACCATGTACACATGTGTGATTTCATTTGTGTGAAATTCTAAAGCAGGCAAAGCTCATCTGAAACAACAGCCACCCCTGGGGGCAGAAACTGACTGGGGAAAAGAAATGAGAGAAATTTCTGGAGTGATGGAAATGTCCTCTGTCTTGATGGGTTTCTGAATTACACAGATGTATGGATTTCTCACAATTCATCAAATTGTGTCAGAAGGTATACTTAAGATTTGTGCTTTCAATGTATGTTCAAGTTTTTTTAAATATCAGTATAGACCTGTAGTAATACATACATATATATATACACACACATATATATTCTGAAGTACTGTATTTAGGAGGAAGTGTCTGTCTGCAAATTACTTTGAAATGCGCCCAAAAATAAGATGGGTTGATGGATGGAAAGTGGAGAAACATGTGACAAAGAAGATAAAGTAAAATGTTCATAATATTAATAACATCTATGCTGTGAATACAAGGGTGAAATTATTTCAGTTTTTTCTGCTTGTTTGAAATATTTCAAAACAAAATGCTGGGGGGAAGTTTCATGTTGCATTTGTTTCACAGAGGAAGAAGTTCTATTTTCATACAAAATGATTTTTTATGGTTTTATGTCAAATTCTGCCTTAGTGCTTTAACTTGAGGATAGCCTATAAGATAGCTCACGTATTAAATCAGCCAGACAGAATCTCCTTGAAAAGATCTATCTGCCCAGGGTGTAAATATTAGAGGTGGACACACTTGACTAATTAAGCTAATCCTGGAAGATCAATATGGTGCCATCTAATTAAATTACAAATCTTACCTCTGGTTGTGCATGCCTGGATATAAGACATGACTGAGAAAAGAATTCCAAGGTAAACCACAAAGCATCAGGACAGAAAACTTCCAATTAACATTGCAGGCTTTTTCATCATGAAAAAAATGGTTCAAGGCTGACCCTTCAGATTTGGAAAATCAATGCCTAAATTTTACACTTGTTATTTTCTAACATCTGTAAATAAGAAAGTAAGAGAAAGCAATTCCTGTGTTTGTTCCTCTCAATACTAGAGGGACTTTGTAGGGCATAGTAATCCCAACAGTTGGAATTGGCTACGTAGGGAGAGAATCTGGTCCGTGTCCCACTCGTGGGTTGCGCTGGGGTCAATAAATTTCCTTAATTCAGAGAGCCGCAGGCCCAGGACTTGTGATCATGCTAAGTCAGGTGATGAGAAATTATAAACTGGAGTTGAAAATTAAATGCAATCCATAAAATTAATTCCACACTTCTGCAAGGCAGTTCTCTCTGACATCCAGTTCACTAGTATCTGTAAGTCCAAGGAAGCTTGTTAGAAAAAATGTTGCAGACTAGTGATACTTTTATTCTCTTGGCACAGTGGTTTCAGATCCTACCAAAGAGTTAATTATTTGTCCGTTCTTGTATGTACCAAATAAAACAAACAACAAGACTCATGTCCTTCAAAAGGTATTGAATTTCAAAACAAGTGATTTCTCTCTAGATCTGTTTTTATTTGAATACTGACTTTAACTGCAGTTTGATTCTTTGTAAACCTCAACTTCTTACTGTTTGAAGATCTGGAAATTATAACCTATTCTCACACACACACACAAAAGGCCATCCAAAAGGCCATCCTTGTTCAAAGACAAATGCACGTTTTCTTAAAGTGCAAAGGTTTATGTGGCACACCCAGATAAGAAATAAAGGACTGACCAGGGCAGAATTCAGTAACAGTGCTGCTTTTCTATGTACTCTGGAAACTAAGATAGCTGGCTGGAACCCACTGAATCTGAATGCCTCTCTGCAACAATATCTGAAAATGGCCTCTATATATAGGACATTTTTCTTCCAGGATTCAGTGGAAATATCTGATCCAGACCATGTTATCAGAGCTATATGGAATATACCAAATAGGCACCTAATTGTGTGGGCTTCCCAGGGGGCTCAGTGGTAAAGAATCCACCTGCCAGCAGGAGACATGGGTTTAATCCCTGGGTCAGGAAGATCCCCTGGAGAAGAAAATGGCAACCCACTCTAATATTGCTGCCAGGGAAACCCCATAGACAGAGGTGCCTGGCTGGCTACAGTCCACGGGGTTGCAGAGAATCGGACACAACTTAACGACTAAACAGCAATAAACAGTATCTAATTATGGACCAAAATTATAATATATATACAATGGGTTGTAATACTAATTTCTCTTCCCACCTCACTCGGGACTCCATGAAACCCTTAGCCACATATAGCCAAGTGAATCTCACATGTTCTGTCCTCATCTTTATCATATTTGTTTTTGTTGCCCTGGTCCCAGATTTTCTTCCCATCTGGGCTATAATGATCTGTCTCTCCATTTGCAATTGCTAAAGTTTAGTACAGAATCTTTATAAAGTATATTTCTGAGCATACTTGGTTTTCTTCAATACTAAATTTCTAGATAAATTAGCTATTACACTCAAGAGTAATTTCCCTTTTAAGATAGAACTCTGTTCTCTGTCTCTGTCATGGTTTATATATTCAATCATATAGTAAGATATGAGTAGAAGAGAGAGGAGGTATATACCCACCTACTCTATCTTCCATCAGTAAAAAAACAGCTGGTTCTAAACTATAAAGGTCTTTTCAATCTCCATAAACCCCCTTGATATCTATGATATCCCTCACTAGTCACTACGAAGTAGTTTAAAGGTAGCCTCACACTTTTCGCTGCTCCTCTCATTGAAAGGTAGATTCAAATATCCCTTCCCTTGAATCTGGCTGGTCTTAGAGACTTGCTTGGCAAATATATGTGGCAAGAGATTAAGACATTATAGGGCTTCTGAGTTACAGGAAGCCTTACAAGCTACTGCCTGAGCTTCTACCACTCGGGGGGAAGCCAGCCAGGCAAGAAGTCCATCTACGCCAAGACTTCCATGCTGTAAGGAAGCTCAAGCTAGCCACACTCACAGGCTGAATGAAAATACACAGCCAGCCCCAGCGGGTGCAACCATCCCAGCTCAGACTGTGAGAGGAGACCACCTGGGTGTTCCAACAGACATGCACGACAGAAGAACTCAGCCAACAGTTGGAACCACGGCCTCAGGACTCTGGCCTCAATCATGTCCCCCCAGCTGTCTCCTGGCATTCAAGTCTCCTGAGGGTTCACTCCTCATGGAGTAGATGAGCCGTCTTGGGGGTCTTCCACAAACATCTGACCCACAGCGTCACAAGCCTAGTGAAATAGTTGCCGCTTCATACCACTAAACTCTAGGGTGACTTGTTCTGCAGGGAGAAATAAGTGGAATGACTAATAGGCACCTTCTTTGGCTTTGTTTAGTCATTTCACAGTGTTTATCAAGAAGTTTACCTTAAAAGAGGAGTTTACATTAATACACACGGTAGTTGCTAATGCTGCTTAAAGATAGGAAATCTTAATTATGAGGGAATGTGTTAAAATCTAGTATTATAGCAATATATTCCCAAGCATAATGGCATTTTAGTGCTATAGTAAAAAGCAAAATGTATATCTTCTCTTTACACAGGTATCTGAGATGTTATTATTGGGCAGTTCGAACTTTGATTACCATTGGGGGCCTTCCAGAACCACAAACTTCATTTGAAATTGTTTTTCAACTGTTGAACTTCTTTTCTGGAGTTTTTGTGTTCTCCAGCTTAATTGGTCAGGTAAATTGAGATGTGAATCCCTAGATACATGATGCTGTCATTTTTGAAAGCCTATCAATTTTTTATAAACTTTACATAGGAAAAATAAAAACCTATATGGTGCTTTTTAAATTTTATTAACTTTCATCTCTTTTAATGAATTGAAGGGGGCTGTAAATGGATCAACATTGCCTTTCCATTTTTAAACTATTAAATCTATCAGAAAACTTGTACACAATGAGTATCTGTTAGACTCTCAGAGAGTCACATTTCTAAGTTTTTCTGAAAACCTTTAGAAACCCTCTTTTTTTTTTACTTAAACTTCAAATATTGTCATAGAATCCCTGGATTAAAGTCAACTTCAGAGGTCATTTAAATCAGAGGTTACCAAATGTCATCTAAATTAATTAAAATCATTGGCCCATAAATGTTTATTATGGCATCTTCTTGTCCTTATTCTTAAGGAATCACAGTCTTGTGAGAAAGTAAATCAAATACCCAAATAACTTTATTGCAAGATGATTGGCATTTGCCAAGGTTAGAGCCCAGCACCTTTGAGATTTCTCAGATCACAAGAAAAAAAAAGCTCAACAGCACAGCGTCTTTAGAATTATACTTCCTTGTAAGGTGCTTTACACACTATATGTCTGAAAGCAAAAAGCCATCTTGAGATTGTAATCACAAAATGATTATTACCACCAGATAAGCGATTGATTCCCACTCACTACACTAACAGTGTTATGAATATGCTTTAACAAAATTTAGCAATGAAAATTATTCCACTCCAGCATTCTTGCCTGGGAAATCTCATGGACAGAGGAGCCCGGCAGGCTATTGCCCATGGGGTCGCAAAGAGTCAGACACGACTGAAGTGACTAAATAACAACAAAAAGCTGATCACAAATAGTCAAAACTCAAATCCTACTTCCATGAATGTCAAGGAGCTGCTAACCATGATAAGTTCCAGAGGGGAGTTTGAAAGCTCTGTATTAGAGCAGAAAAAGGAAGCCTCCCAGGAGGTTTCATGGAGGAGAAAATGTCTTTGCAACATCTTAAAAAAGCAGATAGGATTCGGTAGTTACAGAGAGATAGTTCAATCAGAAACTATGTGTGAAAGATGGCAATAATAAAGCACCATACATGTTTAAGGAAATGGAAGAATACCAGAACAGCTGGAGTGAAAGACACCTGTAAATAAGGTTAGAGACGTAGTAAGGGCCAGATAGTTTAAGGGCTCTGAATGTTGCAGATGTTGAACTTCATCTTAAGGGCAATGGAAAGTCAGCCAGGGAAGAATTTTGAACAAAGAGATTTATGGAAGATCAATCAAAATATAAATTGGAAGGGTTATACTGTTTTAAGGGCTTACCAGGTGGCTCTAGTGGTTTTAAAAAAAAAAATTCTGCCTGCCAATGTAGGAGAAAGAGACACAGGTTTGATCCCTGGGTCAGGAAGATTCCCTGGAGGAGAGCATGGCAAGCCACTCCAGTGTTCTTGCCTGGAGAATCCCATGGACAGAGGAGCCTGGCGGGCTAGAGTCAATAGGGTTGCAAAGAGTCAGGCACAACTGAAGCCACTTAGCATGCATGCACGCATAGTGTTTTAAAATAGAGGTTTTATTATCATTTACAGATGGTGAGGGCAACAGATCAGGAGACTATTGACACTGAAAAGATAGTCTGTTATACAAACAGATCCAGGAGGAGATGGTCACTCCTTGCCTAGAGGCCTACTTAGGAGGGAACCAGGAAAGGAACTGATCAAGCAGGGTAACAGCATTTAAGATTGGCAAGTTTGTATCATTTCAACAGGCTCTGGATTGTAGGGACTCTCTCAGTGGCCTGGCACTTGGCCCTGAGGTAATTGCGGCAGGTGGAGAGTAGCCTGGAATATGAGAGCCAGTGAAGAAGCCTGCTGAAGTCAGGGCTCAGGATTGGCTGTTTTGCATATGAAAGGGGCTCTCCTAGTTGAGTTGGTTGCAATCTTCGTGTGCTCAGTTTTGTCCTACTCTTTGCAACCCCGTGGACAGTAGCCCACCAGGCTCCTCTGTCCATGGAATTTTCCAGGCACGAAATACTGGAGTGAGTTGTCATTTCCAGCTCCAGGGGATCTTCCCAATCCAGGGATGGAACCCACATCTCTTGCATCTCCTGCATTGGCAGGCAGTTTCTTTACCACTGTGCCACCTGGCTTAGCTAACTCTGGGAGGGATAGTCCAAGAAATCGAAGCATCAAAATACAAAAAATAAAAACATACGGTGAATACATGCCACTTCAACCTGAACGTGGTAATTGAGTAGAGAGAGAGATTGTAAAGGAAACTCTATTTAGAAAATATTTCAGTTTGGAAGATGAACACTATGCAGTTAAAACTATGAGTATAAATTATCATAATCTTAATGCTTGGGGAGACACATTAACAGTGATTGAAAATAGGAAGTTTGTTTATAGAGAAAGGCAATTAATTTGAATATAAATGCAACTAATTTGAATATAAATGGCAAAGATCATATTATTTTATAACTTCTAAAATCTATGTGAAGTAGCCAGATCTCCTTCAGTATTTTCTCAGTTTTGCAGTTGAGACAACTCTAGTTTGAGGAGATTAAAAAGTATGCCAAATTCATACATGTAATTCAGAAGTCATAAGATAAGACCATATAATATCAATGAAAATAGTAAAATCTGGCATATTTAGCAGTTACTATGCTCAAGGCAATTCTTACAAGATTAAAAAACTATGTCCAGCTCCAGTTAAAATTCCATTCGAAGTGGTCTTTGGACTAAGAGTAGAAGCATCACCTGAGAAATTCAGAATTCAGGCGTCACCCCAAACCTACTGGGTCAGAATTTGCATTTTAATAGTATCTTCAGAAGATTCATATGCACACGAAAGTTTGAAAGCGCTGCTTTATTCCCCACACCACACCTGCCTGTACCTTGACTGTGACATTCCAACTGGATCAGTGAGAACCACCAAGCCACGAAAAAATGGAGTAGAGCCCAAAAGAAAGGTTGAGGCAGGAGATAGAGGTTTGTGCCTTGACTCTCACAGTGAATAAAAGATGCTGAGAAAAACAGAAACAAAAGTCAGAAAGTCCTGAACAGAATCTCCACTGATTCAAAATTCCCACATATAACCATACCAAGAGCTACACCCTAGATAACCACATCCCATTTTAACTGCAATATTCTAGTCTTGAATACAGCTCATAGAGACTGACATTTTCCTCCTCCAATCTGGAACACACATCATAGAATATATGTCTTCTTCACCTATACCATCAAAATCCAGCCTTGCACATAAAGCATTCAGATTACTGTCACTACAAATCCTCTGCCCTCAACACCAATCCATAAGGCTTTTAATTGTCCTTGGGTCCCAATTTAAAACTCTATTAAATCTCCCAACCCAGCCTCTAATATCCCAATTCTCAAGGCCTTAGGTGAGTGGGTAATGTCCATCATTTGTCTAAAATGGCTTGGAAAAAGGGGGTCTAGGAATTGAGGTTGATGATAAATAGCCCTCAAGGCGTAAGTTCAGAACTGGAAAAGGTGTGTACAGTTGACTCTCTGCATAGCTCCTCAGTAGATGCTCCCAACAAGTAGAAGAACCTGTTAACTCTAAAAATGGAAACTGAGGAGGGCATTGCAACAAAAGAGCCATTTTTGATCTATACCTCAAAGAATGAGTGGTTTTTCCATAAGCAGAAAAGGCTCAGCTACTAGAATGAATGAGCGAAGTCTTAAGAGTGTGAAAGCGAGGCCCAGGTTTTCCTCCCTATTATAAACCCACAGTCAAAGCAAATTTACAACCACTCGCTTCCCTCTATGTGAGAGGAAGAGTCGGGCTATATATCTTTTTTGTGCTGAGACCTTAAAGATCAGCTTTTAACCTAGAGTGGGTTTTTATGGCTGAGTTATAAACATCCAAGAGCTAAAACCTGACATTTCCTTAAGTATTGTCACGTCTGTACATGATGTGTCAGTAATTTCAGCACATTTCAACTTTAAGGCTGAATACTTGCCTTAAGCATGATGAGATTTGATTTTATCTGTCTAAACAACACAAAGAGAAGTACAGAGGTTGCAGTTTCATGATGAATTGAGTCCATATAGCCAGCCACACTGCAAAAATCTGTGAAGGATGCTTGCAAAACGAGATTCACCGAAATGGACTAGCCATTCTGCCACGTAATCAATTGCTTTAACTTTCTTTGCACATTTCTTGCATAAGCACAAGCTATATATTTTTAAAATATCAACTAACACCTTTGTAGTAATATGCAAGCTTGCAAAGAAGAACGTGTGCAGTCATATGCATTATGAGACTGAATCCTCACAAAAGCCTCACATGGTAGGTAAAATAGGTTCTACTGTCCTCGTTGGGTCAGAAAGGATATGATTTGTCCAATATCTAATCAGTGAATGGTTGAAAGTAAGACCCAGTATCAGTGTGTTAAAAGATCAGGTGATCAGCATTAGAATGGACTGTGTCATGTGAGAACTCAATTCACCTGGGCTTACAGTAACTCTTCCACTTCCTCTGCTGGGTGTGGAGTGACCATATTTGTGGTTTTAGATGCAAGACGTAATTGGGGCGGCTACAGCCAATCAGAACAACTTCCGCATCTGCATGGATCATACCATTGCCTATATGAATACTTATTCCATTCCTAAGACTGTGCAGAATCGGGTCCGGACTTGGTATGAATATACGTGGGCCTCTCAAAGAATGCTAGGTAAGCATTGGGAATTACTGATTAAGTCCCTGTAAACCGTGTCCCATAATGAAAATCCTGTAAGGCAGCAGCAGAGACTAATTGGATTTGAACAAAAGATTGGGAAACAACTAAATAATCTTTAAAGCACTCACTTAATATCATGGGATTTTTCCTCAAATCAAACATAACTTACTGATTATGCAAATCCTGGAAGGCTTGCTAAATTTTCTTTAGTGTCCAACAGATGCTAGATATTACACACATTACCTCATCTAATCTTCACCCAGAAAAATGGGGGAAATTAGGCGTTACCAACCCCCTTTTAGGAGACAAGGAAATGGAGGCTCCTAACTGAAAAAAAATTGGCCAAGGGCACAGAGCCAGCAAATGGCCTATACTGAGCTCAGATGTGCACCTGTTCTCCAAACCCTTGCTGTCTCTGCAATATCATCCTCTTCCCAGAGCTCAGCGCTCAGAGCAGCGATCTTTCAGGCCACTCTCAGCTGCAGGTCTCTACCAGGAGACCCTTAATCATTCACCGTGTCTACTGTTAGTACCATAGCACTGGAGGTAAAAGTAACACTTACTAAAAGATATAAAGTAAGTTAAAGATAATGTGCTACTTAACAATAATCAGATTCAACTTCTAGTTTGCACCTCACCCTATAAAAATAAGAACTGCTGCTGCTGCTGCTGCTAAGTAGCTTCAGTCGTGTCCAACTCTGTGCGACCCCATAGATGGCAGCCCACCAGGCTCCCCCGTCCCTGGGATTCTCCAGGCAAGAACACTGGAGTGGGTTGCCATTTCCTTCTCCAAAGAACTGGTGCTACTGAGAAGTAAAAAAGGCTACTGCCTTCAGAATGCAAATTACAATGTGATTCCCAAATCATGAAAGTTCCCAAAAAGCAGGTAAGAACCACTGGTTGTTGATGGTTTTCTTCTCCTCTCTGCTGGTCTTAAGAGATGCCAACCACAGGTTTAGAACATCTTCCTGAATCTAAATGACAAAAATCAAACCTTTTCCTAAGCACCCACAAATATTCCTGAGGGTGTCTCATGCAGAGGGAGGAGCAGGGAGAGAAAGGGTAGCAGACCCCTTCCTTCTTTCCCTGTGGACCCTGCTCCAAATCCTCAGCTTAGGAAGGACCTAAAGATAAGCAGCCCTTGGAAACAAAGAGCTGTGTTTTTATAGGAAGGATTTTCATATTTAGAATATGAATCAATATTTGAATATTGATTTGAATATTTGAGTATATTCAAATTTCAATATTTGAATCAAAATTAGACAGCATGGATTTTTTTTATCTAAATGGATGTAAGAAAACATCACACATAATCAACTCTCAGAAACCCATACTATACTATAGACTAAGAATGGGTAGTCTTGTTCATGGACCATTTTATCAGCCTAAAGGCCCATCATTTAATTCACAGGTAGAAACATCTTTAATGTATTCACATAGTTCATTGAGTTAATAAGCAAGGAAATAACAATCATTTGAATTTGCTCACTTAATACATTTTTTCTTTAGATTCCATTCCCAGCTCAGCCACTCACCACTTACACAAAAACAAGACACTTAACACTTTTTTGCTCTAAGTTTCATTTCCCCTTTCCTTTCTTCTTTCCAGAAAGCAGGAATGAACATACTTAGGGTTGCCCCAAGCATCCAATAAGATCATGACAGAACTCTGTAAGCCACTTGGTACTCATTATACTCATTTTTCTTTGCCATCCCTAGGATGTTAGGGCTGTGGAATCAGAAGATGGGAACCAGATCCTTTTCCCACCCCAGTTTGCTCACTAGCCTTGGCCCCATCCTCTCTAAATTTTATATCTAAAGTTTCAGCAAGCACAAAGTTCTGGAATTACTCAGAATTGTCGTGTCGTCAATAGTGAAAATATGTTTCTTTTCCATTGTGATGGGGTATGCCGGTTCAATAAAAGTAAGGAAAATATAGACAGTGGTGCAGCTGTTCATTTACAAAACAGGACTTGGCATTTTGTTACTGTTATTGTTTTAATGTTTAATGAGCTTCGGTATTGTTTATTAATGACTCTTCTTTGTGGGTCGATGTGTTTATCTCTATGAAGATGAGTCCGATCTGCTGGAGACGCTGCCGACCACCATGCAGCTCGCCCTCACTGTTGACGTCAACTTCGGCGTCATCAGCAAAGTCGACTTGTTCAAGGCAAGTGCTTCTCCAGTGCCTAGGAAGGCAACACATCAATTTCCCGATAAGTATCAAAGCTCTTCCTGAATACAGCATTTATGATTTTTTGCCCTATTTTTAATAAAATGAAAGTTATCTGGAGACTTTATGTGAAATTAGAGTCAAATAAACTATGGGTCTCTCTTCAGCAGATGACTTATTCTTTAGCAGCCTCTCTCCTAATTGGTGTCAAAGAAGAAGAGCTCTTCAGGCTCTTCTGGCATTAATTTAAATATAATTAAATTCTACAGCTCTATGTCTTTGCTACTAAGCACGTCATTTCCCATTTAAGAATATGCCTTGGCAATGCATGACAATCAGGCCCCAGATTAGCTCTGGATTGGCCTGACAGTCAGAGAATCAGCGCCTAATTATGTCTCTAATACAAATGATTTGGATCCAAACGTTTTACATGGCCAAATTCAAATTTAGAGGTCTTTTTTTGTAAATAAAAAATGTATAGCAAAGAAATTTTAATGTTTTGAATGTTTCTAATTTTCTAATTTTCCTCTTCTTAATGCATTATATTACATTTAAGTGTCTTTCACCTAACACTTATTCTGTGTGGGGCACTCACTGATTCATCTGTTTAATTAACTCATTCAACAAACATTTTATTCAGTTCTTACTTAAATGTTCCCGGCACCATTTTAGCTACTAGGAATTCAATGGTTTAAAAGAAAAAATACTTGCACACATGGAGCTTAAATTTCAAAAGAGAGGAATAAAAAAGCAATATAGAACATGTGTGGAGGTGATAATGCTAGGAACAGAATTAAGCAGGTTAAGGAGAGTAAGGGTGGTATTGGCTATGAAAGGTTTGCTCTAGGGAAGTGCAACTGAGTATTGGGGCAGAGGACTGCAGGCAGCAAGGGAGTGAGCGTGCAGGTACTGGGAGCAGGAAAGGAGGGATAGACAGAGAGGGTGCCCTGCAGGAGGACGGACGAGATGAAGCTCTGGTCTGCAAAGCTAAAGGCAGAGTCGTGTGCAGCAAGAGGAGGCAGAGGAGAGGAAAAACTGGAATGATCAGTCAGGGCAAGTTAATGGAGGGCTTAATGGAGGGCTTTGGAGGCTGTGGCATAAACTTCGGGTTGTCCTCTGAGATGCAGAAACCACTGAAGATCTTGAGCAGAAGGTGACCTACTTGAGATCTTTTTGAAAGGGATTTTTTCCTGCTGTGTGGAGAATAGACCACAGAAGCAAATATGGAAGTCAGAGAAGCCAAGGAGGGATCACCATCTACAGAGTTCTATAGGGATAATGGCCCTCAGACCCAGAGTAGTTGGAGCAGAGTTTGTGTGTCTGTGTGTGTGTTGTGTGATCAGTCGCTCAGTGGTCCAACTCTTTGTGACCCCATGCAGCAGAGTTAAGAAGTGGCCCAATATTGGATGCATTCAAAGAAAGAGCCTATAGTTTTTGCTATTTGATTGTGTGAAGAGAGAAAAAAATCAAGGATAATTTAGGATTTAAGCTGAGGAACAGTAAGAACAAAGATGCCATTTGCAAAATAGGAAATTTTAAAGCAAGCATAGAGTGAGAAAGATAGAAACAGATTGTTTGGAGATGTGTTAGTGTGAGGTGAGAACCAGAATTCAGATGGAATGTCATGTAGGCAGTTTGATAAATAAATCTGAGTTCAGAGGAGAGGTCCAAGCTGGAGCCATAAATTTGGGCAAATCAATATACTGATGGACTTTAAGCTAAGGACTAGATACGATTCCCTATTATGTAATCCACACAGAAAGAGATGGCTTGAAAATAGGTGAAAGATACTTTTGCGTAAAAGATGAAGAAGCAGACACTATATGCTGAAATGGTTAGGCAGGGTCACTCTCGAGATTAGCTTAACCCCAGACTGCAGGAAACTAGAGATGTGTCGGTATCCCAGACCCTTTTCTTGGGTGATAGTTTCTGTTCTAAATTTCCATAAGGATTTGAATGAAGATATAAACCATGTGATTTTCAAATTGGCAGATGAAACAAAGCAAGAGGAATAGTTATAAATGTGTTAGATGACGAAACAAAATTAACTGAATACTTGGAAACAATGAGCAAAACCAAGATTAACTTCCATAGGCATAAAAGAAAAATCCTGAGTTTAGTCCTAAAATTATAAAAGAGCAACAGTTTTATAACAATTTTTTTAATACCTGGGAGTTTTAGTTGACCTCAAGCTACATGTGAGTCAATAGAGTTATATACAATATTGCCCTAAAATTTAACCTAATATTAGTTTTCTTGATTATTACAACTACATTTCTTTTAACATATATGGTAAATAACCAGTTTTAAGAAGTGAAGTGAAAGTCACTCAGTCGTGTCTGACTTTTTGCAACCCCATGGACTATATAGTCCATGGAATTCTCCAGGCCAGAATACTAGAATGGGTAGCCTTTCCCTTCTCCAAGGGATCTTCCCAACCCAGGGATCGAACCCAGGTCTCCTGTAGTGCAGACAGATTCTTTACCAGCTGAGCCAAAAGGGAAGCTCAGTTTTAGGAAGGACTTGGACAAATTAGACCATCTTTCAGGGGATAAGAAGTATGGATTGAGTAGAAGAGAACCAAGAAGATAGCAAAAGAATGACTTTAGAAATAAAATTATTCTATAATGGTACAAATCAGACCAATGACTGCTTATAATTGGGAGTGGGTAAGAAGATATTAACTATGAGAAGACATGAGGGAATTTTATGGAGTGATAGAAATTTTTTTGTCTTACTAGGGAAGTGCCACAATGCATGCATTAGTCAAAATTGATCTGTCCTTTAAAATTTATATATTTCACAGCATATAAATTATTCTTCAGTTTAAAAAATAATGGCTTCAAAAGAAAATGTATAGATGTTGAGCATATTTAGTTATTGGGAAAATTAATTCAAGAGCAGCAGTAGTTACATAGAGTAATGTTTGTTAAATGAACAAGGAATAACATTTACTCTCCCTATTTTGGCAAAATAACACTCAACTGTAAACCCCATTTCTAAGCTGCAGATACATCTACTGGAACAAAACATTCTTGGAGAAAAAGGCTTGGTCCTAATGGTCTTGATCCCCACAGGAGGGGTCTTAGGAGGAAAGAAAGAGGACGGGAGGGAAGGTGCCCTGGGGTCAATTCCTGGAGATTTTAGAATGTGGTTTCCTAATTGGAAAGCGGTTTCCAATTTCTAGTGCAAGCACCACAGTGGAAGCTCTGGTGAAGTAGAAGCATCATGGAACGCGTTCAGTTTTCTGATTTTCTATCAGGGAGACTAGGAGAGGGATTTGTACCTTGGTTAACAGGTGCCTCTAAATAAATCGTTTTCAAGCTGCAGCTTGCAGTTCATTCGGGAATCATGAATTCAATTAAATGGGTCATAACCAGCATATAAAATAGACAAGAAAATATCAGAGTGCTACACACATAAATAAGGGTAAGCATTATACTACAGAATTTTTGTTTCTGTTATTTACTCTTTTAAATATACATATGCATATCTATGGGCTTTCCAGATGGCACTAGTGGTAAAGAATCTGCCTGCCAAAGCAGGAGACGTAAGAGACTCGCGTTCAGTCCCTGGGTCAGGAAGATCCCATGGAGGAGGGCATGGCAACCCACTCCATATTCCTGCCTGGAGAATCCCATGGACAGAGGAGCCTGGCAGCTACAGTCCATGGGGTCGCAAAGAGTCAGACACCAATGAATGACTTTCACATCAATGACTGGCTTAGTTGAGACTAAGTGAGAACAACCAGAACTGTGTTTAAGAAAACAAAACCTTTAATTGATACACCGATGACTTTTATATAATTATCTCTGACTTAGGAAGTTATCAGTTTCCAGCTTTAAAAATATTTTTCTTTTGTTTTTGCATATATTTTTGGAAATCCATAAAATCAACAATATCTGATTGAGAAAAAAAGGTTAGATCATCACATGTTGCTACCATTATTCATAAACATAGATTCATTCCTCCCTGACATTTCCATTAAAGATGTAGTTCCTTCCAGAAAGAACCCATTTCCATCTATATTTCTGTTAAATGAAAAAAGTTATTTTTTTCCCCTAAAGCCAGTGAAGTAGAAAATAAGCAGGTATGGAAAAATTCCTAAATTTATTTCTTTTCTAAATCTATGAAGACAATCTTTGTAGTTGACACAAATTTGTTATTTTCTTAGGGAGGAAATTGACTAGGGAATCCTACACCCTTAGCTCATAAATTATACCCAATTGACGCACTGCTTCTCATTCAGTCAGAGTTCACTGAGAGTGACCTCTGCCCTCGAGGGTCTAAGGCACAAAGGAGAAAACTTTTGTGTTCACCCGGCAGCTTCGGAGTGAAAAGAGAGGGGCTCCCAGGCAGGGGCCTTGTTGTCACTCGTTAGGACCAGAGCATGTGGCAACAGCTACAGACAGTCTAGAAAGCTCAGCTGAAGCCAGGCCAAGGCACGCGGGCCCGATCCTGCAGGCCAAGAAAGCTGGAAAGGAGGAACCCAACAGCACGGATTTCAGTTTTACAAAGACAAGAAATGGGGATACTTCGAATAGAACAGAACATCCAGGGATAACAAAAAAAAAAGTGACTGTCAACTGTTAACAACCTCCATATCTTGAATTCTCCCTGAAAATGGATCTTCCATATCTTTAAAAGGCCAGCAGGCAGGAGCAGAGAGAAAAAGAGACAGAGAGCGCACGCATAAACACATACACACACACACACACAGAAGGATACCAGGACTGGGGGCTGGCGGGCATGCTCTGTGTCTTTCCAACCTTCAGGATTAGGGTAAATTAAAAGTACTTGAAAATCACTTAATTCACGAATACCTAGTGTAAGATGCCCGAAAGAATACTTTATGCAAAGAGTTGGACATGACTGAGCGACTGAACTGAAAGAATACTTTAAGTTTGTATCTTGAATCTTCAGTTAGAAATTTCACAAGGACTCTTTGCACTTTGTAAATGTGTGAAGGGATGCAGATGTAGTAGCATTTGTTTGCAATGTAGCACCAGAAAATAAGTCTATGCTAAATAAATTAGAATAAACTAACAAATTAGAATAAACTTGTTTCAGCTTTTCCAAAGATATATGTCTGTTGCTTTAACTGTGCATTGTATTCAATTTTTAAAAGGACAGTTCAGTTCAGTTCAGCCAGTCAGTCGTGTCCGACTCTGCAGCCTCACGGACTGCAGCACGCCAGGCCTCCCTGTCCATCACCAACTCCCGGAGTTTACTCAAACTCATGTCCACCGAGTTGGTGATGCCATCCAATCATCTCATCCTCTGTTGTCCCCTTTTCCTCCCGCCTTCAATCTTTCCCAGCATCAGGGTCTCTTCAAATGAGTCATTTCTTCGAATCAGGTGGCCAAAGGATTGGAGTTTCAGCTTCAACATCAGTCCTTCCAATGAATATTCAGGACCCATTTCCTTTAGGATGGACTGGTTGGATCTTCTTGCAGTCCAAGGGACTCTCAAGAGTCTTCTCCAACACCACAGTTCAAAAGCATCAATTCATCAGCACTCAGCTTTCTTTATATTCCAATGTTCACATCCATACATGACTCCTGGAAAAACCATAGCCTTGACTAGACGGACCTTTGTTGACAAAGTCATGTCTCTGCTTTTTATTATGCTGTCTAGGTTGATCCTAACTTTCCTTCCAAGGAGTAAGCGTCTTTTAATCTCATGGCTGCAATCACCATCTGCAGTAATTTGGGAGCCCAAAAAAATAAAGTCTGTCACTGTTTCCTCTGTTTCCCCATCTTTTTGCCATGAAGCTATGGGACCAGATGTCACGATCTTAGTTTTCTGAATGTTGAGTTTTAAGCCAACTTTTCACTCTCCTCTTTCACTTTCATCAAGAGGCTCTTTAGTTCTTCACTTTCTGCCATAAGGGTGCTGTCATCTACATATCTGAGGTTATTGATATTTCTCCTGGCAATCTTGATTCCAGCTTGTGCTTCATCCAGCCAGGCATTTCCCATGATGTACTCTGCATATAAGTTAAATAAACAGGGTGACATTATACAGCCTTGACATACTCCTTTCCCTATTTGGAACCAGTCTGTTGTTCCATGTCCAGTTCTAACTGTTGCTTCCTGACCTGCATACAGGTTTCTCAAGAGGCAGATCAGGTGGTCTGGTATGCCCATTGAAGAATTTTCCACAGTTTGTTGTGACCCACACAGTCAAAGGCTTTGGCATAGTCAATAAAGCAGATTAGATGTTTTTCTGGAACTCTCTTGCTTTTTTGATGATCCAATGGGTGTCGGCAATTTGATCTCTGGTTCCTCTGCCTTTTCTAAATCCAGCTTGAACATCTGGAAGTTCACAGTTCACGTATTATTGAAGGCTGGCTTGGAGAATTTTGAGCATTACTTTGCTAGCATGTGAGATGAGTGCAATTGTGCGGTAGTTTGAGCATTCTTTGGCATTGCCTTTCTTTGGGATTGAAATGAAAACTGACCTTTTCCAGTCCAAAGGACAACGTGCTTTTATTTCTTTCCTTTTAACCTTGTGAAGTTTGTTTATTTACTAGGGAAACAGTGAGTGTCCTAATGCTTTAATGAAAGTAATGTAAGTCATGCTGGAGTATCACAGATTATAATACGGACAGTGTTACATGAAGGTGGTCTGTGCTGCCCCTGATCTTTCATTCCCAGGGCTGTCACCTCATACCTTGCTGTAACCAATTGTCTCATGGCCCCTGTATTAGGGTACTCCAGAGAATCAGCCTGCCAATGGTGGAGATGCAGGAGATTCAGCTTGTCCCTGGGATGGGAAGATCCCCTGGAGAAGGAAATGACAGCACACTCCAGTACTCTTGCCTGGAGAATCCCATGGTGGGCTGCGGTCCAGGGTGTCGCAGACTTGGACACGACTGGAGGGGGGGATTTATTTTAAAGAAGGGCTCGTGTAATCATGCAGACCGACAGATCTAAAACCTTCAGGACAGGTCAGCTTGTTGGAAACCCTGGAAAGTGTTACTGTTGCAGCTCAAATCCAAAGGCAGTCTGGAGGCAGATTCCCCTGCTCCTTGGGGAACTTTAGACTTTTTTCTCTGAAGGCCTTCAGTTATTGGATGAGGCCAACCCACATAACGGAGTGGACCTTGCTTCGTGTGTATGCGTGCTTCGTTGCTCAGTCGTGTCCAACTCTTTGTGACCGCATGAACTGTGACCCGCCAGGCTCCTCTGCGCATGGGATTCTCCAGGCAAGAGTCCTGGAGTGGGTTGCCATGCCCTCCTCCAGGGGATCTTCCCGACCCAGGGATCAAACTCTTATCTCTTATGTCTCCTGCATTGTCAGATGGGTTCTTTACTTCTCAAAAATCATAGCTACTGTTTATTGGGTTCTGATTGTACTGTATTATCTTCTTTGCTACCTTCTCTCAGTTAATTCTCACAGCAAGTCTCTTGAGAAAAGTTTTATGACCCCTCATTTTACAGAAAGAAACTGTTTACCTGACTGAGGCCAAAGAGAGCAGGAAGCAAATTTTTACTGCAAAGGCTAGAGTCTTAGCAGCTCGGTGATGAGACCTTTCAGCTCCCCACCAGCCTTGTCTAGATAGTGGTAAGATGCTGAGAAAGTGTCCCCAGAGTCAAAAAACAGCAACATAGCATCCTGAGGTGGATGTCACAGACTTAGACTCGGCACATCGATTAGTCTCACACCAGACACCTAAATTTACACACTCTTTGCTACTCTCCTACTAAGACCTTGTAGCTCAGGTGGTTTTTCCCCTCTTGTTCAAAGCAGGTAGAACTAAAGTCACAGAATTTCACTAAAACTTTACTTCAATCAATTGTGGTGAATTAGTAAGATTTGCTCCTTCTACATGGGGTGATCAGAGTTTCCAAAGAGCTTCGAGATGAATAGTCATTTTTTGACTTTTTTTTTCCCCCCACAAAAATGGGTCTCTTTTTCCAGCCCAAACTCAAGTATTAAGCTAATAAGGAGTGATTTATTCCCATGAGGTTGGACAATTTCCCTTCCTATCTGTTGATTTATTACTTTTGTATTGATTTTTAAATATGTTTTATCAAATTAAATGCTAGGGAAATCACATTTTGTGTCTACCATTAAATTACCAGAAATGGGAGAAAATTTAGTGAAAGTTCTGTTGCGCCACCTAGTGTGTGGAATTAAGATTGCATCCTTTAGAAACTGAAAAAGATCCCCTTGCTTATTGGTACGGAGAGGGCAATGGCACCCCACTCCAGTACTCTTGCCTAGAAAATGCCATGGACGGAGGAGCCGGGTGGGCTTCAGTCCATGGGGTCGCTAAGAGTCGGGCACGACTGAGCGACTTCACTTTCACTTTTCAGTTTCATGCATTGGAAAAGGAAATGGCAACCCGCTCCAGTGTTCTTGCCTGGAGAATCCCAGGGACGGGGGAGCCTGGTGGGCTGCTGTCTATGGGGTCGCATGGAGTCGGACACGATTGAAGCGACTTAGCAGCAGCAGCAGCTTATTAGTAGGACTTCCCGGATCGGCTTCCCCGAAGCCGATAGCTCAGCTGGTAAAGAATCCACCTGCAATGCAAGAGACCTCGGTTGGATTCTTGGGTTGGGAAGATCCCCTGGAGAAGGGAAAGGCTGCCCACTCCAGTATTCTGGCCTGGAGAATTCCATGGACTGTATAGCCCATGGGGTCGCAGAGAGTCGGACACGATTGAGCGACTTTCACTTTCCCAGATGGAGCGGTGGTATCCATCTGCCAATGCAAGAGACACAGAGACAGGAGTTCCATCCCTGGGTTGGGAAGCCCCCAGGAGTAGGAAATTTCAACGCACCCCAGAATTCTTGCCTAGAAAATTCCATAGGCGTCCAGGGGTTTGTAAAGAGTTGGACACGACTGAGCACACAGAGCCCCAGCTCCAAGGTAGGAAAGGAAAGACACCAAACTGAAAATGAAGGTACCACCGGCCTGTCAAGGAAAGCGCGAAGCGTCTCACCGTCCGCTGCTCCGGTAACAATGCAGACTGCTTCCCAAACAGGACCCCTCAGGGGCGGCTGGGACTCGTCCTTGTGTGGCAAGCAGAGCCTGGAAAGGCTGTGATGTCAGAGACAGGAAGCACGCGGAGACGAGTTTCGTCTGTGATGGCAAACTGCGCCAGGGGTGGGACGGGAAAGGCACTGTTATTACTTCCCCTCACCCAGGGTCCACCTGTTCACATATTTCTTCCCAGGGGCCTGAAATCAGAGCATTACAGGAGGCTTACTACTTTTCATTTTTAACTATGTTTAACTACGGTGGTATCAGTAATACTGTTGCGGCTGGTGCTAAGACGCTTGAGTCGTATCCGACTCTGTGCGACCCCATAGACGGCAGCCCACCAGGCTCCGCCTTCTCTGGGATTCTGCAGGCAAGAACACTGCAGTGGGTTGCCGTTTCCTTCTCCAATGCATGAAAGTGAAAAGTGAAAGTGAAGTCGCTCTGTCATGTCCGACTCTCATGCAGCCTACAGGCTCCTCCGTCCATGGGATTTTCCAGGCAAGAGTACTGGAGTGGGGTGCCATTGCCTTCTCCAAATACTGTTACTAGACTTGTTGAAAGTATTCTGACGTTGAGCTTATAATCCAGATGAACTCCACTCAGCGAAACATGCTGAGCAGTCACTCTGTCTAAAGCACCAGTGGGGTGCCTCAGACCCTGTACCCCTATGGTCACTGCTCTCCACTGCCTCCCAGAAGGTAGGCAAACTACACAAATAAGATGACATCCTTGGCTGTTGTGCGATAATTCAGTAACTCAAAACATACAAAGAGCTTATATCAATACATCAGATATACGTACATTATTCATATATTGTGATTATTACTACTATCCCTGAGGAATAAAACTGATTCAGCCACAGAGGAGTTTTCACACAGGTAAAACCAGTGTGTGGTCATGCTTGATCCTAGGAAGATGGATTAGATTCATCCTGCGGGTTGCATCCAGCTTGTGACTTCCCATTTTGACTGTGATACTGAGGCTCCTAGAAAAAGAGAATTATTGTTAGTTCTCAGGGAAAGCCTGATGGAAATGACTCTCCTCGTGTTTGCAGATATGAAGCATAGGGTTCGGTCTAAGACCACTTAGAACTCAATAAGTTGTGCCATCATAGTGCCTTGCAAATTATTTATCACATTTGACTTTGCTGCTCCCAAAGCTACCAATCAATAACATGACTGGTATAGTCGATAGTATGGGCGACTGGGTTCAGAATTCCTGCCTAGACATATCACCCATCCCTGGCTTAGTGGGAGTGCAGTTTCAGATGGGACAGAGCAAGGCCTCTTTTAACAAACAGGGCTGAGCTGAGAAAAGCCTTGAAGACTCTTGCTTATACGTGAGGGTGACTGAAAGTCCCAGTAGTTATATATTACTGATAGTATCCTGAGTTCTTTTTCAAATAACTTAGGGAGAATGAGCTTAGAAATGAAGAAATCCTTCAAGACTGAGAAGGTTAGCGCCCAGAGATAAATTTTACCAACTTGACAATTGTGTTCAGAGTTTGCCGGTATTAAAAGGACTTCCTGGGTATGGGAACATTCATCTAACATATAGCTCATGTGTTGAATAAAAATAGAATTTCTCCCAACTTCATTCACATCTCCAGGAGCCTTATTCAAATATGAATCCAATTTTATACGGCCCTGAACTTCCCATTGTTGAAAAGAGAATGCTTTCTAACAACTTCATGACGGACATCAGGCCTTATTTATTTAGTGCCTGGCATGCCCCCAGCCCTGGCAAGACACCGGGGAGATGGAAGCACTGTCTTGTCCTGTTGCTCAGATCTCGGATTAAGCAGCGCACTCCCCCGCACACGCCCTGGTGAGTCTTCCTCCGACACAGATTCCACACGTGACCTCAGCTGAAGAGTCAATAGACGTCCTGAGCCTGTGCTCCCTCATCTAAAATCAGAGTGTTGACAATGTGTTAATGAATGTCAGGCCTCACAGGGAGGCTGAGAGAATTAAACAGATACAAAAAAAATTAAGCAAAAAATATAAGAAATAAAATGTAATGCAAATGTACGATGAATACATACAAAAGTGAATATTGACATTCTCACAGGTACGCTCACTTTATAGAAAAAGGAACATTTATGAAACAATGGCTGTGTGCTGACTTTCTGAGAATCAGAAATTTTTCCTAATTACTTCTATAAAGGAAATGGAGCTGCATTATAAAGGAAAAAATGCCAACCCTGGGATGTGATTCTTTTAAATCATATGATAATGGAACAAACTGTATCTCAAGAAAATAATCATTTGGCAGGAGAGGGGGAGAAGATAATTATCCTCAAATACATCATAAGATATAACGGCTTCATAACACAAACTTTGTTTCACTAAGAGAGAAAGGAAGGACCTAGTCCTAAATCACAGTTGCCCCAAGGCCAGTGGCAACCTGTCCACAAAGCAATCATTAGGGTCCAGAATCAATTGATGAAGTTTAAGTTGTAGATTTTTTTTTTCTAGCACACAATTGCTATGGCCTATTTACATGAATAATACATATTTTATGCAAGTATGTTGATAAAAATATATATTTGTAGTGGTTCATACGTTTTTCTCTGAAGAAATCCAAGACATAAGCTAAAATCTCTCCTTTTAAGTATTTGGGCATTTCTACTGAGGAAAGCACTAATCGTTTGCTAAGTTATTTTAAGGTTTATCTCCTAGTTTCATCCAATACTTTCCATTAATTAGGTTTCTTTATAGTGCTTTCTGCCTGAGTTAACCTGAAAGGTAGAAGAGAAAGATGAAACGTGGTCCTTCTCGAAGAGGATTTTTGTTCCTACAAGCAATCCTAGGATGTGTGTTTTGCTTTATTTTTACTATTATTAATAAAAGTTAAAGCTGAGGTCTAATCAGTTCTTCTCCCCAGTTCCATTCTCCTTTCTCCCTCCCCAGAGGTGGCCACTAAGATAATTTTAAGAATAGCCTTCCAACCCTCATTTTTATTTTACTTTTTATCTATAAACAGTATCAGGCAGTATGAAGTATCTATAATCAGTGACGGGCAGTATTATTTTGTTCAGTGTTTTTTTCATAGTTGGAGTCATAGTGAACATATTCTGTAGCTTTTTTTGTGCAGAACACATTATTTGTTGAATTCAACCATATCTGGAGAGAGAGAATCGGTGTATTGATTTTAACCACTGTATGCTATTGCAACCTACACACCGTTGGTACTTTTCTCTGCCCACAGATCGCGCTTTTGTTGTTTCCAGTCTTTTCAGTACTGAAAATGATACTGCCGCATACATCTTTACATTTACGGAATTACTGCCATAGGAAAACAACACTTAAAGTAATTAATAATTCCTATTAACATAACATAACACAATTGGGAACTTTCATCAAAGTTCATTCCAGCAGGAATTGTTTAAGGAATAAAAACTTTACTTTGGCCTCAGTTCAGTTCAGTCCAGTCACTCAGTCGTGTGGACTGCAGCACGCCAGACTTCCCTGTCCATCACCAACTCCCGGAGCTTACTCAAACTCATGTCCATCGAGTCGGTGATGCCATCCGACCATCTCATCCTCTGTCATCCCCTTCTCCTCCCGCCTTCAATCTTCACCAGCATCAGGGTCTTTTCCAATGAGTCGGTTCTTCACATCAGGTGGCCAAAGTATTGGAGTTTCAGCTTCAGCATCAGTCCTTCCAATGAATATTCAGGACTGATTTCCTTTAAGGTGGGCTGCTTGAATCTCTTTGCAGTCCAAGAGACTGCAAGGCCTACACGTTATATTGTATTTTGGCCTATACATTATAATTGTAAAAGTTAAGGCCAAAAACATCAAATTTCAAATTATGCACATTAAAATAAATGTAAGTAGATTTTTTAAAAGACCTTCTCTTTGTGATCATTTGCAATGCTATTATTCTCCATGCGTGGTAAGTTGCTTCAGTCGTGCCTGACTCTTTCTGACCCCATGGACTATAGCCTGCCAGGCTCCTCTGTCCATGGATTCTCCAGGCAAGAATACTGAAGTGTGTTGCCATGCCCTCCTCCAGAGGATCTTCCCAATCCAGGAATTGAACCCAGGTCTCCTGCATTACAGGCAGGTTCTTTACCATCTGAGCCACTGGGGAGACCCATTATTCTCCATCAGTTCAGTTCAGTTCAGTCGCTCAGTCATGTCCGACTCTTTGTGACCCCATGAATCACAGCATGCCAGGCCTCCCTGTCCATCACCAACTCCCAGAGTTCACTCACACTCATGTCCATCGAGTCAGTGATGCCATCCAGCCATCTCATCCTCTGTCGTCCCCTTCTCCTCCTGCCCCCAATCCCTCCCAGCATCAGAGTCTTTTCCAATGAGTCAACTCTTCATGTGAGGTGGCCAAAGTACTAGAGTTTCAGCTTCAGCATCATTCCCTCCAAAGAAATCCCAGGGCTGATCTCCTTCAGAATGGACTGGTTGGATCTCCTTGCAGTCCAAGGCACTCTCAAGAGTCTTCTCCAACACCACACTTCAAAAGCATCAATTCTTTGGCGCTCAGCCTTCTTCACAGTCCAACTCTCACATCCATACATGACCACAGGAAAAACAATAGCCTTGACTAGATGGACCTTTGTTGGCAAAGTAATATCTCTGCTTTTGAATATGCTATCTAGGTTGGTCATAACTTTCCTTCCAAGGAGTAAGCGTCTTTTAATCTCATGGCTGCAGTCACCATCTGCAGTGATTTTGAAGCCCAAAAAAATAAAGTCTTCTCCATAGGTATAAAAAATTGAGAGTTACCTTCATTGCAGTGATAGTCATTCCTGCTGGAATGAACTTTGATGAAAGTTCCCAACTGTGTTATGTTATGTTAATATGAATTATTAATTATTTTAAGTGTTGTTTTCTTATGGCAATAATTCCATAAATGTACTGAAAAGACTGGAAACAACAAAAGTGCAATCTGTGGGCAGAGAAGTCACGCTTAAGCTTTAAGAACTTCCAAATATATTTCTAATGAATTTTCTCTAAAATATCGAAAACATGAACTTTCTTTAGTGGGAGAGATCTTAAAATACTGTTTTTTCCCTAATAGAGTTCTGAGTGATCATAACACCAATTTCTGAAATGAAATTTCTCTGAATCAGTGACAGCCCTGAAAGAAATAGAACACTTGAGCCGTAGAGTTAGAGAAGCTTTACTAAAAGCAAAATAATAAATATTAGAAAGAAATTAATGTTTGTCATTTGCCTTAACAAATATGATAATCTGAGACATAGTAGGAATAAAATCAATATAAATAAAAATTATACATTTTGCACTAAGCAAATATATAACAAAGAAAGAAGCGGTACATTTCTCTCTTCCTCAAAGGACCTTTGCACATCTTTTCAAATATAAATCACACTCATCAAATGACTTGGCTTTGTGGCCCACATTAGCACCTTCTTCCCATCTCCCCTGTCTCCTGTCTGCACTCCCAGGCAGAAGTAAGCGCCCCCGTCTCTGAAAAGTTTTATGGATATTTACATGACATAACTTACAGCATGATTAACTTTTACCACAAATTACTGTTTTTCTGTTTGCTTAAAACATCATTCCCAACTAGACTCACTCTCTTTCACCTCTGATTGGGCCAAGGGCATGGTTCATAGCAGCTCCTCGTCATTACGTGTTGGACTGTGTTAAGAAGGTATTCCTATTGGCTTCAGCCTCTCTCTATTCAAGAGAACCCAAAGCTATAGCTTCTCAAATAAATTGTTAAATCCCAGCTTCAAGTTCATCTGAATGCTTCTAACCCATGGCTATTTGAAAATATTTCGATCATAAATCATTAACTTTCCTTATCAGTCAAGCAAGCCTGAGGTGTAAATTTTATATGGATCTAGGTCAAGTGTTTGCTACTGAAATTATTATGGAAACCTATGATTGCTAATGGAGAAGGTAATGGCACCCCACTCCAGTACTCTTGCCTGGGAAATCCCATGGATGGAGGAGCCTGGTGGGCTGCAGTCCATGGGGTCGCTAAGAGTCGGACACAACTGAACGACTTCACTTTCACTTTTCACTTTCATGCATTGGAGAAGGAAATGGCAACCCACTCCAGCTGTTCCTGCCTGGAGAATCCCAGGTACAGGGAGCATGATGGGCTGCCGTCTATGGGGTGGCACAGAGTTGGACACGACTGACACGATTTAGCAGCAGCAGCAGCATGATCGCTAAAGAAATGATTATCCAATCCGTGAACTGGGGGTAGATCCTTTGCTTTTCTACCTGGGATTAGTTATCTGAAAATAATAATGTCCCTAAAAAATGGACAAGCAAAAAAGAAAGCAGCTACATGCTAACAGTTCTGGGAGGAAAAACTAAAAATATTTGATGAAAGTCAGTTCAGTCATTCAGTTGTGTCCGACTCTTTGTGACCCCATGACCCCACTGACTGCAGCACGCCAGGCTTCCAACCCCATCACCAACCCCTGGAACTTGCTCAAACTCATGTCCATAGAGTCAGTGATGCCATCCAACCATCTCATCCTCTTTCGTCCTCTTCTCCTCCTGCCTTCAATCTTTCCCAGCATCAGGGTCTTTTCAAATGACTCAGTTCTTCGCATCAGGTGGCCAAAGGATTGGAGATTCAGCTTCAGCATCAGTCCTTCCAATGAACACCCAGGACTGATCTCCTTTAGGATGGACTGGTTGGATCTTCTGCAGTCCAAGGGACGCTCAAGAGTCTTCTCCAACACCACAGTTCAAAAGCATCAATTCTTCAGCACTCAGCTTTCTTTATGGTCCAACTCTCACATCCATACATGACCACTGGAAAAGTCATGTATGTAGCTTTCACTAGACAGACATTTTTTGGCAAAGTAATGTCTCTGCTTTTTAATATGCTGTCTAGGTTAGTCATAGCTTTTCTTCCAAGGAGCAAGCATCTTTTCATGGCTGAAGTCTCCATCTGCAGTGATTTTGGAGCCCAAAAAAATAAACTCTCTCACTGTTTCCACTGTTACCCCATATATTTGACATGAAGTGATGGGACCTGATGCCATGATCTTAGTTTTCTGAATGTTGAGCTTTAAGCCAACTTTTTCACTCTCTTCTTTCACTTTCATCAAGAGGCTCTTAAGTTCACTTTCTGCCATAAGGGTGGTGTCATCTACATATCTGAGGTTATTAATATTTCTCCAGGCAATCTTGATTCCAGCTTGTGCTTTATCCAGCCCAGCATTTTGCATGATGTACTCTGCATATAAGTTAAATAAGACAATATACAGCCTGATGTACTCCTTTAACTATTTGGAATCAGTCTGTTGTTCCATGTCCAGTTCTAACTGCTGCTTCTTGACCTGCACACAGATTTCTCAGGAAGCAGGTCACGTGGTCTTGTATTCCCTTCTCTGGAAGAATTTTCCACAGTTTGTTGTGATCCACACAGTCAAAGGTTTTGGCATAGCAGAAGTGATGTTTTTCTGCAACTCTCTTGCTTTTTCGATGATCCAACGGATGTCGGCAATTTGATCTCTGGTTCCTCTGCCTTTTCTAAATCCAGCTTGAATATCTGGAAGTTCATAGTTCACAAACTGTTGAAGCCTGGCTTGGAGAATTTTGAGCATTACTTTGCTAGTGTGTGAGATGAGTACATTTGTGTGGTAGTTTGAGCATTCGTTGGCATTGCCTTTCTTTGGGATTGGAATGAAAACTGATCTTTTCCAGTCCTGTGGCCACTGCTGAGTTTTCCCAGTTTGTTGGCATATTGAGTGCAGCACTTTCACAGCATCATTTTTCAGGTTTTGAAATAGCTCAACTGGAATTCCATGACCTCCACTAGCTTTGTTCGTATGATGCTTCCTAAGGCCCACTTGACTTTGCATTCCAGGATGTCTGGCTCTAGGTCAGTGATCACACCATCGTTGTTATCTGGGTCATGAAGATCTTTTTTGTACAGTTCTTCTGTGTATTCTTTCGATCTCTTCTTAATATCTTAATAGCTTCTGTTAGGTCCATACCATTTCTGTCCTTTATTAAGCCCATCTTTACATGAAATGTTCTCTTGGTATCTCTAATTTTCTTGAAGAGATCTCTGGTCTTTCCCATTCTATTGTTTTCCTCTATCTCTTTGTCTTGATCATTGAGGAAGGCTTTCTTATCTCTTCTTGCTATCTTTGGAACTCTGCATTCAAATGGGTATATCTTTCCTTTTCACCTTTGCCTTTAAATCAAATCCCTTATGATTATACAGTGGAAGTGAGAAATAGATTTAAGGGCCTAGATCTGATAGATAGAGTGCCTGATGAACTATGGAATGAGGTCCGTGACATTGTACAGGAGACAGGGATCAAGACCATTCCCATAGAAAAGAAATGCAAAAAAGCAAAATGTCTGTCTGGGGAGGCCTTACAAATAGCTGTGAAAAGAAGAGAAGCGAAAAGCAGAGGAGAAAAGGAAAGATATAAACATCTGAATTCACAGTTCCAAAGAATAGCAAGAAGAGATAAGAAAACCTTCTTCAGCGATCAATGCAAAGAAATAGAGGAAAACAACAGAATGGGAAAGACTAGGGATCTCTTCAAGAAAATCAGAGATACCAAAGGAACATTTCATGCAAAGATGAGCTCAATAAAGGACAGAAGTGGTATGGATCTAACAGAAGCAGAAGATATTAAGAAGAGATGGCAAGAATACACAGAAGAACTGTAAAAAAAAGATCTTCACAACCCAGATAATCACGATGGTGTGATCACTGACCTAGAGCCAGACATCCTGGAATGTGAAGTCCAGTGGGCCTTAGAAAGCATCACTAGGAACAAAGCAAGTGGAGGTGATGGAATTCCAGTGGAGCTATTCCAAATTCTGAAAGATGATGCTGTGAAAGTGCTGCACTCGATATGCCAACAAACTGGGAAAACTCAGCAGTGGCCACAGGACTGGAAAAGGTCAGTTTTCATTCCAATCCCAAAGAAAGGCAATGCCAAAGAATGCTCAAACTACCACACAATTGCACTCATCTCACACGCTAGTAAAGTCATGCTCAAAATTCTCCAAGCCAGGCTTCAGCAATATGTGAACCGTGAACTTCCTGATGTTCAAGCTAGTTTTAGAAAAGGCAGAGGAACCAGAGGTCAAATTGCCAACATCCATTGGATCATGGAAAAAGCAAGAGAGTTCCAGAAAAACATCTATTTCTGATTTATTGACTATGCCAAAGCCTTTGACTGTGTGGATCACAATAAACTGTGGAAAATTCTTCACGAGATGGGAATACCAGACCACCTGACCTGCCTCTTGATAAATTTGTATGCAGGTCAGGAAGCAACAGTTAGAACTGGACATAGAACAACGGACTGGTTCCAAATAGGAAAAGGAGTTCATCAAGGCTGTATATTGTCACTCTGTTTATTTAACTTATATGCAGAGTACATCATGAGAAATGCTGGACTGGACGAAACACAAGCTGGAATCAAGATTGCTGGGAGAAATATCAATAACCTCAGATATGCTGATGACACCACCCTTATGGCAGAAAGTGAAGAGGAACTCAAAAGCCTCTTGATGAAAGTGAAAGTGGAGAGTGAAAAAGTTGGCTTAAAGCTCAACATTCAGAAAACGAAGATCATGGCATCTGGTCCCACCACTTCATGGGAAACAGATGGGGAAACAGTGTAAGACTTTATTTTGGGGGGTTTCAAAATCATTGCAGATGGTGACTGCAGCCATGAAATGCAGCAGAGACATTACTTTGCCAACAAAGGTTCGTTTAGTCAAGGCTATGGTTTTTCCTGTGGTCATGTATGGATGTGAGAGTTGGACTGTGAAGAAGGCTGAGCGCTGAAGAATTGATGCTTTTGAAGTGTGGTGTTGGAGAAGACTCTTGAGGGTCCCTTGGACTGCAAGGAGATCCAACCAGTCCATTCTGAAGGAGATCAGCCCTGGGATTTCTTTGGAAGGAATGATACTAAAGCTGAAACTCCAGTACTTTGGCCACCTCATGCAAAGAGTTGACTCATTGGAAAAGATTCTGATGCTGGGAGGGATTGGGAGCAGGAGGAGAAGGGGACGACAGAGGATGAGATGGCTGGATGGCATCACTGACTTGATGGACGTGAGTCTGAGTGAACTCCGGGAGTTGGTGATGGACAGGGAGGCCTGGTGTGCTGCAATTCATGGGGTCACAAAGAGTCGGACACGACTGAGTGACTGATTTGATCTGATCTCTTCTTTTCTCAGCTATTTGTAAGGCCTCATCAGACAATCATTTTGCTTTTTTTTTTCTTGGGGATCGTCTTGATCACTGCCTACTGTACAATGTCACAAACCTCCATCCATAGTTCTTCAGGCACTCTGCCTATCAGATCAAATCCCTTGAATCTATTTGTCACTTCCACTGAAATGCAATGTAAGGGATTTGATTTAGGTCATACCTGAATGGCCTAGTGATTTTCCCTACTTTCTTCAATTTCAGTCTGAATTTGGCAATAAGGAGTTCATGGTCTGTGCCACAGTCAGCTCCTGGTCTTGTTTTTGCTGACTGCATAGAACTTCTCCATCTTTGGCTGCAAAGAATATAATCAATCTGATTTCAGTGTTGACCATCTGGTGATGTCCATGTGGAGAGTCTTCTCTTGTGTTGTTGGAAGAAGGTGTTTGCTATGACCAGTGCGTTCTCTTGGCAAAACTGTTAGTCTTGTCCTACTTCATTCTGTACTCCAAGGCCAAATTTGCCTGTTACTCCAGGTATCTCTTGACTTCCTACTTTTGCATTCCAGTCCCTTCTAATGAAGAGGATTTCTTTTTTGAGTCTTAGTTCTATAAGGTCTTGTAGGTCTTCATAGAATGGTTTGACTTCAGTTTCTTCAGCATTACTGGTTGGGGCATAGACTTGGATTACTATAATATTGAATGGTTTGCCTTGGAAATGAACAGAGATCATTTTGTCGTTTTTGAGATTGCACCAAAGTACTGCACTTTAGACTCTTTTGTTGACTATGAGGAGTAGAAAGTCTAATGAAAGTAGAAAATTCAAAATCACTATGTGAGGTGAGATTTTTGGAACATCTACAGATTTTTCTTTAACCTATGTTGTAGATAAATTATTGGCTTCCCTTGTGCCTCAGATGGTAAAGCATCTGCCTGCAATGTGGGAGACCTGGGTTCGTTCGCTGGGTCTGGAAGATCCCCTGGAGAAGGAAATGGCCACCCACTCCAGTATTGCAGCCTGGAGAATCCCCAGGGATGGAGGAGCCTGCAGGTCACAGTTCATGGGGTCACCAAGAGTTGGACACGACTGAGTGACTAAGCACACACACATAGGTGAATTATAATTATTTAGACAGAGAACAAATATAAACATATTTTCAAATGAATCAAATTTGTTTCTTACACTACTGAAGTGAATATGAACAGTCATTTATTTAACATATATTGTTTTTATATCTCTTAAGTACAGTTAAAGAAGAGGACAAGTTGGGGAAGAAAAACATACAAGTTTGCAAATGTACTGTCTCACAATAGTATGAAAGATGTTATTAAAAAGAAAAATATGTGGCAAATATTTTATATGTCAGTGTTAATATATTAATAATCAATTGTTATTACCATTACATTACCATAATCTTTAATACTTATCATTTATTAAGATTATGTTAAGTTTTACATGAGTAAAATTTTACTATTACAAAATTAGTACCACTTAACTCCCATTTAGCAGACTAGGAAAATGAGGCCATGAGATATGTAGATACATAGCAATAAGTAGTGGAAACAGGATTAAAACCCAAATATATCTGCAGGAGTGCATGCTTAGTCACTCAGCTGTATCTAACTCTTTGTGACCCTATGGACTTTAGCCCGCCAGGCTCCTCTCTCCAGGAGATTTTCCAGGCAAGAATACTGGCGTGGGTAGCTAGTCCCTTCTCCAGAGGGATCTAATATATCTGACCAGCATTTAAGTTCTAACTATTATGCTGTAGGTATTTTTTTTCTATGTTTTGTTCTAAGACAAGTCCATATCTACTGGCAACTATTTTAGCATCAACACAGACAAAAATCTGTTAGTGTTTATTTTCACTGCCTTTTTAAGCCTTTCGGAATATTTGCCTCTTAGCTGTATCAGTAAGGATTACTTTTCTCTTTACTGTTTTTTCTTTAGGGCTGTGACACACAGATGATTTATGACATGCTGCTAAGATTGAAGTCCATTGTCTACTTACCTGGTGACTTTGTCTGCAAAAAGGTGAGTGCCTGCAATTTTTCAAGTGCATGACTCATAAATAAATATATCTGAAGAGTTCAGATATAAGTCAGGAGAACAGTTTAAACAAAATCTGCCTAGGGTGAGTTCCAAAGTATGAAAATAATCATGAGATACAATTCTGTAAAACAATAATGTGCTTTCAGAGTTCAAAACAGAATAAGACAATATGGATTTCATTACTTATAGCATATGAGTGGTGGGTGGTCTGAAAAGTCAGTTTGTGTATATGGAAGTCATCAACTGTCATACCCCATTAATTCCAAATACCTTCCCTTAATTCTACCTTTCTACCTTTTCCCTTAAGAAGTGAAAGGTGGTTCTGCCCCTTTTATGTCTTCAGCAAAGTATCAGTTACCTCCATTTAGCTCACCCAGTTAGTGGATAATCAATGCCATATTTTTTAAATTTTACTGTAATTACAAAGTAATACATGGTCATTATTTTTAACTTGGGAAACACATAAAAGCACAAAGCCAAAAACTCCAGCATCCATAAATAACCACTATTAATATATTTCAACCTATCTCTTTTATAAATAGATTGATGGATAGGTAGAGCTTGTTTCATAAAATTAGCATCATACCTCCCTTATGGGTGAAACTTGCTTTGTCACGTCACAATATATCATAGGAAGTAATCTACAACCTCCTTTTTAAAGCTGCATAGTATTCCAGTCTATGAATGTATCATAATCAATTTCCAAGTGTTTGCTATTATAAATAACTCCAAAATGAGTATTTTTGCACATCTCTGATTACTAACTTAAGGGAGAGAGAAGGAATGATGACCTTGGGTTTTTCATCTTGAGACATTAAATCAGTTGTGAAGGCAACAATCAAAATTAAACGTAGAGAAAGATAAGTAGTTCAAAGAAATGAAAGATGATCCAAAACCCTAGGGAGTTTACAGACAAGTGGGGGTAAGAAGCACTTACATCCCAAAATAATGTGTTAAATGTGGTGGGAGAAGTAAGCACAAGCTGTAGTGGGACATAGGTCAAGAATGTTTCTCCCTGGGGTGCTGGTAAGAGCTCCTGGAGAAGATGCTGGTCAAGCAAAGTCCTGAACAATGAATCGGCATGAACCAGGAGAAAGAAGAAGCAGGCGTTCCAGATAAAGGGAAAAAGTTCACATGAGCTCAGGCAGAAAGGAAGGAGCTGTCTGCGGACAGACTGTATGGAACCGCAAGTCAAAAGATGGAAAATTTGAGTGTCATTTATTCAGCAAAACTCAATAAATAATTTTGAAATGCTATGGGCCAGGCACTGTGCTAGATACTGGATATACTCAGTATATATCAGAAAAGGGTGGTTCTTGCCCTTCAGAGGCCTACTGTCTGATGCTGGGGTATTCAATTCACAGTCTACATCAGATTCACCAGAATTTAGAAGTCTGGGCCCCATCCCCAGAAATTCAATTGGTCTGGTAGAGCCCACATATCAATACTTTTAAGGCCTCCTGGGTGATTCTCACGTGCAGCCAAAGTTGAATATCACTGTCTTGATGGAAGAGATGAACAATGAATAAATTAAATAAATGCGTAACTCCAAAACATGCTAACTTCTATGAAGGGAACGCAGAATTTGTGTGGTGGCAGAGGTACTTAAGATTGTCAGATTGTCAGACATAATCTTTGTGAAAGTCTAAACAGAAATAGTTCTCTAGTTTAAAAAAAAAGAAAAAAACTAGAGAGGACAGTTTTTTAGATGAAGACTTGGGGACATGAGGCAGGACAGAACTTGACAAACTTAAGGAATTGAAGCACATCATCAACTAGCATAATGGCAAAGGACAAAGTCAGATAGAGGGAAGGTACTTCAAGGCACCCAGGTGCAGAGGTGGAAATAATGTACTCTGCGAGAGAGGATACGACTGGAGGTACATCTTTAGGAACCAGCATATAACAGAACTGATATCATAAGAAGCTCAACAAAGGTATGTGAAAAAGACCAAGGTTGTAACTTTGAAGAAAAACAGTATTTATGGAAGAGGTCAGTGGAGAAGAATCATGGAGGGCAACTGAGAAGGAGCTCTCAGTAGTAAGAGAGGAAAATGTGGATGAGACATTGTGATATTAATGAAACCAGGAATACAGTGTGAAAGCGTTAGTCGCTCAGTCATGTCCGACTCTTTGCGACCCCAGGGACTGTAGCCTGCCAGGCTTCTCTTGTCTGGATTTCTCCATGCAAGAATACTGGAGTGGGTTGCCATTCCCTTCTCCAAGGAAGTCTTCCTGACCCAGGGATCAAATATGGGTCTCCTACATTGCAGGCAGATTCTTTACCATCCGAGGAATATATAAGCCCACACAAATAAGCCCAGATTAAAAGTGGGCATACTGATGATATGAAATCATTTTCATGAAAATGGGAAATGCAAACCACAGCTCGATTTAAGGACTCCTTTCAATCAATGATGCATTAGGATGGCATGGCCTTAATGCACCCAAATAGCCTTTCAATTTGTTCCAATAGCAGCAGGGACTGAAAATTGAGACAACTCATGCCCTTAAGCATTTAGCACTCATGCCCTTAAGCAGTGAAAACTTGCTTAACAAAGTGTGAAATGCAGAGTAGATGCAGCCTTTTCGCTTCTAATTCCTTCCTTGCATCACATCCATCACTTAGTAATAAAAATGGATCAATTGAACACAAATGAAGGAAGGGAAAAAAGTAAGCAGGGGGAAGAGCAGAAATGAAAAGACCCAAGCCACATTTCTCTGCTTCCGTTTCTGTTTTAAAGAAGGGATTTAATTAATAGTAAATGTAGAGATGAAAAGTTGTTACTTGACCAGATTTTAGACAGCTGAATTCAGCTTTGCTTTTGCTTTATCATTTCCACAAATCATTGTAGGAAAAGGGAAGAAAAACAAACAACAAACATGTTCATTAGAGGTCGTTTAAATAATTGAAGAAATGGCAGGGCTCAGGACTGAGTCTGCTGACCTACCTAATCCTCTAAACATCTCCTAACACTGGGTTCGCATTCCCAAATTTCCCCAGAGGAATTAGATACATATGCTTGAAAGTGTGAAAGTGTTAGTCACTCCGTCGTGTCTGACTCTTTGTGACCCCATGGACTGTAGCCATCCGGGCTCCTCTGTCAATGGAATTTTCCAGGCAAGAATCCTAGAGTGGGTAGCCATTCCCCTCTTCCCAACCCAGGGATCGAACCTGAGTCTCCTGCATTGCAAGCAGGTTCTTTACTGTCTGAGCCACCAGAGAAGCCCTAATCCTCTGGATGGCTCCTAAAGTTACTGAGTGGCTAGCTTGGACTGCTTCAAAGAGTGTTTGGGAGTTTTCCCAGGATTAATTTGCAAGAATTAATTTGAGTGTCATAATATCCCTGCCAGGCTTGGAATAGCCTTTCACAGGGGAACTCTGAAAATTTTAAATGCTCTCTCAGGAAGAGTTACCCTACTGTATATGAAGTGCTTGCATTTCTATGCTTTCTCCAAATTAGCAGGTAAACCAACCACCAAAGCTTGGCTTGGTCTTATTTTGCACATGCTGTCAGACCTTCTTCTCTAAGGAATGTCTACTTCATTTGAATGCTAATTAAACTTGCAGGAAAGTCTTAAATTAGCCTAGAAATATGCAAGAAATAGTGGAAGTTTTGGTTCGGTGATTATGCCAGATCTCCTTGAAAAATTATTGAAATGATCATTAAAAAATAATTAAAAGTGCTGAACTATATTTAAGTACCCATTATGTACTTCTACCTCCAGTCAGCTGTAAAAACTGCCTTTGAAAAATCATTCCAGTTCCTTGAGAATGACTTCATGCAAAAAATGAAGGAATATGACCATGTTCTAATCATTACTTCTTGGAGTATTTCTTGAAAAACTAATTTTCAGACACTTTCCCTCATTTTAAAAATAACTCATAGCTATTTTGTTGGTTTTAAAGAGATCAGTCTTGATATTGGATTCATCATTAAATATGTTCTGTATGTATAGATATACTATATCATATTTAATAGACATATTATATAGTCAGGTGACTCAGGTGTTGCTGGTTCTAATGCTGTCGTCTGCCAGCCTCACGAATTTGCCCAAGACACTTAACTTTTCAAGTCTCTACTGGTAGCTCAGATGGTAATGAATCTGATCTGCAAAGCAGGAGACCTGAATTCAGTCTCTGGGTCAGGAAGATCCCCTGGCAAAGGGAATGGCTACCACTCCAATATTCTTGCCAGGAGAATTCCATAGACAGAGGAACCTGGCAGGCTATATAGTCCATGGGGCTGAAAACAGTCAGACATGACTGAATGACTTACACACTACCAAATTTAAATACAACTAATGATATCTTTCCTATATGACCTCACTGAGATTTTTGCAAGAATTATATAAGTTAATATCTATGAAAATATTTTGCAGCTATAAAGTAGCATGTTCTGATCAAACAAACACAGGCATAAAATAAGGAGCAATGTAAAATCTGACATTGTGAGTTTAAAAATACTTTGCAAAATGCAAGATGTATTATTAGTATTGATATTATGGAAATAACTATAATTAGATCCATCTGTATTGGAATTTCTACTCAGATCTACATTTGGGAATAAATATATGCTTAATATTCTCCACAATGCAGAATTTAAATATACTTTTTGCATTGCTTCATCCAGAGATGTGCATTCTAGGCTTCCTTTTGCTTCTAATTACTGTCATGGAGCGTTGGTTACTCAGCCCAATATTAGCCAGTAAGTCAATCTGTGCCTTTATTTTCTTTCTGTAAAATGGAAATAATAATATCTATGCTAACTTCCTCATAAAAGTCATAGGGAGATAAAATGAGAATGTCACAGATGTCAGCTAAGAGATAGAACCCAAAAACTTCAAACTTAACCTAACAGTTAGAATGTGACAGTAAGTAATGATCAGGAAAATAACCCCTGGTATTAAAGAACTTCCCAGAGAATGGTGAAATTATAAATTATTCATAAATGAGCTGTCTACGTCATAATTCCTATGCTCAGCACTGGAACAAAGTAGACATTGTCTCAGTCTTTGCAGAGCAGAAACTATAATCAACCTTGTTTAATCCTAAATTAATTTTAGTGTGTTCTAATCTTCTGAAAATATGATTAACAAGAATATTTGATGAACTCAAATAATCTAGTCCCCTCCTAAGCCAAGTATAAGAGAATTTATTGTATTCATGCTATTTTTAATAGCTCAGATTGATCAAGACTCAACTCATTAAGACATATAGGTACTATTATCCAGTTTGCCTAGTATTATGACAACTGTCTTATTTAAAGTTTAACAGCTTTTCTTGACCCAAGTGCCATTCAGGTCTCTTGTAAAGCATATTTATTCTTTTTGGATCCTGGAGTGAGATGTGTTCCAAGGGTCCCACAATCACCCACTAGTTTGGTGATTTGCATGACTCAATATAAAATGGTATTTATCAACTAAGATTTATTATAGTAAAGCATACAGTGCAGGAAAAGCAAGAAAAAGACATTCATAGGCAAAGACTAGAAAAATACGGTGCAGATTTACTAGGTCCTACTTCCACGAGGGTCACATGAAATTCATCTTTATCACCCACTGTGGACAAGGACAAAACATCTCTGCTAGGAAAACTCAACACAGTCTTGGAGTCTAGAATTTTTAAATGGGTCTGGCCACACAGCTGCATGACCAGCCATGGTTCAGACTACAAACTAGACACCAAGTACACATCGTAAATCTTCGTGTTTACATTAAACAGTGTTGACAGCCGGGTCCATCCCGCCACGCTGCCTGAGGCATACAGAGCAGCATCATTAACCAGGGGCTCTGTGAACACTCCAGGAGTTTAGTTCTCGGGGCTTTGAACAAGGGTCATTGCCCTGGTTCCAGGGTCCCCAGAGATAAATAAGAACTGAATAAAAATAACCCGCTGCATTAACACTTTCAATGTGGAACAAGAATAATAGCTTAAGGGCCTCCTATGCCCCAATTACTAAAATGAGATCTCAGTGCTATAGGCAGATGAGCAGAGTTCATCTCTGAATGACTGTAACCCATACTCTCTGCATAAATTAAGCAACTTCTTCAAAACAAAGCAGTGGTCACCAAAAAAGAAAAAAGAAAAGGTTGCTATTCTTACAGTCTCTAATTTCCTCTCTCCAATCCCATTCCTGAAACAATGTGCTAGCTAAAATATCTTTGACTATCCAGTGACGGCACACAGTGCTCTCATTTTGAAGAGTATCACTTTCCTTATCGTTTCTTTTCACACGATATATCAAACTAATGTCCATAACCCCCTTAAGACTTCAAATAATTACTTTTACGCTTCTTTCCTTTATGTTTATTCATCTAGAGGAGTGTATATTTCTTTAATTTGGGGCATAATTGTCAAGAATAAAGTGACTATCATTTCCTCTTTTTATTTGGCATACAGGGAGAAATTGGCAAGGAAATGTATATCATTAAGCAAGGAGAAGTCCAAGTTCTTGGAGGTGCTGATGGAACTCAAGTTCTGGTCACTCTGAAAGCTGGGGCAGTGTTTGGAGAAATCAGGTATTCAAAAGACACCTTGTCATTTGTCATAAAAGAGAAGTCTTAAGTCGTAAAATTCCTGCTCAAATTCATCAGTGGTTTTATTGCGCTGACAACATGGATAAAATAAAGAGTTTCACATTTCTATTTATCCTTTCCCTTCCTCCAAAGACCATTTAAGCCCAAGACTTAGGTCAGTGCCTGGCATAAGGTATTCACTCAGTATATGTTGAACAATGGATGTTCAATGCATGAACGGATGGATGAATGATGAAAGAAGAGATTGGGAGAGCTAGACATCAGATTGTTGGAAAGCTGGGATGCCAGGATAAGACAGTAGTTTGAGTAGGTGAGTGATAATGATTATCGCTGTGGGACCAAATTACCTGAGTCCAAATCCCCATCCCTCTACTTAGGAACAAAACCTTTGTTTCTTTGTTTCTTGAACCATCTGTCCCTCATCCTAATAAGTTGGATAATATTAACACATATCTTAGAGGATTGATAAGTGAGTTAATTCATTAAAGGCACTTAGAGAAATGTTCAGCATCTATTAGGAGCTCAATAGATATTAGCTATTGTTATTATTATTTGCTATTGGCCAGGAGAAGTTTGTCCTAAAGGTGAGTCCCCAAGAGTAAGAATCAGTTCAGTTCAGTCGCTCAGTCGTGTCCGACTCTTTGCGACCCCATGAATCGCAGCACACCAGGCCTCCCTTCAGTATCCTATCATTTTGCCTTTTCATACTGTTCATGGGGTTCTCAAGGCAAGAATACTGAAGTGGTTTGCCATTCCCTTCTCCAGTGGACCACATTCTGTCAGATCTCTCCACCATGACCCGCCCATCTTGGGTTGCCCCACGGGCATGGCTTAGTTTCATTGAGTTAGGCAAGGCTGTGGTCCTAGTGTGATTAGATTGACTAGTTTTCTGTGAGTATGGTTTCAGTGTGTCTGCCCTCTGATGCCCTCTTGCAACACCTACCGTCTTACTTGGTCTTCTCTTACCTTGGGCATGGAGTATCTCTTCACGGCTGCTCCAGCAAAGCGCAGCCGCCGCTCCTTACCTTGGACGAGGGGTATCTCCTCACCGCCGCCCTTCCTGACCTTCAACGTAGGATAGCTCCTCTAGGCCCTCCTGCGCCCTGCGCAGCCATGGCTCTTGGACGTGGGGTTGGTCCTCCCGGCCACCGCTCTGGGCCTCGGGCTTGGGGGCGTGGGGTAGCTCCTCGCGGCCGCCACCCTGGCCTCGGACGCAGGGTAGCTCCTCTCCGCCGTTCCTGCACCGTCGCAGTCTGGCACTCTCGGCCACTGCCCCTGACCACGGACGTGGGGTAACTCCTCTTGGCCGCCGCCCTTCAGGCATGGGGTCCTCTCAGCTTCTAGTTGACCCTTAATATCTACCAGGATATTGGTTCCAGGACCCCCACAGATACCAAATTTCACCAGTGCTCAAGTTCCTTATGTAAAATAACATAGTAGAATCAGCCATTTGTGTCTGTGGGTCCCTCGTGTGAGGGTTCCACACCCCAGGATTCAACAGACCAGCCTGCACAACCTGTGTGCAAATGCACAACCTGTGGATACAAAGGTCTGATGCTACCGACAGCAAATTTAAGCATTTTATGGGCTAAACATTTCATATATATTATTACACTCATGTATTCATCTGATAAACCCTTATTTTGAGTGCCTAGTAAATGCTAGACTGTCAGGTATTGCTCTAAACTCTGGGAATGTACTGTGTAAGTGAACAAGAGCTTACAGTCTTGTGGGATAAACCTCACCATAAATAAACAACTAACTAGATAAGATAGACTCCCGTGGTGATAACTGCTATGGAGGTAAAAATTGTTGGAAAGTGACCAGGGATGCCACTTCACATACAGTGTCCAGGGACACCCCTCTGGACGGATAGTATTCCAACTGGGCCTTGAGAGAGTAAATGGAGCAAGCTTCCAGACGTGGCAGAAGAGCCTCCTGGATGATGCAACCGCACGTGTGGGAGGCTAGAGGGAAGGCAGCCATGTCTGGCTGAACGTCACAGAGGTCAGTATGGCTGGAGCTCAGTGAATAAGGGGCCCTGTGGATCGACGGGGACAAAGAAGTAGGCAAGGACCAGACTGTACAGATCTTTTAGGCCATGATAAGGGACTTGCATTTTATTCGAAATACCAATGGATGCCAGTGGAGGATTTTAGGCAAAAGAATGATACAATTTGAACTGTGATGTTAAAAGACCATTCTAACAGCTATGCAGAGAAAAGGCAGCAGCGGAACAAGAATGAAATACAGGAGATCAGTTAGAAGCCAGTTGCAGTGGTTCAAGTGAAAGATGATAGAGTCTTGAACTAGGATTTTGGCCCTTAAGGTAGAGTGCACTGTCAAGCAGTTATTAACATATCCATTTCACAATTGGGAAAATTGTAATTCCAAGGCATCAATTATCTTGCCCAGGATAATATAGCTAATAAGTGAAAGGAACAATATTCAAACACAAGTTTCATGGATCATGGTCAAGTGATCTTTCTACCATACCAGGAAGAAAGGTGCTCATTCAACCTTTTATTTCAGAGCTGCTAAGAAGTTATCTTCAAGGTTCCAGAGATATGACATTTCAGATGAGTTTATATGAGTATGACTAAAGTTTCCTTAGAATATTGAAGCATGTTATTTCTCTGTTGATAATGTGGATTCTCTTTTTTAATTTTTCCTCCTTGCTTAAAACAGGGTGGGCATGCCTGTGGGGGTCCTGCTCTGTTGCAGGAGTGAAAACGCTTCCCAGAATATCCAGGTCTTTGTGTGTTCTTTGCCTGTTTCCTATTGCTTCCTTACTGGGAGTCCTTGCAAAAGTGATTTAATATTTTAGTGACTTAATAATCACTGCAGTCTTCAAGGTCACAAAACAAGCAACAGTCTAATCTAAAACATTGCAGAAATTAATTAGGTGACCTCTCTCAAGGGTCGAGTACTCCCTGAAGAATAAGGCTTTATAAATACAAGTACGTTAATTGCTGATATTATCATCACGGGAGGAAATACTCTAAAAATACAATCCAGGTGCTGCTGAACTGCGATTGAAAGGACTCTTAGATTCTTGACAGCAGTTTCTCAAATAAATCTCCTGTTTCGCACTGGGCTTGTAAGGCCAAATTGAAACCAGTAGACCAGACAAGCTCTAAATTTGCTCAATAATCTGGTTAATTTAAGCAACAGGGAGATTTCTGCCTCGACTGTCTTCTTGGCCGTGGTTGAGGAGAGATAGGATGCGTCTGCTTCTTCCCAGATACTCCCAGGCTTCGCGGGCCCACAGCTGTCATATGCCCCTGGCCCTCTAGTTATTTATTCCTGCAATGGAGGCTTGCCTGCCAAATATCTAGATGCTGGAAAGATCTAGCAATCGTGTTTACTACTCAAAAATGCTGTGACCTTTGTAAAAACTAGCTAAGTCCAACAGCATCATGTAACTTTTTGAAGAAGGTTCTTTTTTCTTTGGAAAAAAAAGAAAGAAAAAAGAACCGAGGGCTTTCAAGGACATTACATACTAATCCAGAAGAGCAAAGCCCTGACTAAAATATAGATTTACAGCCTGTCATGGAGAAAACCCAGACCGCACTTCCAATTAACATCTGAAGAGTTCAGACACCCCATTTTTAACAGAGAGGCCCAGGGTCTGCTGGACGATGGCCTTGTAGTAGTTCTGACTCCACTGCTGTTTTTTTTCACAAATACATTTATTGCCAAGTCTTATTCACTGAATATATTTAACCGCTTCCTCTCCTTCTTCTGCATCTGTTAAAAATCTCACTTTTCCTGAAAATGCATCTGAAATTTTTCCCCTGCTAGTGCTCTTATGATTTCAATAGGAATCCCTCCAGTTTCATCTTTCTTTGGATAACCTCCCCCTGGAAAATATCTGTTCGCCTCCCAAGACTTCAATTCACATGTCACCTCCCTGAAGCCATCTCTACTGCTGCTGTTTAATCGCTCAGTTGGGTCCAGCTCTCTGCAACCCCATGGACTGCCAGGAGCCCTGCCAGGCTCCTCTGTCCATGGGATTCTCCAGGCAAGAATACTGAAGTGGGTTGCCATGCCCTCCTCCAGGGGAAGCCATCTCTAACCTCCACCAAAATAACCAGCTGCTTGCTCCCTGTTGTTCCATAGCATTTCATGCATGGCTTTACAACAGGAATTACCACTAATTTATAATTAATTTGCTCAAACAAATCTTAATAGACTAAGCAATTAAAATGTAAGAACTAAAACTTTCCATCTTTAAGTCACCAGCAGCTATAGAAAAACTATACAATGTGTTCATTCTCGCTGATATTCTGCCAACCAAAATAGTTTGCAGGTGCTATTCAGAAATCTCTAATTAATTAAGTAGTTAATTGTGATTTGATTTTAAAAAATTATATTCGAGACACCTTACAGCATAATGTGAAGTGCCTCAAGGAAGGCCACACCTGGCCTGGTGAACAAGAAAGGTAAACAATCACCTCCTCCAAGGGCCTTACAAATAAGAGACGAGGAAACAGCAAGATTCCAACATCAGGTGACAAAATGCTCGGATTGCACGCAATGATGGAGCATACAGATGCTTAGCATAGAGATGCAGAGGTTTCACAAGCATCAATCCGTTAGATTTAGCAGTTGCTTTGGGAGGTGAAGGCAGACCTTTCAGAGCTTCTCAAAAGACTTGTGGGACAATATGTGTGCGTGAAGGTCAGTCCTGGTAGCCCATACAAAGTGAAAAAAGAAAGAAAGAAAGTGAAGTTGCTCAGTTCTGTCTGACTCTTTGTGATCCCATGGACTGTAGCCTGCCAGGCTCCTCCATCCATGGGATTTTCCAGGCAAGAATACTGGAGTGGGTTGCCATTTCCATCTCCAGGGGTCCTTCCCAGCCCAGGATGGAATCCGGGTCTCCAGCCTTGAAGGCAGACTCTTTACCGTCTGAGCCACCAGGAAAGTCAAGCAGTATATAAAAGATTGTTCACATAATGCTTGTAATGGGTTGAACGTTGGCCCCCACAAAGACATATCCATGCCCTAATCCCTGGAACCTGTGAGTCGGCGGTGGGGGGGAGGTGGGGAGAAGAGCTTGCAGATGCAGTTAAGCTAAGGATCTCAGGGTGAGATCATTCTGGATTTCGTCGGATGGGCCCTAAATCTAATGACAAGTGTCCTCACATGAGACAGAAGAGAAGACACACAGACACAAGGAGGAGAGGGGACGGCCACGTGAAGACGGAGGCGGAAACTGGAGTTACACAGCCACAGCCAAGGGACTCCTGGAACCACCAACTCTGGGAGAGGCAAGACGGGATTCTTTCCTAGAGTCCTCGGAGAGAGCCAGCCCTGCCAACGTCCTGGTTTTGGACTTCTGGCCTCCAGAACTGTGAGAAAATAAATATCTGTTGGTAGTCACTGGTTTTGTAGGAATTTGTTACAGCAGCCCCAGGAAACTAATATAAAACTAAGCTCTTTACACTGTTAACCTTTGAAATTTACTGGGAAAAAAAAAAGGTTTGCGTGGCACCCCTTCAACTCACCCTACATGGCGGGTCCACACCTAATACCTATCAGTTTCACCTCCAAAGTGTGTCTCCGATCATTTGTACCTTTCCTTCTCTGCTGCCCACACTTCCGTCCACACCACCTCCCTCTCTCACTGGACAACTGCAGCCGCTGCTCCAAGTCTCCCACCCCGACCACCACGCCCTCTGTAATCCAGGCCCCACTCATAGGCTGGGAGGTCTTTCAGAAATAGGGATGACCGTGTCATTCCCCTCCTGCTTAAAACCACTCAAACCACTCAATGCTGTCAGTGCTTTCCTAGAAATAAGATCAGAGAATAAGATCACAGCTCTTGCCTGACCTCCAAGACCCTGCAGAATCCAGCTCCTGCCTACCTCTCCACTGCAGGGTGCACCACACTCCCCCTGCCCACTTTAATCCGTACTTCAATTCCTTGAATGTGCCACATGCCAACAAACCGTGGAGGGTTGGTTTATTTTTTCCTAATTTTAAATTTTAAAAATGAGGTAATGTTGGTTTATGACATTAGGTATGTTTCATGCATACATTACATTTTGACTTATACTGCTGCAAGCTTAGCACCAAAAATGTAGTTTTCATCTGTCTATATACTTGACCCCTTTTATCCATGTCACTGTCCTCCAAACCCCTTATGGTAACTAGTGTTCTGTTCTCTGTATCTATGTTTTTGTTTGGTTTATTCATTTATTTTGCATTGTTTTTGCTTTTTATATTCTACATATGAGTAAAAACATATAGTATTTGTCTTCTTCTATCTGACTTATTTCACCCAGTACAATACCCTCAAGATCCATCCTTGTCACAAGCGGCAAGATTTCATCTTCCTATGGCCGAGTAGAATTCCATTGAATGTATCTACCACGCCTTTTCTTTTTAATTTATGTATTTTTAATTGGAGGAGAGTTGTTTACAACACTGTTGGTTTGTTGGTTTCTGCCATACGTGAACATGAATCAACCATAGGTATACATAAGTCCCCCCTCTTGAAGCTCTCTCCCACCTCCCACCCCATCCCACGTCTCTAGGTTGTAACAGAGCACCGGGGTGAGCTCCCAGCATCTTATAGCAAATTCCCACTGGTTATGTATTTTACGTATGTATACCACATCTTCTTCATTCTTTCACTGATGGACACTAAGGCTGTTTCCATATCATGGCTATTGTAAATAGAGGTGCAATGAACAAGCATAGGGGTGCATATATCTTTTCAAATTAGTCTTTGTTTTCTTTGGATGAACATACAGAAGTGGAACAATTGGATCATATGGTGCTTCTAGTCTTAATTTTTTGGATGAATCTCCATGCTGTTTTTCCATAGCAACCATGGGGAGTTTTTACCTCTGCCCAAATGCACTACCCACCCCATTAACCTAACCTCAGGTTCTTTGGGGACCTCTTTTATTCTCCACTGTAGGGACCTCCCTGGTCTCCTTGCCATATGCTCTGGTTGGGCTACATTCCTTTCTTTCAGAGTACTTACCTTTGTAAGCATGCACTCACTGGTGCATTTATTTCCTCAGCGTCTTTCTTCCTTCCTCACTAAACTGTAAGCACCAGGACTACTCTGGATGGTCGTGCTGGTCACCCTCTGCATCAGGATGTCCAGGGCGGGGCTGGGAGGTCTGCAATGCAGCCTGTACGCCGCTCCTGAGTGTGAGCCCTGCTGTTGTATTCCCCTCATGCACAGGTGCCCTCTACTTTGAAAAAGGGGGCATTTTTCTGGCCAAGCTTGACCTACAGGACTGCATTTGCCCAGAGAGGCTGTATTTTTCCACTGTGCACAAAGACACAGGCCCTAGCAGACACCACACTCAATCTGCTCTTGATCCCCAGCCCTTAGGGCTGTGCCTGCCCCACATAAACGCCTAATAAATAGCTACTGAATAAATAAGTTAACATCATTATCTTTCTATCTTTGTAAATGTACTAACGCATATTCATTTTGTCCTGAGCGTGCATATTCGGCCTTGTGCCCTTTTTGTCAGCTTTTTTATTAAGAATAAGACTGCTGTGTTTGTCCTTGTAAAGTCATTTTCCTTTTCTTTTATTTCTTTAAAGTTTATTCCCCAAAGTGAAATAACTAGGTCGAAAAGTGGAAACATTTCTATAACTTTTGGAATATATGGGCAGATGATTTTCTAGAAAAATTGAACCAATTTATGATACAACGTGCAATATAAAGCTATTTTCCCCTAGCATCAGTGATATTACCTCATTACTCTCACTGGTTTTGCATTTTAATAGGTTGTTTTAATTTTCATTTCTCTAAATAGTGCATAGAAAATAATAGGTCCTTAATAAATATTTTCTAAATGAATTAATTTCCTCTGGGCCTATTTATTTTCATAAACACAATCGTTTACTTTCTGCATTTCTTTTGTTGTACAACATTCTTTTTTCATCACACATAACAAGTTATTGAGTAGAATTTAGGCACTGATATGTTTTAGGAACTGACTCATTTGAAAAGACTCTGATGTTGGGAATGATTGAAGGTGGTAGGAGAAGGGAACGACAGAGGATGAGATGGTTGGATGGCATCACCAGCTCAATGGACATGAATTTGAATGAGCTCCAGGGGTTGGGGATGGACAGGGAAGCCTGGTGTGCTGCAGTCCATAGGGTGGCAAAGAGTCGGACGCGACTGAGTGACTGAACTGAACTGATGTTTTATGTACTCTGGATTTCATTTAAAGTATTTAAGTTCTGACTTCCACCAGCTATATTGGTCAAATCACACCTTCTGCATATTTAGCAGAATATTTAACAAATATTTACTCTAAGCCATTGTGAAAAGGCCAAATATTTTGCAAAATAATTTTAAACTTCTTTGTTCCCTCCAAACAACGTTTGCCTGTTTCTCCTAAACACTCAGTTTTCAAAGTGTGAGTACCAAGGTAGAATTCTGGGCTTCCCAGGTGGCGCTAGTGGTAAAGAACCCGTCTGCCAGCGCAGGAGACAAAAGAGATGCGAGTTCGATCCTTGGGTCAGGAATATTCCCTGGAAGAGGACATGGCAACCCACTTCAGTATTCTTGCCTGGAGAATCCCCATGGACAGAGGAGCCTGGCCGGCTACAGTCCATACTATCTCAAAACCAGACATGACCGAAGTGACTTAGCACACAGAAGCACATAAGGTAGAGTTTTAGTTATTTCCAACTATTTTAATTCCATACTTTTATTCTTCATCAGAATAACTCTGTTATCACTTCCTCCACAACACTGCTTTTCCTAAAATACAGAAATAGTAGATACATTGGAAGTATGAAAGGGGTAAGAAGACTGATTAATACTGAAGGAGAAAAATTTTACTTCCATCTTTTTCTAGCTCAATACTGTGAATACTACCCACGTTTTTAAAAACGTGTTTGTATTTTCACCACATTTTTTAAGAGACAGTGTCTTTGATTGTGTAACATCTTTTTCCTTAGAGCAAAGAGCAACCCTCACCTAAGTTTCACAATATTCCTGTGAACAACTTTGTTATCAGTTCAGTTCAGTTCAGTCGCTCAGTCATGTCTGACTCCTTGTGACCCCATGGACTGGGACACGCCAGGCCTCCCCGTCCATCACCAACTCCCAGAGTTTACTCAAACTCATGTCCATTAAGTTGGTGATGCCATCCAACCATCTCATCCTCTGTCGTCCCCTTCTCCTCCCACCTTCAAATTTTCCCAGAATCAGGGTCTTTTCCTATGAGTCAGTTCTTCACATCAGGTGGCCAAAGGATTAGAGTTTCAACTTCAGCATCAACCCTTCCAATGAATAGTCAGGACCAATTTCCTTTAGGATGCACTGGGTGGACCTCCTTGCAGTCCAAGGGACTCTCAAGAGTCTTCTCCAACACCACAGTTCAAAAGCATCAATTCTTCAGCACTCAGCTTTCTTTATAGTCCAACTCTCACATCCATACATGAATACTGGAAAACCATAGCTTTGACTAGACTGACATTTGTTGGCAAAGTAAAGTCTCTGCTTTTTAATATGCTGTCTAGGTTGGTCATAACTTTTCTTCCAAGGAGCAAGTGTCTTTTAATTTCATGGCTGCAGTCACCATCTGCAGTGATTTTGGAGCCCCAAAAATTAAGTCTTTCACTGTTTCCACTGTTTCCTCATCTATTTGCCATGAAGTGATGGGATCAGATGCTATGATCTTAGTTTTCTGAATGTTGAGCTTTAAGCCAACTTTTTAACTCTCCTCTTTCACTTTCATCAAGAGGCTCTTTAGTTCCTCTTCACTTTCTGCCATAAGGGTGGTGTCATCTACATATCTGAGGTTATTGATATTTCTCCCAGCAATCTTTATTCCAGCTTATGCTTCATCCAGCCCAGCGTTTCTCATGATGTACTCTGCATAGAAGTTAAATAAGCAGGGTGACAATATACAGCCTTGACGTACTCCTTTTCCTATTTGGAACCAGTCTGTTGTTCCATGTCCACTTCTAACTGTGGCTTCCTCACCTGCATACAGATTTCTCAAGAGGCAGGTCAGGTGGTCTGATATTCCCATCTCTTGAAGAATTTTCCACAGTTGATTGTGATCCACACAGTCAAAGGCTTTGGCATAGTCAATAAAGCAGAAGTAGATGTTTTTCTGGAACTCTCTTGCTTTTTCCATGATCCAGCAGATGTTGGCCATTTGATCTCTGGTTCCTCTGCCTTTTATAAATCCAGCTTGAACATCTGAAAGTTCAAGGTTCACGTACTGTTGAAGCCTGGCTTGGAGAACACTGATACTCGTTATCAGTACCAGTTTAAACCTGTATTCAGATGTTCTCAGAACTCCTCATAAAGTGGCTACCTGGTAACTCTAATTCTATGAAAATCAAGGATCTTTACCATTAATTGGAAGAGCAGAGAGGGAGTAAAGAATCTAACGCTCAGAATTTGGCAGAGCTTATCCTGGCCAGCCTAGCAGGCTTCCTCCCTGATTTTTTCTGACATCCATAGGCAAATCCGTAATGTTAGACCAATAACAATGGCTTCATTAGCAGCGCTAGAGTTAGGGTATAAAGAAAAGACCTCAAGACTTGAGGTCAGCTCTGATCTTGGATTTCAACAGTGGAAAGCATAAGTATCTGTTCTGGAATAAGCCACTTCACTGGACTCTGGGCCTCAGTTTCCATGTCAATAAGTGTAGGCTGAGAACCTACCTCACCAGGTTGATGTGGTCGTTAATGTATCACATCGTTAGCTATTTTCTAGCAGAGTATCATATATCTTCCTGGATAGTTGAAGGGATATAAGTAAAGCATGGAGTAAAAAGTGCATGATATTCTTTTTTTCCTTTCTCCTTTCTTAGAATTTTTACCTGGATTCTTCATTGATCATCCACTTCTAAGGCCAATTCAACTCTGAAATAAAGACCTCTTGGGGGAAAGAGGGCTACATGTTTTGTATCTGTGAAATCTGAACCCTCTAACCCTGATGAAAATCCATACCCAGAGATTTTTCTCAAACATGTAGGTTAACATGTGTTTGCCTTGCAGTAATTTTATGAATATCAAAGTCACGGCAAAGAGCAAGCAGCCTGGGCAGAGGTGACATAAGAACATCGTCTGATATTTGCTAACCCACTAAAGTTTCATAAGAATTTATTTTTAGTGAAATGGTAAAAAATATTCAAGCAACGAAGTATTTTCCAATAACACTGAAAAGATTTAAAGAATATCTCAAAAATCCTACTTAGGTGACCTAACCTCCTACCTTCCAAATATAATCCAGTTGGAAATTTGCTTAATAAGAGTAGATATTTGAAGTTGTGATCTCTCACTCGGCATGGGATATGATTGCTATTTTTCCATAGACAGTATTTAGAGTTGGATTTATTTCTACTATAGGGAATAATTCTATGTGAGAAAATGCTTTTAGTCAAGAAACTTCTTCATTTTAGGAAGCATTCTCATTTCTTACAGTTATCAAGGCATTAATCATTCTGAACTGTGCGTCTCTGTTTAAGAAGTCTGTCTGGGTTTGCATCCAACTCATCAACAATGAGCTGTGTGACTCTGGGCAAGGTTCCAAACTGAGGTTTCATTTCTTCATGAAATGAAAGTTAAAAGGAGTAATAATAATACATAATTACCTCATAGGATTTGAAAAGCATTATATGTATTAATATACAAAAAGAACTTAGAAAAATACCCCCAAATATTAGCTATTACTATAAAACTGTCACTATTACTAATATCACTATCAATATTTTCTGGTTGACTAGACAACTAGAAAAAGTCGGATAACCTCACTCATGCTTCTCCCACTCCTGAATCGCAAGAAACGAGGTCAGATAGTTTTTTTTTTAATTTGAAATATAGCTGATTTACCATATTGTGTTAGTTTCAGATATACAGCAGAGGGACTCAGTTATACATATATATGTATATATCTATATTCTTTCTTTATCCTTTTCCATTATAGTTTATATAAGATATTGAATATACTTCCCCGTGCTCTACAGTAAATAATTTTGTGCATCTATTTTATATTTGGTAGTGTGTATCTGTTAATCCCATACTCCTGATTTACCGCCTGTCCCTTCTTGTTTGGTAATCATAAGTTTGTGTTCTATGTCTGTGAGTCCATTTCTGTTTTGCAAATAGGTTCATTTGTACTAATTTTTAGATTCCACATATACGTAATATAATATTGTCTTTATCTGACTTACTTCGTTTTATATGATAATGTCTCCGTCCATCTGTGCTGCTGCAAATGACATTATTTCATTCTTTTTTATGACTAATATTTCATTGTGTATATGTGCGTGTAACACATACACAAAGATGTGTATAACACATCTTTATCCATTCATCTGTCAATGGACACTCGCTTTCACGTCTTGGCTATTGTAAGTAGTGATGCTGTAACACTGGGGCGCATGTATCTTTTTTAGCGCTTCTGTCTTTTCCGGGTACATGCCCAGGAGTGGGATTATTGAACCAGATGGTAGTTTTTTAAGGAACCTCCACACTGTTCTCCACGCTGGCTGCACAAATTTACATTCCCACCAACAGTGTAGGCGGGTGCCCTCTTGGTTTGAGGACAGATATTAATCATCTTTATAACCCCAGAACTTAGCACAGTATCTAGGTCATTATGGAGTATGCTATTTCTACACACTCCTAATTTATCTCTAATTTCTTTTTTCCTTTCCTTTTCAGTTCATACAGTGGATTTCTTATATGTTTCTGCATGATTGGCCTCCAAAGTGTAATGGTCCGTACAATCTCAAACTCTTAGAAAAAACTACTAATCAAGAGAACAGTTGAGAAAGACATTGTTTAGGAGGATTATTTTTTTCTCGATAGTCTGGGTACCACTGAAAACAAAGAGAGAGGAGTATCTGATATGCCCTACACTGACTGCCCTTCCCACCCACAGAACTGCTCTGATGGAACTGGACTTTGGAATGACACACGGCGTTTACTGAGGTCCACATCACAAACGGTGCTGGCAAGCTTAGTTTCGCATCTGTAATAAGAATATGAACATGTTGTCCACCAGTTTCATAGTGGCCTCTCTACTAAAGCCCTTCAGGAGGTATTTCTGTCTTAAAACTAAGAACTGATCGCTTTTTATGATGTAAGAGACTTAAAGCCAAATTTGAAGCCCTCTGGTGGCAGAGTTCGCAATCTTGTGTAAACCTCATTTTATGTTTCCATTCTTGTTTCTCTTTTGCTCTTAGGCTCTTTTGTATTCTACTTATCCTTGTGAATGCCTTCTGCGTAAACCAGCTCTGCTAAAAAGGGCTGTGAGGGTGTGTTCCAGTCATATTATAGTTGGTGTGTGCTGTGCACAATTTATGATGCCATACGTGGCAGGCCTGGAAAAGAACTGGGAACGAATGACTGACAAGGGACCATCTGAATATTCTAGCTCTTTCTGATGTAGGCACATAACATGCACCTATGTATACATAAACACATATATAGGCATAATTGTTTACTGTATATGTGCATTTACATATTATATGTATATGATGTGTTTATTACATGCATGTATAACATATGTGTATATTATACATGTATAATAGATGTGTGTGTAAATATGCTAATACGTACATATATAACCTCCATATTGCTACTGATTCCTGACATTTATCAAGTTTTGCACATACAGGTCATCTCACACTAAATATATTTATACCTTTACCCTCTGACATTCCCATCACCGATTTCATTTACTTATTCACCTTTCTCATGCTAGTAATATGATGGTTAATTTTGTATGTCAACTTGATGAGCCTAAAGGATGCCCAGATAGTTGATAAAGCATTGTTTCTGGGTGTGTTTGTGAGCGTGTTTGGGGAAGAAATTAGCATCTGAATCAAAGAGAGTAAGGAAGATCACCCTCAGCAACAACGTAGGAGGAATCACCAGACTCACTGAGGGCATGAATAGAACAAAAAGGCAAAAAAAGGGCAAATTCACCCTCTCAGCTTGAGCTAGCGCATCTGCCTTCTGCCCTCAGGCATCAGAGCTCCTGGTTCTGAACATTCAGACCCAGACTTGCACTTGCACCAGAGGCTCCTCTTTCTGCTTTCTCAGGCCTTCGGACCCAGACTGAATTGTACCACTAGCTTGCTGGTCTCCAGCTTGTATGTGGCAGACGGTGGGACTTCTCAGTCTCCATAACTACATGAGCCAACACCCACAATATATCTCCTTTTATATGTACATACGTAAGTATGTGTGTGTGTGTGTGCAAATGCACACACACGTGTGCACTTGCGCACATGCACACACACCCTAGTTTTTTCTGTTTCTCTGGAAAACCTTGAATAATAAAGTTTATTATACTTATTGATACTTGTTACAATTACATACCCCATTTTAGGGTTTAAAACTTCTCAGCCAGGAGTTTTACCTAATTACACCTTCATAATTGAATGTCAGGAGTCTACAAACACCTATTTCTCCCTAAGGATAATGATACCTATGCTGCTGCTGCTGCTGCTAAGTTGCTTCAGTCGTGTCCGACTCTGTGCGACCCCACAGACGGCAGCCCACCAGGCTCCCATCCCTGGGATTCTCCAGGCAAGAACACTGGAGTGGGTTGCCATTTCCTTCTCCAATGCATAAAAGTGAAGTCGCTCAGTCGTGTCTGACTCTTTGTGACCCCATGGACTACCAGACTCCTCCATCCATGGGATTTTCCAGGCAAGAGTACTGGAGTGGGGTGCCATCACCTTCTCCGATAGTAGGTGCTAAAAGATGGTCTTGCTTCCCAAAAGAGTGATTAAGTATCTTGCTCAAAACTATACTTAATAAATAGCAAAGTTCAACTATAGTTCAATTTTTAAAATTTTAAACATTATAAATAAATAAATGGTAGAGTTATCTGGTTTCAAAATCTGTACTCTTCGCACAAAACCATATCATGCTTTAGTGTTTTTCCTTCAGGCCTCCTGAATACATGATAGGTGCTCAATAATTACTTATGTGCTTGGAGTAAGCATCTAAAAGGTCCTTAAGTTCTTGTTTAAGGTCCCAGCAAACAGAGGCAGACCTGGAATTAGAATCCATCCCATCGTTTTCCGAGCTGTTGCTCTATTCACTATTTTTGACCTGGGGACACTTATCATTAACCTCAGCTGTTCACCCTCCAGCACGTGCTCTTTCCGAAACTCTGTGGGCTTGGAAATATTTAGAGATCTTCTTACTAAGCTATTTAGTGAGCGAAACTTTCCATTGGTGGAATGCTGGAGAAGCATTTTGTGGACAGAAGGAAAAAAAAGATGCTATTTTAAACATTGCTGAGAGAGTTTGGGCAAAATCCATCTGGCAGACGGACTATTTCTTCCATTCAAAAACTCATCAAGCGCTCCAAATGTGTAACCTGTAGGCAACTTTAATTAAGGCTTGAGAAATCTCAAAATAACTTGACATTTAAATATGTTATTTTCTGTTCTGCTCTCATAGTCTGACACACACAGAAACAATCTCAGGTCCAAATTAAGGTCCAAATTAAGCCCCTCAATGCCATCTAGCCCTGCCTAGGCACTGGACTACTCTATTCCAAGGAGATAGGGCTGTGAATGAAATAGGCTCATCCAATCACTGTCCTTCAAATGGTAACATCCATTTCATAGATAGGTAGGAAGACAGATGATAAAATAGATGAATGATATAGTAAAATTTCTTTTTCTTCCTCAAAAAAGAAAAGAAATTGAAGGCAGAGCTTGTCTTGGGGAGAACCTCGGGAAAGGACTATAAAGTAAATAGGGTTTTTTTGGCCATGGAGAAACAAACTTTTAAGTTTTTAATGTGAGATCTTGAGCAAAATTAGGCATTAACATGCTCAATTTGTGTGGATTCCAAAGAAATAGTTTCCATCTAGGAGGAGTAAATCCATTCTTAAGTGACCTGAATAGTCTTGGACTCAAATTTAACATGAAGTTCAGGTGGGGTCTCTGATGCCTTATGGTGGCCTAACAGTAAGCTTTTCTTCCCTCTATTTTATTTTATTTATTTTTTTTTTGCCTTCTCTGGTTTTAATTGAGCATTTTATATAATTCTGTTTTTCTCTTAACATATCTATGATGATTCAAAAATTTCAGTGCTTGCAATACACATTTTAAAATAAGTTTACCTTCACATTTACACTAAACCACTATCACACGTCACTTCATGGCAAATAGATGGGGAAACAATGGAAACAGTGACAGACTTTATTTTCTAGGGCTCCAAAATCACTGCAGATGGTGACTGCAGCCATGAAATTAAAAGACGCTTGCTCCTTGGAAGAAAAGCTATGACCAACCTAGACAGCATATTAAAAAGCAGAGACATTACTATGCCAACAAAGTTCTGTATAGTCAAAGCTATGATTTTTCCAATAGTCATGTATACATGTGAGAGTTGGATCATAAAGAAAGCTGAGCACCGAAGAATTGATGCTTTTGAAGTGTGGTGTTGGAGAAGACTCTTGAGAGTCCCTTGTACTGCAAGGAGAGCCAACCAGTCCATCCTAAAGGAAATCAGTCCTGAATATTCATTGGAAGGACCGATACTGAAGTTGAAGTTCCAATACTTTGGCCACCTGATGGCGAGAGCTGACTCATTGGAAAAGACCCTGATGCTGGGAAAGATTGAAGGCAGAAAGAGAAGGGGGCAACAGAGGATGAGACGGTTGGATGGCATCACTGACTCAATGGACACGAGTTTGGGTAAACTCCAGGAGTTGGTGATGGACAGGGAGGCCTGGCGTGCTGTGGTCCATGGGGTCACAAAGAGTCAGACACAACTGAGGGACTGAACTGACTGACTTACCAGGTAATCCAGGAGCTTTATAACGGCCTTCCGTATCAGCCCTGAAGACATTAATGTCGGTCATTTCACTTCTCCCCATGCTCAGTCACCCAATACACTGCTACTTTATTTAAAGTTATACTTCAGATCAATTAAAAATAAGAAAAATAAAACTTTTATTTACCTCTACTTATTCCTTCTCCCCTTTAATTCTCTTTATAGACCTAAGTTTTTAATCTGTATCATTTTACTTCTTCCCAAAGAAATTCTTTCAACATTTTTAAAAAGTAGTTCTGCTAATGTCAAAGTCCTTCAGTTTTTGGTTTTCTGAGAAAATCTTTGTCTCTCCTTCACTTTTGAAGAGTAATTTTACTATGCATAGAATTCTAGGTTGATGATTTTGCTCTTCTCAGGCACAATATTTCACTCCACTCTCTTCTTACCTGCATGGTTTCTGATGAAAAGTTCACCATAATTTTTATTATCATTCCTTTATAAGTAATGTTTTCCCCTCTTATCTCTTTTCAAGATTGTCTTTGGTTTACTGCAATTCAAATATGATATGCTCAGGAATGGGGGTGGGAATTTCTTCTGCTTGGTATTCTCTGAGCTTCCTGGAACTGTGGTTTGTTGTCTGTCATTAATTTGGGAAAGTTCTTGCCATAATTACTTCAAGTTCTTTTTTTAGTATTAGAGATTGGTAGTTGCTTCTCTGTGTGTGTGTATATATATAATACTTTTTGAGAATATTTCACAGTTCTCGATGTTCTGTTTTTATTTTCTTTTTCTCTCTTCGCATTTCAGTTCAGGAACTTTCTACACGTCTCATGTAATCTTTTCTTGGCCATACTCAGTCTATTGATGAGCCCATCAAAGTCACTATTCATTTCTGCTACAGTATTTTTGATTTCTAACATTTCCTCTAGAACCTGTCTTGGAATTTTTATCTCTCTGCTTACATTACCCATCTGTTCTTGAATGATGTCTACTTTTTCCAATAGATCCTTTAACATATTAATCATGGTTATTTTAAACTCTCTATCTGATCATTCCAACATCTGTTTTACATCTCAGTCTGGTTCTGATGCTTTCTTTGGCTCTTCCGGCTGTATTTCACTAATTTTTTAGCGTGCTTTGTAATTTTTGTTAAAAATTGTACATGATGTAATGGGAACTGAGGCGAAAGGTTTAGAATGAGATGTTATATTACTCTCATTAGGAGTCGAGCTGTGTTTACCGTTTGCTGTAGCTGTGGGTGCTGGACCTTCTAAATGTCTCCAGCGCCCTTGTTTCCATCTCCTCTGTTGCCTTTGGCCTTCCTTAAATACTCCTCCTCAGAGCAAGTCTGCATTTTGCAACTACAATCCACTCTTTTTATACAGAAGCCCCTTTGACATGGTGCTAAGGTATGGGGGAGAGCTCAGACTTTAGGATTAAATCTCAGTCTCTTAGGGCACTTATGTCCCTGGAAGGCGATCTTCACAGGTCCTTCTTATCCTATTACATAAGACAGGAAGGCTAGAAGTGCCTAGAGTGAGAGAAATGCCCTTCCTGAAGGTGGATAAGACTCTGGTAATCTTTTTCCCTGGATGTAGGCCTTTGTGATGGAGAAAAAAATACACCCTGGGAGTTTTGTTTTGTTTTGTTTTTTAACAATGATTAATTATCCCCTCTTACTGCCAGAGCAACAAGCAGATCTTTCTTGGCTCTCAACCATGAGGATTTGCTGGAGTTTCTCAACGTCAAACCCATAAGAGTATCAGTTTCCCCCTCATTGTGACCCTCTGAGTTTCTCATTCTCTTGATGATTTACTCTCAACCTATAGCAGTTTGTCAAAATCACCGTTTAAGTGTTCCCTCCCAGTTGCAGCTCCAAGGGCTTCTGCCCAGATAAGCAGGTCTGGCCATGACCTTCTGAAAGCATCTGATTATCCAGATTGGGGTGGGCGTTGACCTTGCAACCTCAGTTCTCTGACAGGTCTGAGAAAAGTCCTTGGGTTTTCAGTTTGTTCAACTTTTTCAAGTGGTAAAGACAGGAATGACAGCTTCCACGCTCTTTACATGTCACAGCTAAACTCTGTTAGTTTTCTAATGATTAACGGCCAGTCAGAGTGTTCCATTTTCTGCAACAACAGCTGGAGAAGTACACATGGTCTGATATCAATCTTCAGGCCCAAGATCCAGGCAGCTTCTCACATCTCATTGCCCCCAAAGGCAGGGCTGTGAAAGCGTGAGCATTTCCATTGCCAGACCGCTTGCTCAGTCCTTCCCAACCCTGGACATTGTTTTCATTAATGTGAGACTTCTTTCTCCATTCCTAAATGGTTGACTCCAAGAGGCTGAATCTCAGTGAGTGTTACCATCTCACTGCAGAGCCTGTAGTGTGTTTTTTTTTTTAACATTTGAAATGTGCTTTTTATTGTCTTGTTTTCAAAGATCAACCCTCATTTTCTACATTACTGCTGAATTATAGAAGTTATATTTATTTGTTTCATTCACTCCGTTGTTCATTTATTTGATAACTATCTATTGGCTACTTCCAAAAGGCAAAATGCCCCAGCTATACCCTGAGAAAGACTAGGGATCTCTTCAAGAAAATCAGAGATACCAAAGGAACATTTCATGCAAAGATGGGCTCGATAAAGGACAGAAATGGTATGGATCTAACAGAAGCAGAAGATATTAAGAAGAGATAGCAAGAATCACAGAAAAACTGTACAAAAAAGATCTTCACGACCCAGATATCATGATTGTGTGATCACTGACCTAGAGCCAGACATCCTGCAATGTGAAGTCAAGTGGGCCTTAGAAAGCATCACTACGAACAAAGCTAGTGGAGGTGATGGAATTCCAGTGGAGCTATTCCAAATCCTGAAAGATGATGCTGTGAAAGCGCTGCACTCAATATGCCAGCAAATTTGGAAAACATAGCAGTGGCCACAGGACTGGAAAAAGTTGGTTTTCATTCCAATCCCAAAGAAAGGCAATGCCAAAGAATGCTCAAACTACCACACAATTGCACTCATCTCACATGCTAGTAAAGTCATGCTCAAAATTCTCCAAGCCAGGCTTCAGCAATATGTGAACCGTGAACTTCCTGATGTTCAAGCTGGTTTTAGAAAAGGCAGAGGAACCAGAGATCAAATTGCCAACATCCGCTGGATCATGGAAAAAACAAGAGAGTTCCAGAAAAGCATCTATTTCTGATTTATTGACTATACCAAAGCCTTTGACTGTGTGGATCACAATCAACTGTGGAAAATTCTTCAAGAGATGGGAATACCAGACCACCTGACCTGCCTCTTGAGAAATTTGTATGCAGGTCAGGAAGCAACAGTTAGAACTGGACATGGAACAACAGACTGGTTCCAAATAGGAAAAGGAGTTCGTCAAGGCTGTATATTGTCACCCTGTTTATTTAACTTCTATGCAGAGTACATCATGAGAAACGCTGGACTGGACGAAACACAAGCTGGAATCAAGATTGCTGGGAGAAATATCAATAACCTCAGATATGCAGATGACACCACCCTTATGGCAGAAAGTGAAGAGGAACTCAAAAGCCTCTTGATGAAAGTGAAAGAGGAGAGTGAAAAAGTTGGCTTAAAGCTCAACATTCAGAAAACGAAGATCATGGCATCTGGTCCCGTCACTTCATGGGAAATTGATGGGGAAACAGTGGAAACAGTGTCAGACTTTATTTTGGGGGGCTCCAAAATCACTGCAGATGGTGACTGCAGCCATGAAATTAAAAGACACTTACTCCTTGGAAGGAAAGTTATGACCAACCTAGATAGCATATTCAAAAGCAGAGACATTACTTGGCCAACAAAGGTTCGTCTAGTCAAGGCTATGGTTTTTCCTGTAGTCATGTATGGATGTGAGAGTTGGACTGTGAAGAAGGCTGAGCACTGAAGAATTGATGCTTTTGAAGTGTGGTGTTGGAGAAGACTCTTGAGAGTCCCTTGGACTGCAAGGAGATCCAACCAGTCCATTCTGAAGGAGATCAGCCCTGGGATTTCTTTGGAAGGAATGATGCTAAAGCTGAAACTCCATACTTTGGCCACCTCATGGGAAGAGTTGACTCATTGGAAAAGACTCTGATGCTGGGAGGGATTGGGGGGCAAGAGAAGGGGACGACAGAGGATGAGATGGCTGGATGGCATCACTGACTCGATGGACATGAGTCTCAGTGAACTCCGGGAATTGTTAATGGACAGGGAGGCCTGGCGTGCTGCAATTCATGGGGTTGCAAAGAGTCAGACATGACTGAGTGACTGATCTGATCTGATCTAATACCCTGAGAGATATAAAACCCACAATTCTTGAACATTCCAAGTGGGAAGTGGTATATGAATGACCATAGCTATTGTTTCACTAAGCCACGTTCAACTCTTTGCAACCCCACGGACTGTAGCCTGCCAAGGTTCCTCTGCCCATGGAATTTTCCAGACAAGAATACTAGAAAGGGTTGCCATTTCCTTCTCCAGGGGATCTTCCCCACCCAGGTATTGAACCTGTGTCTCCTGCTTGGCAGGCAGATTCTTTACTACTGAGCCACCTGGGAAGCCCTAATAACCGTACTACAGAGCAATTTATGATACTGAGAAATAATTTGATCTGGAAACTACTTACAGGAAGAGACTGAATTCACCTAGTGTTACCAAAGTATCATTAAGATTTGCTGTCAGAGCTTTATTACTCAGAGTACAGGCGAAACAGAATGTACATTTAAGGAAATTAACTAAGAAGGCTTTAATAAAGGGATTATTGACAGAAGTCAGTCAAAGAAAATTAAAAGACAAATCTAAGAGTACCCAACAAGAGATGCTGATACATCTCAAAGCTAGCTACAAGGGAGCTGTTTTCACAGCCAAGCCTAAAGGGGACAAGGGCAGGGCATGTTATCAGGGCCCAGAAAGAAGTCTGTGGGAGCTGTTCTAGGAGACGGCCACGTGTCAGGGGCTGTGGATTTTTGGTAGCAACTGCAGCCGTTGCTAACCTAAGTCCTGGCAGGGCAAGAATGGGGGAATAAATGCTCCAAAACCACTCTCTACCTGCTTTCTGACTTCCTCCTCATATTTCCCATTGGCTCACCCCAAATCAAAGTCAGAGAGCAAACCCGCAATTCAGCTTCCTGGAGGGCAAAGAGGTCAGGAGGGATAAAAGGTGAGTCTGGAAGAGCAAATAAAGGATTCCCACCAAAGAGAGGCAGCGCTTCTGGAATCTGGGAGGAAGAGTCTCCCGGGCTCTGATGGCTACAAAGCCTTGATTTGAGGTGGGAGTTAGATGCCAAACATGTCAAAAGCTGTTGCCACTTCTATTGCCGCCACATCCTGACTCTCTCCACAGGATCACCTGACCTCTCACCCCAGGGAATGACCCCGAGGCAGTATAAATGGCTCTGACATGTGGTATTTATTTTTTAAAAGATTTTGGTGGAGGGAGATAGAAAATTGTGGCAAAGATTTGCTTTTCTCTCTTACAGCCTTCTAGCGGCAAGAGGAGGAAACCGAAGAACAGCCAACGTGGTGGCCCATGGCTTTGCCAATCTTTTAACTCTGGACAAAAAGACCCTCCAAGAAATTCTAGTGCATTATCCAGATTCTGAAAAGCTGCTCATGAAGAAAGCCAGGTACCATCTTTGAAATCTCATTAGAGAAAAAAAAAAAAAAAACCCATTAGAGAGGAGTTGGCTTCACTTGACACTGTGTTCATGGCTGCAGTTAACTGTTTCCAGGAAAACCACCTAACATACTATTGCTTACGCAGTTATGCATTGAAAACTTCACAGATTAGGCGAAAAGATAGTATTTCTGGGAAGTTCTTCCAGAATCCTCACAATGCTATCTAAAATGGCCTTTCTCTCCTGCCCACAGAGTGCTTCTAAAGAACAAAGCTCCAGGCACAGGGGTAACCCCCCCAAACAAAGGACTTGCCTTTCTCTTCCCACCGAAACAAGAAACACCCAAAATGTTTAAAGCTCTTCTGGGAAGCTCTGGAAAAGCAGGTCTTGCAAGACTACTCACGTTGAAGAGAGAACAAACCGCTCAGGTAATAGGACAGAAGGAAAGGAGGACTGTAACAGAGACCCCCGGACGAAATACACTCAGACAAGCTCCTACTTTAACCCCGTGTCAGACACTGGGATAATCTGGATTCATCTAATGCATATAATTGCTACATTATACACAGCACTTACTATTATTTACTGTATACCCATGTATCATCACAGTTAACCCCCTGGGTTTATTATGACAGTTTTAGTGTTTTGTGACTATATATATATATATATATGTATGAGAAAAGGTGAAAGGGTTAGTCACTCAGCAGTGTCTAACTCTTTGCGACCCCATGGACTATAGCCCGCCAGGCTCCTCTGTCCAAGGAGTTCTCCAGGCAAGAATACTGGACTAGGTAGCCATTTTAATCTAGACTGATTTCTGTTGGATTCTATATTCCTCAGACGGTAGAGAATCTGCCTGCAATGCAGGAGACCCAGATTCGATCCCTGGGTCAGGAAGATACCCTGGAGAAAGGAATGGCAATCAACTCCCGTATTCTTGCCTGGAGAATCCCCATGGACAGAGGAGTCTGGTGGGCTGCAGTCCATGGGGTCACAAAAAGTTGGACACGACTGAGCAACTAAACCCAACACCGAGATTGTGTGTATATGGCATCCCTGGCGGCTCGATTTGTGTTTTCTGTGTTTGTGAAACTGCTTACTCACTAAAGTGTGTTTGTAGCCTCAAAACCAATATTTAAGGGGTTTGGGGGGTCATTCACAGGCATACCTGTACAGAATAGTGAAAATTTAAGTTGCTGGGGGCACATGTTTTCAGCTGAATTTGAACAAGGAGACACTCTGCCTTGTTGTTTCAGCTCTCACACTGTGAATGAATGAACTTTTCATGGTCTATTTATTGTCACGTTTTTTGTATTTTTGTGCATTTCCCCCCTCCCACTATTAAAAATGGCCCTCAAACATAGTGCCAAAGTACTGTGTTCCAAAGGGCAAAAAAGCAGTGATGTGCCCTACAGAGAAACACGTGTATTAGATAAGCTTCATCCGGGCATGAGTCAGAGTGCTACTGGCTGTGAGTTCAATGTAATGAATAAACCATACATATTAAATAAGGTGTTTCTAAATAGAAATGTATGTAAAACAAGGTTATGTATTGAGGAGTTGACAAAAATGTTAAAACCAGAGGCTTGTAGGATCCTAAACTTGCATTATCCCAAAGAGCAGGGTTTGCTAGTTCAGTGTTTATGGAAGCTTTATAGAACAAAACTACCATGAATAATGAGGATCAACTGTATTTATATAAACATATATATACCTATAAATGTGTAAGACATTTTACCAGCCATTAAACATTTTCACCAGTATTCATTCAATTACTAAGACAGAAGTAACCTCACAGAGGGCATCACAGCCTTCATGTTATAGCTGAATAAACTGAGATCCAGATCAATTATTTAGATAAGATCACCATCAATGACAGAGCAAAAGTTATTAGTCAGAAATTCAGACTTCAACACCTACACCAAGCTGTCTCCTAATTCCTAGAAATGTCATGAAACGGAAATGTTTTAGTTTTTCTCTTTTTTTTTATATTTCTTTGATTCTCATGATAAGTTTATGAGGCCAGATCCTGAAAAACAGAGCAAAGATTCAAGTTTTCTGAATCTAGTTATTATGTTGTCTCTAAAACAGTAAGAAATGAGTATCTGACTCTTTCTGAAAATTGGTAAAGCAAATATTATAAAGTCAATCACACTCAAGAGATTCAAAGTTGCTTCTTCCTTTTCCACACACGCAACACTGTGATAGAGGTCAGGGTACACCAGATGCCTCGTTTAATTGGCAGACAAATAATAATCTGTGTAGAAGATTTATGGGGAAAACAACTCTGTAGGTCAGTGTGTTAATTAAGGCTTTCAACTCTGTATATGCACCTTCATACCCTGTACAAGCCTCTTTCAAACTGATCTCAAGCATCACCAGCAAACAGCATGGTATGTTTCTTAATCTGAAATTTATACAGATGACCCTAAATGCCAAAGGTTCTAAAATTATATCAAATACCCATGGAGCAAATGGAGAAGACTGTACTAGGAAGGAGACATGAATTTCTCCCTGAGATGCTCCCATGAGCTTATGCAGGAGGGAAACCATAGTTCTAGAGTGTTTTTACAGCATTATTTGGTATTGGGCTAATACTTTTTTATTAAAAGATAAATATTTAAAATTTCATCTTCATAAAATAAATAAGTAAATATTTGAAAAGCAAAGCGTCTTGAGCACTAAGTCTAATAATTCAGAGACCATGGGAGCCAATAGGGAGCAAATTCCTTGGCAGGAACAGAAATGTAAGGCACACTAACCCTGAGTTCAAAGGTGACAGCTCAACCCCATTCTCCAGCACATCTGAAAACTTAAAGGATAGTCAAAGGCAGACATGATTCCCATATTACGTCAGTCTTTTGACGGCGATCCTTAGGTATTGCATATTAATCAAAAGACTCCAACATCCTCGATTAAGATTTCAGCACCAATCAACTCTTTTCAATAACTTTCTTCTAGAGAAAAGACGAAAACCAGGAAGAAGAGGATAAAGGAAAAGAATCTGAAGATAAAGGAAGAGCAACAGCAGAGAAACCACTTGAAACATCCAAATGTGAAACGAGTTCCATTACAGCGGAGGAAGCGCCCCAGGCAACTAGAAAGGCAGTTTTGCCCAGAGGAACTACCCGTCACTCGCTCATCATCAGCATGGCTCCTTCTGCCGAGGCCGGGGAAGAGGTTCTGACGATCGAAGTCAAAGAAAAGGCTAAGCAATAAATATGTGATGATCTTTAGACATACTCTAGCTAGTTCCCTGAGAGATTACAGCCAGGATCGGAGTTTAATCTAATGACAGGAAAAGACCTTGCCGGCACCCTTGAGAAACCACAGGCAAATCTCTAGCTTAGTTTCTAGGGCGTATCTGAGAGTGTGATCTTCTGCAGTGGCAATAAGAAGATTATTAAGGAAAAAATCCCTATTCTCCGTTGTCATCAGCTTTGTGCAATTGGTATTCTCCTAATGGTACCTAGAAGGTTATTTTTCTTCTGTACTTTCTTGATGATGTTTCTTCCCTCCGTTTTGATTAGGTTGGTCTTGGCTCTGAAATAATTCACTAGGTTTTTCTCTTAATTGTGTGTGTGTGGTGTGTGTGTGTGTGTGTGTGTTAAAGTCTTGCACTGTTAGTCTTGGTTAAACGTTCTATGTATATGACTATTACCTCTTACTTGGGGAGTGTGAGATTTTAATAAAATGTCAAACATCAACTGATTTTTATCCAAGCCAGGGTTATGTCAGTCAAGTATCAGATCAACCCACCAGGTGGGATTAAAGGAAGCAATCATTATGAACTCAATGGATATAAAACCCACCTTGCAGAGGAGTCCTCTGAAGACCACAGCTGGTCAGCAATACTAACAACAGTGAAAGTGAAAGTGTTAGTTGTGTAGACTCTTTTCAACCCCATGGACTGTAGCCAGCCAGGTTCCTCTCTCTGTGGGATTCTCCAGGCAAGAATACTGAAGTGGGCTGCCATTCCCGTCTCCAGGGTATCTTCCTGACCCAGGAATCGAACCCAGGTCTCCTGCATTGCAGGCAGATTCCTTACCCTCTGAGCCAAGAGGGAAGCCCAAACCCACAAGCAAAATCACATTGCAGCAACATGTTGGAAAAACTATACCCTTTACTAAAGACAACGCTTTAATATTTTCATTCATACCAGCTTAGAAGTCTCATCTGGCTCAACAGACTCAAACAGGAGAAATCAGATTGTCCCCATCTTCCAGGAGGCTAAAGCAACATTTCTCAGAAGCTTGCAGGCATTTGCTTCAGAAGGTGCCAAATTTGAGCTTCTTGTTTTCAGCTTTAGTAAAAACTGATGAGGTTAGGAAGGCAGACTGTACACATGTCAGATTGACATATCCCTACAATTTCCGGAAACTACATGTACAGCTGTTTACAAAATCTCCGAGTTAATTAAGTGCACTTTAGGAAGTTGTCCTCATGAATCAGCTAGCATTAGCATAATTACCAAAGTCTCATGCTGTGAGGAGGCTAAAAAAGCCAGGCTGCTGTCGGAGGTAATAATACATATAGAATTCCATTCTAAAAAATGCCGTTACTGTATAACATTACGTTCAGTATAATAAGGCTATTTCCAAGTCTCAGAAGATGGTCACTGTAACAGCACTTTGCTGAGAGTGTTTTAACAAATTATATTAGCCAAGAAGCCTATAACACAGACACATTCAGCAAACCATGTATAAATTAATCACTAGAAGAAAATGTATCATTTGTTACTCCCATTTTTATATGCAAAAATATTAAGAGTATCACAGAGACATGACAAATTTTACAAAAGGTTGGGTGGTGTTTTTCCATAGTTAAGCAAACAGAGAGAAATTGTTAAATAGTGCTTATTTGGTAAATGGGAGTTTGTTGTGGAGAGTGCTTACAAGAGCCAGAAAGAAAAGGTAAAAAAAAAATGTTTTTTAAAGGTAAAAATCAGGTCAGATGAGATCAGTCGCTCAGTCGTGTCTGACTCTTTGTGACCCCATGAATCGCAGCACGCCAGGCCTCCCTGTCCATCACCAACTCCTGGAGTTCACTCAGACTCACGTCCATCGAGTCAGTGATGCCATCCAGCCATCTCATCCTCTGGCGTCCCCTTCTCTTCTTGCCCCCAATCCCTCCCAACATCAGAGTCTTTTCCAATGAGTCAACTCTTTGCGTGAGGTGGCCAAAGTACTGGAGTTTCAGCTTTAGCATCATTCCTTCCAAAGAAATCCCAGGGCTGATCTCCTTCAGAATGGACTGGTTGGATCTCCTTGCAGTCCAAGGGACTCTCAAGAGTCTTCTCCAACACCACACTTCAAAAGCATCAATTCTTCGGCACTCAGCTTTCTTCACAGTCCAACTCTCACATCTGTACATGACCACAGGAAAAACCATAGCCTTGACTAGATGGACCTTTGTTGGCAAAGTAATGTCTCTGTTTTTGAATATGCTATCTAGGTTGGTCATAACTTTCCTTCCAAGGAGTAAGCGTCTTTTAATTTCATGGCTGCAGTCACCATCTGCAGTGATTTTGGAGCCCCCCAAAATAAAGTCTGACACTGTTTCCACTGTTTCCCCATCTATTTCCATGAAGTGATGGGACCAGATGCCATGATCTTAGTTTTCTGAATGTTGAGCTTTAAGCCAACTTTTTCACTCTCCACTTTCACTTTCATCAAGAGGCTTTTGAGTTCCTCTTCACTTTCTGCCATAAGGGTGGTGTCATCTGCATATCTGAGGTTATTGATATTTCTCCTGGCAATCTTGATTCCAGCTTGTGTTTCTTCCAGTCCAGCGTTTCTCATGATGTACTCTGCATAGAAGTTAAATAAACAGGGTGACAATATACAGCCTTGACGAACTCCTTTTCCTATTTGGAACCAGTCTGTTGTTCCATATCCAGTTCTAACTGTTGCTTCCTGACCTGCATACAAATATCTCAAGAGGCAGATCAGGTGGTCTGGTATTCCCATCTCTTGAAGAATTTTCCACAGTTGATTGTGATCCACACAGTCAAAGGCTTTGGCATAGTCAATAAATCAGAAATAGATGCTTTTCTGGAACTCTCTTGTTTTTTCCATGATCCAGCGGATGTTGGCAATTTGATCTCTGGTTCCTCTGCCTTTTCTAAAACCAGCTTGAACATCAGGAAGTTCACGGTTCACATATTGCTGAAGTCTGGCTTGGAGAATTTTGAGCATTACTTTACTAGCGTGTGAGATGAGTGCAATTGTGTGGTAGTTTGAGCATTCTTTGGCATTGCCCTTCTTTGGTACTAGAATGAAAACAGACTTTTTCCAGTCCTGTGGCCACTGCTATGTTTTCCAAATTTGCTGGCATATTGAGTGTGGCACTTTCACAGCATCATCTTTCAGGATTTGGAATAGCTCCACTGGAATTCCATCACCTCCACTAGCTTTGTTCGTAGTGATGCTTTCTAAGGCCCACTGGACTTCACATTCCAGGATGTCTGGCTCTAGGTCAGTGATCACACCATCGTGATTATCTGGGTCGTGAAGATCTTTTTTGTACAGTTCTTCTGTGTATTCTTGCCATCTCTTCTTAATATCTTCTGCTTCTGTTAGGTAAAAATAGGACCTCTAAAAAGTCTGATAATAAGGAAAAAAATAAATGAGAAAAGTTCTGAGCTTATGAATTATATGTTCCCCTTATATCCTATAAAGAAAGTAAAATTAACCTCTATTATGCTCTTCCTCTGTCATTTATTTTCTCTCCCAAACTATCCTTTTTTAGATAATATCTTCATCCTACCAGACTCTCAGACTCAAATCTAAGAATAATTAGCAATTCTTCCATTGCTTATATAGTGCACCAAATCCTGTCTCTTTCTTAAATCTTACTAATTTCCCTTTCCTTTTCAACTTCAATGCTAACCATCCAGTTCATATTTTCTGTTCAATTCAAATAAATAATCACTTTTTACCCACTATCCGCTTTAATCACGTTATCTTTCTCGGTCCTTCTGCCATGGCTAAAGTCAGGCCTTTCTCAAATACAACTGTCTTAGACCGTTTGGGCTGCTGTAATAAAAGTACCACATACAGGGTAGCTTATGAACAACACAGTGTATTTCTCACAGGTCTGGAGGCTGGGAAATGCAGGATCGAAGCCCAACATGGTTCTTAGAAGGCTCATTCTCACTGTCTACACAGGGTTGAATGGGCAAGGGATCCCTCCAGAGTCTCTTTTATGGAGTCACTAATCCTATTCATAGGATTTGTGGAAGTGACAAATAGTTTCAACAGATTAGATCCAAAGAATTATGGGTGGAGGTTCATAACATTGTACAGGAGACAGTGATCAAAACCATCCCCAAGAAAAAGAAATGCAAAAAGGCAAAATGGTTGTCTGAGGAGGCCTTACAAACAGTTAAGAAGAGAGGAGAAGTGAAAGGCAAAGGAGAAAAGGAAAGATATACCCATCTGAATGCAGAATTCCAAAGAACAGCAAGGAGAGATAAGAAACCCTTCCTCAGTGATCAATGCAAAAAAACAGAGGAAAACAACAGAATGGGAAAGACTGGAGATCTTTTCAAAGAAATTAGAGATACCAAGGGAACATTTCATGCAAAGATGGGTACAATAAAGGACAGAAACGGTATGGACTTATCAGAAGCAGAAGATATTAAGAAGAGGTGGCCATAATACACAGAAGAATTACACAAAAAAGATCTTCATGACCCAGATAACCATGATGGTGTGATCACTCACCTAGAGCCAGACATCCTGGAGTGCAAAGTCAAATGGGCTTTAGAAAGTATCACTACGAACAAAGCTAGTGGAGGTGATGGAATTACAGCTGAGCTATTTCAAATCCTAAAAGTTGATGCTGTGAAAGTGCTGCACTCAATATGCCAGCAAATTTGGAAATCTCAGCAGTGGCTATAGGACTGGAAAAGTCTGTTTTCATTCCAGTACCAAAGAAGGGCAATGCCAAAGAATGTTCAAACTACCACACAATTACACTCATTTCACATGCTAGCAAGGTCATGCTCAAAATCCTCCAAGCTAGGCTCAACAGTTCATGAACTGAGAACTTCCAGATGTTCAAACTGGATTGAGAAAAGGCAGAGGAACCAGAGTTCAAATTGCCAATATCCATTGGATCATAGAAAAAAACAAGAGAATACCAGAAAAACATATACTTCTGCTTCATTAATTACGGTAAAGCCTTTGACTGTGTAGATCACAATAAACTGTGGGAAGCTGTTAAAGAGATGAGAATACCAGACCACCTTAGCTGGTGGAAACCTGTATGCAGGTCAAGAAGCAACAGTTAAATACAGTATACTAACGCATATATATGGAATTTAGAAAGATGATAACAATAACCCTGTGTACGAGACAGCAAAAGTGACGCTGATGTATGGAACAGTATTATGGACTCTGTGGGAGAGGGAGAGGGTGGGAAGATTTGGGAGAATGGCATTGAAACATGTAAAATATCATGTATGAAACGAGATGCCAGTCCAGGTTCAATGCACGATACTGGATGCTTGGGGCTGGTGCACTGGGACGACCCAGAGGGATGGTGTGGGGAGGGAGGAGGGAGGAGGGTTCAGGATGGGGAGCACATGTATACCTGTGATGGATTCATTTTGATATTTGGCAAAACTAATACAATTATGTAAAGTTTAAAAATAAAATAAAATTGAAAAAAAAAGAAAGACCAAAAAAAAAAAAAAAAAAGAAGCAACAGTTAGAACTGAACATGGAACAGCAAGCTGGTTAAAAATTGGGAAAGGAGTACATCAAAGCTGTGTACTGTCACGCTGCTTATTTAAGTTGTATGCAGAGTACATCATGCAAAATGCCTGGCTGGATGAATCACAAGCTGGAATCAAGATTGCTGGGAGAAATATCAATAACCTCAGATATGCAGATGACACCACCCTTATGGCAGAAAGTGAAGAGGAACTAAAGAGCCTCTTGATGAAAGTGAGAGGAGGGTGAAAAAGTTGCCTTAAAACTCAATATTAAAAAAACTAAGATCATAGGATCTAGTCCCATCACTTCTTGGCAAATAGATGGGGAAACAATGACAGACTTTCTTTTCTGGGGCTCTAAAATCACTGCAGATGGTGACTGCAGCCCTGAAATTAAAAGATGCTAGCTCCTTGGCAGAAAAGCTATGACAAATCTAGGCAGCATATTAAAAAGCAGAGGTATTACTCTGCCAACAAAGGTCAGTAGAGTCAAAGCTATGGTTTTTCCAGTAGTCATGTATGGATGTGAGAGTTGGATCATAAATAAGGCTAAGCACCAAAGAATTGAAGATTTTGAACTATGGTGTTGGAGAAGACTCTTGAGAGTCCCTTGGACTGCAAGGAGATCCAACCAGTCCATGCTAAAGGAGATCAGTCCTGGGTGTTCATTGGAAGGACTGATGCTGAGGCTGAAACTCCAATACTTTGGCCACCAAAAGAGCCGACTCATTTGAAAAGACCCTGATGCTAGGAAACTTTGAAGGGGGGAGGAGAAGGGGACGACAGAGGATGAGATAGTTGGATTGCATCACCGACTCGATGCACATGTTTGAGCAAGCTTTGGGAGATGGTGAAGGATGGGGAGGCCTGGCGTGTTGCAGTCCATAGGGTTGCAAAGAGTCAGACACAAACGAGTGACTGAACAAGAAAATAAATCCTGTTCACGAGAGCTGAATACCTCCCAAAGCACTTCCCAAAGGCCCCACCTTCTAATCCTATCGTATTTGGGGTGAGGATTTCAATACACAATTTTGCTGCAACTGGGGAGAGGCAGCGGTGAAGGACACTAACATTCAAACCATGGCAACTACTTTTGACCATGTTGTTTCTCTGCTCAGGGACCTACTAATTCATCCTAGTGATTAAATCTTCTTTGTCCAAATGTGATTACCACTATCCCAACCATACTCTCCACTGAAGCTAGCCATCTTGCTTTTTCTGGAACCAACACCCGCCTTTCACCCTCTGGCATTTGTCCATGCTTCTACCACAGTAGAAGCATCATTCTTCCTCCATCACTTACCTCTTTCCAGTACTTCCAAACCTCTCCCACTGCTGATGGCTGCAGTTTCAAGGGATTATCACACAGTAAAGCCCTCCGTTGTTCTTTCAGTTCAGTTCGGTTCAGTCGCTCAGTCGTGTCCGACTCTTTGCGACCCCATGAATCACAGCACGCCAGGCTTCCCTGTCCATCACCATCTCCCGGAGCCTACCCAAACCCATGTCCATTGAGTCAGTGATACCGTCCAACCATCTCATTCTCTGTCATTCCCTTCTCCTCCCACCCTCAATCTTTCCCAGCATCAGGGTCTTTTCCAATGAGTCAGTTCTTCGCATCAGGTGGCCAAAGGATTGGAGTTTCAGCTTCAGCATCAGTCCTTCCAATGAACACCCAGGACTGATCTACTTTAGGATGGACTGGTTGGACTTCCTTGCAGTCCAAGGGACTCTCAAGAGTCTTCTCCAACACCACAGTTCAAAAGCATCAATTCTTCAGCGCTCAGCTTTCTTCACAGTCCAACTCTCACATCCATACATGACCACTGGAAAAACCATAGCCTTGACTAGACAGACCTTTGTTGGCAAAGTAATGTCTCTGTTGTTCTCTAACTTCTGCTTAATTTTATATTACAATAAGGTAAAGACTAGCTCTTACACTTTATTTCTATCAAGACAGAAAGCCCAGGGGTTGTTTGTTTTGTTTTCACCTTTTTATTTTTGTAACTTTTTTTAAATTGGAAGATAATTGCTTTACAATGTTGTGTTGGTTTCTCCTGAACAGCAACAAAAATCAGTATATACATTGTGTATACACATACACATACGTAAGCGTATATCTGTCCCCTCCCTGTTGAGCCTCCGTTCCACCCCACACCCCACGCCACTCCTCTAGGTCTGCACAGAATGCCAGGTTGCGGTCCCTGCGTCGTATACCAGCTTTCCATTACCTATCTATTTCACACAGGGCAGTGTATATATGTCAATGCTAGTTTCTCAATCTGTCCCACCCTCTCCTTGCCCCACTGTGTTTTTTTGTTTTTAAAGAGAGAGATTATTAATAGTGAATTCATGGAAGCAGACTACATAGGACATCAGCATAGAAAAGAGGCTTGACTTCACTCATGCTCAAAGAAATATAAATCAGAATGAAAAAGGAATATACCCATCAAGTGGGAAAATATTTGGTAGTAGACAATAATACTGAGTGCTGGTATGTAAATTTGGGCTACTGTTCTGGCAGTACATCTTAGAACCCAGCAGTACTGGCTCATATTTACATACATCCCAGAAAATCCTCAAGTAGGCCCATACAACAAAATGCAAGAGGAAATGCATTGCTTGTAGTACACAAAGACCTAAAGGCAACCAGATAGGCCATACTAGCAGAATAGGTAAAAATTTATATATGGTATGTGGAGTATGGATGTGTTTTAATGAAATTTTATTCAGCCATTAAAGTAACAAATTAGATTTACATCTAACAACATGGATAGGTCTCTTTTAAAACTAGTGTATTTTTTTAAGTAAGAAAAAAGAATGAGACCTTTAGTTATACCATGCATCACATTTTTATAAAGCCGACCTAATCAAGACTATTGGGGACAAATCTGTAGCCTGAAAAAGCCAAGTTTATTAACCTGCAGCAACAGGGGAGACCAATCACCAGAGGAAACATGAGGGTTTCACCAAGCACAAAAAAGGATGAGTTATGATAGGATCTTGGGGAAAGGCAGAGGTTTGCTGTTGTTCAGTCATTAAGTCACGTCCGACTCACTGTTATTCCATGGACTACAGCGCGCCAGGTTCCTCTGTCCCTCACTATCTGAAGGAGTCTGCTCAAATTCATGTCCACTGAGTCAGTGATGCTATCTAACCATCTCATCTGCCACCCCCTTCTCCTTTCACCTTCAAGCTTTCCCAGAATCGGTCTTTTCCAATGAGTCAGCTCTTCACATGAGGTGGCCAAAGTATTGGAGTTTCAGCTTCAATATCAGTCCTTCCAATGAATATTCAGAACTGATTTCCTTTAGGATGGACTGGTTGGATCTTCTTGCAGTCCAAGGGACTCTCAAGAGTCTTCTCCAACACCATGGTTCAAAAGCATCAATTCTTTGGCACTCAGCTTTCTTTATAGTCCAACTCTCACATCCATACATGACTACTAGAAAAACCATAGCTTTGACTAGACGGACCTTTGTTGGCAAAGTAATGTCTCTGCTTTTTAATATGCCATCTAGGTTGGTCATAACTTTCCTTCCAAGGAGTAAGCATCTTTTAATTTCATGGCTGCAGTCACCACCTGCAGTGATTTTGGAGCCCAAAAAAACAAAGTCTGTCACTGTTTCCATTGTTTCCCCATCTATTTCCCGTGAAGTGATGGGACCAGATGCCATGATCTTCGTTTTCTGAATGTTGAGCTTTAAGCCAACTTTTCACCCTCCTCTTTCACTTTCATCAAGAGGCTTTTTAGTTCTACTCTTTCTGCCATAAGGGTGGTGTCATCTCCATATCTGAGGTTATTGATATTTCTCCCAGCAAACTTGATTCCAGCTTGTGCTTCATCCAGCCCAGCATTGCTCATAACGTACTCTGCATATAAGTTAAATAAGCAGGGTGACAGTATACAGCCTTGACTTACTCCTTTCCTGATTTGGAACAAGTCTGTTGTTCCATGTCCAGTTCTAACTGTTGCTTCTTGACCTGCATACAGATTTCTCAAGAGGCAGGACAGGTGGTCTGGTATTCCCATCTCTTGAAGAATTTTCCACAGTTTGTTGTGATCCTGTGGCCACTGCTGAGTTTTCCAAATTTGCTGACATACTGAGTGCGGCACTTTCACAGCATCATCTTTTAGAATTTGAAGTAACTCGGCTGAAATAACTCGAATTTGAAACACCACTAGCTTTGTTCATAGTAATTCTTCCTAAGGCCCATTTGACTTAGCATTCCAGGGTGTCTGGCTCTAGGTGAGTGATCATACCATCGTGATTATCTGGGTCAAAAGGATCTTTTTTGTATAGCTCTTCTATGTATTCTTGTCACCTCTTCTTAATATCTTCTGCTTCTGTTTGGTCCATTCCATTTTTGTCCTTTATTGTGCTCATCTTTGCATGAAATGTTCCCTTTGTATATCTAATTTTCTTGAAGAGATCTCTAGTCTTTCCCATTCTATTGTTTTCCTCTATTTCTTTGCATTAATCACTGAGTACCCTTAGGAGAAACCAAAAGTTCAGGCATCTTGATTTTGGACTTCCAGCCTCCAGACTGTGAGAAGATAAATGTCTGTTGTTAAATACGCATTCTATACATACTATTCTATACAACAGCACCAGGAGACTAACATATTTAATTTCATGAACTATGGCAGGAGATAGCTGTTGGTTGGAGAAGCAGGACACAAGAATGAGAAATATCTCATGGAGATTCAAGAGGCAGACCTGATAAGACAGGTCTGTGGAGGTGTGAAATAACCATACCAAGGGAGCCACAGCTGTGAGTGAATGTACATAATGCCCACCTTAAATTATATCAGCTCATTTGCTGGGTACATGGCAAACAGAGTTCCCAGCACCTTAGTTACAGAGAAGAACAGTAGTTGAAAACTGGATTTGTAACTTCCATGGGGCTTCCCTGGTGGCTCAGTGTAAAGAATCTGCTTGCCAATGCAGGAGATGCAAGAGACGCAGGTTTGATCCCTGGGTCCAGAAGATGCCTTGGAAGAGGAAATGGCAACCCACTCCAGTATTCTTGTCTGGAGAATCCCATGGACAGAGGACCCTGGTGGGCTACAGCCCACGTGGTCACAAAGCGTCGGACATGTCTTAGCCACTGAGTGCGCACACACACGCACACACACAACCTCCACAGATGTTGACCACACTTCTCTCAACAAACTCTGATACATTCATTCATTCTACGTAAAACCAAAAGGCCGTATCATCTCCTAGTTCCTAGCAGACACCAAGCCCACAACCCACTGTTGATAACAATTCCATATTTTGCTTAAAAATGTGAAATATGTGGAGGGGACAGTGAGAACCTGGTAAAAAAACATAGATGGGGGAGACACTTTCCCTTATGAATTTCAAAAATAATTTCTGATTAAAAATGAAAAATTTGTATAAGGTGGGGTTGCCCCCACCCCAGGATAGCATAACTAATAGCGTGTGTTCAATAAAAGGTAGCTAAGTGAATGGAAGAAAAGTTATGACCAACCTAAATAGCATATTAAAAAGCAGGAGACATGACTTTGCCAACAAAGGTTTGTATAGTCAAAGCTATGGTTTTTCCAGTAGTCATGTATGGATGTGAGAGTTGGACCATAAAGAAAGCTGAGCGCTGAAGAATTGATGCTTTGGAACTGTGAGAAGACTCTTGAGAGTCTCATGGACAGCAAGGAGATACAGCCAGTCCATCCTAATGGAAATCAGTCCTGAATGTTCATTGGAAGAACTGATGCTGAAGCTGAAACTCCAATCCTTTGACTACCTGATCCGAAGAACTGACTCTTTTGAAAAGACCCTGATGCTGGGAAAGATTGAGGGCAGGAGGAGAAGGGAACGACAGAGGACGAGATGGTTGGATGGCATCACCGACTTGATGGACCTGAGTTTGAGTGAACTCCGGGAGTTGGTGATGGACAGGGAGCAGGGAGGCCTGGCGTGCTGCAGTCCATGGGATCACAGAGTCAGGCACTACTAAGCGACTGAACAACTGTACTGTTGACCAAGATGACTGAAGGGATAAGGAACGGTATGGGCGAGAGTCGGTCGGTGCCTCTGCAGGTCCCCGCAGTCCCTGTGCGTCACGCAAAGGATGTTCATATGGACCATCAAAGCGCCCCACGCCTCCGAGCCGGAGGGCTTCTCTCCGAACCCAGGCAGTGGCTGTCGCAGGCCGCGGGCAAGCGGGCATAGCACACCGCGGTGCGCGGGGTCCAGGACCGGCTCTCGGCCTTCGGGGCTCCAGCGAGGCTGCGCGCTCTGCAGGCTGCACCGCATCCATCAGGTCCACTCTTACAGCGAGCTGCTGGGCGGCCGCCTGGTCAACCGCTGCACCCGTGCACCCGCAGGGCCTTGAAGGAGCCCGGACTCCGTGGCCCCGGAGCAAAGTTTCCTGCCCACCCCGCTCCCAGCGACCCCACCTCCTGGGACGGAGAAACTGGGGGGAAAAAATAGGTAAAGTCTCACAAAAAGCCTGCCTCACCTTGCTTGTTTTAGCATCATGTACTGTCTCCTTTCTCATATTAGATCATAAACTCTTTGAGGTTACTAAGAAATTTTACTCACTTTGACTTCACCTGTTGATTGCTAGTACTAAACGATTTGGGTTTCCCTGATAGCTCAGTTGGTAAAGAATCCGCCTGCAACGCAGGAGTCCCTGGTTTGGTTCCTGGGTTGTGAAGATCCCCTGGAGAAGGGAAAGGCTACCCACTCCAGTATTCTTGGGCTTCCCTGGTGGTTTAGCTGGTAAAGAATCTGCCTGCCATGCGGGAGACCTGGGTTCAATCCCTGGGTTGAGAAGATCCCCTGGAGAAGAGAAAGGCTACCCACTCCAGTATTCTGGACTTTCTAGACTGGAGAATTCCATGGACAGTGTAGTCCATGGGATCCTAAAGAGTCAGACATGACTCAGCAAGTTTCACTAAACTATTCAATATTTCTTCAAAAACAAGCAAATAATTTTTACTGGCTGGAAGACGTGGCTGAAGACTAATCCTATTACACTCAGTCTTCTCTCTGTGAACTCTCTGGAGCTCCCCAACCCAAGATTCTTGCGTCCAGTCCTAGATGACCAAGCGCTGTTGTGAAACCTGGCACGCTGTGAGTTTATGAAAAAATCAAAGATACTAGGGCTCTCATTTACCTATTATAAGAGGTCACAGTTCTGCTTATAATGATATTTGCTTCCTGATCATTTCCTTTTAGAGAGAAGATCAATAGCCAAGACAAAGTATAACTCTTCAAGGACACTGCAACCTCTTGAGAGTATTCTGGAGAAGTTGGCCAAACAGCCGTGTGCTCAGTCGCTCCGTCCTGTCCTGCTCTTTGCGGCCCCGTAGACTGTGGTCACCAGGCTCCTCTGTCCATGGGATTCTCCAAGCAAGAATCCTGGAACAGGTTGCCATTTCCTCCTCCAAAGGGTCTGCTGGACCTCAGGATTGAACCCGCATCTCCTGCATTGGCAGGCAGATTCTTTCACCACTGAGCCACCTGGGAACGCTCAATGACAAATGACGAGGGTGTTGGTCTTGCTACAAGGGTGACAGATGAGAAGGCTTTGGCAATGCTGGGACTCTGTGCCATTATCAGGTGTGAGTCAGCATTGGAGCCATGAAAGAACTGACATGGGGCTAATCGATAGATGATTCAGTGTGGAGGCAGGGCTGTGGCAGAAAAAGTCTAGAATTCAGAAACTGACCTAGAATCCGAACTTGGCAAGTGGGTAACCAAACAGCGGAGTCTTTGCCATAAGGTGACCACCACCTATTCCATCAGGCCTTCACCAAGGCCACTGTGACCACAGCAACTTTGGCAGTGGGGTCCCTCCTACCCCTCTAACGTAAGGCCCTTCTGTTCTTCAAAAACCTGACCTGGATCGCATCAGAGCTGCTAAGTCCATTCGGTGGCATCCCATTCCTTTTAGCCTAAGCAGGGACGCCCTTGAATGCCCCCGGGGGCTGGACAGGATGCAAAGCCACCCGCCACCCCGTCTCCCCTCTCCCCTCTTCTCTCACACTCTCCCTCTCGCACTTTGCATTCCAGCAAACTTAAATTCTTCCCATTCCCCAAACATTCAACTCCACAGTTGCTGTTGATACGACACCTTCATAAATGCTTTGAACGTTCGTCGTCCAGTGAGGGTTCAGGTCTCAACTTGAATGGGGGTGCACATCCTGGGAAAAGTGCTCCTTGGCAGTAGGTGGGTCGGGTCTCCCCCCTGACCTCATGTCCCTACAATTACTTAGTCTTTCCTCTCTCTTCCGGTCCATTATTTCCATGAAGGCGGCAACTTTGGCTTCCGAGGTCACACTGTTCCCCCAAGACCTTGCCCAATACTGCAACACGATAGAAGCAACTTAGAAGAAAAAGTTAGGTGAATATACTGTCCTGCCCAACAACCGATAAAATAGGAGGGCACAGTTCTCATGTGAGCACCCTAGTTAAGCTGGGAACCTTTCCCTTACTGTACCCTGAAAAATACCTTGAATACATTCAATATCTTTAAGTGATTACATCCCATAAAAGAATAAACCCCCCAAACTGTTTAATTCAGAAAAACACAGAATACAGGCTGATTAAAGCACTAACTTTATTTCTAACTTTTTGACCAATATCATTTGAAGAAAGAACAAAAATAAAAACAAGGTACTATTGTAACACATCAAGAAATGACTTTATCCAAATGGAAGATATACTTAACATCAATTCATATATTAGTAACTTACATACTTATTATCAAATATGACATAAAACCACAAAATAGTCTCTCGAAATCTCAACCAAGCTTCTGGTTTACCATATGTGTCACTTCCATGACTACCAACCACACATATAAAGAGACTAGGAGAAATTTTATTGAAGATGATTTTCCAGAAAATTTACACAATTAATAAGGCAAAGTATGTTAAATAAGGCATAGGCAACAAGGGGGCCCTGAATTTACTCTGGAAAGGCTGCCTAAGGCACTACCAAAGTAGACAGCTGTAAATCCCTGATCTGACTTTAAATTTTTCCGATCTTAAAGTTTTCCACTTCAAGCACAAGGTGACGTGACCATGCTAATTGCTCTTCTCTCAGAACAGGCAGACTGAGAAGTACCACGTCCATCCCAGGCACTGTCGCCCTCGTATGTTTGTGATGTATCTGTTTGGATGAGGTGTAACAGTCAACTTGGCTATTTCTTCTTTAAACGCATTTTAAGGACTAATGGCACGGAATGAATGGCAGCACGAAAGGGAAAAGGACTATTTTAATACAAAACAATACTAAATCAGCCTGTGATGACGCAAAATGTTGAAGCTCTAAGAATTTTATAAATGATAATTTAGAAATTATCAACACTTTTATTCAAAACTGCAAAAAGGTATCAATTCCCCTAATCTACTGGAATCACAGGTCTTATGAATAATAGCACCTACTGATGAACCAAATCAAGAATGCATAATACAAAATTAATTTTCAAAAGAGAACAATTCTGGTTAAAATCAGAATATAAAATTATGAAGACCAAATCAATGACAGTGGTGACAGGACACTGGTTTGGCCGATGAAAGCAATGAATGCTTCTGACCAGCGGTGCCCAGGTGCCCTGCAGGCGGCCCCAGTGCCGCCAGGATGGGGCTCAGGAGACTGAGGAGGGGGCCCGGTGACCCCTGGACCTCAGCTTCACACTAGAACCTCTACTTCTGTCTTGCAGTATACCAAGATCACATGCAAATCGTTTCTTTTAAAGGCCGCGTATGTTTACAAAAGAAAATTCTGAAAACCAAAGCAAACTATATATGCTGTTCCCCAGCACCAAAAAGAACTGAAAGCAGGGCATCTTAGACACAGAGGCTGCAAACTCCTGGGAGAGTCAGCAGTTCATTCCTCTCCTGACGGACGTCAAGATGACTTGTCATCTCATAAGTCATACTATAGGGTAATAGACGACTAGTTATTAAGTACCTTCAGGTTAACAACGCACATCCAGAGGCCAGCTAGCTGAGTGGAAAGTGTTAATCGCTCGCCGGGGGCGGGCACCCACGATGGTCAGCAGACGCCCTCTCTGCTCGCCGGGGGCAGGCACCCACGATGGTCAGCAGAGCCCCTCTCAGCCTGACCTGGACAATGAGCGGCTTCCGAGAAGCCAAAAGCTGTTCATGGCTGAGGGCTCGCTTCCTTCAAATATTTCAGGGGACAAAAGACCCGCGCGGTGGCACATTTTCAGTAACCCTGGAAGGCACGTCAGCACAGCACAAGGTGCATCCCATACGGATCTGTGACCGACATGCAGTCCTCAATAACCAGATGTTACTTCATGACCGGCCAGCACACGGACATGTGTAGTACTTGGCACACAGGTCCTCAGTAAAACCTTAATCCATTCTGAAAAGGTAATGTTTGCTAAGGATTATATTCCAAAGTGTAAACATCAGGAAAAAAAAATATACTAAAAAAAAAAAAAAAAGCATGGAAAGTCCATTCTATCCTATGCAGCAGTTGGATTTTTTTTTTTTAAGTTATAGTAGGTTTTTGCTTAATACCATACATTTTGGGCTTAGGAAGCAGCATGGTATTAAAATGTAAAATAGGATTTTGATTAATAACCATTATCATGAGTTTTAAAAAATCAGAGTAAAAAATCACTTTAACAAAAAAAGGAGAAAATACCTAAATGAATCTATATAAATGTAGAAATCAATGTATGTGACCTTGGAAGATATAAAGGAAAATATAAAGCTTGCCTTTTTTAATAAGTAATGTCTTTCATTAACTAACAGAAAGTGCAATTCCGAATTTCCCCTTATATGTTTGGTCCTTATAGCTTTTCCTGGACAAACCCAGTCCTACCCATTTTAACAAACTCCAGTTGAAATCATCTAATAATGCTGAGTCTAGGACAAGCTATCATTAATGCACATACAGAATCCCGAGTGTCACATACAATCAATGAAAAGGTCAAATCTGACCACATTTACAATATTAAATAGTGAAAATGAAAGATCCAGGAAGGCAAATAAAATGGCTTACAGGAAGTTCCTTCTACTTGTTGATTTTACAGCTTTAAGAACTGAATATGTATGTGTCTTCCTTTCTAATTTGGGACTTCTTATGAAGTCTTCTGAGGATGCATTCTGTTTTGAACTGTGCATGTCTAAGTTGCAGCAAAACTCAAGCACAAGTGAAGGTAGTTTTATCCCACGGAAAAGCATAAAATATAGTTCTAGATACAAATTCAGTATCATCTAATTTAAGAAACTCTGGTCATCTGGTGTGGACATCGGCTTATAATACATATATCGCCTAAGCAAAGCACAGCAACCTGTAAATTGCATCATTCCAACAATTTCCCATTCTTTCTATTGACAAACATTCAAAAACAGCATTTTCATCACATGAAAGTAAACAACCACAAGAACGTGTGCTTTTCTCGCACCGGCTCCTAATCCAAACAGCCTCACCGCAATTACTGCAATGACTGGCAATCACTGGGTTGACTGGGCAAAGCCTAAGTTAGCGCTCTCCTCCAAAAACAGTATAAAAAGAATGCTTTAAATAGACATACTCCAGAGAGAGCTAGGTTTGCATTGTAAATCGTAGGGTTTCTGAGAAGGGTGTAAAATGACAGATTCGCGATTTGAGATGGTGAGAAATCTGTTGCTCCACACAGCACAACAGAATTCTGCTCGGACGACCAGGGCGCCTCTCATTTCGTAGCCGGGTTCTTGGGAGGAAGGAGTTTGTATGTGTTGAAGTAGCCCACCACCTGCTGGGGGACCTCCGCCAAGACGCTCTGAGCAAGTGCTTCTTTTGGAGCCTGTGAACAGATGAAATCAAAGCAATTTTATTAGCAACCAAGTTTTAACTGGGATTTTGATAAAAGACTAAGAACTCCTCCCCCACCGGGAAAAAGCAGTTAGTTCCCAATTTCTAGGCTTGTATCTTGTCTCGAGAATAGGCCACGAAACACACAACAAACCGTTACTCGGGAACGCTTTAGTATGCTCACATTTAACAAGTCCTTTTTTGGTGCCTGCATTTTGGCATTTAATGATGTTGGTTCTTTTGCTTTTCAACTTTTAAATGTGGGTCTTTCATTCTCTGGGTATTAATTTTTTTAACTTTTTATTTTGAAATAATTACAAATAGTGCAGAGAGCTCCCATGTACCCATTACCCAGTTTCCCCCAAAGGTAGCATCTTTTATAACTATAGGACAATAACAAAACTAGGAAGCCACCATTGGTACGGTTCTCACAACTTATTCAGATTTCACCAGTTTTACATGTACTCATTTGTGTGTGTGTGTGTGTGCCTGTGTGTATATAGTTATATGTAATTTTATCATGGGGGTATATCTGTGTAGGGAGAAAGCAACGGCACCCCACTCCAGTACTCTTGCCTGGAAAATCCCATGGATGGAGGAGCCTGGTAGGCTGCAGTCCATGGGGTCGCTAAGAGTCAGACACGACTGAGCGACTTCACTTTCACTTTTCACTTTCCTGCACAGGAGAAGGAAATGGCAACCCACTCCAGTGTTCTTGCCTGGAGAATCCCAGGGATGGGGGAGCCTGGTGGGCTGCCGTCTATGGGGTCGCACAGAGTTGGACACGACTGAAGCAACTTAGCAGCAGCAGCATATCTGTATAACCACTGTCACAATCAAGATGCAGAACAGTTTCACCATCACAAAGACCCCTAACGCTGCCACCTTTTTTAATATACACCCACCTCATTCCCCTCCACCCACTCCCACTCATACACTGGCTGGTGGGAATGTAAAGCTATGACATAATTTTACATAATTATGTAAATGACATGATTTACATTATATGACATTTTTGTCATATTCAGATTTCACCAGTCTGTGTGTACACAGTTATACGTCATTTTCTCATCGGGGTCTATCTGTATAACCACCATCACAATCAAGACACAGAACAGCTTCATTATCACAAAGATCCCTAACATTGCCACCTTCTGCATACACACCCAGCTCATTCCCCTCCATCCACTCCCAGGCACACCCTGGCTGGTGGGAGTGTAAAAGGACACAATTATGCCAGAAAAGTTCAGAAGCTTCTTTAATGACTAAAATGCAACAACCATACAACTCAGCAACTGCACTTATGGGTATTTATCCCAGAAAAATAAAAACTTATGTGCACACAACAGCCTGCTCATGAATGTTTTCAGCAGCTTTGTGTATGACAGATGAGAACTGGAAACAACTGAAGATGTCCTTTAACGGGTGAATGGTTAAACTGGTATACCCATACCACGGAATACTACTCAGCAATAAAAAAGGAATATATTCAACAAGTGGGAAGACTCTTAAGAGAATTAAGCTGAGTGGGAAAAAAGACAATGTTGAGGTTATATACTATGTGATTTATATAACATTCTTGAAATGGCAAAAACATAGAAATGAAGCCAGACTGGTGGTTGCCAGGGGTTAAGGAGGGAGCGAAGGTGGCCGGGAAGTGGTGTGATTGTAAAAGGGCTACGTGAGGAAGCCTGCTGTGATGGACCTTGATTGTATCGTCAATATCCTGGTTATGATTCTGGACCATAGTTTTACAAGATGTTACCATTAGAGGAATCTGGGTAAAACAGTCTCCTCAGAGGTTTTTCATCAAATCAACTTCTAGTTTGGTAAATTCATCATATACTTACATAGTTTTTCTCTTGTTACATTTGTAAAGATAAAATATATTTTAAAACAGCAGTCACAACAACATCGTTTTAAATAATTTATCATAGGGACTATAAGAGGTACACAAGAATACAACCTTGAAAAAAAAACAGCCAAATCTAATCAAGGTTCTTCAAATGGAAAATTCACACACTCTACTAGCTCAGTATTGAAGAATCTGCAGGAGACCTGGGTCTGATCCCTGGGTCAGGAAGATCCCCTGGAGGAGGAAAAGGCTACCCACTCCAGTCTTCTTGCCTGAAGAGTCTCAGGGACAGAAGAGCCTGGTGAGCTGCAGACCATGGGGTTGCCAAGAGTGGGACACAACTCAGCATATATGCATGGCGACTCCGGACATCTACTCTTAACTGCCCGGCTACGGACAGGCAGAGTCTGTTCAAACACCTTGGAGCGCGTGAGGGGCAGGGAGGCGTGGTACTCACGTTCTGGAACTGCCTGAAAGGCACAAACTGGACAATATCCCTGACGGCTTCTTCGCCGGTCGGGGAGCGGAGGCTTCCGCCGTCGCCATCTAGGAACTCCATGGCGCCGAAGTCCGCGCCTCCAACGCCGACGATGATGATGGACATAGGCAGCTTGGCAGCATTAACAATCGCCTGTCTGGTCTCATCGAGGTCTGTGATCACGCCATCAGTAATGATCAAGAGCACAAAGTATTGCTGCCAAAAAAAGACAATGATGTCCGCTGAGCGAGCTGAGCTCCCCAAGAATAAAAGCAACAATTAATGACATCTCCCGCCTGATGAGTCATTTCGTCGCTCATTTTCCTTGTCAGTCTCTACCCAGGATACCATCTATATGAAATTTTCCAAGATTCTCTGATGACAAGGAAATTAACTGATACGAAAACTGTAGGTTAATTAAAAGTGCAACAGACCACAGAAGAACGTTGGGAAAAATACACAGAAGCAAGATGAAACTTTCAGTTAGCACAGAAACATTTTGATTGATCTGGAGGGTTGGATATGTCAAAGTACCTGTCAAGGGAGCAACTGGCAACAACTACATTCTTAAAAGATCAAATATGGAAGTAGAATTGTTTATCAAGCTAAAATATGCTTTTGAATAAGTGGATATGGTTCAGGGAGGGGCAGAAGGGAATCTTTCTCTCAATCCTGCCATCTCTGCTGAATCATTTTAGAGAGTGATACCATGGGACATAAAGTTGCGACTCCATCTTTTGGGTCATCTACATCTGGAATGGAAAGCAGAATTATAATAGAACCTATCATGTGCTGGGTGTTTACGGTTTATCTCCTCACACTTCTTTCAATAACTGTATGAGGCAGTTATCCCTGACTCATTTCTGAAGATATGAAGCTGAATGAGGTTCGTTCTCCAGGGTCGAACAGGCATTTTGCAACAGCAACCGAAGTGGTAAGTCTCCTCAAGCCTTAACTTGCTAAATCTACTCAAAAAAAAATTTTTTTTCCAGAACCTACCCAGGAAAATTATTTCAAAAGACAGAGAACAAACTCATTAAGTATAAAGGTTGTTTTGCTGTTCTCTTGTTTTTAACGATCACCGATTTAACAGATGTTACTCCCAAACCAAGGAGGACACATCATTGCTTCATGCCCTGTGTTTGCATCTCGACAGACCAAATAAGCAGGAAAAGGGCACTGGGGCCAACTACCAGCCCATGTCCTCCCTGCCCCTGGCAACAGGGCACTCACAGAGGCTGTCCGTTGCTGTGTGGCTGCAGCGGCAAACCTGGCCACGTGGTTTATGATTGGAGAAAAGTTGGTCGGTCCATAGAGTTTTATCTGAGGAAGGCAGGCCCGATATGCCTCTACAATGCCTTGGACTCCTAGATTTTAAAAAAAAAAGCAGGATTAAAAATTGTCAAGCACAATTTAATTGTCTACTTTTCACCATAGTGGCTGGTTTAATTTATATACTAACATACAGTGCTTTAAAGAGTCAAAAGTTCCATATTTAGGAGTTCTCTAAGGTATATATTACAAAGCTCCATAGCGATGCTCCATCACACACACAAAAAAAACCTATAAACTTTACTCTCCCCCAGTAGAAGGCATTTGTTTTCACCTCAGTCAAATTATTCATTAGTCTTCAGTAGGGTTGTTATACTGTTTAATTTTGATATGTTTTGAGAATGAGACTCTGACGGAAAAAGAACCATGCGAAAGATGCTGCAACATACAACTGATGACAAGGTATGAAAAAGTAACTGATAAAAATGGGAAACCTTTGCACATATGACCAGAGGGTCTACAAAAATGTCAGACAGCTGTGAACTTAATGTCAATTCTAGCCAAGGGTTTATTGGATAACTTAGAGATGAAGCGTGGTATAGTGGACTGCACTAATTGCAAGTATTCACTTCCAGGTTGTTTATCACATTTTGCTGCAGAAACACTCAAGCATGTCTTTGTGGGCTGCGGCTTAGGCCTGCAGGGTAGCTTCGCCCAGTGCAAGTGATCGGACGCGACAGCCAAGTCTAAGCAGATGTTTCAAGAATCTTTACTGCCGGTTTTTGCCAGCTGTCTTGCTTTTCCGCCCTGCTATGGGAACAGCGTATTCCAGACTGCCTGAGACCCAGAATGAGAAGGAACAGGGGAGTGCAGCGGTCTAACCAAGAGTCGAGTGATTTGTCAAGTGATCGAGACATAAATCATTGTCATTACAAATTACTGACAGTTGGAGAATGTTGATTACCGCAGACAGCCTATCAAGAGCTGAACAGCATTCCTGATTAAGGCACTGCTGATGAATCTGCCCTTAATACACAAGAGTGTCTGGGATGTAGGTAAGAGACTAGAAAGCCTATAGTAATTCCCCCATAGTACTTTGCTGAGAGTATCAAGAAAATCTGAAAAGACTTTTTAATGTCAACCAAAACAGGTGTCCTGCTTTTAAAATTTCCCGTAGAACATAGATTAATAAGGAGGAGCAGCGTATATTTGGTTTAAAGCTTAACGAGATCAACTTTCTCCACTTAGAATGAGTGCCAATAGACTCCTTAGGCACTTTGAATTTAAGAATAAGTGGTCTTATGAACCACCTTTGAGAATGTAACTAATTCATACAGAGAGATGATTTTACAGGCATAAGGTGAGGCTGTAACTAGTGGTTAGTCAATCCAGTAGTAACAAAAATAGTATTAACATAAGCCAGCAGCAGGATCTTTCTGTAATGATATATGCTATAGAAAAATTGAACCCATAACCAAAGCAACAGTAATATTTTCTTCCATTTCTATCATCTAGCTTGCTTTTCAATAAGGTATACAAGCTATTAAATGTTTTCATAAATATCAACAGCCTTCAATTCCTCAACTAAAACTGAATTATGCTAGTATCTTTCCATTGCATTAAAGGAACAACTGAGACATGTTTTTTTATGGGCAACTAAATTCAATGACTAATTAAGAGAAGAGGATTAAACTTCCTTGTCTTAAAATAAAGTTGTATTGTTTTCTATGTGACATTTCCTTTGTCTGAAACCAAAACGATCCTTTCTTTTGTCCAGACTAAACCGAAAGCAGAAAAGCTGCACATCGTGACAGCCCACAGACAGGCTCTTATTACTCAGAGTGGATGAACTTCTAAAACGAATCATCCTACGATCTGTCATCCATATTTACTTGCAAAACAAAATCTAATTACAACAAATTCTAAAAACTGTTCCAATTTCATCATAAGCATGAAGCACATTTTTTAAAAAGAAAAAATTACTGAAAAAAAAAAAGAAATAATAGCTATTTATTGTGGGTATGAAGTGACAATGCCCATTCTATGAGCTGACTTTTCACTCTTTTGACAGTGTCCTTTGATTTACAGAAGTTTTAAATTTTAGTCTAATGTATCTATTTTTTCTTTTGTTGCCTGTGTTGGTATCATATCCAATTAACCATTGCCAAATACAAAAAAAGAAAAATATTCCCAGTTTCATATGGCTAGGGATATAAAAGGCCACAACCAAAGCTGCTGAACGTGCATAAAGGATGAGAAAAGAGTTTTGCAAAAAAGGAGAAAATCCTAATACAAACTACTCCCAACAAAATATTCATGCTCTTCTACTTTATGAATATCATAAGAGGAGGAGGGAAGGACATCATCTTCTATTAGAAATCTATATATTTTGCAACTGTTAAAAGGACACTTTGCAGAAAATTAGCTTAGGGTCTACACTTGTATGCCTCTGCCCCCACCTCTTTCCCTCCTCCAAACTGTTTAGTTTTATATTAATTTTGTGGGAGATTTGGCATTGCTCAATATGGTAAAATGGAGAAAGAAATGACAACCCACTCCAGTATTCTTGCCTGGAGAATCCCAGGGATGGAGGAGCCTGGTTGGCTGCCGTCTATGGGGTCGCACAGAGTCGGACACGACTGAAGCGACTTAGCAGCAGCAGCAGCAATATGGTAAAAAGGAAGAGGCACTGGGATATTTGAGGGATAAACAGAAAAGTGGAATGACAGCAATATTTATGCCTGTTTTCCACACAAAGGAAAGCTACTCCCAGAGCTTAATTCTGTGCTTCTTTAGCCTATATCCACCTCCTTACAGAACCTGTGTAACAAGTAATTAGCTGCTGGACACTTTCTTCATAGAAAGTTAACTGTTAATCTGAGAAAAACAGCTGCATATTAAATGATTCATTTTATTGAAGGTTTATTTTTAAATCAACTTATATGTGAATATAAAATGATCACTCTTACTGATCTACCATCAAGACTGAGAAATCTTTTATTCTATTAGACCTCTTAAGGTAGAAGAATTTAGCCAGCAGTCTTCATCATTATCATAGTGATTTGCCTTCTTACTACACTAACCACCAACTTGGTGTAAAATTCTACTTTACGTGATAGGAAATTTAATATATCACAAAATATATATTAGATATATATTATTCTATTATATTAGATATATATATATTATATTATATAATAATATATAATATATTATACTATATATATATATTAGATATATATATATATCAAAAATATATTAGAAAGGAAATCTGAGTAGCTTTCAATCATAGAGGAAAAAACAACTGACAAAGACTTAGTAAGCCTTTCAGTTTAAAAATTCACGTTGATTTTTAACTTACCATTACAGTAGGGATTGGACGGATTAAAGTTTATTGGAAATTCATGAGAAACCTGCCAAAAGATGAAAGAAGGACTGATGAGGCTTGTTTTGCTTTGCCAGGAGGCAAACCTTCACAATGAGCTCTTCCTACCTGCCACTGAGGTGGGACCTGCGCTCCAAAGCCGAAAGCTGGAAACATCTTATCACTAAAAGGAAAATTTGAAAAAAGCAAAAGGTCATTTGTCTCTTTACTCATAATAAGACAATACGAGCTTACTTTTAAAACATTCAAAATGTTAGAAAAATCTAAAAATAAAGACTAGAACTAAGGTTAATATTTGGAAACTCTCATCCTAAATATTTTTCTGTGCATTGAAGGAATTTAAAGTCTTTCTATACGAGTTTATTAATATGGACTTTATGACTCAGACAGTAAAGAATCTGCCTGCAATGCAGGAGACCTGGGTTCCATCACTGGGTCGGGAAGATCCTCTAGAGGAGGAAATGGCAATCCACTCCAGTATTCTTGCCTGGAAAATTCCATGGACAGAGGAGCCTGGTGTGCTACCGTCCATGGGGTGGCAAAGAGTCGGACACAACTGAGCAATTAACACACCTCTACTTATGTATCGTTTATCATTTCACTAAATAAATACGTAAATAAATTAATAAAGCTTTAAAAAGCACAAGTTTTTCATTTGTCTACAAAAAAATAGTCATTTGGCAGCAAAACGTGACCTCAACTGACAAGAGGTTATTTATAGCCTGTATTTATTTATACCACTTAATATGAATAAGATATCGTACATTTGGCCACAGAAATATGGTACAAATGCTACACATCATAAAACTCTCCATTTCTGCAGCAAAATATATGAATATTTGACCCAAGGGCTTAGAGATAATTTGGACAGAATATACAATATCATGAGAGTGGCTGCCAAGTGTTCCACTGTACGGAGATTCTCCCCCAACGGACAGACACCAGCGGCTGGCCATAGCAGAACCCTGTAACGATGATACTAACATTTCTACTAGCGGGACTCTTTTTTATATTACTTCTCAATGGTTCTTTTTGCACCAAGGCTAGAACCTGTGTCACAGATGTTACAATATGTTTCCCAGTTGACAGTCTGCCTTTGACTTTAAAAGAGCTTCCCTTTTCTAGTTATTAACGTTAATGACTGTGAACACCCAAAACTTATTTCATGATTGTTGCCTTCTCTGTCTTGCTTAAAGCTGTCCTCACTGCAGTATTATAGACAATTCACATATATGTTCTCTTAGGACTTCCAAGCCTTGATCTTGATATTAAACGTGTAATTCATCGGGAGTGGCATGTGAAGCAGAAACTGCTCATGTGGATCCACCAGCATCCATCTCTCCCCCTTTAACCCTGGATCCCGTGGGCCCCAGTGACCACATTCTCCCGACCCAGCCTCTGTGCTGGCAGTGGTCGGGGGCGAGGTTCTGGCCGGATGTGTGAGTGGAGGGGTTTGCAGCCACTTCTGAATCGCACCCTTGGGGAAAGCACATGCATCCTCAGTCCCTTTGTCTTCCTCCCACTGGCTGGAGAGGACGAGAACTCAGACCCAGGGTGGACGCTCTGAGTGGCAGCACGGCCCTGTCGGCCCCGAACTGCTTATCTCTAGACGTGCAACAGGAACGAGACACAAATCTCTATTTTGTCAAAATCACGGTGTGCTGGGGTATCTATTTCTGCAGTTCTATCCATAGTCTGTACAGAAGTATCCTAACATATACAAGCACAAGTTAGGGATTCAAATCCAGTTCGTGAGCAGTTTGACAGTTGTTACAACCCCATCTCTATCATATACTTAAATTGACAGACATTCTTGGGTCTATTTCAAGATTGCGTGTTTCTACTGGTCATGTAATAGTTCCATGCTGTCAATATATACTTAATATTGTACACAGGAAACATATATAATGTTGCTGTGCTGTGCTTAGTCACTCAGTCGTATCCGACTCTTTGCAACCCCATGGACTGTAGCCCGCCAGGCTCCTCTGTCCACGGGATTCTCCAGGCCAGAATACTGGAGTGGGTTGCGGTGCCCTCCTCCAGGGGTCTCCTCAACCCAGGGATGGAACCCAGGTCTCCCACACTGCAGGCAGATTCTTTACCAGCTGAGCCACCAGGGAAGCCCAAAGTGAAAGCGTTAGTCACTCAGTCGTGTCTGACTTTGTGACTCTATGGGCTGCAGCCACTAGGCTCCTCTGTCCATGGAATTCTCCAGACAAGAATACTACAGTGAATAGCCATGGGGTGGGTAGTCATTCCCTTCTCCAGGGGATCTTCCTGACTCAGGGATCGAACCTGGGTATCCCACATTATGGGCAGATTCTTTACCGTTTGAACTACTAGGGAAATAAATCATATATGTATACATATCAAGTTTTAATATCTACAAGCACAAATTTCCCTTTTTTTTTCCTGAAAAACTTGGCTATTCTGATTCATTTTGCCCTCTAGAAAATTATAAGAATCATTTTGTCAAGGTTTCATTGGAATTCTGATTAAAACTGACTAATCCAGAGAGGAACATTATATTTTCATCACTGTGACATCTGCCTATCTAGAATCATGGCGCATCTTTCCTTCTTTGTCCCAGGGTATAATTCTGTAGTTTTCTCTCACTAAATATCCTAGACCTTTGACTAAATTTATTCTCATTTTTTATTGCATATGAACTCTGATCTTTTATTCACTACAGTTTCTTCAACTGGTTTTTGTTGGTTCATGAAAAATTGCTGATTTTTTATTTTATGTTGTATGTAACCACCTTTTGAACTTTCACTACTTTCTAACATTTTTCACTTGATTCTCTCAGGTTTGAATTCATTCCTCATTTATGTATGACGCTGTCTTGGCTGGTGCCTTTGTGAGAAGAGCCCTTTGATCAGTTCCTGGTCTGAGGAGATTCTCTGCCTCTTTGAGTCAAGTTTGGTAATTTGTAGCTTTCTAAAAGAATCATCCTGCAACCTAGATTTTTTCACTGAAATAGTATAACATGTTACCAAACATAACAAACAAATGTTTAACGATTTTTTTTTCTGAATTTACGCTTATGATCTCTGTCTCATTACTAATATTCTATGTGTTTTCTCTTTTTCTTGGGGATCGGTGTCAACAAAGGTTTTCCTAAATTTTGTTGAACTTGCAAAGAATCATCTCTTCATTTAATTTATTAACTTGGTGTGTGTAAGTCATCACTTTGTGTGTTTGGAGGAAGCAGAGCACAGCCAAGTGGTGAGGACAAGTTTCCGGAGCCAGACAGCCCAGGTGCGGTTCTGCATCTGCCGTTATCTGCTGAGGGACCCTGGACACGTGACTTTAGCCTTCCTGCCTCAGGCTTCTCATCCGTAAAATCAAGATGATGATACCACCTATCTCACAACCAAGCATGAGGACTAGATGAATATCATATAGAAAGGATTTAAAATTTTCCCTGACATATAACAGCTAACACATATATGGAATCTCCTACTATTACTGTATGTATATTTTTCTTTCTATCCTTGAATTTTACTTTGTTGAAAAGCTAGTTCATTTATATTCAATTCTTTTTTTAAAAATAAAAGTGTCAGAAATCTTCCTTTATAAAGATGCCTGAGTACTGCCTGGGTACCTCAGTTGGTAGAGTAATCAGACTTTTAATCGGAGGGCATAGGTTCAAGTCCCTGGAGATGCTTTAAAAAAAAGAGAGAAAAAACTGAAATAAGAGGAGTTCCCTGGTGGTCCAGCATTTAGGACTTGATGCTTTCACTGCCGTGGGCTGGGGAGCTAAGTTGCTGGAGACCATGCATAGCCTTCTCATTACCCTTTATTTCTAGACAGTCTGTTATTACACTCTGATTTCCTCTTTGATCTAAGAACTACTGAAGAGCTTTTTTAATTTTCATGTGGTAAGCTTTTTTTAGTTAACTTTTTGTTTTAACTTCCAAGAAGCAGTCTGAAAAAGTAACCCTGTAAATTTACTACTTTTTTTTATCTAAGTCCCATTACAACTGTGTTTCTTTGAAATTTTTATCATATTTCTAGCTATTTTCAATTGAAATACATTGATACTGTATTACTAACCATATCCATGCTTATATTTTCATTATGGATTATACAACAAAGTGTCTATAAAGTAATTTTTCAATTGCCTTTAGAGTTTTGTCTTAAATTCTGTTAGGCTGGTATTGGAACTGCTACCCTTGGCTTAAACTTGTTTGTCTAAGAATTTCATCTAAATGGCATAACAGATCAACGAAAAATCCCATCAGTATGTATGGACTTTTATCATAAAATGACAGACAAAAACAAGGGAAAACATATACTGTACCCTAACAGATACAGAACAAAAAATTAATAACGTGGATTTTTTTCTACTGTTTAGTACACCTTCAGAAGGACCTATTTTAATCTATTCAAAATCTATCCATTGAGAATCGATTCAAAGTATTTCATAGCAATTATATCAAGGTATCCTGTAGCACTTGCTGAAAATCACCATTAAGAAACTAATTTGACAACAACCGCCTAGAAAATAGACGTTAAAAATTAGTGTCTATGAGTGTTTACAAAATGTGTCTTCTGGACTTCAACCACAGAAATAACTTATCCCTAATGAGTAAGCCCCAAGAAAACCGGATCAAAGAAACAAAAGCCTTGCCAACAGTCAGCTGTTAGAGAAGGACGCTACGCATAATACATTATAACTAATCACAGCCAGAGATTAGAGGCCAAAGGTAAACACTGACTGTTCACAAAGGGAAAAATAGAAAAGATAAGAGAAATTTTAAGGAGAAAGTTACTTCTCCCCAGCACGGTTATCCCATCAACTACATCAGAGAATCAGCAGAAGATCCAGACACTGCCATTTCTGGGGAGTCATTCACTGGAGTCATACTCACGCATCGTAGTCCTGAATGACCAGTCCCACAGACCAGATTGCAGTCAAATACTCATTAACACCATTGGGGCTGATGTAGTGAAGGGAGTTGGGAGAACGCGGATCACCATTGGAGCCAGTGAAGTCCACTCCCACCTGCCAAATGACAATTGCGGTCCTTACTCAAGGGAAGGCAGGGACATCCTTGCTTGCTGTCCAGGAAAACGCACACACTGAATGCTGACACAGAAACACTCATCCCTGAGCCTGCTCTGATTTGCTAACAAGTCCCTGAGCCGACAGGTATTTTCACGACAATGAAACAATTACAGCCTCAGCCTGAAGCAACCTGCTAGTCCTAATTTTCTAGATGTCTTAAATCATAGATTATTATATCTATGACTTTAGACATAGAGGACTTTTGGGTACATTTGATTAATGTTTTTTATTAATTAAATTACTGCAGGATAATCACTGATTTATACACACGTGCTTTTTTTCAGGTGGAAAAAGTATTATTGACAAGGCCAAAAGCTTCTGGATCAACCTAGACAAACTCTCTGCAGAGACCATATTCAACAGATTGTGTACATTTCATCACAAAGTCAGTTTGGCAGTAAAAGAAAAAACACTGTAAAATAGAGGGGAAAAGCCACATGTTACAGTCTACTGTGAAAAATCCAGTGTGTTACTCACAGTAAAATTCAGCTGGCAGCCTCCCATGATATAGTCAAGGAATGTACATTCCACTGTAATCTAAAAATAAATAGTAAACAAAATTAAAACTTTCCTACTTTTTTAAGAGAAGCAAAGAGCTCCCTGGTATACATTTTTAATCATCTATAAACTGAACAGCACAAGATACAAACATATAGAACCCACCCCTACATTTGAATTTAAAGCAACCTACCCCTACATGTCATGAATCTGTAAGATTCAAGATAATTATAGCATGTTATGGGAAATAGATGGGGAAACAGTGTCAGACTTTATTTTTTAGGCTCCAAAATCACTGCAGATGGTGACTGCAGCCATGAAATTAAAAGACGCTTACTCCTTGGAAGGAAAGTGATGACCAACCTAGATAGTATATTCAAAAGCAGAGACATTACTTTGCCAACAAAGGTTCGTCTAGTCAAGGCTATGGTTTTTCCAGTGGTCATGTATGGATGTGAGAGTTGGACTGTGAAGAAAGCTGAGCACTGAAGAATTGATGCTTTTGAACTGTGGTGTTGGAGAAGACTCTTGAGAGTCCCTTGGACTGCAAGGAGATCCAACCAGTCCATTCTGAAGGAGATCAGCCCTGGGATTTCTTTGGAAGGAATGATGCTAAAGCTGAAACTCCAGTACTTTGGTCACCTCGTGCAAAGAGTTGACTCATTGGAAAAGACTCTGATGCTGGGAGGGATTGGGGGCAGGAGGAGAAGGGGACGACAGAGGATGAGATGGCTGGATGGCATCACTGACTCAATGGACGTGAGTCTGAGTGAACTCCGGGAGTTGGTGATGGACAGGGAGGCCTGGCGTGCTGCGATTCATGGGGTCACAAAGAGTCAGACAAGACTGAGCGACTGAACTGAACTGAAGATTAGAATATCAATAGCCAAAGATGAAATGCCCTGGTTTAAGAAACTAGTAATGAGTTTAATATGTTGAGACTTTAATAAGTTTAAAAACAAAAGCAAAAACTCCCACTCATTTAAGAAACTCTTGGATTTTTCCTCTTCACTCATAACATCTCATCTTGAAATTATAACCAGGACTGATGCACTGAGTTAAGTCATTTCCACTGATGTACCAGAAAAACACCAATGGTGCCCGGTATTTCCTAAGATAATGAAAAACTTCAATTTTTCCTTTGTTAGAGAGCTGTCAAATCTTGGAAGCAAAGTTACTTGAAAGAATTCTCTACTATTTCCTATTTTCTTCTCTAAAGGGGCCCAGATGCTCATGTAATTTTCAACTGTTCAAAGTGTTTGTGTGATATATACCATATTGATGGAAGAACTTAAAATGTGATCTCATTACACTATAAGCTGTCAAGAGCAACCAACCTCACAATGTTTCACACTGATCACCCCTGAATTCTTGTAGCTTTTCTTCTTTTGCCTCTTTTTTTCATTTATGCATTCAAATTCAACCTGTAGGAAGAAAAGACAAAATGTTCAATATTATTAGTGATATTAGAAAATGCCAATGTAAATTTAAGTGAATGACTTTTTTCTCTTAGAAACAAACCATCTACTGATATAGGTCTGTTACAAAATACAACTGTGAAACAATTGCACACTATATTATATATATGAAATATGTATCAGTCCCATTTCCTAAAAGCACTTCTAAAACTTTGTACCTTTTAAAATAGTTTCTAAGTATAAATGTTTCCTTTGTAGATCATTTCCTTATAAACGCTCCAAGTAATCATCTTTTTTCTTTATAACAAAAGAAATAAAATATTATTTTTAGCTGTCACCCACACAAAGTACAAAAACATACCGCTTGAAAAAGAAAAAAAACAACCATCAGAAAACAGAAATATATGAAGCCCAACTCTATGGTAAAATATGCAGCAAAGATCATTCCTTTCCACTGGGAATATGCATAGAAACAGATCTAATGTCTTCTTCCCACAAACAGACCATCTTCCCTTCCAACGCCTACCCACTATGCCTCTGGAAGGCTTGGCTCGAGTCATCCTTCTCCATAGCATCAACTCCTGTTCTGGTCTTCTCTGATCGCCATCTCTCTCATTAAGCTTCCACAACTACATAAAACTTACATACTTGGCATTAATCTCAACTGTTTCATTTCATTAATTTTTTTCATAGCTAGGGTACAGTCACTTCCAAGTTATACCCTGAAATTCTCACTGTCTTGCCAAATAATAAGAGACACTCAGTGAATACTGGGTAAGTCACCTCTTCTGGTCAATAGAAAGCAACTTACATACTTTAGCCAGAGGCATTACTAATTTTCTAAGAATCAAACATTTAAAAATACCTTTGAAACAATGATACCAAACAAAATGATGTTTAAAAAAAAATCTCTTGATGGTTTAGGATCCTGCCAGAGTTTCAGTCATTATCATACACACTGCTGCTGCTGCTGCTGCTAAGTCACTTCAGTTGTGTCCAACTCTGTGCGACCCCATAGACGGCAGCCCACCAGGCTCCCCCGTCCCTGGGATTCTCCAGGCAAAAGCACTGGAGTGGGTTGCCATTGCCTTCTCCAACGCATGAAAGTGAAAAGTCAAGGTGAAGTCGCTCAGTCGTATCCTACTCTTCGCGACCCCATGGATTACAGCCTACCAGGCTCCTCCGTCCATGGGATTTTCTAGGCAAGAGTACTGGAGTGGGTTGCCATTGCCTTCTCCATCATACACACTAATTATTGAATATTAGAGATGCAGAAATGCCCTAAGCAGAACTCTCATTGGTAAAAGGCTACATTACTTCACTTCATTTATCCACATTTTTACAGTATCCACCCAAGCAACAAGCACCGTTCTAGGTCCTGAACACAGAGTTGATAAGATAGAGTCCTGTCTTTGAAGATCGAGTGGGTAAACCTTGTCACTGTAATAGTATTAAAAGCCTCATTCTATCATGGGGGAGGGAAAGACCAAGTTAGCTGGATTTAGGAGAGTTCCGCATGCTAAGACGGCATCCTCTCCTCAACTGCACCAAAGGAGTGAGTTCCTAGACCCCGAATGCTTTATTTTTCCATCAATTATCTCATGTAATTCTGCCAACAACCTTGTAATGTAGAATTAATGTCCCCTTTTAGGAACTGAAGGGGCTTCCCACATAGCTCGGTTGGTAAATCAGCTGCCTGCAGTGCAGGAGACCCGGGTTCGATTCCTGAGTCAGGAAGATACCCTGGAGAAGGGAATGGCAACTGGCTCCAGTATTCTTGCCTGGAACATCCCCTGGACAGAGGAGCCTGGCGAGTTATGGTTCATGGTGTCGCAAGAGTCAGACACGACTTAGCGACTAAACCACCATCACCTACATGCTCTGTAAAGTATTACACAGTTAGTTTCTGGTTCATTCTCTTCTAAAAACAGGTCATTTACTGGTTCTGCAAAACAACAACAAACTGAAACCAGCGAAACAACGATACACATCACTCCTCATGTTTAGTTCTTTTAGGAAGCTTGCTTTATAGAAATGTTCAGATTGTCACAATTTTCCATTATTTCTGCCCTTAAAAATAAACATATATATCTTTCAGCAGAATATTTACAGCTGAATTTTACTGTTGTTTTTATTTAAACTGTTAATTCAACCTTTGCATTTAAACCATTAGGCGTGGTTGGAAAAGCCCTTCTTACTTCACACAAGTACTTCTGCTACACAAGTACCTGGGCTTTGTGACACAGGACTGTGTGCTCAGTCACTCAGTCATGTCTGACTCGTTGCGACCCCATGGACTATAGCCCACCAGGCTCCTCTGTCCATGGAATTCTTCAGACAAGAGTACTGGAGTGGGTTGCCATTTCTTACTCCAGGGGATCTTCCTGACCCAGGGATCAAATCCACATCTTCTGCATTGGCAGGCGGATTCTTACCCCTGAGCCACACGGCAAGCCTGTAGAGATAGGACTAGAGATCTCTGTATGACCTCCTGAGAATTCTAGTCCCACTATGTCAGCTCAAAACTCACTTCTCCCAATTATGTAAATCAAAAAGCTATTAAGTTTTGTTTATTCATTTAGTATTTAAGTTTTGATCTAAAACTATCAGTATCTTCTTTTGGGTCACTTCACTTACATAACTTGGTAAAAAAGACCTTGCCATCTGACCATAATCTCTTACCTTTTAAACTTCGTGTTTGGATTTTCAAAAGCAAATGCTATATACAAGAGCATTATTCAGGTCACTAAGCAGGTAAAAACATTTCAGATTATTCTAGGCAAGCTAGAAAGAGAATTAACTTATTTCATTCAAACTAGAAAGTTAAGTAAGAGGGAAGCAGTTTATAAGTTTTATTTATAAAAAAACACTCTGGAATAGTTTTTAGGCACTTTGCCATAGAGACAGGAAAGTTTCAGAAGCAATCGTAGAAATATGTGGGGATGTTAGCTAACAAACTGAATGCAATTAAGGCAAACAAATGATCCTAACAAAGTCAGTCCATTAGATGGCAGCTTAATACTACATAATTTGAAGTAGTATACCTATTCTTTTATCCATCCTTTGGGCAAGGACATGTCAGAGAGGGAGAGAAGGTAAAAGCCAATTTCTAAAGTATCCAAAAGGAGAATAAATGTCCACAATTTAAGCCTTGGTATTTGTCTCATGTAGATATTAATTATTGTGGCTAATGAAATGCCAAGATCTTTAAAACGAAGGCTTTTCAAACAAACCACATAATTTGTCCATAGCGAAAGGAAACCAAACCTCTAAACATAAATGTAAACTCACCCCAAGTAAGAATTTTGAGTCATCTGACTACTTAAACAAAATCCACAGATTTCAGAATATTACATATTATAGAGTAAAAGCAAGGAAAGCTATTTGCTATTTCAAGAGAAAAAAATGAAGTAATAAATACACGGCCAAGTATAAGGTATACTCAAAAACAAAGGCGCAACTCACAGGTGAGCTTCTGGAGGCTTCTTTCAGTTTTGTCATTGTGGTTTGAAAGGTTCCAATGAGATCATGCGACCCATCATTGTCATAATCATAACACTCTACCTATAAGGAAGCATAATATAAATATATAAAAATATATACAATCTTGTTTAAAAGAACTGGTTGCAATAAATGGGACTTACCAAGAAGTGCACTTTTAATTCAAATAAGTGAAAATGTTTAATACACAGTCCTACTTGGAGAAGCAGGAACTAAGTTCCTAGAGGAATAATACTGAAACTCTTTCAAGCCCTGGCTATTCTTGGGATGGGATTCTAAGACAGATTGCAGGCACATGAAAAACACAAATACTGTTGAAATTCCATGTTGACCAGTTTCCAGTTCTTGTATATGCCCTTTACAAGTTCTAATAAAACTGAAATGCAATTAGACCTTCTCTCTCGCCCACTTTTCACCTTGCTATTTTACAGTGGCTAAAAGCCATTATCTATCTGAAGGAAGAAAGGAAGTCAGTATCCTAGGCAGCTAAAAATCATATAATTAAATTCTAGATGGTTTATAACTATGGAAAATGTATTTCATTAGCTGCAATCTGGTGAGGCTTGGCTTCTTTTAGGAGTTCGATTAAATGAAGTTGGATTTGCATCATTGTGAGGATCACAACTCCCACAATGAAAAGGAAAATTCCAGGAAAACGGTATTTAACCCACTGAGGAAGTGTCTACACTGGGCCATCACAACACTGTCTCCATATAAGACAAGGCCAAGTCCAGTCTGAGCTGTGGCTTCCATTAAATGCTCACTGTTTCTGAAAACACATGGAAGAGAGCTGAGGGTATCTGATTCCCATGTTGGCAGATGCTGTCAAAGAGTAAATATTCACAAGAATATCTGAATATTCATTGCAGTGAGAAAATTAACACGGTGTGAACTCTTAGCAAGCAGAAGTGCTCACTGTGATCATAAATAACTTAAGTTTTTATACTGCTTTATAATTACAAACATTTCTTCCGCAAACATTCATTATGTGCACTGCACACAGCATCTACTGAGGATGTCAGGTAGACAGAAGAATTTAATAGTCTTAGAAGATGACCTATCTTGTGTGGTAACCGACAAAGCACATCTGTGCCAAGGAAACTTTTGAATACTTCTAGAGCCTGTGATTTAAGATAAAAGTCTATGATTGAAAAGCAATTTGCATTTACCCTATGCTATAATCCTTTACAAAGTTATATTAATCATCAAGCTAAAACACTCAGGATTTATATATATTCACCAAGCAAGGTGATTTTTCTTCCTCAGTTCTATGAAAAGTGAATTGAGTGCTTATCAAAACAGGAAGTCTTTCACTGCATATATTTTCATTATTTTTCAAGACTAAAAATCAAACGATCAATAAATGAATACAAACTAGGTCTAGAATTGCAATTCTGAGTAACAGTAAGTGCTTTTATTTGTTTCCAGTACTTCAGTCAATTTATTTTTTTCATACTCAATTTAAAAATTGAGTATGAAAAAAATAAAAATGAGTATCAGATGTATAGATCAAGAGTGAACTCTTAGCAAGACCTATACATCTTGATCTTGAACTCTTGATCTATACATCTGATACTCATTTTTATTTTTTTCATACTCAATTTTTAAACCAAAAGCCCTTTATCTGACAGAAAATTAATGATATCAATAATTTTTCCAGAGGAATTAAAATTAAAGTTAAAATAATATTTTAATAATTTCATTTTTAAGAGGTTTTTTTTTTTAATTACAGAAAACAGAACATTGGATTTTAGATTTACATTCAGGAAACTCCAATTTATACCTAAGACAACAAGATCAGGCTTTGATAAGACCAAGATTTTATTTAAACAAAACTTATGGAAGAGCTAAAACAGTTCATGTTTAGACTGTCCAAAACTTCTGGGAATGCAAAGCATTTTTAGAATGTGATTCCTGATAACTCACTGTAATAAACATATAGGAAAAGCTCACTGTTGCCCCATCAAAGACAAATGTTAGATGTTAAAGGAAAATGTGATATTTATTCTGCTGACATGTGCTCAGATACAGCCTGAGGCAAAGGGTGTAACGATTTATGTCATTTAATTTCTCTTCTCAAGAATTCAAAAACCAGTACTATTAGCTGTTTTAAACAACAGCTTCAGCAGTCTGTGAACCTGAAATGTACACATATATACACATGTGCATATGTATATATGCAAAGAATGCACACATCACACAATACTACATTCACTAATGCATTCTCAGTTTAGACATGCATGGTTATTCTTCTTATTCACACACTCTTATGAAAATAATAATCCATGCTAGAATGGTAACACTGGGACGTTCACACTGCAGCAAAGAAATCACCAATGATTCCGACTCTGTTCTCTGCTCTATAACTCTGTACTACACCTCTAAGCACCTTCCAAACCCCAAGAGAATCGGTGATGGATGGCTTTCTGATGACTGCAAGAAATACAGAACTAAAGAAAGACAGACAGAGATGGGGTGGCCAACCAGCTGGCGCATAGTGAAAACAAGTGGAGAATCTTTTAAGAATGAAGACGTTCATCAGAGAGAGCTCAAAAAATCAGTTTACTTACTATAATAAAATAGCCCTGTGAGCATGACGCTGTGCACAAAAAAAAGAAGTTAAAGAAATATTGTTTCGTTGTTAATATATTATTACAAACAATCAAACTGTTTAGGCATTTTTTTCCTAGCCTTTCTTACCTTAGATCTAATGAAGCCTTAACTTGTTATTTTTAATGTGAAAAGCAAAAGGTCTAGATTTAATATAACAGTAAAAAGTGTCAACCACAGATTGGCCCTCTCCGTGGGGGCTTGCCATCACCTCTACAGGGATTAAATCAAGTGAAGCAGCAGCTGCAGACGTTTAATGGCCCCTGAAGGAGTTTAGGGTGGAGAGCAGAAGGGAGGCACCCTGTGTTCAGGGAAAAACTGGCAGGACAGGTCTTCAGACAGTTAAATACTGTCTGATTTTATGAAGCCAATTCTTGCATCTCCGCATATCTAGAAAAGCACTAAAATCCTTCACGGTCACGACGGTTTCTCATGACTAGCAGAAGCTTCACAAGACTCGTAGAAACCTTTAGGGAAAACCTGTGCTTGATTCCATGTATTTCCCCCTTTACCAAAATCACATGAACACTGACCTTTCCCCTGCCTCTCTGGAACAGTTTCTCAGAGCTCTCCAAGGTGCTGTCTCTGCAGCCCTCAGATTGTCCCAAATAAAACTTAACTCAAAACTCTCACGCTGTGCATTTTTTACAGTTGACCACAGTAGTGTACAAAGCTACTTTTCTATTTATTTTGTACCAAAATTTTCACTGCTGTTTGAAATATCACACAAATCATATTGATCTTTAAAGTTCTCTGAAAAATGAGGAAAACATTTATGGATCTAAGAAATGAAATGGTTTTCAATAATAATAGCATCTCTACTGTGTTTAACAGTTTATGAAACTTTTCACGTACATTAATTTAATCCTGATTTAATTTTGCCATGTAGACATTATGTTCTCCATTATATAAGTAAGGAAGTTAAGTAAGGAAGTTAGATAACCTGCTCAAGATCCCTTAGCTGGTTAAAGGTCTAAGTCAAGACTTGGACTATGGTTTGACTCCAGGTCCCTTCATGACCTTTCCTGCTTTCACCATACTAATTATCAAAAGAAAAAAAAAAAATAAAACAAATAAACAAAAAACTCACCCCAGTTTGCTGACCTCTGCAATACATGAAAAGGCTCCTATCGGGAATCTTATGTAAAAAGGTGACTAATATAAACGTGTCTTTAAAATAATATATCTATATTGGCTAGAAGTGAAAACATTTAAGAAAATTCTTAGCTATCTGCTGCAGCTCCCTGCTTCTACTTTGCTTTCCTTTAAAAACTCTAAAACTAAAGCCATCCAAATGTTGTAGTAAATTATACCTTCCTCTGAGCGCCGGGAGTTGGTGATGGACAGGGAGGCCCGGCGTGCTGCAGTCCATGGGGTCACAAAGAGTCAGACACGACCGAGCGACTGGGCTGAACTGAACATCAGTGACGCAAGTGTCACCACTATCGTGCTCTGCGCTGAAGGCAGAAGGAAGCTCTGGGTTCTCAGTTAAAGTAATACCTACTTTTATTGCAAGGGACACACCAAAGGCAAAGAGTGCAGTTAACCGTTTCTATTCCCAGAGCAGAAGAATCTTATTAAAAAGTAGGGAAGACTTTAATACTCTATTTTAAAAAATGAAGAATAAAATAAAAACCACAATGTTTGATTAAGCATTCAACAGGTCAACAGATCACTCAAAATGTCTCTGCTCCTTTAGACTGACTGCTTATCAGAAACATTTCTATTTTAGCATTCCTAAATATACATAAAATTCAAACTTACATCATTTACTTTCTTTAAGTACTAGCCAATGAATTAATTTATAAAAGCAGTGAGTGTGTATGTGTGTACATAATATATATATAATTTCAAATTACCTTAATAGTTTTATCCATATCTCCATAGCACAGAGAGTTAAGAGAGATCTTAAAAGGCCTCCAAACAGGATTCAAGTTGTTTTTAACAACCTATTTAAAAAAATAATAATGAAGGTCAGTTAGAAAAACATGCCATTCATCATCAATGTTCTGCTCTTGCCTTTCCCAGGTTCCCTCCAGGGGCACCATTCATCCTTCACCTCTTCACCCACCCAACTTCGTCAGCGAAAATCTAGCCAGGACCATATTATACACCTGTTATATGAAAAATGTGAGGGACTGTCTAGTCAAGATACATTCTGAGAAAGAAAAAAAACTGGGAAATGTATCCAGCCATTACAAGATGCACTTACAAATTACAGAAGATTATTGGTTTTGTTGGAAACCAGAGTTTTCACTGCAGGACACAAGATTCAAATATGGAATAAGAAAAGTTGGGAAAGGATCTTGCTATGTTTGATTTGAATGAGAAAAATGGTGTAAATTTATGATTTTAGGGTTTTTTTTAATGTTTAATATATATAAACATATATACACAAACATATTTATCATTTATGTCCACTGAAAAGGTCTGAAAGTGCTCAGCAGTAATGAGCACTCATACCCTGCTGTGCAAATCCTACCCTCTTAAAGGAAAAATCAGGCTTCCTAAGAGAAATAGTTCATTCCAGACGGGATAGGGTAAGTACTAGGTCAACTGACAACATAATTTCACATAAAATAAGACAGTGCTTAAAGACTGATTTGTTGTTGTTTAGTCACTAAGTCGCGTCTGACTCTTTGTGACCCCATGGACCATAGCCAGTCCATCTCCTCTGTCCATGGGATTTCCCAGGCAAGAATACAGGAGTGGGTTGCCATTTCCTTCTCCAGGGGATCTTCCCAACCCAGAGATCGAACCCAAGTCTCCTGCATTGGCAGGAGGGTTCTTTACCACTGAGTCACCTGGGAGTCCTGGGAACATAATAGCCAAATGCAAACTGTGAACCTGGAATGGACCCTGTATTAAACAAAACAAAACACATAAAAATCGTGTTTGGGGAAATTGGGAGGATCTGAAGATGCATGGTATAGTAAATGATGTTACTAAATCAATGCTAACTCTCTCAGTTATGGAGGTGTAGAGAAACGCCTTTGTTCTTGAGAAATACCTGTAGCAGTTAAAGGTGAAGAGCCACGATGTCTGCTGCCTACATTAGGATAGTTTTGCAAAAGGGCATGGACGTGGGCGTGAACAAGAGAGAGCACACACCCGTGTGCAGGTGTGACCGTTTGATAAATCTAGGTGAAGGACACACTGGCATACATTTCAGTGTCCTTTACAGGATTTTAAAAGTAAGGCAGAGGGACGTCCCTGGGGGCCCAGAGGCGAAGAATCCACCCACCAACACGGGAGACACAGTTCAGTCCCTGGAGCATCCCACAGGCCTTGGGGCAACTAAGCCCATGAGTGCCACGACCACTGAACCACACGCCTGGAGCCCTCGGCCCACAGGAGAAGCCAGCAGTATGAGAAGCCCGGGCACCACCCTAGAGAGCAGAGCCCACTCACTGCAACCGCAGAAAGCCCGTGGGCAGCAGCAGAGACCCAGCTGAGCCAAAAGTAAAGAATTTAAAAACAACTAAGCATAGCAGCACCTTCTCATTTAAAAAAAAAGAAACGAGCACGCTGACCTTGTGTCTCTGGCAGTTATATACGTCTGAATTCAGATGAATATTTTTATAAATACATACATTTTTAAAATTCAGATTACCACAATTCCAAAGGAAACTTCAACCCTACTTTTCAAATTCAGATATTCACCTCCGTTCGATGAACCATTAGCCAGTTTCCATCAGATGTCTGCTTGTGGAACTCTAGGTAAGGATCTGACTTCCCAAATAGATCCTACATTAAAATAAAAAGCAAAGCAATTATTCTCCTCCTAAAACATGTGAAACACACTTTGTATATGTTACATGTCTGTAGTACCTGAAGTTTAATTCTATAGTACAGATAAACATATATATATATATATACATATATATAGTACAATACAACAGTAAATACAAATCCCAATACATTCCTCACAAACATAAACCTGCTGAAGTCTACGAGGAGAACGTTTAAGGCATTCCTGATAAATGCTCATTATCCTTACACCCTTACATCTCAAAACACAAGATGGCTTTAAAATACAGTGATCAATGGAACCCATGATCAACACAGGACGCTTTTAGCTGGTTTTCATTATTAGCAGCATTCACTCATTCAAACAGCACTAAGTAGTCTTATATAATCCCATACAGTAGTCGTACTAGCTCCACGAGAGGCAGGACAAACTGGATTCAGAGGAGTTAAAGACTTTGCCAAAATCACACATCTAATGAAGTGATGAATCTGAGCCTTGAGTTCACATCTTACCCTTCTATGTCCAATACCTGTTCGGCAATCCCACACGTTTCTTTACACAAACGCAAGAGAGCACAGACAAGGAGACACGGGAAGTGCACAACAGAAGTGCTTGGAGAGCACAAGGCACACCCTATTTCCTCTGTGATTCACCACGCACAGCTCTCCTGTACAACGCGCAAGCACAGTGAGGGTGCAAACGTCCCCTCATGGCCATCTTACACACACACACACACACCCAGAGACTCTTCCACAGGGAGATAAAATCCTGGAGAGATGCACAAAGGTAAAGATAGTAAGATTGTGGATGACTTTACTTTCTCATTTTCATTTATCTTCGTTTTGAAATTTCTATCCTCCTTAGCATTACTACTTATTATTTGTGAAAGTGAAAAGACATTGGTTAAGCCCACAGGAATGTAAGCAGATACATTCCTAAACCGAAGATTTTTTTCAGTCTTGAATTTACTTCAATATTAAATTAAGAACTAAGATAATATTATTTCCTTCCTCAGCATAGTTTAATGTTAAGAAAGGAATACATCTCTCATAGTCAAAAATAAAAACACAAAGACTACACAGAACTTTTAAAATTTAACCTTCTCTCTAAGAAGAATTTAAGCAATGTAATAAGCCTCTCTATGCTCCATTTTATAAAACTAGGAACAATATTATACCTAGAGAAGCTAACTTTCCCAAAAGCACATGAACGTCCTCTGTCTCTTTTATCTTAGAGATAATCTTTTGAGAAAGGTAGAATATCATTATTACTATAATGAAGGTCAAAAAACAGACCCTGCTTGACAGTTCATGAAACTGTCAACAGTAGAACTAAAACAAGAAGTAAAACTCCCTGAATCTTATCTCCAGGATAAGTTAAGTCAAAAGAACAAGACAGAGAGATGCATGTGTAGTATTAATATATCATGCTACACTTAATCAAAGACTGGGGCTGGGCTGGGGTATGGAAATGTAAATATATACATATACACAGGCGTGCACACTCATATCTACCTATATGACATATACATCCATATCTATCTATTTGTACGTTTATATACACACAGAGAGACACACGTGTACATACACACACAAAAAAACCCTTCGTTTTTTGGAAAATGAAGGATTAAGCCATTAAATATAAATTTTACAAACGAATAAAATACAGCAAGAGAAAAAACTGCAGCGTGGACAGGGAAAGAAGCTAAATTTGTTGAATATACCTTGTTTTCTATTGGCTTTGGAACCATCTTATACATGATTATACAGCAAAATTAAACCCCCAAAATTTTAAAGCAATCTCTAAATACCAAAAGCAAAATTTGATTATGTGTTAATGTTACAGCATAACCACTTGGAGAACAATTATTCCTTTAAAACCCAAGAATTAAATTCGTATAATTCAAGTGGAATATATAACCCTAAAGGCAAAAAGAACTTCAAAGAAAGCTCAAACTATTTTCAGTAAAAATATTTTTGCTATAACATGTATATTTGTATTCTTAAACTGTTAGATATTATATAGGGCAAAACATAAGCAGTTACGTTAGTTTCCTTATGAATCAACATTTGACATAAGTAAAAATAGGTGCAACTACAGAATTAAAGAAATAACAGCCTTGTAATTTTACATTTGAATTGGAATTTGTTATACAAGTTTATGATTTAGTTTTCCTTAAAAAAGAAAAGACTTTCCGATAGCTATCTACTGAAAAGTCCTAGAAAGAATGAGCAACAGCAATCAATAAACATTAAGTACCCCTAGTACCACATCGTGGACTCACCATAGAAAAGCTCCCTTTAACCTGCTAATCTGGGGCAGAAATTAGATAAAATAAGCACGGAACATCTGTCATGCCACAGAGCAAGAAGCTAGCCAAAGGCTTCTGAGACCGTGCCAAATGGCTCAGGAACAAACTTAAACAGGCCCCCCCATAGGTCAAACCTAGGATGCTTTAAGCATCAAAAGTATGAATAGAGTTCCTAGAAATACCAAAAAAAATTTTTTTTAAGTTCTTCTGTAAAAGTCACGTTTAAAGAAATTTATTCTTCTAAAAAATAGTAAATATTAAAAAAAAAAAAAATCAAACACTTCAACTTGCCTTTTCTGGACAAACTATCTTGGAATAAATAAATACCTAATGTGAAGAAAGATACTTCTCTCTAGAGAAGTATTCTCGCTAATAAAAGAAGAAGCAATGACAGCATGAGAATAACACTATTTTAAGGCTCTTAATTGGAGAAGGCAATGGCACCCCATTCCAGTACTCTTGCCTAGAAAATCCCATGGACAGAGGAGCCTGGTAGGCTGCAGTTCATGGGGTCGCTGAGGGATTGGAGAAGGGAATGGTTACCCACTCCAGTGTTCTTGCCTGGAGAATCTCAGGGACGGGGGAGCCTGGTGAGCTGCCGTCTATGGGGTCACACAGAGTCGGACACGACTGAAGCGACTTAGCAGCAGCAGCAGCAGCAGCAGCAGCAAGACTCTTAATAAGATAGTATATCTAGGTAGTTACCATCAGTGGTCACTAAGACCCCAAAAAACAGAACTTGACAATGTGAGCCTCTTGATGGAATTAGTGTCACCACCTATGAAATTCATACCAATTCAAAATGCCACGAGATCATAACTCTAGATTCAATTTCAGCTGATAGAAATCAGGAAATAAAATATGGAGAGACAAACATATTACATGACATCACAGGGATTTAATTAGCGTACACTGTGTGTGAAAAATTCTATAGGACAAAGGAGTCAGTTTATTGAATAAATCCATGGATGGACGGAGGGAGAGAGAGGGAACAAGAGAGCAATAGAGAAAAAGGGAAGAAGTAAAGGGAAGGGGAGAATGTAAAGATTAAAAAATGTAAGAGACACATTAATCAACTGTATTATTTAAAAAGTCCTTAGAGATACATCCACATTTATGGATGCAGTGATATGCTGTCTGGGAGGAGAGAAAGTAGACAGGGGTAAGGATGAGATAAAATTGGTCATGAGCTTTAACATTTTTAAAGATAGGTGGTGGGAACATGGAATTTTTTAGAAATACTATTCTATTTTTGTGTATGTTTAAATTTTTCCAAAATATTTTTTAAAAGATAACTGACTACTGGTCTAAGATATTTGTAAACTGCATTGTAAGGTAGATGAAAATGATGAAGAATATTGATTGCATTATAGAATTACATACAAAATTCACTCAAAGAATTATTCCAATCCAGGGTATACACTACACTTAAGTGTTCTTATTAGTACTCATCCTAAATTTTGAATGCAGAAAGGAAAGTGAAAGTGAAAGTTGCTCAGTCAAGTCCAACTCTTTGTGACCCCGTGGACTACACAGTCCATGGAATTCTCCAGGCCAGAATACTGGAGTGGGTAGCCTTTCTCTTCTCCAAAAAAGAAAAGGCTTTGCTGAATTCTGATTCAATATCTGTGCTTCAGCCGTGTCCAACACTTTGAGACTCTATGGACTGAAGCCCGCCAGGCTCCTCTGTCCATGGGATTCTCCAGGCAAGAATACTGGAGTGGATTGCCAAGCCCTCCTCCAGGGGATCTTCCAGACCCAGGGATCGAACCCACGACTCTTATGTCTCCTGCATCGGCAGGCAGGTTCTTTACGACTCTTACGTCTCCTGCACTGGCAGGCAGGTTCTTTACGACTCTTACGTCTCCTGCATCGGCAGGCAGGTTCTTTACCACTAGCGCCACCTTTCCTTTCCCAAAGAGGAAAATCTAATAAATAAAGCATGGAATTTTCGCTTTTTTCCTTAAGTAATTCAAATACACTCTAAAATATCTCTTACAATAACGTTAATGCTTGTATTAACTCTTCTTTTAAGCTATACAAACTCTTCGGTTACATCCAGAGGAAAGAGGTAAAGAGAAATATCTTCTGCTTAAACACACATCCAGAAAATGTAAATTGGAAATAACACTCTAAATGATGCTTTAGATGATAGAGTTCATAATATTAATTGCATTATTATTTTCTCAAAAAGTGACCAATGTGAGGGGAAAAAAAGATGATATCCTTGTTGAAATCTGCATCACCCACCTACCTTATTATCCAGTTTTCTTGCTTCCATTTCAAACAAGACAATTCTGTTATCCTTTATTTCTTCAGCTGAAATCTATGAGTAGACAAGGTAAGTAAAAGAAAGTGTTTTGGGGATTCTGATACAGTCATGAAGTATTGATTTAGTCTGTTATCTAATAGTATACAAAGTCTACACTAACATAGGGTAGTCTAAAATAAGTAACAAAATGGTACCATTAAGAAAGATTTGTCATTATTTCCTTTATGCATGTGAAATAAATATATTTTCAAAATACGCCTAATTTACACATGCAACTTTCTTTTTAATGTTGTTGCCAAAACTGGATCTTCCTTCTTCCGATGGAAAAAATCAAAGCCATGCACAGCACTAGCGAGAGCTCTCCAGAGATGGAGAAGCATGAGTAAGTTATACCTAGAGAACATTACACATTCAAATATCAGCTCCGCATTTTTCATCCAAGGTAACTGAAAGACTTACTCTACTCAAAAACAAATTCCAGGCTGTGATGGTCCCAAAAGCCATAAAGCTAACTACTTGTAATGATCTCTGTTCCCTACATAGAAGTCAACACCCCCAACAGACTGGACATTCTTATGGCACCTAAACTAGAGCAAACTTCTCAGAGAAATGTGTTTGGTAGTTGCAATAATCCTCAAACACGACTCTCTCAGGGAGCCATTCCCGGGCAGAGCTAAAGTAAGACAGCTGTCTCTTCAGACAGCTGTGACTACCCGGACAGCAACTCTAGAACATTTAGAACATTTAAAAGCATGGCACTATATAATTTGAAATCTAAAATAAGATAATACGTATATTCACTTGCCCAGGTCCAGCAATCAGCAAGGAAAAATTTAGGTAAGAGGACAGGTAGCAAAGTGCACACGTGCGCGCGCACACACACACACACATGAAAAAAAACATGGTTAAAAGCTGAGCGGTTCAATGGCCATGTCATACTACAAGATCATTCGGGAATCAAAACCACTATGGAAAGTTTCTGTCATGCCGAGGGGCCTACGTTTGATTTGTTGAGAGCCAAATTGATCCATTCACATTATTACGTAATTTCCTCCTAATCTGGGAATTGATGCTTCCATCAGGAAGAGGCAGGCATTAGCACGATGCGTGTGACTTTCTTTTAGGCACAGCACAGTTTCCATTTCCGATCACTCTAAGGCAAGTCAAGGGTGGGTGGAGGGCAACATTCAGGATCAAACGATAACGCCTGCTGTAGAATCTCTGTCTGATATACACAGTCTCAGCTTGTCCTCTTGTGCTAAGTCTCAGGAGGCAAAAGACTTGTATTTTAAAGGGTCTTATTTTACCGTAATGCTCCCTTTTCCTGCAGGTCTGCCATTTTTAAGCACCAGTGGTCGCGTTAGCTTCTTACTGGAAACAATCTGTTAAAATCGGAAAGTGATACAAAGAGCTATTTCACTTCAACATGTAAACGTTTAAACTAAACAGTTTTCAAAAGACAGTTGAGAATACAGTATAGAAAGTTATTAGAAACGGAAACATTAAGTTCATTCCTTGAAGATTTGGAGATTACAAAATGCATCTGCACCCAAATGGAAAAGACTCCCAAGGAGCCAATCCTGGCGGATAAAATCTCCCCACACCACTAGTTTCTTTATCAACCACTTCAAATTCTTCCTTGTAAAGAAAAAAGAGGGCCAGATTCTCATCACATATACAAATCCCTAAGCTGAAACGAAACCCCTATAGGAAACAGGGGTTACCTGCCAATTTTTCAACTGACACATAACTTCAATGTATGATCCTCATAAGATATCATTTTGATTAGAATAATACAGTAAGCACACATACTCTCACACAAGTATGTTTCTCAAATTTGCTATAATTTTAGATACAGTGATTTTTTTCCAAAAAATAAATACTTCTTTAATTTTCTTTTTGATACAACTATCAAAGTTTTAGAAATCTGACCAGCTCCATGTTGTCCTTGAGACACAGGAAATACAATGATCTCCAAAAAATTCAAGACTAAAAGATAAACTCATAAAAGACAAATCTTAGATGTCACCCACTGAAAAAAAATAACCTCTCCCTCTGAAAGTCCCATAAACATGGTCACTGGCTCTCCTTTGAAGTCAAACCGAGCTGGGAGCACAATGGTGAGCCCACAGACACACCCGTGCTCCGACCCAACCTGTGATATCCTAGAAAGACAGAAAATTAAGCAACTACAATAAAATATGATGAACATTAAGGTAGAAGGAGTGGAGAAGACCACCAAGTGAGCACAGCAGGGTGACCCAAACGACTCTAGGGTGTCAGAGAAGGCTTTGCGAGGGGGCGTTGGGTTCATACCCAAGGCAAAAGGAGGAGCAAGCCAGGAAAAGGGACTGTGCTGGGCTATCAAGGGGTCAAGAGGCATCGGTCATGCAAGTTAGAACGTCAGAGAAGTTGCCGTCACCTTGACACCATTTATGACCTAAACGTAAGAACAACACTGTACTGCAGACAAGCAGCTAGAGTAACGGGACTATTTATTGAAATGGCAAATGGAACATCTTTAACTCATAAGAACTAATATACAGTCTACAAAAAAACCCATGGTCCCTACCCCCATAAAAAGTAAGATAAATTCCATAATGTTTAAGGCAAACACAAGCTCAGTCGCTCAGTCGTGTCCGACGCTTTGTGGCCCCATGGACTGAATCCCTCCAAGCTCCTCTGTCCATGGGATTTTCCAGGCAAGAATACGGGAGTGGCTTGCCACTTCCTACTCCAGGGGATCTTCCCAAGCCAGGGATCAAACCCAAGCCTCTGCACTGGCAGGCAGATTCTTTACCACTAGTGCCACCTGGAAAGCCCAACAATTAAAGAGAATTTATCAAAAACACCTGATGCTTTGGTTCAACTGTAGAAAACACCTGTACCATTCATACTTACTTGTCCAAGGGTGCATTCACATTCTCCCAAGAAGTCATCATCGCTCAGCTCGACAGTTTTGTTGTCGATGTCATAAATCCCAAATTTCAATTTCTGAACCACTTCAAAGTAGTAATCAATAATAAATGTCTTGGAGAATTTGGGGTTCAAGCAATTCTTAATCCTTTCTGTGCGCTCAACCTATATTCACCCCACCAAAACAAAAAAAGCTACCTCAGATGAAAGGTGCATTTGTTTATTATCTTTATATACTAGATGTGACTAAATATTGGCATGATAGCTAAAAGAAGTGTCTATATGTATATGAAATATTTCACAATCAAGGACTAATTTGCCTGAAAAACTGCACTAACAGATGAGATGGCTTTATTTTTTAAATAAACTCTTCATATTGTCAAAAAAGCAATTCAGGCGGCGTTTCAGCTGCAAGTATTTAATATTACCTCATACCACTGTTGACCACTCGTATTCAAAAATAACACACATAGAGGGTCTGACTTTGACCCTATGTCTTTATCCAGAAGATTGTCACAGGAAATATTCAGCTCCACCTTTGTGACGCACTGGGCAGCCATCTCTTGAGCTGTGAGAAAAAGAAAGAAATGAGTAAGCCAGTGAAGCGGTGCCTTTAACAAGCACACGCTTTCCTTGGGATTTCCCTCAAGGTTCAGCGGCTACGACTCTGTGTTCACTTCCATCCGGGGTTTGATCCTGGTCAGGGAACTCAGACCCTGAAAGCTATGTGAAGCAGCCAAAAAAAGAACAAAGAAAAAGGCACATGCATTCTTAATGAAACACCTAAATTCTTAAGACACACAGTCAGAACAGGATAACAGAGTGGACTTGCTGGAATAAGACTGTTGCATGTGTCTCCAGGGGACTCAGATGCCTCATTACCCCGTGCCAATCATACTGCTTCCGCCAGGTTATCTTTCTGGGATAAAACTCATTTTACAGTGTGACAATAAAATGCAGCTTTCAAGATGGCAAATAAGATATACTAATCTTCTTATCATTTCCCTGTACATTTTACCCTTCAGAAAAAGTCCAAGTGTAATCGTGACCTTTCACGGAAAGGCAAACATAGCCTTCTGCTTCACGAGACAGATTAAACCTCAACCTTAATCTTAACTTTGTTTGTTTGACAAAATACTGAGTGAGATACTTGCTGTTTTCAAGGAATTTTGGCTAAGACCCAGACCTGGGGAATAAAAGACCCTCACATACCCCTGCGCCCCTCCCTGCACGTTTTCGAGCAGTGGTCCTCAGGCCTGGCTGCTCTTGGAATCACCCGGGCGCTTACAAAGCCCCTCAGGCTGGTGGCCCACACAAAGAGATGTGCTCTAACTGGTTTAGGGTGCAGCCTGGGCGTTGCTCCTTGGATAATTTCCATGTGCAGACAAGGTCGACAAACTACCATCTACAGAGCACGCTCAGCTGCTTCAGTCGTGTCCAGCTCTTCACGGCACTATGGACTGTAGCCCACCAGGCTCCCCTGTCCATGGGACTTTTCAGGCAAGGATACTGGAGAGGGTTGTCCCTCCTCCTCCAGGGGATCTTCTCGACCCAGGGATCGAACCAGGGTCTCCACTGTCTTTTGCATGACAGTGTGTGTCCGTCGCTCAGTCACGTGTCTGACTCTTTGCAACCCGTGGACTGTAGCCCGCCAAGCTTCTCCATCCATAGGATTCTCCAGGCAAGGATGCTAGGAGTGGCTTGCCATTTCCTTCTCTGGGAGATCTTCCCCACCCGGCGATCGAACCCGGGTCTCCCACATTGCGGGCAGACTTTTTACAGTTTGAGCCACCGGGGAAGCCTAGGTCATTACAGCCTGTGTTACTGGCGGTTTCTTTACTGCTGAGCCACTGGGGAAGCACGACCTACAATGTATCCAGCAAACGAGCATGGCTTCCCTTTCCTCAAGACAACCCGAGAGTTGGCCTCGCGTTCACTCACCCTGCTTGCCCCAACTCCCCATCAGGATACAGAGAGGACCCGGGAGCGGGCAGAGCGGTGGGTGCTGCCCTGAGACGCAGGCGGGGTTGAGGGTGAGCCCTTTCTTCCCTGAACCAGGGGAAAGGGCCTGCAGGTATCAGAAGAGGAAGCGGGCATTGCACTCCCCAGCTGGAAGTCCACCTAGCTGGCAGTCTAAAGCAAAGTGAAGCTTTCGGGTCCTAGCGGTAGAAAAGTACCCCCTCCCTTAGAGCTGCTGGCAACGTCCTTAGAATGTGGAGTGGTTAGTGCCCTTTGCACTCCATTTTGAGCTGAAATTCTGAAAATACAGTAGAATAAATCTACTCATCATCTTGTTACAGTCAAGAGATTTCTGGGCTCTACAAAATGTGTGGTCAAGTCTGAAATAATAAGGATTACTATTACAAGGGGCTTCCTAGGTGGCCCTAATGGTCAAGAATCCACCTGCCAGTGCAGGAGACACAAGAGATGTGGGTTGGATCCCTGGGTCGGGAAGGTCCCCTGGAATAGGAAGTGGCATGAGTGGGTGCTAAGCTGCCTCAGTCATGTCCAGCTCTTTTTGACCCTATGGACTGTAGCCCAAAGGGCTCTTTTGTCCACAGGATTCTCCAGGCAACAATCCTGGAGTGGGTTGCCTTGCCCTCCTCCAGGGGATCATCCTGACCCAGGGATCAAACCCTCTTCTCCTGCGTTGCGGGTGGATTCTTTTACTGCTGAGCCACTGGGGGAGCCCAGTGAAGGTAATCCTTACATGTAAAGTCAGTCTCATAGGAAAGAGACATCACATATCAGAAGAGTGTTATTTTTCCCTTAACAGTGCTCACACAAGAGATACAAAAACAACATGCCAGGCACACCGATTACTGAGCACTATTAAACTGCTGACAGCTGCACTGCTGCACTGTAGCCGGGACACGAGTGTCCCCATTAGCAGTGCTCCTCGCCCCGCCTGAAAAGGACTCTCAACGCAGCACCATTTTTATCTAGAAACCCATTATGACTGAATGCAAATGGGAGAAATTACATAAACACACTGGTCTGAAACATTCTGAATATTTAACATGAAGATGTTATTTTCATTTCCTTTCTAAGTAATTACTGAGCACAGAATAATTTTTATTCAATTATATTAAAATGTTCAGCTTTTTAAAGAGCAATAGGCATTCTTTCATGATGGAAGAAAATGAAGCAACTATTTTGTATCCTTTAGTATGGAAAATAGGAGACGTTCCTGGGACAAGCGGTTGGGCAGAGGAAGCCATGTGACAGAGAAGATAGGAAGGGTCCCCAGGATTAGACAACGGCTTCTCTGATGGTACAGATCGCTTACTGGGGAGTCATCTGGTTTCTAAATGCAAATAACTCCTAGAAAGCATCTCGGTCATTCTCCGAGTCACCCGAACTTTCCTGAATCAACACTATATAACACAGATCAGTCAAAGGAATTGAAAATTAAGGCCTAATATCTTAAGTAGGACCTGAGGTGTGAAATTTAAGGCATATGGTTTTTCCCACGACCTCGCTGAAAATCCTTCAGTCTCGTCTGCTCCCGAGTTTCCATCTTCCCTCGGCAGCAGAGTCCGCCTGCGATAACCCCAAATCTCTCCAAGGTGGAGGCACAGCATCTTCCTTCACCCACAGTCACAACTTCAGGTATTCCGTAGCGCTCCTCTGCCTACTGTAATAGTCTCCTAAGAGTCTTCCCACTGCCATCTTCCCTCAACTCACATCACGATTTTATCAATTCTGATGAAAAAAAATAATAATAATAACCATTACTGGCTGCCCAGGGCATACCCTAGTCCACTCAGCTCTGCCTGGAATTCACAGCTCTGTTTACAGCTGTTGCATCCTACCCAAACAGCTGTTTCTCACGGTCGTGGGTTTGCAGCATGCAAACTGCATGTATATTAGACACACCACAAAGTGTAGCGATTATTATTTTATTAAGTACTCAAGTATTTCCGTTGATTGTCTACGCATTGGTGGCTCATTATTAAATAGTAAGACATAAAGCACCTTTTTCATCCTTGCTTATGAAGAACATCTTGGAATGATAACACAATAACCTCTGGAATTTACACAAAATGAATTTGCCAAAGGAGTTAGCCTTGACTACAGGTAAGTGCTAATTTTCCTAAATCCTCTCGGGAGAGTTTATTTATCTGAGCAGCTGCAACAGTTGCACGGGGACCAGCGACAATAACATGATCTGCCCTAAAGCGATCGGGAGGGAAAAGGCGGGGCCCACCCGCCAGTGCCTTTAGTACACTTCAGTCTTTGGCTACAAAAGGAGGAGCGAGTGAGAGTAGCTCAGCTGGGTCCGACTCTTTGTGACCCCATGGACTGTAGCCCGCCAGGCTCCTCTGTCCATGGCATTCTCCAGGCAAGAATCCTGGAGTGGGTTTCCATTCCCTTCAACAAAATGAGGAGTCTGGCAGTACTAAAATGTCCTCAAAGGTTTCTCCTGGTTCCAGCATCATGACTCACTAACTGATAGCCACAGCGTGTCCTGCACGACCTCCTCTGAAAGGGAACCAACCGGGGCCACCCTGGGGCGGCTGGAAGGCGGCCCAGCAGCATCAGCAGTGCATGCCTAGACAAGGGCTCTCAGACTGCGTGACTCACAACAGCAACGGGGACCCCCTCCAAACAAAGTGGGAAAAGGGTCAGATGGCAGTAAATCCAAGAGCTGCCACCCTACCTGGAAGCCCCAAGTCAAACCAACAGATGTATATACTAAGAGGTTACTATATACCTGCTGCTGCTGCTGCTAAGTCGCTTCAGTTGTGTCCGACTCTGTGCAACCCCACAGACAGAGCCCACCAGGCTCCCCCATCCCTGGGATTCTCCAGGCAAAAACACTGGAGTGTGTTGCCATGTCCTTCTCCAGCTATATACCAATCACTGTGCTAAGGACACGGGGCTGGGGGAGGGGTGCTGCAACAATGGAAGATCTTGGAGCTCATGATAAGCACGCTGGGCACCCAGTCATTCCACACAGGATCCTCCAAGTGCTGTAAATGCAGAGGATGGAGGGATGCAAACAGAAGACAACATAAACCCCTGGCTCTCTCTGTATACAAAGATATCCAAACCGTGGCTCAGACAGAGCAACAGAACACCTCAGAGGTTTTTAATCCTCAAAACTGAGGATGAAAACTATATTCACTATAAAAACATTTGCATTCATACTGTCACTGACTCCCTTTAAGTAGAGAGAGACCGGGGGAGCAGAGAAGGGAAGGACAGTGGGAAAGGAAAGAGTTAACAACTTCATTCATCTGGATAATCTGCGGGTTTGCTTTTTGCAGTTTTCAAAGTGCTTCCAAATAATATATTTTATTCTGTGCTCTCCAAAAAAAATCCTAGTGAACTGGCCAGGACAAGGAGCACTCCTACGTGATAAGAGGTCAATACATCACAGCTGTAACTATAACAGTAAGCCTGCAAATAACTAGATTGCCTCTGAATATGTTGATAATTTTTAGCACATTGTTACGTTTTCAAAACAATGCATAGTATCCATTTTAAAAAATGAATTTATCCAAAAAGGTTAATTACCCTAGATAAACAAGCTAATAAGTAGCAAGGCCAAAGAAAGCACTTAGATTATTCCCCCCTCTTGCCAGAATGCCCTGAGGGCACCGAAGCCTCTAATTAATCATTATTTAATACAGCAGCAATATTCTCTTATTAATTTCCTTATGACCTTTTAGTTAGTGTGTCAAATTAATATTCAGCCCGGCACAACTTAATGAATAGGATCGTACAAAATTACAAGATTAATACTTATACTATAACTATTACTATATTCTGAAACAAATGTAAACAGAATAACAGTAACTTGCCAAAGACTGGGAAGAGCTGAAAGGTTTATATTTACATCACAGCAGTTTCTCTTCAAGACAGCCCATGAGATTGTAAACGACTTCAGGCTAAGAAGGTATTTTCTCTGTAAAGTCCCCACACACGCAGATCTACACAGGGTCCCGGGATCTCAGTGTTCTCAGAGGGCCCTGCTGGACCAGCTTAAGGAGGCAAAACTATCCTCAGAACACGCTGCACTTAACAGCCCAGACTGAGATCAAACACCTCACAGTAAAGAAAAGTACACTGAGTTTGCCCAGTACTCAGAAGATAGGGATGCCCACTTTTTTATTTAATCCTTGCCGTGGGATACTACACATGGGGATAGGGAATGAAGTACAGAAGCATAAAAACAGAGAGAGGGCGAGTGTTCTTTTCAGTGTGCAAAAGGAACCAAGGAGAGCGGGACAGACGGGAAGCACTTCGGTGTCAGTCACCACAGGAGGGCAAGCGCTGCAGTCAGTTTCTCTGGGCCTCGGGCTCTTTCAGTCCGGAAAGCTAAGAGTCAAAGCTAAGAGTCGAGTCAATCACTTTAACTCCTAAGGCTCCTTCCCGTTAATGTTCTATGATCCCAACTTAATGACAGTGAATAAAGCACTTGTTTAGGAACTAGTACTAAAGAAGTACCAGCTTGCTCCTTGGAAGGAAAGTTATGACCAACCTAGACAACATATTAAAAAGCAGAGACATTACTTTGCCAACAAAGGTCCGTCTAGTCAAGGCTATGGTTTCTCCAGTGGTCATGTATGAATGTGAGAGTTGGACTGTAAAGAAAGCTGAGCGCTGATGAATTGATGCTTTTGAACTGTGGTGTTGGGGAAGACTCTTGAGAGTCCCTTGGACTGCAAGGAGATCCAGCAAGTCCATCCTAAAGGAAATCAGTCCTGAATATTCATTAGAAGGACTGATGTTGAAGCTGAAACTCCAATTCTTTGGCCACCTGATTCAAAGAACTGAGTCATTGGAAAAGACCCTGATGCTTGGAAAAGATTGAAAACAGGAAGAGAAGGGGATGACAGAGGATGAGATGGTTGGATGGCATCACCGACTCAGTGGACAGGGGTTTGGGTAAACTCTGGGAGTTGGTGATGAACAGGGAGGCCTGGCGTGCTGCAGAACATGGAGTCGCAAAGAGACGGACACGACTGAGAGACTGAACTGAACTAAAGGAGCTCCTACTCCTTTAAAAATTTTTTTTTTTCTTAATTTTTTTAAAGGGGAACAGAAAATTTTAAGAACCAAGAAGAGAAATAAAAAAGATACAGGTTTCCAAACTCCGTTTCCCACTATTGAAAAAGCTATATCTGAAAAAATATATATATTCAGATACTTGCCCACTGAAGGAGGCACCTTCACTTAAAATTGTTATTCAATTCTCCATCCCAAGATGACTTGAAAAAATAATCCACATCAACAAACAAAACAGAGGGCTCAGTCTATTAGGTACATGCAGCATAGTAAGGAAGTGAATTTTACGACCATCCACAGAATCTCACATTATTAAACTCTCAGTTCATATCATGGCAGGAATGAAGGAATCAGCTTTTGGCCACTGTTTGTTTTTTTATTGAACTTCCAGATTCTTCAATCATCCTAATAAAATCTAAACCAACACTATTGCTGATACTTGGACATGCAGAACTGGGGTCAGCAGAGGTTAATATGAAAGAGTTGTCATTGACCCCTCTTTCTTTAAACTGTTAGTGCAGTTTTACTCTATCCCACCCACCACAAAGTGAGGAATCAATTAAGGCCCCTCCCTTGATTTCTCTAGAAAATTTCTGAGATGCACTGGCCTGAGCTATCATTCAGTTTACTTACCATGTGCTTCAGGTTGTCCTGCTTTACTAATCCCCTGGTTGCTGTACATACATTTTAGAAATGTCACCGGTTATTTTACTTTCAAGCATATCAAATGAACAGTTCACCATAAGTAGTGAGTGAAGTGTTAATAAAAGAAGTAATGATCACATCATATTGCCTCACCTTATGAAACATGCATCTTGGCAAAGTTAGCTACAGAGTATACATACCTTTCCCTATCTCCAGGGGATCTTCCTGATAGTTCAGTTGGTAAAGAACCCACCTGCAATGCAGGAGACCCCGGTTTGATTCCTGGGTCAGGAAGATCCCCTGGAGAAGGGATAGGCTACCCACTCCAGTATTCTTAGGCTTCCCTTGTGGCTCAGCTGGTAAAGAATCTGCCTGCAACGCCAGAGACTTGGGTTTGATCCCTGGGTTGGTAAGATCCCCTGGAGAAGGGAAAGGCTACCCACTCCAGTATTCTGGCCTGAAGAATTCCACGGACTGTATAGTTCATGGGGTCGCAAAGAGTCAGACACAACTGAGCGACTTTCACTTTCACTTATACGTACCTTACCTACTAAGTGAATCATCTTTTACCAAAACACCTTTGATAAAAATCAGAGCTGCATCACCTAGCAGAAAATTCCAGGATGCTCAACCGAAAATTTAAGGTTCCCTGGTGACTCCATTGTAAAGAGTCTGCCTTCCAATGCAGGAGATGTGGGTTTGATCCCTGGGTAGGGAAGATCCCCTGGAGAAGGAAATGACAACCCATTCCAATATTCTTACCTGGAGAATCCATGGACAGAGGAAACTGGTGGGCTACAGTCCAAGGGGTTGCAAAAGAGCCAGACATGACTTAGCAAGTAAAAAGCAACAGAGACTCAGTAAAGCTACTGGCCAAATATTCAGCACTGGTTGGATGTTATATTAAGGCACAGCAACCTACTGGCATTCCTTGGGGTTCTCACTTCCCTCTGAGCATTTTAAGAACTGCCTACCTTCTTCAATCTACCAGAGGCTGGACCAGCCATTAGAAGGTCTCACCCTCTGTGTTACCCAATGATGCCCAATTCTGAAAGCGTGCTTTCTAAAACCTGGCTCCCTTATTTCTCTTCTTAGCTGGGCACATGTACTATTTAACTGGGCAAGACAGGTGTTTTCACATTTTAACACTTCATGCTCCTCTCTCGTTCATGGTGAACAGTGATAATGAAAATTCTTTCCTTTTAGAGCTGCAACAACTAGACTGTAAAACCTTCCTTGGTCCTCAAGGTTTAAAAGTTTGTAATGCTGAGAAAGGACCTGGGATGTTATACATTTCCTGATTTCAAGAATATTCGTTTTCTGGATGCTGAGTGCACACATTTCATCGGTTTTAACATTCTGGCCAACCACTTTATATTTCCCAATCATGAACAGTTTGATAGTACTGTTCATTCACTCCATACTCATTCAACAAATACAGAATGCCTGTGTGTCAGACACTATTCTAAGGGATTAGGCGACAACAATGAACAAAGCAGGCAAATATCCCTACTTTGATGTGATTACACTGTAGGGAGATATATAGTATGCTAGGTGACGGTAAGTGCTAAAGAGAGAAATAAAGCACAGAAGGGGATCAAGAAGTATTGCAGATGGGTGTAATATTTATATATTTTTATCAACTTATTTTGATGACATCATTGAAAAAAAACTTTAAAAATTTTTCCCTTCTTTTTAAAAAAATCCTGACGACTAGGCAGATTGTACACTGTTTTTTTTGTTAAAGGCTTTTAGGGAAGATAAAACCTTAAACTTGGAGTGTGGATGTTAGGTTATATCTAACAAGCAGTGCGTTATGATACTGTGTGATAAAGGTCCTGCTGGTGAAATAACATGCTGGAGAGTTGGAGACTTGGATTACTTCCTAAATGGCTCACTCAAGTGGTATTCTTCCCTTAGACCTGGAATGCAGAGTCTCTAAAGAAACACTTTGTTCTTATAAGGCCATTTACATATTTGCTTTCTGTTGAAATAACTGAAAATGTTAAATCTAACAGTGTTTTTGTCTTAAATAGAGAGTGTCACATATATTTAGGTTGTGTATTTTTATTGCTGTTATTGTTTAGTTGCTAAGTCGTGTCCGACTCCTTGTTGACCTCATGGACTGTACCCGCCAGGCTCCTCTGTCCAGGGGATTTCTCAGGCAAGAGTACTGGAGTGGGTTGCCATTCCTTTACCAGGGGATCTTCCCAATTCAGGGATCAAAGCCACATCTCCTGCATTGCCAGGTGGATTTTTTTTAACCACTGAGCCACCAGGGAAGCCTGCTTTTTTTAAATATAAAATAAGTGAAATACCAAGAAATGGGGGAGGAGGGAGTGACGACAAGTTTCTCCATACAGTCTCAGATATCTATTTTAACATGTCCCATCTATCACCTTAGGGTCTAGAGACACGGTAAGCTAAATGCTAAGGATATTGAGGTAGCCTGGTGACGACACATATTGCAGCCACACTCTTGCTTTGGTAATTTTCACAGGAACCAGACATAATACATCCACTTGGGACATCCAAGTGTACCATCCATTTCAAAATTGAAATACATCCATTTCAGAATTGTTTGCTAAAATGAATATGTAGTAATTTCCTGCTATTTTTATGGGGAAACTGTGTTAGTATGCTAGCCATCTAATTTATATTGGTAAATTTGACTATCACATAGGCTAATTTTAAGGTCTTTTTAAAAACTATGCACACTCATGAGCTGTTATATATTAAAAGAGTAAACAGTCTCTCCAAAAGAATCCCATTTTCTCCTTGTTTCAACTTCTAAATAGATTTTAACCAGAATAACTGGCTGAATTGTAGGTATAATCTTACCTAAATATATATAGTGGTGATCATTTTGTAATGTAATGTATAAAAATATTGAATCACTGGTGCACCTAAAATTAACATAGTACTGTAGATGAATTATACTTCAACTAAATAAATAAAATGTATATATAATGTCTGCCTTTGATCATCATATTAGAAACTCAAATAATGTAGTCAAATTAAATCTATGATACTTTACTTTTAGATGTTAATTTAAACCTTCTTCTCAGCCAATCTTTTACTAAATCTTCTACCAAATATTCTACTTAATTGTCTGGACTTTAACCAATTAGCAATCCTTAAAAGGTAAGAAAGAACAGGAAGGGAAAATATTGGTGGGAAGGAAGCTGGCCTATAGGGTGAAGGTAATAATGGGTAAATTAAAGGAATGGCCAAAGTTGGACTCTTCAACTTGTTGAATAGCACCATTGGAAGTAGTATTAATCCTTGTTGAGAGAGCTACCTGAAAGATCGTGCTTTTGATGTACAAGAGTAGCCAATCACAAATCCTTGAAGTTCAAGTGTTATTGAATCAACTTTCACATCCTACTTTAACTCTCTAGGTTTTGCTGACAGGCATATTTTCCAGTATAGTAAATCACTGGCTAAATAAAGTTTTGAAAAAAGAAACAGAAAAGTAAATTATAATAATAGTAGGAGAAAAAAAATCACAGGAATCACTGGAAAAAAAAAGAGGGCAAGTAAACTGTGTCCAAAGCCACACGAGAACTGACAGGAGCTAGGGTGCGGTATGAGCTGGGTGTCTGGACCCACGCTACAGAGGAAATACTCAGGGCAACAGTGAGAGCCCTGTAAAGAGGCTGTACAAATTTGCAACATTTAGGCTGCCTTAACTTTGAGTGAAAATGAATATCATTGTCTATAAAGTGTCCACAGCTACAGGTAAAATTAGAAGAAGTGTCCAGCCATTTACCAACTCTTAAAAGGCAAAGCTGAGCGCTGAAGAATTGATGCTTTTGAACTGTGGTGTTGGAGAAGACTCTTGAGAGTCCCTTGGACTGCAAGGAGATCCAACCAGTCCATCGTAAAGGAGATCAGTCCTGGGTGTTCATTGGAAGGGCTGATGTTGAAGCTGAAACTCCAGTACTTTGGCCACCTCATGCGAAGAGTTGACTCATTGGAAAAGACTCTAATGCGGGGAGGGATTGGGGGCAGGAGGAGAAGGGGACGACAGAGGATGAGATGGCTGGATGGCATCACTGACTCGATGGACGTGAGTCTGAGTGAACTCCGGGAGTTGGTGATGGACAGGGAGGCCTGGCGTGCTGCAATTCATGGGGTCACAAAGAGTCGGACACAACTGAGCAACTGAACTGAACTGAAGTGAAAAGGCAAAGAGGTGTTTTGTTTTCCCCAACCTGAAATCTCCTGTCTTTCTCCTTTCTTCAGGCGCTCGATCTGGGAGAAGAAATCCTGAAAGGCTGTGCCAGGCCCTGTGGAAACGCGCTCCCCCTCACAGGCGGGAGTCCTCAGCACAGTCCCCTCCCAGACACCTCTCAGAATGTTTTCAGCCCAGAGTGGGATGTTTTTCCAGTTCATCAGCTATAACAAACTGCCTTTTAAAAAACTCTCATGAAAGCAGAAGAGTGGCCCTGGGCCGCACAGATCACTGGCACGCCCATAATCGCCACCATCCGTGCCATCTGTCCTCAGCTTTCCCTTCTGACCCTCTTCTGCCTCCCTCTGCCTCTGCTCTAGGTCCGCATAAGTGCTAGCTGGCAGCACTCAGAGGTGCAGTCTGCCGTCCACAATTAATGACAACAGTGGGATATATGTTGCTATATATAGTTCACCACTATGTGCCAGACACTTGGCTAAGTGTGGTCTAAAAAGATCTTATTCAATCTTCATAACAACCCTATGACATAGGAGGTATTTTATCTCTATTTTACAAGTGCAGAAACAGGCCCTAAAAGGCTAAGCAACCCGCCCAAGGTCATACAGCTAACAAATCTCAAAGAATAGATCTCAAACCTTGGTATCCATCTTATCCCAAAGAGTAATAATATTCTTCGTTGTTGTTCAGTCGCAAAGTCATGTCTGACTCTTTGCGACCCCATGGACTGTAGCCAGCCAGACTCCTCTGTCCATAGGATTTTTCCTGGCAAGAATACTGGAGTGGGTTGCCATTTCCTTTTCCAGGGAATCATTCCAACGCAGAGATCAAACCCTCCTCTCCTGCATTAGCAGGTGGATTCTCTACCATTGAGTCATCAGAAAAGCCCCAATAATGTTTTTTCACATTAGGCCATAAAGCCTGGGTGCAGAAATCATACAGATCTGAATTTCAGTTCTAATGCTACTACCACTTAATCCTTGTGCAATTTGGAAACTTATGCAATCTGAGTTTCCTCGAGTATGAAACGAAATAGCAATACCACTTAAGCTGATGGTTGTGAGCACTCAGTGAACTAACATATAGGAAAGTTGTCTAGCAGGGTTTGTGCCATCCTGTAACCAGTACTCGGTGCACTCAATGCCACTCTTCCTCCTACCTGATTAGCAGTTACAGAGGCAGCCACGGAAAGATAGTACCGAGGATAAACAGAAAGTGTGGATCACCATCACAGGTAACGTCAGTGATAGGTTTGCTCGGTCTCCCAGAGGTTCTGGTAATGCAAAACAAACCTAACCGCACTTCCTCCACGCCCTCGGTGGTAGTGAGCCCAAAACACTAAACCTTAGAAATTCGAAGCTGGAGCCGGAACTGGAGCCGCTAGGATACGCTTTCCCGCAGCCTCCTGCGTTACCCCCATACGGAGTCACTTTTGTCCACCCCACGATCTGGCAGCTCCCCTGGGGTCCCCCGCTACCGAGGCGCGCCCCGCTCCCCCCGGTACTAGCGAAACACAGAGCGGGCCGCGAGTCCGCGTGTCTCCCCGGGCCGCAAGCCCGCCAACCCCGCCGGAGGAGGCCGTGGGTTCCCGGGCACCAGAGGTCAAGCGCAGGCGGCGCCTTGTAGCCCGGAGCTGAGCCCGGAGCTCCGGCTCCCCCGGAAGACTCCGGGCAACTCTGGCCCTGGGTCGGTCGCCGATCGCCCGTCCAGCGGCTGCAGAGGCCCCATGCGCCCGGCCGAGTCCGGGCCGCGCGGAGCCCCGGATGCGCCCGCAGCGCGAGTGCGGCCCGGCCCAGTCGCGCGGATCCCCGGCTCTCCCGACCTGGCTCCTTCTCCTCTCCAGGGGACCGCTGGGTTCCGGGTGCCCCGCCACACCGGGCCCGAAGCAGAGGAGAGTCCGCACTCACGGCTCGGCCACAGGGATGGGAGTCCCTCCGTAAGGACCCGGCAGGCGGACACCGCACAGTCTCCCAGTCGCCGTGAGTCCAAGGAAACCCGGGGGATCGGCCGAAGGGCGGGGCGGGGCGGAGGGGCGGACCGAGGGGCGGGGCAGGGCCAGGGCTGATGGGCGGGGCCCAGTCGAGGGGCGAGGCCTAGGGGCGGGGTGGAGGGGCGGGGCGAGGGGCGGGGATGATTGGCGAAGCGGGGCGGGGCTGAGGGGCAAGGCGAGGCTGGGGCCGGCCGAGGGACGAGGCGGGGATAGGGGCGGGGCCCGGACGAGGGGCAGGGCGGGGCCCGGTTGAGGGGCGGGGTGGGGCGGGGCTGAGACCGGCTCCGCCCACCTCGGCCACTGCCTGCCGGAAACTGGTTTCTTACTGAAAACCCCTAGGAAACTTCAGGCTTTTAAAGTAAGTTATCCGGTACACCAAAATAAATTCCTGAAAATATAAGAATTTACATTTGAGAAAATTTAGACCGCATTGTGAACCAGGAAAGAATCAGGTTCAGCATGAAAGTAGACAAGTGCTAACTCCTACCCTCTGTTACGTTGAGAAAACTCTTGAGAGTCCCTTGGACTGCAAGGAAATCAAGCCAGTCAATCCTAAAGGAAATCAGTCCTGAATATTCATTGGAAGGACTGATGCTGAAGCTGAAACTCCAACACTTTGGCCACCTGATGCAAAGAACTGACTCATTTGAAAAGACCCTGATGCTGGGAAAGATTGAAGGCAGGAGGAGAAGGGGACGATAGGCGATAAGACGGTTGGATGGCATCACCGACTCAATGGACTTGAGTTTGAGTAAACCCCCGGGAGTTGGTGATGGACAGGGAGGTGTGGCATGCTGCAGTCCATGGGGTTGCGAAGAGTTGGGCACAAATGAGCGACTGAACTGAACTGAACCACTGTTAGAGCGCTTTCAATGTGCACACTATCGGAATTATTTGATATTCTTAATTTCATTCAGTCCTCACAGTTTGTGACGTATTTAGTGCCATTATCCCCATTTTGCAAATTAGAAAAATACGAGTAACTTGAGGTTTGATAGCTAAGTAATTGGCCTACTGCCCGAATTCACAGATTCAAAGTAATCTCTAAGCACCCCACCTAACTGTGACTTGATGCTGCCTGAGTTAAAACAAATTATCAGTATTATGGAAAACATTGCTACATTTGACTGCTTGAAATCTGAACTTCCGCCCAAAAAAAACGGGACAAAGATCAATAGGCAAACATGAGAAAAAAATATTTGCTACAAAACTGACTTTCAAAGAAAGGGTTAGTATCTTAAGTATAAATTGCTTTCAAAAAAATAGAAAAATGGGCAAAGGATAATTTTTTTTAATTACGGAAGATATGGGAAAGTAAATGAAGAAATACAGACTTCTAAACCAGGCTTCTCTTTTAATCCAAAAATATGCAAAGTATAATTGTATCAAAGCAAGTGAAGATTCCTTCCTTTACTCAACACCTCCTGGGTCCTTGTTTCGTGCCAAGCATTGTTCTATAGAGATGGGATAAACTAGCAAAAAAACAGAAGCTTCTATTCTAGAGGGAGAACCTATCATTTTGGTTATTAAAAGAACCAAAATGATTTCAGATAACCATAAGTGCTGTGAGAGAAAAATCGAAATGGAGTAGATATTGCTAAAAGAGCTTCCTAAAATGGAGCCAGGAACCCTTGAGGGAGTGAGACATGCACATCTCAGCTCAGGTGGACTCTTAGTAGGAGCATCTAGACCATCTGCCCAAAATCCATGAGACTCAAGATATTTATCTGACCCTAGTAACAGCTCCCCATTAAGAAGAAATATCTTCTTTTCTGCATCAGAATCAGCCATAATTCTCACCAGACAACTTTAACAACCTCGTAGTATCTCCCTTTATAAGCCCCTGGCTCTCTCTCCAGAAGCACTCTTCTGGTTTTTACCCAAGTCCTTGTCTCCCAAATTGCAATTCCTAAGGCCCTTGAGTAAAGCTCATTGTTGCAACCTTGACATGGATTATTGTTCACATTATTGTACTATGCGGAAAATAATACAGAGTAATGTGATAGAAGCTATGGCAAACCTAGACATTGTGTTGAAAAGCAGAGACATTACTCTGCTGACAAAGTTCCATATAGTAAAGGCTCTGGTCTTCCCAACGGTCACGTACAGTTGTGAGAGCTAGACCGTAAAGACAGAATGCCAAATAATGGACGCCTTCAAACTGTGATGCCGGAAAAGACTCATGAGAGTCCCCTGGACAGCAAGGTGATCAAACCAGTCAGTCTTAAGGGAGATCAACCCTGAATATTCATTGGAAGGACTGATGCTGAAGATGAAGCGCCAGTATTTTGGTCACCTGATGTGAAGAGCCGTCTCATTGGAAAAGTCCCTGATGCTGGGAAGAAATTGAGGGCAGGAGGTAAAGAGGGCTTCAGAGGATGAGATGGCTGGATGGCATCACTGATGCAATGGACGTGAACTTGGGCAAACTCCAGGAGATGGTGAGAGACAGGGAGCCCTGGCGTGCTGCAGTCCATGGGGTCACAAAGATTCAGACATGACTGGATGAATGAACAACAACACAATGTGACAGAAAGGGACTTGAGGATAATGAGAGCCTATTCAGACAGAGAAGGCCTCTCTAAGGTTACAGTATTTTATTTAAAGAGCCAGTCATGTGAAGAGGATCTGAAGGCAGAGGAAAGACAGCAGGGGCAAAGGCAAGTCTAGACTTGGCAAACTGCAGGAACAGAAGCAACCTTTGTGGTTGGAACATAGCAGAAAGGAAAGAGAAGTATCTTATTTTGTTTTTACTAAAAGATTGGTAAAAACAACCTTTATGTTTTGGTTTTTATTCTGTTTTAACAGTAAAGTGAAGGTCCTTGGGTTACCTTAATTTTGTTGCAAGTTTCAAAATTTTCAGAATACATAATATCAATACCAACTTTGATGACCTCTGTCTCCACTACCACTGGGAGCAGAGACAATGAAATGGTTTTGTACTTTTAGTGTCCAATAAGCATTCTCTCATCTAAATGGACAGTGCTGTTGCTGATTAACTTATTTATTCTTCTCAAACTATAGTCTTAATTCCATTCTACTTTTGTACTTATTTATGCGCTCTTTTATTCAACATGTATTGAATGATTATTATGTATCAGGCATAACAAGGTTCTAGAAACAAAGAACAAATAGACATGGGACTAAACACCTGCCGGAGATTTAAAGGGATGAAAAGGGATGCTAAAATGAACGAGAAATACAAAAAAAAAAAAAAATATATATATATATATATATATATGTATTCTTTTGGTGTTCTTCTACTTCACTTGTTATTCCTTCATATATCCTTTGGTTTTTGGTCCTCCTATTCCCAGTTCTTACACTGGAGTGCCCCAGGGTTTAGATCTTGACTTTCCTTTTTTCTATCTTCATCCAAACGTTTAGCTATCTCATCTAGCCTTACAGCTTTGAAATTCATCTATATTCTTTTTAAAAATTATTTATTTATTATGTATTTTGTGTGCATGGCCTTTCTTTAGTTGCTGCGAGTGGGTGCAACTCTTCATTGTAGAACGTGGGCTTCTCATTGTGGTGACTTCTCTTGTTTCGGAACACACGCTCCAGGGCACATGAGCTTCAGTAGTTGCAGCACTCGGCTCAGTAGCTGAGACTTGCAGGATCTAGAATGAGTGTTTAGTAGCTGTGGCACACGGGCTTAGTTGCTCCCAGGCTTGTGGGGTTGAACCCAAGCTCACTGCATTAGCAGGCATATTCTTAACCACTGGGCCACCAGGGAGGTCCTCCATCTATATTGTGAAGTTTACCAAACTTCCAAATCCTGAAACTCTAGATTCCAGCTTTCTACTTTGGGGGTGTATTAGTTATCTACTACTCCATAACAGATTACTCCAAATTTAGGGGCTTGCAATTAAGTAGTCATTTATTATCCTGCTACTGGGCAGGATATACCCTGAGAAAATCATAACTAAAAAAGATACATGTACTCCAGTGTTCATTGCAGCACTATTTATAATAGTCAGGACATGGAAGCAACCTAAATGTCCATCAATAGATGAATGGGTAAAGAAGATATGATATATACATACAATGAACATTCAGTTCAGTTCAGTTCAGTCGCTCAGTTGTGTCCGACTCTTTGCGAGCAGAATATTACTCAGCCATAAAAAGGAGTGAAATTGAGTCATTTGTAATGATGTGGATGAACCCAGACTCTGTCATACAAAATGAAGTAAGTCGGAAAAAGAAAAACAATATACATGGAATCTAGAAAAATAGTGTTGATGACCCTATTTGCAGGGCAGGAATAGAGATACAGACATGCAGCAAGGACTTCTGGACACAGAGAGGGAAAGGGAGGGTAAAATGAATTGAGAGAGTAGCATTGACATATATATCCTATCATGTGTAAAGCAGATTGTTGTACAGCACAGGGAGCTCAGCTTGGTGCTTTGTGATACCAGGAGGGGTCAGATGGGCAGGAAGGAGTGAGGAAGGTCTGAGCAGGAGAGGATATATGTATTCATTTATCTGATTCCCTTTGTTGTACAGCACAAACTAACACAACATTGTAAAGCAATTATACTCCAATAAAAACTTAAATTCAATGAGATATGACTAAGGAAAGAAAAAAGTTATGACCAAACTAGACAGCATATTTAAAAGCAGAGACATTACTTTGCCAACAAAGGTCCATCTAATCAAAGCTATGGTTTTTTGAGTGGTCATGTATGGATGTGAGAGTTGGACTATAAAGAAAGCTGAGCACCGAAGAATTGATGCTTTTGAACTGTGGTGTTGGAGAAGACTCTTGAGAGTACCTTGGACTGCAAGGAGATCCAACCAGTCCATCCTAAAGGAGATCAGTCCTGGGTGGATGGACTGATGTTGAATATGAAACTTCAATACTTTGGCCACCTGATATGAAGAGCTGACTCATTGGAAAAGACCCTGATGCTAGGAAAGCTTGAGGGAAGGAGGAGAAGGGGACAACAGAAGATGAGATAGTTGGATGGCATCACCGACTCGATGGACATGAGTTTGAGTAAACTCCAGGAGTTGGTGATGGACAGGAAGGCCTGGCATGCTGCAGTCCATGGGGTTGCAAAGAGTCGGACACTACTGAGAGACTGAACTGACTGATGACAAAAATAAAGTTGTCATTTATTATATAAATTCTGTGTCTCAGGAACTTCAGAGTGGCTTAGCTCTGTGGTTCTGGCTCATCATCTCTCATGAGAATTGCAGGCAGGTATTCTTCAGGGTTGCAGCTGTCTTCTGGGGCTGGAGGATCCACTTCCAAGATGGCTTGCTTACATGTAACAGTGGTGCACTTTGCTGGTGGGAGACCTCAGCTTCGTTCCCACCGGCCCCTCTCAATAGGGCTGCTTGAGTATCCTACGGCTCCTGGCTTGCCCCAGAGCAAACAATCTAAAAGACCACAACAAAAGCTCAATGAGTTTTATGATTTAGCCTCAGGAGTCATATACAATCACTTTTGCCATATTCCAGTGGTCAAATAAACCAGTCTATATCTAATTTGAAAATGTAACTCAGATGATCATTATATCTACTACTGTGGGCAGGAATCCCTTAGAAGAAATGGAGTAGCCATCATGGTCAACAAAAGAGTCCGAAATGCAGTACTTGGATGCAATCTCAAAAACGACAGAATGATCTCTGTTCGTTTCCAAGGCAAACCACTCAGTGTCACGGTAATCCAAGCCTATGCCCCAACCAGTAACACTGAAGAAGATGAAGCTGAACGGTTCTATGAAGACCTACAAGACCTTTTAGAACTAACACCCAAAAAAGATGTCCTTTTCATTATAGGGGACTGGAATGCAAAAGTAGGAAGTCAAGAAACACCTGGAGTAACAGGGAAATTTGGCCTTGGAGTATGTAATGAAGCAGGGCAAAGGCTAATAGAGTTTTGCCAAGAAAACACACTGGTCATAACAAACACTCTCTTCCAACAACACAGGAGAAGACGCTACACATGGACATCATCATATGGTCAACACCAAAATCAGATTGATTTTATTCTTCACAGTCAAAGATGGAGAAAAGGAAAGATATAAGCATCTGAATGCAGAGTTCCAAAGAATAGAAAGAAGAGATAAGAAAGCCTTCCTCAGCGATCAATGCAAAGAAATAGAGGAAAACAACAGAATGGGAAAGACTAGAGATCTCTTCAAGAAAATTAGAGATACCAAGGGAACATTTCATGCAAAGATGGGCACAATAAAGGACAGAAATGGTATGGACCTAATAGAAGCAGAAGATATTAAGAAGAGGTGGGAAGAATACACAGAAGAACTGAACAAAAAAGATCTTCATGACCAAGATAAGCACAATGGTGTGATCACTCACCTAGAGCCAGACATCTTGGAATGTGAAGTCAAGTGGGCCTTAGAAAGCATCACTATGAACAAAGCTAGTGGAGGTGATGGAATTCCAGTTGAGCTATTTCAAATCCTGAAAGATGATGCTGTGAAAGTGCTGCACTCAATATGCCAGCAAATTTGGAAAACTCAGCAGTGGCCACAGGACTGGAAAAGGTCAGTTTTCATTCCAATCCCAAAGAAAGGCAATGCCAAAGAATGCTCAAACTACCGCACAATTGCACTCATCTCACACTTTAGTAAAGTAATGCTCAAGCTTCTCCAAGCCAGGCTTCAGCAATATGTGAACCATGAACTTCCTGATGTTCAAGCTGGTTTTAGAAAAGGCAGAGGAACCAGAGATCAAATTGCCAACATCTGCTGGATCATGGGAAAAGGAAAAGAGTTCCAGAAAAACATCTATTTCTGCTTTATTGACTATGCCAAAGCCTTTGGCTGTGTGGATCACAGTAAACTGTGGAAAATTCTGAAAGAGATGGGAATACCAGACCACCTTACCTGCCTCTTGAGAAACCTATCTGCAGGTGAGGAAGCAACAGTTAGAACTGGACATGGAACAACAGACTGGTTCCAAATAGGAAAGTCAAGGTACATCAAGGCTGTATATTATCACCCTGCTTATTTAACTTATATGCAGAGTACCTCATGAGAAACGCTGGGCTGGAAGAAGCACAAGCTGGAATCAAGATTGCTGGGAGAAATATCAATAACCTCAGATATGCAGATGATACCACCCTTATGGCAGAAAGTGAAGAGGAACTAAAAAGCCTCTTGATGAAAGTGAAAGAGGAGAGTGAAAAAGTTGGCTTAAAGCTCAACATTCAGAAAACAAGGATCATGGCATCTGGTCCCATTACTTCATGGCTAATAGATGGGGAAACAATGGAAACAGAGTCAGACTTTATTTTTTGGGGCTCCAAAATCACCACAGATGGTGATTGCAGCCATGAAATTAAAAGACACTTATTTGTTGGAAGGAAAGTTATGACCAACCTAGATAGCATATTAAAAAGCAGAGCTATTACTTGGCCAACAAAGGTCCATCTAGTCAAGGCTATGGTTTTTCCAGTGGTCATGTATGGATGTGAGAGTCAGATTGTGAAGAAAGCTGAGTGCCGAAGAATTGACGCTTTTGAAGTGTGGTGTTGGAGAAGACTCTTGAGAGTCCCTTGGACTGCAAGGAGATCCAACCAGTCCATCCTAAAGGAGATCAGTCCTGGGTGTTCATTGGAAGGACTGATGTTGAAGCTGAAGCTCCAATACTTTGGCCATCTGATGGGGAGAGCTGACTCATTGGAAAAGATCCTGATGCTGGGAGGGATTGGAGGCAGGAGGAGAAGGGGACGACAGAGGATGAGATGGCTGGATGGCATCACCGACTCAATGGACATGAGTTTGAGTCAACTCCGGGAGTTGGTGGACAGGGAGGCCTGGCGTGCTGTGATTCATGGGGTCATAAAGAGTCAGACACAACTGAGCAACTGAACTGAACTAACTATATCTAATTTGAGATGGAATCCCACAAAGGAGTATATTCAGGAGTTAAGAACCATTGTGGACCATCTTGAAGAGTGGCTAACACAGATGTCTAATAATCATTTCAAATATAAATGTACAAATATACCCTCCTGATCTTCCTTCCAAAATCTGTATCTCCCAGAGTCTTTATCTCAAGTAATGTCAGCTGTTTGGGCCAAAACATTTGGAGAAATCTTTGCCTTTGTCAGATCCCACCTCATCTGGTCCAGGGTGTTGGCTAATTCTATCAACTCTGCCTTCAAATTACGTCTGGCTTCTGACTATTTTCCAGCCTAGTCCAAGTCACCACAATTTCTTTCTAGATTACAGTAAATCCTAGTAACTGCTTCCTTACCAGCTCCCCTAGTCTGTTTTCAAAACTGTCAGAAGAATCTAATTAAAATGTAAATTAGACTGTGTCGTGTGTGTGTGTGTGTGTGTGTGTGTGTGTGTGTGTGTGCTCAGTCATGTCCAACTCTTTGCAACCCAATGAACTGCAGCCCACAAGGGGTCCTCTGTCCATGGAATTTTCCAGGCGATAATACTGGAGCAGGTTGCCATTTCCTACTCCAGGGGATCTTCCTGACCCAGAGGTAGAACCTGCATCTTCCCCATTGTCAAACAGATTCTTTACCACTGAGACACCTGGAAAGCCTGTGTCACATACAATCATACAAAGAAAAAAAGGGAAAACACTTACAATGGTTTATGAGGTCCTACATTACTTGGTCCCCATCTCTTCTCTGACCTTATCTCTTCTTAATACTCTCCTCCTTGCTCATTCAATTTAGAGTGCTAGTTAGTTAGTTTTAATCACACAGTTGTGTTGACTCTTTAGGACTTCTGGACTCTACCACACGAGGCTCCTCTGTCATGGAATTCTCCAGGCAAGAATACTGGAATGGGTTGTCATTTCCTCTTCCAGGGGATCTTCCTGACTCAGGGATCAAACCTGGGTCTTCTGCATTGCAGGCAGATTCTTTACCATCTGAGCCACCAGGGAAGCCCTTATGTTCAGAGAAAATGTCGCTTGACTTCCTAATTCAGGCCTTTGCACTTTCATTTCCCCCCACATGATATGCTCTGCCCCCATATATCTTCAATGACTCATTCCCCCTTCTCACTCAGTGATTTCTTCTGTGGCCACCAACCTATTTAAAACTGTAATGCCTACAAAGAAGCATACCTATACCCCTTCCTGCTTATCTTCCTTTTCAGCATTTAGCACTGTCTCATATCTTTGGAGAAGGCAATGGCCACCCACTCCAGTATTCTTGCCTGGAGAATCCCATGGTCAGAGGAGCCAGGTGGGCTATAGTGCATGGGGTTGCAAAGAGTCAGACACGACTGAGCGACTAACACACACATTATATCTTTTATTATCTATCATATCTTTTATCTTGTTTACTATCTCTTCCCAGCTGAAACATATACTCCACTAAGAATTACTCATTCAGCCTAGAAGAATATCAGGCATACTATGCTGCTTCTAAGTTGCTTCAGTCGTGTCCGACTCTGTGCGACTGCATAGATGGCAGCCCACCAGGCTCCCCTGTCCCTGGGATTCTCCAGGCAAGAACACTGGAGTGGGTTGCCATTTCCTTCTCCAGTGCATGAAAGTGAAAAGTGAAAGGGAAGTCACTCAGTCGTGTCTGACTCTTGGTGACCCCATGGACTGTAGCCCACCAGGTTCCTCCATCCATGGGATTTTCCAGGCAAGAGTACTGGAGTGGGGTGCCATTGACTTCTCCCAGGCATACTATAGCAGAGCAAAATATATTTGTTTAAGGAGTGAAGAAATTGTGTCAGGCCCTATTATATGCAAAAATCTGACACATCATTGAGGTTACAGTATAGTGAAGGCACATATTATTGATTCTTATCACTGTTATCTTTAAAATTTATTCCAGATTGACAAATAATCACAAATATATAAAATAAATTATGAAATGTGCTTAGAGTCATAAAGAAAATGAAAATATACTAAGGGGAATCAAGAAAATTTTCTCTGAGGAAGTAACATTTGGACAGAGAGTTGAAAGATGAATAGGAATTACCTAGGTAAGGAATAGTGGAGTGTGATCAGGGGACAGGGGAGGGTGACAAGGAAGTAAATAGAATGGGAAGGAATCCTGACAGAAAAAATATCACAGAGGGAAATCTGAGGCTCACGGGAGGTAAGCAAAGATACTGTCCCTGGAGCCAAGAGAGAAATATCACAGACTTGAGGAGACTAAAGAAACAGGACTTAAACACAACAAGTAATCAGGATTTTATCTGAGTTGGGGAAAATTGTTACTATGAAGGAAAGCATTGGGACAATAAGCATACCTTGTATATTAAACAATAATATTCTGTCAACTTTGATTTCCTGAATTTGATCATTGTACTGGGACTAAACTGCAACGCAGGAGACACCAGTTTGATTCCTGGGTGGGGAAGATCTGCTGGTGAAGGGATAAGCTACCCACTCCAGTATTATTGAGCTTCCCTGGTAGCTCAGATGGTAAAGAGTCTGCCTGTAATGTGGGTGACCTGGGTTCGATCCCTGGGTTGGGAAGATCCCCTGGAGAAGGGAAAGGCTACCCACTCCAGTATTCTGGCCTGGGGAATTCCATGGACTGTATAGTCTATGAGGTTGCAAAGAGTCAGAAACAACTGAGCGACCTTCACTTCACTAGGACTAAATAAGAGAATGTCCTTGTTTCTGGGCTTGAAGAGTCATGATATGTGTAATCTACTCTTAACAAGTTCAATAATAGAAAATAATAACAGGAATAAAATATACATGTTATATGTATGATACTTAAAGATAATGTGACAAAATGTTAATCATGGATGAATTTAGGTGAAGAAAATATGAGATTTCTTGCAACTTTTCTAAGGATCTAAAAATAATGGATGGCAAAGAATATATCAGATTTCTTGCAACTTTTCTAAGGATCTAGATTTTTTTTTTTTTCAAAATAAAAAATTTAATTAAAATTTTAACTCTGGTTTAAATATCAGAAAGTCAATCTCAGGATTATGATGCCATTCAGTGGTAAAAACCTATTATTCAGCAATATTGAGAAAGCTACCAGTAGAAATTTTTTTTAAAGAGAAAGTAAATTGTGAAAAGGACCTGTATATCTTTTACAAAATGCTTTAAAAATAAACACAATAGGGATATCACTGATATAATCCTGAAGAAATGTGGTTGATCAACCGGTGGAAGGAGAAATCCCATAGACGAAGCTTTGAACTTGTTGTTGGAAGACATGAATTCAACTCTTCTACCAATATTTACTGGTCTTTCCTGATGGCTCCATGATAAACAATCCGCCTGCCAATGCAGGAGACACAGGAGATGGGCGTTGGATCCTTGGGTTGGGAAAATCCCCTAGAGGGGGGAAATGGCAACCCACTCCAGTATTCTTGCCTGAAAAACCTCATGGACAGGGGAGCCTGGCGGGTTACAGTCCATGGGGTCGCAAAGAGTTGGACAGGACTGAGCAATGACCAATCAATACTTACCAGCTATGTATCCTTGAATAATAAAACTCTTTAAGCTATAGTTCACTTGTTTATTAATTTTGGATACCACTTCACAATGTAGTTGGGAAGATCAAATGAAATGAAAGTGTGTGTTAATTCACTACATAGTATTAAGAGTACTATATAAGTGTAACCTAATTAAAAAACAAAACTGTAACTATCTTCCCTTATTGGCCATAAAAATTTTTCATGTAATCCATTTACTAGGTTTTCAGCCTGTATTTTCTCTCACATCAACTCTGAGGTAGGTTCAAAACCTCTTCTTTCCCTTCAAAAGAATTCTAGTCCAGTGAGAAGCAAGGCCCACAGTACTGAATACTTTGAGGGTAAGCCAGGGGTTTCATACCATACAATCCAAAGCATATAACAGCTGTCAACCTTCTGCCCAAAGGCTTCCTCTTTCTAGTCCTTCTTACTGCATCAGTTTTGGCAGGTCATTGTTTATTCGGCTAAGCCCCTTGTTAGGTGAAGATTGTGGACTTGTAGTTGCAACATGCGGGATCAGTTCCCTCACCAGGGATGGAACCCAGGCCCTCTAAGTTGAAAGTATGGAGTCTTAGCCACTGGACCAGGAGGGAAGTCCCTAGGCTGGTCATTGTCTCTGACTTCTCTCTGACATCCTCCTCCTCCTTCATTCTTTCCTTTACATAGAATAGTTTAATCCTCCCAAGCATTTATTTCCTTAACGGACCCTCCAGTACCAGCATTCTCCCCACCTCTGGAGGCAGCAGAGAATTTTTTTTTTTTTTTTAAAGCATTTTGTATTTGCATACATAAATTACTCTTGAGAGTCCCTTGGACTGCAAGGAGATCCAACCAGTCCATTCTGAAGGAGATCAGCCCTGGGATTTCTTTGGAAGGAATGATGCTAAAGCTGAAACTCCAGTACTTTGGCCACCTCATGCGAAGAGTTGACTCATTGGAAAAGACTCTGATGCTGGGAGGGATTGGGGGCAGGAGGAGAAGGGGACGACAGAGGATGAGATGGTTGGATGGCATCACTGACTCGATGGACGTGAGTCTCAGTGAAGTCCGGGAGTTGGTGATGGACAGGGAGGCCTGGCGTGCTGCGATTCATGGGGTCACAAAGAGTCGGACACGACTGAGCGACTGATCTGACGTAAATTACGGAATGCTGATCTGCCCTTGTGCCAAAGCCAAGACAAACTCCTAGGATGGGTAGAAGTCTGCAGCCAGAAAGTCGCTATCTTCCGGGCCGCGTCCCAGCGGGCGCAGGGGAGAGTAGCCACTACGTCCCACCTAATGGGGCATTGCCCGCCCGCGGACGTAGTGCGCCGGAAGCTGCCGCGCGGTACCGGAAGCGGGGGTGAAACCGGAAGCGGACGTGAAACCGGAAGTGGGCAGGCGCGACTCCCTCTGGAGAGACGGAACGCCTTTAGCTCTGCCCCGCTCCTTGCGGCTGAAGAGGTGAAAAGTCAGCACTGAGAGTTATACGACATGGCGCTAGCCGTGCGCTTTTGGTGCCTTTTCCCTGTGGGACGTAGCGCCGCCTGGGGACTTAGACTTCCGGCAGGTGCTGCCGGCAGCCGGGGGCAGCGCGTTCCTTGGCGACTCGGCGCCTCTGAGGTACCTTCGCTGCCCCAGCTCTCCCGCTTTCCTCCCCTAGCGACCGTTCTCCGGCGGCGCCTTCCTTCTTGAGGCCCGGGGGCCCCGCGTCGCCTTAGGGTGCGTGGGGAGCTGAGGAAGGACCTCAGGGCCGTGCGCCTGGAGCACTCCCGTGACCGCGAGGGATGTAGGTCCTCTCCTTTGCGCAAGCCTGCTTTCCTTTCTGAAAACCGGGGTTGGAGGAGGAGCGAGGGCCCGGGAGAACCTGCTCCTGCCTGTGGGGAGAAAGCCCTTGACCGCCCTGAGATGCTTTTCCCTTTCAGTGATGGCCCGATACAGTGACGGCTCCTGAGGCTGTCAGTCTGTCGTACCTGGGAAAGCTTGCGGTGTGAAAAGAAAATTCCTGCGACTCAGACTTTTTTGCTATGTAGGTTTAAAAAATTATTTTCTAGTTTCTTGCTTCATCTGCATAATGTAAGGAAGGATGTTGGGATAGACTGTCATCCCAGTTTTGGCATTTCTGTTAGACTGATTGGTCTTGGTTTGTGTAATCTGTGAAACAGGGTGGAAGGGCGAGGTTGCGCTTTGGGTATGTATCGTTTGAACTAGAGGCTTCATTATTTTAAACACACATTTTTAATTTCCTGCTATGTTCAGAGTTCTGGGGTGAGGGAGGGATGAATGACCGTAAGGATAGATCCCTTTCCTTGTCAGAGCTTATAGCCACATGAGTTGATGTTTCATGATGTGAACAGAGGAATGGGAGGAGTATTCAGTTCAGTTCAGTCGCTCAGTCCTGCCCGTCTCTTTGCAACACCATGAACCACAGCATGCCAGGCCTCCCTGTCCATCACCAACTCCCAGAGTCCACCCAAACCCATGTCCATCGAGTTGATGATGCCATCCAACGATCCCATCCTCCATTGTCCCCTTCTCCTGCCCTCAATCTTTCCCAGCATCAGGGTCTTTTCCAATGAGTCAGCTCTTCGCATCACGTGGCCAAAGTATTGGAGCTTCAGCTTCAACATCAGTCCTTCCAGTGAACACCCAGGACTGATCTCCTTTAGGATGGATTGGTTGGATCTCTTTGCAGTCCAAGGGAGTCTCAAGAGTCTTCTCCAACACCACAGTTCAAAAGCATCAATTTTTCGACGCTCAGCTTTCTTTATAGTCCAATTCTTACATCCATACATGACCACTGGAAAAACCATAGCCTTGACTAGACAACCCTTGTTGGCAAAGTGATGTCTCTGCTTTTTAATATGTTGTCTAGGTTGGTCATAACTTTCCTTCCAAGGAGTAAGCGTCTTTTAATTTCATGGCTGCAGTCACCATCTGCAGTGATTTTGGAGCCCCCAAAAATAAAGTCTGACACTGGTTCCACTGCTTCCCCATCTATTTCCCATGAAGTGATGGGACCGGATGCCATGATCTTCGTTTTCTGAATGTTGAGCTTTAAGCCAATTTTTTCACTGTCCACTTTCCCTTTCATCAGGAGGTGTATTAAGTATGACATTAGCCTCAAGTTTCCAAATTAGAGCTTTGGGGAGTTAAAAATTCCATTTTAGTGAAATGATCATAGTTTAGATAATAACAGCTAACATTTGTTGAACCATTACTATAACCAGGCATTATATGTTAAATATTACCTGATTTGTTTACTGAAATGTTTCCATGAACCTTATGAATTAAGAACGGCTATATCGTGTCTTTTTGATAATGGCCATCCTAATGGGTGTGAGGTGAGATTTCATTATGGTTTTAATCTGCTTCCCCCCCGGTGATTAGTGATGTTGAGTACCGTTTCATGTACCTGTTGGCTGTCTTTAAATCTTTGGGAAAATGTCTCTTCAGATCCTCTGCTCATTTTTTTTTTTAATGCATGATTTTTTGTTTGCTGTTGCATTGTATGAGTTCTTAATATATTTTAGTTGCTAACCCCCTATCAGATATATGATTTGCAAATATTTTTTCCTTTTCACTAGGTTGCTTTTGAAGAAAGTAGGGAAAACCACTAGACCATTCAGGTATGACCTAAATCAAATCCCTTATGATTATACAGTGGAAGTGACAAATAGATTTAAGGGACTAGATCTGATAGATAGAGTGCCTGATGAACTATGGACTGAGGTTCATGACATTGTACAGGAGACAGGGATCAAGACCATCCCCATGGAAAAGAAATGCAAAAAAGCAAAATGGCTGTCTGGGGAGACCTTACAAATGGCTGTGAAAAGAAGAGAAGTGAAAAGCAAAGGAGAAAAGGAAAGATATAAACATCTGAATGCAGAGTTCCAAAGAATAGCAAGAAGAGATAAGAAAGTCTTCCTCAGCGATCAGTGCAAAGAAATAGAGGAAAACAACAGAATGGGAAAGACTAGAGATCTCTTCAAGAAAATTAGAGTTATCAACGGAACATTTCATGCAAAGATGGGCTCGATAAAGGACAGAAATGGTATGGACCTAACAGAAGCAGAAAATACTAAAAAGAGGTGGCAAGAATACACAGAAGAACTGTACAAAAAAGATCTTCACGACCCAGATCATCACAATGGTGTGATCACTGACCTAGAGCCAGATATCCTGGAATGTGAAGTCAAGTGGGCCTTAGAAAGCATCACTATGAACAAAGCTAGTGGAGGTGATGGAATTCCAGTTGAGCTATTTCAAATCCTGAAAGATGATGCTGTGAAAGTGCTGCACTCTATGCCAGCAAATTTGGAAAACTCAGCAGTGGCCATAGGACTGGAAAAGGTCAGTTTTCATTCCAATCCCAAAGAAAGGCAATGCCAAAGAATGCTCAAACTACCGCACAATTGCACTCATCTCACACTTTAGTAAAGTAATGCTCAAGCTTCTCCAAGCCAGGCTTCAGCAATACGTGAACCGTGAACTTGCTGATGTTCAAGCTGGTTTTAGAAAAGGCAGAGGAACCAGAGACCAAATTGCCAACATCTGCTGGATCATCGAAAAAGCAAGAGAGTTCCAGAAAAAACATCTATTTCTGCTTTATTGACTATGCCAAAGCCTTTGACTGTGTGGATCACAATAAACTGTGGAAAATTCTGAAAGAGATGGGAATACCAGACCACCTGACCTGCCTCTTGAGAAATTTGTATGCGGGTCAGGAAGCAACAGAACTAGACATGGAACAACAGACTGGTTCCAAATAGGAAAAGGAGTATGTCAAGGCTGTATATTATCACCCTGCTTATTTAACTTATATGCAGAGTACATCATGAGAAATGCTGGACTGGAGGAAGCACAAGCTGGAATCAAGATTTCCAGGAGAAATATCAATAACCTCACATATGCAGATGACACCACCCTTATGTTAGAAAGTGAAGAGGAACTAAAAAGCCTCTTGATGAAGGTGAAAGAGGAGAGTGAAAAAGTTGGCTTAAAACTCAACGTTCAGAAAATGAAGATCATGGCGTCTGGTCTCATCACTTCATGGGAAATAGATGGGGAAACAGTGGAAACAGTGTCAGACTTTATTTTTTGGGGCTCCAGAATCACTACAGATGGTGACTGCAGCCATGAAATTAAAAGACGCTTACTCCTTGGAAGAAATGTTATGACCAACCTAGGTAGCATATTGAAAAGCAGAGACATTACTTTGCCAACAAAGGTCCATCTAGTCAAGGCTATGGTTTTTCCTGTGGTCATGTATGGATGTGAGAGTTGGACTGTGAAGAAAGCTGAGGGCCAAAGAATTGATGCTTTTGAAGTGTGGTGTTGGAGAAGACTCTTGAGAGTCCCTTGGACTGCAAGGAGATCCAACCAGTCCATTCTGAAGGAGATCAGCCCTGGGATTTCTTTGGAAGGAATGATGCTAAAGCTGAAACTCCAGTACTTTGGCCACCTCATGCGAAGAGTTGACTCATTGGAAAAGACTCTGATGCTGGGGGGGATTGGGGGCAGGAGGAGAAGGGGACGACAGAGGATGAGATGGCTGGATGGCATCACTGACTTGATGGACATGAGTCTCGGTGAACTCCGAGAGTTGGTGATGGACAGGGAGGCCTGGCGTGCTGCGATTCACGGGGTCACAAAGAGTCGGACATGACTCAGTTACCGAACTGAACTGAACTGAGGTTGCCTTTTCATTTTGTTCATTGTTTCCTTAGCTGTGCAGAGGTTGTTTTAGTTTGATGAAATCCCACTTATTATTTTTTTTTTTTTTTGCTTTCGTTGTTTTTGGTGTCAAATTCAGTCATAGCCAAAATCAGTGTCATGGAGCTTATCTTTATGTTTCTAGGCGTTTCATGGTTTCAGGTCTTAAAATGAAGTCTTTAATTCATTTTGAGCTCATTTCTGTGTATGGAGTAAGGAAGTGGTCCAGTTTCATTCTTTTGCATGTGGTTGTCCAGTTTTCTCAACACCATGGAGACTATCCTTTCTCCATTATATATTCTTGACGGTAATTAACTGGCAACATAGGCATGGGGTTATCTCCAGGCTCTCAATTCTGTTTCATTGGTCTATATGTCTGTTTTTTATGTGAATACCATACTAGTTTGATCACTAATTTAGTTTGAAATCAGGAAGCATGATGCCTTTGGTTTGCTCTTTTTTCTCTAGATTGTTTTGACTACTTCGAATTTTTTGTAATTCATACAAATTTTAGGATTGTTTGTTCTATTTCTGTGAAAAACACCATTGGAATTTTGATAGGGATTTTATTAAACCTGCAGATTGCTTTGGGTGGTATGGGCCTTTTAACGATATTAATTCCTCTAAACCATGAACGTGGAATGTGTTTCCAGTACACTCTCTTAAGTTTCTTTCATCAGTCATACTTTTCAGTGTACGGGTCTTTTACTTGCTTGGTTAAGTTTATTATTCCTAGGTATTATTCTCTTTGGTGTAATCATAAATGGGATTGTTTTCTTAATTTCTCTTTTTGATAGTTTTTTATTAGTATATAAAAACAGTATATTCTTGTATATTGATTTTGTATGCTACAACTTTACTGAATGTATATGTTATTTCTAATAGTTTTTTGGTGGAGTCTTTAGGGTTCTCTGTGTGTACTATTATGTCATGTGCAGATACTGACAGTTTTACTTTTTTTTTTTTTTTGCCTAATTGTTCTGGCTGGAACTTTCAATACTATACTGAATAAAAGTGGAAAGAGAGGGTATCCTTGTCTTGTTTCTCACGTTAGAGAAAAAACTTCTGAAAACTTCTGACTTAATGATTCATTGTAATGTTGATTATGAGCTTGTTGTTTATGGCTTTTATTTTGTTGAAGTACATTCCCTCTGTTCCCACTTTGTTCAGAATTTTATCTTAAATAGATACTGTATTTTGTCAAATGCTTTTTCTGCATCTATTGATGATTGTACGATTTTTGGCATTCATTTTGTTAATGTAGTATATCAGATTGATTTGCACATGTTACCTTTTTGCATCCTCTAAATAAATCTAACTTGATCTTGGCTTATGATTATTTTAAGGTATTGTTGAATTTCATTTCCTAATTTTGTTGAAGATTCTTGCATTTATGTTCATCAGGAATATGGGCTTGTACTTTTTTTTTTTCTTTTAATGTTCTTGTCTGTCTTTGGTATTATGGTAATGCTAGGCTCATAAAAATAGTTTGGCAGTTTCCTTTTCAACTTTTAAAAGAATTTGAGAAGGATTGGTATTCATTCCTTAAATGATAGAATTCACCAGTGAATCCATCTAGTCCTAGGCTGTTCTTTGTTGAGAGGCTTTTGATTACTGACTCAGTTGTCTTAAACGGTCTGTTCAAAAATTTTTTTTATAATACAGTCTTGACAAGTTGTTTGCTAGTAGGAATTGATCTATTTCTTCTGGATTCAAATTGTTGGTGTGTCATTTTCCATAGTAATCTCTTATGGCACTTTGTACTTCTGTTGTATTGGTTATCATCATCAGTTTGCATACAATAATGCAACTTTTTTTTTTTTAACTTTTACAATGCTGTTTGTTTCACTTTGTGAGTCTTATGATTTTGTTAGAGCCCAGAGGGTTGGCCAGGCCTCCTTGGATTCAAGAATTCCAAGACCCACTCCCTTTCTTATCTACTCCCTTTCTTATCTAAAGTGCTGCCTAACTTACTGTGCTTGCAGGCAAGCATGGAATCCGAGCAGTGTCCAGGCAGGTCAGAAGCAGGTCAGAGGTCTGTTTTGCTAATTCTGAAGCCAAAGATAAAAAATACACAAGGTTAAAAAAAAAAAAAATATTCCTAACAATCTATTCAGCCACTCTCTGTCTTTTGATTGGGGAATTTGGTCTATCTAGTTTTAAACTAATTATTGATAGCTGTGGCTCTGACGGGCTTCCCCGGTGGCTCTAGTGGTAAAGAACCTGCCTGCCAGTGCAGGAGATGTTAGAGATATGGGTCAGGAAGATCCCCTGGAGGAGGGCATGGCAACCCACTCCAGTATTCTTGCTTGCAGAATCCTCATTGACCGAGGAGTCTGGGAGGCTGCAGTCTATACGGTCACATAGAGTCAGGCATGACTGAAGTGACTTAGCATGCACACATGCATGGTTCAGACAGTAAAGAATCTGCCTGCAATGCAGGAAACCTGGGTTTGATCCGTGTGTTGGGAGGATCCCCTGGAGAAGGAAATGGCAACCCACTCCAGAATGCTTGCCTAGAGAGTCCCATGGGCCGAATTCCAATAACAAGGCATGCTACAGTCTATGGGATTGTAAAGAGTCAGATGTGACTGAGTGACTAACTCTTTTATTTATTGCTATTTTCTTAATTTTTTTTAGTTGTTTTGTTATTCCTTTGTTTATTCTTTTGTTGTCTTTCTTTGTGATTTATTTTTCAAAATAGAATGCTTATATTCCTTTGTCTTTCTCTTTGGTGTATCTCTTATAGGTTTTTGCTTTGTGGTTACCATGAGGCTTACATAAAACATTTTGGAGCTTTAACAGCCTATTTTAAGTTGATAGTAACTTAGGTTTGAATGTTTTCTAAAGCTGTAAGTTTTTGCTGCTCCCCGCTCGCATGTTTTATGTTTTTGGTATCACAATATATTTCTTTTTATCTTTTGTGTTTGTTAACAAATTATTGTACTTATTGTTACTAGTTTTGTCTTTTAAATTTCATACTAGCTTTATAAGCGATTAACTCATCTTTATGACATTAGATTTTTGAATTTTCGTATAGGTGAGATTTATACTTTCATGTGTTTTCCTGTTATTCATCAGCACTTTTTCGCTTCAGATTAAGTCCCTTTAAGGTTTCTTGTAAGACCATTCTAGTGATGATAAACTTCTTTAGGTTTTACTTGTCTGGAAAACTGAATCTCTGCCTCAATTCTAAAGGGCAACTTTCTGGGTGGAGTGTTCTTATTTGGCAGTTTTTCCCTTCAGCATTTTGAATATATCCTGTCTATTTATCTCCCTTTGGCCTGTAGAGTTTCTGCTGAAGTATCTGCTGATAAATCTTGCAGGGCGGGGTCGGGGAATCCCTTGTGTGTAAAAGGTTGCTTTTCTCTTGCTGCTTTAAGGTCTCCTGCTTGTTGTGTCACTTTTGTTTTCATGTGTCTTGGTGTGGGTCTCTTTGGATTCATCTTTTTTTTTTTTTTTTTTTGCCTTGGTTTCCTGGATCTGGATACTTGTTTTCTTCTCTAGGTAAAGGAAGTTTTCACCATTTATTCAAATAAGTTTTATGCCCTTCTTCTTTTCCTTCTGGGACACCTACAATACAAAGATTGGTCTGCTTGATGCTCTCCCTTAAGTCCCTTAAGTTATCTTCACTCTTCTGTATTCTTTTTTTCCCTTTGTGATTCTCTGATTACATGAGTTCCATTGCTCTGCCTTTGAGTTTGCTAATACCTTCTTTCATTCTTCCAGTCTGCTGTTGAAGCCCTCTGTTGTATTTTTCAATTTAGTTACTGTATTCTTCAGATCTGTGGTTTCTGTTTGCTGCTTTCTTGTATTTTCTTTTCCTTTGTTGAAATTCTGACCTTCATCTGTTTTCCCCCTGAGCTCAGTGAGCATCTTTATGGCTTATTTTGTACACTGTCAGATAAATCCCTGATTTCCATTTCATTAAGGTCTTTTTCTGAGGCCTTATAAGAGAGGATTACAGCTGGTCCTTATCTGTGTGTTTAATTAGCAACCTTCCCTTAGGCCTAGCTTTGAAGATAAACTAATAGGCCTCTGTCACAGAAAGGTTGGAAGTTTGGTCTGTTTTCTCTGTACAGTAAATCCTCTATATATGAGTGAACTCCATTCTGAGAGAACATTCGTTAAGTCCAATTTGTTCCTAAGTCCAACAAAGTTAGCCTAGGTATCTAACTAGCACAGTCTTGTACTGTGTTGGCTGTATGGTATGATCCTGTAATAGGTCATACTATACATATAGGAAAAATATAATACTTTTCACACAAATAATACATTTAAAAAGTCATCAAAAATAAAACATCTGATATTTTATAGTATTTTACCTTGAAAAGTACAGTGGTACAGTACCGAATGTGACATATGGGGGCTGGCATTGAGCGAACGGGCAAGAAGAGTTCCTGACTGGAAGAGGGAGAAAAGGTAGACGATAGTAGAGCTAATAGGAGCAGAAGATATTAAGAAGAGGTGGAAAGAATACACAGAAAAACTATACAAAAAAGCTCTTAATTACACAGATAACCACAGTGGTGTGATCACTCTTCTAGAGCCAGACATCGTGGAGTGTGAAGTCAAGTGGGCCTTAAAAAGCATCGCTGTGAACAAAGCTAGTGGAGATGGTGGATTTCCAGCTGAGCTATTTCAAATCGTAAAAGATGATGCTCTTAGAGTGCTGCAGTCAATAATACTGGCAAATTTGGAAAAATCAGCAGTGGCCACAGGACTGGAAAAGGTCAGTTTTCATTCCAGTCCTAAAGAAGGGCAATGCCAAAGAATGTTCAAACTACTGCACAAATGCACTCATTTCACGTGCTAACAAGGTCATGCTCAAAATCCTTCAAGCCAGGCTTCAACAGTATGTGAACCAAGAACTTCCAGATGTGCAGGCTAGATTTAGAAAAGGCAGAGGAATGAGAGATTGAATGGCCGACATTTGTTGGATCATGGAAAAAGCAAGAGAGTTGCAGAAAGACATCTACTTCTGCTTCATTGACTACACTAAAGCTTTTGACTGTGTGGATCACAACAAACTGGAAAATTCTTAGAGAGATGGGAATAACAGACCACCTTATCTGCCTCCTGAGAAACTTGTGTGCAGGTCAAGAAGCAACAGTTAGAACCTGACATGGAATAACAGAATGGTTCCAAATTGGGAAAGGGGGTACATCAAGGCTTTATATTGTCACTCTGCTTATTTAACTCACATGCAGAGTACAACATGGGAAATGCCAGGCTGGATGAAGCACAAGCTGGGATCAGGTTGTCAGGAGAAAATATCAGTAACCTTAGCTATGCAGAGGACACCACCCTTACGGGGTGGAGGAGCAAAGAGGAACTTAAGAGCCTCTTGATAGAGGTGAAAGAGGAGAGTGAAAAAGCTGGCTTAAGACTCAACATTAATAAAATGAAGATCATGGCATCTGGTTTGATCTCTTCATGGCAAATAGATGGGAATACAATGGAAACAGTGACAGACTTTATTTTCCGGGGCTGCAAAATCCCCGCATATGGTGACTGCAGCCATGAAGTTAAAAGACACTTGCTCCTCGGAAGAAAAGATGTGACAAACCCAGACAGTGTATGAAAAAGCAGAGACATTACTTTGCCAACAGAGGTCCATAAAATCAAAGCTATGGTTTTTCCAGTAGCCAGGCATGGATGTGAGAGTTGGACCATAAAGATGGCTGAGTGCCAAAGAATTAATGCTTTTGAACTGTGGTGTTGGAGAAGACTCTTGAAAGTCCCTTGGACTGCAAGGAGTTCAAACCAGTCAATCCTAAAGGAAATCAATTCTGAATATTCATTGGAAGGAGTGATGCTGAATCTCCAATACTTTGACCGCCTATGCAAAGAGCTGACTCATTAGAAAAGACCCTGATGCAGGAAAGATTGAAGGCAGGAGAAGGGGATGACAGAGGATGAGATGGTTGGATGCCATCACTGACTCAGTGGACATGAACTTGAGCATGCTCTGGGAGATGGTGGAGGACAGGGAAGCCTGGTGTGCTGTGGTCTTTGGGTTTGCGACTGAGTGACTGAACAGCCCAAGTAGAGCTGAAGGGTCATCAGCAAAGGGGACAGAGGGCAAGTTGCAATATGACTCACACATGATGTTGATGGCATAGGTTCTGGTTCCTTGTGGTTCTATTTTATCCACCCTCTTGATAAAATGATCCAGTGCTGTCTGAGTAGTAGGTCTTTTTCATATCATAGATGACATGATAGCACTGGACTGCATTCTGATGGCTCCTGCAACCTTTGTGTACCGTTCTGCATTCAGGTCCTGTGCCTCAGAAACTAACAGTGCCTCCTCAAATAAAGAAAATGCCCTTGCTGTTTCCTGCACCATGAATCTCTTCGGTTCTTTAGTTACTTCTTTCACTTGTCTCTCTTCATTCTTTCCTTGGACCTCCAGTTCCATCAGATCATCATTAGTAAGCTCCTCATGTTGCACAGCCATGAGTTCAGTTAAGTCGTCCTTTTGCAGATCTAGTTCCAGCTTCTTGCTGAGGGTCACTAAGTTGCTGAAGACCTCTTTGAACTCCTCATCCACTTTTTCAAATCCAAGAAAATTGTGAACAGACTGTGGGCTTGTTTCAAGCCTCATTCATGATGATGGCCATAAGTTCACACCAAGCAAAGTCAATGTTTTTTTTTATGCCTTGTAGATGTTATAGTTCTTCCAAAGTTGTCACAGGTTGTTCCTGATTCGATAAAGTATGACATGAATAATATTTCTTGAAAGTGACTCTTAACTGCCTAGTCCATGAGTTAGATGAGCAATGAATATTTTGTGGCAGATGCAGTACATGGGATGAAAGTCATCCATGAATATGGTGTGACATCGAGTGTTGTTGAATGGCAAAACATTGTGGAATGGGGCATCCTTCTCCAAGCAGTATTTCTCTATCTCCAGGATAGAGTGGTGGAAAAACAAGTCCTGGAACATGGCCTGTGTAACCCAAGTTTTGGGGTTACTCTTCCATGCAACAGGAAGAGAGCCCTTGGCTATGTTTTCAGTGGCTCTAGGGCTCTCTGAATGATAAACTAAGGAAGGCTTCAGCTTCATGTCGCCTAAACATTGCCACCGAACAACAGAGTTAGCCTGTCCTTTGTTGTTGTATAGCCCGGCGTCATTTTTCCTCCATACTGATGTAACTTCAGTCTGGCATCTTCTCAAGAACAGGCTTATCTCATCCACGTTAAAAACCTGCTTGAGTAAATACGTACCTTCGTCAATAATTTCTCAAAGCATTTCAGGAAATTCCTGGGCAGCTTCTCTATCTGCACTCACTGCCTCACCACTTACTTTTACGTTGTGAAATTTGGCTCTCGCCTTGAACTCATGAAACCAGCCATGGCTGGCATTAAGAGATGCGTCCTCTGATTCTTCGCTGTGATTCTGCTTCAAGTCTTCATAAAGGGTTTTAGCTTTCTCTTGAATCAGTGTTAAACTTAGTGGGACTCAAGGCTGATGCTGACCCTGCATCCACAAACCAAGCAGTTTCTCCGTCTTCTCCATCACTCTTCCGCGCTTTGGTGTTACTGTTGACATCATCGACAGCAGACCTCATGTGTTCTGTGATCTTGTTCTTTAGAATCCTGCTGCTGCTTTAAAATCGTGTGGAACGATTCATGTTTTAAGAACAAGTAATGTCTCCTATCTTTTCGCCTTGCTCCCCTCTCTCAATTATTTTCGCTTCTGTTTCCATCGTTACTGTTTCTTAGCAGTACCAGCTACTTGACCGCCACTGTTACGCTTGCTTCCAAGCATCCTGGGCATGAAATAAAGATACCCTACTGCTGTGCTCTGTATAATAGTACTGGACAGTAAAGTGCACAAAAGCACAACCACTTATGGAGTATGCATGCAGGTGACAGTGTACACTGGTCACGTGAACTAACTTAGGTGATTAGGATGAGAATGCACGTTCACGTCTTTGAAAGTTTGCTCCTTGAAGGTTCACGTGTAGGGGACTTAACTGTACTGTGCCCTGGGGGTTAGGGAGGCTAGCCACTGTAGAACTGTTTTTCTGTTTGTTACAGGTCTGTGAAACTCATGAACGTTAAGCCTCATTGGCCATCAGAGTCAAGAGAACCAGGAGCGCCCCCTGGTGGGAGCTGCGCAGACTGGAGCACCAAGTGAAAGTGTCAGTCGCTCAGTCGGCCCGACTCTTTGTGACCCCAGGGACTGCAGCCCGCCAGACTCATCTGTGCATGGGGATTCTCCAGGCAGGAACACTGGAGTGGGTTGTCATTGCCTTCTCCAGGGGATCATCCTGACCCAGGGATAGAACTTGGGTCTCCTGCACTGCAGGCAGATGCATTACTGTCTGAGCCACCAGTGAAAGTGAAGTTGCTCAGTCATGTCCAGCTCTTTGGGAATGCATACACTGTAGCCTACCAGGCTCCTCGGTCCATGGGGTTTTCCAGGCAAGAGTACTGGAGTGGGTGGCCATTTCCTCCTCCAGGGGATCTTTCTGACCCAGGGATTGAACCCGGGTCTCTCGCGTTGCAGGCAGACGCTTTATGTCTGAGCCTCCAGGGAAGCCCTTTCAGTATGCACAGGTCTTGGGGGAGATACTGGTTACCTGCAGCATGGCCAAGGGAGAGTGCCGTGACATGCCCACCCTCTGAGTTCTCTGAAGTGATTACTCTAGGCCCCTAGACACGTGTTAAAGTAGATGCCTGCTCCTCAGGCTGAAGTTTTAATGTAAGCCAATAAGGCTCTTTCATGGAAAGGCTGACTGCCTCTGTGCTGGACACTGGGGTAGGTGAGCTTGAGTGAGCCCTTAAGAGCCACTTCTCAGTGCGCTGCAGTCTTCTACATGTCATAGACCCGAGCTCCATTGCCTTTCTGAGCTAGATACTTTGAGCGCTCATTTCTCAGGTATAGGTCTTTTAAGTTGGGGTGCCCATTGTGGGGTTCAAACCCTTCATTCCTCAGGGAGAAGCTCAGGGTTGTGAGTTGCCTCCCTCCTCACCAAAACTGTGGTTTGTGGGAAAATTTTGTCTCAGTCTTTCCTACCTGTTTTGAAGTGGGTTTTTCTTCCTTTGCCTGATATGAAGGAGTCACTCAGCTGGTTTGGGCATTTCTTTCAGAGAAAGAAACCTTTTCTTTCTTTACTAAATGTAACTGTAGGTCTGGTGTGTCTGTGTGGGAGGTGGGTTCAGCATCCTCCTAGGTTGCTGTCTTAAACTAGGACCCAGTGGGGATCGTTTTCAAGGCTGCTTACCACAACTAAATTCTGAAAACCTGTAGACCATGTTAAGTATTTATTTTATTCTAAAGGTTATAGGAAACTATGAAAGACTTTTAAACAGAGAATTCATAAGCTCAGATTTGAATTAAAAAATAACTGCCCAGTGTCAGGAATAGGTAGGCTAGTGTGGATGCTGGAAACTAAAAGATTACCGGTGGCTTAGAGGTTAAAGCATCTGCCTGTAATGCGGGAGACCTGGGTTCGATCCCTGGGTCAGGAAGATCCCCTGGAGAAGGAAATGGCAACCCACTCCAGTATTCTTGCTTGGAGAATCCCATGGACAGAGGAGCTTGGCGGGCTACAGTCCACGGGTCGCAAAGAGTCGGACACGACTGAGCGACTTTCGGTTCGGTATAGAGGATGAGTATGCTGTGGTGGTTTGAACTTTAGTGGTAGCTGTGGAAATGGAATAGGTGGATACCATAAAAGGATGTCAGTGATGTGAAATTTGTGTACCTAAAAGATAGCTTTGATGAGGGAGTTCAAAGGAAGAAGTCAAGGATGATTCTCCGTGTTCTGTCTCCTCCAGTAGTGTGGATGGTGGCGCTGTTTCCTGGGACAGGACCAAAGGGAACAATTTAAGTCCACCATTTAAGCGGAGGAGGAGGAGCTGGCCGGAAGTTAGAAAAAAGCAGGAGATGAAGGTGACACATTCTTTCCATCTGGTGATGGGTCTGTAGTTTTTAATTCCTTCTAGCTTGAAAACAGTATAATCAATGTTGAAGGAAAGACATGTCAAAGAGATAGCTGGCTTCTTTTGTTCAACATTTTTTTTCAACACATATATTTTTCAGACTTCATTGTATGAAAGACATTGTGTTGAGTAATACCTAATGTTCGAGGTGAAATGGCAAATTCTAGCTCAGACAGTCTCACAAGTTGTTAGCATCTCAGAGGTGTCACAAAGTTATGATTCTTTCAGTTGACTATTTGAGTTCTAGAAACATGATTTTTGTTTACTTTCTCAGAAGTGAGCAGAGAGCTCTTTCACCTTAACCAAACTGATGTCAAAGTTCCACTGGTCAGCTGTCACGTCATTAAGGTAGAATAAGGAATAGAAATGTCAGCTGCCCAACAGTGTTTTTTCTCCCCTCTAAGAAAGCCAGGATATTGTTTACTGAGCATCGTATCAGCAGGGGCGTTAGACACCCTAAATATATAGTTTCCTCAAGCTGTGATAATCTGTGCCATCTTTTCTTCTATGTGGTACACCTGCCAGAACAGTAGGTGAAACCAGGGGCTTACTGAAAGATCCTAGTGGTTCCCCCTCTTCTCCCTGTACTGCCATCACCATGCACACCCTCCACCCCCATCTGCTGTGCTCCTGCCGGGTCTCCGTTCTCTTTGCTAACTATGAGTAAACTCAGAACATTCAATGAAAGAAATGTGACTGTGTCAAATTTGGTTTTACTGCTTTGCTGTTGGTTTGTTTGTAATCCAGATGTATTTGGTATCTTGGATATTCAAGCTCAAGAAAGTAAATAAAGCACTCAGCAAACTATAGTATGTTGAATTCCTCATTCTTATCCTAGATACTTATGAGAAGCTAAAATACGGTTCAGATTTGGGTTGTGAGTGAAAGTTTTGTTTTTTCAAATTGAGAAACTGTAAGCATGGAGTTGCTGTTTACCAAGAAGGGGAAGACTGAGTGAATTTGAGGGAGACAGTCACTGGCTGGTGCTTGAGGCGCCTTTTACGCTGTATGTGGACATAAATGTTGTTTGGGCAGCTGCATATATGATTCTGAAGTTAAGAGGAGACCTCTTGGCTATATTAAATTTGCATGTTTTTGGCATGTTGATGGCATTGCAAGCCATAAGACAAAATGAAATCACCAAAATGATATGAATAGAGGAGCGAAGCTCTGGGATTGAGCACGGGACACACCTGGACAGTGAGGTTTTGGAGATGAGGAACCAACAGAAGAGAAGGAGCAGCTGTTGAACAGGAGTAAATTCGAGAGTAGTATTCTTAAAGCCAGGCGGAGAGCGTCTCAAGGGTGAGAGAACACAGCAAGTACTGAAGAAAAGGGGGTTGGATGAATCAGACATGAGGGGGCGGTCCTGGTGGTCCAGGGATTAGGGATCTGCCTTCCAGGGCCGAGGACACGGGTTCGAGCCCTGGCTGGGGACTGAGATCCCACATGCTGAAGGGCAGCTAAGCCTGTGAGCCACAACTCGAGAGGAGACTGGCAGCACAACAGAAGGTGCCACGTGCTGCAGCTGAGACCCAGTGCAGCCAAGGAGAGTTTAGAAAAGAAACAGAGACATGAGGAAATTTGGGGGATTGATAGATGTGCTCATTATCTTGATTGTGGATGGTTTTACAGGTTTACATGTATCCTTCACATATGCTGCATGTTACACATATGCAGTTTTTATATCACTTATTTCTCAATAAGTGAAGTCGCTCAGTCGTGTCTGACTCTTTGTGACCCCATGGACTGTCCATGGGATTTTCCAGGCAAGAGTACTGGAGTCGGTTGCCATTTCCTTCTCCAGGAGATCTTCCCCACCCAGGGACTGAACCCGGGTCTCCCACTACAATGCTTTACCATCTGAGCCACCAGAGAAGTCCAATTTCTCAATAAGGCAACATTTAAAAAATTTCTTGTATTAAATATTCATTTATTTTTTTTTTTAAAGGAAGGAGTGAACAGCTGTCAAATGCTTTTGATAGATCAAGTAAGATGAGAATTTTCTAGGAAATAGCATCCTTGCTTGCCTTAACTAGAATACTGTCAGTGGAGTTGTGGGTATAGAAGTGTGATTTGTATGAGTTCAAGAGAGAATGGGAAGAGAGGAAATAGAGACAGAGCTCCAGACAACTTTTTAAAAGAGTTTTGCTGAAAAGAGAATTTGAAAAATGAGATTGAAGGGAGATGTGAAGTCAAAAGGAAGCTTTTTGTTTTGTTTTTAAGAAGGGAACAGTTACAGCTTACAAAGGTAGGTTAGCTTGTTTTTATATAGATGGTAATAAATTGACTGGAAAAAATAGATGCTATGTGAAAGGAAAAGCGTCATGGGAAAAGAGAAGAGTTTCTGTAGTGATATCCATATATTCCTTTGCCATTGGTCTTGAGAATTCTGCCCATGTTTATGACAATGAATTTCTAAATCTGTTTGGATATGCTTTTTATTTTATTCATTGTTTATTTTAAAACTTCATGGGTCACTTTTGAAGATAGCTTTATTTAAAGCCATATATGTTATTTATATATAATTGCCGTGTTTGATATTCTTCATCTTGTCTGTTCTTAAGGTTGATACTGATTATATACTGGTGTCTTTTATTTGTTTCAAGAAATTATAATATCCATGCTTCTTCAAACAGAATGTAGATCTTCCAATCTAGCATTTACCAGGATAACTGAGATTGTTACATCAAGCTACCATCATTAGCTGCTAAGAGTCTTTCCTTAACATGATGTGCTCTCTCAATAAAGTAGCTATGTGAAATAGTTTTACAGAAGAATTTGACAAAGTAAAAATTTTGTCAAAGTAAAACTATTTTTGTCAAAGTAAATTTTGCACTTGTAATACTCTTAGGATTGATTGCTTTGAGGGTGGGGAAAAAATTGATGTACTCTTTGCTTGTGGTAGCAGTTTCTTCAAATTTTCTGTTTCACAACCCTGATCATAATTCTTTCCATAGGCGATGGGAAACTCAGGAACTTTCAAAAGAAGTCTTTTATTTTCTGCCCTGTCTTATTTGGGTTTTGAAACTTATCAAGTCATTTCCCAGGCTGTTCTGGTTCATGCTGCAGCCAAAGGTAAGCCTAAGCTAAATATCGAGAACACTTAGAGTTATTTGTATTTGTTATATTTTGTTAATAACTTACTATGTTTGAATGTCAGTCTGATGTGTATGTGTGTATATATATATATAATATATATATATATATATATATATATATTCCCTGGTGGCTCAGATGAAGAATCCTGCAATGCAGGAGACCCAGGTTCTGTCCCGGAGTTGGGACGATCCCCTGGAGAAGAAAATGGCAACCCACTCCAGTATTCTTGCCTGGAGAATCCCGTGGACAGCAGAGCCTGACGGGCTGCAGTCCCTGGGGTCTTAGAGTGGGACATGACTGAGCGCACCACAGCAGCAGCAATAACAAAGGCTCTGTGTGGTAGGTAAGGGTATCATAAATTCCTCACAGGGAATTACTTTTTTCATTTTTAAAACTGTGTCATATTTAGTTAGTACTAGAGTAAGTTTTCTAATTTTTTATTTTTGAAGGTTTTAATAAATGAATATTAAGTAACATGAATATTCATATTCATTAAGTAAGTGAATATTAAGTATTATGTGTAATAGCTTCATACTTATTTCTACTACACTTCACATTTTGATTGTTCAGAATTTCTGATCTTTCTTTATAGGTGATTTCTGTATCTGATTTCTTTTGCTTCTATGTAAAAGTGTTCATGTGTCTTAGAATTATTGCCAACTGGCTTGGGAAGACTTACTTTATTTTGCCTTTTTTCTTTTATAGTCTTCGAAATTGAAGAAGTCCTTGAACAAGCAGACTACTTATATGAAAGTGGAGAAACAGAAAAACTTTACCAGTTGCTAACCCAGTACAAGGAAAGGTGGGTGATGTATCATAGGCCTAGGTTTGCTGTTGACTGAAATTTTCTGTTATTTAATAATTAACATATTCTTGGTGCTTGGAATTTTTATAGTTTTTAAAAGTTTTTACTTCAAAGTAATATTTCTTAGAGTTTAATTTATAGTATTTTTTTTTCTTATGTTAAGTGACTCAAAAGTGCTACATATATTTCATTGATTTAGAAAAGGTGGTTCTACTTACTCATTCTAGGTAATGTTGACATTTTTTCTTTTTGTTACTTTGCTTTGAATACAAGGTAGTCATTAAATAGACGTTTATTGTCTTTATCTATGTCATATATTTTTCATTTCTTCTGAGTTAATTTCTTACTGCTGTAGGATTTGAATGAACTAGGATTTTTTTGTCACCTTTGAATAATCCCTTTCCTATTTTTAATATTAGCATGCATGCTTAGTCCAGCACATTAATGTGTACTCATTTTGTGGGGGAGAATGGAGATGGAAAGAGGAGATTCAGCCCAATAAAATAAGTCAAATCAGGCTAAATGGCATTTCCAGGTCATTGATCTGCCTCATCTACTGAACTAAAAATATTGAGCCATTTTCAACTGACTTTCTTAGATTTTCCCAAACCAGTTTTCCCCAGAAGACCCATCAATTTCACTTCCTAAATATCTGTAGGATCCAACTTCTCTTCTCCTTCGTCCCCTCAGTAACTTGAGGTGGTTGACTTGGCATTTTATAGTCACTTCAGTAATAGCAACATAAGCTGTAAGGTGGCTGTTGTTCTCTGGCTCAGTTGTGTCCGACTCTTGCTGATCCCATGGACTATAGCCTGCCGGGCTCCTCTGTCCATGGGATTCTCCAGATAGGAACGCTGGAACGGGTTGCCATTCCCTCCTCCAGGGGGTCTTCCTGACCCAGGGGTGGAACCCAGGTCTGCTGCATCGCAGGTGGTTCTTTACCACCGAGCCACCAGGGAGGCTGTCAGGAGGCTATTCTATATTCACTGGATTATAGATATGCTATTGCTACTTACCCTCCGTTTCTCTTTTTAATGATATTTTATTTAGATTTTACTTTGATTTACGTATTTAACTGTCTCGGGCTGAGCTGGGCCTTCACTGCTGCACGTGGGCTGCCTCTGGTTGCTGAGAGCGGGGCCACCGTGCGCAGGCTGCTCTCTGTGGTGGCTCCTCCTGCTGAGGAGCACGGCCTCCAGGTGTATGCGCTTCACTGCTCCACAGCATGTGGGATCTTCCTGAACCACTGATCAAATCCATGTGCCCTGCATTGGCAGGTGGATTCTTAACCCCTGGGCCACCGGGGAAGTCCCTACCTTTAGTTTCACTCAATTTTTTTTTTTAAGTAATATTTATTTATTTTATTTTATTTTTTAACTTTACAATATTGCATTGGTTTTGCCATATATCAACATGAATCTGCCACAGGTATACACGTGTTCCCCATCGAATACTATTTTTGTTTTAAAGTATAACTTAGTAGGTTGAAAGAGAAACATTTAATAAAAGGAATTTTTATTAAAATGGCTTCCCAGGTGGCACAGTGGTAAAACATCCATCTGCTATAAAGGAGACACAAGAGACGTGGGTTCGATCCCTGGGTCGGGAAGATCCCCTGGAGGAGGAAATGGCAACCCACTCCAGTGTTCTTGTCTGGAAAATTTCATGGACAGAGGAGCCTGGTGGACTGTAGTTCATGGGGGTTGCAAAGAGTTGGACATGACTGAGCAACTGAGCATGCATGCACAATTTGTTTTATTTATTAGACATTTCTATCTTATATAATTTTATTTAAACGGCAGTTCTTCAAGGAGTCCAGAGCCCTTGCTTTAAATATTCCATGCATCATGGTATGGGTGACATATTCAAAGATAAGATTTATTTTGAGATTACATTATATTTAATCATCATTCATTAACAGGTATTTATCATATATATTTTTGTATGCCAGGTACTATATTTGGAGCTATGGATACAGCATTTTGTTTTATAGTGCATAACCTTGTCTTTAAATTAATATATTTTATAGTCCTGTCTGAAGCAGTTAGTGAGTTGTCTGAAGCACAGTGCCACCGAACTCAAATGTCAAGTTATATGTTGAATTTTGTAGGGAAATTGTTTAGAGAATTCAAATATAAAGATATTTTCTAAGGAAATTAGTATTTTAGATATTACAGGTAACTTAATGTTTGTATATAATATTGGATATTTTGGAGGAAATTTTAGCACATATAGATTTGTGTGATAGAAAATAATAAATTTAACATTATGAATTATGGATTTTGATATTGTGTTGCTTGCTATGTCCTCACTGACCTGAAAGACTGTATGTATTCATTAGTGATATGACCTTTAACCATGAAAGTGTGAGCTAAAATGGTTGTTGTTTTATATTTATTTCACATCAGTGAAGATGCAGAGTTACTGTGGCGTTTGGCACGGGCATCACGTGATGTAGCTCAGCTTAGTGGAACCTCGGAAGAGGAGAAAAAGTTCTTGGTATATGAAGCCCTAGAGTATGCGAAAAGGGCACTAGAGAAAAACGAATCCAGTTGTGCAGCCCATAAGGTGAGGTGCTTAAGTAATGAGACTGTTACCGTGTATTGAAACGGATTTTGGTCTGTACTTATCTGTTATATGTAACTTACATAGGAACGAAATCGCTCTCTTTTAAAGAAGTAGGGAAGAAATTTATTTTTATAAACTTTTTTTCAAAAAGAAGTAGTATTTTTCTTTGTGTTCTTGAACATCTGTTCTAGATTCATTAGTGTGCTCGATAAATTACTTTGTGAAGGCTTATTTTTAAACTGAAGCATTAGTTCCATCAGTTACCTCTCTCTCTAGTTCTAGTTGTAAAAACACGGGACTAATGTTTTCTCATTTTCCTCACATTTTATGTCTGTCTCATGTGGAGATAGGAGTATAGCAGCTGGACAGCAGATACCTAGTGTAACTTTTTACATGTGACTCCACTAGCTTCTAGATTTCCTGACTGGTTTAGAATAATCTTTTCAATGGACATGGTGGGGAGGCCAAGGGACACTATTGATATTTTGGATTAGGACCTTACTTTACCATATTAGACTGTCCCCAGGGAAGCCCCCAAGTCATTGTGACAGCCGAATTCTGTCTTTACGCATTTGCAAATGCTCCCTTTAGGGGATGGTTCCATCTGGCCTGATCCCCACCACCACTGTTTCTTGTTTATATTAAGAATAAAACATACAGACCCTTTAAATTTGTTATGACTTGTTTATGGCCTGGAATATGTCCATATTTGTACATGTTCTTTTTGCACAGGGAAGGCGTATTTATTCAGCTGCTGTTGCGCATGCGTCATGCGTGTCATTCCGGTCAAGTTGTTTTACACGTGGTAGTGTGTATGTGTTGATGCTGCTTTCTCTGTTCGTCCCACTTCCCCCTCTGTGTCCATAAGTCCAGTCTCCACATCCACATCTCCATTCCTTGCCTGCAAATAGGTTCATCAATACCAATTTTCTAGAGTCTGTATATATGGGTTAATATACTATATTTGCTTTTCTCTTTTGGACTTACTGCACTCTGTATAATAGGTTTCAGGTTCATCCACCTCACTAGAACTGACTCAAATTTATTCTTTTTATGGTTGAGTAATATTCCGTTGTATATATGTACCATATATTTATCCCTTCTTCTGTCGATGGACATCTGGGTTGCTTCCATGTCCTAGCTGTTGTAAATAGTGCTACTGTGAACATTGGGATACATGTGTCTTTTTCAGTTATGGTTTCCTCAGGGTATATATGCCCAGTAGTGGGATTGCTGGGTCATAGTCGTTTTATTCCTAGTTTTCAAGAAAGCTCCATGCTGTTCTCCATAGTGGCTGTATCAATTTACATTCCCACCAACAGTGCAAGAGCGTTCCCTTTTCTCCACACCCTCTCCAGCATTTATTGTTTGTAGACTTTTTGACAATGGCCATTCTGACTGGTGTGAGGTGATAAACCTCATTGTGGTTTCGATTTACATTTCTTGTCCTGAGTCTGACTTTCGCCAGCACCTAGGTTTATGAAGCTTGGATATTTGGTTTCAGTTCTCAGGGAAGAAGCTCAGATTATCTCAGTTTGGGTTTGTTGTCCAGCTATGGGCGTGAAGACAAAGTCACGATTGATAGATATGGCCGTTATTACTATAGTAACGTGGCTGTGAAATAAGAAACAGTGCCCAGAAAATAGGTTGAGAAAATAAAACGATAATGTTAAATTGCACATTTTTATAAATTTATATTCATATCATAAATATGAATCATTATATCCCCATTGTGTTGGTAACTTTCTTAGAGATACACTGACCTCTGTCTTATATTATAGTTCTCTATAAACATGTCCTAACTTATACGGGCTATGTCTACTTTTTCTTTGTATTTTCTAGTATATTTAATACAGGTTTTGTGCTCAGCTTTTGTTAAGTGAGAATAACTACTGAGGAGTTGCAGCCTGGTATTGAATGGGATATTATGGAATATTAGTGCTCTTATACCTTTGTTTCTTCTGTTTTTAGTGGTATGCAATCTGTATTGGTGATGTTGGAGATTATGAAGGAATCAAGGCTAAAATTGCAAATGCCTACATTATCAAGGAGCATTTTGAGGTACCGATGGACTTGAAGAGTCAATAGTTTTCTGAGTAGACTTCTGTTTCACTTATTTCTTGCTGGATAGCAAACCACCTAAAGCTCAGTGGCCTAAAACAGTGACAAATTATTTCTCAAAATTCTGTGGACTAACCGTGCACAGTCGTGCCTCCATTCTGCTCGTTGTGGCTGAGGTCATTTAAAGGGCTCCCTTCACCTGGACCTCAGCTCGGACAGGAATGGACGAGATGCCCTCTCGCGTGTGGCATTTCTCCCTACTTTTCTTCTCATCATTTAGTGCTGTAGCCCACGCTTCTGTGTCGCATAGTCACTGCTTCCAAGAGTGAGCGTGCCAGGGGAAAAGTTCCACTGTGCAGACTTTTATCAAGCATGTTTGCATCACACTTAGTAATAACCTGTCGGCCTAAACAAGTCATTTGGCCAAGACCAGAGAACGTGAGAGGGGGTTATACAAAGTCCTGCGTGCCAGGAGGTATGGTCTCATCCAGCGGTCTAATATAATTGACATACTGCCGGGGTCCAGCCCCGGTGGATCCAGGGAATTCGAAGCGGGGACGGCATCCGCGAGCATCAGGAAATAACTGCTTAATTAAACATTAATTAAGGATATAAAGAGTAATAGAATAAGGATAGCTCAGTGAGGAAATTCAGTGGAGAAAAGAGGCTGAATAATTCAGCCAGAAGGTAAGAGAAAGAACGACATGATGAGACCAAGTTTCGGTGAACAAGGCCTGCACTTTATTTTCCAAAGTAGTTTTTATACCTTAAGTTATGCATAGAGGATAATGGGGGAAGGGGTAGAGTCATGCTGTAAGCCAGGCTTTCTTCCTGCAAACTTATCATATGCAAAAGTTTAGGTGATTTGCATCATCTTCTGGCCCGGAGGCTAAAGTCAGGCGCCAGCCTCCAAAAAGCATTAGATAAAGTTGCATTCCTACAAAGCAAAGGTGTGGTGGGCTATAACAAGAAAAAGAATTAACTCAAGGGTCCCAGGTTACAAACATTAAAGCTACTATTTACACCAATTATATTAATCAATACACTGCCAGGCACACAGCAGGTAAGGGATATGGAGACTTAGCAGCAAATATTGGCCCAACAAGTGAAAATCCCTTCACCAATACAATTTCTAATCAATCTTTTGACTGCTCAAAGGAATCTGTATTTAGACAGTTTAGAACATCTCATGCCTCTCACAGTTTGGAGGCTCTGAGCAATCACATGTGGCCGGAAAAACCTATTCAGGCAGGCTAGAGGACTTCCAAGGGAGTTTGTAGGTTGAAACACTGTCACACCCAGGAATTATTAACTGGAGCTGTAAGCTAACTCTTTTTTCAGAGAGAGGTAGTGGGGGACAGCCCCCCGTAAAGTCAGAGGTGTAGGTGAAAGCACAAAGCAGAAAGTAGGCAGACTCTGGTTTTGGGGGTAGATTGCTCGAGAATTTCCAGGGAGACTCCTGAGGCTTGATCCCGCCTTTGCGTATGCCAAGCCTCCTTCCTCATGACCTTTGCCAGGGGCGGAGCTTGCTCCCCGCAACATACCACTTGCAAAGGTAATAGTACTATATATGAGTATGATCTCTGTGTTTTAATATTTCCCCCAAAGTTCATTTACTTATTATAGTAAGCTCTTCCTTAGGTGCCAGAAACTCTCCAGGAATTTGTATGTTTCATGTTGTACTTACACATTATTCTATTGTCCAAAAACAAGCAACAAAAAAACTGCAGCTAAAAACCCAGTGTATTTATCTTTTGATATTATAGACCATCTCAAAAATACAAATTAAGAGAAAGTGATGAAAACAAACATATTTATCATTACTGATTCAATTCCTAATTATTGTAATGACTAGCAGGAAAGAGCACTGGACTAGGAGTCAGAAGACTTAGCTTCTAATTTGGGCATCAATAGTATATATATACATGTATACATACACACACACACACACATATACGTTGATATACATACATACATATTTTGATTTAGTAATATAGATTTTTCACATTTTAAGACCTTTGAAATCAGATTGCATTATATATAATCAGCAGTGCTTTTTTCTTAGTGGTACATAAAATGATGATGTCATACCTTTTATGTTATCTTAGAGATTCAGTGAAATAGAATCTCAGATGCATTAGATAAATCACTTAGATTATTTTGTGCCTTGGGATGTAGAAATACCTGATAACTTCCAAGTGAATAATGAAACACTGCATATAATAAATTAACATACACTTCAAAGAAACTGTGAAGACTATAGATTATTTAAAAATAAGCAATGTTTCTAAGTTTTTAAGTGTGTATATTAACTATATTTTTTAAATGACAGTGTTTAGTGTTTATATACTTAAAAGATCATTTAAACTATTTCTATTTCACATTCCATTATTACATCTAAAACTATAAGGAATTACTATCTCGGTATTGTTTTTGAAGAAACTTAAACTTATGACAGAAAGGATTATAAAAGAAAAGATTTGCTTAAGTATAGCCCCTCTGAATACATCCCAAAAGTAAATTAAACTGTAATATCCCAAGGCATCAGTTGTATATGGTGAATTAACTTCTTTCCTTTGCATCAAAATGGACTAGCTCTGTACCATTCTTGGCAGAATGGAAAATATAGTAACTTGTATAATATTTTGTAGGGCTTAATTTTCTGGTGGAACTCTGATTTGGAAAGCCTGCTTAGAATATGAGCTGTATATACTTTAAAATATATTCTTCTGTGTAAAGCACATCACTTTATTTATAGAAAAGTCAAAATTAGGTCAGTGGTGATTCCTACCCATATTATTGGTAACGAGATTTCCGCCAAGTCATAGGTGATTAGCCTTATTTAGCTATTCTCTCTCTCATTACTAACATTATGAGACTTACAAAAAAGTAAAAATAATGATGACTCTGATGATAGAAAATATTACTGTGTTAAGCACCTTCTGTTAACTTGCTCATTTAATTTTTACCACAACCTTATAAGTTAAGTGTACTGCTTTCCTGATTTTGTACAAGAGCAAACTCAGGCTTGGAAAGAATATAGAACTTGCTAAGGTCAAAAAGTTAGAGGTCACTGAGCTGTGATTTGAACCCTATTTGGTCTGACTTCAGAGTCACTGTAGTAACTAGTACAGGTACTTAAAAATGTGTATTTCACACATTATCAACTGAAAGTGAAAATGTGTTTTTATAGAAAAGTGTAAGCTAGGAAGTCTTAAAAAGGGTTTGTTTTTTTTTTTAATATATATATTTAATAGGATTAACATTAATCTGTGAGATTTCCTTAGTGGTTTTCAACAAAATAATGAAAAATTGAGGAGTAATTTTTTTAAAGTTGTTGTTGTAGTTCTGTAGTTTATGCTTTACATTAATTCATATAGGACCTGCACATAGTAAATAGAAACTAGGGAGACTATCAGTATATTTTATATTGTACATAATTATTCTATTAATGAATTCTGTGAATAAGTAGTATTTATTCTCCCTTTGTTAAATATAGATGGGGAAGTTAAACCAAATTTGCACATAGGAAGAGACTTTCTAAAATTATGTATTTTGTTTTTCTAACAAAGAATAATTTTACTTAACAGTCATATAGGACTTGCCACAAAGAACTATTATTTTGTTTTCCTTTAATCTTGAAGATATAACTGAGAGTGATATATTATCACTGTTTTCAAATTCGATTCATTCACAGATTTTGTTTTCTTTCCTCTTGCTATATCCTGCTATCAGTTTCTGATTCTTATAAAATAGTAATCTAAGTAATTAATAGTGTGCTGAAATAAATTTAAAGAGTCAAAAGGAAGAAAATTGGTGTTGATTATCTTAGAAAAATGAAATTCTTGGTTGCATTTTTTTTTAAATCATGGGTTTTGTCAGCAAATATGGTAACGTACTTATTGGTGTTTAGAAAACAAATATGATTTATTTTCTCATTTCTTGTTAGAAAGCAATTGAACTGAACCCTAAAGACGCTACTTCAATTCACCTTATGGGTATTTGGTAAGAAAATTTCTTGAAATAAATATTTCAGTGGTACTTATTATCATCTTATTTTGTAGTATATAAAAAAGTAAAATGTTTCAAATATTTGGGAGTCAAGAGTGTTTAATCCATTAGATTAACTTACAGTTGTAGTGGTTATTTAGTGTTTAGTATTTAGAAAATATTAAATTTGATTGTGATTTTGTTAAATATTGTTGTTCAGATTATTTAGAAATAGGTACTAAGACTAAACAGGCATTGAAACTTTTCATTAGACTTTACATTCCCTTTTTTGGGAAAGATTATTCTCATTTACCAGACTAAATGGAGTTGGATTAAGCTAACTATATAAAAATAGGATGGCCTCAGAGGGTCTTTGTATCTTCAAAGTATGTCAAATACAGTGTGATTCATCTGAGGAATTTTAGTATCTTTCCATTTTTATGTAATCTCTCTTCAAAGCACATCCTTATTTTGCTGGTATGAGCATACACCAGTGTGTTAAATGCTTACTGGTTTGAGAGTCTTAGGTTTACCACCATTTTCTTTATGTGTGGTCTACAGAGCTGAGTATTTATTGTCTTCCATGAGGGGTGCAATTGGAGAGGGAAATGGCAACCCACTCCAGTGGTCTTGCCTGGAGAATCCCAGGGACAGAGGAGTCTGGTGGGCTGCCGTCTATGGGGTCGCACAGAGTTGGACACGACTGAAGCGACTTAGCAGCAGCAGCAGCATGAGGGGTGCAAAGTCCCGTATCAAACTCTCTTTAAAGAGAAGTAAATACTGGATAAAGGACATGTTTTAACAAAACACATACTGAGTGAGAATTAATGATGATTGAGGGATAGTAATTCAGATGCTGGTGACCAAATATGAATGAACTAGTTTCTTTCTCAAGGACTTCAGACCCTAATCAAAGATCGAACACTTTTTTCCTCCTTATTTCAGAAAGTTGTCGAGAGTTTTGCTGTTACTTTTTTTATTAACCTTTTTATTTTGTACTGGAGTATAGCTGGTTAGCGATGCTGTGATGGTTTCAGGTGGACAGCCAGGGCCTCGGCCGTACATATCCATGTGTCCCTTCTCCCTCGAAGCCCCTCCCATCCAGGCTGCCACGTGACACTGAGCAGAGCTCCCTGTGCTGTGGAACTAGCTTAGGGCTGCTAGTGGGGGCGGAAGGTGAGTGGGGAAGGAGAATTTAGGGAGTGTGGGATGGACAGGCACACACTACTGTGTTTAAGATGGATAAGCAGCAAGGGCCTCCTCTACTATCGATGTTCATTACTGCCTCTCCCTTTCACATTTGTAAACTTGTTGGTTGTTCTTGTCATTTAAGTATACCATGTTTTGTTATTTTTCTTGTTTTTTTAAAAACTTCTCTGAGTTAGTTTTTATGTAAAAAAAATAGGGGTAATGATTCTATCTCATTTTATTATTGTAAGGAGTAGATGAGATAATCACTCAGCTCAGCACTTTGTACAAAGTGAGTACTCAGTGGTGAATGATACACTGTAGTATCATTACTATTATAAATATTGCTTACTGTTTACACCTAGTCACAAAATACACCGTGATCAATGGAGCAATATCAGTCATTCTCTAAATAACTCAGTATAAATATTAACCTACTGGGTATTATGAGAAGTATAAGCTGTTTAAATATACAGTAGGAGAAGATCCCCTTTATATATGTTAATATGCTTAGTTCTCTTTAAGAGAAAAAAAGGAGGTGCAATTTGAATACATGTGTCATTTTCTTTCCCTGTAGGTGTTACACAGTTGCTGAAATGCCGTGGTATCAAAGAAGGATCGCTAAAGTGCTGTTTGCAACTCCGCCTGGCTCCACCTATGAGGAGGTAGTGTGAGGTCCTTTGTTGGTTATTCTGGTTTCTTAACCGCTGGGCCGCTCTGCGGTGTCCACTCATCCGGAGCTCTGAGCAGTGAGGGCCGCCAGCACGTTCTGATGGCCCCGTGCGGCTCTTATCACAGAGGCCTAATGCTTATGATCCGTGATGGTGAGTGTTTGTTTCCCCTTTAGGTGAATGGCTGATCATTCTGGTATATTGCCCCTAAAGAACCCCGTGGCTGAAAGCTACCTTCATTTTCTTTTTGAAATCTGTAACATATGAAAATTATAAAGTAGAGCAGGAAATACGCAATTGCTTCTCAGTATATTTTAAGGACACATTCTAGGCTTCCCTGGTGGCCCAGATGGCACACATTCTGTAAGATAACAGCCGTCTGGGAATTAGAGCATGTTTGTATTGATAGATAGTACTTAGAGCATTTTGTAAAAGCAGGTTTGAAAGCCTTATAGTCTCATTTCTAAGGTCTTTGCTTTTCCTGTTAAAAGTAAAACCTGAAAGGGATTTCAGGGCACATATTTTGGGTTTACTTATCACAAAATTTTCAGGGTAAGGAAGGAGACGGTTGAAAAACATTTCCTAATACTTGATCACAGTGTTTTCTGTGAAGCTATAGTGTAGAATTTGAGGTAGAGTTGTGAAATATTTGTTTTTATTAAAAAGAATGCATTCTCACAAAAAAGACAGAATCATCCCTACTCCAACAAATTAGTTATGTATCTAAAAGATTAAGTGTCAGTTGATGTACTATGGAAACAAGTTTAAGTGGGACAAAAAGGAATTAGCAGGGACTTGCAGGTGGACATGAACATCTTATGTAGGGATTTCTGTTACAAAGGACTCTTAGAGATACATTGGCCCAACCTGTGTATCGCTGTAAACACACCTTTTAATTTTATCTAGTTTTTATTCATAAAGCCACTGTTCTGATTGAAGAAGAAAAATGTCAGAATAATCTGAGTTGTACATGATAATGATCTTTCCTCTCTTCATGTGATGCTGGTTTCAGTCCGAGTTCTGAGTAACAATCAAGTTATTACTAGAAATGTATGTAATCTGTATTCTGATGATTTAATAGTGTTATGTTCAATTTTGCTATATTAACTCTCATTGTTGATGAACTGACTGTTATTTAAGGGGATCATTATTTTAGGATGGTTTGATTTACTTCCTATATTTAATGTAGGAATAGATCTTTTGAAAAAATGCTTTTTCAGTACTCTGTTTTAATCCTTTTCAATGTATTGAAAATACAATTTTTGTGTATTTGACAGGCCCTAGGCTACTTTCACAGGGCAGAGCAAGGTAACCTTTTTTATTTCATATAACTGTATGAATGTCAGACATGTAATAGTAATTTTTCTTGTGGGGTCTTCCCAGACCAGGGGTAGAATGCGTGTCCCCTGCATTCCCGTCCAGTGTACCACGAGGGAAGTCCTCAAACAATTTTTAGAAGTCCTTATTTAGTAAAGATCTGAGAAAGAAATAGACTACTAGTGAATTTAGAGCTGCAGTTCTAACAGTCCTTCATTTGATGTAATTCAACCTTCCTTTTTGAGAGGAGGCTTTGACGGATTAACTCTTTAAGATTGCACAGCAAATCAGAAGCATGTATTTATCTTCATTTAAAATTTTTATTTTTTAACACCAAAGTATAATTGACATATAACACTGTATTAGCTTCATGTGTACAGCATGACTTGATATTCACAGACATCATGAAACACATCATGATCACAAAAGCAAGTCCAGTCAACACCTGTCACCTCACAGAGTTACCAAAAGACACTTTTTAAAGATCAACTGTCTTAGCAAATTTCAGATGGCATTTAAATGAGAACTCTCTGCTTTAAACCAGGTCAGTCTTTGTTCTGTTGCAGATAGCCTTTTGTGGTGAAGAGTTTTATGTTACCCTTACTTTGAAGAAACAGCCAGCCTAGAAAACATTAGCTTACGTTTATCCTTTCTAACGGCAGAAACTAGAGACGTCAGAGACAGAAGCCTAAGGTCCAAATACTCCCACCCCCCCAAAAAAAAACACCATTGCCAATATGTCTATAAAACTTAATCAGAAGAAAATTAAAACAATTTACTAAATTTGAGAGCCTACTCATATGGACTTGTTCAAATGCTTTCATAATAGCCAAGCATTTTTGAAACACATTTCTTCTAAAGAATTTTGTCTGAATGTTAACTGTTATGTGTTAATTCTGACACTGTTAATGACTTTCCATTGACATCCTCTCATGATGGTAGTTTTACATTATCATGGGTATGATGTGGGAATGCATTTTTCTCAAACTTAGAAGTATAACTACAAAGTTAAAAAAGCACCTTAAGAGACTTAAGCATTTGGGTTGCTGAGAAGAACATGGTCATACTTTTATGGAGCCAAATGACCCTTGGTAATTCCATCATCCTCCAGGCTTCACTGTACGGTCACCTCCTCTCGGGGGCCTTTGCTTATGGCTGATGTTTGGTTTAGAAGCTCTTCCCATGCTTTTAGTACCCTTTATTTCCCCCTTCATGGCCCTTAGCAGTCCACAGTGTGACTATTTCCCTGTATGAAATGAAATTCAGGGAAGATGTGACTGTCTTCTTCGTACATGGCACCCTCGTCGCTTAGCACAGAACACTGGGCAGACTTGCCAAAGGGCGGCGTAAGCGGGGGCAGAATGACGGAGTCTGCTTAACTCTGAGGAAGCCTTACGCACATCAGCATGGCATCTTACAAACATCTTCAGATTAAAGAACTAAAACAAGTTTGGGTTAAGAAACAAATGTAGTTAATCATAAATCATATCCAGGAAAAATTATACTTTAAAAATAGAAGGGTCCCAGGTTGATAGGAGGAAACTATAAATTAATGCAGTAAGACAGTCCCATGCTTTCCTTCATAGGCTTTTTGTTCACATTTTTGCTTCAGCCAAACATATTCTCCACTTAGATGTTAAAATTCTGCTCAGCCCCCAAGTCAGCCCGTGTGTAACCTCTTAGCTGCTTTTTTCGGTTTCCCATAGAACTTTAAAATTTGTACTCCTGTCAAAGCAGTCTCTTTATTCTTATGTTACATTCATATGTGCTAATGCTTGTCACTGCTTTTCATTACAAATTCCAAAAGAGCAGAGACTTTATCTGTGCTTAAACACAGCCCACAGGCTTCCCTGGTGGCTCAGCAGTAAAGAATCTGCCTGGAATGCAGGAGACAGGGGTTCGATCCCTGGGTCAGGAGGATCCCCTGGAGAAGGAAATGGCAACCCACTCTAGTATTCTTGCCTGGAGAATCCGTGGACAGAGAAGCCTGGTGGGCTACAGTCCCTGGGGTCACAAAGAGTCAGACAACAACTGGGCACCACCACCAAACATAGCCCACATTCAGTAAAGGCTGATCAAATCTGTGTACACACACACACACACACACACACACACACACACACACACACACACTCATCATGACTTCATTTACTCAGGCACCAAGTACATACTGAGCACAGTTCGAGGCACTGTTCTAGGCACTTAGGATCCAGGGAACAAAAGAGGTGGGGCTTATTGTCTATCAGGACCCCTCAGGTTTTCATCTATTAAATGGAGTACCAGTTTTATAAAATTGCTGTGAAAATAAGAAATATGTGTAATATAAATGGCCAGCACAAAGTAGACACTCAAAAAATAGTAATTATCTCAAAATTTTTTGATAGGAATAGTTGAGCGAAATAGAATCCTCATTAGCCTAGTATATTACAGTAAGTCCCTTACATACAAACTTTCAAGTTGGGAACCTGAAGAGATAGTTACGTTAGTTCACGTATCTGGTGTACACTGTCAGCGTGCGCGTCCCCTACAGGAGTGTGGGCTTCCGTGTGCTGGGCAGTGCTGTGGAGGTGCAGGGTCTTCATTTCACGCCCAGGAGGTCCGGGAGCAGGTGTGAGAGCAGCAGGGCTGTAGCTGGTATCTCCTGTGCCGACTGACGACCCTTCAGCTCTGCCATCTCCCCTCCTCCTCCTCCACAAAGTAACTCTGTCTGTCCGCTCAGTGCCAGCCCCTGGATGCCAGCTGTTGTACTGTAAAGTTTTTTATGTATTATTTGTGAAAAGTATTCCACTACAATACTACATAGCCCATTGTATTAGTTGGCCTAGGCTAACTTTCTTGGACTTAGGAACCAACCAGACGTACGAATGTGTGCACTCTCAGAATGGGTCTTGTTCAAATGGAGGGGACCTACTGTATTGGCATTTAGACCAGAAAATTTAAGCCTTGCAAAATAAGAGCAATACTGTTTCACTGGAGATAAAATGTAAATCCTTTTTCTTTCTTACGTACAGTGGATCCAAACTTCTACAGCAAAAACTTGCTCCTTCTAGGAAAGACATATTTGAAGCTGCACAACAAAAAGCTCGCTGCTTTCTGGCTAACAAAGGCCAAGGACTACCCAGCGCACACAGAGGAGGATAAACAGGTACAGCATCTCCAGAACAAGGCAAACAGGTTTCCACTGAGGCACGTGAAGGAAAGGGGAATCAAGAACTGCTTTAAAAATGTCATTGTCTAAATGCATATTATTAAATAATAGTGCTTATTTCAAATGTATATAGCAAATGTTTTTGGAGAAGGAAATGGCAACCCACTGCAGTATTCTTGCCTGGAAAATCCCACGGACAGAGGAGCCTAGCGGGCTACGGTCCATAGGGTTGCAAAGAGCTGGACACGACTGAATACACACACATAGCAAATATTTAGTTACTACCAACAAACATGTATGAATTTCTCACTACAATATAGAATTGTTCCTGTTTGACATATCTATATATAACAGATCAGGTAAGATTTCTAAAACATAAAAGGCAAGGAATGTGTGCTAATGTGAAAGAATTCTCCAAGCGTCTCATCTCTTGAGTTCTCTAAGGAATTTTATTCTTTGTGTACTAGTCTGGTTTTTTTTGAAACTCTTAGAAAACTACTTTATAAACTTGTTTCACAAGTTGATCTCTGTGCTGTATTGTTTATTTATAATATGCATTCTTCCATTTTAGATACAGACAGAAGCTGCTCAGCTACTTAGAGGTTTCAGTGACAAGAACTGAGAATTTTTCAGTGAAGTACCTAAGGAGCATTGCCTTTTCATCAGATTTTAAAGATAATAAATACATTAACTATAACTGTTCTATGACTGTTCTTTTAACGTTGTGACCATTTAACAGATATACAAAACTCTAGATTTCTTCACAAATAACAAGGCAAAAGAAATGGTTCCCACAAGAGTGGTAGAGACGTCTCTATGGCTGAGAGGCAGAGATGACTGCACCCAAGCTGCCAGCGATACAGCAGGGCGTGAGATTGCCAAGGGGGATGGCAGCATGTCAGGATGGGGATCAAGAAAGGAAAGCTACAGTGCAGAAGCGCTGGCTTAGGAGGGGTGCATTTTCAAGTTGGACTGAAAAGCTGAGCCCTTGCAGAGAAGCAACAGTGACAGGAGCTCAGCAGTTAATTGATGTGTCTTGGAGCCAGCCTGCATAAGGGAAGAGCTGTCAGGAGAGGACTGAAAATGGAGTGGTTTCTTTTTTAAAACGTGAGGTAGTCTTAAAAGTGGATTGATTTTGTCACTCAGTTCAGTTCAGTCGCTCAGTCGTGTCCGACTCTTTGTGACCCCATGAATCGCAGCACGCCAGGCCTCCCTGTCCATCACCAACTCCGAGAATTCACCCAGACTCACGTCCATCGAGTCAGTGATGCCATCCAGCCATCTCATCCTCTGGCGTCCCTTTCTCCTCCTGCCCCCAATCCCTCCCAGCATCGGAGTCTTTTCCAATGAGTCAGCTCTTCGCATGAGGTGGCCAAAGTACTGGAGTTTCAGCTTCAGCATCATTCCTTCCAAAGAAATCCCAGGGCTGATCTCCTTCAGAATGGACTGGTTGGATCTCCTTGCAGTCCAAGGGACTCTCAGGAGTCTTCTCCAACACCACAGTTCAAAAGCATCAATTCTTCGGTGCTCAGCCTTCTTCACAGTCCAGCTCTCACATCCATACGTGACCACTGGAAAAACCATAGCCTTGACTAGACGGACCTTTGTTGGCAAAGTAATGTCTCTGCTTTTGAATATGCTATCTAGGTTGGTGAGCCCAAAGTCTATTCCCTAATGGGTGAAAGGAACGTGGAACTCAAGGAGAAATGGAAACGACGGTGTTTAAATAGGACAGTGATCCCTGGGGTGCCACCAGTGCAGACCCTAAGTTCTGTGAGAAGTGGTGTCTTGAATGTCACTTAGAGACATCTGAGTGTATGTCTAGGTGGAGTTTTCTCAAAGGGAAAACATACAGTGTGCGTATGTACTCTTTGTGGTTATCATGTGTATTTTCAAACAGAAGCAAACACTCAAAGTATTGGACTATTTATACCCATCTCTGATTCAACAGTTGCTAATCTTTTGCTATATTTTACTTAGGTGTAAATATTCATATATTTACAAGTATCTGTAAACTTTTGAAATAGTAGACAACATATTTCATCCCTAAATATTTCAGCATTCATTGTCTCAGAATAAAGACATCCTTCTAAACACAAATTCATATTACAACTAGAAAGTTAACAGCAATTCTTTAATATCCAGCCATATTCAAATATCCTTAAATGTCCCAAAATGTCTTATACTTCTAGAAACCAAGATTCAAAGATCATACATTGCATTTAATTTTCCACCTTAGTTTTTTAAAATCTAGAACAGTAACCCATCTTTCTCTCACAGCGTTGAGTTTTTAAAAAGGCCAGTCCAGTTGTCTTTCAAACCGTCCCTCCTTCCAGAATGGCCTTATTGACCACCTTTAGAGAAACACTGTTCATCTTATATGTATATTAGATCTTCTTTGACGTTTATATTTATCACTTTCTCTGATAGCTACTGCTTGTGTTCACTTTTGAGATGTTTCTTTTTCTTCAGTGTTTTTTTTTTTTCCCCCTGATTTAAGTTAGTAGGCATTTCACATCTTCATGTTTTTTGGTCCAGTTCTGAATTTCTAATTTGGATTTTTCTCGTCTGCAATTATTATTTAGATATAATTCAGACTAGTACTTAGTGTTTAAGGATTTTACTGTGTTTTTGTTTTTTTTTTTTCCTGTTTAGCATTTTCATCTGAAATTTCGTTTCCTGAAATTTCAGTTTTCTCTTTAGAGTGACTTTGAATGTCATTTTTTGGAGGTATGACTTTTTTGTATGTATTTAATAACCAGCAATGCCACTTTATCAAATGGGAGGTAAGCAGTTTGGATTAGTTCAGTAACATCCTTAGTAATTTACAAAATGAAATAGTTTTGTAAAAATAAGATTTCTTTTAGTCACAAAGCCTTTTATGGAGGGGAGGATCTGTCTTTGATATTATGTAGAGCTGTTTAAAATTGTTTCCCTTTGCAATAGATTTGTAAGAAGTTGCCAAAACGTACTACTCAGAAAGGTCCTGCGGATCCTCCCCCCATTGTGCCTCAATGGTAACAGTTAACGGCAGTACAGTATCAAAGCCAGGAGACTGTACAGTCCACAGACAGTATTCAGGTTTTACCACTTTTAAGTCATCTCACAGTGTCATGTATGCAGTTGTGTCACATGTAAATTTCTGTAACTGCCATGATGAAAACATAGAAGTGTTCCATCACAAAAACTCTTAGTGCCGTCCCTTACGGTCACACACATTGCCTGCCACCATCCCTAATCCTGACAACTGCAAATAATTCTCTGTAGTCCTCTATAATCTTGGCATTTCAAAAACAGTATATAAATGAATCATACAGAATGTGATCGTTTGAGATTGGCTTTTTTCATTTGGCATAACTCATTTGAGATCCATCTAAATTTAGTCAACAGTTCCTTTTTATTGTTGATTATATTTCACTGAATGGGCGTACCAGTTTATTTAAACTAGCCACCTTGCGGCATTTGGGTGGTTTCCCAACTTTGGCGTCTGTGAACATAAGGTATGACTTTTATCAGCATGCTTTTCATCTCTGGGATAAACGTCCAGGAGTGTGGTTGCCGGGTCTTTTATAGAGCTGCTGTGTTTCTTCCCCCGCCCCTTTACAAAGGAATAGCTCCCCCTTCTCCAAGAAGTGGCACCTTCCTGAGATTCTGATTGTGTGCTTTTTCAGCCTCTTTTGACTTCCCAGGAGTCTGACCTCCCAGGTCTCACACTGCCTCCTGGCATCTCTCCACTCTGGATGAGAACTGCTGCTTCCGGGAGTGAGCTCTGGGGCCCCATTATTCCCCTTCCTGTGCAGTGCCCACTTAATCGGCTCGTGTCCAGAGCTGACTGCTAGTTTGAGATGCCTATTTCCCCACATACATGTCAGCAGAAGTGTGCTGTATTCTGTCTTCTAAGCATACCGTAGACATGGGCTACGGGTGATTACAACTGCCTCTGCTTGTGCACCTGTTACCTTTTAAGAATGAGAGCAGACATCTGACTTGGAAAGTGGCTATTATCCTACTCTTGTTGCCAGAAATTTTCCTATCTGAGTGGACTAGTTATAGATTTTGTAAAAATGATTTTTCTCAGACTCACTTTTTAAAATAAACATAATTACATCAAGGAAAAAACAAAACACCCTGAGAACTTGATGGAATTTTGAGGATTAAAAAACATGTATTTACCAAGAGTATCAGTAAATATTTAAAAATGCTGTTAACATCTGATTGTCCTTGGTCAAAGACTGGGGAGAGAAAATTTGGAATTGAGGAGAATGCCACTTCTGTTCCAACTAGAGTGCATGTGCTGTGGAAGTGAGGGCAGAAGGTGCCAGTTTTGTACTATTACTCTTTGTTATTGGTTTGGGATCCCCCTGCCCTTTTTTTTTTTTTTTTTAACCTACTTCAACCACAGAATATTTCTGGTACATTCTGTAATGCCCATTGGAGACTCTTTTGAGGTTCAACCAAATATTCAGACTCAAAAAGCCTGTGACAGGCTTCATCTGGCACCAGTTCACTCAGATGGACAAAAACCAAGCTGGCCCTGGCGGTCCATGTCAGGCTTCCCGACATTCGGATGACCTTACAGCAGCATCAGGAGCAGCGCATCCGTGCAGCTCCAGAACGACCATCGCCCCGGGTCACAGCTCGGGAATCCCAAAGGGACAGGCCCGTAAGAGTTTTCCCATCCCGGGAAGTCCGCAGCTGTGGTTTCCTATCAAGTATCTGGAGTCTTCCCAGTCTGGACACAATGTACCAGTTAGGGGTCCTTTTTATGAACAGAAAAGGTACTGCCCACAGCACTGTTGGCACACCAACCTACCTAGTTTTGAAAACGGGAAAAGCTAGGGTGTCTGAGCTGCGGCCCAAGGGCGCAAGTGTTGGTTAACCCTTTTGCCCCACAAGCACTGAACACACAAACCCCACGGGTGGCCTCTCTCCCTGGCAGGCAGGCAGCTGCTCTGATGGGTGGACTCGTGCGCTGACGCGCGGTGCTGGGAGTGAAGGGTGCTGGGCCCGCCTCTGCACCCACTGCGGGGTTGTGGTCGGGCACCGGGGGCCTTGCACTCAACTTCTCTCTGCTCAGCCCAGCCCAGGACGGGCACTGCCAAGGGAGGGGAGGACACAGGTCTCAGGTTCCTCTCACGGCCAGAGTGCACATACCAGACAAGCCGGGATATCCTGCCTACAGGCCTGGGTTTCTAGGAATCAGACAGAAGAGCCTGACGAGCTCTCCAGGACGCTGGTTTCCTCTCTGAAGCCCCTGTGGTACAGCAGTTTCTTACCGGGAGTGAGGAGGCAGGCACGGGCACCCTGAGAGCTCCGTCAGGCCTGCCACATGGCCCTTTCCGCACGCTGGGCGACAGCCACTGCCGTCTCAGCGAAGCTCAGCGGCGCTGCCCTCATGGTCTAAGTCAAGTGGCCCTTCTCAAAGACTGGGCACCCTCGCATGTGTAATCTGTCCTGTACACTCATTCTCTTATTTTTTATTCTTTAGGCATGAGAATAACTAGAAAGTCAGGAATGAGGATTTGGGAAAAGTATTCAACCAAGTGGATCACGGACTTTTATTTCATCTTTACTATGAATTCTGAATAAAAACGTAGAACATAATCTAAATATGTAGAAAAAGTTTTGGCAAAGCAAAAAGTATTGTTTAGAGAAGTTAAATTGTATCCTAGTATTATCTGTATGTACTTAGTGAAATATGTTACTGGTAACATTCTAAGATGTCAGTTCCATGGTTAAAAAAAATTTACGTTAATGAAATTTATAGTGTATACTGAAATGATACAAGTGGAAATTTAAATTTTTATATTAATAAGGAAGCCCCACTTGCTAAAGTAGCATTAATACCATTCACATCAGATTGTTACACATTTTTGTAGTTCAGTAAATGTCTTTGATAATGAAAAACAAAGTATTTACCTAGGACAAAAATAATAATTTATATAAAAAGGGGGGAAGACCAAAATATTTTTTATATGCTTATTCAGATACATAGAACTTTTATGAATTTAAGAGGAATGAAGATATTCAAACTGTAATAGGAAATCATTAGACTTATTTGAATATTTAGATGCTTATGTTAAGTCTTCAATCCATCTGGTTTTATAAAACCAAAATTTCGAACACAAAAGCAGAAAAGTTCACATTACCTTTTTATATGTTCCTAAGTATCAAATTATATCAATTTATTCTGTATTTAAAGAACATCATAGATACTAAAACTAAAGTACAGAAGTGTCTGATTCTTTTTAATTCCACAAAAAGCTAGCATCTCAAAGTAACATGTAAACAGACCTCTATGCTGCTCAGTGAATTCTCCCCAATTTCCAGAATAAACTAAATGGTAGTAGATCTAGTATATGATTTACTCATGTAAGTTACGGTTTCATTAATGACTTTGACTGACTGTATTAGTGATGTAGCAAAGAGGGAAAATTTTCAACTACTGTATTTATTTAAAATAAACTGACAGGTTCAAGCACCCATCTTAAGAAAAGCCAGCAGCACTTTTTTAACATATTCAAAGTAAGATTTTGGCCTAAGCCCTTAATACCTTCCTGAACAGCCATTGCAGCTAAACACCCTCAAGAGATGTTACATCAGGGAAAAAAACATGGAGCAATTTGAACTTCTTCCCCTGGATAACAGAAAACAAGGTAAAGCAAATCCAGACTACTTTCAAATGAGTGGCTGTCACGTTTAATACACTCTGAGCTCTATAAAACTAGAGCCACTATCATATATGCTTATATAGATATATACTTATTTTTAATAAAGTCTCTTGCTTGCTTCAAAATTTAAGGATGATTTTTTTTTTTTCCTGGTCAGTCATTTCAAGGGAACAATAAATAAAAGTAGAAAAGGATGAGCTGTTTTGCATATTTCTGTGGAAGAACGGAAAACATTTATACTTTTGAGAGATTCAGAAAATTCACTGTACAGAATGAACAGCTTATATACACTATCTGTGCAACTTTTCTTGGCTGGGGTATTTAAATGCAAGAGCTCCTCCAAGACAAGAAGCCACATTCATTCTTGTCCAAATCCCTCTGTTTCTTCTATTGCAAAAAGAAGTTTTTCCTTTAGTTGTTCATAACTCTTATATGGTGGTAGATCCAAGCGATTAAAACTGAACAAAAACAAAAACAAAATGTGTTTTCAATAAAATAAACAAAATATTTCTAATACAATATATTTTAAAAATACATTTGAAAAACTGAACAGGAAGAATATAAAAATTTTGTTGGAAGTATTCTAACAGACAATTTACTACTATATTAATACTTAGTGAACATATTAAATATACAAATTTTCTTATAGCAATCAACTCAATTTTAAGACCTATTCATAAAAATATTTTAGTGTTTCCCAGAGAAAGCTGGAATTACAAATGTAACTGTAGCAGTAATGGATAAAACCACTGGAATATTTTTCCTCTTCTCTATAGTATCAGGTCACATTGTTTCTGAAATCCCCCTAACTTCTCTTGGGTTAAAAGAGTCCATTTCTTTCACTCATTCACCTATGAATTCACTCACTCATCAGTTACTTACTGAATCTTTTCTGTACCAGGTATTTCTCCCAGGAGCTAGTGATAGAGATGAAAAACTAAGGTCCATGTTCTCATTGAACTTATATTCTAGGGTGGAGACTGTCTATCACCAAATATATACTTTTGTCTTTTCAAGTATCTTGTCCTATGTTGGGCTTCCCTGGTAGCTCAGTTGGTAAAGGATCCGCCCGCAATGCAGGAGACCCCGGTTCTATTCCTGGGTGGGGAAGATCCGCTGGAGAAGGGATAGGCTACCCACTCCAGTATTCTTGGGCTTCCCTGGTGGCTCGGCTGGTAAAGAATCCGCCTGCAACGTGGGAGACCTAGGTTCGATCCCTGGGTTGGGAAAATCCCCTGGAGAAGGAAAAGGCTACCCACTCCAGTATTCTGGCCTGGAGAATTCCATGGACTGTATAGTGCATGGGGTCGTAAAGAGTCGGACACGAGGGAGCGACTTTCACTTTCACTTGTCGTATGTAGAACTATTTCTAAAATAATATGCTTGCAGTCTTGCCAGACTCAAAGAGAATTCCCTGCTGGGATTAACTGATGAAATACAAAAAACATGGAAAATGCTTAAATCACCAGAGTTTTGTTTTACAATTTAAACAGGTGTAGACTAACATTTAATTTTTCTAAGATACATCACTGAGTATCTGGGTCAGGATTCAGGAGTTTTGGATTTCGGTCCCCACTCTACTAGGGTCTAGTGAGATAGCTCTGAGAAGTCAAAACCGTTCTGTACTTTTATCTTCTCATGTGGAAGGCTTCTAGAGATGGTCCAGTTCCCTTCTACTCCTCCTACCAGTTATCTGCCCTAGTCAGGAAACTACATCAGGAGAGAGCCTTTTGAAACAGGAAAGGCAGCCAATTAAAACTGTGTTCTTCTCAGACCATGTTTCCCTCTGAAAAGCTGTTCACAGTACCAAGCAAGGGAAGCGTTCTCTTCCCCCGGCCCCTCCCGCCGCCTCTGCCTGAGGTGCAGTCTGACAGTGGACTGAGGCCAGGTGAGACTTCCCAACAGGAGTCCCACACTAGGACAGCCGATCCCCTGCCTGTGTCAGACTGTCCTGCTCATCAGGTCGCCCCGCCGTTTCCCCCCGGTCATCTCTGTTGCTGCCATATCCACCTGCATCTACTTCCTCCTCCTCTTATCTGTACCATCAGAATTTCCTGCCTACTGGTCTTGTGTACAGTTTTCTTTTTCACTTCTTCACAATCTATCTGGCCTTACATCACCTTCAGCGGTCCTTTATTAAAAAGACATGCAAGTGCAAAGCCCCTTTGCTGCTGCTAACTCCTGTGGAGGGGGAGTGGGAGGGGAGGCCTGGGCCTCTTGGTGCAGCCCCACCGCTTATTCAGTGTTCTCCAGGCAGACCACACGCTCGTCTGTTCTACGGCTATGCTCTTATTTACGGCTCTCCGATGTTCCGGAATACCCTTTCTGCCTATGAAATTATTATTAAGAATCAGTCCAAATGCTACAAAACTTCCTCCAAGAATTCTTCTTGAACACGTTATACAGACTTCGTAATTCCGCTCTCCATAAGGTCTTTTTATTTCTATTTAGGATTTACTCTGTATTATGACTGACTGGTTTCTTCCATTAGATTCTAAAGTTCACAAGGGCAGAGTCCCCTTTATTCTCCTGACACAGACCCATTTTGCGTACAGGAGACATTTAGTACATGTTGAGTTGAACCATGTAAGAAAATGGGTATCTTTAAAGCATTCAAAACCATGGCTCTAAGACATGAGCTATTCTGTTCTATGCTGCTTTACAAAAAGACAAAAACATACTAAAAATACTCATCTTTTGCTGAGTATCTACTATGTGAATATCAGAATACTGTTTTAGTTTAGCTTTTTAAACTAAACTAAAACTGGAGTAGGTAGTGTTCACTACTTCTATTTTCTTATATGTAAAAAGGGGAGGGGACAAGTACCCCATTAGCTTGTTTCACACGTACGTCGCCTGCTGTCCCCATATCCAGAGAGCAGCCACCTCTCTAAGCAAAGCCCTGGGGACCGCAGCAGCGGGACCCCGTCTGAGGGCCATCAGGACTGCCTCCCCAGACTGCAGGTACCGCACCGCGCCCCTCAGTCACTGCCGGACATGCAAGTCTCTCTGCGTCATCTTTTCACCTAAATCCTCACCCCAGTCCTGATCTACTCTATTTCCCCCGATCTGAACAGTATCTCCACCTGTGCCCTCCATCTCACAGCGTTCCAGTCCGTTCTTTTGAACTTATATTACATGATTTGCAGGCTTCTATAGTCTTAATGGGCTTTCCTGGTGGCTCAGATGGTAAAGAATCTGCCTGTAAATGCGGAGAGCTGTGTTTGATCCCTGGGTCAGGAAGATCCCCTGGAGACAGTCTTAACAGCTCCTCTCTTGCCTTAACTAAAACTCAGCTAGTCTGAAACAGTCCATTTCCTTTGCAGCCAGCCAACACACTTTCGTCCTCTGAAGCAAACGATCTGGCGATGAAGCCTTTTGCACTCTTGCTATCACCTCCTTCCTGACCATGTTCCTTCGCTCACTGACACCTCTGGCCCCTGCTTCACAGTCCTCTCGTTCACTCAGGTGACAGGCAACGCTACGGCCTCCCAGGTCTTGGCCCTTCTTCAGGGATCTGTTCCCCTACTTTAGTATCATACCTTGAACTTGGTCACCAGCAGCGAAGGAAATTATTAACTGAGACACTCTATTCTCTGATTATCTGTTTTCCCCAACTTACTTCAATCAAAATGCCAACCTATTAACCCAATACTTTCTCACCATCATACCTTGTCCACAGACTCTTCTGATCTTCACTTCTTAAGCCACAGCCCATCATTGTAAGTATTAGGTTGGTGCAAAGGTTAACTGTAGTCTCAGCACTGTTGAAATTGCCATTTGATACTGGAATACATTCTTGATAAATGTGGTTATGTTATACATCACTTTAATGCACGTTTCTCCCTTTATGTTTTTTTTTGCTAATGATTCAGTTCAGTTCAGTCACTCAGTCGTGTCCGACTCCTTGTTACCCCATGAACCACAGCATGCCAGGCCTCCCTGTCCATCACCAACTCCCGGAGTCCACACAAACCCATGTCCATCGAGTCGGTGATGCCATCCAACCATCTCATCCTCTGTCGTCCCCTCCTCCTCCCGCCCTCAATCTTTCTCAGCATCAGGGTCTTTTCAAATGAGTCAGCTCTTCGCATCAGGTGGCCAAAGTATTGAAGTTTCAGCTTCAACATCAGTCCTTCCAATGAACACCCAGGACTGATTTCCTTTAGGATGGACTGGTCGGATCTCTTTGCAGTCCAAGGGATTCTCAAGAGTCTTCTCCAATACCACAGTTCCAAAGCATCAATTCTTCGGTGCTCAGCTTTCTTCACAGTCCAACTCTCACATCCATACATGACCACAGGAAAAACCATAGCCTTGACTAGATGAACCTTTGTTGGCAAAGTAATGTCTCTGCTTTTCAATATGCTATCTAGGTTGGTTATAACTTTCCTTCCAAGGAGTAAGAATCTTTTAATTTCATAGCTGCAATCACCATGTGCAGTGATTTTTCAGCCCAGAAAAATAAATTCAGCCACTGTTTCCCCATCTATCTGCCATGAAGTGATGGGATCAGATGCCATGATCTTAGTTTTCTGAATGTTGAGCTTTAAGCCAATTTTTTCACTCTCCTCATTCACTTTCACCAAGAGGCTTTTTAGTTCCTCTTCACTTTCTGCCATAAGGGTGGTGTCATCTGCATATCTGAGGTTATTGATATTTCTGCTGGCAATCTTGATTCCAGCTTGTGCTTCCTCCAGCCCAGCGTTTCTCATGATGTATTCTGCATATAAGTTAAATAAGCAGGGTGACAATATACAGCCTTGACATACTCCTTTTCCTATTTGGAACCAGTCTGTTGTTCCATGTCCAGTTCTGTTAGGTCCTCACCTGCATACAGGTTTCTCAAGAGGCAGGTCAGGTGGTCTGGTATTCCCATCTCTTTCAGAATTTTCCACAGTTTACTGTGATCCACAAGGTCAAAGGCTTTGGCATAGTCAATAAAGCAGAAATAAAGGTTTTTCTGGAACTCTCTTGCTTTTTCGATGATCCATCGGATGTTGGCAATTTGATCTCTGGTTCCTGTGCCCTTTCTAAAACCAGCTTGAACATCAGGAAGTTCATGGTTCACGTATTGCTGAAGCCTGGCTTGGAGAATTTTAAGCATTACGTTACTAGCATGTGAGATGAGTGTAATTGTGCGGTAGTTTGAGCATTCTTTGGCATTGCCTTTCTTTGGGATTGGAATGAAAATGGAACTTTTCCAGTCCTGTGGCCACGCTGTTTATTTTATATTTACTTTAGACTATGGAAAGGATGTTAGATGAAAAGCAAATTCGAGTGATTGTCTTATTTGATTTCAAAATGAGGCATAAAGCAGCAGAGACAACTTGCAACATCAACAACCCATCTGGCCCAGGAACTGCTAATGCACGTACAGTGCAGTGGTGTTTCAAGAAGTATGCAAAGGAGATGAGAGCCTTGAAGATGAGGACCGTAAGGGCTGGCCATCGGAAGTTACAATGATGAACTGAGAAGATCATCAAAGCTGATCCTCTTACCACTGCAGAAGTGACTGAAGAACTCAGCGTTGACCATTCCACGGTCATTCCACATTTGAAAGGAAGTGGAAAGGTGAAAAGGCTCTGTAAGTGGGTGCCTTATGAGCTGACTGAAAATTTTAAAAAAACTGTTTTTCTGAAATGCCATCTTCTCTTATTGTACGCAACACACCATTTCTCGATTGGATTGTGACATGTGATGAAAGGTAGATTTATATGACAACCAGCAACGACCAGCTCAGTGGCTGGACTGAGAAGAAGCTCCGAAGCACTTCTCAAAGCCAAACTTACACCAAAAAAAGGTCATGGTCAAATACAAAAAAAAAAAAAGGTCACAGTCACAGTTTGGTGGTCTGCTGCCCGTCTGATCCATTACAACTTTCTGAATCATGGTGAAACCATTACATCTGAGAAGTATGTTCAGCAAATTGATGAGATGCACTGAAAACTGCAACGTCTGCAGGCAGCATTGGTCAACTGAAAGGGCCCAATTCTCCACGACACCCGACCACACGCTGCACAAGCAGTGCTTCAAAAGTTGAACCAATTGGGCTATGAAGTTTTGCCTTATCTACCGTATTCACCTAACCTCTCGCCAACTGACTACAACTTCTTCAAGCATCTGGACAACATTCTGCAGGGAAAATGCTTTCCTCAAGAGTTTGTCTAATCCCAAAGTATGGATTTCTATGTTACAGGAACAGACAAACTTATTTCTCACTGGCAAAAGTGTGCTGACTGTAATGGTTCCTATTTTGATTAATAAAGATGTGTTTGAGCCTAGTTACAATGATTTAAAATTCATGGTCTAAAACTGCAATTACTTTTGCACCAACCTAATAGTTTATAAAGTCATGGTCCATCGTTAAAATCACTACCTTGCAAATACTTTAAAATCTTATCTCTCCTTTTTGAACTTACTCATACTCTGAATGAATTCAGCCTTCTACTTTCTCATTCCTTGTACCTAATCAGTTGAAAATTACTGCAGGGGATATCTGACGACTTCACATTAACTACTAGATCCAAGTGGGCAATCCAATGCTGCCCAGCATTCTCAGCCATGTTTCTCTAGAAAACACTTGTCTCGTCCCTGACAACTCTCCCTTTCTTTCTCCAAGTCTTTCCCTTCTTCACTGTTAGCCAGTGACTTCACCTTATAAATACTTGGAGGAAAAAAATCAACAGTTGATCAACTCTTTTTTCCTTCACAAAATCTAAAATCTATTTGTAGTTTAACCCAACTTTTCTTCCTCTTCTGTTACAACAAAGGAAATGTTCTTGTTTTCATCAAAAGTGAATTCCTTAACTCACACTCAGAATCCCAATTCTTTCCATCTCCTTTGGTTATGAATTCTCTGTCCCCTGCCTCAACACTCTCTCCTGCATTGAACTCACCAGTTTAATCTAACCTGGTGTTCCTAAAAGTTTTTGGTGAACAGGATCCTTTTTCACATCTAAAAATATTGAGAAATCCAAAGAGCTTTCTGTTTATGTGAATTATAACTATTGATATTTACCATAAATTTTAAAAATAATTTACTGTGAAAATGAAAGTAAGTTATTTTTATGAAAAAAGTGACTGTTTTCAAAAAAGTAGTGAAAAAAGTAGCCTTGTTTCATATTTTTGCAAATTATTTTAATGTCAGGTTTAATAGAAGACATCTGGATTCTAATACCTATGTGTTTATACTATCAAACTGCATTGTTTTAGATTAAGCATATGAAAACTCTTCCCATACAGATATGCAATTAGAAAACAGAGATATACTCAAGTAATTTTTTCCAGATAATTATGGATACTATTCTTTGACGATATACTAAGTTTGACAAGGTTATGCATAATATGGGTTTTGAAATCATATCACAGAACCCTTTGTATTCTGTTATATGAAAGCCATTGGTTTATTTTGCACTCTGGATGTTTTTCTCATGCATGAGTTTATAACATCATGTATCAGTTATTTGGAAATACAGGTTCACCAAGTTATAATGAATTTTAAAATATTAAAAGTCTTGGGAAGCTGAGAAGCTGAATATACAAGTTTTCCAAAATTCTGATTTTTGTATGAAACCTCAATGTTATCATCACCAATAAATGCTGTTAGCTGTTTTCCTTAAAATGATGAGCTTTTACTTAATTTTCAAGAAAAATGTCTGAATGAAACAGTCTGTTATGTTTTCAAGTAACTAGAGCATTTCACAAAAAAAGCAAGCTCTGCAGCTTTCAACTTGACAACTAAGAGCTTCTTCACAAGACAAAAACCAGTGTTTCATGTAGACTTGCCATTTATTTTGTCATACAGAATATTAAAAAAAAAAACCACATATACTTCAAGTGTCAAGATTTAATAAAGTTAATAGTTTTTACTACTTCATAATCAACAACTTTCAATAAGCCTGGCCTTTTCTTTCCTTTTTTTTTAAACTTCAAATGTGTGGTGTTGAAAAATGCAGAGACAGCAGTTTGGTGTCAACTGCCTTTTCCTTGACTTGTGCTAAGGCAACAGCTGTTGACCCACCATTACTTTGGTACCACAAGTGCAAATGTCAAAACAACAAAAAGGCAAAAAAAGGACAGTGTGAAAACTGACTTTGACCTCCTGACAGCAACGCATACCTTCGGGCCATCACCATCTTCTGTCTGGATGACTAACAGCTCTGACCTCCCTGGTCTCACTCGCCCAGTTCCCGCCCGCCCCCTGCTGCCAGAGTCGTTTTTCTTAGATCTCATTATTCTTATATAAGACTCCTCAATGGCTCCTAATTGTATTTAGAATCTAACTGCTCATCATAGCCTATTAACCTCTACATAATGTAGCCCCTGCCTGCATTTCCAAATTCTTTTATCTTCCTCCTCGGAATCATTAAGTTCCATTCATACCAAGTCATCTTTTATTTCCTTTAAAAATGACTATACAAAGTATATACTCCCCATTTCTTCCCACAGCATGCTATTCATCAAACTCAACTTAAACATCACTGTTTCCAAGAAACTTCCCTGACCACCAATCTGGTGGGGATTCCTCTCCAGCTGTTCTCCTGGTTCCCTTTAAAGGACTCCTAGCATTTGTAAAGAGGTGTTGACCTGTTTGTCTTTTGTGCCCCCACCCTCAATGGAGTACAAACTTCATAAAAGGCAGGGAGCACTTCAATCTTATTTTATTTTATACCTAGTGGTACTTTAAATATTTTTTGAATCAATGAATACATTTCTCAAGTATTTATATTAACCAGTCACTCTAAAGTGTTTAGTTATAGAGTGCCATATTAATCAGTAAAAACTAAAATTCTGACTACTTTAATGAATCAACAATTATACTCAGTCACTGTACTATTTAAGATTTTTGAACTTACCATGTGTGGCTTCTTGGTAACCAGGTATCTTTGCCAACTTTTTCAATGCAAAATTTTTGAGGCCCATTACTTCCTAAATCAGGAAAATATGACAAAATTTATTTGGTCCTTTAAACTTTTTAGTTTTGACAACCAGTCAAACCAGAACACATCACAGAATCAACATAAATGATACAGAATAAACTACAATGTAAATGGCTTCTGCCCAGAGAAGCTTGTTAATGCTGCAGAGATCCAGCAATAGGAATCACAAAGTAGAAAGATCAGTGTCTAAGAATTGTGATCCCCTCACAAAGCAATGGCCAACCAGCCTCTGAGAGCAGACTTTCAAACCTATCTTACAAATGTACCTGATATTAAGCATTAATTTGTCTTTATTTCAGTAGATGCCCTACCTAAAGCATAGAAGAATAATCCTTAGGCTTAAGTCTGCTGTGTGTCTAGACGCATTATCACAAAATTATTTACAGAGAAAACCACATTTACCCATGAGTTCAGCAAATCCTCCTAGAGGTAAACGGCAGGTTCCAGTGACAAACTGCAGTAGTCGCATTCTCACTTCATTGTCTGTCTCCTTCACAAACTGCGGAACAAAAGCAAGTTTACTTTACAACCTGGTGAAAGTTATTCGTACTAAAATTCTATTTCTATTTTCAAATTAACTTACAACTCTTGTATTGATTTCAAAGCCCAATTTCCTATTTTTAAGAGGAAAATGAAAACAGAGGATGCGCCATATGCTTCTTGTGTATTTGGCCCTAACAACAGTATTATGAGACAGGAACTATCATTAGCATCCCCACGACACATGTTCAGAAGACGGAGGCCAGGCTTCCCTGATGGCTCAGTGGTAAAGAGCCTGTCTGCTGATGCAGGACACATGGGTTCGATCCCTGATCCAGAAGATCCCACATGCCACGGAGCAGCTAAGCCCGTGGGCCACAGCTACTGAGCCTGTGCTCTAGAGACCAGGAGCCACACCTCTGAGCCCACAGGCCACGACTCCAGAAGCCCTCGTGCCCCAGAGCCTGTGCTCCACAAGAGAGAGGACATCTCGATGGGACGCCTATGCACCACAGCCAGAGGGGAGCCCCTGCTCGCCGCAACATGAGAAAAGCCCGTGTGCAGCAACAGAGACCCAGCATAGTCAAAAATAAACAAGTAATCAGAAAAAAAGAAAATGGAGGCCTGGAGAGGTGAAAGAATTTGTCCTTCTCAACCTGCTACTAAGTGGTGGAACTAACATTTGAACTCAGGTCTAACTGAGCTCTAAAGGCCTGTTATCCTGACCTGAGCGGACTACCCTGCAAGCTACTGACGGTGACGGTGAACAAATCCTTCTCAATTGCCACTCTCAGCAGTTTCTGATATTTTCTTTCACTAAACATCACTTTCCCAACTATATTCTTCATACTTGAAAACCCAAAGTATGCATTCTTCTAAAAATATCTCTCTTCATGGACTATTTCTTTTCAAAGTGGACATAGACAGGTAATACTGATCTGAATTGCTCTGAGTGTCTTACAACAGAAGGTAAGGAACTTAGGGGACAGTGTGAGAGTAGAAATGTATCTTAAAAACAAGAGACTAAACTTTAGCTAATAATAAGACAAAATGTTGTGCTAAATACGAAAAAATAATGTTTCTGCACAGAACTGCGCTGAGGCAACATGTTTCATCAAGACGTAGAAATGGAGGTGAACAGGGCTGGCATAAATCTCACCACTTTCCCCAGAACAAACCCATTGGAATGAGCTGAGTGAGTGAAGCTGCTAGTCTTGTCTGAGTCTTTGTGACCCCATGGGCCATAGGCCGCCAAGCTTCTCTGTCCATGGGATTTTCCAGGCAAGAATACTGGAGTGGGTTGCCATTTCCTTCTCCAGGGAAATCCCATTTAGAAAATACAACTATTCACTTGGATTTATATAACCCAGTGCTTAAGCTCCTCAGGTGTATAGGAAGAAATGCCCAAAGGGAGTGTCAGGGAACAAAAGGAACAAGGAAGCTGGTGAAGAGCCGAAAGGGAAGATTACAGACACTTGCATGTGCTCTGTATGGATGCAATTCTGATGTGTTAGGTTTGAAAACAGAGTTATTCCCACTTTTCATTTACTTTTTGCAGTAGATAACATGTGCATGGGGTGTGGACCTCAGGCAGCAGGAGGGCGCAGCGGGACGCCCCCGCGCACACCTCTGCCTCAGGGCAGCTCTCTGCCCAGGCGCCCGCCACCTTCTCAGAGGTTGTGTTCATACACTAGCAGACACTTCGTCTAGATAGAATAGATATTTTCCTTTAAGCCAAGTAATAGATACAACTTCCTTTTAAGCTTAATGCTGTATTGAAAAACATTATTCTCCAATATTTTTGTTAATTTGCATTAAGAAAAAGAATGACAAAAAGGTATGGAATTACAGAACGGATATATTACAATTTATTTACTCAGTTCCCCTGATGGACAAAGAGAGAAGGAGGGAGAGGGGGAGAGAGAAAGGAAAGGAAAGAAAAGTCATTCTTGAACATTATCCTCTAGATTGTTCTAATTTGCTGGCATATTATCACCTTTAGAGGAATTAAGTATTTTCATTGACTTTCTCATTAAAAACATATTCCTCTTTTACTTCCAAAATTAAGTAGAATTTATAGAATACTTTCATACTACTAGAAAAAATATTATACCTAAAACCATTACCGTTAAACTATTATTTAAAGATGGTCATTTGTTCTTTCATTTAGGAAATAAGAAATGGAAAATCCTTTAACAAGTTTTTACACTATCCACTTCTAATTTAAAATTCAAAGACTAAATACCATGTCCAAAAGCAGTCTCAACCTTAAAAATTAACTTTTCAAATTACCACTTCATCAGAAAACATTTTCTTTCAGTATTTAGTGTTAAGAAGATAAAAGCAAATACCTGCCAAAACCAAATGATTTGCTTGCTGTTTCTGGTATAATGTCGATACACAGTGTTTCTCTGCCAATCTGCCAGGTCGACCTCCTGCATGCCACACAACATAACCTGGGGAATGAGCACAGTATCAGGTCAGAGGAAAGATTTAGTGAAGACAGTAACTACAGGACAGAAATCTGCTAATGCCCAGCTATGCACATGCTAATTATGTCAAATGGCTATGTGTACATCAAATAATGATCACAGTAAAGCAAGTCTAACTAAATTGTGTGGCAATTTAACATGCAGAATTCTTTGGTTCTTATCTTATTCATGTTTACTGAACTTAAAAACGTTCAAAAGTAACTATTCTTCAAGAAAAACATCAGCTATACAAAAACAATCACTTTTACTACACATATATCCCAAATCACATACATTACAAATAAGTTTTAAACATAAATTTCTGGTTCTTCTTCTTTTTTTTAATCTACGCTACCTTACCTATTTAAAATTAAAAGTATACTAACCTCCTGTTATTCATCTATCCAGGCTTTGAGAATAAAATCTTCTAGATATGCAAAATTCTCAAGTAACTCTAGTTTATTATATATGGGATGAAAACTATTTTGGGCATAATAACCTGTACTTTATTTCTCATATCAACTATGATCTATAATTTAGACACAATAAAGCATGCATATTTTAAGTACAGAGTTATATGCATTTTGACAGCAGTATATACACCTGTTAACCACCTCAGTGATCTCACCACAGGTTAGATTTCTGAACGCAGCAGACAGACTACACTCATCCGCTCTTTTCTGTTTTCTTTTCTCACCAGTAGAATGTTTATGAGATTCATCCACGCTGTGAGGGGCACCCGTGGTTCTTTCATATTGCTGAGTGGTGTTTCATTTCATAAATATACAACAATTTATTTACCCATTCTCTTGTTGATGGACATTTAGGTTACTTCGAATTTTTGATTTTGATGAATAAAACTGTGATGAACATTTATGGAAAAGTTCTGTGAACATACGTGTTTCATTTCCACATGAGTAAGCACTACTAGTGGGACCGCTAGGGCATAAGCGGAGGCGTGTGTAACAGTGACGATTCATTCAGCTTGAATCTGTATTTCCCCAATGATTAGTGAGCATCTCCCCGTGTTTCTATGCCATCAATAGAGCTTCTTTAATGAAGTGAGCCTCTGTCCACTTAAAAACTGTATTTTTATTGAGTGATAGGTTTTTAATATAGTCTGGATGTAACACCTTTGTCTCAAGAGTTTCTCTCAGCAGGTAGGTTGCCTTTTCATTTACTTGACAGCATCTTTTGAAGAGAAGTTTTTAATTTTGATGAAATCTAACATCCTTTGTGTTCTTCCTAAGACACTTCTGTCTAGACTAAGATTTTTCTACTATGTTATATTTTTAGTTTTCATATTTATGTTCATAATTTATTTCAAATTAATCTTTATGAGCTGACAGGGTCAAAATTAATTTTCTTCTATATGAATATCAAGTTAATCCAGAATCACTTGTTTAAGACTTTTCCCCTTTCCCCATAAAAATATATTAGTACTTTTGATGAAAATAATTGACAATATATATGTGGATCTATTCTGGACTCTAAAGTGTTTCACTGACCTGTCTGTCTATCCTCACACAAATATCACACTATCTTAATTACTATGGCTTATAAAAATCCTTGACATCAGGTAGTAAACGTTTATCCTGTAAGATTTGTCCTTTTTCAAAACTGTTTTGGCTAATCTAGAACCTGTGCATTTCCTTGTAATTTTAGAAGTGCTGCTGCTGCTGCTAAGTCACTTCAGTCGTGTCTGACTCTGTGCGACCCCATAGACGGCAGCCCACCAGGCTCCCCCGTCCCTGGGATTCTCCAGGCAAGAACACTGGAGTGGGTTGCCATTTCCTTCTCCAGTGAATGAAAGTGAAAAGTGAAAGTGAAGTTGCTCAGTTGTGTCCGACTCTTCTCGACCCCATGGACTGCAGCCCACCAGGCTCCTCTGTCCATGGGATTTTCCAGGCAAGAACACTGGAGCGGGTTGCCATTTCCTTCTCCAGTGCATGAAAGTGAAAAGTGAAAAGTGAAGACACTCAGTTATATCTGAGTTTTAGGGATCCCATGGACTGCAGCGTACTAGCCGATCAATTTCTACAGAAAATTCTACCAGGATGTTGATTGGATTGTGTTATTTGGAGAAAACTGATATTTACAATACCGAATCTTCCAATACATATGATGAAATATGTCTCCACTTATTAAAATTTTAATTTTTCTCAGCAATGTTTCCAGTTTTTAGAGTTCTTACATGGCTTTGGCTACATTTGTTCATTTTTTTTTTAATGCTTTAGTAAATGAAACTTTGAAGTTTCAATTTCTAAATGTTTGCTGCTAGCATGCAGAAGACACACAATTGATTTTTTTTAATAACTAAGCTTGCACCCTACAATGAATTATTAAAATTCGTTATCATTTCTAGTTGTTTTTTGGTAGGTCCCTTAGAATTTTCTAAATTGACAATCATGTTATCATCTGTGAATAAAGGCAGTTTTACTTCTTTCCAAACTTTATGCTTTTTGCTTCTACTTCTGCCTTATTGCACTGGCTTCGGAATCTGGTACAATGGAGAACACAAGTGATGAGAGTGGACATCACTGAGTTCCCAATCTCAGTGAGAAATATCCAAGGTATCACCATTAGAATGCTGTTAGGATTTATCTTTTTTGTTGAGGCCCTTTATCAAACTGAGAAGGCTACCTTCTATTCCTAGTGTGATGAAGAGTTTTTATACAGAATGACTGTTTTATCTTCTTACAAACAGATTTTAATCTGTAAAAAAGGGGCATGATTATGGATAACCATTCTTTTGGATAATGGTGTAAATATTCTTTACTGTGGTATTATTCATGGTTAAAAGAGACAATGAATGGGAGTAGAAGAAGAAACAAGAGAAAGACAGGACAAAACAAAACAAATTTCTATTTCCTCATGGCTCTGTACCGTGAGCTAAAAGCAAATCAGTAAGCAATTAGGCCTTTAGTCTCCTTATCTGGGTTAGAAAATTATCATGCAGCCAGACTATTTCACAAGGTGTCCTGTGAGAAGACTGTAAGCGCTACCATGGGTGATATAAAAGTATGCACCTGTTAATATCTTTCTTTATCTACTGTCTTAAGTTCCCTCTGGGTTCTGATGTCAGGCTCTTGTCGTAACACCCCTCTCTCACTGAGTGGCCTCTAAGACAGCAGTTCTTAACCAAGGGTACAGAGTATTTTAGATGTAAGCATTTTGAGGATGCAAAATTGTTTCATTTTCTTCAGATTCTTAATACAGTTGGTGATTTAAAAAAATGATTAATACTACTCTAAAAAGTATCTTCCATTCTACTAATGCATTTCTGCTAATCTGTGTAAGCAAGCTGTTAGGAAAGAGCCATTAACTAAGGTTTACAGAGTCTGCCTGTAATTCAGGCTCTGAGTCCTGATTTTCATGTATTTCCTGTGTCAGAGTTTCTAGAAGGCTAAGTCCTACATAGGACTATTACTTTATAAAACTTAAAATGCTAATTTTTTCATATGCACATTTTGATCACATGGACAAACCAAGTTTCTTAACAGAGGACGCAAGATGGCTGAAGTTAAAATACTGCCCCCAAAAGGTGGCAGGGGGAAATGCAAGCACTTTCCTAAATGGCCCTCCCTACCTTCTAATTTACATGGGAGAGACTTGGAGAATTCACAATAACTAATCATCAGAGAAACATAAATCAAAACCACAGCGAACTACCACCTCATACTATTATTACTGGAATTGTTACTATTAAAAACAAAAACAGAAAATAACAAGTATAGGCAAAAGATGTGGAGAAGTTGGAAGCCTTATATACATTTGGTGGGAATGGAAAATAGTACAGCTGCTATGGAAAACGGTAGCGGTTCTTCAAGAAGTTAAATAGAGAATTACTATTTGATAGAACAATACCACTCCTGAGTATTTACTCAAAAGAACTGAAAGCAGGGTCTCAAAGAATATTCTGTACACTCATGTATAGAGCAGCATTATTCACAATCACCAAAAGGTGGAATGAAGACAAAGATTCAGTGACTGATGAATGGATAAAGAAAATACACACATATATGTATTACGTGCATCAGATGTGACCTTTGTGATGTATCAGTCAACTCTTTGTGACCCCATGGACTGCAGCACGCCAGGCTTCCCTGTCCTCCCCATCTCCTGGAACTTGCTCAAACTCACGTCCATTGAGTTGGTGATGCCATCCAACCATCTCATCCTCTTTTGTCCCCTTCTCCTGTCTTCAATCTTTCCCAGCATCAGGATCTTTCCAGTGAGTCAGCTCTTCGAATCAGGTGGCCAAAGTATTGGAGTTTCAGCCTTATCCTCAGTCCTTCCAATGAACACCCAGGGCTGATCTCCTTCAGAATGGACTGGTTGGATCTCCTTGCAGTCCAAAGGACTCTCAAGAGTCTTCTCCAACACCACAGTTCAAAAGCATCAATTCTTCGGCGCTCAGCTTTCTTCACAGTCCAACTCTCACATCCATACATGACTACTGGAAACCATAGCCTTGACTAAATGGAACTTTGTTGGCAAAGTAATGACTCTGCTTTTTAAAATGCTGTCTAAGTTGTCATAACTTTTCTTCCAAGGAGCAAGTGTCTTTTAATTTCATGGCTGCAATCTCCATCTGCAGTGATTTTGGAGCCCAAGAAAATAAAGTCTGTTACTGTTTTCATTGTTTCCCAATCTATTTGCCATGAAGTGATGGGACTGGATGCCATGATCTTAGTTTTCTGAATGCTGAGTTTTAAGCCACTTTTTTCACTCTCCTCTTTCAGCTTCACCAAGAGGATCTTTAGGCCCTTTCCGCTTTCTATCCTAAGGATGGTGTTATCTGCCTATCTGAGGTTATTGATATTTCTTATGGCAATGTTGATCCCAGCTTGCACTTCATCCAGTCTGGCACTTCAATGATGTACTCTGCATAAAAGTTAAATAAACACGGTGACAATATACAGCCCTGATGTACTCTTTTCCCAATCTGGAACCAGTCCATTGTTCCATGCCTGGTTCTAACTGTTGCTTCTTGATCTGCATAGAAGCAATAGGTTTCTCAGGAAGCAGGTAAGGTGGTCTGGTATTCCCATCTCTTTAAGAATTTTCCACAGTTGTGGTCTACACAGTCAAAGTCTTTACCCTAGTCAGTGAAGCGGATGTTTTTCTGGAACTCTCTAGATTTTTTGATGATCAAATTGGGTGTTGGCAATTTGATCTCTGGTCCTCTGCCTTTTCTAAATCCAGTTTGAACATCTGAAAGTTCACAGTTCATGTACTGTTGAAGCCTAGCTTGAAGAATTTTGAGCATTACTTTGCTAGCAAGTGAAATGAGTGTGCAGTAGTTTAAACATTCTTTGGCACTGACCTTCTTTGAGATTGGAATGAAAACTCAATCTGTTTTCCAGTCCTGTGGCCACAACTGAGTTTTCCAAATTTGTTGGCATACTGAGTGTAGACTTTCACAACATCGTCTTCTAAGATTTGAAGTAGCTCGGCTGGAATTCCATCACCTCCACTAGTTTTGTTGATGGTGATGCTTCCTAAGGCCCACTTGACTTTGCACTCCTTGATGTCTTGCTCTAGGTGAGTGGTCACACCATTGTGGCTATCTGGGTCATTAAAATCTTTTTTGTATAGTTCTTCTGTGTATTCTTGTCACCTCTTCTTAATAATCTCTGCTTCTCCTAGGTCCATACCGTTTCTGTCCTTTATCGTGCCAACCTTGCATGAAATGTTCTCTTGGTATCTTTTAATTTTTTTGAAGAGATCTCTAGTCTTTCCCATTCTATTATTTTCCTCTATTTCTTTGCAGTTTACTTAGGAAGGCTTTCTTGTCTCTCCTTGATATTCTTTGCTTCAAATGGGTATATCTTTCCTTTTCTCCTTTGCCTTTCACTTCTCTTCTTTTCTCAGCTATTTTTAAGGCCTCCTGAGACAACAATTTTGCCTATTTGCGTTTCTTTTTCTTGGGGATGGTTTTGATCACCACCTCCTGTACAATGTTATGAATTTCTGCCCCTAGTTCTTCAGGCACTCTGCCCATCAGATCTAATCCTTTGAATCTATTTGTCACTTCCACTGTATAATTGTAAGGGATTTGATTTAGGTCATACCTGAATGGTCTAGTGGTTTTCCCTACTTTCTTCAATTTCAGTCTGAATTTGGCAATAAGGAGTTCATGATCTGAGCCACAGTCAGCTCCCAGTCTTGTTTTTGCTGACTGTATAGAGCTTCTCCATCTTCAGCTGCAAAGAATATAATCAATCGGATTTCGGTACTGACCATCTGGTGATGTCCATGTGTAGAATCATCTCTTGTGTTGTTGGAAAGAGGGTGTTTGCTATGACCAGTGTGTTCTCTTGGCAGAACTCTCTTAGGTTTTGCCCTGCTTCATTCTGTACTCCAAAGTCAAACTTGTCTGTTATTTCAGGTATCTCTTGACTTCCTACTTTTGCATTCCAGTCCCTTATGATGAAAAGGACATCTTTTTTCGGTGTTAGTCCTAGAAGGTCTTGTAGGTCTTCACAGAACCTGTCAACTTCAGCTTCTTCGGCATTAGTGGTTGGAGCATAGACTTGAATTACTGTGATATTGAGTCGTTTGCCTTGGAAATGAACAGAGACCAGTCTGTCGTTTTTGAGATCCAGTCTGTCATTTTTGAGATTGCACCCAGGTACTGCATTTTAGACTCTTTTGTTGACTATGATGGCTACTTCATTTCTTCTAGGGATTTTTGCCCATAGTAGTAGATATAATAGTCATCTGAATTAAATTTGCCCAATCTGGTCCATTTTAGTTCACTGATTCCTAAAATGTCGATGTTCACTCTTGCCATCTATTTGACCACTTCCGATTTACCTTGATTCACGGACCTAACATTCCAGGTTCCTATGCACTGCTGATCTTTACAGCATTGGACTTTACTTTTACCACCAGACATAGCCACAACTGGACGTTGCTTCTGCTGTGGTTCAGCCTCTTTGTTCCTTCTGGAGCTATTTCTCCACTCTTCTCCAGTAGTATATCGGGCACCTACTGACCTGGGGAGTTCATTTCTCAGTGTCACATGTTTTTGCCTTTTCTTACTGTTTATCATATATATGTTGTTGTTCAGTCACTCAGTCGTGCCTGACTCTGTCATCCCATGGTCTGTAGCCCATGAGGCTCCTCTGTCCACAGGATTCTCCAGGCAAATATACTGGAATGGGTTGCCATTTCCTCCTCCAGGATATATATGTTACTTACATATATAGAGTAAATACTGAAAATATATACATATATGTTATATATGTATATCTGTATATTGTATATATTCAGTATTAAAAAGCAAAAAATTTTTACACATGCTAAAATATGGATGAACCATGAAGACATTATGGTAACTGAAATAAGGCAGTCACAATAAGACAAATATTGTATGATTTCCCCTACTTGAGTTCCCCCAATTATTAATAAGTTTGCACTCTTCAGGAGCCCTAAGAGTTGGCACTGATTGATGATTTTGCGCTATGACAGCATCACATTTGGGAGAACTTAAGACCCTTACTCAGTGCTGGAGGTTTACACCCCCTAAACATTTCGATGAATCAGAGAGCGGATTGAAGATGGTGCCATATGTTTTTAAAGCTTGTGGACATTCTATTATAGAAGCATAACAACAGACCCTCCTCCCATTAACTTTCCCTATAATAGCATAATAAAAGATCCTAACCTCCAATTCTTTTTCATCAAAGTACTGCAGCCACTGAAGGGGAACAACCTCATTAAAGCCATCAAGGAAAGCTTTGGTCTGTTCTTGTACTCCTCGAGAAAAACGCCACTCAGTCATTAAACTGAAAATAAAGATGGTATTTAAAAAGATGGTACTTTCTATGTAAGGTAAAAGGGTTTAAAACACAGAGTACTTCTTAACCATCATTAAAAGAGAAAGTGAAGAAAATCAGTAAGTTTTATGGATTGTAGAATTCAAGTGAGCACAGTTTCAAATCAGAAGTTGCGGTGAGCACTATTAAAAGAATAAGTTAAAAAGGGAGAGTGAAATGGAATAGGAATGAGTATTACAGTGCTTGTCAGGTGCGGCTCCAGACTTGGTTTTGCTACTATCTACAGAGGGCCTCCATCTCCTCATCTAGAAATGAAGAAGTGCATGGGCTTTGGAAAGCCCTTCTTTAGCACCAATGTTCTCTGATTTTTGATCCAGACAAGGCAGGATGCAATACAGTAAGTGGCAGTGGGAAAGTGGAGGTCATCATATACACTTTTTTCCAAGAATGTTAGTACTGTTGGGAAGAACTTAAATAAATGTACGTCAGAGGCAAGGGAAGTGAGTTTTCTTAAAATTATATTTGAATTTTTGAGTGCTTTTGCAACATGTTTATAAATTAAGAGGAATATTGAGTAGAAAAAAATAATTTAAAAGGATCACTGAAAGAGGGAATGAATGTGAAACATGTCCCCAGAGGAGCAAACAAGGCATAAAGACAAGGGTATAGAAAGACAGTTTTAAGACGCTCTGGCAGTTGTAGAACGTAGGGACAGTCACCTTACCCAATATATTCATCTTTGTTCTCCTCTGTCACTAGGATATTGGAACCTCCCAACTTCAGGTCATGTGACGTAACCTTCCCCAAAATCTCCATGTCAACAGAAAAGTACATTTCTAAGCCACATTCCTCAATGTTGTTGTCTCTGGGTGATAGAGAGATACAACCAATAATTAACAAAATATGTAAAACTGGTTTCAAGAAAATACCTTATTGAAAGATAAATCTTCAAACCTTATCCAGATAAGGGAATTATAAAACTCAGTATCGATCGATTCCAAATCCTTAATAGTCAGTTTTTTACTTAGCATACGCTTGTAGAAGGGTAACGAGAAACCAGTATCAATAAACTTCCCATGAAAGAGTGCCTGCCAAGAAAAACAAAAAATTGAAAAAATTTACAAAGTAGCAATTTTCCTATTCAGGGCACAATGATAACAGAGGTATCATAAGCCTTTACAGGCAAAAAAGTACTTAATCATTAATCAGCATAAATCATGAAAACTAAAAGATTGAAATCATGAAAACTAAAAAATAAAATATTCTATAAGATGCTAAGCATGAAAAACAAATTTAGAGTGAAAACAGTATCTCTTTAACTGAGGTCAAACACTTAGCTATATGATATCCTGTCAATAACTTTAAAAGAGGATGATAGTGGAGCCTTATCAAACTCCCACTTTTAAATACGTTTCATGAATTACATTAACCCCACTGGACACAGAAAAGAAGGCATTTTGGGGGTCCCTGTGCACCTGGGAAGACCCCTCCCCAACTCCTTTCTTATCCCACAGTTGCCTGAGAGAGCTCTAGGACTAACCTGTATTGCCTTCACAATAGCCAATGCAGACAGCCCCAGAGCTGCAGTACCTTGACTCTCACCACCACCCGCCTGTCTACTTTGAAATCTGAGTCCGTGTCTCACGTCTTACCTAACTTTCAAAACCACCCTACTATGTTTTGTCCTCTTCAAGCTCATGGTCCATCATTAGCAAAATCCCCCCACATTCTCAATTCATCCTTTCGCATCTTGTTCTAACAAAAATCTGGCATTTTTCTGAGGACCCTGTTTCCTTTCAAATCCTAGGAACAGGATTAGGAATAGGCTGTCTCTCTCCTATCCCCATGTCACCAAGTCTGGGAGTGGGTGTCTGTTGCTTCTCATCACTGATTTCACCTCCTTCACCTGCCCCAGCATGCAAGACCATGCCAGCCCTCTACGTTCATGGCTCACTACCCCCTACTTCCTCACTGCAGTCATCCTTAGATCTTCCGGTTTCCCCCCTTTACTCATTCAGTCCCATGCTTTTTTAACACAACCGTCATCATTTTTAAGATTTCATGATCTGCACTGATGATTCTTTTACTACCCTGGCACGTTTTAATCCTTTCTGTGATCTTAGTCTTTAACTTAGTTAAATGTTCTCAACACCATACCCTCGACACTGTTATTAGCACTGACTGCAATTCCTTCATAAACTGAATTCCAAAGAGCTCCTGACATTCCAGCTCACCACCTTCAGCAGTAAACACCAGCAAGTTTTGACCCTACTGGGATCTAAAAAACTCCAGCGAACCTGTTAGCCTGTCACTGTCGCTCAGCCCCCTTATGAAGTTATTTCTCCCCTTACACAGTTTTTCTTGAAAATTTTGGCCCCACCACATGGTATGTGGGATCTTAGTTCCCCCAACCAGGGATGGCACCCACACGCTCTGCAGTGGAAAGCTCAGGAGTCTTATTTCCTCGGCCACCAGGGAAGTCCTCCCCTTACTCAGTTTAGATTCCATCGTCAGTCACTAAAGTTACTCCCGTGGACCTTCAGAGCACAATCACCTTAACCGCTTGGCCACCTGTCCCGTGTACCTTCAAACCTTGTCTCCTCACTCTGCACTAACGAGCGTGCTCTCCATCTCACGGAGGAAATAGCCACCACGAGAGAACTTCTGTGCTTCCCCAACACCTGCTCACTAGTATTAGGTTGGTGCAAAAAGAACTGCAGTTTTTGCAATGTTGAAATTTGCCATTTGATGGCAGAATACATTCTAAATAAATGTAGTTGTATTATACATCCTTTTAATGCACATTTCTTGCTTTATAGTGTTCTTTTTTGCTAATAACTATTACTTGCTGTTTACTATATACTTTAGACTATAGAAATGATGCTAGACAAAAAGCAAATTGAGTGATTTGTTTTTTTTAAATTCGAGTTCAAAATGGGTCGTAAAGCAACGTAGACAACTCACAACAACAATGCAATTTGGCCCAGGAACTTCTAACAAACGCACAGCGCAGTGGTTGTTCAAGAAGTTTTACAAAGGAGACAACAGCCTTGAAGTTGAGAAATGTAGTGGCTGGCCATCAGAAGTTGACAATGACCAGCTGAGAAGATCATCAAAGACAATCCTCTTACTATATGAGAAGCTGCCGAAGAACTCAAAGCTCATCATTCTATACTCGTTTGGCATTTGAAGCAAATCAGAAAGGTGAAAAAGCTCAATAAGTGGGTGTCTCATAAGCTGACCGAAAATTTAAAACATCTTCAGTTTGAAGTGTCTTCTCTTATTCTGTGCAACAACAGTGAACCATTTCTCAACCACATGGTGATGTGTGAAGAAAAGTGGATTTTATATGACAACTGGTGACAACCAGCTCGGTGGTTGGACTGAGAAGAAGCTCCAAAGCACTTCCCACAGCCAAACTTGCACCAAAAAGAGGTACTGGTCACTATTTGGTGGTTTGCTGCCAGTCGGATGTACTACGGCTTTCGGAATCCCTGCAAAACCATTACAGTTGAGACATTTGCTGAACAAATCGATGAGATACACTGAAAACTGCAATGCCAGCAGCCAACACTGGTCAACAGAAAAGGGCCCAATTCTTCTCCTTGACAGTGTCTGATGATATCTGACTGCACGTTGCACAACCAATGCTTCAAAAGTTGAATGAATTGGGCCATGGAGTTTTGCCTCATCCACCATATTCACCTGACCTCTCACCAACAGACCACCACTTCTTCAAGCATCTCGACAGCTTTTTGGAGGGAGAACAGTTCCACAACCAGCAGGAGGCAGAAGATGCTTTCCAAGAGTTCGTGGAATTCCGAAGCACGGATTTTTATGCCACAGGAATAAGCGAACTTATTTCTCATTGGCAAAAATGCACTGATTGTAATGGTTTCTATTCTGATTAATAAAGATGTGTTTAAGTCTAGTTATAATGAATTAAAATTCACTGTCTGAAACTGTACTTACATTTGCACAAACCTAACAGTATCTGAATCTATGTATTCCTACTGTGGAGAAGCTATGACTTCTCTGTGCACTGGACAGAGTGTCCTTGTTTTCCTATTCAAGGTTACTGCTCCCATATCCCCTATCTCTCTGACCTCATCAAATTCCTTCTTCTCTTACTGATCATCGGCAGCATATAAATGTTTTCTTCTCCTCCCATTCTTGGTTCCATACATACTTCATGGTACTGCCCAATTTCTTTTTAATCCTTTAGAGCAAGTTTAAGAGATTTTGTGTGTGTGTACTTAGTTGCTCAGTCGTGTCTGACTCTTTGCAACCCCACGGACTGTGGCCCTCCAGGCTCCTCTGTCCATAGGATTCTCCAGGCAAGAATACTAGAGTGGGTTCCCATGCCCTCCTCGAGGGGATCTTCCCAACCCAGGGCTCCCACCCTGAAGGTGGCTTCTTTATCAGTTGAGCCACCAGGGAGGCTCCTTTAAGAGATTCATCAGTTCGGTTGCTCAGTCATGTCTGACTCTTTGCAACCCCATGAACCACAGCACACTAGGCCTCCCTACACATCACCAACTCTTGGAGTTTACCCAAACTCATGTCCATCGAGTCGGTGATGCCATCCAACCATCTCACCCTCTGTCATCCCTTTTTCCTCTTTCCCTCAATCTTTCCCAGCATTAGGGTCATTTCAAATGAGTCAGCTCTTCCCAGCAGGTGACCAAAGTATTGGAGTTTCAGCTTCAACATCAGTCCTTCCAATGAACACCCAGGACTGATATCCTTTAGGAGGGACTGGTTGGATCTTGCAGTCCAAGGGACTCTCAAGAGTCTTCTCCAACACCACAGTTCAAAAGCATCAATTCTTCAGTGCTCAGCTTTCTTTATAATCCAACTCTCACATCCATACATGACCACAGGAAAAACCATAGCCTTGACTAGACGGACCTTTGTTGACAAAGTAATGTCTCTGCTTTTTAATATGCTATCTAGGTTGGTCATAACTTTCCTTCCAAGGAGTAAGCATCTTTTAATTTCATGGCTGCAATCACCATTCACAGTGATTTTAGAATCCAGAAAAATAAAGTCAGCCACTGTTTCCACTGTTTCCCGATCTATTTGCCATGAAGTGATGGGACCAGATGCCATGATCTTCGTTTTCTGAATGTTGAGCTTTAAGCCAACTTTTTCACTCTCCTCTTTCACTATCATCAAGAGGCTCTTTAGTTTCTTCTTCACTTTCTGCCATAAGGGTGGTGTCATCTGCATATCTGAGGTTATTGATATTTCTCCTGGAAATCTTGATTCCAGCTTGTGCTTTCTCCAGCCCAGCATTTCTCATGATGTACTCTGCATATAAGTAAATAAGCAGGGTGGCAATATACAGCCTTCACGTACATCTTTTCCTATTTAAGAGATTAGTTCATATTTATTGTCCCCATTTCTCCTTCCATTCTCTCTTGAGGCTCCTCCCATCCACCTTTCCTCTCCACTGCACATGAATATCATTCACCTGGCCAAATCAAACATTTACTTCTTGAACCTCATCTTGATCAGCCAGCAGCATTCGACATAGCTGATCACTTCTTATTTCTTGAAACACACTTTCTTCTTCCTTGGTCTTCTGGAAACCATGTGTATTTATTCTCCTATCTCCTCCTCTGCCAAGGCTCTTTTGCCAGTTCCTTCTTATCTCCCCAACTTATAAGTGTCCTTAAACAACTTCTCTGTCTACACTGATTCTTTAAATGGTTATATCGTCTTACTGAGATATCCCCTCATTGCCAGACTTGTATATCCAACTATCTATTCTACATCCCCACTTGAAAGTCAGCAGGAATCTTAAACCAAATCCCAATTCTGGAGTCCCTCCCCCACAAATTTCCTCTTTGTCACAACCCTGCCATCCTGGGAAATGGCAGCTGCAACCAGATGCACAGACCTTACAGTTTGGTGCAACACCTGACTCGCACATCTTGCATCTAAATGGACAGAAGACCTGATTGCCTCTACGTACAGATACATCCAGAACCCACACAGCACGCCTCACCACCTCCACGGCTATAGCTCTTGAGTCCGAGCTTGAGGACTCAGGTGCCATCTTTCAGCTGAGCTGTTGCGAGTGGTCTTCCTGCTTTTCCTCTTGCTTTCCTTTGCCCTCAATTAGTCTCTTTCTACAAGGCAGCAAACTGAGCTTAATCAAATCCATGGTCATATTATGTTCCTTAGATCACACCACTCCTAGCTCAAAACCCTTAGCTGAATTTCTGAATGATCCTACAAACTGCCTCCGTCTCATCTCCTACCACGTTCCCTCTATGCGCCAGCTATGACATTTTCATTCAGAAACGTACTTCTACCCAAGATCTTTTTTTTCAGGTTGTTCCCTGTGCCTCAAATGTTGTTCTCCAAAATATTTGCATGATTCAATCCCTTGCTTTCTTATTTCTGTTCAAGTGTTGCCCGTCAGACAGGCCTCCTCTACTCATATTAAATAACAGAGCAACACTTCCTTTCCCTCAGTATATATTTATTATTGTCTCCCTCTAACAATATTTATATCCCTAAGAACAAGGACTGTGTCTTATCATGGTTTCATCCCGTTCATACTATGATACCATAGCAGGCAATGAATATTTGCTGAATGAATGGATAGATAATAAAGTGCAAATACATATATAAACACAAACACTTCTCAAGAAGTTTACAGTCCCACAAGATCTTCTGCAAAGCTATGAAAATTCCAAAAATATCAATCAAGTTCAATGATTATATGTACAACTCGGATTTTCCCCTTATTGAAAAGTGGTCATACTACAATTAGGCTTAAATGAAAGGACTTCTAAAGACCAACTGGCTGTATCAATAATCCTTATATTCACAATCTTGATTTCACACAGGAACTTATTTTGATACTCTCTAGGCAAACTTCCTTGGTAACCAAATTTGTGAACACATGTAACCAAGGATGATATGTATCACTTAAAAAAAAAATCTTCTCTGAAATACTTTTGGAGTAAGCAAAATTCAAATAAATAAATAGGTAATGGAAAGTCAAGACTCACCATAGCAATAAAGCGACCAATGAAACAAAAGTATGAAAGATGGTCTGGATTAATAGTTGATGCTGGATTTATCTGTAGACAATAGTTGTTCTTGCCAGCATACTCAAATAAGCAATACATGGGGTTCAAAACTTCATGTGAAAGCAAGAAAAACCATTCTCTAGAAGAAGATAAGTCAATATTATTTTTAGCAACCATATATAAATTTAAAAACAGACCTTAAATAAATTCATACATAACATCACATCTCTACTCAGCAGCCTTTAACAACTCTACTGTCCAATTCCTAAGCCGCCCATTCTAAATTACCTGCCAGTTCCCACAATGCCAAACTATAAACTAGGTATTTCTCACATATTGTGTGCTTCTTCCTAGGCCATATGTTTGTGTATGAACCCTGAACTTCCACTCAGCCTATGGGGATCCCACTTTCAAGTTCAGCTGATATCTATTTCAGCAATTTTTGGAAGCATTTTTCAGTGTATTTCAGCGTCTCAGTCACTTAATACTCTGTGGTAACAATCCCACAATATTATTCATTTTTCTGCACGTGACTGGCCCACATGACCACTATATCCACCAGACTGTAAGCAATTCAAAAACAAAAGCCATGTCTCTATTTTTTGTACCTTTAACTCTTATAGGCACTTGACAACCTATACACACTAGATTTATAAGGAAGATTTATTTTATTTATTTGTGGCTGTGCTAGGTCTTCGTTGCTACATGCGGGCCTTCTCCAACTGTGGTGACGGGGCTACTCTTGATTGTGGTGCTCGGGCTTCTCACTGGAAGAGCTTCTCTTATTGCAGAACAGGGTTCTAGGGCACGCGGGTGTCAGGAGCTGTGCTCTGGGTGCTAGAGCACAGGCTCAATAGCTGTGGCACACGGGTTAGCTGTCTTGCAGCACGCGGGATCTTCCCAGACCAGGGATGGAAGCCATGTCCCCTGCACTGGCAGGTGGATTCTTTACCAGTGAGCTACCAGGGAAGCCCTGAACAATAGGCTTCAGTGAATATTTGCTGGTGATACTGAGGAAACACAGCATGGCCGCTATGGACAGTTTTAACTGTTTTTTTCAGGCAATGGATTAAAAATGGAACTAAAATTTTAAAAGGTGAAATCTTTAAATGGGATAGGCATTATCTAACTTATTACCATGTAATTTGTCTCATTTTAAAAAGTCCAATACAGAAAACCTGACTAGGTAAAAGACTAATAATTTGTATTATAAAATAAACTCAATATGCAAAGACTGTCTTCCATAGCAATTTCTTCTAATACAGGGTTCCAAACTCAAATACCTAAAGATATTAGTGAGTACAAGGGGCTTCCTTCTCTGCATGGGCTCAGAGTCTTCTACTCAGTCACAAACCCCTATTCCTCATTGTATCCCAGATAAAAGTTACCACTGGTCTAGGAAGAATTACTTTTAGGCATCTATCATAGTCCTTAGACAACTTGGCTATGGTGGGCAGGAAGTGAAAAAGAATGTATGATACCCAACAGGGAAAGCAGCTACTCTGATTCAGCAATTGATGCCACGTGAGAAGGTGTGGCAATTGTTTTTAAAAAGAGGCCGAAAATCTTGATTCATAAGAGTAATCTAGTGATTTCTTTAATGTTGTCAAATAATATAAAAAAATTAAAATCACAATGGGGGCCATCAATATGCAAGCTAGGTCTGGCCTGGCAGCCTGTTCAGAAATGCTTTTTTGAAACTTTAAAAATATAATCTTGGAAACTTAATGAAGGGTAGAGAAGGGAGTCTAAATCAACTGAGAAATGTTAAAACCAATTTATAAAACGAAATTCAGTCCCAAAATAGTAGCTGAACCAAGTTGACTTCCCACTATGGTGAGGCTGAAGTAACACATGTCCCCCGGAAGAGAACTGAACAGATCTAGTGGGCTGCCGTCTATGGGGTCACACAGAGTCGGACACAACTGAAGTGACTTAGCAGCAGCAGCAGCATCAGTGAGAATGTGTTTAGACAAAAAAACTAGAAATAAAACTCCCAGATGTTGCAGATGACTTTCAGCAATCAGCGCAGAGAAAACTGGGTACACTGAAAAAAAGAATGACCACAGCATGGCATCTAACCTATATACTCTAACAGTAAGAAAAAAGAAGGAAAAATTCTAAGTAACAAGAGGTAGAAGAGTTCCTGTTAACATATTCTTCCATATACTCTCAAATAAAGAGTTACAAGAGGTTGAAAAAATTAATAGACAACGAATGAGTAAGCAGAGCCTAGAGAGGAAAACAGTAAAACCACCAACGATGAAAAGTCACATTAGAAGCAGCAAAACACAGGGCAGTACTGCAAACAGAGATGCGCGGACAAAATCAGAACAGAATGAAAAGCACAAAGATGAAAGTGACCTGAGAAGAGATGACAGACATGTACGACTGAGAGAGCAGAGTCCACATACCCATGACTGATGTTCCCGAAGAAAAATGGAACAAATGGAACAGAAAAAATATTCAAAGACCTAATAGAAGAAAATGTCCCTTAAATTAAGGAAGATCTTAATAAGCTCCAAAAAAAGATATAAAACAATCAACACTGAAATTAATGAACTTCAAAGAAAAGACCTGTATGGGAACCCAGAGGAAAAAAACTCCCTACAAGGGGCTGGCCTCCTATTTGACAGCGTTTACATTCAATTAGAAGACAGTGACGCAGTGTCTACTGAGCACTGGAGAAACAAGTATTGTGTGAGAAATTTATATCTAGTGAAGTTCTTGTTTAAATACAAAAGCAGCAGAAAACATATTCTCAAACACGTAAAACTAGAGGGATATATCACCCTTGTGAACTGATTAAACCAAAACCAATACATGAATTAAAATAAATAATTTGGGAATAAGAAAAACATGGTGTGCAGTAACTGATTATGTACATTAGATACATTAAAACCAACAAAATATAGAACAAAACCCAAACAGTTGAGGTAAAAAATGGTTAAGAATGTGAATATTATAAAGTCATACACTGTAAAAACAATACCATATTTCATTTCTAAGATGTGCCTTTTTAATGTCTGAACATTTTTGAAATTGAGACAAATCACAATAGATGTGATATGAATATCCATGGTGACAGGCAGTTTTCTCTTCCAAAAAAACTTAGATGAGAAAATATACTAACACAACCAGCTCTGATAACTCCGCCAGTTCTAGCTGTCTACCTGTTTTTAAGTCAGCTGTACTAAAATTGTGATTATGTAATTTTGAACACCCATGAAGTACGAGTTCAAAAAGAGAGCTGTTTCTAAGAAAAGAAAATTTAATTCTTTGTAAATATTTAATGAAAATGCTTTGACTAAAAAATAAACTGCTGTCAAATTAGGTCTGAGCAAAGCAATTGAAAAAAAAATTAAAAAGGATCTCCCGTTCTTATTGCTTCATAAATGTCTGTTAAAAAAATATTTAGTAAATGTTGAAAACTATTTAGTCAAAAGGACTCAGACTGGATTAAAAACACAAACATCAAACCAACATAAATTGTTATAATAGCAAAAAATAAGAAACAACCTTATTCATGCTGATTCATCAACTATACTATGTCCAAACAAGGGAAGATTATGCAACCATGAGTATAAGGTCTATATCTGATATGGAAAGATATCCATGATATACAAAGTAACAAAATCAAGCTGCTATATTTTGCAAATTGTATGATCAATTCTGTTTTAAAAAAATCAGCAAATATGTATGATATCACACATATATTCAAATTTATATACAGTTGACCCTTGAACAACATGCTTTTGAACTCTGCAAGTCCCCTTATATGTGGATTTTTTTTTCAATAAATATAGTACCTGTATTTTCATTTTACAAATATCTTAAAATCAATTAAGTGCAGCAAAAGTCAATTAGAGATCACAGTGTGTGGAAATGAAAGAACTAGGGATTTGAATCCAGATTTTATCCAAACTGCTTTAGCTTCTTGTCCTTTGGTAAATCAATCATCAAATCCTTTGTTTTATGTTGTTTTTAATGGAAGTAAAGTTGATTTACAATATTGTGTTAGTTTTAAGGCATAAAGTGTTTCAGTTGAATTTTTCAGATTATATTCCATTATAGGTTTGTATATGATATTGAATATAATTCCGTGCTATACAGTAAATCCTTGTAGCTTATCTATTTTATGTATAGTAGCTTGTATTGATTAATTCCATACTCTTTTGTTTTTGAAACAGAAGTAGCAGTATACAGATTTTTGACAACATAGGGGTCAGCACCCCAACCCCTGTGTTTTCAAGGGTCAAATGAATATACAGAGAAAATGCATGGGATAAACAACAACATAATAATAATGGTTACTGCTAGATTTACGTGAATATTTCAATTTTTGTTTTTAAAAATAATTCTAGATTGCTACTGAAAAAATGTTATCTTTTCAAGAATATATCTACAGTGGAGATACACTTATTTCAAAGCAGATATGTCTTTTATTTTACCTTGCTAGGCCACCATAATCAAGTCCTTCTTCTCCTCTAAATATTACATATAATCGCCTCCTCAAGTCATAGGGTTTTAATGCCATAATCTAATTAAAAACAAAAACATGGATGCTTAAACATTCATATGCAATACAAGTTTCCTCCAAAAACAGTTTTATTTAAATTTCATCTGTGTTTTCAAAATTACACATTTCGTTATCTTATACAACAATGCTTTTAATTCAAAGAGATCAACTGGTTTATTCCACAAACTAGCAAAGATGCATCTTACTCTACTAAGCTTTCTCTGATTAACTTTCACAAATCTCTTTCCCCTCTTCTGGTGTTAAATGGTAGTTCTACTTTGGGTTAGTAGCAAGAGAGGAACAGCTTGAAACAGGATGTTTTTCAGGTTAGAAAATATTCCCTTCTCTGTCACTCTCCGAATTTTACCGAAATATTATAAAAGGTGACTAGCAAATTTTTTTCATGAGCAACTTAATGAGAAGTAGAATCTACTGCCTACACCACACATTCCATTTCTCAGTAGGAAAGGAACTCAGCTCTTGTGAATAATTAATTATAAGATGATGAATTTTAGCATAAAAAGTTTTATCTTAAAACTATATCTACACTAGATTTTTTATAAGCCTTAAAGGCTCACACTAAGGTTACTAGTAAATAAGCTTTACTTCCAGATAAAGCGAATTACATTCCAAAGCCAGGACTGGCCTGGGTGAGGCGACAGCTCACTAGCTGGCCTCCACTTTACAGCGAGTCATGGGCTCACAGGGCACGATTCTCCGCAAGCCAGAGGACAAAGCCAAGTAAAATCTACCATGAATTCAGATGTGTATGTATTAAAAAAAAGTTTACACAGAGCTTGGAACAAGATAAGAATTTATTAAATCAAATAGAGTTGCTGATGATAGCTATATTAAGTAACTTGTCCAAACTGCAGCAAGTGACTAAACTGAAGCTAGGATTTGAACATCACTGACTTATGAACTGTTATTCCATTTTGGCTTCTATACATAAAAGTCCCTGTGTACCTGAACACACAGAGAATTTTAATTCATCACTGTAATACTTCGGGAGAGGACTGAGAAGAAAAATTCTCAACCTCATCAGAAAAAAAGAACTGGCAATATTTTGGTTTTTCATCTTTATTCTACAGATAATTCAGCAAAGGTATTACATTCATTTGTTCATGCCACCAACTGTTTATTAATACCTGCTATGTGCAAAGCACTGCTTCTGGGTACTGTGCAAAGCAGCAGTAAACAAAATAGCTGGGCTCTCCTGGAGTTTCATTCTGGTAAGGGCGGTAAACTGTGTCAGGTGTTGGCGGTGGTTTAGTCGCTCAGTTGTGTCAACTCTGTGACTCCGTGCACTGTGGTACGCCAGGCGCCATGGGGTTCTCCAGGCAAGACTACTGGAGTGGGCTGCCAGTCCTTCTCCACAGGTGGGGAGAAGTGTTACAAACAGGAATGAAGCACCATGACTGGCTACAATGGGACTGTGAGGGAGGTGAGCAGAGAACTGCCATCTTAAATGAGTGCTTGGACAAGGTCTGAGGTCATGACGTTTAACAGAAACCAGGAGGATGTGAGTATTAACACTAGGGTATGAAAGAATTATTTAAAGGGAATACAGTGCCTATACCAATCTAATTTTAATTCAGTCTCCTATCACGACTTTTCTGCTTTGAGTTAATAAGGTCTTAGTAAAAAACTAGATAGGTGTCAAAATATGTCAACTTGTTCCAGAGCTCGTTATACTTTATTTTAGTAATCTAATTCACAGTAGAATGGTTTTGTTTCTCAGCCTAGGTACCTGTGCCTGCAAAATGGGAGATAATGACAGGAGCTACCTCAAAGGGATTTTGTGATGAATTAAATGAAATGATAAATGGAAGGTGCCAGTGCTAAGCATATTAAAATCACTCAATACATGATGGATTTTATTATTATAAGGGACACTCAGTAAGTGGCAGTCATTGTCACAGTTGTATTCTAAATGGCTAAAAACTTCTAAACCTTAACTCCCTTTAGATATAACGAATATAATGACTCAAGTTGTATGATTTCCCTCAGTATCCAAGGTGTGTTGGTTCTAGGACAGCTCCACAGATACCAAAATATGGGGGTGCTCATCTTATGTGCATCATCCCATATAATTTTAAATCATCTCTAAATTACTTATAATATTTAATACAATATAAATACCACATACACACAAGCATACCTCAGAGATATTACAGATTTGGTTCTAGAGTACCACAATAAACAGAATATCACAATAAATCAAGTTACACTAATTTTCTGGTTTCCCAGTACATATAAAAGTCATGTTTCCATCGTACTATAGTCTATTAAGGGGGCAATAGTATTATGTCTAAAAAGACAATGTACAGACCCTAATTTAAAAAATATTCTATTGTTAAAAAAAAATGCTGTGATCTGAGCAAGTTGAATCTTTTTGGAACAGTAAATCAAACATAACTGTTCACAGATTACCTTAACAAATTAATAATATTGAAAAGTTTGGAGTATTTCAAGAATTATGAAAATGTGACAGAGACACTACCAAGTGAGCACATGCTGTTGGAAAAACGGTGCTGTGAGACTTGCTCAACACAAGACTGTCATAAACCTTTAACCTGTGAAAACCACGGTATCTGCAAAGTGAAATAAAGCAAGGCACAGTAAAACAATCTGCTAGCGGCAGCAAATTCACACTTCGCCTTTTGAAACTTTCTGGAAATCTCCCTCCACCCCACCACAGAATATTTTCTATCCACAGTTGGTTGAATCCATGGATGCTATTATATCTGTGGATACAGAGGGCTGACTATACAATTTTATTCTGGTACATCTTTCTCACCTGTTGGAAGGAATCTTCGAACAACGTCTGCCGGGACACATTGATCTTTACGTGACTGGGTAAAGCATTAGACTGAAAACAAAAATAATATTGCAATATCATGTAAGTTACAGTACGTGTGCCCTGTAACAAGAAAACTAAATGATTATGAACAGAAGGTTTATTTACCACCGCAGTACCTGGCACAAATAACGGAAGTGAGCGAGTTTCCACCTGAAGCTGCGTTCATAGGCAATCTGTGGACCACCCTTAGTTCTAAAGAATAAGAAAAACAAACCATATATTAATAAATAATAAAGCTGGATGTTCACTATTCAGTATGAAACTGGAGTGTACCGGTGTCCTACAAATGACAGGAAAGTTACTCTGTAACACCTGCTGGGAGAGAAGTGAAGGTAATATTTAGGGGCCAACAGAGACTTGAGCAACGAGGACACATGATATACACACACAGATGGGGGTGATGTGCATGGATGGATCTTTTATAAAGCAGTTAGTTAATGTACTTAAAGGATACAACACATAAAGGATACAACACATAAAGAAGCTAGTTACTGTGCTAGAAACATATAACAACAAACAAAAGAACTGTATATAAGCAAAAACATCTTTTGGGAAAAAATGAAAGCATTTATAGAAAAACAAAAAACAGATTTGTCATTAGCATAACAAACTAAAGGGTAATAGTAAAAAATATTTTTAAGAGGAAGAAGTTCCCACATAACAGAATGAAGACGCAGGAACAATATTCAATATGTGAGTAACTCCAAATAAATAAAAAATGTACAAAACAGTGAAAATATGTGATAGAATTTAAATATATATGTATATTATACATAGTTACAGTTAGCATAATGGGAAAAGTTTTCTCATATCTGGAAAACAAATATTAAAAGCCAGTAGTATTTCAGACAAAAAAAGCATTTAAAACATAAATCGTATTGTTCTTTCAGTCCCATGTAATTATTCTTATTGGTCTTGATCTCTTATTAGCAGTTTATGAAGCCATCAGGTTTTCCATTAGAATTCTGTAATTTCTTACTCAGTTAAGTGGTATGATCTAAAAGTTACTAGAAACCTATATTTGTAAAAAAGTCCTCTCTATGAATCTTCTGGAAGATCTTCATATTTGTAAAAGCATCAAAGTAATATAAATGTCAAAGAATTGAAACGGCATGATTAAAGAATCAACTGCAATGCAACTGAAAAAGAAATCTGGCTATTTATGCAACATATAACATCTTAAGATAAACTAAAATTATGACGCAACACTATTCCAGGATATACCCAATTTGAGGAATGCCATATAATTTCTAGAACATTTACATTAATTAACATTTAGCTGTAGAATCTAAGAAGTTTTATCATTACATTTGACAGTGCTTCCCATGTAATTCAGAGAAGGCAATGGCACCCCACTCCAGTACTCTTGCCTGGAAAATCCCACGGACAAAGGAGCCTGGTAGGCTGCAGTCCATGGGGTCGCTGGGAGTCGGACACGACTGAACGACTTCACTTTCACTTTTCACTTTCATGCACTGGAGAAGGAAATGGCAACCCACTCCAGTGTTCTTACCTGGAGAATCCCAGGGACAGGGGAGCCTGGTGGGCTGCAGTCTATGGGGTCACACGGAGTCGGACACGACTGAAGCGACTTAGCAGCAGCAGTAGCAGCCCATGTAATTCAACATACCAAATAAGCCTAATTATCAATAGTTTAACCTCTCTTTGAAAAGTTTCAGAGAACTTATGTAAGTATCTAAAATTTAGCTAGAGATTAAAAGAATCCCTTTAGCACATTATAGCTATCTTTCTTTGTGGGGGAGAGGTGTGGAATATAAATCCACACAAAGATACTTTTGCCTGGCAAAAATGAAAAAAACTTTTTTAATTAAAACTAAAAAATAATAAACTAAAATAGGCAACAAAGACTTACTATATATATAGCACAGGGAACTCTACTCAATACTCTGTAATAGCCTATATGGGAAAAGAATCTGAAGAAGAACAGATATATGTATGCATGCATGTCAGGAAGCAACAGTTAGAACTGGACATGGAACAACAGAGGTTCCAAATAGGGAAAGGAGTACATCAAGGCTGTTTATTGTCACCCTGCTTATTTAACTTACATGCAGAGTGCATCATGAGAAACACTGGGCTGGACAAAGCACAAGCTGGAATCAAGATTGGCGGGAGAAATGCTAATAACCTCAGATATGCAGATGACACCACCCTTATGGCAGAAAGCGAAGAAGAACCAAAAAGCCTCTTGATGAAAGTGAAAGAGGAGAGTGAAAAAGTTGGCTTAAAGCTCAACATTCAGAAAACTAAGATCCTGGCATCTGGTCCCATCACTTCATGGCAAATAGATGGGGAAACAGTGGCAGACTTTATTTTTGGGGGCTCTAAAAGCACTGCAGATGGTGATTACAGCCATGAAATTAAATGATGCTTACTCCTTGGAAGAAAAGTTATGACCAACCTAGACAGCATATTACAAAGCAGAGACATTACTTTGCCAACAAAGGTCCATCTAGTCAAGGCAACGGTTTTTCCAGTAGTCATCTATGGATGTGAGAGTTGGACCATAAAGAAAGCTGAGCGCCAAAGAATTGATGCTTATGAATTGTGGTGTTGGAGAAGACTCTTGAGAGTCCCTTGGACTGCAAGGAGATCCAACCAGTCCATCCTAAAGGAAATCAGTCCTGAATATTTATTGGAAGGACTAATATTGAAACTGAAACTCCAATACTTTGGCCACCCGATCCAAAGAACTGACTCATTTGAAAAAACCCTGATGCTGGGAAAGATTGAAGGCAGGAGGAGGAGACGACAGAAAATGAGATGGTTGGATGGCATCACCGACTCAATGGACACGAGTCTGAGTAAACTCCGGGAGTTAGTGATGGACGGGGGGCCTGGCGTGCCGCAGTCCATGGGGTCGCAAAGGGTCAGACAAGACTGAGTGACTGCACTGACCTGATGCGTGCTCAATCGTGTCCGACTCTGCAGCCCCAGGGACTGCAGCCCGCCAGGCTTCTCTGTCCATGGAATTTCCCAGGCAAGAATATTGGAGTGGATATGTATAACTAAATCACTCTGCTAAATACCTGAAACTAACACAATATTATAAATTAAATATACTCCAATATAAAATGAAATTTTTTAAAAATTTAAAAGATATTAAAAAAAAGGATAGATTTTCAAATAACCCAGCACTTCTAACACAGTGTTGCAGGTGAAAAAAATATATGTTTCAAAGGATTACTTCTCACTAACATAATGAGATTTACATTTTTATTAGAAAATATAAACTAACACTTGAATTTGCAGGAATATAGATGGGGAAGGGGGCGATAGGCATAATACCTATAATATAAAGAAAATATAAAGCTGAATTGTGTCATAACACCAGGATTGGCACCAGGACTTGTTGCCGATGGTATATATTGCTTTTTCTGGGGTTATACTTTCCACCACATTTTAGATTTTAACCATGAATTAGAGTGCAAATATTTAATGTTATGTTATATTAAAAAGTTAGTTAAATATGAAAGTCTATGACTATTTAAAAAAAAAAACTTGCTAACCCTTAAATCCAAGGAGGGGAGGACAAGAGGCTCTAAGTAGAAGAGACAGGAAAGGATATTCTATCACATGTTAAAGTTAATCTGAAATCAAAAGAAATACTGCTGGAGAGAGTAAGCAAAGCAAAATTGAGCTCCTAGGAAGTGATGTCCAGGTCACCCAGCTCAGTAGGTCAGTGAGGGAAAAAGCAGGGTGGGCGGCATTTAGGGGAAGTTCTATTCACACTGAGAGCACCTGGGTCTTTTTCCCACTGAGCGACAGCCTACGAGACAGGCATGAAGAACTTTTACATTCCTAGGGAACATTTTGGAATGGATGGAAAATGTTCTCTTCTGCTGTCAGCTTCAACTGAATTCATTCTACAAATATTTACAAAATGCTCAGTATGTACCCTGTACTGTTCTAGACAGAGTACTACTGGCTGATAAAACAAACTGAAAAACAACACCTCTTTCTGTGTGGTCTATGTACTAGTGAAGAGAACAGACAAGAGACAATGAAAAAGTAAACTATACATTTAGTGTTAGAAGAGCATAAACGTGTCACCATTCCCACTCCTAAAACAGGGAAAAAAAGATGAAAAAAGGACAAGGAGTGAAGTGCGGAGAAGAATTTTTCAACTGTGAACAGAATAAACAGAGTAGGATTCATAGAACAGCGTCTGAGCAGAAAACATGGAGGGCGTAAGTCATACAGGTACTATTGGGGAAAAGCGTATGCCAACCAGAGGAAATCAGAGCCCAGACGAGGAAGCCTCAGATGTCTGAGATACAGCTAAGTCGCTAGGGAAGCTGAGGCAGAGTGAATGAGGAGAAATGTCAGACGTGAGGCTGACAAGGTGACAGGGGTCAGATGCTCCAAGGGCTTAGAGGACACAGTCAAGTACTCTGCTTTTTTATTCAGATTAAGATGGAAGCGACGGAAGGGTTTTGTGGAGTAACTTCTTACTTAAAAGAAAAAATAAAAAAGTAAAAAGTCTTGTATGGGGGACAGTGTTACATGAAGTGTAGGTAGAAAGCAGAGTGATACTCAGAGAAGCACTCCGGGTGAGAGACCACGGTAGCTTGGACCAAAGTGACAGCAGTGGATGTGAGACACAGCTGGTCCTGAATACATTCGAAGCTGAGGTAACTGGAACTCATGATGTATGTGACGTGAGAGAGAGAGTAGTCAAGGACAATTCCAAGATTTTTGGCTCAAACACACCTAAGAGTGGAGGTCCCTTCCATTGAGATGGGAAATATCCCAGGAAGAATAAGTCTGACTGATGGTAGTTATCAGGAAGAAGTTAAGAATAGCTATCAAGTAAGTAGCAACAAAATTACAAGTGAAACGCTAGAGAAAAACATTTGTGAGCTGGGTAAGATTCACCAAGAGCATGAGTATAGATAGCAGAGAGAAGAGATTTGAGGAGGCACTTTGGGTAGGTCAATGTTAACAGGCTGACAGGAAAGAAGGGTCCCCCGTCACCCACAAAAAGGAAGAGGAAGAAGTAAGACCAGACAGGCAGAAGGTAATCAGGAAGCAGAGTCCCTGTACTACTTCTCAGGAGAGAGAAACTTCCTTCAAATACTCCTAACTGTGCCAAATTAGACAGAGTTGTAAACCAACCTAGGGACTAACCAAGTGGAGGACACTGGTCCCCTTAGTAAGGTCAGTCAGGGTCAGTGAAACTTTCTTGTTGTTGGTTTGAGAGAGAAACTAGAAACAGCAATTACACAGGCAAGTCGTTCAGGTAGTTTTCTTGTGCTGCTACTGCTAAGTCACTTCAGTCGTGTCCGACTCTGTGCGACCCCATAGACTGCAGCCCACCAGGCTCCCCCGTCCCTGGGATTCTCCAGGCAAGAACACTGGAGTGGGTTGCCATTTCCTTCTCCAGTGCATGAAAGTGAAAAGTGAAAGTGAAGTCGCTCAGTAATGTCCGACTCTTAGCGACTCCATGGACTGCGACCTACCAGGCTCCTCCATCCATGGGATTTTCCAGACAAGAGTACTGGAGTGGGGTGTCATTGCCTTCTCCGAGTTTTCTTGTAGAGGTAGCAATAAAAATGAATTCTCCATTAAATGGACTCATAAGGTGATGAGTCATGGCTTTCCATTTGTCCATTTCTAATCTCAGAGAAGTAACACCTGATGGGAATGATGCAGCAGAGAAAGATGGATGGTATGAAAATTACTGTTGGAGTAGCTAATCGGAAGACAGGGGAAAGATCTGGAGCACCAGCAGAGGGATTGGCCTTTGATAGGAATAACGACAATTTAACTTCAGGATGAAGAGGGAAGACAGATGCTGACTGGTAGAGAGATGTAACAGTAGGAATTCGTGAATAACTTTAATGGTTGCTTCCATTTTCTTAGTAATGTAAAGACATCACATCTAAGAATAAGGATGAAGGAGAGACCTTTCAAATACTTAATTAAGCTATTTTTACCAGGAAAACCGTGTTAAATGTCTCAGTCCTTGATGTTGCAGAGGCAGGATGTGCCTGTTAAGAGCACACATTCCGTGGACAGACTGCCTTGGTCTGAAACCACTCTCATCACTTGCTGTATGACTTTGCATAAGTCAGTTATGCTCCCTAGGCCTCAGTTTCCACACTTGGAAAGTAAGGGTATCAACCTCAAGGAACTGTTAGAAGATAAAAGCTTATATAAATTAGTGCTTTATATAAATTAAGTGCTTAGAAGAATCCTTGGCACATAGTAATCACTAGATAAATATTTACTATTGTTCTTCTTAAGGAATTATATGCCACAAATCCACTCTATAATATATACAGTAGAGCAAAACAGGTATATTAGATTATTACTTGCGTAGATTTTCTCGATACATAATGTAAAATTTGCTTGAGGCTAAATTAGAAGTCAAACTTTACGTTCTCATTAAACAGCATCTCAGAACTTCACTTACACAGATGACTTCCCATTGCGAGGATCTTTGAATGTTGTTGTTCTTGTATTATGATCAACAAAGTACCGCACACCTTCCCGGGTATACCTAATTTCCCAACCTTCTGGCAGGGGTTCTTCATTCTGCAAACTAAAAGATAAAAGTCACAGAGACACAAGGTGAACATTTTCAAGGTGCTAAAAACGTCTGAGTTGAGGTTCACTTGATTCTGTCTCCCGACACGTAAGCTCACTTAAGTAAGGCTCCAGGATATACATACCCTTGAGTTCTGGGGTCTTCCCACTGGGTTGTTTTTGTGTTATGATTCACGAAGTAAACTCTGTCTGTTGAATCCACTCTTTTTTCTAAAAAAGAGTGAGCATGGCATTTAATAACTATTTGCTATATATACATTTCAATATTTTTATCAACAACACATTAGCTTACCCCAGCCTGGTGGCAAAGGCCCGTATGGGTCATTTTCTGCCGCTAACATTGAAGCCTGAATGGAGAAAAGGATTAGGAGAAGTTAAAAGAACAGATTTTTAATATAAAAGCATAAACTAAGCACTTGGCTGAATCACATTTAATAGTCATTTTCTAAAAAATATGATAAAGAAATGTGAATATAGTAATTTCAAGGCACAGAATTCTAAAATTGTCATGAGTTAAGAGGAGTTAAATAAGTGATAAATTATTAGTTTTTCTACAATGATTTACAAATAATGTATCAACATTAGCACTTTAATCTCTTAGCCCTTCTGTAACAGTCCATAAGAGTGAAATGACATGAGAGAATAACATATAGAAAATTGTAGTGTTTAAAGAGGTAACATTATTTGCTGAAAAACAGAATAATTACCACAGTTCTCTTTAAAACAAATGTCTACTAACATAATAATATTAAACTCCAGAATTATCTTTGTAAAAATAAACTTTTACCTTTGTATTAGTATATTTTATATATTCAAACATACATAAAAACATATTAATGCTCACATATTATGACAACTCAGAACTATATTCAAAGAAAATAAACATTTTTACCATCAGTTTTTAAAGAAAGACAAAAACTTATTACCTGAAAAATCATTTCTTAATGATACAATATATACATCTTGATAAATATTTTATAACTTCATAACAGATACTATAAATTGTACTCAATATCATTTAGACAACTAAATCTCAACCTTAGGATATTCTGTTTCTGCAGAAGAGCACACTTCTGATGCACACTATTACCTAATTCTGCCCTGTTTCCCCAAGGTTTTCCACAGATACAGCAAAGTCCAACCAAAACAAATGCACACACACAATCTGTTTAGTACATACAGCTAAACGGTGGAACATCCCCACAGATTTCTGCACAAGCTACTCAGGAACCAAGAACTGACCACACGAGATGCTGAGCAGGCTGGGCCGGCCCACTCTCTGATGGTCAGACAACCAGGAGAGTGGACCAACCTGCAAATGAGAGCAACCAAACCTTGCTACTTAACCTCCCAAAAACGCAGAGCTGAATGAGCCTGCCCAAGGCAGGATTCTGAAGAGCTGTTTTCGTTGTGTATCTTTCCTAATTTCTTTCCACATTTTGGGGTTTCAAGCTGCCCTGAAACACTACCTAGAGATGCCCAGTACTTGAGATTTATACGTTCTACTTCTTGAGATCAAATCTATTTAGACAGAAATCCTCCCCCCATCCTCCACACTCCCGTGGATGCTTGCTTATGGCAGTAAATCACCAATTGATCAAATTTTCAGACAGCATTAAATTTTTTTGGACAAAACTATCTCCGATCCCAGGAATACATATTTAGTGGGCCAAAACAGATGACAGCGTCTCTACAAAGCTGGGATGGAACCAGGATAGCGGGATATGGCCAGACTGGCCTTCAGTAAAGTCAGGAGGCAACCAGGTTTGTTTAAAGCAAACAAAATGATTATAACCGAAAGTAGAAGATTGGGAACTGACCAAGACAAATTATATTATTAAGAAACTGCATTTATGAGACTACCTCTTAATAAGGACAAAAGCATGAGTGTATAGCTATGTAAACTAGGATTAAAAAAAACTTAAAGTGCTTATGCATATCAGAAATGTGAATTAGTTATTAAAGATCAACTAAAAATGATCTTACAATCTATAACATTTAAGAAAAGTCACTAAGGGAGAACAGGGAAGACGTCTGGAAGAAAAAGATGCGTTAACGCCTGTAACTTCCTAATTACCGAGTAGAGGTATCGCTGGTTGAACTGCTGCATAGCTCCCTGCAGCTGGCTCCGCTGGGACTGCCACTGCTCAAAGTTCCGCACCGACTCCATGGTGGGCCGCTGCCAGGTGGTTGTCCTGGTGTTATGGTCCACGTAATACACTCTGCCCCGGTCATCGACTCTTCTTTCCCAACTAGTAAAGATAAACGGAGCAGCAGTGAAAATGAAAATAAACAACCATCTCTTTATATAAGAAACTGGAAAGTAGTTAAGCAACATGTTACCTAAATAATTTAAAAATCAAGTCCAAGAGATGATGAGTTCAAAAGAATGTAAATATTGATATTCTTCAGAAAAATTACAGACATGTAACTTGCTATCTATTTAGCTAAATTACCTTCCCATTCTTCCCATACATGATTTCTAAGGACTGTCTAAAAAAGAGGTCATAGACTGAACACTATCCATGTGACTACTCTCCCTCTTTCTTTGATAAATATTTACTGAGTGCTAACTGTATACCAAGCAATCTGCCTCTATCATCCCTGTCCATGTGAAGGGTTTTAACTCAACTTGTACAGCTTTTTAATCCACCTTTTGCGGCTACACTTCTGCTGAACCAAAGTGCAGATGGAGCCATGCCATTCTGCCTATCACCGTTTGCTGGCATGGCAAAACAATGAACCCAGTCACCACCTCAGCCTCACTGCCCTTCTCCAGCCTCACCCTCACTTTCCTTTCTTTCAAGGGACCCATCCGAGGGGCCAAATCAACTCCTGGTGGGCCCCAAACATGTCAGACGTCTCATCCTGTCATGCCTTTGTTTCAATCCTCTCTCAGCCAACGGAATACCCTTTTCCACCAGCTAGAAGACGCCCTGTCCTCCTGAACCCCTACCCTCCAGGGTTCCGTTCACCTCCAATCAATCTGTATTATTAATTCATAGGCTTTCGATATCCTTTCAGCAACCAATTTCACGAGATAACACACTTGTTGCCTTTAATTTTCTGGACTTTGAATGTTTATATTGGCGAGCTCCGAGTTGCATCTGGAAGGACTGTTAGTGAATAACAGCCTAACAGCACAAGCTTTATTTAGTATGTAATAGGAATGCCTCTTCATTTAAAATGCTCTATTAACTTCAGCCATAATTAATACAATTTTACTTGTAATGATCTTTTAGATAATAATTTTGAACACTAGGATCTCTTATGTAAATATCATGCAATAGCATACTTTAGATCCCTGTCTATGAGGAAACATACACACAAATTGCCCTAAATATGACTCTCATTCCTTAAAAAAACAGCAAGGACTGACACTGGATCAGAAGTCTGCAACTCCTCTCAGTAAACTCATGCCAGTGTTCGACATCTCTTAATCTCTTCAGGAAGCCCTTCAGACTAACTGTAAATGAGATACAGGGTAACAAATCTCATCTACTGAACATTTACTATTCATAAAAGCAAATCAAGGAAACGTAACATGTAGTAGAAAAGAACCATTTTATATTGCATTAACTGAACTTTTAAAATTCCACGTATACAACACAGCTGAAGCTGGAGAAGACGCTACCTTACCCTGGAGGCAGAGGCTGCGGCCTCTCCCACGTGGTCGTCCGTGTGTTATGATCCACGTAGTAGGTTCTACCATGAGGATCTTTTCTCTGTTCCCACCTTTAATAAAAATACAGAAATAAAAGAATAAGCTACAGACTATCTGAAGAACGATTCCTTTTTATAAGCCAAAAAATTACAGGTACGTTTTAAAGAGTCATGTATACCCACAAAATGAAGTTGTTTCTTTTGAGCTTTGTAAATGCTTAATTATTCCCTTTTCATTAGCAGTACTGGAAACTTCCCAGCTTCCCAGGGGGCGCTAGTGCTAAGGAACCCACCTGCCAATGCAGGAGACATAAGAGATGTGGGTTCAATCCCTGGGTGGGGAAGATTCCCTGGGGAAGGGCACGGCAACCCACTCCAGTATCCTTGCATGGAGAATCCCAGGGACAGGGGAGCCTGGTGGCTTACAGTCCATTGGGTCGCACAGAATCGAACATGTCTGAAGCGACTTACCACACAGCACACACTGGAAACTCAGTAAGTACATTTAGCAGAGGAAGACAGAATAACACCCAAAGTTTTTTAAAGTGACTAATTCATGGAATTCCAAATCATCACAAACAGAAATTTAATCAAGAGCTGAGGAACTGTCACCCTAATATCATGCCCAAAGGACAAAATGTCAATTAAGTAATATCTGTTTTTGGCAACTGAAAAAAATACACATCTAAAAGATTTTAGCAGAAACTGCATTAAAGTATGTAGTGAGACAGTTCCATGAACGTTCCTTCTTCCATCTGCATACAGGGTCTTCTTTCTGTGTATAGCTACCCCTCTTTTGTCTTTGGTGCACCTCTGAGTTTAAGGACATCCTCATTTGTCTTTCTCTGTTCCGTCTCAGACACACTCCACCTCTTCCTCTCCCCACCCTCGTTCTCTCCTCTACACTCTCCACTCTCTCCTTGGAATGGCACAGAAGAAAAAACTTCAAACGTTAAAAACAAAAACTTCCTATTTCTGAGTTTAACATTCTTGTTCTCAGCTGAAAGTAGAATAAATGGGAAATATTTTCCTTTCTCAAACACGAGGATTCAATTTAATCTGACTTCTTTTTAATTAGAGAAAAGTGAAACTTAAAGTTGTTCAGTCATGGCCAAATCTTTCCGACCCCAGGGACTATGGCCTGCCAGGCTTCTCCATCCCTGGGAAAGTGTCCTGGACTGGTTGCCATTTCCTTCTCCAGGGGATCTTCCAGACCTGGTCTCCTGAATTGCAAGGAGTGTAATGTAAGAGGAGTGTAATGTACATAACCGAGTGCACCATCCATAAAATGGGCTATGAAGCCATTTCTAATTTGATCCTAAGTTAGCTGGAAATATTTCTAATTTAATATTCAATATTCAGTAAGCACTTAGGTTCCAACTATAATTCTGGCCACTAGTTCTTACTTTTTCCAATTAATTTTTCCATATCACTTCCAGATTTCAGGGTTTTCCTCCAAAGAGAATTTATCTTCCTCAAACTAAATTGCTTGCTACACACATCATATGAAGACCAGACCCCCTTTTGGATATTATCTTTGTAATTTTCTACATTCCATTCATTAGATCAAGCGAAGGCAGCCTTTTTCTGTGAAGTACTCGACAGTAAATATTTTAGACTTTGTGGGCCAAAAGGCAAAATCAGGACTATTATGTAGGTACTAACATAGTAAGAGCAAAAACTCCTGTCATGCCCCACCGTGTCTTCTTGAGGTAGGTCACCCAGGCTGTGGATGTGCCATGTTCCCAGCTGTGCTATGCTGACAACATTCTTGCAACAAAGAACTCCTGGCCCACGGGGGAGGAGCCTGGTCAATTCCACCACCCGCCCCAGTGACCAGGGTCTCAGGGTGCTTCTCCTCCTCCCCCAGAAGCTGGTTCACAGGGAGGTAACTTGCTAAACTGTCACTCCCAGAGTGAGAGTTTACCTTCTGGGGCAGTACCATTGCCGAGAAGGAGCCCCCGTGCGTGTGGGGTGACCAGAGCTAATGTCGGGCAGCAGGGAGGAGAGAAGGTGCTGGCGGGGGAGAAGGCGGTACAAGGGTAAGGGGCTTGCCTCGGGCCTGGCCGGGGACTCAGTGACAGCCAGCTAGAGCTGAGCCCGTGTGTCCTGCAGCAGCAATGGGCCAGAACAGAACTGGTTAGAGGCTAGAGCATCCCCGCAGTGGAAACTCCTGCTGCTGCTGCTGCTAAGTCGCTTCAGTCGTGTCCGACCCTGTGCGACCCCATAGACGGCAGCCCACCAGGCTCCCCTGTCTCTGGGATTCTCCAGGCAAGAAAACTGGAGTGGGTTGCCACAAACAGGCACAAGTTACCAGGCTGAGTGATGGGACTTCCCAACAGAATTCTTCGATTTCAAAGGGATATGTGCTAATTTATAACTGCTACATGTCACCTTCAACCATAATACTCTCCTGTCCCTAGTATTCAGATATGGCTTCCTTATCTCATATACACACATTTCTAAAACTTACTGCTGAAAAAGACCTTATTTTAAAAAAAGAAAGAAATAATAAGAGTGGGAGAATTTTGTTAAATGTATTACAGTAAAAATGACAGAATGTAGTTACTGACTGGATGACGACTGGGCTCTCACAAACCACGGTCAATGGCTGCCCCTCTCCGCTGCTGCTTGGCCTGCTAATCTCTCTCCTGCCCACCCTTCAGGTCACTCTCATTTTTTAAACCAAAAAACTACTCCTCAATATTGGGTCTTTTCTTGCTTGCTTCTACCAAACATTCCTCTTTCCCCGTGTGTTCACAGGGAAAAACCTGCATGCACTACTTCTCACTCCTTCAAACAGTTTTCTATCAAATTTCCACCCATCCCATTCACTCCATCACACAGCAGTCAGAATGTAGCTCTCCTTCCCAGAAATCATTCTGTCAAAGGTCAACAATAAATAATCTCTTTGTTGCTAAATTCAAAGGTGCCTTTTCAGTTCTTATCTTACTTGAATTTTCAGTAGGTTTTGACCTTGTTAACAATTTCCTCCTAAGCATTTGCAAGCCAGGGCCTTTGCCCAATTGCTCACTCACTCAAAACCATTGCATCAAGCACTAGTTCACTTACGTTTACTGGGACCTGCTATATGGCAGGTGTTGTCTTAGGCACAAGGGATACAGAAACGGACAAAATAAAGCTCCCTTTTCAGTGCAGTGGAGAGAAAACTGATAAACACATAAATACGTCACATAATGATTTAAGTGTTGAACAGTAATACAAATAACACCATGCTGATTAAAAGGACCCTACTCAAAAGTTTATACTGATTCCGTTTATGTTAAGTTCCACCAACTTAACATAGCTAATCTATAATCTATTGTGGAAAAACACTTTCAGGGAGGTACAGTGTTGCCTCCCTAAAAGCGGGAGCGGGGGTTGACTGAAAGGGGCCTGAGAGAACTTTCTAAGGTGATGATAACACTCTAATTTTGATAAAGGTTTGGGTTATTTCCACCTGTCGAAACTCATCAATGACATACTTAAGACTTACACATTTCTATGTAAACTTTACCTAAAAATCCATAAACAAATACTGACCTCTAGTGAATGACATGCAAGCTGAAGTTTTGAGGGGCAAAATGTACAACTACAACTTACTGAATTAGACTTAAACATTAGACAAATGGAGAGGTGCAGAGATATGCGATAAAGCAAAGAGAGTAAAATGTCAACTCTAGAACTTGGTGATAGACAGATACACAGGTGTTCACTGTAAAATTCTTTATATTTTCCTGCATGTTTGTAAATTTTCTTAACAGAAGGTTGGAAAAAAATAAGGCAGGGGCTTGGGATAAGGACGGCGGGGGGGCCTGATTTGGCCAGAGGGAATCAGGAAAGACCTCTGGAATAAGGTAACATTTGGGCAGAGCCATGCACATATCTGAGGAATAACATTCCACACGGAAGTGAGAGCAAATGCAAAGGGCTTATGTCAGACCACGCTGGATAACCCTCCAGGCTAGAACAGGCTCCCTTCAGATCGCTCGTAATTCTGGGCACCAGTGAAATAAGTCACCAAAGAGATAAAATACAGGAACTAAGAAAGATTTCTGAGGAAAGAGGGAAGATGATGTAGATTTGCAAACTGCTAAGGTGGTTACAGAAGCCAAGTACTGCCTAAGCCAGAAGAACCAACCTTGGCCCCACTCTCGCATTCCACCTCCCACAGCTAATTCCCACAACCCATCGTAACATCAGCCCAGAAGACTAGCATCCACCTTGGGGCAGTCTATTTTAATTTCTTACTCAGGTTAGTTGCTTCTAACCTTTTAGTAAGAATACATCTTATATAAACATATCTGTTTGTCCTAGGCTGCTATTCACCTACAAATTTTATACACACAAAAACATACCGGAAAAACAAACTGCCAGGAAAAAATGCTTACTTAACACACTCCAGGTTTCCAATCTGGTCAATACTGATTTACTTTATTATGCTTTCAAGTGCTGGTCACAATCTATTAACAGGCTGCAACTTGTGATTTGAAAATCACTCATCTAGATTCCTCACTCATGTAGATTCCTACAAACTTCTCTTCATGCAAAGTTCACATACAGTGGCTACAAGCACACAGAAGCATTTACCTGGCCCCACAGAATTAAGTTTATGTACTTATCATTTTAAACAGGAATGTGCCCACTTTTCTCATTTACAAAAGCCTGGTCTGTTTTGTTCTGCTTTGTCTCCTTAACTCCTCATCTGTCTGTACCACTTCTAGAATAATCTTTAAATGCAAATATGACTGTGCCACTCTCCTGCTTAAAATTCCTGTATGTTTATCCATGGTTTCCGGGGGCCGGAGTGGAGGAGGGTGGAGGGGGCAGGACTCCAAAGCTTCAGCAGGTATACAAAACTCTTCGGAGGGCTGTTTATTCTTCAGTATTACACAGCTTGCTTCCTCGAATGCTCAACTCAAGCTGTAACAAAATACCACTTCCTGAGGTCAGCTTATTCATGTATGGGTATCAGAGAGCTGAACATGCAGATAGCTCCCCTAAAAATGAAATCTTGCACCACATGTGCCTTCTTTGCTGCTTTGCTAACGCCTACTCCTCTTTTAGAAACCACTGAAGGGTCATCTCTTCCAGAAAGTATTCTTTGATCTCAGTATCACAGGATATCCTATTAACCCCCTCTACACATGCTCCGCTCCCTCCACAGCACCCTAAACTTGGACCTCTAGCTTAGCTTTAATTAAATTGTACAGTCAATGACTATTTACTTACTTTTATCTCCCATCAGATCAGAGGTTCTTGACAGTATGGAAAGCTTCTTACATATCAATGTCATAAGGGCAGACACGTGAGACTAAGATAAATGACTAATGATAAGTTGTCAAAGAGAAGACAAAGGAACAATGAGAGGTTTTTGAGAGCAAGGAAAGATACTTCATGGCCAAAAATGCTTGCAGGAAACAGTGGAGATTTCCAGTAAGTGGATAAAAATAAGCTCAGAGAAAGGTCTGGCCTGCACATATAAATTTAACAGTTAAAACGATGGGAGAATGCAAGACTCAAGAGAAGTACCCATTCAGGAGCAGACCAAAGCCTGAAACCACAATCAGGCAACAGGCAAAGTTCTATAATCCAATAAAGAGCACCGAGAAAAACAGCTCAGAAAGTCAGAAAGGGTTGCGGGCACAGCAGCTGTGATGGGAGAATGAGGGCACGGAGGCAGAGACCACCAGAGGCACCGTTTTCACAGCTGCGAGAGGAGACAGTTCTAACGGCTGTAGGAGGTAGGACTGTGTACACTGTCCTGGATACAGGACACTGCATCCACCAGGGGTCCCCAACTCTAGGGCCATGGACTGGTCTCAGTCCCTGGCCTGTCAGGAACTGGGGCGTGCAGCAGAGCAGGGTGGCAGGGAGTGGCGGTGGAGAGGAAGGATCTTCATCTGTATTCAGGGCTGCTCCCCACAGCTCACGTTACCACCTGCAAGCTGCCTCCTGTCAGATCAGCAGCAGCACTCGATTCTCAAAGGAGCTCAAAACATATTAAGTGAATATGGGAGAGATGACCAAATGGAATACACAGAATATTCTTTAAAGAAAATCATAGGAAGCTGAATTATTACCATGGAAAATTAAAAGATGAAGAATTATTCCCTGGTAGCTCAGCTGGTAAAGAGTCTGACTGCAATACAGGAGACCCCAGTTCGATTCCTGGGTTGGGAAGATCCCCTGGAAAAGGGAAAGGCTACCCACTCCAGTATTCTGGCCTGAAGAATTTCATGGACTGTATAGTCCATGGGGTCGAAGAGAAGGGACACAACTGAGTGACTTTCACTTTCAATGAAAACCTGAGTTCGTAACAGTGCTTCTCAGCAGGCTTATTAGATCCTTCCCAGCACTGAGTATAAACTGAGAAAAAAAGATGGCTACTTGCTTCAAGCTTAGCCTGGGGAGGCAACAGTAAAGAAAGCTAGAGAACTGAGGCTATTATAGAGTGTGTCAGGGTCACTCTTCTCTAAAAGTAAGCCAAGAATCAAATCAACAGTCTTGCAAATTAATATAAGGTTTTTTTCCTCTTCCTGTCATGTAGCACATGCTATAACTAGCAATTGTTCTTAGTTTTTAAAAAATACTTGGTTTGTAGCAAATAAATTGTATGAATTAGATTCCAACTTAGATTTCAAATAACTGAAAGGAAAAATTTCATATACATATTCAACACTCAGGTTATTACCAAAAAGTTGCAATTAAATGTAAGTCACAAATCTTTAAAAAAAATAAATAAATAACATACCCTGATGGCAGCGTTTCTGTGTTGGCACCTCCAGACTGCTGCCGGACAGGTTCCACACATCCGTCGGGCTGTCTTAATTTGGCTGCTTCAAAAGCAGAGCTACTTGCAGAACTGGAGGTGGAAGGATCTAATGTACTTTGAGCTTCAGATCCAAAGGCTGCACTGTTAGAGACAATACATTCATTGTTTTCCGAGGAGGTCAGTGTTTCTTGAACTGGAGGGTCTTCAACAGGAGTACTAGTGCAATTTGAAGACAAGGCGGGTTCTCCAGATCCTATTGCAGTACCCGTGCTGGAAGCATTATCAGTCGGTACAGATGAGGGTGAGTCTCCATTAACTGAAAAGGGAAAGTCAGTAAGATGATCTGTTGAGAAATGACCAAGCGCCCAATTAACTCATCAACTGTGTTTATTTAGAGCCTAATTCACACCAAGCAGCGTATTAGGTACTGATGGAAATAAGACAGATAATACTTTTTGTGGCTCGTATTTTTGAGATGAATGTTAAATAATAAAAACATAAGAATTTATATGTAACAATAACCCAAACTTAAGCAAAGAGAAATCAACATGAACAAACATTTTTCCTCCACACAATAAATTCTGAGTATCTACATGGGTTATATAAAAACTTCAAAATGACCCCATTCAATCTCCCTTTTCCTATGCAAATACAGCTAATATCAAAAGAATTCTTGTCAAATATAAAGTGGCATTAACTCTTAAGACAGTACTGTAGGGGACTGCAAAAAGATCCAGGAATTCATTCCACACTTGCTGGAGAAATAACCCAGCATTGAGATCCACTGACATAATTTAAAAATTCTTTCATTTTAAATGTAATCGATCCATTCAACTACATGTCACTATAAGAGAAAGTCAAATTAAAACTGGGAAGGGAATAGATTATTGAAGAAAACCTATTAGAAAATTACACAGCAAAGTTCTAATTGAAACAGAGGAAGGAGACATAATTAAGAGTAATGGAACGGTCAGGTAGATTTTTAAAGAAAGAGATGTAAACAGTGGGAAGAAGAGAAATGAGTACTATTAAAATGAATCAAACTGTAGGAGCAAAACAGAACCAATCAAGTTCTGTACCAACTACAGGGGAGAGCAACTTTGGGGAAAATATCAATAAGAAAACATAAGAAATAAAAATGCACAGTGCTACCTGTACTCAACACTTAGAAAACATGAAGAAAAGAGAATGTGTACAGAGAGAGTAAATTCTGGTCTCTTATATGATATTCAGAATTCATGGAATATATGATGTCTAAAAGTGAACTTTTTCATTTAACTTTCAATCTTGAACAATGTAGAAATTGATTTCCAAAAAAAAGAAAAGATTAGCAACAGTCTTTGGAAAGCAAAATAACACTAAATGGAAAAAGAGGAATATTTGAGACAACATAATCCAGCCCAATAAGAAAGAATCATAAACCCTTATCATACTAAAACATAACACATGCTAACAAAGTGTTAAAAACAGAAGCGGAAAATTAATTATTAAACAGCAGCTCTTAGTTGTTCAAGGCAAACCCTTCTCTCCCACAACAATTCAGCTCCTCCAAGTGCTCTCAGCTCTTCTCTCCATCTGTACCACCGCCCCCCTCATTGTTCCTTGTTCGCTGCAACAGCGTCCTAACTGGTCTGCTTCCTCTCTGGTCCAACTCCAACCCGTTCTCCAAACAGCAGCCAAAGTAATCTCTTTAAAGCATACAAAAGATCTTTTCACTCCCTAATTAAACACACCTATTGCACCCAGAGTAAATTCCAAGTTCTTTACCATGGCTCATGACAAAGACTCCACATAAGTCTGCCCCACAGCTCCACCTGACTTCTCACAGGGGTCTCCCTTCCATCTTGTGAGCAGAGCCAACTCCCTCCCCTCAGGGACGTGCTCTGGCCGCTTCGCTGGCCTCAGAAGAGCTCCTGCTTCTTATCAGGCAGCGGGCAGGCTCAACCACTCCTTCAGAAAGGCAGCGCTCAGGCACCTTATTTAATTCTTCACCTGCCCCACCCTCGGCCCAGGCTGCCTACTAGACTGTTTTCCTTCTCATGTTCTGAAACAGTTTGTTTTTAGTTTTCCTTTAGTTCAAAACCCAACACTTTGTCAGACTTGTTCCACTTGTGTATTCTCAACAGTTACAATGCACCTGGCATATGAAAACAAGAAATGTTAAGTAAGGGCAAATCACAGAAGAAGTAAACATATCTCTCTCAAAGCTAGGCAGAAAAAAAGAACATTAGTAGAAACATTAATTAAGTACATGAAGGATTGAATGACACAGTCAATAAACCTGTTCTAAATAACAGCATTAGAGAAGGAGTTCTGAGTTTTCATTACATACATATTCCATCCAAACAATCTAGGCATTTTAAGAAAAAAAAGTGACACGTAAAGGACCAAAGGAAAATTCCAGTTTTACAATCAGGAGGTGAAACCGATCATAATTCAAGTAAACTAGAAACAAAACAAAATACAACTTACTGAAATGTTTACTGAAAGTCTGGCAGATTCTGTAAAACATTTTTTAAGGATCATGTTATTTAATTCCCACAGAACAATGCTATGAGGAAGATACTACCCATTTTATTAGTAAGAAGATGGATGCTTACATGTCTATAAAAATGATAGTTCTCCCCCACCTGCAACCAGTTTAGCTTAGAAGATTTTTTTTATAAAACCCTAAATAATTATTAAGTTAAAGAAAAATGATAGTTATGAAATTACAAACTTTAAGGAAATTAATGGCATGAAAATACTTGTATGAAATATTTGACATGGCAAAGAGGTTTCCAAGGGTATAAGAACAATGGCACCCCTCTCCAGTACTCTTGCCTGGAAAATCCCACGGACAGAGGAGCCTGGTAGGCTGCAGTCCACGGGGTCCCAAAGAGTCGGACACAACTGAGCGGCTTCACTTTCACTTATCATTTTCATGCATTGGAGGAGGAAATGGCAACCCATTCCAGTGTTCTTGCCTGGAGAATCCCAGGGACAGCAGAGCCTGGTGGACTGGCGTCTGTGGGGTCTCACAGAGTTGGACATGACTGAAGCGACTTAGCAGCAGCAGCAAGAACGAACAGCCATAAATGAGCTTAGCATTCAATTCCAGACCCAGGGGAAAATGGTAGAAGGAAAGGAATTATAAGAAAAATATAATAGATCAGAATTTCCTAACCTGATTAGAATCTGTAGGATATTATAGAAAGTATAGATCTCACTTTCCATTCTAGAATTACTGAATCTCCTAGGGAATCTCTGGGATCTGTATTTTTAGCAAATGCTTCAGATGAATTCTTACAAGTAAGGTTGGAAAAACTATGAAATAGTGCCTTAGCAAATTTTATAAAGAAAAATATAGTTTCAATAGCATTTGGAATACCATGTACAACTTTATATCAGTAAGTCTAAAATATTAACTAAACTAACTCAAGAGAAAGAAAAATTGATCAATCAGAGTAGAAATGTAAAAGGGGATAAAAGATCGAACAGTATCCCTCCAAAAGTCAACAGATTCAGTTTTTGAGCCTTCAAGGAACAGATTGCCCCTGTGTTCTCTGAAATGTTAACAGTACATTGGTGGCAAAAAAGAAAAAGGAGTTTCTTAATTTATTCTTCAAGAGTAATATAACCCTGAAACTGAAACTGAATAAATTAAACAATGGGTCAATAATAGGAAATTATGTTAGGAAAACATATTTAACAGGTTAAAAGTTAAAAGCTACACGTTAATTTTCAATACAAATCAAAAAGGATCAAAAAATATTGATAAAACTGTTGATAAGAGGAATCTAGGAAAATTCAAAAATAATCTAGATTATCCACCAGAAACCAAGAGTAAGCATGATATATTAATGGTAAAACATTAGAAGAATTTCTATCAAGATCAGGAACAAATTTTAAAATCAGAACAAAACAAGGAAGATCACAATTACCACTCCATTTCAATACTATGGCTTAAGTACGAAAATGCATTAAGACAAAAGAGAAGTGAAAAATACCAGATATAAAATGGTAAAACTCACTGAGAGAGATAAGAGTACTTATTTATATCACAAGAGAATCAACTGAAAAAAAAATTAGAACCAATTATTAATTTGACCAAAACATTTCAGCACCATGATCAGATAGATTCAAGTTCAACATCAAGATTACACTCAAGACCTATCTGAAGAAAAAGAAAAAACATTTCTAAAAGGTTTAAAGCATAGATTGGAGACAGAATTCTCTCTGAATGAGAAGATTCAGTGTTGCTTCAAAATTTAAAAAGTAAACTATCCTCCAAACGCACAACTTCTCGTTCGCTGGCGGTGGAAACGCACAGGGCACAGCCGTTTTGGGTGTCAGTGTGGCACTGGCAGCTTCTTACAAAAGGAATAACACTCTTATTGTAAGATCCCGAAGTGACAGTCCTCAACCCAGCTCAGCTGAAAACTTAGGTCCACACCAAAGCCTGCACGTGACTATTTACATCAGCTTTATTCATAATTGCGAAAAACTATAAACCTCCACAATGCTTGGTTGTGGACAAAGCATAGGTGAACAGATAGACACTCTATGGTACATCCACACAATAGAATATTTATTATTCAGCAACAAACATAAAAGAGATATCATGCCACGAAAATCCATAGAAAAGCCTTAAATTCATCAGGTCAGTTCAGTCGCTCAGTCGTGTCCAACTCTTTGTGATCCCCTGGACCACAGCACACCAGGCCTCCCTGTCCATCACCAACTCCCGGAGTTTACTCAAACTCATGTCCATCGAGTCGGTGATGCCATCCAACCATCTCATCCTCTGTCGTCCCTTTTTCTTCCTGTCTTCAATCTTTCCCAACATGAGGGCCTTTTCAAATGAGTCAGCTCTTTGCATCAGGTGGACAAAAGTATTGGAATTTCAGCTTCAACATTAGTCCTTCCAATGAACACTCAGGACTGATCTCCTTCAGAATGGACTGGTTGCATCTCCTTGCAGTCCAAGGGACTCTCAAGAGTCTTCTCCAACACCACAGTTCAAAAGCATCAATTCTTTGGCACTCAGCTTAAATTCATATTTCTAAGTAAAAGAAGCCAATCTGAAATGGCTACACATGACACTGTGAAGAAGGCCAAACTAGAGAGACAGTAAAGGATCCGTGGCTGCTAGGAGTGTGGGAAAGGAGACGAATGACTGGAGCATAGCGACTGTTAAGGTGAAATAATTCTGAATGATACTGTGATGGTCAGCACATGGCAATATGCATTTCTCAAATCTCACTGAACCCAGGCAATACCAAGAGGAACCTTAACATAAACTGTGCGCTTTCATTAATCATAATGCATTTATACTGGTTCATTAATTATATTAATAACAAATATGCCACAGTAATGCAAGATGTTAATAGCAGGGCAAGTTCTCAGTGGGGTACCGGGAGCATGCATTTGATTAGAGGGATGACTATTCATACATATCAATGGTTCTCAACGGGACATCCACTGAAGAAATTTAGCAATGTCTGAAGACATGTCTGGTTGTTACAACTAGGGGAATGGGTGGGTGTTACTGGCGTCTAGTGGGTACAGGCCAGAAAGGCTGCGATCCTAAAATGCACAGGACAGCCACCCACAACTGAGAATTATCTAGCCCAAAATGTCAAAGAGTGCCAAAGCTGAGAAACTCTGATTAATGCATATATAATCAGCAACCAGGCAGCGTTCAGTCTATTGTAGTTGCAAAATAAATACCTCTTTAACAAATGATACAAGGATGACTGAATGGATAAACTTGACAATAAAGACGATGAGAAACAAGGAGGCAGGCAGGGAGGGAGGGATCATAGGTTCCCTCCTCAGGAAAGAACAAAAAATTGTACGGAGGCAAATAATTAAAATCCCATGTGACAGCAATGACAGTAGACGCTTATGCAAAGCATTTCCTTCTCTACAGATGTGAGATCACACCCTCTGACTTGGTTTCTTAATGAGTGTATCTCAAGCCTGACTTTATGAATTATGACTTTTGATTTAGGAGGCAGATCTCCCTCACTTCAGGTTTTATCTCTGAGAAGTAAATTTCCCATGGACTTTATGATATGTACATCTCATAGTACCATGCATTGTCCTCTAATGGTTCAGCCAAATAAAGCAGGAAAAGGAGGGAATATTGAAGTACCTAGTATCATTTCTGCCCCTTTTAAAAAGTATGACATGAAAAACTGCTTGTATATATATATATACACACACACACACATATATATACACTAAATTTCTTTACAATTCACACCTGAAAGTGGCTATGGCTTTAAAGGAGGTGGAGCACACGGAAGCCTTTGGTGATGATGCAGTTCCGTGTACTGATTGCAGTGCTAGTTACGTGAAGCCATACATGACAAAACTGCACGCACGTTTGCACACGTGCACGCACACGAACACACACACACACACACACACACTCTCTCTCTCTCTCTCTGCAGGTATAACCGGTGAAATGGGGACTGTATCAATGTCAAGTTCCTCATTTTCATACAGTACTATAGTTATACAAGACATTAACATTCAGGGAGGCCAATGAAGGGAACACGGGACCTCCCTGTACATTTCCTGGTAACTTTTTGTGAATCTGTATTTCAAAATAAAAAACTAAAAGCAAAAGTCTAATAAATTTGTGAAATCGGTTAGTTCTGCCTTACTACACTGAGCTCTGTTTTATTAATAAAACAATAATTATACGTTAGAAAAAGTCATTTCTTCTAGAAGCTAAGGGCAAGGGGGAAAAGTAAAGAAGAAAATCATATTTTTCTTAAATACCTCTGTCTTAGAAACATGGTAGATGTTTTAAATTTATCTCATTTAACCTTTGAAACAATCCTGTAAGGTATTATTAAGTATTTGTATCATTTTATAAGTGGAGAACCTAAATTTTTAGAATGCTAAATTTGTCCAAGATCACATGCTTATACGCTGAGTACATCATGTGAAATGCCTGGCTGGATGAATCACCAGCTGGAATCAAGACTGCTGGAAGACGTATCAACAACCTCAGACATGCAGATGATACCACCCTCATGGGAGAAAGAGAAGAGGAACAAAAGAGACTCTTGAAGAAGGTGAAAGAGGAGAGGGCAAAAGCTGGTTTAAAACTCAATATTCAAAAAACTAAGATCGTGGCATTGGGTTCCATCACTTTATGGCAAATAGGTGGGGAAAAAAATGCAAACAGTGATGGGCTTTCTTTTCTTGGGCTCCAAAAACACTGCAGACAGTGACTACAGCCATGAAATTAAAAGATACTTGCTCCTTGGGAAAAAAGCTATGACAACCCTAGACAGGGTATTAAAAAGCAAAGACATTACTTTGCCAACAAAGGTCCATATAGAAAAACCAAAGCTATGGTTTTCCTAGTAGTTATGTATGGATGTGAGAGTTGGACCATAAAGAAGGCTGAGTGCCGAAGAATTTGATGCTTCCAACTGTGGTGTTGGAAAAGACTCTTGAGAATCTCTTGGACAGCAAGGAGATCAAACCAGTCAATCTTAAAGGAGATCAGTCCTGAATATTCATTGGAAGGACTGATGATGATGCTGAAGCTCCAATATTCTGGCCACCTGATGTGAAGAGCCGACTCGTTGGAAAAGACCTGATGCTGGGAACGACTGAAGGCAGGAGGAGAAGGGGACGACAGAGTATGAGATGGTTGGATGGCATCACCGACTCAATGGATGTGATTTTGAGCAAGCTTCGGGAAATAGTGAAGGACAGGGAGGCCTGGCATGCTGCAGTCCATGGGGCTGTAGAGTCAGACACGACTGAGCAACGGAATGACAACCCATGGTTATAGTGTTCAATGACAGAGCTAGGACTGGAACGCAGTCCTGTTAGAAACCAAATCTAATCTTTTCAATCATGACTGCCTCCCACTTTAGCGTAAAGTATCAGCATTTACCAACTAAACTTAGCAAATGGATCTTCTTAAGACTCAAAAGAACAGGTTGGGGTGAGGGAAAACGCCCTCCCCTCCAAAGCCCTCATGTACAATACTGTCTTTGGTGAAAAGAAATCATTTATCTGCAGTTCCAGGACCACAACCCCTCATCTGAAACTCTTAGGGCCAAGTGTGTTTCAGAATTCATAACTGTGGAATGTAGAAAGGTAGTATGGCACATATATTATCTATTACACTAATATCAAGTCAGACTGGGGGCTAGACACTGTAGCTAAACACAGTATCATTTCTGGAGTGAAACAGGATACTCATACTAAGCAGAAAAAAATTATAAATACCTTCAAGTTAGTCCTAGTCATTTTGCTATCGAGTGAGTTTACCAAAAAACTTTTGGTTTTAAGGATTTTAGGATTTTGGAATCACAGGTAATGGATTAAAAACATGTAATATGTTACACACACAATATGCACACTCCACTCCATCACCACTCTAACAATGAAAACTGATTTTTAAAGTTCTTGACTACAGAAAAAAGAATCCTATTTTTACACCAACACCTTAAAGAAGACTACCCCTTGAAAAATATACCTGAATTCATCTTCCTACTGAGGGATGACAGATCATACAGAAGACACTGATAAAGTGGTTTCTACCAACAGAGTAGATTCCAGAAGCCTTTCTAAACCAGCCAATGGAATGAGGGCAGTTGGATTGTTTTGTCATGTGTCAAAGAACATGCAAACAATCACTAAGTTGACTGGGGGAATATTATTTGAAGTTTATCAAAGGTGTAAAAGATGAACAACCCAACACTGAGACACTACAGATATCACACACATCTAAATGAACAGGAGAGCGGGGAGGAGAGGACCACCGAGGTGGGTGTCAGGGACAGCTCCTCCACCAGCTGGGATCTCTGGGCCTCAGTTCCTTCAGGAGAAAAACACTAGTGCCTATTTTCAGAGAGTTAACCTGAGAGCTGTATTGATCGGTGGGTATATGGTGTTTGCAACACGTGTAGCACAGATATTAGCTGTTATTCTGATCGTCTTAGGCTTCCTTGCAATTATGGAGAATGTCATGGGAATTATTTACAATGGCGCCTTCATTTCTAGTTCCTTGTGTGTGTTTTGCTTTCAACTTGAAATTTCAGGCAAGGATAAGACAAGAATGTGGAAGGCAAATCTGTTCCCAACAGAAGCAGTCTGTAAGTACAAAATTAGAAGCAGAATATAAACTGGAGATTCTACAATGAGAGGGAACTCAGAAAGTTCTCTCTTTTGCAACAACATCTGAATAAGCCCACAAGCCCAAACATGCAACTATCTAGTGGTCAATAGATACTTTGCCCAATCTATTCTAACAGCTAAATATTTTAGGAAGAAGAGCTAAATCTCCAAATTTCATACATTTTTAACTGGAAAGGTGATGACAAGTATGAAATAGAATGACTGTATAAGCCTTTCTAAAATGAGCATTCAAATTTCTTATACTTCTCATGAAAAAAGAATAGACTCAGTAATTGGTCCTGATGTCTAATTACTTACAGAAATAACGGAATTGGATCTACCACTCTAATGAATCTAATGATAATCCCATATAACAAATCAAGTCTGGTCACATAAGGGTATTTTTATTTTTACAACCTCTTCAGAGCGTTCTCAAGGGAGTTACAATACTTACAATCTAAATTTCCTTATGGGTGGATACCTAGTTTGTGTGTCATTTTTGGTATGAGTAAATACAGGTAACTATTTGATAATCTACAGATCTATAGGTCAAATGCCCTGGATTTATGTTTTATTATTAAGAACTCTAGTACTAATATAAACCTTTTTTCTATGGGTGATTATTTGGTGGTAACCCATATACATGGGAGAAGGCAATGGCACCCCACTCCAGTACTCTTGCCTGGAAAGTCCCATAGACGGAGGACCCTGGTGGGCCGCAGTCCATGGGGTCGCTAAGAGTCGGACACGACTGAGCGACTTCACTTTCACTTTTCACTTTCATGCATTGGAGAAGGAAATGGCAACCCACTCCAGTATTCTCGCCTGGAGAATCCCAGGGACGGGGGAGCCTGGTGGGCTGCCGTCTATGGGGTTGCACAGAGTCGGACATGACTGAAGCAACTTAGCAGCAGCAGCAGCAGTATATACATGGGTGGTCCTTCCCACACTTATTTTCTCAGACTATTTTTTAAAACTATAAATTTAACTTAGGACCCATAATATAAGCAGAGTTCTATGAAACTCACTACTGTATTTACTCTCTTGGAATTAGCAAGGATACTGATCACATTATGATGCTTTTTCATACAGATCCATAAGATAGAACATCAGGCATAAAAGCTGGTGTTCATATTTTTTGTTTTGGGAGGGGCTTTTTGGCTGCACCTTGAAGCTTGTGGGATCTTAGTCCCCTAAATAATTAAACCTCAGCCTGGCTCTGGCAGTGAATGTGTTGAATCCTAACCACTGGACCACCAGGGAATTCCCAATGGGAATTGTTTTAACTGGTCTGTTTTTAATTTGTTCCTTTATCCCTTTGCTAATAAATCTGAGACAAACGTTCTGACTAGAAAGCATACCAGAATCAGAAAACAAATGATCCTGTTCACTCATTTCAGCCTGGTAATCTGTGTTTATTTTCTCTCATTTTCCAGACACCTTAAATTAATAATGAAAGCATCAACTTATTGTGAGGACTTAGGATGTTTAAGCCTATCTTTTTTATAAAAAAAGAGGAGCATTAATAAATTACATTTTCAGAAAACCATGTCAGTTCCCACATTTACAAAAACTCACAACATGCACACAGTAAATATTTCCCCAACCTTCAGTATAAATATACAACAGTCTTCTCTACAAACCCATCCCCATCTATTTTCATATAATTACTTCTTTACATGTTTCTACTTTTGAATAATCCCATAAATAGATGAGGGAAAGAATACAGGCTCTGGGATCGAAAGACAGGATGCCAATTCTAGCCTCAAGACATACACTAGTAATCTTATGATGTTTGCGTTTCAAGAAATTCAACTGAAAGAGTTAATTTATAAAGATCGAACAAAAAATGATGTATGACTATTACAGCTGAATCCACTGAAAAACAGGATTACAGAAAAAATTCTTCCATAGACAGTCCTTCTATAATCGTAGAACACTTCTCCTTAGAAAATATAAAACTTTCAGAGTGCTGTATCACCTCACAATACATTTTTTTACTAAGTTACATGCCAAGCAGTAAATATCTGTCTGGCAAAAGAGAAGCATTTAACCAAAATGGTTAAAGGAATCATTCATCACTAACAACAAATCAATGAATTCCCTAAAGTGCTTTTAGAAATACATTCTACATTATAAATAGTATTTTTTTTTTGTAGCATAAAGCCTAAGATTGACTATCATGCAAGTACTTGTACTTGCATAGTGAAATGTGCTATTATAATGTACTTTTGGAATATCTTCCTAAATAATCTAGGAAAATCAAATTATGAAAAAAAAAATTCAGGTGGTGTAATCTTCAAACTCCTTTTATAAAACTGAAGATTAAGAAAGACTGTACAATAAGGAAAGTATATGTACAGATACATAAAATTTGGTTTTCATTTAAATAATGTGTCATAAGTAACCGTGCTTACCAGTGTCATTGGCAGGCTCAGATGTGAGTGGTTTTGGAGCTGGTGTGTTTTTGGGTCTGGCAGCAACCTGAGATGGAGATGGTGTGTTGTCCCCATTAACTACATATGAACAGCATGAGTTTTGTACTACAGTGTTTGTAGGTACACAATTATCTATCCCGTTAGTATCTTCAGCAGCCAATCTCCAAAAAAACAAACAAAAAAGATATCTTACTTCAAGGAATTAAAAACAATCATATAACTTTTCATCAGAAGTTAAGCAAAATGACAGGTATAAAGAGTAATGAACAAGAGATATCTTGATTATGTTTTTAAAACATTTTATTTTTTACATTTTATTACATACTTAAAAGTTTAAATTGGAGAAGGCAATGGCACCCCACTCCAGTACTCTTGCCTGGTAAATCCCATGGACGGAGGAGCCTGGTGGGCTGCAGCCCAGGTGTCTCGAAGAGTCGGGCACGACTGAGTGACTTCCCTTCACTTTTCACTTTCATGCATTGGAGAAGGAAATGGCAACCCACTCCAGTGTTCTTGCCTGGAAAATCCCAGGGACAGGGGAGCCTGGTAGGCTGCAGTCCATGAGGTCACTAAGAGTCGGACATGACTGAGCCACTTCACTTTCACTTTTCACTTTCATGCACTGGAGAAGGAAATGGCAACCCACTCCAGTGTTCTTGCCTGGAGGATCCCAGGGACGGGGGAGCCTGGTGGGCTGCCGTCTATGGGGTCACACAGAGTCGGACACAACTGAAGTGACTTAGCAGCAGCAGCACAAGTTTAAATTACTTTCAGTTCTAAGTGTATCCACACAGTAAACGTATATTGAGATATATAATCATACTGTCAAAAGTACCTCAAAGCAATGATCAAATTGTATATTTTAAATATTTAAGTTTAAGAATATTAGATTTATTTTTAAAATGTCTGGAAATATTTTCAAAAAGGTCATGAAACTTATAAAAATCAATTCCAAACTGTTGAGTACTGAAAAGACCAAAAACGTCTTACGATATTGATCACAAGCTATTACCAGCACTAAAATAATGAGTACATGATCTGCTGCTGCTGCTGCTAAGTTGCTTTAGTCGTGTCCAACTCTGTGCGACCCCATAGACGGCAGCCCACCAGGCTCCCCCGTCTCTGGGATTCTCCAGGCAGGAACACTGGAGTGGGTTGCCATTTCCTTCTCCAATACATGAAAGTGAAAAGTGAAAGTGAAGTCACTCAGTCGTGTCCAACTCTCAGCGACCCCATGGACTACAGCCCACCAGGCTTCTCCGTCTATGGGACTTTCCAGGCAAGAGTACTGGAGTGGGGTGCCACTGCCTTCTCCACATGATCATCAGAGAAAGCTAAATATTATATTCCAGAGTTAGAAGAATTTACAGTGTATTCATTACTGGAAATAAATAAATATGTCTACAATTACAAAATCAAGCATTTTAAATCTTATTGGCATAGAGTTAGGCAGTATCACATAAGTAACCAGGAGAACCTTCCCAAATACACTGGTAACCCTATATGTCTTCTCCACAGAGCAGCCTTAATTTTTTTTTCTTAATTTAAAAAAATAAATAAATCAGAGCACATCTCAGTCCTGCCCCACCTCATCTATCTCTCTGATCTATTTCTCTCCAAGCTGTTCCTTGCCTACCTTGCAATAGATATATTAGTATATCAATTTTATACGAAAATCATGCCAAAGAGTCTTCAAATGTTTATTACAAACTATTAGATACAGGGAGTAAAATTATAATGACTTACAAGATTATCAAAGAAAGGTTAAATATATTCTAGAGTTAGAAGAATCTGCAGAGCAAAAGGGCTTCTCCAATGGCTCAGTGGTAAAGAATCTGCCTGCAATGCAGGAGATATAACAGACATGGTTTTGATCCCTGCGTTGGCAAGATTCCCTGGAGGAGGAAACAGCAACCCACTCCAGTACTCTTGTCTGAAAAATCCCATGGGCAGGGGAGTCTGGTGGGCTACAGTTTACAGGGTCACAAAGAGTCAGACAGGACTGAGCACACACGAGCACGCACACAGAACAAAAACTAACTAGAAAGAATCAGTGTCCTTGTTCTACTTGCTATTTCCTCTGGAATGTTCTTCTCTCAAATCTCTGTATGGATGGCACATTTTTGGCCTTTTAATTGTAGCTTGAATGGCACTTCCACAGAGATGATTCCGTGACATTTCTCTTTATAAAGGGTTCCTTTACATTCCTGTCACCTTGTCCTGTGTTTCGATGACTTCATAGATCTTATCACTATCTCCAATTAGCTAATTTCTTTCCCCACTTGTCTACTATCTACCTCTATCCTGCCAGAATGAAAATTCCACAGGAACAGGACTAGTGTTCTTAGTGCTTGGACTAGTGCCTGGCACCAAACAGGCACTCAGTAAGCACCTGGACAAATTAACAACACTTTTCCTTGTCACCCACATATTTGGAATAAGATGTGTTCAGGAATTTGGGGCAGGTAAAGCTTTGAAAGGGCTTCCCAGGGGGCACAGGTGGTAAAGAACCTGCCTGCCCATGAAAGAGACCTAAAAGACTTGGGTTCGATCCCTGGGTCAGGAAGATCTCCTGGAAAGAGGGTATGGCAACCCACTCCAGTATTCTTGCCTAGAGAATCCCCATGGACAGAGGAGGCAGGCAGGCTACAGTCCATAGCACACAGAGTCAGACACAACTGAACCAACTTAGCAGGCACACAAAGCTTTGAAATTTCTCTCAAGTGAATCTACTTTGTACACCCTTCCCTAAGCCACTCAGCAAGGATCAGTGACCTGGGAGACATAGTAAAAGAATGCAACTCAAGTTTTCCTGGTGCTGTAGAACTAATCTTTAATTCAAAATGTATTGCTATGTAATAGGTAACATTAATCTTTAGGTTTGTAGTGATTCAGGCTCCTTTAACCATCTAAAATTTCATTTCAAAAATTATAATTTTTGATACATATATATATATATATACACACACACACACACACACACACATACACATACACACTAGAGCATTTTAATCTACCTAATTGCTGTATCCTTTCAGTTTGATTCCCGGGTCGGGAAGACCCACTGGAGAAGGCATAGGCTACCCACGCCAGTATTCTTGGGCTTCCCTTGTGGCTCAGCTGGTAAAGAATCCACCTGCAATGTGGGAGACCTGAGTTCGATCCTTGGGTTGGGAAGATCCCCTGGAGCAAGGAAAAGGCTACCCAGTCCAGTATTGTGGCCTATAGAATCCCATGGACTGTATAGTCCATGGGGCCGCAAAGAGTCGGACATGACTGAATGACTTTTCACTTTTGAATTTTCTCTATGTGAATAATCATGTGGATACTAAATAAATACATTTATTTAAGCCAAATATGTATTCAGAAGACATACTGATCTGTTCAAAGGCTCTGTGAAGATCATTTAACAGCAATTTAGTAGCAATATCAGTAACTGTAGATTTATATAAAAGTCACACTTTGTCTCATATACCAGCATGATTTTTCAAATGTATTTCACAGCAATGTACTTTCACATATTCATTCCATTATAATTGATCTATTACATGCTTTTATTCTAATTCAAATTATTTCAAACAGAAAGTCTCTATTAACTGTCATCAAATGTGAATCTATGGGAGTTGCTGAGATGGCAGGGTGACCTCTAAGAAGAGACCACAATTAGTGCAATATCTATCTTCTAGTGGTTACAGATCAGTAACAGTAATCAGGAGGCCGCCAACTCAGACAGCAGTGAGATAACCATTTTTCCACATCACCTGACTCTATTTACTGATAAAATATGCCTAAATACAGATTTTTAAGAGCCATTTCCAATAAAAAATAAAAAAGAATGAAGTTCTGATACTTCCTACAGCATGGATGAATCATATGCTAAGTAAAAGTCAGTGACAGAAGGTCATATATTGTATGACACCGTTTACAAGAAATGGCCAGAAAAGGCAAATTCACTGAGACAGAAGGTGAGTGGCTGGCAGGAGCTGGGAAAAAAGAGGGGTGGAGAGAGAATACCCCTGGGTACAGTGTCTTTTTGAGGGTGAAGACAATGTTCTGAAATGAGACACTGGTGACGGTTACTCAACTCTGCTAAGCTAAAAACCACTGAGATATACACTTTATTCCAATAATATATCTTGTTACAGCTGTGGTTTTTTTTTTAAACCACTTTGATAAGAATTCAACCAAATAATACATTTAGATATAAGCTTTTAAAGTCTATGGCAAACTCTAAACGAAGGTTAGAAACTTCATATATGGGAAATGTGGTGTTACTTTGCCACAAACGCCAAAATAAAACACTCTACCTGGTGGTCGTCCTTGCTGAAGGCTCTCTGTCTTCATGTAAGGCATCACCATTTTGCTGTACTTCTACTGAAGGACAAAAGAGACAGACATTAGGTTTTTTACATACTTCTTGATTTTTTTTTCCCTTCAAATTTTAATAACCCAAAGTTAGCTTACTGGCTGGAGATGAGCTGCCGTTTGTTATATTTTCTTGCTCAATCACCAGTCCATCAAGCACAACTGTTAATTCACCAGTTTGCACGACACCATTCTTGGTTTCCAAGCAAAGTTTTAATTGTTCTTTCACTCTTTCCACTAAGGGAGGGGGGGAAAAGAAAAACTAATTTAAAAGCTTTTGTTATGTACAAAAACATGTTTCAGAAATCAAAACTATATATCAAGAATGACTCTTATTTAGTGCTTGATGGCTACGTGTGAAAGGAATTATTTGTGTTTTTATCTGTAGGCCCTTCTTGGTTCCTCTTACATTTAACAAGATTTTTTTCCCATTTACCAAATATCTAGCACATGTACTTTAATTATCCAAGATAAGACAAACAAAAATCTGGAACCTCTAATCATTACACAGGAATTCTTTGCAAAAAAGTTAAGGACCATGCAATAAAGAAAGCCTTGTAGAAGACCTACCCCAACCATCTTCACCCCCATAAACCACATTTCCATTTAAAATCACAAAATCAACATTAATAAAACAGAAAAACTAGAGGAAATTTTAAAGTACCAAGGAAAAAACCCAACCCTGCAAATGCATAAATTTCAGTTGTATCTAGATTCTAACAAACTGTATCTGAAGAAAGTTATTGACCACCATCCTGTCTCATTCATCTGCAATTTGGGGGCTTAGCTCTCATTCTTAAAATATTTAGCTAAGGAGATTCTTAATAGCCTTTCACTCCATAATGGCCTATGTGTGAAAAGAATCTAGAAAAGAGTGGATAGATGTATATGTCTTCACTTTGCTGTACACCTGAAACTAACAGCACTGCAAATCAACTGTACCTCAGTAACATTTTTTTAAAAAAGCCTTTTGAAATCCCTTTAAAGTGAGTCTCTTGATGGAAAACACTCTTTTTTAAAGAAAATGTATTTATTTTTTATTGAAGGATACTTGCTTTATAGAATTTTGCTTTCTATCAAACCTCAACATGAATCAGCCATAAAGGGAAGTCGCTCAGTCGTGTCCGACTCTTTGCGACCCCATGGACTGTAGCCCACCAGGCTCCTCCATCCATGGGATTCTCCAGGCAAGAGTACTGGAGTGGGTTGCCATTTCCTTCTCCAGGGGGATGTTCCCGACCCAGGGATCGAACCCGGGTCTCTTGCATTGTAGGCAGACGCTTTACCATCTGAGCCACCAAAACCTCACTATTTAACATTAAAAATTATGACTCTCCTTGAATGGAATGATCAACACTTAAATCACTATACTAAATGGTAAAGGTGAACACTCCTCTCTGAAATAAAAATCTTTTACAAAGCAATACCAAAAGCATAAGACAACTTCCAGTTACTACCAAAGACTGAAAGAATAATTCACCACCTGATTAAAGTACACATGCTGAAGATACAAACACTAGTTGAAGTATAGTCTTAAATACACATACAAAACCAGCCATAGGTATACATATATCCCCTCCCTTTTGAACCTCCCTCCCCATCCTACCCTCTTGGTTGATCCAGAGTCCCTGAGTTCCCTGAGTCATACAACAAATTCCCGTTGGCTATCTATTTTACATATGGTAATGTAAGTTTCCACGTTACTCTTTTAATACATTTCACCCTCTCCTCCCCTCTTCCATGTCCATAAATCTATTCTCTATGTCTATTTTTCCACTGTTGCCCTGTAAATAAATTCTTCAGTATCATTTTTCTAGATTCTGTATATAGGTATTAGAATATGATATTTATCTTTCTTTTTCTGACTTACTTCACTCTGTATAATAGAGTCTAGGTTCATCCACCTCATTAGAACTGATTCAAATGCATTCCTTTTTATGGCTGAGTAATATTCCATTGTGTGTATGTACCACAACTTCTTTATCCATTCATCTGTCGATGGACATCTAGATTGCTTCCATGTTCTAGCTAGTGTAAATTGTGCTGCAATGAACAACGGGATACATGTGTCTCTTTCAATTTTGGTTTCCTCAGGGTATATGCCTAGGAGTGGGATCACTGGGTCATTCAGTGATTTTATTCCTAGTTTTCAAGAAAGCTCCATGCTGTTCTCCATAGTGGCTGTATCAATTTACATTCCCACCAACAGTTCAAGAGTGTTCCCTTTTCTCCACACCCTCTCCAGAATTTATTGTTTGTAGAGTTTTTAATGATGGTCATTCTGACTGGTGTGAGGTGATAATTCATTGTAGTTTTGATTTTCATTTCTCTAGTAATGAGCGATGTTGAGCATCTTTTCATGTGTTTGTTAGCCATCTGCATGTCTTCTTTGGAGAAATGTCTGTTTAGGTCTTTTTCCCACTTTTTGATTGGGTTGATTGTTTTTCTGGTATTGAGTTGTATGAGCTGCTTGTATATTTTGGAAATTAATCCTGTCAGTTGTTTCATTGGCCATTATTTTCTCCCATTCTGAGGGTTGTCTTTTCACCTTGCTTATAGTTTCCTTTGCTGTGCAAAAGTTTTTAAGTTTAATCAGGTCCCACTTGTTTACTTTTATTTCCGTTACTCTAGGAGGTGGATCATAAAGAATTTTGCTTTGATTTACATCATTGAGTATTCTGCCTATGTTTTCCTCTAAGAACTTTATAGTTTCTGGTCTTACATTTAGGTCTTTAATCCATTCTCAGTTTATCTTTGTGCATGGTGTTAGGAAGTATTCTAATTTCATTCCTTTACATGTAGCTGTCCAATTTTCCCAGCACCATTTATTGAAGAGGTTATCTCTGCCCCACTGTATATTCTTTCCTCCTTTTGTCTAAAATAAGGTAGCCATAGGTGCATGGGTTTATTTCTGGGCTTTCTATCTTGTTCCATTGGTCTGTATTTCTGTTTTGTGCCAGTACCATACTGTCTTGATGCCTGTAGCTTTCTAATATAATCTGAAGTCAGGAAGGTTGATTCCTTCAGCTCCATTCTTCTATCTCAAGACTACTTTGGCTATTCAGGGTCTTATTGTATTTCGATATGAATTGTGAAATTTTTTGTTCTAGTTTTGGGGAAAATGCCATTGGTAATTTGATAGAGATTGTATCAAATCTGTAGATTAAATTTGGTACTACAGTATTTTCACAGTATTGATTCTTCCTACCCAGGAACATGGAAAATCTCTCCATCTGTTTATGTCACCTTTGACTTTTCCTCTTTCTGATTTTTCAGAAATGCTAGTGATTTCTGTGCATTGATTTTCTATTCTGCAACTTTCCTAAATTCACTGATTAGCTCTAGTAATTTTCTAATACTATCTTTAGGGTTTTCTATGTACAGCATCATGCCATCTGTAAACAGTGAGAGATTTACTTCTTTTCTGATCTGGATTCCTTTTATTTCCTTTTCTTCTCTGACTGCTGTAGCTAGGACTTCCAGAACTACGTTGAATCATAATGACAAAAGTGGACGCCCTTGTCTTGTTCCTGATCTTAGGGGGAAATGCTTTCATTTCTTCACCATTGAGAATAATGCTTGCTATAGGCTTATCATATACGGCCTTTACTATGTTGAGGTAGATTCTTTCTATGCCCATTTTTTGAAGAGTTTCAATCATAAATGGATGCTGAATTTTGTCACAGGCTTTTTCTGCATCTATTGAGATTATCATATGGTTTTTATCTTTCAATTTGTTAATATGGTGTATCACACTGATTGATTTGCATATATTGAAGAATCCTTGCATCCCTGGAATAAACCCAATTTGACCATTGTGTAATGAGCTATTTGACGTGTTGCTGAATTCTGTTTGCTAAAATTTTGTTGATGATTTTTGCATCTATGTTCATCAGTAATGCTGCCTATAGTTTTTTGTGTTGTCTTTGTCTGGTTTTGGTATCAGGGTGATGGTGGCCTCATAAAATGAGTTCGGAAGTGTTCCTTTCTCTGCAATTTTCCGAAAGAGTTTTAGAAGGATAGGAATTAGCTCTTCTTTAAATGTTTGATAGAATTCTCCTGTGAAGCCATCTGGTCCTGGGCTTTTGTTTTTTGGGGAGATTTTTGATCACAGCTTCAATTTCAGTGCTTGCAACTGGGTTGTTGATAATTTTTATTTCTTCTTGGAAGACTGAACTTTTCTAAGAATCTGTCTATTTCTTCCAGGTTATCTATTTTACTGCCATATTGCTGTTCATAACAGTCTCTTAAAATCCTTTTTATTTCTGCATTGTCTAGTGTAACCTCTCCTTTTTCATTTCTAATTTTGTTGATTTGATTTTCTCTTTTTTTCTTGATGAGTCTGGCTAAAGGTTTGTGACTTTTGTTTACCTTCTCAAAGAAACAGCTTTAATTTTATTAATCTTTACTATTGCTTCTTTCATTACTTTTTCATTTATTTCAACTCGGCTCTTTATGATTTATTTCCATCTACTAATTCTGTGTTTCTTGTTTGTCTTTTTCCAGTTATTTTAGGTGTAAAGTTAGGCTGTCTATTCGATGTTTTCCTTGTTTCTTGAGGTAGGATTGTATTCCCTCTTAGAACTGCTTTTGCTTCATCCCACAGGTTTTGAGTTGTCGTGTTCTCATTGTTTTGTTTCTGCAAATTTATTGACTTCCCTTTTTATGTCTTCAGTAATCTGCTGGTTATTTAGAAACGTGTTGTTTAATCTTCATGTGTTTGTGTTTCTTACAGTTTTTTCTTGTAACTGATATGAAGTCTCATAGCACTGATGTTGGAGAAGATGCTTGATACGATTTCACATTTCTTACATTTACTGAGGTCTGATTTGTGACCCAACATGTGGTCTACCTGGGAAAATGTTCGATGCACACTTGAGAAGAAGGTGTATTCTTCTGCATTCGGATGCAATGTCCTGAAGATATCAATGAGATCCATCTCATCTAATGTATCATTTAAGACTTGTGTTTCCTTATTAATTTTTTGTTTTGATGATCTGTCCATTGGTGTGTTAAAATCTCCTACTATTGTGTTAGTGTCAATTTTTCCTTCTATGTCTGTTAGTGTTTGTCTTATGTACTGAGGTGCTCCTATGTTGGGTGCATAGATGTTTACAATTGTTGTGTCTTCCTCTTGGACTGATCCTTTGATCATTATGCAGTGTCCTTCCTTATCTCTTGTAATCTTCATTTTAAGGTCTATTTTGTCTGATATGAGGATTCTACTCCACCTTTCTTTTGCTTCCCATTTGCATGGAATATATTTTTCCATCCTCTCACTTTCAGTCTATACATGTCTTTAGATCTGACGTGGTCTTCTTGTAAAGAGCATATATACAGGTTTTGTTTTTGTATCCATTCAGCCAGTCTGTGTCTTTTGGATGGAGCATTTAATCCATTTACATTTAAAGTAATTATTGATATATATATTCCTATTGCCATTTTCTTAATTGTTTGGGGTTGATTTTGTAGATCTTTTTTCTTCTCTTGTATTTCTTGACTATATAAGCCCCTTTAACATTTGTTGTAAAGCTCAGTTGGTGGTACCGAATTCTCTTAACTTTTGCTTGTCTGAAAAGTTTTTGTTTTGTTTTTATTTCTCCATCAATTTTGAATGAGATCCTTGCCGGGTACAGTAATCTTAGTTGTAGATTTTTCCCTTTCAGTACTTTAAACATATCCTGACATTCCCTTCTGGCTTGCAGAGTTTCTGCTGAAAGATCAGCTGCTAAGTGTATGTGGTTTCCCTTGTATGTTACTTGTTGCTCTCCCTTGCTGCTTTTAATATTCTTTGTGTTCAGTCTTTGTTAGTTTGATTAGTATGTGCTTTGGCATGTTTCCCCTTGGGTTTATCCTGTATGGGACTCTGCACCTCTTGGACTTGATTGACTATATTTCCTTTTCCATGCTGGGAAACTTTTCAACTGTAATCTCTTCAAAAAATGTTCTCATACCCTTTCTTTTTCTTTTCTTCTTCTGGGACCCTATTATTCAAATGTTGGTGTGTCTGATACTGTCCCAGAGGTCTCTGAGACTATCTTCAGTTCTTTTCATTCTTTTCACTTTATTCTGCTCTTCAGAAGTTATTTTCACCATTTTATCTTCCAGCTCACTGATTCATTCTTCTGCTTCAGATATTCTGCTATTGATTCCGTCTAGAGTATTTTTAATTTCAGTAATTGTGCTGTTTGTCTCTGTATGCCTATTCTTTAATTCTTCTAGGTCTTTGTTAATTGATTCTTGACCTTTCTCCATTTTGTTTTCAAGGTTTTTGATCATCTTTACTATCGTTATTCTGAATTCTTTTTCAGGTAGTTTGCCTATTTCCTCTTCATTTATTTGGACTTTTGTGTTCCTAGTTTGTTTCTTCATTTGCATAGTATTTCTCTGCCTTTTCATTATTTTTTTTTAAACTTACTGTGTTTGAGGGTTCCTTTTCCCAGGCTTCAAGGAAAGCTGAATTATTTCCTTTAAGAAGGTTGAATTCTGTTTTCCTTTTGGTTTCTGGCCTCCTAAGTTTGGTCCAGTGATTTGTGTAAGCTTCCTATAGGGTGAGATTTGTGCTGAGTTCTTGTTTGTTTGTTTTTCCTCTGATGGGCAAGGCTGAGTGAGGTGGTAATCCTGTCTGCTGATGACTGGGTTTGTATTTCTGTTTTGTTTGTTGTTTAGATGAGGCATCCTGCACAGGGTGCTACTGGGGCTTGGGTGATGTTGGGTCTTGTGTTCAAGTGATTTCATTTGTGTGAGTTCTCACTATTTGATACTCCCTTATTTGATACTCCCTAGGGTTAGTTCTTGACTTCCTACTTTTGCATTCCAGTCCCCTATAATGAAAACGACATCTTTTTTGGGTGTTAGATCTTGTAGGTTTTCATAGAACCGTTCAACTTCAGCTTCTTCAGCGTTACTGGTTGGGGCATAGACTTGGATTACTGTGATATTGAATGGTTTGCCTTGGAAACGAACAGAGATCATTCTATCGTTTTTGAGATTGCATCCAAGTACTGCATTTTGGACTCTTTTGTTGACCATGATGGCTACTCCATTTCTTCTAAGGGATTCCTGCCCACAGTAGTAGATATAGAGAAAAACAACAGAATGGGAAAGACTAGATATCTCTTCAAGAAAATTAGAGATATCAAGGGAACATTTTATGCAAAGATGGGCTCAATAAAGGACAGAAATGGTATGGACCTAACAGAAGCAGAAGATATTAAGAAGAGGTGGCAAGAATACACAGAAGAACTGTACAAAAAAGATCTTCATGACCAAGATAATCACGATGGTGTGATCACTCACTTAGAGCCAGACTTGGAATGTGAAGTCAAGTGGGCCTTAGAAAGTATCACTACAAACAAAGCTAGTGGAGGTAATAAAATTCCAGTTGAACTATTTCAAATCCTGAAAGATGATGCTATTAAAGTGCTGCACTCAATATGTCAGCAAGTTTGGAAGACTCAGCAGTGGCCACAGGACTGGAAAAGGTCAGTTTTCATTCCAATCCCAAAGAAAGGCAATGCCAAAGAATGCTCAAACTACCACACAATTGCACTCATCTCACATGCTAGTAAAGTAATGCTCAAAATTCTCCAAGCCAGGATTCAACAATATGTGAACCGTGAACTTCCAGATGTTCAAGCTGGTTTTTGAAAAGGCAGAGGAACCAGAGATCAAATTGCCAACATCCACTGGATCATGGAAAAAGCAAGAGAGTTCCAGAAAAACATCTATTTCTGCTTTACTGACTATGCCAAAGCCTTTGACTGTGTGGATCACAATAAACTGTGGGAAATTCTGAAAGAGATGGGAATACCAGACCACCCGACCTGCCTCTTGAGAAACCTATATGCAGGTCAGGAAGCAACAGTTAGAACTGGACATGGAACAACAGACTGGTTCCAAATAGGAAAAGGAGTATGTCAAGGCTGTATATTGTCACCCTGCTTATTTAACTTCTATGCAAAGTACATCATGAGAAACGCTGGGCTGGAGGAAGCACAAGCTGGAATCCTGACTGCCAAGAGAAATATCAATAACCTCAGATATGCAGATGACACCACCCTTATGGCAGAAAGTGAAGAGGAACTAAAAAGCCTCTTGATGAAAGTGAAAGTGGAGAGTGAAAAAGTTGGCTTAAAGCTCAGCATTCAGAAAACGAAGATCATGGCATCTGGTCCCATCACTTAATGGGAAATAGATGGGAAAACAGTGGAAATAGTGCCAGACTTTATTTTTGGGGGCTCCAAATTCACTGCAGATGGTGCTTGCAGCCATGAAGTTAAGAGACACTTACTCCTTGGAAGGAAAGTTATGACCAACCTAGATAGCATATTGGGAGAAGGCAATGGCACCCCACTCCAGTGTTCTTGCCTGGAGAATCCCAGGGATGGGGGAGCCTGGTGGGCTGCCGTCTATGGGGTCACACAGAGTCGGACACGACTGTAGTGACTTAGCAGCAGCAGCAGCAGATAGCGTATTCAAAAGCAGAGACATTACTTTGTCAACAAAGGTCCGTCTAGTCAAGGCTATGGTTTTTCCAGTGTTCATGTATGGATGTGAGAGTTGGACTGTGAAGGAAGCTGAGTGCTGAAGAATTGATGTTTTTGAACTGTGGTGTTGGAAAAGACTGTTGAGAGTCCCTTGGACTGCAAGGAGATCAGTCCTGGGTATTCATTAGAAGGACTGATGCTAAAGCTGAAAGTCCAATACTTTGGCCACCTGATGCGAAGAGCTGACTCATTGGAAAACTCTGATGCTGGGAGGGATTGGGGGCAGGAGAAGAAGGGGTCGAAAGAGGATGAGATGGCTGGATGGCATCATCGACTCGATGGACATGAGTTTGAGTGAACTTCGGGAGTTGGTGATGGACACAGAGGCCTGGCGTGCTGCTATTCATGGGGTCACAAAGAGTCGGACATGACTGAGAGACTAAACTGGTAGTCTAAGGTCTTGGAGTCAGTGCTCCCACTCCAACGGCTCAGGGCTTGATCTCTGGTCAGGAATGAAGATTCCGCAAGTTGTCTGTTATGACATTAAGTGAGATTAAAACAAATATCCAAAAACGAGAAACCAAAGGTGAACCCCAGACAAATGACCGTTACAAAATCAGGCAAATAATAATTAAAATAATGGAATATACATATACACCCATGAGCAAAGTCAAAACAGTCCAGCAAAAATAAAGTACAGTAGACTGACCTAGCGAACAAAGGAAATCAAAAATATTTATTAGGTAAGAATAAAACTAAAAGACAAACTGGAAAACAAAACTAAAGCAAGGTGTCAAGTGGAGAATAAAGCAATGAAAACAAAACTAACAAATATGTTGAGAGGAAAGAAAAGAAAGAAAGAATAGGTATGCAAATTTGAAGAGCTAGATAAAGATTTTCATACATTAAAGATTAACTGCCAAGAGGACAAGAACAATAGGAAAAGCAAACAAAGGAATAAGTGTAGAAAAAATAAAACAGGTTTAAAAAATTTTTTTAATTAAAATTATAATAAAAAGGAAAGAAAAAAATGGAAGAAAAAAGGAAAACTCCACGGAGCTTCAAGAAAGCCCAACATAAAGGCAGAGGTTTATAACAATAAAAAATGTGGCTGAATATTCACATATACATATACTCCTATAAGCAAAAAACAGTCTAACAAAATTAAAGTACAATAGATTGATCCAGTGAACAAAGGAAACCAAAAATTATATCTACCAGAACAAAATTAACTAAAGCACAAGGTGGAAAACAAAACTAAAGCAAGGTGCCAATTGGGGAATAAAGCAATGAAAACAAAACAAATATGTTGAGAGGAAAGGGGAGTAAGAAAAGAAAAACTAGATATGCAAAGTTAGATATAGGTGGATAAAGAAGATATAAATACGTTAAAGATTAACTGCAAGAGGAAAAGAACAGTAGTGAAAGCAAACAAAGGAATAAATGTAGAAAAAATAATAACAGGTTTAAAAAATTAAAATTAAAAAAAGAGAAAGGAAGATTAAAAAAAAAAAGGAAAACCCCACAGAGATGCAAAAGCCAGAGGTTTATAACAACAATAAAAAATGTAACTGAGGGGAAAAAAAAAGTTCAAAAGCTTAACTGTATTTCATATTTCCAGGAAAATCAACAACTACAACAGAGGGGGAATAAAATGAAAAGAAAAAAAAGAACAAAAGAATGTACAGAACAAGTCAAAACGTAAGAATAATAAACGTTTTTCCTGAGTCACTGCTGTCAGCCCTTTCCCTCTCTGGGAGTCACAGTCCACCTTGCCTGCCTAGGATGCCCTCCAACACTGTGCTCTGGACTTGCGGTGGGGGCAGCCCAGATTCTAGTCTGGTCCTACTCCATGTGTTCTTGCCTCCAATGTCCACAGCTATCAGAACTAGTGCGTTTTCTTTCATGGGGGCTCTCGGCTTCCTTTTATATATTCCATAGACATAGAGTGTGCCTAGTTGATCATGTGGATTTAATCTGCAGCTTGTACAGTTGGTGGGATGGTTTTGGGTCTTCTTACCTGTACTACCCCTGGGTTCCAACTGTAGTTTTATTTGCACCTTTTATTTTTTTATGTGGGTCGTCCACTGGGGTTTGCTCCTGAGGCTGCCCTGGAGGACTTGGGTCTGCAGTGAGGGCCAGGTGTGGAGGTGGTGCAGCTGCTTGGGTCATAGGGGTTCTGGCAGCATCAGGTACTCGGGGGAGTTGGCGGCTATGGCAGCAGGAAATATAGCTCTCTAGAAAGATACGGCAACCAGTATTGGCCAATACACTCCTGTTCTTGCCTGGAGAACACCCCCTGACAGAGAAGCCTGGCAGGCCACGGTCCAGAGGATCACAAAGAGCTGGAAACAACTGAAGCGACTCCACGTGCACAGATGCAAGACTTTTTAGCCTGTGGCAGCTCTGCCCCAGTGAAGGCTGAGCGTGAAGGTAGCACAGCTGCTGGGGTTGCGGAGACCCTGGTGGCGCCAAGTGTGCAGGGACTCGGATTGTCTCCATTGCAGGAGTTATGGCCCTGTTGCTAAGTTGTTTCAGTCGTGTCCAACTCTGTGCGACCCCATGGACTGCAGCCCACCAGGCTCCTCCATCCATGGGATTTTCCAGGCAAGAACACTGGAGTGGGTGCCATCGTCTTCTCTGAGTTATGGCCCTACCAGAGCCTTTTTTCTAACCTCTTGTAGCTGGCAATTAGGCCTTTTTGGGCGGTCTTTCTCCATAGCTCTGCCCGTTCAGGCACTTAGCAGGGTCCCTTGCCTGGGGTCCTTCTCTGTTCAGCGCATCAGGCATATAGAGGGGCCCCCCAGGCTGGCATCCTACTCTGTAGATCAGTGCGTCAGTCACTTAAAAGGGCACCCTGGGTGGGGTCCTACTCTATAGATCAGTAGTACATCAGGCACTAAAGGGGCACCCTGGGTGGGGTCCTACTCTGTAGTTCAGTGCCTCAGGCGTTTGATGGGCCAGCCTCTTTATTGTTCAGCTGCAGATGCTGGCTGTGGGGGGAGAGGGGCTGTGGTGATGGCTCCACCCACTATGCGTGACTCAGCAGTATCACCTCGCTTCCATGGCTGCCTGGCTTTCCTCCACAGGCATTTCCCACCACAATCTCCTTCCTCACATCCCTTCGATCTGTCTTTCCACAGTCAACAGCAGCCCTCACTCTGGGGTTGCTCCACAATCCCTAAACACCGGCTTGCGGCCGCTGCACCTTCTAAGGGACCTGCGTCTCTGTCTGGGGTATGTTTGGCTGCGGCAAGGGCAGCCAAATCTGTCTGATTCTCATTCCATTTAGGCTGCCACAGATCAGCTGTTTCACTCTCAGCCTCAAACGTTTCTCCTCTGACTCAGACAACTGCCCCCACGTGGGGATCGGATCCCTGCTTCAGTTCCCCAACCCGCTGAGGGCAGGTCCAGTCCTACGAACACTCCTGTTTCTCCCCCTAGTTCCTTCATCCTACCAAGTTTTGTGTAGTTCTACATATTCTTTTCCACTGGTCAGGTACTCCGGTGGGCTCTCAGCTGGTGTTCTGCATGCACTTCTCTGTCTGAAGGCATATTCCTGATGTGTCTGTGGAGACAGATTTACTCCATGTTCACCTGCTCCTCCATCATCTTGTTCTCCTTCTCTCTCTCTTTTTTTTTTTTAACCTGTAAATGTTTGGATTCTCATCCTTGAAAGATTTCCTGGGTATGCCCACTTAGTATCGATAATCTCTCTCAACTCTTGGAAGATATTTTTCTACTGTTCTATCCTACTATTGTTAATTATGTTGTCTAATTTATAAATCTTCACGAATGACCTATTTTGTTCCACAGATGGTTTTGGACTTTCAGTTCGGTCGCTCAGTCGGGTCCAACTCTGCGACCCCATGAACCGCAGCACGCCAGGCCTCCCGTCCACTGGTGTCAGGTATTTCACTCTGATGAAAGCATGACTTCCTCTTTATCATCTTGCTCTGAATACCATGAATCATGGATTTATTTTTCATCCGTGCTCAAAAACCCTACTACAGCCATTATCTCTTAAAATATCTCCTCTACTCCACCCACTAATCCAGGGCTCAGGAAACTAACTATAAACCACAGGCCAAATCTGGCCCATTACCTGTTTTTGTAAATAAGGTTTTATTTGAACACAGCCATGTTCATTCATGTACATATTTTCAATGGCTGCTTTCTGACTACAACGGGGCTAAATAAGTGCAACAGAGATTATATAACCTGCAAAGACTAAATATTTACCATCTGGTCCTTTAGAAAAAATGTTTGCCAACCTCTGCTTATGGGTGGCTTTTTGTAATTTGTAATCTTTGATGGTGAGTTCACTTTCTGATCTTAATGTTAGGGTAGACTTTGGGCTTTAGTACAGGCAGGGTCTGTTTCTTACTGTGTCAGTGGTGTGAAGACACCCACTACAGGAGTCTAAGCGCAGCTCCCCAGCAGGCTGTCAGTCAAAACTGCTCAGCATCATCCACTAATATAACTCTAGCTCATAAGTTTTCTTTGCCTTTTTGTTTTCGAAGAAGGGCCTTGCAGACCACCCTTGCCTCTTTGCAAAACTCATCAAGGCCATAGAAAGCCGCCCTATTCAGGACCTAATTGTTCTGCAGTGGGAGGTTCTTTATAACATCAAGCCTTTCACAATTCTAAACATGGAAGACTGGGATATAACATTTATGAGTCATTAAACTGAGAGAACTATCACATTAATAATTCTACGTGTGTGGGGGGCTGGGGGTGGAATATGAGGGTATTATTCCATTATTGTATAAACAAACCAACTCTGACATATTTGTTCATTCAGTATGCAAATGCATGGTGTGTGTCAGATATTGCACTCTGGGAAAGCAGGATAAACCTGGATTTGCCTAAAGCAGGCCTCTTTCCTACCATCACTTCACTTATTTCCTTCAATAGATTTACCACCAGAATTGGGAGCGGGAGCCCACCTCCCCAACTTAAGTGAAGTCTCCAAGAGAGCAGAGATCTAATTCAGTGGCATGTCCTCAGTATTCGACAAAAGGCAGGTGCTTAATAAAGTTTAAAATCAACTATGGAGATAAGGCTATCCTCAGAAAACCTGCGAGGCAGTAGCTGATTTTCCTCCTGCCTCCGAGACACTCTGGCTTAGTCTCATTCACTGATTGGCTGCGCTGGTCCTCACTGCTGCACTCAGGCTTTCTGGTCCCGGCGAGGTGAGACCACCCTTCCTTGCGGTGCGTGGGCTTCCCCTGTGACAGAGCACAGGCTCCAGGCCCTCAGGCTTTAGCAGCTGCAGCACACAGGCTCGGTAGTTGAGGCATGTGGACTCCAGGGTGCACAGGCTTCAGGAGCTGTGGCACAAGGTCTGGGTACAGGGGCTCAGCTGCTCCACGGCACATGGGATCTTCCCAGACCAAGGATGGAACCCATGTCTCCTGCAATGGCAGGTGGATTCCCATACGCTGAAGCACCAGGAAGTCCTCTTCCTTAGTTTTGATTGGGCAAAACAACAGTCTTTCACCATGGGCTTGTCAAAAACATATACTCTTTCTGTATCACAGAAAACAAGAGATCTTCAAAAATCCTGGTCTTCACGGCATTTTATAGAATTAGATGGGAGCTCACAGTCACATTCTGAAGCTGTTTTTTAAAAGTGCTTGCATATAGTGCTATCTACTGCAAAGGAACAAATTATCCTAAAATTCAGTCACTTAAAATAACAACAGCCACTTAATCTTGTTCATAGTTTCTCTGGGCCAGGAGTTTGGGAGGGGTGGGAAACTCTGCCTAAAAGGTGACTCATGCACAGAACTGACAAGCTGGCATTGATGAAGCCACCTCAGTTTCCTCTCCACCTGGGCCCCTCCACGGACTTGTCGACAGTCTTCACAATGGTGACTTGTTTCCTGGAGTGAGGCATCTAAGAGACCAGGGCAAAAGCTGAAATCTCTTCACTGATGAAGTCTTGGAGGTCACATACCATTACTTCTGCATATTCTATTTTTCACACAGACCATCTCTGTTTCAATGTGGGAGGGGACTACAGAAATGTATGAAATAGAAGATAAGAATATATAAGGGCCACTCTGGAAGCTAGCCAACATACACATAAATATGATAACAGGATTTCAGAAAAGAATGAGTACATTAGGTTACAAAAGCTTGTAAGGAACAGTCTCAAGAATAACCAGATTTTCTGAATTCTAAGTCTTTCCATCACATCATACTATGAGTTAGTGTGCTAGGTTCCCATCTCCTATTATGTAACAAAATAAATTTCAGAATTTATGAAAAAAAAATTAAAAATAAAGCTACAATGTGGAAGAAAATGGATAATTATTAAATATAAGTACTAGAAGGGATTTCTTGAGCTTAGTAATAATGGAAAATGAATAAACTTTAATGACTGAAATAATATTAAACTTCTGTAAATAAAAACTGGAAACAAAAATAAGGAGGTAAATGATTAGCTGGAAGAAAAAAAGAGCTTTCACAAATTAGTGAAGAATAAAAGGAACAAACCAGCAAAAAAAAAAAAAAAGTAAGAAAATGACAATCACAAATGATGAAATATGATTGATCAATAAACATCTAACTTAATTAAAAGTTAAAGAAATGTTCTGGTAAGAAAAATATTCATCTTTTTTATCTATCAGTATGGCAAATATTTCCAAATGGGCACTCTCATATGCTACATTTTATGTACAAATTATTTTAAGTTTTAAGGAAAGCAACTAGACAGCCATGCATAGCTAAGAGGCTTAATACTATTTTCCCTTCCACCAAGTAATTTCAATCCTAAAAATCTTTCTTAAGACTAGAAACACATGTATCACCAGTAATAAAAATATTGTTTGTTCAAATCCTTGGCTTAAAATATCTTAAGTTGTTCTGATACTAAGTGAATTTTCAAAGGAGAACTTAAGACTTAGTAAACTAAACAAATAGCATTAACCAAGTAAATTAGGCTAAAAACAAAATATTTTAATAAATTTGACTATGCTCTGTCTTCTACAATAAATGACACATTCTTCTGCTTTGTTTCTCTATCATCCAATGTTAAAGAGATAATGTTCACTGTAAATCATTTTGGACATATTCAATTTGAAGTGATCTTAATGGATTTCAAAATACTTTTGTTGATAAAAGCTAAAAAGCCATGAAAAACAAAAAAAAAAAGCTAAAAAGCCATGAAAAACAAAAAACAGTGTAATTCCAGTGTTTAAAAGGCAGCTATCTGACTCCTCTCTGGAGTGTTTCAAGTGGCTCTGACAGTTTCAAAACTGAAATATAAAATGAAATTCTGTATTCAGGCCAACCTTAGAATTAACTACACTGCTCTTACACTGTTCACCCATGAATATAATGACAAGGATTTTCTCCTTGCCCAAATTCAACTAAGGCTCCTCTGAGCTGTCTTCTCCACTAAGCCTCAACCTTGGCTGTAAAAATAAAAGCACAAAAGATTTTATCCACCCCCCTCTTCCCCAAATGAAAACACTTTAACAAACAGTAACACATTTTAATAATTCAAGGAGACTCTAGACTCTAGCCTGCCTTGAAAGAATCTACTGTTTGTTTCAGGCAACACCTGTGACAGGCCACCCTTTCCAAGAGGTGTGACTAGAAAGGGCTTACAATGAGGGAGCCTGCCTTTGTCCCTGTAAGATGTGTGTGTGTCCACTATTCAGAAGTGTCTTTCTCAAAGCTATTCCTCTAAAACGTAATCATCAGGAAGGATGGGGTCTCAGGCTTTGTGGGAGAATGAAATTCTAAGCAGTTGAGAAAGCTGGCCTAATTACATTTACACTGATCAATTCGTTGTAATTTTTCACTTCCTGGACTCCACTTAGTTTCCACTTACCCCTCTTTCTACTCCCCTATTCTCCCTTTGAAATGCCCAATTATCTCTATAGAATTTGAAGATTTATATCAGGGGCTTCCCTGATAGCTCAGATGGTAAAGAATCCACCTGCAATGCAGGAGACCCTGGTTCGATTCCTGGGTCAGAAAGATCCGCTGGAGAAGGGCTAGGCTACCCACTCCAGTATTCTTGGGCTTCCCTGGTGGCTCAGCTGGTAAAGAATCCACCTGTAATGCGCGAGACCTGGGTTCAACCCCTGGGTTGGGAAGATCCACTGGCAAAGGGAACAGCTACCCACTCCAATATTCTGGCCTGGAGAATCTACCTGCCAACACAGGAGATGTGGGTTTGATCCCTTGGTCGGGAAGATCCCCTGCAGAAGGAAATGGCAACCCACTCCAGTATTCCTGCCAAGGAAATCCCATGCACAGAGGAGCCTGGGGGGCTACAGTCCACGGGGTCACAAAGGACTGGACATGACTTAGCAACTGAACAGCAGCATGGCTGACTACCAGTTCATATTACACCATGAAGCCTGAAGAAGTAAATATCTTCAAAAACAGATTAAAAAAAAAACTATTCAAATGAATTAATCCTTGGCTCTATCCCAAATATATCAGGAGAGCAGATACATAAAAACATGAGCTTATGAGAAGAAAAGGTCAAGGCCCTGAGTACAGGAAGAAGTTAGCCTCATAAATCTGAAGAGGGACAATGTTCAAGTGCTAAACCAAGAGGCTGAATCAAAGGCAACCAAGGATTTTATCAACTATGAGTATATCTGTAAATTCCACAAGGTTGTCTAGAACCATATTACTTTTCTATTACTTCTACTTAAAATTAAGCAGCTAAGAATAAGAAAATCTGTACTCCAGTTCAAAATCTGTGATTATTTCTGTTCTTCATGTCTGACTCTTTGTGACCCCATAGACTATAGCCCGCCAGGTTCGTCTGTCCATGGAATTCTCCAGGCAAGAAAGCTGAAGTGGGTAGCCTTTCCCTTCTCCAGGGGATCTTCCCAACCCAGGGATCGAACCCATGTCTCTCACATTGCAGGCAGATTCTTCACTATCTGAGCCACCATGGAAGCCCCAAGCAATTAACTTAGGTTAATTTATTTAATCAACAAAATGAGTGACTGGGATTAATGCTCACAGGTTTCTCTTGCATTTAAGGCACTATGATTCAATAACATTTTTAATTTTTGAAGTTAATTTACTAATTTACTTCCCTTTTTGTTATAAGCTAAGTACCATTCATACGTTTAAGCTCTAACCTCTGGTACCTCAGAAGGTGACTTTTTTATATGGAAGATCTCTAAAAAGGTAATTAACTTAAAATGAGATCACCAGGGTAGTCCTAATCCAATGCGACTGCTGTCCTTTCAAGAAAAGGAAATTGGACACAGATATACCTAGCATGCTGCAGTTCATGGGGTCACAAACAGTTGGACACAACTGAGCAACTGAACTGAACCAAACTGATGCACATACATAGGGAAAATCACGTAAAGATGTAAGGTAAAGATGGCTAGCCACAAGCCAAGAAGTCTTCTGAAATAACCAACCCTGTCAACCTCTTGATCTCAGACTTCTATCCTCCAGAACTGTGAGAGAGTACATTTCTTTTGTTTAGGCTACCCAGTCTGTGGTGTTTTGGTATGGCAGCCCTGGAAAACTAATATACCTTTCAATTAAAAAAAAAAAAAAAAAACCACTGACTGCCTAGGGTGTACAGTATGTTCCTACTACAATTTCTGAAACCTCTGACTTTAAACATGCAAGAATGTTTATAAAATTTTGTTTTTCCTCTGAGAACATTCTGCCTAATTAAGTCATAAGAGATAATTTTAAGTATATACAGTTCATAAGAGTTTCATCTCCAAGTATACAGACATTACAACCTTTCCACAAAATCACTTTGGCAGATAAACATTGTAATCTTTGTATAGAGCATAATTATAAACTTTATAGGAAGGTTCAATACAACCTAATGTAACAGATTTGGACACAATCTAAATGGCAACAGTAGGAACATGGTTTAAAAATCATGGTTTGTGGTAAAATATTATGAAACTACTAAAATTAGCTTTCAAAGAATACCACTGAATTACAGAGAAATGCACAAGATATAACATGGAGAGTTATGCAGAATATGAAGCTGAATATGATCCCAATTATTATACATGTACACATGTAGACAAAATTCACCAAAATATTAGCACTCATTATCTCTAGGCTGTGAGATTATGAGAAAAAAATCACTGTACTAGAAAAGAGGTCCCGTGTAAAAGCTTAATCCAGAGTAGAAACAGCATATAAAGAGGTGAAACCGAACAGTCAATTCTGAAATAACACAGGTAAACTGAGAGGTGTTACATATTTATACCAATAATGCCACAGAGCTGGGGAAAGTACAAATCCAGCCACCATCAGACCAAGCAACGTACCTTTGCATACAAGACCTACTACTTTCTGTCACAAAGATGAACTGAATGACCAAAAGCCATAACGTAACAGAGAATTAAACTTTCAATGCTTAATTTTTTTTTTTTAAATCACTATACATAAACATTGGGGCTTCCCAGGTGGCGCTGGTGGCCAACGCAGGAGATGTGGGTTCAATCCCTGGGTCAGGAAGATCCCTTGGAGGAAGGCATGGCAACCCACTCCAGTATTCTTGTCTGGAGAATCCCATGGACAGAGGAGCCTGGTGGGCTACAGTCCATGGGGGTCACGAAGAGTCAGACATGACTGAAGTGACTTAGCATGCACTCATACATAAAAATCAGTGTGGCTTTTACATTTTCTTGACTCATAACTCCTTATGTCCAAAAACTATATTAAAAACAGATTTTTCAGTTAATATGAATTTTTTGTTAAAAACAGTTTTTAAAAAAAATTAACATTTTAAAAATAAGCATTTTAGCACATTTGTTAGGAATAAGAAAATTTCTAAGGAAATAAGATGATGAACATAAAGATTTACAGTTGTATTTGAGTGAACTATTAGAAACTGCCTAAACATCAAATAAGAAATCAGTTAAATCATCCAGTTTTTAATACTCTTTGGATCACACAATATTTTGAGAATTTCACAAAAGCAATTTCTTAGAATTAGAAGTAACAAGTATATACACCCAAATTTTTGTATACCATGATAGAAAGTTTACAATACTTAAACTACTTTTATGAATTCTTATGCTAGAAAAATTTTATGTAACGGAAACATAACGTTCATATTATATTCTTTTTTTTTTTTATCAGAGAATATTTTATTTAAAATATAGAAGCATTCGTATGTAGAGTAATGATACAGGATAAACCAATAGATAACAAAAGAAGAAAAAAAATGTGTCTATAGTTATCTCTGGATAGTAAAAATTACAGGTAATTTTTATATTCCTCTGTGATTTTCTATAGACTCCATATTTTCAAAACATGAACTACATAATGAAAAAAGAAAATTAAAGAGTCAGAATCTATTTTGTACAAACAAAATTGTTATTAACTAAGAAACAAAGAGTAGGCTCAGATAATGATTATTGTGTTCAAGTCTTTGAATATAAAATAAATCACTGATGATCACTGATAAAAGGGTATATTCACAGATGACTCGGGTTATTTTGTATAAATTTCTTGGATAGAGAAATGCCAGTGAATATATTTTGTATTTCATATAATGTTATAAATTTTTAAAAAGTCACAGGCAATAAATGAATCTCTCCTTTTATAAATATAAAACTTTTTTTTTTTGGCTTTTAGACTTCAGGATATTTTAAGAATGTCTAAAATAAAGTTAAAAAAAAACACAAAGATTAGAACAAAAAACTTACATTTTCTATTGTGTATTAACAGAGCTTGTTTCAAATCTACTGTTGCTCTTCCTAACAAAGCATCTGCTTTTATAGTATGATGACTCCAAACTCGAAATTCCAATGTAGTCTGTGGGGTCACATTTCTGTAAAGGTAAAATTGTAACAAAAATACAGGAGAATACATTTACTTCAATAACTTTGAAAAAGTCACGAATTCAGTTTATTTAAGGAAAAATACTACATGAAACAGTAAACTAGCTGAATTATAAATAAAAACATTTATTTTCAAGTACATTAGGAATTCAATACCTAAACAATTTCTGCAATTGACAAACCAAAACACCAACAATACATCAAAAGTCTTATTAAGACTTCCCAATAACATTACTTCTACTTGAACAAATATCTAAAGATTTAAGCTGACTGCATTAGTTATAATACTTTTACTATACACAAACTTGTAACACTGTATTTCAGAAATGCCAAATGGTTTTCTGCTCTATTTATTTTTACAAGACAATTAAGAGAAAATATGATTATATGGGAAAAGTCTGTAAAGCGAAACCAAGGATTATTATGCTTCATTTCTAAAGAAAATAAAATTATCCAAAACTTTTTTCACATTTAAAATTGTCTAGTCACACTAAAATATAGAATTCCTTACTCTGAAGTTATCTTACCAAAATAACAACAGAAAATCACCAAAAAAAACCCATCACCAGAAAAACATTCCCCAAACGACACTCGTTTGAAAATTTTGCATTCTTTACACCAGATACTTACACAGTTAGCTGTTCGTCCCATTTTGGATTAGAAGAACTACTGGATTTTGCTGTTTTCTTACTTTCTCCATCTGCAGCTACTTCTGTATATATTGCTGTTCCAAACCAGTTCTTTTTTCTTTTTAGTTTGGCACTAGAAACTAACAAGAAACACGATAACCACTAGTGAATATATTTAGCCACAAAGTGTGGGTGTGCTAAATCGCTTCAGTTGTGTCCGACTATTAGGGACTTCCAAGGTGGTGCTAGTGGTAAAAAATCTGCCTGCCAATACAGGAGACTTGAGTTCGATCCCTGGGTCAGGAAGATCCCCTGGAGAAGGGCATGGCAACCCACCTCAGTATTCCTACCTGGAGAATCCCATGGACAGAGCAACCTGGCGGGCTACAGTCCATGGAGTCACAAAGAGTCAGACAGGATTGAAGCGACTTAGCATACAAAATAGTATAAATCAATACGAATGGAATCGTGCTTCTTGAGCAACTCAGACTCTTTTTGCTGGCAAGATGAAGAAACAATACAAAAGGGCTATTGTTAACGCCTGAGAACCATTTGGCTTTAAGGAGTTTTACTGAAATATATTCACATAGTATATAATTCACCCATTTAAACTGCACAATAGTTTTCATTATAGTCACAGGAGTTATGCAACCATCACCACAAGCAATTTAAAATATATTTATTACCCCAAAAAGAAACCTCATACCATTAAGCAGTCACCCTTCTATTTCATCCCACCTCCTCCACCCCACCAGCCCTAGGCAATGACTCATCTACTCTCTGTCTGTATAGATTTGCCTGTTCTAAACATTTCAAATAGTGGATTTAGATTCACATAACATGGTCTTTTGTGACTGGCTTCTTTCACTTAGCATTCTAACTTCATCCAGGTTGTAGCATACATGAGTATTTTCATTCATTTTATTTACACATAATGTTTCACTGTATAGGCATACCACTTTTTATTTATCAATTCAGCAGCTGATAAGACATTTGGGTTGTTTTCACTTTTTGGCTACTGTGCATAATACTGCTACAAACATTCACTTAGAAGGTTTTGTGTAGGCATCTGTTTTCATTTCTCTTACCTAGGAGTGCAATGGCTGGGGCTTACCAGATGGCTTTAGTGGTGAAGAACCCGCCTGGCAATGCGGCAGACTAAAAGACACACGTTTGATCCCTGAGGGGGGAAGGTCACCTGGAGAAGGGCATGGCAACCCACTCCAGTATTCTTGCTGGAGAATCCCATGGACAGAGGAGCCTGGCGGGCTACAATCCACAGGGCTGCACAGAGTCAGACAGGACTGAAGCGACTTAGCATGCACGCACACACATGGTAATTCTGTTGAATAACGGCTAGACTATTTTCCATGATGGCTGTACCATTTTACACACCCAGCTGCAGCGTATAAGAGTTCTGATTTCTCCACATCTTTGCTAATTCTAAGCTGCCTCCAGCATTAAGAGAAAGGTAAGTGTCTTCAGATTCAATGTATCTATTAACCTCTCCGTGAGGTAGTATTCATAACTTACCCTTCTGAAATTACACAAACACTGGCAATTTAAAAAAAAAAAATGCTTTTCCTAGGAAGTTGGTTTCAAAAAAAGGAGGTTATCTGCCTTTTCAAAGAAAAATTCTGAAATCAAAATGTCACTATAGAAGCTAATCATACCTCTTTACAGAAAGTGAATTTGAAAGTGAATTTATCCGACTTGGAGGAAGACTTGTTTAATTTAGGCTAAACATCTGATTTTTAAATAACTTTTAAAACTACTAATTCAAATGGGGAATACATAATTCCAGGGCAAAGTACTGACTACCAAGTAGTCATAAGAACTTATTAAGATCATTTCTGTAGTCAATCACCGATGAACACTGTGAGTCTGAGATAAGAAGGGAAAGCCATCTCCATGTCATGTGGGTATCGCATGTTAAGATGTGAACATAAACATGCTGATGCAAGCTCACACTCTACTGTGAGGGGACAGTGGTGCAAACAAGTAGTCACAGAAACATGAAGTGAAAAAAGCCGGAGCAGAAGTAGACTATTTGAAATACAGCAGTCCTCAGTTCACAACTGAAGAACAGGAAGAGATTCAAAGGGAATACTATACTTATATACCAGCAACATAAAACAATCAAACAGTGTTTAATGTTACCTCTGAAGTGTTATTATTAGGGTGATGGCAAAACTCACTTTCATCCTTCTCTGTTCCAAACTGCTCTAAACTCTGTATCACTAATGTGATACAGAAGGACTAGATCTCTCCCTAGACATCCCCCAACCAAAGTTCTTCACTCCAAATGAAAGTCATTTCCTCAGTATACGCTGGACTTATCTGTGTACTGGAAGAAGGGAAAGGCAGTATTGGATGGTGTTAACAGCACAAGACATCTTTTCAACAAATGGTGCACATACAACTGGACATCCACATGCAAATAAATAAATGTAAACACAGATCTTATACCCTTTATAGAAATTAACTCAAAATGTATCACAGACTTAAAGGCAAAACACAAAACTTAAAACTCGTAAAAGATAACACAGGAAAAACTTTAAGTGACTTTAGGTATGGTGATAGATGTCTTTTTAGATAATGACAAATGCAGGAGACCCGGGTTCGATCCCTGGGTTGGGAAGATCGCCTGGAGAAGGAAACGGCTACCCACTCCAGTATCCTTGCCTGGGAAATCACATGGACAGAGAAACCTGGTAGGCTATAGGCCATGGGGCTGCAAAGAGTCAGACACGACTGAACGACTTCACTTTCACTTTCCAAACGTATGGTCCTTGAAAGATATAACTTACAAGTATCACTTAATTAAAATTCAAAACTGCGCTGTGAATGACAAAGTCAAGACAAATGAAAAGGCAAGCCACAGACAGGGAGAAAATACCTGCAAAAGACATATCTGATGAAGAACTATTGTCTAAAACATACAACAAACTCTTCAGTCAACAATAAGAAAACAAACAACCCAATGGACCAAGGACCTTAACGGACACCTCACCAAAGATACATGGATAGCAAGTAAGCTCAACAACACACGTCATCAGGGAAACATAAATTAAAAGAACAGTAAGATATCACTACACACCTACTGTTGTTTAATCGCTAAGTCGTGTCCCACTCTTTTGCCACCCCATGAACTGCAACCCATCAGGCTCCTTCTGTCCATGGGATTTCTCAGGCAAGATATATTGGAGCAGGTTGCCATTTCCTGTTCCAGGGCATCTTCCCAACCCAGGGATAGAACCCATGTCTCCTGCATTGACAGGTGGGTTCTTTACCACTGAGCCACCAGTGAAGCCCACACACATATTAGACTGGCCAAAATTTGGGACACTAACCACAACAAATGCTGGGGGAATGTGGAGCAAGAGAAACTCTCATTCATGGCTGGCGGAGATGCAAAATGGTTCAACCACTTTGGAAGATAGTTTTACGGTTTCTTACAATCTAAACATAGGCTTACCATGTGATCCAATAATTGCACTCTTTGGTAGTTACACAAAGGAGCTGAAAACTTATGTCCACACAAAGCCTCCAAGTGGATATTTATCACAGGTTTGTTTATACAACTGTCAAAACATCTAAGTAACCAAGATGTAGTAGATGCATAGATAAACAACTTGTGTGTGTGTGTGTTCAGATGCTCAGTTCAGATCAGCCGCTCAGTCTTATCCAACTCTTTGCAACCCCAAGGACTGCAGCATGCCAGGCATCCCTGTCCATCACCAACTCCCAGAGCTTACTCAAACTCATGTCCACTGAGTTGGTGATGTCATCCAACCATCTCTCCTCTGTCATCCCCTTCTCCTCCCTCCTTTAATCTTTCCCAGCATCAGGGTCTTTTCTAATGAGTCAGTTCTTCACATCAGGTGGTCAAAGGATTGGAGCTTCAGCATTAGTCCTTCCAATGAATATTCAGGAGTGATTTCCTTTAGGATTGACTGGTTTCATCTTGTAGTCCAAGGGACTGTCAAGAGTCTTCTCCAACACCACAGTTCAAAAGCATCAATTCTTCGGTGCTCAGCTTTCCTTATGGTCCACCTCTCACATCCATACATGACTACTGGAAAAACCACAGCTTTGACTAGATGGACTTTTGTCAGCAAAGTAATGTCTCTGCTTTTTAATACGCTGTCTAGGTTTGTCATAGTTTCTCTTCCAAGGAGCAAGTGTCTTTTAATTTCACGTCTGCAGTCACCATCTCCAGTGATTTTGGAGCCCAAGAAAATAGTCTCTCACTGTTTCCATTGTTTCCCTGTCTATTTGAGATGAAGTGATGGAACCAGATGCCATGATTTTAGTTTTCTGAATGCTGAGCTTTAAGGCAGCTTGTTCACTCTCCTCTTTCACTTTCATCAAGAGGCTCTTTAGTTCTTCTTCATTTTCTGCTATAAGGGTGGTGTCATCTGCACATCTGAGGTTATTAATATTTCTCCTGGCAATCTTGATTCTAGCTTGCGCTTCATCCAGCCCAGCATTTCACATGATGTACTCTGCAAATAAGTTAAATAAGCATGGTGACAATATACAGCCTTGACGTACTCCTTTCCCGATGTGGAACCAGTCTGTTGTTCCATGTCTTGTTCTAACTTGTTGCTTCTTGACCAGCATACAGATTTCTCAGGAGGTAGATATGGTGGTCTGGTATTCCCATCTCTTTAAGAATTTTCCACAGTTTGTTGTGATCCACACAGTCAAAGGCTTTAGCTGTATTAACTGATACTCAAAATGATAAATACTGTGGAGGCACTATCTTGGCTACTTACACTCCTTTGGTCCATATCTATTTTCCAATTGGTTCTCCAGGCTTCGAGTGATTCTATTTATTAGCTACCTGATAGCTTTTCTCTAAGGTCCCTTTTGGCCCAAATCAGCTAGACCAGGTCTTTGTTACTTCAGTTAAGTACTCATACAGTAGATAAAGACCAAGAAGAAAGTTACACCTCAGATATGGTAGCCACAGGTGCTGCACAAGTAACAGTGAATAACCAAGGATACAGCTCTAAGCTTATGCAGAGGAAAAGCATAAGTATCAGGAATTACACTTATGTGGAATACACATCAGAATCATCAGGGAATTGCTTGACAATATGTAAGTTCACAGTTCACAGAAAACTAAATACAAATATCCCTGAAATATGCCTCAACCTCACTCATAATGAAAGAAATGATATATAAAATGACACTTCAGATACTGCCTCTTACCTAAGTGTCATCATGCCTGATAGTGTATCTTGATGAGGCTATAGGAAAACAGGCACTCTCACAGACACCTGGTGGGAACACAGAAATAGTACAGACCCTATGGAAAGGAACTTCACAACAGCTGACCTCTGAACAACAGTGGTTTGAATCATGGGGATACACTTCTACACAGATTTTTTAAGATAAGGACATACTACAGTACTATACCATCAGGAGTTGGCTGTATTCATGGATATGGAACCATGGATATTGAGGGCTGATTGTAAAGTTATGCACAGATTTTTCAAATGCGCAGGACTCGGCACCATAATCTCTGTGGTTCAGGGGTCAACTGTGATTGATAGTATCACACGTGCTTACTATTTGATCAAGCAATCTCATTCTAGAATTCTATCCTAATGACACATGAAGCCCTTTATTGTAGCACTATTTGCAATAGCAAAAAATGGAACCCAATGTCCATCAGTAGGGCACTAGTTGAATTAACTTTGGTACATCCAGTTAACAGTACTGGGCAGCGATAAAAAGGTGTATGGAATACTCTGCTATGGACATTACCCTAGGATATTACTGTTAAATGAAGAAAAGCAAGGTCAGGAACTAGATGCTAAGAACTAGGAAGATTGAGAGGAGAGATATGCATGCATATAATGTGTATACCTGCTTATATTTTCAAAAAAAAAAACAACAGATGGATAAAACAACACTAATAAAAATGTTTCCAAAGGGGAAGAGAAAGAAGGGGAAGGAATGGACAGAGTACCCAGACTTCTCCAAATATCATCCTGACTTAACAATTTTGACTCTAGAACTGTATAAATGCCTTATATGGTGATAAAATAAAATTAAATAAAAAATAAATAACTGAAAACAATGAATCTGACTAACCCAGTTGGTGGCATAACCAAATGTAAAATAACCAAATGTAAAAATAACTCTGACTATACATATGAAGAAGGCATATGAGGCATTTCTCACAGAGAAATCTTAAAACTGCAATGAGAGGGCCTGTTACTTTCAGTAACTTTAACACTGCTAAGACTTCTTGTGTGTGTGTGTGTGTGTTAGGATAAAACAGATATACCTGTGCTGATATTATTTAGAATTAAAATTCTGAAGTTAAGAGAAAACAGAAATATAAAGTAAAATGAAGTAAAAACAACTTTTAGTGGAAAATAGTTATTTACAGACTACAGCTATTCTTTAGAATTAGCAATATCAGCATGAACTCGGGATTGGTTTTTTGCTAAGACAATAAACGTCTTCTAGTTCTGTTCACTGAAAACTCCTATTAACAGCTGACCTGATGGTTATGAGTACCATGGGAATTACAGTCTATCTCCTTCTTATCCAAAACTCAACCTGCCTTTCCTAAGGCAAATATTACTTCTAATGTTCTAAACACAGAGCCACATACAAACACCCCTCCTTTTTCATATCCATATGGCTATATGCACTATTTCATACTTTGCTCTTTCACTTAAAAATATTACCTTAGAACTTGGCTGTTACTGGTACACATATTCATTTCACATCATTGTTTATCTAGAATTCTGCCAATCTTTTGGTATTAAAGATTCTTTTTCTGTTACTCCTACTAATTTATCTTGCAGATATTTACATATAAACTATCCACATACATTATATGTGGACATTATTTATATGCATATATAAACAATATAAATACCTGCAAGATAAATTTATACAAGTAAAATTGCTGATTTAAGGACCACTCTTTGAATCATTACTCCAGTTAGCTAGAATAAATGATCTGAACCAAGGCTCTTCCATGCTTTTACATTTGCTGTTCCTTCTCCCTCGCATACCTTTGGCTGCCAATCTGCAATGAACTCTAATCCTTCCTACAAGAGTCAAAGTGTTACCGTCTGTGAATCCTTCTCTTACCCTACTTTCACAGACCTGTAGGCCATCTCCAGTTCCAAGCAGAACTATGACACTTCCCTTTAAGTGCTCACTGCATCCAGTTAATAGTCACTTTGCATGGTAACTGTCCATGCAAAACAAACCTGCTTGACATTATATAGTAAGTCCCTGGAGTACTAGGGTCTTGTGTTTTCATATATGGATTTCCACTTAACAAATATTTGCCCATGATTGAATGAATGGCTTAAATGCATGGAAAAGGGCTTTTAGCATCTTTCTCCATTCTAATAATCATTTAAAGACCAGCTCAGTTCAATAGGGCTTATTCTAATACCCAAATTCTCCCACTACCAAAAAGGATAGAGCTCCTCTGCATCCAGTACAGGTTCAGTAAATACTCATGGAATAAATATTTTTACAGAGTTTCTATCTTTGAGGCCTATTGCAACAAATACACCATGGCATGAATCTAAAAGAAAAGATACTTATGAAATAAGTCTGCTAAATTAGGTATTAAAAAGAAAGTTTCATCAGAGAACTATTAGTTTAAATTACTGTGAAAACAACTTACCAGTTACCTGTAACTGCAACCTTCCACTGTGGTTATTACTAGTATCAGACCTTGGTGAAGCAGTGGCCATGTCCCAAAATTCAGCTTAAATCTACAAAAAAGTTAATTTATTCATATATTAGACTAGAGACTATAATTTTCAATACAATTAACACCTTGTCCCCAGTAAATCTTGCATGTTTCCTTTTATAGATAACTTTTTCAAGTTCTATTTCACTGCCCTACCCTATTTTTACTTTTTAAATAAAACACAAAGCTGAGCTACTTCAGCTTTCTCCTGCATGGCAACTATTTTAAGGCTAAATTCTATTCACCTTTAACCTACTAAGATAAAGATGAACATTAAGGGCAAGATTGAAAAAAGTAATATAAATATGTTTCTTACCCTTATGGACTTTATTATTATGATTATTAAGCGTAATTTAATAAACATAAAAATAATAAAAATTATTAAACATAAATTTTAAAAAATTAGTTTTAGCAATAAAAGGCATATTGGTCAAGCAAAGAGACCATGAAAATGGCATTGCATATCTGAAAAAGAACCATTTCAAATTTGCTTAAACTCTTCATTTTAGAACAGTTTCAGATTTACAGAAAAGTTGTAAAGAAAATAGCATTCTCATATATCCTATACCCAGTATCCTCTACTATTGATTTCTTACATTAGGATGCTATATTTGTCATAAGTAATGAACCAATATCAATATATTGTTACTAATTAGAGCCTATAGTTTATTCAGATTAGATAGCACTTAAGAGAGAATCACCAAACTTGAATATAAAGTTTAAAAATTCATTTAGAAGTAATGCTGAGATAAACAGCTTGAAAAATCAAAGAGAAACTAAAAGACATGAAAAGATAAAATGTGACCTGACATATATTTCTACTCATAATCTCAGAAAATGAAGACACAGGAGGTCATACTAGCAGACAAAATGACTCAGTTTTCTAGACCCGTGAAATACACTTGTTCACAATTCTAAGAAACACTGAATAAAACAGTTGGGGTAAACATGAAGACACTCACGTGTGGACACCCAGGGACACACAGCAGTCACGCCGCACAGCACCAAAACACAGGGCATGCTAAAAGCAGCCAGAGACAAGAGTGACGACACTCAGAAGAGAGTCAAGTGACAGCAGAATTCTCAACAAGCAGCGATGGAAACAAAGAAGGCGGAACAAGCACCTATCTGCGAAAACTGAGAAAATTTATTCAAGCACCAAAACTCTCTTTGGAACACAGAAGGTATCAAGATTTTGCCAGAGAAACCAAAAAGAGTTTACCAACAGCAGGCCTTTACTTCGACAAAATCTGAAAGACACATTTTCCAAAAAAGAATAAAATTACACAGGAGGGTGCTCTGAGATGCAGGAAGGGAAAGATGAGTAAAGAAACTGGTCAGCATACAAGTACATCTAGATAAACACTGCCAATAAAATAACAACAGTGACATCTTATTACGGTATGTAAATAAAACCAGAATAAACCATTAAAATACAGAAGCACAGAGTGGAGGGGCTGGGCAGGGAGTGAGAGGACAGGGACTGACGAGGTCAACTCTCTGCATCACCCGGCAGAGGGCCTGTGCTCTGGCTTAACTCTGGACTACATAGCATTCCCAGCAGGATTTCAAGGGTAACCACAGAAGAACAGAAATAGGAGTGTAATTTCCAAACCAGCAGAGTAGAAGAGAATACAATTAAAAAAAAAAAAACTCAATTCCCAAAAAACGGCTAGAAAAGGAAAAAAAAAAGGCATAAACGACCAGCATTATCAGAAAGCAAAAGAAAGAGAGTGCAAATATAGAAATAATCATAGTAACAGGAAATTCAAGAGTAAGATGAGAGATGCCCATAAAATAAAGATGCTGACAGCATGGAAGCAAAAATATGGAAAAGGACGTATTAGGCAAATACAAACAAAAGGAAAGCTGGGCTGAGTTATAATAGCAGAAAAAGAGCATTATTAGGGAAAACAAAGAAAATGATACAAGATTCAATCTAAGTAAGCAGATAGAGAACTCCAAATTTGCATGCTTTAAAAAAAAAAAAAAATAGCCTAGCTTTGGTTCCTTCTCCCAGCCCAACAAAGTGATCTCAGCCAAAAAGGATGGGCAGTCCCTAACAGACTTCCGGGTTGAGGAATGGTATAGCATGGTAGAAACAGCATCTGCGACCCCGAAACAGACTATCTGGCAGCTGTTTCAACCACTTGGCACAGTTACGATGACAGCACGTCACAGCACCTGAGACTGACTGCTCCATCCTGCCCACCGCTCAGCAGGCTGCTGGGAACAGGGCCACTTCCCCATCTGCCACCCTACACTGTCTTTCTAGGGAGCCCAATTTGTGAGAGGCAGGAGTCTCCACTCAGGAATTCTTTAGCGAGTTATCAGCACCGAGCATTTACCATGAGAATCCAGTAATGCAGGGAGGTTGAAAGGTTTTCATTATGCTCAGTTTGAGAACCTGGAGTCCCTGTTCAGCATCCAGAGCCTCAGTAAAGAATCTCTAGACAACAGAATTCCAGGGAACACTGCTAATCAAGGACAGGACAGGGATAAGGATGGTGGTTCTTTTCACTGAAAAAGAAATCAGAATTTTCACAAAACAAATACGGACCAGAGAAGCTGTCCTGCACAGACGGCCTGGATTTGCCTATTCACCTAGAAGAGGTGAAGAGAGCTTTGAAGGCAAACAACATGATCGCTATGGAGCCCACGACTGCTGTCATGACTAAGGCAGCAGAGGCCGTGACAGAGGCCATGACTTCAGGATAAACAGTGGAAAAAGGCAAGCTGTAGCGGGTACAAGAGGACAATGACTGTGAAGCTCTATAGATAGGACGTTCAGTCGCGGAGCACCAAAGACAACTGCTCTCAAGATGTTATAGGTATGACGACAAGAGGACCCTTCCAGAGACCCAAACTGCATTTAAAGCCTCAGAGTACTCCTAACAGATGTCTCCTCTGCTTGTATCTCCTTATCTAGCTTTCAGGCAGCTTCTATCTTTGGAGCAGCAAAGCTCAGCCTGATGCCCCAGTTGTGAGAGAACAAGCAGAAGAGCAGCTACAGAAGGAACGGGAGAAATGGCAGCATCAGCTTGCTGTTCAGTCGCTCAGTCGTGTCCGACTCTTTGCAACCCCATGGTCTGCAGCACGCCAGGCTTCTCTGTCCTTCACCCTCTCCCGGAGCTTGCTCAAACTCATGTCCATCAAGTTGGTGATGCCATCCAACCATCTCATCCTCTGTTGTCCCCTTCTCCTCCTGCCCTCAATCTTTCCCAGCATCAACAGGGTCTTTTCCAATGAGTTGGCTCTTTGCATCAGGTGGCTGAAGTACTGGAGCTTTAGCTTCAGCATCAGTCTTTCCAATGAACACTCAGGACTGATTTTCTTTAGGACGGACTGGTTTGATCTCCAACTGCAGTGACAGCCTCGGAGGGACACCAAAACTGGCAAAGTAAAGAATTTCAAGAACAGTGATGGTCGAGAACAGGAAGTGAGTCACCTTGGACTGGGACCTTGCCGTATCCACCAGAAGTCAGATCAGGGTGTGTGAAACAGAGTGAGACCTCTCTGGAAAAAAGACGAAATACTCAGTAAAACCAAAAGACTGTCACTCTCCAACTTCTAAGCCTCCAAAACCTGATGAGCTACCAGAGGAAATGCTGGCCCCTCTATCGAGAGAATGCTTAGGTGAAGTGAAGTGCTAATCCTCTGTTGATCTCAGTTCAAACACAGAGCAGCAGTCCCCTACAAATGATGGGGAGATGCCACTCCAGTTCAACCATCTCAGCAAGGATCAATCAACCTGGAAAGATGAAAATAAGGCAGATGTGGTGAGTGCCCCAAAAGGTCGAAAGTGGGAACACCAGCATGGACCAAGAGATGAAGTAATAAGGACAAATGGAAGAAGCCCGAGAGGAGACAGAACAAAAAGGATCAAGAGCTCTAACTTGCATCTGAGAACCCAAAGGAACCTGAAGAACGCAGCTTCTAAGTTTCAGTACTGTGAGTACACTGCTTTCCCAGTTGACAGTGAAAATTAAAAAGAGAATTCTACACCCTGTGCTTTCTCCTAGCCTCTCTCTACCCTGAAACATTTCTAAGCAAATCAAATCTCTATCCAGACAAGGCAAAAAAAAAATAATAATAATAATAATTCACAATCTCCCAGGAGGATAAAAGCCTGTAAAGATTGTTAGAACTACAGGAAGAAACTGACCAACTGACCACTGATTCGGGTGATTTCAACACACACTAATTTTCTATAGATCAAGTGAATCAAAAAATGATGAACAAGAATTTAATGAACAGAACCTAATAAGTGTTAGAAAACAAACATTCTTCTCAAGGATGCTGCTGCTGCTGCTGCTAAGTCGCTTCAGTCGTGTCCGACTCTGTGCGACCCCATAGCCGGCAACCCACCAGGCTCCGCCGTCCCTGGGATTCTCCAGGCAAGAACACTGGAGTGGGCTGCCATTTCCTTCTCCAATGCATAAAAGTGAAAAGTGAAAGTGAAGTCACTCAGTCAGCGACCCCATGAACTGCAGCCTACCAGGCTCCTCCATCCATGGGATTTTCCAGCAAGAGTACTGGAGTGGGGTGCCATTGCCTTCTCGGCTTCTCAAGAATACATGGGACATATAGAAAAACAATACATATGTTGGGAGGTAATGAAAATGTCACTAAATTTCAAAGAATATGTATAATTTTGTTCCTGGGTGCTGATCAAAATGCAGTTAAGTTAAAAATCAGTAATAAAAGATTAATTTTTAAAATACAAATAGAAAATAATAACACTTCTAAATATTGCATGAGTCATCAGAAATGGTAATGGAAATTTTTCTAAAAATACTAAAAACTAGACTCCCTGGGAAGAGGGGTTGTGAGTCCACTTGCCAATGCAGAGGACACAGGTGAGGTCCCCAGTCTGGAAAGATTCCACACATCAGGAGCAACTGAGCCCACAGGGCACAAGTTCTGAGCCTGTGCTGTAGAAACCTCGAGCCAGAAGTACTGAAGCCTCCTGCCCTAGGGCACGTACTCTGTAACAAGTTAAGCCAGCGCAACGAGAAGCCCCCACGTCTCAACAAGAGCAAAACCCCTGCTCACTGCAACTAGACAAAGCTCTTGAGTGGCAATGAAGACCCAGCTCAACCAAACATAAATAACTGAATACAATTTCAAAAAATAAAAATGTTTTGTTGTTTAGCTGTGAAGTTGTGTCCGACTCTTTGTGACCCCATGGATTGCAGCACATAAGGCTTCCAAAAAAACACTAAAAAATGAATGTAACTTAATTACAAACATTTTTGGAATACAGTAAATGTTACAGTTTGAGGCAAATCTATAGCCTTAATGACTTGTCCTAGGAAAAGAAGAAAGGCTGAAAATAAATGAGTTAACAGGACAATCTGTTAAATTAGAAAGATAGTAATCAGTAAACCCTAAGAAAGCAAAAGTTAATAAAAAAACAAACTAATGAAGTTAAAAAAAAGTAACAGAGAATATCAACAAAGTCACAGTTCTTAGAAAATATTAAAACAAATAAATGTCTGGCAAGACTTGGTGAAGGGTAAATACAATGGCAGCCTCATGGATCGCAGCCTGGCTGTGGTGAAGGAGCTCGTGTGACTCAACGAAGCTATGAACCACACAGTGCAGTATTCCTGCCACAAGAACGCATGAACAATATGAAAAGGCATAAAGATGTGACAAGTGGAAGATAAGCCCAACACGTTGGAAGGTGTCCAATATGCTACAGGGGAAGAGCAGGGGGCAAACCATTCACCATCACAGCCATCCAAGTCTGTGCCCCAACCTCTAATGCCCAAGAAGCTGAAGTTGACTGGTTCTATGAAGACCTACAAGACCTTCTAGAACTAACACCAAAAAAGATGTCCTTTTTAGCATAGGGGATTGGAATGCAAAAGTAGGATGTCAAGAGATAGCTCGAGTAATGGGCAAGTTTGGCCTTGTAGTACAAAATGAAGCAGGGCAAAGGCTAATAGAGTTTTGCCAACAGAACTCACTGATCATAGCCAACACCCTCTTTCAACAACACAAAAGACAACTCTACACATGGACACCACCAAATGGTCAATACTGAAATCAGATTGATTTTGTACTTTGCAGCCAAAGATGGAAAAATTCTATACAGTCAGCAAAAACAAGACCTGGAGCTAACAGTGGCTCACATCATGAACTCTTTATTACAAAATTCAGACTTAAATTGAAGAAAGTAGGGAAAGCCACTAGGCCATTCAGGTATGCCCTGAATAAAATCCTTTATGAGTATACAGTAGAGTTGATAAATAGATTCAAGAGATTAGATCAGGTAGACAGAGTGCCTGAAGAACTATGGACAGAGGTTTGTGACACTGCACAGGAGGCAGTTACCACAACCATTCCAAAGAAAAAGAAATGCAAGAAGGCAAAGTGGTTGTCTGAAGAGGCTTTGCAAATAGCTGAGAAAAGAAAAGTGAAAAGCAAAGGAGAAACGGAAAGATATAACCAACTGAATACAAAGTTCCAGAGAATAACAAGGGAAGATAAGACCTTCTTCAATGAACAATGCAAAGAAGTAGAGGCAAACAATAAAATGGGAAAAGTCTAGAGATCTCTTCAAGAAAATTGGCGATATCAAGGGAACATTTCATGCAAAGACAGGTTCAATAAAAGACAGAAACGGTAAGGACCTAACAGAAGCAGAAGAGATTAAGAGGAGGTGGCAAGAGTACACACAAGAATTATACAAAAAAGATCATAATGATCTGAATAACCATGATAGTGTGGTCACTTACCAAGAGCCAGCATCCTGAAGTGTAAAATCAAGTGGCCCTTAGGAAGCACCACTACAAACAAAGCTAGTAGAGGTGATGGAATTCTAGCTGAGCTATTCCAAATCCTAAAAGAATATGCTGTGAAAGTGCTGCACTCAATATGCCAGAAAATTTGGAAAACTCACCAGTGGCCACAGGACTGAAAAAGATCAGTTTTCATTCCAGTTGCAAAGACGGGCAATGCTAAAGAATGTTCAAACTATACAATTGCACTCTTTTCACATGCTAGTAAGGTTATGCTCAAAATCCTTCAAACTAGGCTTCAGTAATACATGAATTGAGAACTCCAGAAGTACAAGTTGGGTTTAGAAAGGGCAGAGGAACCAGAGATCAAATTAACAAAATTTGTAGGATAATAGAGAAAGCAAGGGAATTCCAAAAAATATTTGTTTCAATGACTATATGAATCACAACAAACTGTGAAAAATTCTTCAAGAGATGGGAATACTAGACCATCCTACCTGTCTCCTGAGAAGCATGTATGCAGGTCAGGAAGCAACATTTAGAACCTTACATGGAACAACTGACTGGTTCAAAATTGGGAAAGGAGTATGTCAAGGCTATATACTGTCACTCTGCTTATTTAACTTCTATGCAGAGGACATCATGTGAAATGCTGGGCTGGATGAAGCACAAGCTGGAATCAGGATTGGTGACAGAAATATCAAAACCTCAGATATGAAGATGATACCACTCTAACAGCAGAAAGTGAAGAGGAACTAAAGGCCCCTTGATGAAAGTGAAAGAGGAGACTGAAAACGCTGACTTAAAACTGAACATTCAAAAAACTAAGATCATAGCATCCTGTCCCATCACTTCATGGCAAATAGAAGAAGGAAAAGGTGGAAACAATGACAGATTTCATTTTCTTGGGTTCCCAGATCACTGCTGATGGTGACTGCAGCCTTGAAATTAAAAGACGCTTGCTCCTTGGAGGGTCTTCCCTAGTGGCTCAGGAAGTAAAGAATCCGCCTGCAATGTAGGAGACCTGGGTTGGATGCCTGGGTTGCGAAGATCCCCTGGAGAAGGGTATGGCTACCCACTCTGGGATTCTTGTCTGGAGAAAAGGAAGGCTATGACAAACCTATATAGCATATTAAAAGCAAAGACATCACTTTGCTGACAAAGGTCCACAGAGTCAAGGCTGTGGTTTTTCCAGTAACCATGTACAGATGTGACAGTAGGACCATAAAGAAGGCTGAGCACTGAAGAAGTGATGCTTTTGAACTGTGGTGCTGTAAAAGACTCTTCAGAGTCCCTTGGACTGTGAGGAGATCAAGCCAGTCAATCCTAAAGAAAATCAGTCCTGTATATTCACTGGAAGGACTGATGCAAGCTGAAGCTCCAATACTTTGGCCACCTGATGTGAAGAACTGACTCACTGGAAAAGACTCTGATGCTGAGAAAGATTGAAGGCAAGAGGAGAAGTTCATGTCAGAGCATAAAAGAGTTAGACAGCATCACTAATTCAATGGACATGAGTTTGAGCAAACCCCGGGAGTTAGTGCAGGACAGGCACGCTTGGCATGCTGCAGTCCATGGGGTTGCAAAGAGTTGGACACAACTTAGCGACTGAATAAAAACAACAGCAAATAAAGTGAAACAACATAAAGAGGCCCACAAGAGAATGCACACATGTATACGTGTGGCTGAGTCCCACTGCTGTCCACCTGAAACTATCCCAACATTGTTAATTTGGTATCCTTCAACACAAAATAAAAAGTAAAAAATAAAATTTCCCAAAAGACCTACATATCTAAGGACATACTAATACAACAGATGTAGCAATGCAGAACTGTGAGAAAGGAGGGACAATTAAATGGTCCTGATATTATCTACATTGGAAGAATTAGACTGGATTCCTACCTCACATTATATACAAAATCAATTCAAGATGGACTAGTGATATTAGTATGAAAGACAAAGTTTTAAAAGAAATTATACTATTGTTTTGCATCCTCCCAAAAAGAAAGATTTCTTAAGCATACTAACCAAAGAAGAAAAGAATGAATATTTTGACTGTGTGGAAACTGAGAACTTCTATTTAGCATAACACATCATTAAAAACAAACAACTAAAAGACAAGCCACAAACTGGGAGATATTTACAAAATGTAAAACTGAATAAATGTTAGTAATTAAACTATGTAAGAACCTTGACAAAAAAATTGAAAAAAAAAAAAAAAGTAAGCAAATGTGGGGAAAAGAAAACAAACTGAATAGAAATTTTATAGACATGGAAACTTGTCTGGCCAAGAAGTATTTTTAAGAAATACAGAATCTCAATTATTCATCAGAGAAATACTAGTTAAGACCACAAGAGATGCTATTTTCAAACTCACAAGAATGGTAAAGACTAGGAATTTTGACCTAAATAATGCAAAGAAAAAAAGGTGGGGCAGTGGTGACTCTTTACACACTGCTGCTAGTTGTTTAAACTGGCAAAGCTTAAACTGCTGGTAGGTATTAAATTTGGTAAACTTGTTGGAAAACAACTTGGCATTATTTTATAAAGTTGATCATTTGCATGTCCTTAACAAACAATTCTAGGTACATACTACAAAAATTTTGCACAGATACTCATTCCAAATTTAAGCATTCTTCATAATAAAAGCCATCACCAATATGCTCAAATGTTCACTGGCAGAAAAATGGTTAAAAGAATTAGGCTAATACACAATGGAACATTATACAGTAGTGAGAATGAATGAACTATAGCTGTAGGCAACAACATGAATGGATCTTAGAAAACGGAATAGTAAATGAAAACAGACAAAAAGGAGTTCAAAGTAGTAACATCTTTCTTTCACTGAGTCCCACCTCCAAGACTTAATGTTCTACACTGAGCATCAAGGAAGACTTCCAATTCTTAACGACAAAGAAGAAATGAATTCTTTTGGCAGTTACCATAGCCTCATCTTTTGCTATGTACTTCTTCTGAAAATGCTACAATTACACAACAGAAAAAAAGAAAACAATCCAGAAACATGGGAACACTGTGGATCCTGTGTCTCAAAAGCTTACGTGATCAGTATGAACAACTGAATGAGGCCCACCGAAGAACTGCTGAGGTGCAAAGGGCAAGCAAAGGACAGTCACCACTCTTCAAGGAGGACGCTATGAATCTAACTGAAACATTCTTCACAAATTCAAGAAACCACAGTGTGGAGATACATCTGGCTACACTTCTGCACTCTAAGGAGCTTTCTTTTATATATGGTACAGCAATATCCACATTGTACAAAAATATTTCTCCATGGTTAATTTCTTGTTATAAATTTGAATATGCACTGAGCCTTTTCTATCATTCTTTTATGATGCTTGGATATTTTCATTGAAATATAAAGATCTGTTTATAAACTAGACTTTTCTTAAAACATCATTTGTGCAAGCTTTAAAAAGACTCTAAACATAACATTAAATTCAAAATAAAGAAACATATCTGTGGTAATACTATTTTTTTTTAAATATAATTAAAAATAAATTGAAAATGGCAATTACTTCAGGGGTTGCGGCAGGGCAGGGAATGTAGGTAACAGAGGTACTCACAGGTACCTCTTTAACTGTGTTGGTACTGACCCAGTTCTGAGCAGAGTAACTGGTTCCCAAAGGTTTGCTTTTATTATTAACTTCTGCATATTAATACAATCCAGAACTGGCATGTTCAAATTACAGAATTTTAAAAAGTGTAAAAAATACATGATGACAAGGAAGTAGACATAGAAAAGTGTCGATCATCAATTCATCAGATGAGGTAGGGAGTACGCCTGCAGCCTGATAAGCCAAACAAAGAAAAGCCACAACGTTCCCACAGATGTCTTCCAAGAAAAGGAAGTACTTCTTCCCCTGAACAGTAAATGAGGGATCGAAGGATAAGTGAAGATATGAATTAATCTGGAGGTAGATTAAAAGAAAATTGAGGGACTTTATTAGTGAATTAGACCAAAAGGTCACTGCTGAGGATAAAGACTGAGGAAGAGTTACTTAAAAAGAATTGTAAAGTTTAAAACGCTGTGCAGACTATGAAACTGCCAACTAGGCAAAAGACTGTTCGTGCTAACTGCTTAAAACTTTTTCTGTTCCCATATTTCCACCCCCGAGCTATTACTCCCTTTGTTCTATACAGACCAGTCCTCAGACGCTAGAGTACATGCCTCTAGTCACCAGTAACTGAAAATTTAAACTGCAAGTGATAAAAATGGTTCAAAAATAGTACTACTTTGCCTTAACAGGCAAGATATACAGCAAACAAAATCATCTACTTCAACACTTAGCTTTCATATTTCGTTTAATAACAAAGTTGCATGGCACTTAAGGGCTTCCCAGGGGGTGCTAGTGGTAAATGCCTGGTATGTGCCTGGCAATGCAGGAGACCTAAGAGACAAAGTTTTGATCCCTGGGTCAGGAAGATCCCCTGGAGGAGGGGATGGCAACCCACTCCAGTATTCTTGCTGGAGAATCCCACGGACAGAGGAGCCTGGCGGGCTACAGTCCATAAGGTCGCAAAGAGTCAAACACAACTGAAGTGACTTAGCAGGCACGCACTTAAAATACACGTAAAGTACTGCTGCTGCCACTGCTACTGCTAAGTCATTTCACGGCAGCCCACCAGGCTCCCCCGTCCCTGGGGTTCTCCAGGCAAGAACACTGGAGTGGGTTGCCATTTCCTTCTCCAATGCATGAAAGTGAAAAGTGAAAGTGAAGTCACTCAGTCGTGTCTGACTCTTAGCAACCCCACAGACTGCAGCCTACCAGGCTCCTCCGCCCATGGGATTTTCCAGGCAAGAGGACTGGAGTGCGATGCCATTGCCTTCTCTGAAAGTACTGCTACATACCTGACTTTTTAATGTGATAATGAATTTTTTATTGAAGTATAGCTGATGTGCAATATTATGTAAGTTATAGATGTACAGTATAGTTTCATAATTTTTAAAGATTATACTCCATTTATAATCATTTTAAAATAGTGGCTGTATTCCCAAGTGTACAGATACATCTGTGTAGCTTATTTTACACATAATAGTTGATACCTCTTAATCTCCTATCCTTATATTACCCCTCCTCCTTGCCTGTCAACACCAGTAACCACTAATTCATTCTCTGTATCTCTGAGTCTTTCTTTTCTGTTACATTCACTAGTTGGTTGCTTTTTTAGATTCCACATATAAGTGATATACAGTATGCCTTTGTCTGACTTATTTCACTGAGCATGATACCCTCCAAGTTCATCTGTTGATACAAATGGCAAAATTTCATTCCTTTTTCTGGCCACTTAAAATGTATACCCCACTGTACACATATACGCACACACACATCATAACATCTTAATCCACTTACCTGCTGATGGACACTTAGGTTGCTTCTGTACCTATATATATATTCTTTAATATGAGCATTACAGTGACACTGTATGAGTAGGGAGGTACTATTTCCATCTTATAGATGAGAAAACTGTGGCTCAGAAGTGTTAAAAGTCCACAACCATATTTTTTATGACAATACATTCTCAGTCTACATAGGTATACTTAACTATCAACATGTCTGGAGTTTAACTGCTAAATACAGTCTTAGTTAATCACTTACTTTGTACCAGGAACTGTTCTAGACACTGGAGATATAAAGATGAGTAAGACACGATTCCTTCTTCCACGGAGCTCATAGTCTAGTGAGGAGACAACCTATAAAAAGATAAGCGGCTTTCAGTGTGACAGTTACTAAAACAGATGCAAAATGGCAACCACTACATCTGGGGCACATGAGAGAAAGTGGGTAATTCAGTCAGGAAGAGGTTCACAGAGAAAGAAACCTTCGAATAAACTGTGTTAGAGTGCAATTCTTCAATAACGAATCACAGAAAATATGGAGCATTCAGAAAACTGTTGTAAGACTGGTGCAAAGGGAGGAGGCCCACAGGCAGACAGTAATCTAAACCATAAAGAACCCTATGGGATAGTTCATATGGTATCCAAAATAAACAAAGCACAGTAGTTTAAAGTTTAAAGCTTATCCTGAAGGTAACACTGATAGGTTTCCATAGCAAGAACTGCATTTTAGAAGAATACTTCGGTAGAAATGGGTCCAGATTTAAAGTAACAAGTTTATCTGAACCACAGCACTGGGTATGAGAAGGAGAAAGCTCAGCATACATGTAAGATCTCTGACAGATGATTATGGATAGCTGAGTCTTAGAAGGAGGAGGATTCCACACAACTAAAATGTCCCACTTCGTTATCTGGGTGGACAACGGAGCCATAACCAGGACAGAGAACAGAAGAGGAACGAATTGTGGAAGACAACATGCCACAGAGTTTTCAAGGGCCAATTCTGCAGTCAGACTATTTGAATTTCATTTCCAATTCTGCCACTGAAACAGCTGTGTGACCAGGCGTGGCAAAAGGAAAAAACAAAGTCTGAGTTTTAACAAACTTTTGAGTGAACTGGTTACTCGTCCAAATTAATTTAGGTCATAACAAAGCTGATTACGTCCAGTTCAATCCTTTAAAAATATCACAGAGTTGTATAAGAGCTCATTACTATTCAACTGCCAAGAACAGCGAGAGTCCTGAATGTAGATAATAAATGACATTTCCAGTCCTCCAAGGTTACAGACCTATCAATGCCTCACTCAGAAAATATATCTTTTTTTTTAACTTTTTATTTTAATTTTTTTTTAATTTTAATTTTTTTTTAATTTTATTTTTAAACTTTACAATATTGTATTAGTTTTGCCAAATATTGAAATGAATCCGCCACAGGTATACTCCTTGGTGTTCCCCATCCTGAACCCTCCTCCCTCCTCCTTCCCCATACCCTCCCTCTGGGTCGTCCCAGTGCACCAGCCCCAAGCATCCAGTATCGTGCATCGAACCTGGACTGGCGACTTGTTTCATACATGATATTATACATGTTTCAATGCCATTCTCCCAAATCTCCCCACCCTCTCCCTCTCCCACAGAGCCCATAAGACTAATCTATACATCAGTGTCTCTTTTGCTGTCTCGTACACAGGGTTATTGTTACCATCTTTCTAAATTCCATATATATGTGTTAGTATACTGTATTGGTGTTTTTCTTTCTGGCTTACTTCACTCTGTATAATAGGTTCCAGTTTCATCCACCTCATTAGAACTGATTCAAATGTATTCTTTATAATGGTTGAGTAATATTCCATTGTGTATATGTACCACAGCTTTCTTATCCATTCATCTGCTGATGGGCATCTAGGTTGCTTCCATGTCCTGGCTATTATAAACAGTGCTGCGATGAACATTGGGGTACACATGTCTCTTTCCCTTCTGGTTTCCTCAGTGTGTATGCCCAGCAGTGGGATTGCTGGATCATAAGGCAGTTCTATTTCCAGTTTTTTAAGGAATCTCCACATTGTTCTCCATAGTGGCTGTACTAGTTTGCATTCCCACCAACAGTGTAAGAGAGTTCCCTTTTCTCCACACCCTCTCCAGCATTTATTGCTAGTAGACTTTTGGATCGCAGCCATTCTGACTGGCGTGAAATGGTACCTCATAGTGGTTTTGATTTGCATTTCTCTGATAATGAGTGATGCTGAGCATCTTTTCATGTGTTTGTTAGCCATCTGTATATCTTCTTTGGAGAAATGTCTATTTAGTTCTTTGGCCCATTTTTTGATTGGGTCATTTATTTTTCTGGAGTTGAGCTGTAGGAGTTGCTTGTATATTTTTGAGGTTAGTTGTTTGTCAGTTGCTTCATTTGCTGTTGTTTTCTCCCATTCTGAAGGCTGCCTTTTCACCTTGCTAATAGTTTCCTTTGTTGTGCAGAAGCTTTTAAGTTTAATTAGGTCCCACTTGTTTATTTTTGCTTTTATTTCCAATATTCTGGGAGGTGGGTCATAGAGGATCCTGCTGTGATGTATGTCGGAGAGTGTTTTGCCTATGTTCTCCTCTAGGAGTTTTATAGTTTCTGGTCTTACGTTGAGATCTTTAATCCATTTTGAGTTTATTTTTGTGTATGGTGTTAGGAAGTGTTCTAGTTTCATTCTTTTACAAGTGGTTGACCAGTTTTCCCGGCACCACTTGTTAAAGAGATTATCTTTAATCCATTGTATATTCTTGCCTCCTTTGTCAAAGATAAGGTGTCCATATGTGCGTGGATTTATCTCTGGGCTTTCTATTTTGTTCCATTGATCAATATTTCTGTCTTTGTGCCAGTACCATACTGTCTTGATCTTAATTGCCTGCTTACTTTAAGATGTCATTCTTGAGTCAGAAGCAAATTTTTTTTTAAAAAAATCCAACAGATCTGATTCATTTTGCATACTATGCACAGCATTACAGATTAGAAAAGGCAGAGAAATATCATCATGTATCCATCTGCCTGGATCAATTAATAAATATACTTAGTGACTGCCTAGTCTATTAAAGTGGGTATGGCAAGGACACAAAAGTGGTTCCCGTTTCCACACTGGTACTCTAGTTTGAGGACATTAATACACAGGTGACATCCCAGCAACAAGACAGGATGGTACATATCAGCTGATAAAGAAAGTTAGTCCAATGGACACGGAACTTGAAAGGTTAAAAAGCCATTTAGGCAACAAAATTTAAAATTTAAAACTCAATGAATTTTAACAATGAATTAAAATTTAAAACTCAATGAATGTGGCAAAGATAAAGACAGACCATCCAGGCTGAGTCCTGCTTCTTGGGAACGTCTCAGTCCTGGGTACATGGGGACCCTAAAGGGTAACCTTAGAAAACAATGCAATGGCTCTAACTGCCGAGATAGCTTTTGGATGTATCTCAAGAATATTTCACTAGAATCCTGATATAATAAAGCACACTTCTGTTAAATTTTACAGTCTCTGTAGGACCGAAATATTCAGAAAGGAAAGATCCATTTTATCTGGACTACATATTACGAGGCTTCAGTTTCAAAGCCCAGGTGACTGCACGTGGGCAGAAGGGGAGAGGAAGGAGGAAAACCCTTCTCAGTACCCAGTTCCTTTCAACTTCAGAATCGTTCCCTTTTATCGAACTCTCCGAATGATCACCACCATGGTCTCCTACGATTCCGAGATTACTTCCGCTTTCCCGAGCGGCCTCTGAACACAGTCCTACGCCTCCTCCCCACTTGAGGTCGCCGCCCTCGCTCCAGCCTCGGCATCTGCACCAACCCTGGGTCTCGCCCCCTTCCATCTCACCGAAGGCAGGGGCGACCCCGTGCCGGGCTCCAGGAGCTGTGTCCTGTCCACGGAACTCGAGCCCCTCAGACCCCCAGCTCTCCGCCGGCCGAGAGCACCTCTACCTATGTCTGCATAGCACTTCCCAGTTACACATTCACATTCCCATCTCAAGGAAACAGGCTAAGTACAACCATTTCAGATTTAACACTGCAACATTAACATTATTCTCTTTTTATTGGGTTGAATTTTAATTTTTAAAAATTTACTTATTTTTAATTGAAGGATAATTGCTTTACAGCCTTGGTTTCTGCCAAATATCAACATGGTACCTGTATGTCCCCTCCTTCAGGAACCTCCCTCCCCATCCCACCACTCTCAATTGTGACCGAGCCCCGCGATCCTGGAGTCCTAGAGCAAATTCCCACGGGCTATCTGTTTTACATGTGGCAATGTTTGTGTCTAAGTTACTCTCTCCATACGTCCCTCCCTCTCCTTCCTCCGTCACCCTGTGTCCGTAAGTCTGTTCTCTATGTCTGTGTCCGCATTTCTTCTCTATTTCCTACAGGGCTTTCTTCCCAGGAGCCCTCAACCACTGTGCCTTCTCCTCTACCTTCAAATAAACTTGGTGCTGAGGTCTCAATGTGTACTTTTAATTATTTGGGATAGAACCTAGAAGATTTCTTAAAAATTTACTTGTCCACACTAACCTCTGTATAAACTTCACTGACTAATCCTTTAAAAGCAAAACACAGGAATTTCACCCTCCTGATCACATCTGCAAGTGCCACTGAGTGAAAATAACGCTTTTGACTCATGTAACTCCAGTGACTTGAAGAGCACTTGCAGTATCTGCCAGACAATGGACTAACGAAGACCAGCATCCACAGGAACTTTTTATCCTCCAACTGTAGTCTGGGTGTTTTGTTTTGTTTTTAATCTAAAAGTGCCTATTTAATCATAGGATCTAATAATCACAACTTTCTCTCTTCTACCTTTCTGCATCTGCCTTCCACCTTTCTGTACTTGCAGTAAACTTCAAAGTTTATTTTAGTGCCCAATACATGCCAGTTTATAGGATGAACACAGGAGGTGTTTTTTTTTAATGAGGAAAATGTATTTATCCTCAAAATGTCAAATTTCCTAAGTCTGTATTAATATCCAACTCTTATTATTTATCTCCACCCAGTTTCAGATTTTCACACTATGTGACCACCATGCTCTCAACTCACTCTGTGTAATCAATCTACTCAATCAGTTACCTAATTAATAAAAATTTCTTTTCCTTTCTCAAATTTTCAAATACTTGTATTGTTACTGCATTTCCCTTGCTGTAACAGTCAAAAGCCTCGCTGAATTTAACCTTAAAAGTGAAAGTGAAGTTGCTCAGTTGTGTCTGACTCTTTGTGACCCCATGGACTGTAGCCTACCAGGCTCCTCCCTCCATGGGGTTCTCCAGGCAAGAGTACTGGAGTGAGTTGCCATTTTCCTTCTCCAGGGGAATCTTCCCGACCCAGGGATCGAACCCAGGTCTCCTGCATTCCAGGCAGATGCTTTAACCTCTGAGCCACCAGGGAAGCTCATGCCTCCTCAAATTATCAGGACATATACCCTTATACCTACTGCCTATTAATTCCCTGCAATTTATTTCCTAGTTTATTTCCTACATCTTTACTCACTAAACTTCCAGTCAGCAAAATTTACAAGATCTTCCTGTCCGTACAGAATGCAAATTCCTTCCCCAAAAAGCAATTAATAATCAACAACAGACTTTGTACTTCCTTGTGGCTCAGACCAGGAAGTAAAGAATGTGCCTGCAATGCAGGAGACTTAGGTTTGATCCCTGGGTGGGGAAGATGCCCTGGAGAAGGGAATGGCAACCTACTCCAGGATTCTTGCCTGGAGAATCCCATGGACGGAGGAGCCATGGAGGGCTACAATCCACGGGGTTGCAAAGAGTCAGACATGACTGAGCAACTAATGCTTTTACTTCACACTAGAGGCTAAGCTAGCAGTAACTATAACACACAAAAAGTAAAGGACAGTTGAGATCAAATATCAAAGATATTTCCATTTGGAGCTGACAGAAATACTGAGTTTTGCCATTTTCCAAGTCAGTTCAGTTCAGTTCAGTTGCTCAGTCGTGTCCGACTCTTTGTGACCCCATGAATTGCAGCACGCCAGGCCTCCCTGTCCAACACCAACTCCCAGAGTTCACTCAAACTCATTCCATCAAGTCAGTGATGCCATCCAGCTATCTCATCCTCTGTCGTCCCCTTCTCCTCCTGCCCCCAATCCCTCCCAGCATCAGAGTCTTTTCCAATGAGTCAACTCTTCGCATGAGGTGGCCAAAGGACTGGAGTTTCAGCATCAGTCCTTCCAGTGAATATTCAGGGCTGACTTCCTTTAGGATGGACTGGTTGGATCTCCTTGCAGTCCAAGGGATTCTCAAGAGTCTTCTCCAACACCAATCATCAATTCTTCGGCGCTCAGCTTTCTTCACAGTCCAACTCTCACATCCATACATGACCACTGGAAAAACCATAGCCTTGACTAGGCGGACCTTTGTTGGCAAAGTAATGTCTCTGCTTTTCAATATGCTACCTAGGTTGGTCATAACTTTCCTTCCAAGGAGTAAGCGTCTTTTAATTTCATGGCTGCAATCACCATCTGCAGTAATTTTGGAGCCCCCAAAAATAAAGTCTGACATTGTTTCCACTGTTTCCCCATCTATTTCCCATGAAGTGATAAGACCAGATGCCAAGTCAGAGGTTAGTAAAAAAACAAAAACAACACTACATTTACAGCAAACTTAATATAAAACTCTCAATATCTAGTAATGTTAGAAGAAACCCAACTCAGATCCTGTCAACAAGTAAACTTTCACTGATAGCAGTCCTTCAGTCTGGCCGATGGGGGTGGGAGTAGGGGGAAGAGAGTAACAATGATTGAAAACAAGAACTATTTCCAGAGGCAAGTCTGAATTTGAACTTCTGCACCCACATTTACTAAAAGACACCATAACAGTAGTTGAGAGAGTAAATTCTGCAGCCAGATTGTCTAGGTTCAAATCCTGGTTCCACTACTGGCAAGCTTCCTTATCCTACACTGCCTCAGTTTTTATACCTATAAAATAATGGTACCTACCTCATAGATTTATTAAGAGAATTAAATGGGTTAATATTGACAAATGGCTAAGAAAACAGTCTGGCTTACAAAGGCCTAATAAGTAAACTGACATAACCTTCAACAAGTAACTTAACCTCTCTCAGCAGCACATGTCTTAGGAGAAATTACTATTGTATCGGCACTTTGTGAATTACAAAGTGATATATAAATACTAAATTATTAAGCACATAACACAGGAAAACATTACATATAAGACAATGACAAAGCATTTATAAAAAATATAATCTTGCTTATCGCAATTCTATCAATAAATTTTTCTGAACAGTGAGGTTGCTTTTAAACTCAACTCTTTAGCCTTCTGAGATACTCACCCCATCTACCATATTTTAAATAATTTCTGAGGGAGATTCTTATAAAAATATATTATGCAAGACCCTGTCCTAGTATTGAGTCTCTGAAAATGAAGACTACTCTCCTTTCCAAAGTGACTGAGTACCTACACATTTTTCACCTCCTAAATATACTCTCTCCTCCCATTTATACCCTCGTCTTTTCAGCCATCAAATTGATCTGAGGCTTATGTTATTTAAAAAAAACAAGAAGACAATAAAAAGAAAGACCAAATGCTTTGATCAAATAACCTCTCAAAGGAAAAGCCAACCTTTCTCACCTCCTGCTCACTTCTCCACCCATGCGGTTTAGCTGCCACCTCACCCTCTGCTGAAACATCTTCCTCTTCTTCCGTGACCAAATGGCCACCTCACACCCACTCTCTCTTGCGGCTCTCTGCACCGTCAGACAGGGATCCACTCAATAAACACGGTCTGGGCCTCCATACGCTCCCTATGAAATCCTGACTCAGGCCTCTAACCTTTCCAGTAAAAGACAATCAATTTGCCATGGGACAGAACAGAGCTGATCAGTAAACAAAGCAGGTAGCAGGTATCTGATAATCAAAGTAGGTATCAATAATCAAATCAATAATCAAAGTAGGCATCTTTTAACACTTCTGAATTAAGTCATTCAGCATATAAATCTACTAATGCATATTATCAGGTAGTGTGTTAGACACTAGGAATACAAAACTCATCTCTGATAGGCTCTTTGCCCTCAGTGAGTTTATAATTTCGCCATAAAAACAGACAAAGCAATAAGCAGCATCAAGCTGACAGGGCAGTGCAGAGAATGCAGCAGAAATACAGAGGAAGGGCGGGCTTCCCCAGGAGCAGTGACTCAGAGGTAAAGAATCCGCCTGCCCACGCAGGAGACGTGGGTTCAGTCCTTGGGTTGGGGAGATTCTCTGGAGAAGGCAATGGCAACCCACTCCAGTATGCTCGCCTGGGAAATCCCACGGACACAGGAGCGTGGAGTGTTATAGTCCACGCGGTCACAGAGAGTCAGACACAACCTGGTGACTAAACAACAGCAGAGGAGCATCTAAGTCAGATTCCATGGGACAGTGACAAGGTGTCTGGAAAGGCTTCTGAGAGATGGTCAACAGCGGAGATGAGCAGTGCAGGACTCCTTTGTCAGGCTGTCCATACGAGAGGAAAGAGTGCTTTCAAGCCTTCTGTACTCAGAGAAGGCCACCAATATGGACAGCGAATACATCACTGATTCCGCTCAGGGAAGTTTGTGGAGAGTGAGTTTCAAGAGATGAGCCCTTAAGGGAGCGAGAAAGAAGCTGCCCCTGAAGAGTACTGAGAAAGCCTCAGAGCACCAGTGCATTTTCACCAGGGAAGGACTCCCACTCTGGAAGAACTGCTCTAACAGTGTTGTGAGGGGAGCCTGACAGTGAGCTAGGCTGGAAAGGGACTAAAAACAGAGGAAGCAGCAGCGATAGTAAGTCCAGAATCTATAATAACTGGTGGACTAATCAGATGCAGGGATAAAAGAGATTACTTCTCACCTCTCCAATACCACCTTCTTCTCCAAGCTTCATGATTTCTCACCTAGACTGCAGCATGTGATCTCCCTGCCCCGCCTCTCAACTCCTCCTCTCACGTCATATGCTTGCATGCCCCTCACATCCATCCCCGATCCAGTGGTCAGAGCGAGCTTTCCAAAGCAGGATCATCGCAAAAACTCTTTTGCTCTCCAAAGGTCTCTCATTCTAACTCCACTAAACCCAAACTCAAACCTGGCTCCATGTGACCTGCTGCCCCTACAACTCATACCTCTCTCCTCCCCTCTTCTCTGTTTCCCCTGCTCCATCTGACAGTCCCTCAGCTACCTTCTCAGCCTCAGGGCTCCACTCAAATATAATCCATCCGAAAAGAATCTCCAGTTAGCCCAGGCACAGAAAGAGCCCCGCTCCTTCAACTCTACCACCTCACCCTATTTTATCTTTCCTAGTAATTCTCATTATGTTCAGTTATTTTACCCTCTTATTTCTATCTCCAACCTTGTATCTACCTCCAAGGGCAGAAATTCTATCTCATTCATTCCCAGAACCCAGGCTAAAGCCTGGCTGAGTGAAGGCCCCCCAAAATTATTACTGACCAACTGAGACAGAGCTCAGAAAATAGATGCTAGAGGTAAATGTTCACATGACATCCCATAAGCAGGAGCTCAAGAACCAACGGAAGCCACCTGCTGCGACAGGTGGTCTTTCACCCAGGAAAGGCCACTGGCACACAATTAGCAGTACAGATAGCACCTAGCGAACAGCAATATTGAAAGGTGGAACGGTAGATTCGGACTGTGCACAGAATTGAAAAAAAACAAAAGTTTAAGAATTTGAAGGAGAAGAGTGGCTCAGCCCAGCAAGTACTCCAGTAAGATCCGTAAAAGAGAAAACAGTTTACTAGACTACAGGGATGCCACCAGACCCTCAGCAAGGGCAATTTTAACAGAGTGGGAGGCCCAGAGGCCAAGCTTCAGAAGCAAATCAACAGCCAGAAACCTCTTCAGATGCGTGATAATAAAGGAAAAGAGATGCAGTCTTAAAGGGAGGGGTACATAGCTTTGTTTTTGAAGACAGAAGAGACCTGAATGGGCTTTCAGGCAGGAAAATGTTGACGTCACAGAGAAGACAATGACTGCTAAGGCAAGATCTCTGAGAAGCACTGGCTGAGATTTAACCCAGAGGCAGAAACACAATCCTTACAAGTGAGACTAGAGAGAGAAAAGAATGGGTGAAAATGCAGGTATCTCCGATATTGGAAAGTTAAGGAGGGGATTAACTGCCAATTCCCTCGGTGAAGGAGGCACTCTGAGGCACTGGGGAATACAACGGTCAATAAACGCAGACAACAATCCCTGTTTTACAAGGGACGTGGTAGGTAAGGAACTCAAGGCAGGCAGCAGCACCCATCCCTGCGTGATTTCCTTTCTTTCCAATTCACCTTCACAGTTCACGCCTACAAGTAAAGCCATGGCAGAACTGCTTAGAGCATAGGGTCTAGACGAGAAACAGGTCTGTTCTAGCTACTAACAAACTATAATATTTGTGGTTATTCAGATGCATTAAGTATACACAGTCTCTGCCACCTCTGTTCATTAAAATTCAGCTAGGGAAAATAACTGGTTTTCTCAAAAAAAAAAGGAAAGCTCTTTATCCAAAGCTCACTAATGACACATTTCTAATCCACTACCAGCTTTCCTCAACGGAGCTGCATGTCAGAATTGCCAGGGGATTCTGCCAGCGGGCCCCAAGTGCTTCTCACAGACACATCTGGGCACCGTGACTTCCTACACATTATTCCTACTGCTCATCTACGTATTTCTAATCATCCCACAAGATTCAGCTCAAGCAAACATAGCACTGTAACCGTGTTTTTTCTTTATCTACCCCCACTACACTGGAAATTTCTTTACTAATTCTCATCTTTATAATTCCAGCCCCTGGCCCACTGCTCATCCCTTACTATACACTCAAAAAACCTGTGCTGAATGAAGATTCACAATGAATGAAATTTTTAACCTGTAGAAATGGTAAAAAGAGTGGCTATGTTAAACAGTATACTTATATAGCATAGAACTGAAACTTTTAAATTAAAATATTAAGGAAAATCCTATACAGGTGGGACCATAAACCACCTGTACCCCCTCCCATCTTGGCCTGGATAATTCTGAGTACCAAGTCCATGCGCAACCTTACCAACATGACAGCCCACAATAAAGTCTCAATTAAAAAACGTTCAATACAAAAGTAGAGGATAATTGTTACCTAAAATGTTCATTTGACTTATTAAATACTCAAATATCCAAAAATATATTAACAAGAGAAGAGCTCATGAAACTCAATACTTTCTGTCCCTAACTATTCAGAATAATTCAGAAGTCATAAGCAAATCCCCAAATCATACATAAAGCAGACTCTAAAAGTCTGGGGGAAAGACAGCTACTTAGAACATGGTACAGATTTTCCCAACAGAAATGCTATAAGTGCTGGTGAGATGCCAAGACCAAGCTACAAGAGCCTAGCAAACCCGTAAGAGCCAGACCACTTGTTATTACGTCGGTGCAAAAATAATTGCGGTTTTGCATTGTTGAACTTTGTCATTTGATAATGGATTACATTCTTCAGTAAATGTGGTTATGTTATACATCATTTTAATGCTCATTTCTCACTTTATGTTTTTTTTGCTAATGACTATTACCTGCCATTTAATTGATATTTATTTTAGACTACAGAAATGATGTTAGACAAAAAGCAAATCGGAGTGATTTTTTTTTTTTTAATTTGAGTTCAAAATGGGTCAGAAAACAGCACAGGCAACTTGCAACATGAACACATTTGGCCCAGGAACTGCTACAAACACACAGTGCAGTGGTGGTTCAAGAAGCTTTGCAAAGGAGATGAGAGCCTTGCAGATGGAGATCACAGTGGCTGGTCATCGGAAGTGGACAATAACCGAATGACAGCAGTCATCAAAAAAAGTTGATCCTCTTACAACTACCTGAGACGTTGCCAAAGAACTCAACATTGACCATTCTACGGTCATTCCTCATTTGAAGCAAACTGGAAAGGTAAAAAGCTCAATAAGTGGGTGCCTCATGAGCTGACTGAAAATCAAAAAAATCATCATTTTTGAAGTGTCATCTTCTCTTATTCTACACAACAACAAACCATTTCTCCATCGGATTGTGACATGCAACGAAAAATGATTTTATACAACAACCAGCAATGGCCAGCTCAGTGGTTAGACCAAGAAGCAGCTCCAAAGCACTCCCTAAAGCCAAACTTGCACCAAGAAAAGGTCAGTGGTCATTGGTCTGCTGCCGGTCTGATCCACTATAGCTTTCTGAATTCTGGCGAAACCATTCCTTCTGAAAAGTATGCTCAGCAAATCAGTGAGATGCTCTGTAAACTGCAACGCCTGCAGCCGGCATTGGCCAACAGAAAGGGCCCCGTTCTTCTCCACAAGGATGTCTGACTGCACACTGCACAACCAACACTTCAGAAGTTGAACTGGGCCACGAAGTGTTGACTCATCTGTCATATTCACCTGACCTCTCACCAACCAACTTACCACTTCTTCAAGCATCTCAACAACTTTTGGCAGGTAAAACGCTTCCACAACCAGCAGGAAGCAGAAAATGCTTTCCAAGAGTTTCTCAAATCCTGAAGCACGAATTTTTATGCTACAACAATAAACAAACTTACTTCTCAGTGGCAAAAATGTGTTGATTTTAACAGTTCCTATTTTGATTCATAAAGATGTGTTTGAGCCTAGTAAAACGATTTACAATTCACGGTCTGAAACCACAATTACTTTTGTACCAATCTACTACTGTCCACAGAGATGTTTCAGAGCTTCCACAAAAGCTTATTTGTATACATATGCAAAAACGAAAGCAAAATTCCAAAATAAACAAATGACATTGAGAAAAAAAAATACCAAAAGCACTTTGCAGTGCTTGACACATGATAAATATTTTTTTTATGATAAACAGTCTTTACCCTAAATTATAGCTATTTTCCCCCAAGACCTTTGATTTCAAACTTTTGTGTTAATCAAATATCTTTATTTTTCTCACTTCATTCTAGACTGTAAATTCCAAGAGTGCAGAGAACTCCTGGCCTATTCACCATGCCTCCCTCAAAGCTTGGCACACAGGAGTGCTTAATACTATTTAGATAATTATATTTGGATACTTACTGTCAACAAAATGAATCTTAAAAAACAACTAAGTAAACTACAGGCGTAAAATCAAATAGCTTTATTTAGTTCTTAGGTGCTCTCTTAAGTGAACCACAGTACTTCTCAAATTGATTTTTTTTCTCCTTTTAAAACTACTTCCAAAATGAAGGAAAAAAGGATAAAAATTCATGTAGAAAACACTCCTTTATTTTTTACATATAAAAATTCATGTAGAAAATACTCCTAGGAGTCACCAGCTTAGCCAACACTGCTCAAGATAAAGTCTCACTAAATGACTGAATGAGACAGGGCATCAGAACTTCTCTGGCCTTGTAATCTTATTAATTCAGAAATGGAGGACAGAACACATGGAGATTTTTCTAGCTCAGAACTGCTTGACTACAAACACTGCCTATTTCATGAAAACAGAGAGTAGCAATCATCCACAATCTTTACATCAACTCAACTTGCAACTGTTTCCATTTTTATACTGTTATTTTCCTCCAATATTGATTATTTTTACAAAGTTGCAATCAAAGCCGTACAAATCATTTTATTTTCTAACTCCAATCTCCCACTTACATATAGTAAGAAGTACTGAATACAAATTTGACTGAGTCCTTGGCCAACATCAGAGAACAACTTAATTGATGCTTGTAGTTTTCACAGTATACCTCTGGCAACAATTTTCTAGAAGGCCACAAGATGGTGATGTTGCTCTCTAAAACAAAGTGTTAGTCACTCAGTCCCATCCAACTCTTTGTGACCCCATGGACTGTAGTCCGCCAGGTTCCTAAGTCTATGGGAATTCTCCAGGCAGGAATACTGGAGTAGGTAGCCATTCCTTTCTCCAGGGGATCTTCCTGAGCCAGGGATCGAACCGGGATCTCCTGCATTGCAGGCAGATGCTACACATTCTGAGCCACCAGGGAAGCGCACCTTTTAAAAATATAATCGAGTATCTTATACCAACTTTCCAAAATACTAATAGTTTTCCTCCACTTCCAAGTAAAGAATATTAAAATGTCTGTACTCTACCTACTAGAAAACATTAATGAGGAAGAAAATATACTCATCAAATTTAGCAGCAACTGTTTTGATTTTCAAGGCAACAGTTACGGTCCTTAAAAACACAGGACTCCAGCACTATTATTGTGTCTTCTATCACACGAATCTTTCCTTCACGCCCTGCTCCATCCCCTCCTTCAGGACACTAAAAACAAAACATGAAAAAAGAAAACATTTTTACTTATTGACTAAGACTCTGATGCTGGGAGGGATTGGGGGCAGGAGGAGAAGGGGACGACAGAGGATGAGATGGCTGGATGGCATCACCGACTCGATGGATGTGAGTCTGAGTGAACTCCGGGAGTTGGTGATGGACAGGGAGGCCTGGCATGCTGCGATTCATGGGGTCGTAAAGAGTTGGACACGACTGAGCGACTGAACTGAACTGAACCTTATTCTAACATAAGTCAACTAACATTGACTAACATAATTTAAAAAAAAAATTCTTTTACTATTTTAAAAGAATTGATACTAAAATGTATTTCCATCAACAAAGGTAAACTACACCAAAATGCAAATGACATAGTTTCTAATCTGCACAATTTCTCAGTTTCTTACACAATATTATGCTTGTAACGGCAAATTACCAAAGCTTTTTTTTTTTTTTTTTTAACCAAAGCTTTTCAAGCAGAAAAATGTTTGCAGTTGGTCATTTTCCCTACACCCTACTGAGTATCAGTAGAAGGCTGGTTTCTCATTCCTGTGGTGCATGAAGTCAATTAAAAGAAAAATCAAATAACAGCATCTTAAAACTTGGGTTCTAAACCTACAGAACCAATTTAAGATAATACTTAAAAAAAAAAAAGCTTCATAAATATACCCCCCTAGGCAGCAGAATAAGATGACAGAGCGTGGCTACGTGAGACTGGCAGCTGGGCAGCACTTATGTGGGGCACCTAAATGACACAGAAACATGGCCAATCTTAAACCTGGAATGTGAATCGTCAGGCCTCTGACTCCAAAAATAGTAAAAATCACAATGACCATTTATTAGGTTCCTATTATTTGTCTTGTTATGTTGCAAAAAAAAGTCCCCCAAACTATCTCTAATGTCCTTCACAGTCTTTACTATTTCTTCTAGCAGGTAAGGAAAATGAGGTTTTAGGAATTTAAGTAAATTGCACAGGGTTACAAAGGGTTACAAAGTCAGAATTTTGAACCCAGATCTCCTGGGCTCAAAGCCAATGCTCTTTCACAACATTTGTGTTACAAAAAGGATAGTAAAAAAAGAAATGCTGAGCTAAACCCAAGACTGAACATGAATAGTCTCCTATATCAATCTGATGTTCTATTCTTTTACTATTTTATCACTTAAGCAACTTTATAATAGGGTGGTTTTGTGGGGCTTTTAAGCTAGGTCACTAAAAATGCTTTCCCTGAAAGTTCAAAAAGTATTTTAAAACAAGGAATGTGTAAAAAGCATAAACACATAACAATGAAGAAGGTAGACTGCTGGGACTGTGTTTAATAAATCATTTCCATGTATTCTGGGAAACAACATCCAGGCCAATGTAACATTCTCACTCTGCAAAGATCAAATTTCAAGTTAATTACATCATGTAACAGTTCATATTTCAAAATGACAAACATTTCCATCAATAATCTGTCATTTCTTTCAAAGTGCAGTATTTTAATAATATGTGCCTATAAAACTTTCCTTCAAATTCAAAAATGTTAAAGGCTTGGTATTTTTCAAATACACAGTATTTGCTCTGAAGTAGCAAAAAGCACCGAGTCACCAATCAGAGCCGAAGCTGAGGCTGAGAGGTGATTGAGAGAACCGCTGAGGGACACACAGAAAGGTTCCTAATGTCAAGGCCAAACCCAGGCCCGCTGCTGAGGCCAGCACCCCTCTGCCCTGCACTGGCCACTAGACAGCACAACCCAAAGCGACATTCACCCCACAACGCGGCCTGCCTATCTCCAAATACATGAAGGCTTCTCAGTTCCCAGCAGGTAAGCAGCCGTGGAGATCTGCTAACTCTCCAGTTTCAAAGTGCCAGTTCCTAGTGTGAGAAGAGCATGCTGGACAATGTCAGCAGAGTCCAAACTTCAGTTCTCCTACTCGGTTGTATTCACCACCCTCTCTGAGGCTTGGTTTTCTTATCTGTAAAATGAAGATATCAACTTATCTTTCGTGAAGGGGAAAAGTGTTACCATTAACTCTAAGACACTGGAATTGTTTCCAGAATGAAATAGAGAAGATGTCTAATAACTGTTAACTTCCTAAACTGGTAACTTCCTAAACTGGTAACTCTCATCACTACCACCACTCCAATACTCTCAATTACTCTGAGAAACTCCACTATTTTTCTGCCATATCAATACTTCCACAACAGTACAGAGGACAGCAGGTTGAGGAGCATGTCCATCACATGACCATGTTGCAAAGAGATACAAAGCAAACTGCCCACATCTGTAGTAAGGATCAGATCAAAACCACACTGAATCACTTGAAGGTACATAGTACTGCAAAACTCTCTACAATTACATGATTTCAAGATACTTTACGGCTACTCCAGTAACAAAACACAGTGCTAATTTACTTTTTACAAAGAATTTTAAACCAGGCTGCTAAGTATGAACTTTCAGATATCCCCATTCTTACAAACTTAACTTCGTAACTCATTTGGCGACAAAAACCGAACTGACCTGAGCTCATCTGGCAGCAAAATTTGATCAGATGTGTGACTATCTACTGTCCTCATTTATCCATAACTAAACATTTGCCAGGGAAAGTATAGAGTGCTTCCCTAAGGTTTTATTGGGGTTTTATATAACAAAGAATATGGAGTAATTACATATTTCTAAAATTAAAAAAAAAAAAGAATTATTTCTATAACACATCTGACACCAAAAACAAGGTATAAACCCATCCTAGTGAATATTTACTCAGTACTGTCAGGTGTAAGTCATGCAATGAATCTACGAATAGGTTTTATTATTACTATTACCATTCTACATGTAAATACCCAGTTTACATACACTGAAACTAGGGTCTAATCTAAGGCCATCTTCACCAAGGTCACTGTGCCGTGTGTGCTTAGTCTCAGCCATAACTGACTCTTTGCAACCATGGACTATGGAGCTCACCAGGCTCCTCTGTCCACGGGGATTTTCCAGGCAAGAATACTGGAGTGGGTAGCCTATCCCTTCTCCAGGGGATATTCCCAACCCAGGTGTCGAATCCGGATCTCCTGCACTGCAAGCCGACTCTTTACCGGCTGAGCTACCTGGGAAGCCAAACCAATAAATAAGTGCCAGAATTGAAGTCTAGGTTTGTTTAACTTGAAGGCCTAAGCTCTTAAACAGTTTAGCTAATACTTTACAGGAAAATTAAGTCACAATGAAATTTTTTAAAACAAATTATAATTACCAAAAACTTCTAATGTAGCACACTGAAATTCCTGAGTATGATGTACACTTTCCTTTCTGGGTAGTCACATCTAAACATCAACACATTTCACAGCCTGAAGGACAAAAAGAGATGAGTTTATTGTCACTTTTTTTCCCAAAGAACTGGTCAGTCAGTGGAAATAGACGAAAACAATAGGCTCCTTAAACAAATGCCAACTGATCCTTTCCACTGAAACTTAGAAAGAATCATGGGTTTAGCATGTTTTTTAACCACAATATGTACTAAGACGATAAAAATAAGGTTGATACGTAGCTTAAGTTTTTCCGGGAACAGCCCCAATGTAAAGACCTGCTGTTCCAACGAGAGAGAGGATCACAGGACTGAGGAGGGTCACAGTCACACAGATGCAAGTCGTCAGGACCACTGCTCTGAACACAAGTCAGAGAAAAGAAGCTTCAAGGCTTTGTTGTTGTTTTTTTCTTTTGGATTGATCGATTTAAAATTTAAACTTTCTCTCACGACTTTCTTCTCAAATCAATATCCTTATTCAAAGCAATGGCTTTTCTCCACAAAAGACACATCATGGCCCCATTCAAACTACTTTCTACCCAAAAGAAAAAATTCCAAATTAAACACACTTCATTCAAAATCTCCATTTCTGAGTAGCTTAATTTCTCTTAAGTGAAAAGCAGGAAGATTACTGGATAAATAATCATAGTATCTAACTTAACTGTTTCAGCTAAGCCAGTTTTTAAAAAAGAAATACTTTCATTCATAAAAACATATTTTGTAGAAATATAGGGAAACTTTTTAAACAAGGACTCGTGATGGGTGCCTCTTTCAGGGTTACTTCTCTTGCCTGCTTCTCACTGTAATTTCTATGTATTAGGCTTCTGTAGGTTGCTTGGACCAAGTCCTTGACAATTGTCTTGCTCATACTCAGTCTTTCAGTTGTGCCCGACTCTTTGCAAGCCTACAGACTGTAGCCCACCAGGCTCCTCTTTCCATGGGATTTTCCAGACAAAAATACTGGCGTGGGTTTCCATTTCCTCCTCCAGAGGATCTTTCCAGACTTGGGATTAAACCCTCACCTCCTGCATTGCAGGTGGATTCTTCACCCATTGAGCTGCCTGGGAAGCCGGACAACTATCTGAAAGGTTCAGATGTTAAGTTCTCCTTGTATTTACATTATACATATATATTTCTTGGGCTCCAAAAGCACTGTGGACAGTGACTGCAGCCATGAGATTAAAAGATGTCTGCCCCTTGGAAGAAAAGCTATGACAAACCTAGACAGCATATTCAAAAACAGAGACATTACTTCGCTGACAAAGGTCTGTATAGTCAAAGCTTGGTTTTTCCAGTAGTCATGTACAGATGTGAGAGCTGGACAATAAAAAAGGCTGAGCACCTAAGAACTGATGCTTTCAAAATGTGGTGCTGGAGAAGATTCTTGAGAGTCCCTTGGACTGCAAGGAAATCAAACCAGTCAATCCTAAAGGAAATCAACCCTGAATATTCACTGGAAGGACTGAAGTTGAAGCTCTAATACGTTGACCACTTGATGCAAAGAGCCGACTCAATGGAAAAGACCAATATTTGCTGGCAAAGACTGAAGGTGGGAGGAGAAGCGGACGACAGAGGATGAGATGGTTGGATGGCATCACTGACTCGGTGGACATGAGTTTGGGCAGAATTTGGGAGATGGTGAAGGACAGGTAAGCCTGGTGTGCTGCAGTCCATGGGGCTGTGAAGTCGGACATGACTGAGTGACCGAACAACAATTTATTGAATCCTACAGGTTAAAAAATGGTCTCAAAGAACATGAGAACCCCAAATTATCCATTCAGTTTATACCAACAGCTCTCAAACTAACTTGTACAAAATCATCTGAGGTATTTACTAAAAATGAAGATTCCTGAGCTCCACTAGGAACATACCACAGATATTGAAGAGTACAGAACCTACATTTAACCAATATGTTGGTAAACCAGACGACCATGATACAGGGACTGCACCTCAACAACTTATGACCCACTCTGTACTTCAGCCAATGACGCTGTGAACAGTTTCTTGTTCCCAGACTGTATAGCCAAACCATCACCAGCTGATATACTGCAGCCCTGCTGAGTCAGTGTCTTTCTCAGATTCACTCTTAACCTTTCAGCAACTTATTTTTTAAGCTAAGAGGTGAGATTTGACATGCAGCTCTGCCTATGCCAAACTAAACTACATCTGTCCTTGAGAAATGAGTGGCTCACAGAAAATTTTCAACTTGTTAATAATAATGAATTGAGGGCAGTAAAAATGGTTCAAGGGCTGCTAATGTCCAATGGACCACATTTTCTTTCTGCTTTATAATAATATTTCAATGAATCCTTACAAAAACTCAGAAGATATTTTTTTTCCTTTTACAGAAGAAGAAACTGAGGTAACACTGCTATTAACAATCACTGACAGAACTCAGGTGTGCCTGACTCTAAAGCTACAGCTCCTGACCCACATGCAGGAATGCACACATTTAATTCTTAAACTGATTTTAAGAGCAGAAAGATCTAATTTATTTACTTCTAAGGTAAAATAAGTATGCCCTAATTTATACAGAGCAAGTTCATTTGACTAATTCTCCTCCCCATACTAACTAAACACAAAGCGTGGTTCACCGTGGCAAGCTGGAGCTAAGGTACGACAGGAGTATCGGACTTCAAGTCAGGACGCAAGGCAGTTTGCTTCTACCCGTCCCGTGTGGCCCTAATTACGGGTATACTAAACAGCTATCAAAGAACTTGTTTTCCTTAGTTAAATAAAAAGCTATCACACCAGCAATTCTGTTAATGCTAGCATATTTTTAAACCACTCATGTAATTTAGGACAGGGAGGAGGGTCATAAAGAAACACCTTAAGGTAATTCGATCTACACCTTTCTCTGTGCCCTAGCTGCTCCTATTTATATAAATAATGTTTCTCAGTGCGTACACTCAATTACCAAGTTCTGCCCACAAGAGCCAACATCCTACTATACTCAGAAATTTGCAAAGAGATTTGTACCAGGAGGCAGAAATCTATTCAAAATTAAAAAATGCTCCAAATCTACACCTAAATTCTTCAAATGAAATATACTGATTCATTATTCTATGCAGAAGCTATAATAACAACAAAACATACATTTAATTTCTTCATTCCATAGTTAGCCATAATATTACTTAGCATATAACTCGAACTAAAAAAAAAAAAAAAAACATACTACTGAGATAGTGACAGTGAGATACAGGACTTCCATTCCAGTCTCCAAAAGGAAAGAATATTCTCTCCATTCTAACACTCTCCAAGAAAGGGCAGCTTATCCTAAACTTTTCCCAACACTGCAAACAGACAATACTATTTGTGAGGCACCATTTTGCTCAAGGCTAGTTAAGGCCAGGAGCTCTGCTACCCCAGGTCTGGCATTGAATCACAAGGACTAATGGATCTCTGTCTATGCACGGGATGCTGACTGGGATTTGTCTGATCCAAACGGTTAACCTGAGTAAATCACTGCTTCAGAGGGGCCTGAGCTCTGGATCTAGAACTTTCTTACCCTGAAGTACAGCAAGTCGATCCTGCCCATTATGGTGGCACACTGGGTCAAACCCCAGAGACCGCAAACTTTCTCTTCTTTTCTACCCCAGGACAACTGGCTATTCCCATCTGTGTAACAAGCCAAACACACTATCATTTGCACTTGAGACTCAGCTTTCCATCTGACAGGCCCAGACTCCAAGAACTGAAAGTATCAGGCAGCTCAAGTCTCAGCCGCCAAAATAGTTTTCCAGAAGCCCGATTCCCGGGATTCACATACTTGTCTAGTCCCTTTCCCTTGAATCTGGGCTGGACCTGTGACCTGCTTTAACCAACAGAATGTGGCAGAAATAAAACTAGGCTGGTTCCAAGCCTATGCCTTAAGAAGTTCTGGTGGCTTCTGCTTTTGCACTCCTGGAAGCCCTAAGCCACTATGTGAGGCCAGCAATCCTGGAAAGGCCAATGGAGAAAACTGGCCCTGAGACAAGTCTGTGTGGTAAATGAGACAGAGGAAGAGAAAGAGAGAGAAGACCAGCACCTAAATGGATGCTAGCCATTAAGCTATCACCGGCAAAACCAGCACAACTGCTCAAGTGGCCCAGCCTGGGAGAGCAAACTTGCAAACCAAAAACAAAAAAGAAAGGACAACAAAAAAGAAAAACCCCAAAAACAACCTCCCCGCCAAAAATCTGGTTGTTTAGTCACTTATTTTCACGTTTGTTACACAGTAAGTAACCTGAAACAAGGCTCCTCTGTTCCCCTTGTCTTTCTGCATCACTTGTTCAAAACCCAGAAAAAACGACAAAGGTAAATTATCACAATCCGAACTATTCACACAATCCCAGAAGACTACGTCCGTGCCCTTCCCGCGGTCAGAACCTCCCCTTAGCTCCCTGAACCCAGAGCGCAGGCTCCCGGGCCATCCTCGCGGCCCTGCCCGCCCAGCCCTGAGACCCCGGCCAACCAGGCAGCAGGGACACCGCGGAGTGCTGTGAGCAAATGACAGGCTCCAGGAGAGTCAAGGCAGATGTGGGTCTTTCTTTGTTCAGTTCAGTGGCTCAGTCGTGTCCGACTCTTTGTGACCCCATGAATCGCAGCACGCCAGGCCTCCCTGTCCATCACCAGCTCCCAAGAGCTTACCCAAACCCCTGTCCATTGAGTCGGTGATGCCATCCAACCATCTCATCCTCTGTCATCCCCTTCTCCTCCTGCCCTCAATCATTCCCAGCATCAGGGTCTTTTCAAGTAAGTCAGCTCTTCGCATCAGGTGGCCAAAGTATTGGAGTTTCAGCTTCAACATCAGTCCTTCCAATGAACACTCAGGAGTGATCTCCTTTAGGATGGACTGGTTGGATCTCCTTGCAGTCCAAGGGACTCTCAAGAGTCTTCTCTGACACCACAGTTCAAAGAATCAATTATTCGGTGCTCAGCTTTCTTTATAGTCCAACTCTCACATCCACACATGACTACTGCAAAAACCAAAGCCTTGACTAGACAGACCTTTGTTGGCAAAGTAATGTCTCTGATTTTTAATATGCTGTCTAGGTTGGTCAGACCTAGACAGCAAATTCCTAACAAACCTTAGGAATTACCTGACAAATGGCTTTACAAAATATACGCCCCAAAAGTCATTTAAACATATGAATTTAAAATGTATCCTAAGAGCTTTTAAGGTAAATTTCTTTTTAAATGATAAAGCTTCTTACATACTGGCAAAAACTGTGAAGTATCATGATACACACTTTTGAAAATCAGATCCTGATTTATATGCTTCCAAAATACAAATATTCATTTTAAAAAGCTTATAAAAGAACTTCTAATGTAAAAACAGGTGAATTAAAACCAACAGATTTTTAAAAGGAAATTAATATCTACATTTCACCAATGTATTTTTCAGACAAGAAATCACCTTTTGCTTTTTCCTTGATAGAAGGATAACTACTTGTGATAAATACTTAAAATTTTCAAATTTACGTTACCAATAGCAACTACAATGAAGGTACCATTTTAATACAAAGGAAGAAACAGACAAGCTCAGATCTACACAGTAAAAAAAGTTTTGTTTTTTTTTTTAAAGTAAAAAAGTTTACCACAGGTTCCAAACAGGTAAATTCAAATTCCTCACATAAAATCTTCAGTTAAATTTCCATTTTAGATGAAGAGTTGATGGGAAAAGAATACTGACTCAGGAACAAAAAGATGGGTTTTAGCTCTAGTTCTAATTTTAGCCACTTGCTAGCTTGCTTGCCATATATCCTGGAAACTTCATGTTTTTTTCACTTGGGCTTCACTGTCTTCATCTAAAAGGCAATTATTCCTGACACACCTACTGCTCAGCTGTCATGAGAATCAAATGATGACGTATATAACCCATGATGAAAACATGTAAAATACTGTAATATATAAAATATGATATCCTTCTTAGCACCAGCAGGGAGTAAAAAAACCACCCCTGTATGTGCTTTTTATCAGACATTTTTCCTCCACTGTGTATTACCAGCTGCATGTGTGGGTGCGTGCTAAGTCGTCGCAGTCGTGTCGGACTCCTTGCGACCCCACGGACTGTAGCCCACCAGACTTCTCTGTCCATGGGGTTCCCCAAGCAAGAACACTGGAGTGGGTTGCCACACCCTTCTCCATGGACTACTAGCTAGTTATTTCTATAACCACCACTAAGGCTAATTTATTAGTGTATAGTGCTTGTTATTATTACATCATATTTTTATAGAAAGAGTAAAAAAGATCCTAGCCTTTCTAATAATTATGGAATCAAAGTTTCCAGAGCTATAAAGGATACTGTGTAATAACTTACTCTGGTTCCCTACCAAGAAGACAATCCTATAGAGGCAGAAAAGTCAACCGTTTACTAATCAAATTACACTTTAACCATAACATGCAGCATTAGCTACTTAATCCAACGAAAAAAAAATCGCTGACTAGGTCTCCACACTTCAGTATTCTGTAAAGTTTTAATTTTTACTTAATAAAGTGTTCCTGAATGAAGAACTATTCTCTAGTAGGAACACCTGAATATAGAAGATAAAAGTTCTTAAAAGTTCTTATTCCACTTACTTCCCCTCCAGCCCCACCTCTCCAACCCAAAGTGAGATACAAAGGAAATAAATGAGAGCAGGACTGTTTTGGTATTCCTATCTGATCTCCATATACCCAACTCACCTATCAGTCTCACTAGCTCCCCTGTACATAGAAAACAGGAAAGGTACAGACAGTCTAATAAAAATCTAAAACCCAAGAATCACAAAATGTTAAGAACTGGAAGGAACCTCCCAGTTTCCCTACTGATGAGGTCACTTAAAGATAGTGATTGCATTCAACTGATGGTAAATCGGTTGTACACATTTCCAGACAAGAAAACCATCACTGTCCATCAACTCCTGATTCTACTTTACCCATTCGCTAACTGAAACACTTGAGACAAATCACTTAACTTCTTGGATTAGTTGGTTCTGTAACTGAATAGTAAATAAGTTAGTCAAAATTCTCGGTAAGTGAAAAACCACAAGTCTAAGGAGACACTGTCACTAGATGTGCCTACCTCTCTACAGCAGAGGTTCTTACTGGTAATAGGAAACATCTGAAGGTTCTATTGTTTTAAAAGGTCCCCAGTAACTCTAAGCACTGCTCCCAACCCACCAGCCTATAGGTTCCATGAAGGAGATTTAGGTGGTCCAGACTCCTCGAAAATTATCCACAAAGCACAGGTATATATGGAAATTTTCCAGGCCAGCAGATTTCTTTAGTTTCAGCAAGGGTTACTAATCCCTGAAAGGTTGAGAACTACCTGAAAACTACCGCTGTAAAGTAGGCTGAAGATAAAGCTTCTGTGGATGTTGTTCAAAATGTACCACTATTCTCTCAACCAGCCTGGATCAGAACCTCAGTTACTTTACTTTCTTTTCTCTCTCATTATCAAATTCTGTCTATTCTACTTCCTTCCTCCATCCCTACTACTGCCAGTAGAGTTGACACCCTGACACCTTTGACCACAGCAATGACGTCTGTTGTACCTCCAAGTTCTACTTCAATTCATGCTACAAGCTGCTGCCAGATTAATCCTCTGAAAACAAAGCTTTAATCATTTCCTTCCCAACTCAAAAATCATCTGTAAAACCCCCGTCACCTACTAAATCCAAGGTTACATGCCCAGCTTTAAAAACAGCCCATAAACTGGTTGAAATTTTTACTTGAAGCTTTACCACCCATTATGCATGCATGTGTATTAAGTTGCTTCAGTCGTGTCTGACTTTCTGCAACCCTACAGATTATAGCCCGCCAGGCTCCTGCATCCATGGGATTCTCCAGACAAGAATACTGGAGTGGGTTGCCATGCCCTCCTCCATGGGATCCTCCTGACCCAGGGACTGAGCCCACATCTCTTACATTTCCTGCACTGACAGGTGGGTTCTTTACCACTAGTGCCACTTGGGAGGCCCCTTATATTGGCACTGCTAAGTTATATTTCATCCAAACATACTTGCCTCTTCCCCAAATGTATGAACTCTGAGCTCTCTTAATCCCTTCTCTCTGCCTGGATTCCCAGCCTATCAAAAGTCTATAGTCATTCTTCAAACCAAAGATTTCAAAAACCAGAAGCTCTATGAAATAACCCCTCTAATTCTCACCTTGAAATAAGATGTGAGCTCTAACCCCTATGAATCTGAATTCAATATGATTCAGATTCTTTTAATGTTATGTATTAAAAGACAAATTAGACATTTGTGTACAGAACTTCCTGCCTAACTAGTCCTTGAAGGCAGAAAGTGTTAACACCCTCATCTTCATATTCCCCCAAATACACTGCAGTCATGCAGTAGATGCTTAATAATCGTGTAAGGAAGTAGAAGAAATTTCAGCCTTCACAGGATAAGCAGATTATTATCTCTTGAAGGCAGAGACCTTACATGCAACATTCTAGCTTCCAAAAATGTAACCTTTTGTTACTGCCTTTCAAAGCCCCTATGTGGTAGGTCATATAAAGTTTTGCATTATAAGGGAAGACCCATTTAAAAATGTTAATAAGCTACCTGAGAAAGAAAGGTTTTCCCACATACTTTACACTTCTCAATTTGAAGAGCTCCCAACACTGTTTTCAATTTAAAAAATATTAACTATTTATGAAAAGTGATAAATTCAGCCACAGATAATTATCTACTTTATGACTAAAAACAAGTCATATAAATAAAAGAATGCCTTCCTTCTTTAAAAGGTCCATTTCGCTTACATAATACATACAGACTTAATGAGACAGGTAGAGTGGATTTACACATAAGCATGAACCCTTGCAGAAATGTACATACAACTGTACACCAGGTATTTCAGGCAAAAAACAAAAATCCAAAGAGAAGGAAGGTAACTTTGGACTGTATCCTTTACACTACTATTACCAGTAACATTTTAAAGCAGAAACTCACATCTTTTGCACACTAGCTACACAGAGAGAGAAAAACCAAGCAAACAGGAAAAGAAAGCCACATGAAAAGCCCTGGAAAAAATTTTTATCCTGGAAGAGCAAAAATGCAAACGTAACAAATACTTTTCTTCTTTGGTGATGAAGGTTTCATAGAATCACGGTGAAGCAAAGGAAGCTCAACTCCGAAACCTATGGAGCAAAGAAAAGGCTGGTTGTGCACAAGACGGATGGTTTAAAGGCTGCAAAAAGCAATGGGCAGATGACAAAAAATTTCTAAATGTCTAAAGAGACGAAAAGGAGAAAGGTCCGAGTCACAATAAGATAAGGACGAGTAAAAACTGCAAGGTCACTGGGACCCAGCAGGTCACAAAGGTGGAGGTGGGGGTTGCGTTGGGGGGGAGCCGCAGAGTCGGGGAAGAACCGGTGGCGATAACATGTCAGGAAAAAAAAAAAAGGCGTTGTGAGGCGGGGACCCTCGCCTCGGGACGGCGGAACTGAGGTGGAAGCCGGGGCAGCGAGCCCCCGGACGAGGGCTCTGAGGGGAGGCGAGGAGTAGGCAGGGAGCGGGCCGAGGAAGCCCGAGGACCGCGGCTGCCGAGTCACGGAAGCTCCGGGCGCCCGTCTCGTCAGCTCGGGCCCGGACCCGCGACCCCACCTCAAAGCACTGCCGGCCGCCGGGCCCCGACGGCCCTCGGGGGGTTCCCGCCCCGGGGCGGGCCGCGCTGGCCCCGGGCGCCGCCTGAGGGGGTCTCTGCCTGAGGGGGTCCCGGCCCGCGCCCCCGCGCCCCCGCGCCCCCGCGCGCCGCGGCGTCCTCACCCGGCGCGAAGCCGTCGGCTCCCGGCGGCCCCGGCGGCGGCGCCTCCTCCACAGGCGAGCGCCCTCAGCCTTCGGCGCCCAAAACCGCCATCTCTCAGCAGGCGCGGCGGCGGCGGCGGCAGCGACCCAGGCGGCGGCCCCGGCAGCCCAGGCCGCCCGCAGCCACTAGGAACCCGCTCGCCGCGCTCACCGACACCCGCCCCTCCCCCCACCCCGCCCCGGCCTCGCACCGCCCCCAGCCGGCCCCACGCCTCCCCGCCCGGGAGCGCGCCGCGTGCCCGCGCAGCCGGCGCCGCTCCCCAAGCGCGCGCGCGCCCCGCCACCTACGCCCCGCGCCGGCCCGGGCTCAGTGCTTCCAAGCCCGGACCCGGAATCCGGCTCCCCGCGAGCATGCGCAGCGAGGGAGCGCCCCGGCCCCCCCGCCCCGCCTTCACCGCGGCCGCCTGTGGAGAACTCCGCCCCTCCGGGTCTTCGAGGCGGGCGAGGAAGGGGGAAGGCCAGCCAATGGGAGGTAGGGGGCGGGGCCTGAGCCTGTGCAAGGGGCGGGACCGCCGCCGAGATTTGGGAGGAGGCTTCTGGAAGCCAGACGTGGGTGTTGCGGGCTGGACTTTCTGGTTCACGGCCGAACGGGTGCCTGGCTTCCAGTAAGGCTCACGGGGCCGTGGAGTTCTTCCCTTGATCGCTTTACGCAAAAGGAGGCTGTTAATACTCCGTGATCTCGCTGAGTGTTTGACCCAGAACCATTGCAAGAGTAAATAATTGCATTTAGCACATGGTCATACCAGAAGACTTTTGCTACTAACCTAAACATTCACTCCCCTAACCCCACAAGCTCCAACGCTTTGGCCATCTGATGAGAAGAACCGACTCATTGGAAAAGACCCTGATGTTGGAAAAGATTGAAGCCGGGAGGAGAAGGGGACAACAGAGGATGAGATGGTTGGATGGCATCACAGACTGGATGCACATGAGTTTGAGCAAGCTCTGGAAGTTGGTGATGGACAAGGAGGGCTGGCGTCCTGTAGTCCATGGGATTGCAAAGACTCGGACAGGACTGAGCAACTGAACTGAAATGAACCCCACTAGAGTACAGTGATAAATACTAAGCAAGAGCTTGTGTACGTGCAATTAATCCAAACAGCAGTTCCATAAGAATGGTCCATTATCCTCGTTAATGAGTTCACTTTCATGCATTGAAGAGGGAAATGGCAACCCACTCCAGTGTTCTTGCCTGGAGAGTCCCAGGGACGGGGGAGCCTGGTGGACTGCCGTCTCAGTTCAGTTCAGTCGCTCAGTCGTGTCTGACTCTTTGCGACCCCATGAATCGCAGCACGCCAGGCCTCCCTGTCCAACTCCCGGAGTTAACTCAGACTCACATCCATCGAGTCAGTGATGCCATCCAGCCATCTCATCCTCTGTCGTCCCCTTCTCCTCTTGCCCTCAATCCCTCCCAGCATCAGAGTCTTTTGCAATGAGTCAACTCTTCGCATGAGGTGGCCAAAGTACTGGAGTTTCAGCTTTAGCATCATTCCTTCCAAAGAAATCCCAGGGCTGATCTCCTTCAGAATGGACTGGTTGGATCTCCTTGCAGTCCAAGGGACTCTCAAGAGTCTTCTCCAACACCACAGTTCAAAAGCATCAATTTTTCAGTGCTCAGCTTTCTTCACAGTCCAACTCTCACATCCATACATGACTACTGGAAAAACCACAGCCTTGACTAGGCAGACCTTTGTTGGCAAAGTAATGTCTCTGCTTTTGAATATGCTATCTAGGTTGGTCATAACTTTCCTTCCAAGGAGTAAGCGTCTTTTAATTTCATGGCTGCAGTCACCATCTGCAGTGATTTTGGAGCCCAAAAAAATAAAGTCTGACACTGTTTCCACTGTTTCCCCATCTATTTCCCATGAAGTGATAGGACCAGATGCCATGATCTTAGTTTTCTGAATGTTGAGCTTTAAGCCAACTTTTTCACTCTCCACTTTCACCTTCATCAAGAGGCTTTTGAGTTCCTCTTCACTTTCTGCCATAAGGGTGGTGTCATCTGCATATCTGAGGTTATTGATATTTCTCCTGGCAATCTTGATTCCAGCTTGTGCTTCTTCCAGTCCAGCATTTCTCATGATGTACTCTGCATATAAGTTAAATAAGCAGGGTGATAATATACAGCCTTGATGTACTCCTTTTCCTATGGAACCAGTCTGTTGTTCCATGTCCAGTTCTAACTGTTGCTTCCTGACCTGCATACAGATTTCTCAAGAGGCGGGTCAGGTGGTCTGGTATTCCCATCTCTTGAAGAATTTGCCACAGTTTATTGTGATCCACACAGTCAAAGGCTTTGGCATAGTCAATAAAGCAGAAATAGATGTTTTCTGGAACTCTCTTGCTTTTTCCATGATCCAGTGGATGTTGGCAATTTGATCTCTAATTCCTCTGCCTTTTCTAAAAGCAGCTTGAACATCAGGAAGTTCACGGTTCACATATTGCTGAAGCCTGGCTTGGAGAATTTTGAGCATTACTTTACTAGTGTGTGAGATGAGTGCAATGGTGCAGTAGTTTGAGCATTCTTTGGCATTGCCTTTCTTTGGGATTGGAATGAAAACTGACCTTTTCCAGTCCTGTGGCCACTGCTGAGTTTTCCAAATTTGCTGGCATATTAAGTGCAGCACTTTCACAGCATCATCTTTCGGGATTTGAAATAGCTCCACTGGAATTCCATCACCTCCACTAGCTTTGCTCATAGTGATGCTTTTCTAAGGTCCACTTGACTTTACATTCCAGGATGTCTGGCTCTAGATGAGTGATCACACCATCGTGATTATCTGGATCGTGAAGATCTTTTTTGTACAGTTCTTCTGTGTATTCTTGCCACTTCTTCTTAATATCTTCTGCTTCTGTTAGGTCCATACCATTTCTGTCCTTTATCAAGCCCATCTTTGCATGAAATGTTCCCTTGGTATCTCTAATTTTCTTGAAGAGATCGCTAGTCTTTCCCATTCTGTTGTTTTCCTCTATTTCTTTGCATTGATCGCTGAAGAAGGCTTTCTTATCTCTTCTTGCTAGTCTTTGGAACTCTGCATTCAGATGTTTATACCTTTCCTTTTCTCCTTTGCTTTTCGCTTCTCTTCTTTTCACAGCTATTTGTAAAGCCTCCCCAGACAGCTGTCTATGGGGTCGCAAAGAGTCGGACACGACTGAAGTGACTTAGCAGCAGCAGCAGCAGTCTGGAGAAGAGCTCTTGGCTCTGTGTCTTGCTTTTAGAACCCAGGCTACCCTGCAGATAAAAAAGTAATGACCACGTTACTCACAAGATGAACTGATCCTCTACGTCAGAGAAATAATAAAAGTCATCCAGCATGGATTTCTACAATTTGTGCCCAGTTGCCTCACCCAAACTCCATAAATTACCTGTGTCCACACCCAAGCTTACTCTTTTTCCTCTATCTCAGGCTGGGTGTCTCTGCTCCCCTCCAAGTGAACCTCTCCACTGCCTGATCCCCACTGTGAAGCCCTCCTTGGCATATCTTTAACATTATCCCTAACCCTAACCCTAACTTTCCAGGATAATTAGGTAAGACTTTTGTGTCTGAAAGCTTCCCTTGACTTTAAAACTTCTTTCTGGTTCTCTGTTTTCTTCCATCATAACTAAGCCTTTGAAAGAATTGTGTATCTAGAACATTGCATTTCTTGAATATTTGTAGGATTCAGCAAAAAATCTTTTAAATAAATGCACATTGTCTTCCTCTCTACTCCATCAGTTCCTACCCTCTGACTTCCTACTTGAATCTCACGCAAGCTGTATCCACAATGATTATTCTAACACATACTTTGGAGCGCATGACTCCACTGCTTAAAATCTTTCATTGGCTCATCAGCGCTTTTGAGACAAAAATTAACACAATCTTCAAGGCTTCTTTCATGTTCATGGGCTTTTCCCTCCTGTTAGGACAAAGTCTTCAAAGTTCCTGACTATACTCACTCATCTCTACTTTGAAGAGTACTGTTTCCTCTAACCTTTCCCTCACCTTTTTGCTTGTCCAGCTCCTTTAAAAATAAACTCAAGAACATGCTGGCAAGTGTGCTCTGAGACGTAAACCCACACATTCCTGGCCAAGGTCTGTGCTCCATCTGCTGCACACAGAGGCCTCCTCCCACTTCTTGCTCTCCTTACGGCTCTCCAGAGTCCTCAGTTTTCACCTCTGCTGAGCTCCATTCAGAAGTTCCCAGTACTCACCAGGGCCCCTAAGTTGATAGCCAACATTGGACCAGCCTTTCATTATTAAATGTTTCTTTGGTGTTCAAATGAACACTATTATAAGTACCTTTTCACAAATCACTGCCCATGTCCTAACTTACTGCCATAATTTATATGCTTAAAAGTAATTGAAGATGTGAACAATTTTAGCCCTCTTGAAATATATTGGCAAGTTACCTTTCAGGAAGGACGTCAGTGTAGGTATCACATTGCCTGGAATAAAAAACACACCTCTGCCACCCAGCATCACATTCAGATTTTCATGGATTCTGGGTGCTTTTACTTGGGCCTCTTCCTCCATAAAGTAATATTTAAAATTATATTTATAACTGCATTGAAACAAAGATAGCATACTGGTAATATACATTAAAACATTTCTTTGGCCTAAGCATTCATTTTTTCTTTCTGATTTTAAAAGACAGTAAAACATTATAGTGAAAGTCACTTAGTCATGTCTGACTCTTTGCAACCCCATGGACTATAAAATCCATGGAGTTCCCTAGGCCAGAATACTAGTGTGGATGGCCTTTCCCTTCTCCAGGGACTCTTCCCAACCCAAGGATCGAACCCAGGTCTCCCATATTGCAGGCAAATTCTTTACCAGGTGAGCCACCAGGGAAGCCCAAGATTACTGGAGTGGGTAGCCTATCCCTTCTCCAGTCAATTTTCCCAACCCAAGAATCCAACTGGAGTCTCCTGCATTGCAGACAGATTCCTTACCAACTGAGCTATGAGGGAAGCCCTATGGCCCTCTGAAAGTCTGGTTAGCCTGAGGCACTGTACTTATCTTGTCAATTGAATAAGTCAACACTCCTGCTTCGTATGAGCTATGAGGTTTGGCCAAAATCTTTAGTCTGTGCCTCAACCAAAAAGTTGGTTTAATACCACCACATGATGTTGTAGTAAAAAGAAAATGAGTTGCTACAAATAAAATAACTAGAACTACGTGGCACATAATAAGTTACTGATATTATAATTTTCATTCTCAGTTTTCCCACACCACCATATGAGAGTATGTGATTATCCTTCTTCACTGTGCCAAAGTCATCATGATATAAGTCTTATCTGGGTATATTCTCTTCACAGGGCAAAAATGGTATCTTATTGTTGGTCCATTATCCATTTTATTGCTAGAGTATTCACAAAAATCAATTTATACAATGTAGATATTGATGTATATATAATGCATATATTGTAATGTACAATTACAATATATAATTAGATGTGATGTACAATTTATATAATGTAGATATTGATGATATAAATGTAGATACATTTATATAGTGTGGATACTGGCTTAAAACTCAACATTCAAAAAACTAAGATCATAGCATCTGGTCCCATAATTTCATGGCAAATAGGTGGGGAAACAATGGAAACAGTGACAAACTTTATTTTGGGGGCTCCAAAATCACTGAAGATGGTGACTGAAGCCATGAAATTAAAAGAAGTTTGCTCCTTGGAAGAAAAGATATGACCAACCTAGACAGCATATTAAAAAGCAGAGATATTACTTTGCCAACAAAGGTCCATCTAGTCAAAGCTATGGTTTTTCCAGTAGTCATGTATGGATGTGAGATTTGGACCATAAAAAAGCTGAGCGCTGAAGAATTGATGTTTTTGAACCGTAGTGTTGGAGAAGATTCTTGAGAGTCCCTTGGACTGCAAGGAGATCCAACCAGTCCATCCTAAAGGAGATCACTCCTGTGTGTTCATTGGAAGGATTGATGTTGAAGCTGAAACTCCAGTACTTTGGCCACCTGATGCGAAGAGCTGACTTATTTGAAAAGAGCCTGATGCTGGGAAAGATTGAAGGTGGGAGGAGAAGGGGACAACAGAGGATGAGATGGTTGGATGGCATCGCTGACTCATTGGACATGAGTCTGAGAAAGCTCTGGGAGTTGGTGATGGACAGGGAGGCCTGGCGTGCTGTGGTCTATCAGGTTTCAAAAAATCTGATACGACTGAGCAATTGAACTGAACTGAACTGAGATACTGATGTGAGATAAAATCATTACTTTCTCATTTTTGTTTTCTTCTCTTATTTTTTGCTTCACAACTCCATTACCACCCTGGGATCATGTCATTTATCTGCCTTTGAGTTTTTCTACATGATCATTTTGTTTTATCCATTAAATAATTTAATCCTTTCAGATTTAATTTACTCTCATCTACCTTTTCTTTTTCTAAAGAGCTCATGGTCTCCCCCAGCTCTTTTGTTAAAGACTCTCTCTCCATCTCTGAAGATTTGAAAATACGCCAATGAATTTATCCAGTACTCCTCCCTTCGAAAAGTAGAGACAAAGTCCCTTTCAAATGAATGTGGGTTGTATTTAGTGACATTTCTAATGGATACAATACCATAAAAGTGACAGTATGTACTTTCCAAGAGCAGGTCTTAAAAAGGTGTCGTGGCTTCTCGCTACTCTCTCTAAGATCACTTGCTCTGAGGAAGGCAGTTTACATGTCGTGAAGGCATATCAATAGCTTTATCAGATGCACATGTGGCGAGGAACTGAATATCTAGCCAGCAACCAGCAAGGATGTGAGACCTCCTGCCAGTCTCTATGTGTATGGAACCCTCTTGTATATGGAAGTGGGTCCACCAGCCCCAGTCAGGCATCAGACATCTTGAATGCAACCTCGTTAGAGACTTTAACCAGAAACCCTCAACTCAAATACCTGACCCATACAGTCACTGTGAAGTAATAAATTGTTCACTGCTTTAAGGCACTAAATAGGGGGGACAATTTTTTGCGCATCAATATGATAAACCGACTAACCCAGTGGTTCTCAGTTGGGGACCATCTTGTGTCTCAGAGGACATTTGTAAATATTGTGAGCCATTTTTAACTGTATTAATAACAGCTAGGGAGCTGGGGGCAGTTTCCATTGGCATCTTGTGGGTAGAGGCCACAGAATGCTAAGCATCCTTCAGTGCACAGGCCAACACACACACACACACTCACACACACACCCCACAGAAGCAAAGCATGAGCAGATCCCGAATGGCGGTATGCTGAAGATGAGAAAACCTGCACTAGCCTCTCCGTTTTCCCCTCACTTATACTCTCTCTCTTTTACACAGATTCGTTCCACATCCTTTGCTCCTCTAAGTACTGTATTACCTTGTTTTACCCCTGGTCCTAGGCAACCACCAATCTGCTTTCTGTCACTAGAGAATATTTTTTTCTTTTTCAAGGATCTAGGGTAAATGGAATCATGCAGTGTGTATTTTTGTGGCTGACTTCTTCAGGTCAGCATATTTTAAAGATTCGTTCCTGTTTTGTGCAGCAGTAGTCACTTCTTTCCTCATTGCTGACTATTATTCTATTGTCTTGATCTGCCAAACTTTCAGAAACTGGCCCTAGTGCCTCCCTCTATTTGTCTTATTGGTAAACATTTAATTTGTTTCCAGTTTCTGGCTTTGTTGTTCAGTCACTAAGTCATGTCCAACCCTGCGACCCCATGGACTGCAGTCCACCAGGCTTCCCTTTCCTTCACTACCTCCTGCTGTTTGCTCCAATTCATGTCCATTGAGTCAGCGATGCCATCCAAGCATGTTATCTTCTGCTGCCCCCTTCTCCTTTTGCCTTCAATCTTTCCCAGCATCAGAGTCTTTTCCAATAGATTGACTCTTCACATCAGGTGGCCAAAGTATTGAAGCTTCAGCCTCAGCATCAATTCATCCAAGGAATATTCCGGGTTGATTTCTTTTGGATTGACTGGTTGGACCTCCTTGTAGTCCAAGGGACTCTCAGAAGTCTTCTCCAGCACCACAGTTCAAAAGCATCAATTCTTCGGCACTCAGCATTCTTTATGGTCCAACTCTCACACATGTACATGACTATTGAAAAAAACCTTAGCTTTGAATATATGCACCTTGGTCGGCAAAGTGATAGCTCTGCTTTTTAATACGCTATCTAGGTTTGTCATAGCTTTCCTCCCAAGAAGCAACCGTCTTTTGATTTCATGGCTGCAGTCACTGTCTGCAGTGATTTTGGAGCCCAAGAAAATAAAATCTGTCACTGCTTCCACTTTTTCCCCTTAACGTGATGGGACTGGATGACATGATCTTAGTTTTTTCAAAGTTTTTCAAACTTTCAAAATTTTTTTAAGCCAGCTTTTTCACTCTCCTCTTTCACCCTCATCAAAGAGGCTCTTTAGTTCCTCTTCACTTTCTGCCATTAGAATAGTATCATCAGCATGTCTGAGGTTGATATTTCTCCCTGCAGTCTTGATTCCAGCTTGTGGTTCATCCAGCCTCGCATTCCACATGATGTACTCTGCATATAAGCTAAATAAGTGGGGTGACAATATACAGCCTTGTTGTACTCCTTTCCCAATTTTGAACCCATCTGTTGTTTCATGTCCGGTTCTAACTGTTGCTTCTTGACTTTTTTTTGGCTATAATGACTAAAGATTCTATGAACACTGGGTTAAAGGTGTTTGTGATGACATTGGTTTTTATTTTTCCTGGATAAATAATGCCTAGGAGTGGAATTGCTAGGTCACATGGTAAGTATATATTTAATTATAAGAAATTGCCAAACTCTTCTCCAAAGTGGTTGTACCATTGTTCATTCCCACCAGCAATGTATGGGAGTTGCTCCAGCTGTTCTATTTCCTTTCCAACATTTGGTAATATCAGTCCTCTCTGATATTAGCCATTGTAATGATGTGTAAGAGTAAGCCACTGTGTTTTAATTTTGGTTTTCTTGATAACCAATGATGCTGAGTATCTTCTCATGTGATTATGGCCTATTTGTTTACTTCCTTTTATTAAGTGTATGTTCCAGTCTTTTGTCCTTTTCAAATTGTTTTTGTCCGTTCTCTGTATGTTCCATACACCAGTCCTTTGTCAGATCCATGTGTTGTGAATCTTTTCTCCCAGACTGTGGCTTGCTGTGGTAGGCAGGCCTCCAAGATGGACCCTAGAGATCTTGCCTCCTGGTACCCACGCTCCTGGACAGTCTCCTCATCTTTAGAGCAGACCCATGTCAGATTTTCCAAGAGGAATTGTGAAAGCAATGGTACGTGACTCCTGGTACCAGGTCGTGAAAGTCGTTTGCAGCTTTTACCCTTTCCTCTTGGATTGCTTGTTCTAAAGAATGTCTTTGGGAAGAGAGCCAAGACCTGTTGATAAACAGCCAGCAGCAATTTGCCAGTCAGATGTGGCACGTTAGAAACAAACGCTCCAGCCTCTGTCCAGCCTTCAGATGACTGCATGTGACACTCCAAGCCACAACTGGACAGCCAAGAAATTCACGTATTCCTAATCCACAACAACTGTAAGAGGTGATCATTGTTGTTTGTTGTTTTCAGTCACTAAGCTTTGGAGCAATTTTTTACACAGAAGCAGTGAAACTGACTCCTCATTTTCTTAACAATGTCTTCTGAAGAACAGAGCTTTTATTTTGCTAAGGTTCAGTTTATTAACTCTTTGTTTTGTGACTCATGCTTTTTGAATGACATGTTTAAGAAAGTTTACCTACTCCTACAGAGAAAATAAAGTTTACCTACTGCAATAGAGAAAATAAGTTTTTACATGTTTTCTTCTTGAAATTTGTACTTTTAACCTTTTCATTTGGAACTGTAATATATTTCAAATCAATTTTTGCATAAGGTATCCTCAAGGAAAGGATCAATGTTATTTTTTTTTCTAGATGGATATACTATTATTTCAATATCATTGGTTGAAAAGACAGTCCTTTAACTTTGGGAAAACTCAGCATCATTTTGGACTCTTTAATCCATTCCATTTAACTGTAAGCCTATCTTTATCACACTGTGTTGACTATAATAATTTTGAAAAGTATGGATACCAGGAAGTGTAAATTTTCCAAATTTGTTGTTCTTTTCAAAATGGTTTTGACTCTCCCAGGTTCTTTGCACTTCCATACAAATTTTAAAATTAGCTATTTAATTTTTATTTTAAAAATACCTCTAGGAGTTTGGGATCATTAATATGTAGATAAATTTAAGAAGAATTGACACATTAAAAGTATTAAGGGGACTTCCCTGGTCGTTGAGTGGCTGGGAATCTGCCTGCAAGTGCAGGGGACATGGGTTTGATCACTGGTCCGGGAGGATCCTGTGTTCCCAGACCACCTGATCTGCCTCTTGAGAAATTTGTATGCAGGTCAGGAAGCAGCAGTTAGAACTGGACATGGAACAACAGACTGGTTCCAAATAGGAAAAGGAGTTCGTCAAGGCTGTATATTGTCACCCTGTTTATTCAACTTCTATGCAGAGTACATCATGAGAAACGCTGGACTGGAAGAAACACAAGCTGGAATCAAGATTGCCAGGAGAAATATCAATAACTTCAGATATGCACATGACACCACCCTTATGGCGGAAAGTGAAGAGGAACTCAAAAGCCTCTTGATGAAAGTGAAAGTGGAGAGTGAAAAAGTTGGCTTAAAGCTCAACATTCAGAAAATGAAGATCATGACATCCGGTCCCACCACTTCATGGCAAATAGATGGGGAAACAGTGGAAACAGTGTCAGACTTTATTTTTTTGGGCTCCAAAATCACTGCAGATGGTGACTGCAGCCATGAAATTAAAAGACACTTATCCTTGGAAGGAAAGTTATGACCAACCTAGATAGCATATTCAAAAGCAGAGACATTCCTTTGCCAACAAAGGTCTGTCTAGTCAAGGCTATGGTTTTTCCTGTGGTCATGTATGGATGTGAGTTGGACTGTGAAGAAGGCTGAGCGCCAAAGAATTGATGCTTTTGAACTGTGGTGTTGGAGAAGACTCTTGAGAGTCCCTTGGACTGCAAGTAGATCCAACCAGTCCATTCTGAAGGAGATCAGCCCTGGGATTTCTTTGGAAGGAATGATGCTAAAGCTGAAACTCCAGTACTTTGGCCACCTCATGAGAAGAGCTGACTCATTGGAAAAGACTCTGATGCTGGGAGGGATTGGGGGCAGGAGGAGAAGGGGACAACAGAGGATGAGATGGCTGGATGGCATCACTGACTCGATGGATGTGAGTCTGAGTGAACTCTGGGAGTTGGTGATGGACAGGGAGGCTTGGTGTGCTGGGATTCATGGGGTCGCAAAGAGTCAGACACGACTGAGCGACTGATCTGATCTGATCTGATCTGGGAGGATCCCACATGCTGTGGAGCAACGAAGTCCACATATCACGACTAATGAGCCTGTGATCTCTAGCCCGGGAGCCGTAACTACTGACACAGCAGTTTCCGAAGCCCATGTGCTCTGGGGCCTGTGCTTGCCAGCAAGAGAAGCCACCTCAAGGGGAAGTCCTCAGTCCTGAACTAGAGAGTAGCTCACTTTGCTGCAACTGGAGAAAGCCTACGAGCAGCAACGAAGATTTGTGCACCAGTAAATAAATTGGATGTAAATCCATCAAGAAAAATGTCTTTTAAGAAAGGTATTTAGTCTTCTAATCCACAAATACAGTATAGATCTCAGTTTATTTAGATCTTCTCTAATTTCTCTTAGCAATATTTTATATTTTTGATAACACTGGTATAGCAGATACTTATCCTTAAGTATTTTATACTTTTAATGCTATTATAAATGGATTCTTAATTTCATTTTCTAATGGTTCATTGATAGTATATTTAAATAATTTGATATTTTAATATTGGCCTGGTATGCTGAACCCTTGCTAATAAGTTTATTCGTTTTAGTAGTGTTTTTTAGATTTCTTGAGAGTTTTCATGTGTACTATCATATATCTGTATAATCATAATGGATTTGATTTAGGTCATACCTGAATGGTCTAGTGGTTTTCCCTACTTTCTTCAATTTAAGTCTGAATTTGGCAATAAGGAGTTCATGGTCTGAGCCACAGTCAGCTCCTGGTCTTGTTTTTGCTGACTGTATAGAGCTTCTCCATCTTTGGCTGCAAAGAATATAATCACTCTGATTTTGGTGTTGACCATCCGGTGATGTCCATCTATAGAGTCTTCTCTTGTGTTGTTGGAAGAGGGTGTTTGTTACGACCAGTGCATTTTCTTGGCAAAACTCTATTAGTCTTTGCCCTGCTTCATTCCGTATTCCAAGGCCAAATTTGCCTGTTACTCCAGGTGTTTCTTGACTTCCTACTTTTGCATTCCAGTCCCGTATAATGAAAAGGACATCTTTTTGGGGTGTTAGTTCTAAAAGGTCTTGTAGGTCTTCATAGAACCGTTCAACTTCAGCTTCTTCAGCATTACTGGTTGGGGCATAGACTTGGATTACTGTGATATTGAATGGTTTGCCTTGGAAACGAACAGAGATCATTCTGTCGTTTTTGAGATTGCATCCAAGTACTGCATTTCGGAGTCTTTTGTTGACCATGATGGCCACTCCATTTCTTCTGAGGGATTCCAGCCCGCAGTAGTAGATATAATGGTCATCTGAGTTAAATTCACCCATTCCAGTCCATTTCAGTTCACTGATTCCTAGAATGTCAACATTCACTCTTGCCATCTCTTGTTTGACCACTTCCAATTTGCTTTGATTCATGGACCTGACATTCCAGGTTCCTATGCAATATTGCTCTTTACAGCATCGGACCTTGCTTCTATCACCAGTCACATCCACAGCTGGGTATTGTTCTTGCTTTGGCTCCATCCCTTCTTTCTTTCTGGAGTTATTTCTCCACTGATCTCCAGTAGCATATTGGGCACCTACTGACCTGGGGAGTTTCTCTTTCAGTAGCCTATCATTTTGCCTTTTCATACTGTTCATGGGGTTCTCAAGGCAAGAATACTGAAGTGGTTTGCCATTCCCTTCTCCAATGGACCACATTCTGTCAAATCTCTCCACCATGACCCGCCCATCTTGGGTTGCCCACGGACATGGCTTAGTTTGTTCCTGATGAACTATGGAATGAGGTTCGTGACATTGTACAGGAGACAGGGATCAAGACCATTCCCATAGAAAAGAAATGCAAAAAAGCAAAATGGCTGTCTGGGGAAGGCTTACAAATAGCTGTGAAAAGAAGAGAAGCGAAAAGCAAAGGAGAAAAGGAAAGATATAAACATCTGAATGCAGAGTTCCAAAGAATAGCAAGAAGAGATAAGAAAGCCTTCTTCAGCGATCAATGCAAAGAAATAGAGGAAAAGAACAGAATGGGAAAGACTAGGGATCTCTTCAAGAAAATCGGAGATACCAAAGGAACATTTCATGCAAAGATGAGCTCAATAAAGGACAGAAATGGTATGGACCTAACAGAAGCAGAAGATATTAAGAAGAGGTGGCAAGAATACACAGAAGAACTGTGCAAAAAAGATCTTCACGATCCAGATATTCATGATGGTGTGATCACTGACCTAGAGCCAGACATCCTGGAATGTGAAGTCAAGTGGGCCTTAGAAAGCATCACTACGAACAAAGCTAGTGGAGGTGATGGAATTCCAGTTGAGCTATTCCAAATCCTGAAAGATGATGCTGTGAAAGTGCTGCACTCAATATGCCAGCAAATTTGGAAAATTCAGCAGTGGCCACAGGACTGGAAAAGGTCAGTTTTCATTCCAATCCCAAAGAAAGGCAATGCCAAAGAATGCTCAAACTACTGCACATTGCACTCATCTCACACGCTAGTAAAGTAATGCTCAAAATTCTCCAAGCCAGGCTTCAGCAATATGTGAACCGTGAACTTCCTGATGTTCAAAGTGGTTTTAGAAAAGGCAGAAGAACCAGAGATCAAATTGCCAACATCTGCTGGATCATAGAAAAAGCAAGAGAGTTCCAGAAAAACATCTATTTCTGCTTTATTGACTATGCCAAAGCCTTTGACTGTGTGGATCACAATAAACTATGGACAATTCTGAAAGAGATGGGCATACCAGACCACCTGATCTGCCTCTTGAGAAATTTGTATGCAGGTCAGGAAGCAACAGTTAGAACTGGACATGGAACAACAGACTGGTTCCAAATAGGAAAAGGAGTTCGTCAAGGCTGTATATTGTCACCCTGCTTATTTAACTTCTATGCAGAGTACATCATGAGAAATGCTGGACTGGAAGAAACACAAGCTGGAATCAAGATTGCCAGGAGAAATATCAGTAACCTCAGATATGCAGATGACACCACCCTTATGGCAGAAAGTGAAGAGGAACTCAAAAGCCTCTTGATGAAAGTGAAAGTGGAGAGTGAAAAAGTTGGCTTAAAGCTCAACATTCAGAAAATGAAGATCATGACATCCGGTCCCACCACTTCATGTCAAATAGATGGGGAAACAGTGTCAGACTTTATTTTTCTGGGCCCCAAAATCACTACAGATGGTGACTGCAGCCATGAAATTAAAAGACGCTTACTCCTTGGAAGGAAAGTTATGACCAACCTAGATAGAATATTCAAAAGCAGAGACATTACTTTGCCAACAACAAAGGTCTGTCTAGTCAAGGCTATGGTTTTTCCTGTGGTCATGTATGGATGTGAGAGTTGGACTGTGAAGAAGGCTGAGCGCCAAAGAATTGATGCTTTTGAACTGTGGTGTTGGAGAAGACTCTTGAGAGTCCCTTGGACTGCAAGTAGATCCAACCAGTCCATTCTGAAGGAGATCAGCCCTGGGATTTCTTTGGAAGGAATGATGCTAAAGCTGAAACTCCAGTACTTTGGCCACCTCATGCGAAGAGTTGACTCATTGGAAAAGACTCTGATGCTGGGAGGGATTGGGGGCAGGAGGAGAAGGGGACAACAGAGGATAAGGTGGCTGGATGGCATCACTGACTCGATGGACGTGAGTCTGAGTGAACTCCGGGAGTTGGTGATGGACAGGGAGGCCTGGCGTGCCGCAATTCATGGGGTCACAAAGAGTCGGACACAACTGAGCGACTGATCTGATCTGATCTGATCTGATCATATATCTGCAAATAAAGAGAATTTTACTTTTCCTTTCCATTCTGCATGCTTTTATTTACTTTTCTCATTTTATTGTACTGGCTAGAACACACAGTACAATGCTAAACAGAAGTAATAAGAAAGAGCATCCTTGTCTTGTTCCTAATTTTAGGGAAATCACTCAGTGTTTTACTATTAAATATGATATTGTCTCTAGATTTTTTGCATATGTCCTTTGCCAGGTTGAGGAAGTTTCTTTCCTTTCTTAGTTTGCTGAGAGTTTTTTATCATGAATGATTGTTGACTTATCAGTTGCTTTCAAGGGGCTTCTACTGAGATGATTTTATCTTTTTTTTTTTTTCTTTTTGCATTGTTGAGATGATGGATTAAATTGATTAATGTTAAACCAAGTTACATTCCTGAAGTAAACCAAACTTGTTCTTCATGTATTATACTTTTTATATATTGTTGGATTCTACTAGCTAAATTTTAAAAATATTAAAGAATCCAAATTCATTGGGAATATTGGTCTGTAGTTTGCTTGTAATGTCTTTTTCTAGATTTGTTTTCAGGGTAAGCTTGGCCCAATAAGATGAGCATGGTAGCTTCTTATCTATTTTATGAGGAAGTTGTGTGATATTTTTATTATTTACTTCTTAAATGTTTGAAAGGTTTTCCAAAAAACTGTAGTTTATTTTTTATTGAAGTATAATTGGTTTACATGATAGCTTTCATCAGTGAAGCTCTCTAGGACAAGAGTCTCCTTTTGGAGAAAATGTAAATTATGAATTTAAGTGTGTTTGTAGATAAAAAATTTAATTTTATATGTCTTTTTTATGCCAGTTTTGGTAATTTATGTCTTTCAAGATTTTTTTCCATTTCACTTGTCATATTTTTTGGCCTTAAGTTATTTATTTTATTCCTCTATTATTCTTTAACATTTGTTCAGTGTTTGATGTCTCATTTATTCCTAATATTAGTATTTTATACTTTCTCTTTTTTCACTCAATAAGCTTAGTTAAAAGTGTTTTGTTTGATTGAGCTCTTCAAAAAAAGAAGCTTTGGTTTCATTAATTTTGTTTGTTCATCTTCTGTTTTATTTATTTCTGTTTCGTTTTATTTCCTTTACCCTTATCATTGCCATATTTCTATTATTTAGGGCTTATTTTCTCTTCTTTTTCTCGCTCATTAAGGTGAAAGTTTACATTATTCACTCGAGACCTTTTTTATTTTCTACAAAAAGCATTCAGAGCACAGGTTTCTTCTGAGCCCTTATTTCAATATACCCCCCAAATTTAAATACATTTTATCCTAATTTTCATTTAGTTATAAATATTTTCTGATAGTCCTGTGATCTCTTCTTTGACCCATCAGTTATTAGGAAATCAGTTCAGTTCAGTTCAGTTCAGTCACTCAGTCATGTCCGACTCTTGGCGACCCCATGAATCGCAGCACACCAGGCCTCCCTGTCCATCACCAACTCCTGGAGTTCACCCAAACTCATGTGCATCGAGTCGGTGATGCCATCTAGCCATCTCATCCTCTGTCGTCCCCTTCTCCTCCTGCCCTCAGTCCCTCCCAGCATCAGGGTCTTTTCCAGTGAGTCAACTCTTCCCATGAGGTGGCCAAAGTATTGGAGTTTCAGCGTCAGCATCAGTCCTTCCAGTGAACACCCAGGACTGGTCTTCTTTAGGATGGATTGGTTGGATCTCCAATAGGTTGTACATTTTCCAAATATTTGGGAATTTTCCATATATCTTTTGTTATATATCTTTTCCAGCATTCTTGGTGAAAATTTGCACCTGAATAGTGTGTGTTCTCTTGTTTGGGAGAGTGAAGATAATTCTATAAATGGCTCAGTCAAGTGGATGATAGTATTTTTCAGACTTTCTGTAGTTTTACTGAATTTTGTCTACTTTGTTCTATCAATTACTGAGATGAATAAAGAAATGTCTATAAATCTATTCAATGGATGCACTTTTCATTCTGTGAGTTCTGGATTCATGTATTCTGTGGATTTTTTATTAGGTGTTTACACGTTAGGATAGTTATATATACTTTACCATTACAGTTTCCCTCTTAAGATGTTAGTCTTATTTGTTCTGAAATTTACTTTTTCTGATATATTTTTTAAACTTTTTATTTCGTACTGAAGTGTAGCCCATTAACAGTGTTGGGATAGTTTCAGGTGAACAGTGAGGGGACTCAGCCTTGTATATGCACGTATCCATTCTCCATCAAACTTCCCTCCAATCTAGGCTTGCCCTTAGCGTTGAGCAGAGTTCCATGTGCTGTACAGTAGGTCCTTGTTGGTTATCCATTTAAAAATATAGCAGTATGTGATATTTGTCTTTCTCTTTCTGACTCACTTCACTCTGTATAATAGGCTTTAGGTTCATCTACCTCATTAGAACTGACTCAAATACATTGCTTTTTATAGCTGAGCAATATTCCATTGTGTATATATACCACAATGTCCTTGTCCATTCATCTGTCGATGGGCATCTGGGTTGCTTCTATGTACTGCTGCTGCTGCTGCTAAGTCGTGTCAGTTGTGTCCAACTCTGTGTGACCCCATAGACGGCAGCCCAACAGGCTCCTCTGTCCCTGGGATTCTCCAGGCAAGAATACTGGAGTGGGTTGCCATTTCCTTCTCCAATGCATGAAAGTGAAAGGGAAAGTGAAGTCACTCAGTCGTTTCCAACTCTTCGTGACCCCATGGACTGTAGCCTACCAGGCTCCTCCACCCATGGCAAGAGTACTGGAGTGGGGTGCCATTGCCTTCTATGTCCTAGCTGTTGTAAACAGTGCTGCAGCAAACACTGGGGTACGTGTGTCTGTTTCAACTATGGTTTCCTCAGGCTACATACCCAGTAGTGGGATTGCTGGGTCATCGGAGAAGGCAATGGCACCCCACTCCAGTACTCTTGCCTGGCCTGGAGAATCCCATGGACGGAGGAGCCTGGTAGGCTGCAGTCCTTGGGGTCGCTAAGAGTCGGACACGACTGAGCGACTTCACTTTCTCTTTTAACTTTCATGCACTGGAGAAGGAAATGGCAACCCACTCCAGTGTTCTTGCCTGGAGAATCCCAGGGACGGGGAAACCTGGTGGGCTGCCATCTATGGGGTCACACAGAGTCGGACACGACTGAAGTGACTTAGCATAGCATAGCAAGGTAGTTTTAGTACTAGTTTTTTAATCTCCATACTGTTCTCCATAACGGTTGTATCAGATTGCACGCCCATTGACAGTGTAAGAGGATTGCCTTCTCTCCCCACCCTCTCCAGCCTTTACTGTTTGTCTATTTTTTGATGATGGCCATTCTAACTGATGTGAGGTGATGACCTCCTGGTAGTTTTGATTTCTTTAATAATGAGTGATGTTGTGTATCTTTTCTTGTGTTTATTAGTTTCTTTGGAGAAATCTCTGTTTAGGTCTTCTGCCCATTTTAAGCATCATGAGCTATTTGTAAATTTTGGAGCCTAATCCCTTGTCAGTCACATCATTTGCAAATATTTTCTCTCAGTCTGTGTGTTGTCTTTTCATTTTGTTTATTGTTTCCTTTGCTGTGCATGAGTTGAAGTAGGTCCCATTAGTTTATTTTTGTTTTTATTTGGGGAGATGAACTGAAAAAGATACTGCCGTGATTTATGTCAGAGAGTATTCTGTGCATGTTTTCCTTTAGGAGTTTTATAGTTTTCGGTCTCACAGTTAGATCTGTAATGCATTTTGAGCTTACTTTTGTGTATTTTGTTAAAGAATAATCTAGTTTCATTTCAAGGATGTCCACTCTCACCTCTCTTATTCAGCATAGTTTTGGAAGCCCTAGCTATGGCAATAGAGAAGAAAAAGTAGTAAAGGGAATTGAATATGGAAAAGAAGTTAAACTGTCACTGTTTGCAGATGACATGATACTATGCACAGAAAATCCGAAAGATGCTATAAGAAAACTGCCAGAGCTCATTGGTCAATCTGGTAACACTCATCAATGAATTTGCAAGTTACAAAATTAATGCGTAGAAATCTGTTGCATTTCTATACACTAACAACAAAAGACTAGAAAGAGAAATTCAGGAAACAATTCAATTTACCATCACATCAAAAAGAATAAAATATTTAGGAATAAACCTACCTAAGGAGACAAAACACCTGTACTCCAAAAACTTAAGATGCTGATGAAATAAACTGAAGAAGACACAAACAGATGGAAAGATAGATATACCATGCTTGTGTATTGGAAGAATCAATATTGTCAATATGACTATGCTACCTAAGGCAGTCTACAGATTCAGTGCAATCCTTATCAAATTACCAGTGGCAATTTTTGCAGAACCAGAGCAAAAATTCTTAAAATTGTTATGGAAACACAAAAGACCCTGAATAGCAAAAACATTCTTGAGAAAGAGAAACAGAACTGGAGGAACCAGGCTCCCACTGGAGTGGGTTGCCATGCCCTTCTCCAGGGGATCTTCCTGACCCAGGGATTGAACCCACATTTCTTAGGTCTCCTGCATTGGTAGGTGGGTTCTTTCCCACTAGTGCCACCTGGGAATGGCATATTTTAAATAATTACTACTTAATTCCCCCGCCACACTCCCCCCACCCCGCCATAGGCTACTGAGGCTCTGTTTTCATTGTTAATGTTTCAGTTTATTTCTAGAGGTGGTTTTTTTTTCCCCTGTCTTCACTTCAGTTTGGATAGTTCAATTGTTTTTTAATAGATCTCAAGTTTCACTGAATTTTTTTCTTCATTTATAGTATCTAATATATTTTTAAGAACATTTAGTAAATTCCTACTTCAGTTGCTGTAGTTTTCAATCCTAGAAAATTATATTTGGCGTTTTAAAAAAAAATCTTCTCTTTCCTCTTCTTTATATTCATATTTTCCTTTAGATACTTTAATATGTTTAAGATAGCTCTTTTATCATTCTTATTTGCTAATGCCATCGTTTATCACTTCCCAGTTTGTTTCTATTGTCAGATTATAAATCTGGTATGAGAAACAAGTTCATACTTCTCTGCATGTCTAGCAAATGTTAATTGCATGCTGGGCATTTTAAGTGTGAGCCTGCTGAGTTCTGGGTTTTGTTTCCTTATGTATTTTTTTTTTTTTAAGAGTGCTAAACTGTGAAAGTTTGTTCTGTTAGCTAAGTTACTTAATAATTGACTAGATTCCCTTTTTTTGAGCACATATTTTATTTAGGATGCAGCACTAACAACACGATGATAAATTGTTACCAGTTTATACCAAGAAACACACTATCTTTAAAATGTGTTGTTTTCACAATTTAAGTATAGCCTTATTATTATTTGATACTAGAGTCAAAGACAACCTTTAGAGTTTTCCGCTTTGGGGCACTTAGTGACATCAAAATGATGATCTAGTCATGTAGAGGAAAGCAGTGCAAACGCAGTTTCTTTTCTTTTTACCCGTTCCCTTGCAGTAAGATCCGTCCTCTCTCATCTGAGGAATCGTTAATAGGGAGACTTTCAACCACCTTGCAGGTCTTGTTCTTGATTATAACAGGTAATGAGCAGATCACCCAAAATACTGTAAAAGTTGCCTTAAGAGATAACACGTAAAGGACACAAATTCTCCCTTTGGGGTTCCACACCGGACGTGTCTGAAGTGGTGTCTGAGGTGGTCACAGATGGCTTTTGCAGCCGACACCGCACTGGGTAGGTTTCAGGCCTGATGACCCCAGTGCCATGCTGCTGCACGGCCATGAGGAATCCTCCCTTGAACCGGCTGTCATCTTTCAGAGCTTCGGAAATACCATCTTCCTTTCTGTACGCTTTCACCTTGCCGTGATTGACATCTGGATACTGAGGTGAGGAGTGGTTTCCCCAGATGATGACATTCTTCACACCATTGCAAGTCACACTGGAGACTTCCCTGGTGGTCTAGGGTTTAGGGCCTGGCACTTCCACTGCAGGGGGCATGGGTTTGCTCCCTGGTTAGAGAACTAAGATCCCGAATGCCCCATGGCACAGCCACAAAAAAAAAGTCACACCAAGTTTTACACCGAGTTTAACAGAGCATATCAGCTCAGTTAAGATCCAAAAGAGTCAAGCAATCAAAGTTCTCCCTGGGGATGGGCTTGGAGCAATCAGGCCATTGGTATTGGCTGGACTTCCTACCACAAGAACCGTAACTGACTTCTTGGCATGTTTCTCAAGGCTGCACCCTGGCATTTGAAGATTTTCATATTTGCTTTGAATACATCTTTCCTCTCCATGCCATCCCTTTTTTGATGTGGAGCCCACAAGCATGGCCACGACCAGGTGTTTGAGGCAATCTGTCTTTTATTTTTCATCTGTGGCAGTGACCTCTTTCAGGAGGGTTGGGCCCAGTCTTGCGGTTCCATTAGGACACCATCCAAGACACCCATTATGAGAGTAATATCCAACGGCAGAAAAATTATAGGCTGGTCTTTACCAAAGGCAGATCCGTTTCTAACACCGTATAGTAGTGACTATGTGATTTGACCAGCTGCTCCAGTCATAAGGACTCTGATTTGTTTCAAAATTTGTAGTCAAGGGCCTTCTGCTTTCAAGAGTTTTGTGACAGAAACTCTTAGAAACACTGTTGGTAGGTTTGGGGGCTCTGTGGACAGTTTCAACACCTGCCTTGACTAGATTCTCTTAAGCCTTGCTTTTAAGCTTTTTTTTTGGTGGACTGATTTAGAATAGACTGTGGGTATTCAAATGACTCCCGGAATCTGGCTGGTCAGCACTCAAACATCTCCGAGTTCTGTGTGAGCTTTGAGGATCGTCCACGTTACAGCCTCCCGGCCCTTTTTTGTCTAGTTTTGAAAAGTCTCACCACGTGCCTGTGTCACCGAGTATTCAACAGCAGTCTCATGGTGACTCTGTGCTGGATTCTGAGTCTCCTCCTTCATATTGCTTCCTTCTCTCAAAGTTCTTTGCTCTACAAAGTTGTCACATCAACTCGGGATTAATTTCACGTTAGTATCCATTGAGTCTTCCTCTACTGTAGCTCTTGCAGCAATCGAATTCCAAAGCTTAAGTTATTCTGTCTAAAATAATGCTCTGGGGCCCCAGAAGCTCTATCTATGTTGGTTTTTGGTCCTCCAGATCCAGTGGGATGATCTCAGAAGGTGAAGTGATTTTGATACCCAAAGCCCCTCTGCCATGAAAACTCCAATATATTCACTTTTGGTGAAATATTATTTGCATACTCTTTAATCTTTTCATAATCTAGAAAGTGGATGTTAGATCAGTCTCACACAAGCGTACATTTCCATGTATACATGTACACCTATACAAGCATGTATATACACATATGCACACACACATACTCATCAAGGAGAAAGTTTATTATCAGTAGCTATTTTATTATCACAATAAAAATAGCCACATAGAAATAATGGCTAAGATCTTTTGGGAGTTTATTATGAACCAGAAACTATGACAGTTTAGGTGCATTATTTTCTTTTCTTCTTTTGAAATATGAAGGTTAGAGAATTGGGGTAATTTATACAAGGTCATGCATTAAGGAACAGATGAAGCCAAGTTTGAGTACAACCAACCCGACTGTAGAGGAGGAATAGGTAAACGATGGCTTGCAGACTGCCATTTGTTTTATAAATAAAGTTTTATTCCCAGGAGAACCAAGGACACTCATTTTTGTAGTGTCTGTGAGTTCTTTTGAGCTATAGTAGCAGAGTTGAGAAGTTGCAGTATAGCCTGAATAACAGCCTAAAATATTTATTATCTGTCCCTTTACAGAATGAGTTTGCTGACCCTTGCTTTAAATTGTGAATTAATCACTCTATAATTTTCAAGGCCCATCTCCATTGTTACCTTGAGGTAGTTTCTCCACGTCATTTTGCTCACCATGTAAATTCTCTTCATTCATATCCCCTACTTTCAAAGTATACTTTTCAGTATACCAAAAATAGCCTATTGTTAACAGCTTTACTGGAGAAGGAAATGGCACCCCATTCCAGTATTCTTGCCTGGAGAATCCCATGGACAGAGGGGCCTGGAGGGCTACAGTCCACGAGGTCACAAAGATTTGGACACGACTTAGCTACGAAACCACCAAGAGCTTTACCATTCACTTTCAAAATGTCTTTTTCTACCCTCCAGAATGGAAAGTTTTTGAGAACAGGTGTTTTCGTCTACTTTGTTCGTGGCTTTATTCCAAATGCCTAAGACAGAGCCTGCCACAGAGTAGGTGTATAATTTTTAATGGATGATCCCTTGACCAAATACCTGGTTAAACTCAGACAAGGCTTCCCTGGTGGTGCTAGTGGTAAAGAACCCACCTGCCAATGCACAAGACCTAAGAACCACAGGTTTGATCCCTGGGTTGGGAAGATCCCCTGGAGGAGGGCATGGCAACCCACTCCAGCATTCTGGCCTGGAGAATTTCATGGATGAGTAGCCTGGCAGGCTACAGTCTATGGGGTTGCAAAAAGTCAGACACAACCAAAGTGACTTAGCACACAGATAAGACTCCATCCTTCCCTAGCTGAATCAGTATGGAATGGTGGCTGCTGCTTTTTTTTCTCTCTTATATATGCATCCTTTCGCGTGGATTCATAATGCCACTTTTTCTTCTTGTAAAATCATGAACTGAATTACTACATGTACTAGTTAACTCAGTTGTCAGTTGAGGCTGGTTCACCTTTTGATATTTAAAGAAAACCAACTCTAACGACTCAGACAGCATCCTATGAGAAGTCCAATTGCCTTCCCTCCCTCCTACAGCTTCTCTGAATTCTCCAGAGACAGTGTCCAATGGTGTCTTCAGGCTGTGTTAGCGTCAAACTAACGTTTACTTTCACAGATCTCTCATCCCACACGGCTGGTGTCCTCTCTGCCCCACGCTAGGCATGAATCTCAAGACTCTTTTTCTTGGATTCCTTCTCAACATCCCAACCCTTAAAAAAAAATCTCACCCACAAAAGTGATTCTTCGTGTGTAACATTTTTCGTTTACAGTTAGGGGGAGACAAAGGGGATTTGCATGCAGCTGTGCCAACAGCTTAAAGTCTCTAGAAACTCCTTGCTTTCAAAACAACTTTAGTCAACATACAGCCAAGAATTTCTCACCTCTCTCCACCAGCACAGTGATTCCTTCTCTCTTTACTCTCTCTTCATACAAGTTTTTTTTTTTTTTATTTAGGGGGCACAGTGATGTATCTCTTCATTACATTATCTTCTTCCATCCTTGTTGCTGTTTAACCACTCAGTCGTGTCCCAACTCTCTTGCGACCCTGTGCACTGTAGCCCTCCAGGCTCCTCTGCCCATGGGCTTTCCCAGGCAAGGACACTGGAGTGGGTTGCCGTTTCCTCCTCCATCCTAAGCCCCACTGTATATACAGTGCTCAGGGACCACGGCTCCACTCAGGTCTTCCTGGGTACCTGTAACTCCACTTTAATCTCACCATCACTTCTGTGTTTTCATTAAAGAATGTTTACATCTGTGTTTCCCAAGCAAAATGTTACAGTTTTCTTTATTTAGACCCACCAGATTAAGAACCTTACTAGAAAGCTATGTGAAATAATGTCAACTCTATCTGAGTACATCAACTGCTTTCTTCAATATCAGTTCAGTTCAGTCGCTCACTTGTGTCTGACTCTTTGCAACCCCATGGACTGCAGCACACCAGGCCACCCTGTCCACCACCAACTCCCGGAGTTTACTCAAACTCATGTCCATTGAGTCGGTGATGCCATCCAATCATCTCATCCTCTGTCATCCCCTTCTCCTCCTGCCTTCAATCTTTCCCAGCATCAGGGTCTTTTCAAATGATTCAGCTCTTTTTTTCAATATATCTTTCCATTTTTCCCCTTTGCCCATGGATGTATTATTATATTATTGTGATTTATAGTAAGAAATATGTATTTGGTCTTCAGTTGTTTCTGGCACACGGCTCCTAATACCCTTGGAATTTCCTATGTAATAAGATGAGAAAAGTTCCTTGATATTCATAAGAACTTCTCTTCTACTACTCCTGAGTTTATGTTAATGATGTGACTTGTGGGGAGAGTCGTGTGCTTGGAGAGAGCATGGAAACTCTGCACTTTTCCCCAACTCTTGCCCTACACATCCTTTCTTACTGTTCCTGAGTTACATCCTTTTATAGCAAACCAGCAATCTAATAAGAAAGCATTCCTCTGAATTCTGTGAGCCACTCTAGCAAATTCCTTAAACTCATGAAGGGGGTCATGGGAACTTCCCGTCTATAGCCCACAGCACTGGTACAAACTAAGCTGGGGACTGGCTTCTGAAGTGGTCAGTGAGGCAGTTTTGAAGGACTGAGCCCTTAACCTATGGGATCTGATGATCTGTCTCTAGGTAGCTAGCGTCAGAACCGGGATACATTGTAAGACTCCTGTCAGTGTCTCCTGAGTTGAGAAAACACACACTGGGATTGTATAAACAGGTTTTCTCATAGTGAATTGTCCTTGCATTCTTGTATCAGCCTTTTCTTGTTTGTAGTGGTTTTTATATTAAACTTGGAGAAGGAAATGGCAACCCACTCCAGTACTCTTGCCTTGAAAATCCCATAGACGGAGGAGCTTAGTGCAGGCTACTGTCCATGGGTTCACAAAGAGTCGGGCACGACTGAGCGACTTCACTTTCACTTTCACTTTATATTAAACTGTCAATTAAGAGCAGCTTGACAATGAGACTACCCCACTCTGAGAAGCCTCAGTGTGCTTGTAATACTTATACCCCCAACTGGCGGATTCTTTTTTTTTTTTTCCCCAGTAATACAAACACTTGACAACAACTGAGCAGAGCAGTGATGGGTTCTTAACCCAAAGACATTCATATTTAAATTAGACTGTAGTTTAAGACATGGTCTGGACTAAGGTTTTGCCACAGTCTTCTGGAAGATGATTGTACCAGACACTGAGAGAGAGAGAGGTAAATGATAGAATGGCGTGGAAACAAAGAAACTTCACAGAGAGAAGCAGTAACCAGAGGCCATGAAGTAGAAGTAAAAGCAGTTGGATGAAAGTGGCTGTGAAATAAAAGTTTCTAGTTTCCTGAAGGAATGAAACAGTCACTGTAGGAGCAAAGGTAGGCTTAGCCATGAGTATGGAAGACAACTGGAGTGAAGAGCCGCAGGTACTTGGGGCTGAGCAGTCGTAGATGAACAGGACCCCCGTTGCAATACTGCAGTTGCAGAGACACAGCACCTGTGCATCCCGAGTGGCATTCCAGTTTCTCAGAAAACCTGACCTGTGGGACTATTGACAGACTGTTTTTACATATATCCCCTTGTATCAAAAGATGTTACCAACATGTGGCTTCTTGCTATCTGAAAAAAAAAACACAGCCAATGCAATTATTTTCTTCAAATACAGCAAGATTCAATTTTCCAGATTTGTGTTTGTTTTGGTCTTGGGATGTTTGTTTTAGTATGCATCCCAAATATTTGCCTAAACTTTTTCATGTATTTGTGGGGATGCATGTGTATATTTGTACATGCACAGTTCGTAGGTTAAATTTTTTTTCTGTTACATTCTTTCTTGTTGGATGCTCTGTATTACCTGTCTTATCAGTTTTACTTTGCTGGATTTGACAAAATTACTTTCAGTTTACCATTGCTGTTTTTGCATAGCTTTCTTTTACCCTTATATATGAGGAGTGTACCTCAGACGGAGAATACATATATCTTTAAAAAATCTGTAGATTTGTGAAACTGTGCCAAATTCCAAATAAAACTTCAAAACTTTTAAACACACAGTATATTTCTTAGAGAACTCTACTTTCTGAAGTATCCAGAATTCATTATGTGGAAATGTCCGTTTCTCTTGAATGGGTTTTTGAAGTTTAGTGTCATGGTAGGTTCAGGAATCCAGGTGTCCATCAATTAGTTGTGTTAATGACCCCACCTAATGGCCTCCATAAGTCCATTGTGTTTGTCCTATGACTTGAACGTTTCCTCCCACTTTGACTCTAGACTTGGGCATGTGACTTGCTTTGAGCAATAGGATGTTAGCCTCCCTGATACAAGCAGAGACTTGGAAAGCACAAATGCTCTTTTATTTCCCTCTTGCATAATCGGGCCTGCTCACCATTCCCCTCGGCCGTGTTTTGCAAACATGCCTAGGCTAGTCTGCAGGAAGGACGTGAGCGACGTGTAGAAGAGAGCCAGGTAGTCCAGACCTCCCAGCTCGGGCCGCCCTAGACCAGCCAGCTACCAGCCGGGCCCCCTATCTGTGGGGAAATCCACCTGAGATCAGAAGAACCGCCCAGCTAAACTCATTCAAAACCGTCAACTTGTAGTGAACAAAATAAATGCTTGTCACTTTAAAGCCCTGAATTTGGAGTGGTTTATTATGAAGCACAATTGTGGCAATGGATAACACAGAGATAATTAATCAATGAGGGGAACTTCCTGTGTATTTGAGGTGCCAAATCAGAGATAATATTCACAGATGGTAGATACTTTCATATGTTCATATCTCTTTTTGTTTCCTTCTGTCTCTGAGAAAGCTCATTTACTACCCCAGGAAGAGTTCTGGTACCAGAGAATGTTTCCCTCTAGCACTTGAGTAGCGTTTTAGACCCTAGGCTTGTCTGACTTAGGCTATCGTTTGGTATTTGAAGTGTTAAGAAGGTGTGGGCTTTATGTGATCAGGATGGTGGACATAATGCCCTTCTCTGGCTCAGATTCTCATGTCCACCTAAGGTGTGGATGAGAAAAAAGAGAGTGTAACCAGGTTTGTGAATACTTTCAGTATGGTCTTTCCTGACATCTCATAGACTGTATTGATAGATGCTTTTTAAAGATATTTGGAAATAAAGGCTGTCACATGAAGTCTTCACTCTTACATTAGGCAGATGTAGGTTTCTAAATAGAAAACACAGGGGTTTCAGTTCAAGTTAACAAACATTTATTGATCACCTGTTGTATAGTAGTAGGCATTAAGGATACAAAATCAAGAGCTTCCCCAGTGGCTCAATGGTAAAGAATCTGCCTGCCAATGCAGGAGATATGGGTTCAATACCTGGTCCAGGGCGCTCCCACATGCTGCAGAGCCGCTAAGCCCGTGCACCACAACTATTGACCCTGCACTCTAGGTCCCGGGAGTTGCAACTACTGAGCCCACGGACTGCAACTGCTGAAGCCTAGAGGCCTGCTCTGCAACAGGAGGAGCCACTGCAATGAGAAGCCTGCACGCTGCAACTAGAGAAAAGCCTCTGCAGCAACGAAGACCCGGCACAGCCCCAAATAGAAATAAATTATTTTAAAAAAAGAATGCAGAGTTAGTGAAAATTAGCCTCTGTCCTAGAGGAACTTCAGAGTCTGGAAAAGAGACAGACGAGTAAATCACCATTTCAGTATGGCAAATACAGTGATGAGGCATTCACACACAGCATGTGATCATCTAAGTGGTGTCAGATGTTGGACGGGGAGCTGTGTTGAGAAACGTAAAGGGTGAGTAGATTTAGGCAAGTAAAAGATGAGCCTTGGTGGAAATGAGTTCCAGCAAGCTACAAGGGTATGAGGGCTTCCCAGGGGACGCTGGAGGTAAAGAACCCGCCTCCCAGTGCAGGAGACTCAAGAAATGCGGATTAGATCCTTGGATCGAGAAGATCCCCTGGAGGAGGGCCTGGCAACCCACTCCAGTATTCTTGCCTGAAGAATCCCATGGACAGAGGGCTACAGTCCATAGCGTCTCAAAGAGTCGGACACGACTGAAGTGACTGAGCACACATGCATGCACAAGGGTATGAATGATGACCTGGAGTGTGCCACAGCGTGGATTATATTGGAGGCCACAGAACATCATGTGGGACCAGGAGTTATACTTGCCAAAGTATAGTTAAAGACCTGTTAGGTATTTGCTTATGTTGTCAGTTGTGCAGTTTTTGTAGTTATAAGACTTTTGTTTTATATTACATGTTAGGAAAATAATCTTTGAGCCTTTCAGTACCTTCGGGTTTTCTTTAAATGCCGTGTGGATGGAGCCCAAGTTTATCTTATTCTCTCCTGCATCTCAGCACCCAGCACAGGGTCCGGCTCTTTGAATTCAGTAATATATGTTGAGTGTTTTACTGAGCATGGGTTGGTAAAGAATTTCTAGACACAGAGTATTTCAGGAAGGAGTAAATTTGCTAAGAACAAAGAACAGAGATAATGTGGACACGGAGAGCACAGCGGACTGACACCTCCTGACAGACCAGGGAGAGGCGATGCTTTTCATGGGTTAGAAGCCAATTTTTATAGCCTCAAGATACAGAAAATTCCTGCTGGGAGGGTGGCATTAGGAGATTGGTTAGGGTGGGTATTTTTACCCACCCTCATATGGGGTGAGAGAGCTGGCAAGTTTAGATCAGGGAGACTCATGGTGATGGTCGCTCTGGGGCTCAGTCCTGAAGACGACCCTGGTGCAGGGCCCTGAATCTGTGGCCTCGTTACAAGGCTTCACACCTGTGACCTTGGTATGGAGCTCCATATTGAGCAAATCACTGAATTCTCAAATGCATCAGCCCCTACCAAAATACAACAGAAAGTTATCTTTAAATTATTCTTTTAAAAAATCATTTATTCATAAAGACTTATGTGCTTGAATAATTTATTTTTCTCAAATATCTACAATAAAGACAGCTTAATCTTCAGTTTTATCATTCCCTCTACGTTTATTCTTTCAGTTTTTGAGATGTAACTTACATACATAGAGCACTGTATAAGGTTAAGGTGTACAACCTAATCTCTATTTTCGGATGTTTAAATATATGCAACTCTTGCTGTGGTTTTCACCCCATACATCCATTTATATTATTAGTCAACATATTCTTATTGAATACTTCATTCTATGCCAGCATTGTGATACACACTAGGAGCAGAGTAGTATGAGTTCAGACCTGCTCTGGGCCCCAGTGGAGCATATAGTCCAGAGAGGTAAGCAGGCCAACATTGAACAGAGAATTTACAAGCACAGTGAGTTTACAAACAGAAGTGAATAGCTTCCTGTGAGTGTGTAACAGCTTTGTTAAGTCTCTATTCAATATGGATTATCACATGATGATTATACAACGTATTTACTTTATCAGGTTTTTACTTTATGTCCTCTGCTTTCTGTTTTATTATGCTACATTTATAATTAATATTTAGCACATGGAAAACACACTATAAACATTACTTGATTGAATGAAAGAATAAATGAATATTTCCTCATAGAATTTGTCTTTTATCATTAAATTATTACTTTAATACTATTGCTTGAAAGCATATGTACCCTTTGTGGGAATATGTGCATGTTTTTCTCTTATAATACATCTGTTAATTGAATGAAATGTTCATGGGAATGGTGCAGGTAATTAGTACTGTTTAAAGTTAGTTTGTCAGAGAAGGCAATGGCACTCCACTCCGGTACTCTTGCCTGGAAAATCCCATGGACGGAAGAGCCTGGTAGGCTGCAGTCCATGGGGTCACTCAGTTGGACACAACTGAGCGGCTTCACTTTCACTTTTCACTTTCATGCATCGGAGAAGGAAATGGCAACCCACTCCAGTGTCCTTGCCTGGAGAATCCCAGGGACGGTGGAGCCTGGTGGACTGCTGTCTATGGGGCCACACAGAGTCGGACACGACTGAAGCGACTTAGCAGCAGCAGCAAAGTTAGTTTGTACTCTTCAGCATTCCATTAAAGCCCTGCTCAACAGTTTACTGACTTTGTTTCTGTGTAAAATGAGATTACTGCCCAAATCTGTTTGGTTATCTGGTTTTATATCAACAAATATTTATTTGAAGTTCTTGTAAGTTATGTGGCAGATGTGAGGAATCCACAGAATAGGTTCCCTTATAGAAACTGCAATCCAGGACAAAAAAGACAATAACATATGAGAATTTGCAAACAGTTCCGCATGAGAAAAGATATGCCTTTTATATCTTTTAGAGAACGTATTGTCCTAGGTAATATGAGGGAAAAAAAGAAACGAGTAAGTAGTATGCCATGCCTTCAATTTGCTTATAATTTAATTGAGGCAGTAAGACAAATATACTTAACATGAAAATAACACCAAACAATAAGTGGTATGTTCTGGTGCTGAAGATCATGCAAGTCTTAAGACTTCAATGGATGGAAATCTCTTAAAGGATGGACACGTTTTCTCTTTCGACCAAACATTGGAAGTTTCTCCAAAGTACGACAAGACCATCCAGCAGTAGTAATAGTAGTAGATTGGGAAGAAAATATTAAAACTTCTACTTATTTAGAAATGGTTTTAAAAAAAGAATCTAGTCCTTACTAACATTTAATAAAAAGGATTGACAATGGACTATCAATGGGTAGCCCATGGATGTATGGTATTAGTATTTGACCTGGCATCACATGGAAATGAAAGTGGAAATTACATCCCCCAGAACAAAGGGAAGCTCCTTCCAATCCTTCACTGTGAGGCATTGCAAGTTATGGGACATGCCTTAAGTTTTAACTGACGTTCATGAAATGGACAACTCGCTTAAAAGAGTCCCACAAAGTGAGAGCAAATAAAATTTAAAACGCAAGCACAATTGGACACAAAAGAAAATTTTAGCTGTGACACTGCTCTTTGTGAATAAGCTTTTTCTGCAAATTGTTAAACAAGATCTAATCAGATCTAACAAAAAGCCATCTCCCCCTGGAATCAAAGTTATGATGAAAACATTTGAAATGTGGATTTTTTGGTATTCTTGGTAATGAAGATAGTTATCTGCATGTATTGTGCCTTGAGATGTGTTCGTGATTAACAAGGCATTAAAAAAAAATAAGGACAATCTTTTACAAGTTTTTCAGAAATTTTCAAAGTCAAGAGTTACTCAATCTGGCATTTAATGAAATTTCACTGACGTTAATGACAAATGTTCAAAAGTTTCCTTGCTAATAAAAGACCCCTTGGAAAACTGTTTTCCTTCCACATAAGACAAACTAATATGTAGTCCGTTGTCAGCAGTGTTAGAAGATACACAGAAAGTTTTCTAAAGACTTTGAGAAACAGATAATAGAACAAACATCAGAATTTAGGCAGGGTTAGAACTGAGTGAGTCTATCAGCATTTCTACCATGTCTCAAAATATACTTGCTAGATTGCATTTCAAAAAGAAAGCTCATGATTGATCATAATTTTGTGCCTCTGAAGGAAGAGTATATTGAAGATCAACTCTCAGCAGTAAGAGAATCCTTGTTGATTTTTTTTAAATTGTTTTATGGGAAGTATATTGCTTTGATGGAATTTAAAAATTGTGAATGTTTTCATACGTGAGATCTTAACTGCATCATTGATTAGCCAGGTTTTTCATCAGTGACTCTGAAGTCAGGAGTGCATCAACAATGATGTTTCTAATTTCACAAGAACACAACTCCAAAATGACATCAAATATTTATATGACTTTGTAATAAGATAGGGAATAACAATGTTAATATTTGCTGCCAGAGAAATTCACTGATTATTCCACTGAAAAGTGCTTAAGGAGTTGCTGAATTTAAAAACAAATTAAGTATTTCATTTACAAAAAGATAAGTGCTGAAAATGTGTTGACCTTTTCACTGATGACAAAAGGCTGTCTGCAGAGTGCACTTATCCTTTACATATCATCAAAATAAAGGGCACATTTTTACAGTGAATAGAAAATAAACAATTTGGGGGAAACTTTGTATTGTGGAAACTATTTGAAAACAGATGTTTGGAAATGTTTATATTAATATATGGTATTATAGCTGAAAGTGATACAGGTGTGCCATCTGTAAAATTCCTTACTTACAACTTTCCAAATAGAATTTCCCACAGTATCATCTTCTAAATGAAAAATTTGAATCCTTTTGGTTAGCCTTTTTTTCTTTTTTTTTTAAACCCAGTACCTATGGGCTTCCCTCATAGCTCAGTTTGTAAAGAATCTCTCTGCAATGCAGGAGACCTGGGTTTGATTCCTAGGTCGGGAAGATCCCCTGGAGAAGGAACAGGCAACCCTCTCCTGTATTCTTGCCTAGAGAATGCCCATGGACAGAGGAGGCTGGCAGACTACAGCCCATGGGGTTGCAAGAGTCGGACATGACTTAGTGACTAAACCATTACCACCTACATCAAGGTGACATCAAGATGAACTGAATTGCCTATCTGAATTTCAAAACTTTGGCATAATTGGTGTCTGGGAGTGAACATGAATTTCGTGTTTTAAAACTAAGGATAATGATATATACTTAATCCATTTGTGTCAACATTTTTGAAGTGTCTTTTTCATCTGTGATAGCTGTTAATATTTAGCACTGATTCAGTTGAACTTAGAACCCAAGCCATCAAAATATTATATCACTAAATATTATACCAAGATTGAAAAAAAGATAATTTCACTAACTGGGAGCAAAATACTCTATATTGTTAATAAACACAATAAAATACCACATTGGTTTTAAAATATTGGTTTCATTGCTATCTAACCTTTCCTTTCAATTATTTTTTTCTGCTTCTGGTTATGAGTGTACATCCACAAAATATCAGTACTATAATACATGTATGCAATTTATTTTAAAATGTGTATAAATTTATATGCAAATTTGTTCTCCCTTATTTGATAGAGATGTGGGTTCAAATACTGTCTACTAATCAAGATATGTGACCCAAAAAGTTTGTAAGTCATTGAATTGGTACAAGGGACAGGGGCAGCTTTCTTGAGACAGTTAATCTGATAAAGTCACATGAAATAATTGGGAAGGAAAAAAGAAACAATATAAAAAATTTAACATTATTAAAACAGAAAAATTGGGCATAATAATATCTTTACAATAATAACATCTATTCACTTAAGGTCAGCATTTGTTTAGACCTATTATGCTCTGGTTGGCCTTGGCAATGAAAAGATGAATGTTATGGTCTCCTGTCCAGAGCTGCCCACCGTCTAACAGAGACATAGGATGTGTGTGACCATATGATGTAGTGAAACCATGTGAACAGATAATTTCCATAACAGTGTAAGCAGTATACAGATGGGGTTCTGTGAATATAAGATGGTATCTAGTGATGTCTGATGGGATAGGGTTCCTGGAGGATGTGGAGCCTGAGTTAAGCTTTCTTGAGACCATGTTAGAGAAAAATATGATAGATTCAAAAAAAAGGAATTTGAATAGCTTATAGAGTATTCATTATAATTTCATTTCTTTAATGAGGCAGAAAAATCTGTAAGACAATTGCTAAAGATTTCTGCCTTCATAAAACATTTTAAAAGTTTTGATTACTGAGGGTATAAACTTCAGTTATCTAGAAGATTCCTTAGACTACGCTTGTGCCAAATGAATAACATACTTTTTTTTTACTCTCTCTCATTCAGTCACGTTTCTTGAACACCAGCTCTGTATCAGACACTGAGGTAGATGCCAGGAATATGCAGTCGAATAAGACACTATTTCAGCCCCGGAGGGACTTGAAAGTCTCATTTCAGACGCAGTGTCGTGAAGCAGCACGTAGAAGCTAGTGTGAGAACTGCTGCAGTGGAGGATGAAACCAGGTTTGTGTTGCAGTGTCGATCAAAGAAGAGATTGCCTTTGATCTGAAAGAGAAAAGTGGACCACATATGAAAAAGATGACCAGCAGGGATGGTTAATCTAGGTCTCGAAGAACGAATGAGACTTAGCCAAGGAGACGGTGGAAGGAAAGGCGTTCTAGGGAGACGATCAGCATATGCAAGTGTGAGGAAGCCTGCCTCCATTTTCTAGCTCCTTCTAAACTATATTTTATTCACAGTCTTATTCACCATTACCTCAGAGTTTTTGTTTAGTTAGAGAAATTGTATTAGATTACAATTTACAAGATCTCTATCCTTAGCATGTCTCCAATCTGGTTTGCTTTTGGAAAGGGCACACATTTAGTACTACATTCTACACCAACACTGGACAATTCAAGCATTCATATAAGTTGGAAGCACCTGATTCTTCATGGGTGTTGGCCAAGAAAGTGTGGCCTCACTGGTGGTTATGGGTGGTGACTGGGTTTTATAGCTTTGCTGGTCGTGTCTACTAATCATTGCTTCCCTCACCCAGCCCTCCATCTAAAGGAAATCTTCCCCCTGGTCACACCCATGGCTACCATGTTTATAGCACAGAATCTTCAGGTCCTCAACCCCAAAGGCTTAGCATAGCTGACTAGACAGATAGCCCAGATTAAAGCAACCTAAAGCTCAGTAGGGCCAATAAGATTCTTTCTGAGAGTGTGATGTTATGATGCTATACTTTGACCACTTGGTGGTAAAGCGTCCTGAATAAGATATCTAAACTCTAGGCCTGCTGGTTGGCAGAGAAAAACTCTCCCCATCAGGACCAAAAATGTCAACAATCTGAGAAGTATACCTCAGGTAGAGGAAGCAAGGTAGCAATAAGAATTCCTACCCAAGACTTATTAGACAGGGGATTAGGTTGCTATGGAGAAGGCAATGGCAACCCACTCCAGTACTCTTGCCTGGAAAATCCCATGGATGGAGGAACCTGGTAGGCTGCAGTCCATGGGGTCGCACAGAGTTGTACACGACTGAAGCGACTCAGCAGTAGCAGCAGGTTGCTATGTTAAAGAGTTTGAGGTGCCTTAAAATAGCTCTGTAGATTCTGCTTACAAAGTCATTCACCTAAAGAGCTAAGGAGATTTTCCGATGGGCCAGCTGAGTAGGGTGTTTATTTGAAGACTGTGTCGGAGTCTCCATACTCCAACTGCAGGTAGTACCACCATGCCACAAACATGCTGAAAATTTTCAGACAAGCTCTTTTCTCTTCTTTTTGTTTTTTTTTTTTTTTTTTCAGTCACCACCATGTCTGTTCTCTGCATCTCTCCATCTTTACTTCCATTTCATTCTCCTTAAGGCAGTCAGGCTTTTTCATGCGGCTCTTAGTTCCTGTTCCTAAGGAACTTCAGTTTAACGTGAACCTTTTGTCCTTCTCTGGAGCCATTTTGGCACAGATTTGATATTACAGTTCCAGTAAATGCTACTGCTTACAAAGTCAAACTCTGCTGTGACTTACTTTGAATTCTTGTGTCCAGGGATATACAAGCAGTTGACATTTTTGGTACTGATGGGTAGAGTTATTCTCTGCCAACTAGCAATCTTAGACATTTGATACCTCATTCAAGACCTTTTACTACCAAGTGTTCAGATCGTAACATCTTAATCTTAAGTTGGCAAAATATTCTAGATAGTATAGATTTAAAAGGCATCGCTGGAGCATTTGTAAGTATAAGCCAGTTGGCAAAAGTCCTGACACTGGCACAGGGAAAGCAAAGACCAGATCCTGCCAGGATGTCATCATTGTGGGGCATGTCAGCAGCATGTTTCATCCAAGTTACAACTGGAGTTAAGCCCTAGAGAGGATTGGCAAGCTTGCTTGTTGCAGAAAGCAAGCAAGAGAGTGTAGGTAAGGTGGTAGAAAAAACAGGCAAGGCTCAAGGTTAAATGAAAACTAATACCACCGATATTAAGGCAGTCAAGAAAAATAATCAAAGAGGTCATAAGTCAGAGCATGCTTGGAGGGAGCAGGTATTTCAGTCGAGAGCATTTGCTGAAAGAGGCCCATAATTTCAGAGCATATCAGAGTTATTGACAACATTCCTGCTTCTAGATCATAAAGAGCCTTTTGTAGCCAAAGTAAGGACCAGGCAGGAGCCTTCAGAGCTGTTGCCCAAGAGGGATGACTGTGCCATCTTCTGCATAGACTTGGATTTTTGAATAGTCTGCGATCCTCACAGGGGCTCTGAAGGGTCATGCCCCAATGGTGCCAACCCAGCACCTTGGAGAGGATTTCCTTCTACTGAATGTCAAGGTCATGTCTCACATTACCCTAGTTTAGTTTCTTCTTAGTCCTTATCACCATCTGGAAATCTTATTTGCTTACCTTTTATCTCCCCCCAGTAAAAGGTAAATTCCTTTAGAATAGAAACATTAATCTGTATTTTCCTCTATTGCTGTCTTTTTAGCGCCTTGAACACTGCTCAGCGGTTAGTAGGTTCTTGGTAAATATCTACTGAATAAATAAACAGAAGTCCATGAACTCGGTGATGCGGTCAACAGCCAAGGGCCTGGACAACAGTCTGAGTCCTGGTGATCCTAAGAGCCCTGGATTAAGCTGTCTGCATTTTAAATATACTTAGAGAATTTGAGTGGGTGTCAACCATGCACACTGACATCCCAGCCCAACCACACCCAGATTCTGCTGCCAACTGATTTAGCAGATTTTGTAAGAGGAAAAAATGTGACTGTGCACTTCTGGAGGGAAGACTGTGTAGCCACTTGTTCCCGTGGAAGGAGCCCTCAGCTGTGGGTATTTTGTCCTGCCCAGCCTGCTTCTGGGATGACTCTCCAGGGGTCCCCGACCCAGCCCCCCATTTTGTCCCTTTCTTCCCAATAAACAAGCTCCTCAGTTCTTGCAGGTAATAAAAACCTCTCTTTCAGGGAAGTGTAAGTGAGCATGTTTGCAGGAAACAGCTGAAATTTCTCCCTGTACTTTGCTTTTTGAAAAGCAGCCACGTGGCTCAGTATGTGTGCAGCACGTGTTTACTTTAACAAAGAGTCTCCCGCTGAGTCAGCCTTCCCTGCCTCCCAATTTCCTTTTCCATTCTCAGAAACCTGTTTGAATGAATCCAAACTTGGCCCAGCACTTCTTGACAAGTGGTGGGGCTCCATTTATCAGCATGAACACTGCCACGCTGGAAATACATATTTCTTTTAGAGGGTATAATCAAGTAAAAATAGCATTCTGTTCACAAAAGTCAATTTTGGAGTCATTAAGCGAATGTCTACTTTGTACGATGACTTGACACAGGATCTCTTTCTTTGAAAGCAGCAAGTTAGAGTGAAATTTATTGTTGCAGAATGACATAATTAGCTTTAAAATCCAGTAATAAAATTTTCATTAGGGGTTAATTGGCAGATATGTATTCCTTTGGTAAGACAGGCTGCTACCTCACGGGCATCCCAAACTTGACATGTTCAGAATAGAACCACTCACTCCCTATCAGGATCTTTCTTAGTCATCCTTATTTTAAACAGTGGCTTACAATTTAATGGAAGAAATAGATAAAGATAAACAACATTTATGGAACTGTAATTGTGCCTTCATGGAGTCAGACCCAAGATAATATGTATGTTGAGGGAGGGGCAGTGAGTGCAACTAAGTTCAATGGAGCAAAAAGCGCAACATTCTTGTTATCAGAGGGGAATTTCCTGCTATCATTCAAGAGTAGTTTAAAGCATACATCACTGGGTAATTCTTTTCAAATGTTATCTTTCTTCCTTCTCTGCAAATGTTGTGTCTGTCTTATGGGCTGATAGAGTCACCCCTTCAATAACATGGCTCATTCTTTTTGGTGTTTCTGCCTGAGAATGTAGTGCCTTTCTGATTCCTGTCTTTTCCTTACAAAATTGAATTGAACTGCTAGCCAAAAGGGCCAGCTGCTTTCATTATTCACAAAGTTTAAAGTTCCCCCTTCTTCAGCCCTGGCTGAATCAGTCATGACTATCGTGGCAGCCATTTTGAATATCACATAGGGTTAATTGCTTTGAGAAACTGTCTTCACTTTGCCAATCCACTTTGGACTGCATTATTAAGATGGCACTGTTAAAACGGAGAAACCAGTTTTAGCATTCAATGGGCTTTATAATTTGTCCTCTGTTTGGAAAAGATAACTTTGGGGGGCGTCCCCGGTGGCTCAGATGGTAAAGAATCTACCTGCAATGGAGGAGACCCGGGTTCCATCCCTGGGCTGGGAAGATCCCCTGGAGAAGGGAATGACAACTCATTCCAGTATTCTTGCCTGGAGAATTCCATGGATAGAGGAGGGGGATAGGACTGTTAAAACTGAGAAACCAGTTTTAAAATTCAATGGGCTTTGTAATTTTTCCTCTATTTGAAAAGACAACTTTAGCTCTGTGATACTGGAAGTCTGTATTCAGAATTTCAATGTGGAGAATTATTTACAGCTCAGCTAATTTACTAACTGTAAAACATATAACGGTAATGCCGTCTAGGTCTAATTTTCAGTGTATTGTTGTGTATCGTATATAACCCCTGTTCAATATGAGGTCTCTGCAGTTCAGTGCAAAATATATTTTCATTAGGGAGGTAAAATGGTTCCTGGGGCAGTTAGGCAAAGATTATTACTATTCTCTTGAGAAGAAGATTAGTTTTTATTTTTATGGATCTATTCATGCACACAGGTGAAATTTTTTAAAAAATATTAATGAAGTGCTAGTGAATTAGTACTCTGTGGTACTCACTAGTCAGCTTCAGAGTTAGCAGGTGGTCAGTGTATGCCACTGACTTGTAAAGAGGAAGATCGCTCGTCCCCCCAACACAAGTCCATTCTCTGCTGTTTTCAGTACTTTCTTTTCATTCCTTTGAGTCTGAAAAGGTTTTTGATTTTCAAAGCTTTAATAGATAGATAGGAAGATTTGGACCAGAACAGAATAGGATCAAATGTGTTTCCAATTATAGAAATATAAATGTGCAAAATTTAGAGGCATGGAAGAGGATATTTGGGGAAAGTGAGTTTATCAGATAAATGCCTTAAAAGTAATTTAATGGCTGATATTTATTATATGCTTATTATATACAAAGCATCCTGAGAATACTTTCATAAAGATTATAATAGTTAATCTTCATATAAGTCTAATTTTAATAAGACTCCATTTCAAAGTGAAGAAAATTAATCTTAGAAGTGTGGAGGTATGAGTCAACAAATCCTTTGGGCTTCGCCTGCAAAATATTGCCAGAATTAGACCAGTTTGACTACATTCATCCCTGTTGTCTGAACCATCATTTTCCACTTGGCCATTGCAATAGTCTTCAAACTGGTCTCCCTGTTTCTATTTTTTTTTTTTTTCCCTGTTTCTATTTTTGATCTCCTACTATTCTTCACATTGCGTTCAGAAAAATAATTTTTAAATTAATGTAAAATCAGGCCACATCTTTGCTCAAAACTCCCCAAAGATTTTATAGCCCAAATAAAACCTAAACCCTTTACCACTGCCTCCAAGACATTGCATGGTTCCATGCATTAGAGGCACCCATATATTAGAAAAACACACCAAAGTAGATGTTATTAGATGACATACAGGTAACCTTCGTCACTCAGGAGACATTCCTCAGCACGGGCATGGCACAGCCCCAACCTACTCTTACACTTTTGTGACTAACACTGTTTAGGCCCCAGGGAAGTGTCTTTTACATCTTTTCCCTAGGTCTTCAAAATGCTGTGAATATTTGTGGATTATGCTATTGCCAACAGCTGAGAATGACAGCACTTCAAAAAGGAGTGGAAGAATCTAAGAGAAAAAGACAAAAAACAATAAAATTCTGTAAAGCAATTATCCTTCAAGTAAAAAATAAATAAATTTTAAAAATTTAAGCAGATACATAGGTATTAAAGTACATGATTACAGTAAAATTTGAAAGAAAAAAAAAACACAACTGATAATTAACTTCTCAAACCCTTTCAGAAAGCATGAATACCAAAAATTCTTGTGTAATGAAGTAATGTTTCACAGTATGCCCTGCGTATTTTTTCTGTTTTGATTCATGCTTCAGAAAAATTGTTTGGGACCTGAGGAACAATAATTGCAAGTGGGCCCTGAGGAACATTTTTTAAAAATTTATATTTACTTCTAAATTTGTATGTAAGTAGATCTCAACACAACATATGAAACAATATCAATTCTTTACATTTTACATTTTATGCCTAATAGGCATAATAGGCACATAATAGGCATAATAGGCAATCAGGCCCAAAATATAAAATTACAAATAGCTTTCCTTCTTTGACAAAAATGTAATAAGATTTAATTAAAAATTTGAAAATGAAATTCAAATGTTTGTTTTATTTATATAATTAAAATTTTTTATGTTCTTTAGTCACGAATTGAATTTTGCTGCTTAATTTTAATAGATAACTCTAAGCATTTTAGAAACAGTAGAACACTTCTGAAAACACGAATCAAAATTTTAATCTTTATATTCATTTTATTTTTGGATAACTACATATTCAAATTATGACCTCGTTGAATACAATTTTATTATATATACACATACATACACATGTATGTATGTGTATATGTATTATTCTTTAGATCATTGAGAATGAGGACAAGTTGAAAGCAGATTGAAATTACAAGACAGAGACCCCCAAATAAGAAAACCTGAAAATAAAAATTAAACAGAAAATCTCCTAAAAAAGCAGACTGCTTAAATTTTTGAAAACCAGAAACAATGAGAGTCGAGAACAACCCACGTAAAATTCATGAAAACACATTGCATATTCTTTATTTAATGAAGATTTAATTAGTGATTAAAATAATAAAAGCAAGCAGGAAGATTATTTTCATCTAATTCACAACATACATGTATGTCATGAAATCTGTGCAACTTCATATTCTTTGCTAAATAAAGATTTAACTACTAATTTGGACAAAGACCATATAGGTAAGCCTCCCTTTGTACTCTTGCTGTGGGTTCATAAGTGTTCATAAAAACGGGTTCACAAATATTATTTGTTATTTTTCTTTATAGAACTTGTCACAAAATGGCATGTTTGTTTGTTTATGAAAAGTCTCCTGATAGATTTTTAGCTCGGTAAGAACAAGAACTTTATTTTCTTCATATTACCATCTATTCAAATTCGAAAACAATGCCTGACCCAAAGTACGGGTTCAATAAATTTTTCTGAGCTTGGAATTCTAAGACATTAATAGTCTTAACTAAGAAACACACGGGGTTCCACAGAGATGTCTATATAAACCTCTGGGAAACAACTAGGGAAATGGAAAACAAAGTGCAAATCACAATATTAGCTGGTCTTATGGCAAACATTTTAGCCCGTCCTAAGGTCCATTCTAAAGGAGATCAATCCTGAGTGTTCTTTGGAAGGAATGATGCTGAAGCTGAAACTCCAGTACTTTGGCCACCTAATGCAAAGAGTTGACTCATTGGAAAAGACTCTGATACTGGGAGGGATTGGGGGCAGGAGGAAAAGGGGACAACAGAGGATGAGATGGCTGGATGGCATCACTGACTCGATGGACTTCAGTTTGAGTGAATTCCGGGAGTTGGTGATGGACAGGGAGGCCTGGCGTGCTGCGATTCATGGGGTTGCAAAGAGTTGGAAACGACTGAGCAACTGAACTGAACTGAACTGAAGATTATCATTAAGACTTTAGCTAAATTTTGTTTAACCTAGTACTTTGTGCAAAGTATTGTCTTGGGTGGTGTGGATTCAAGGAACAGTAAGACATGATTCACTTTACTGTAGACTGTATTAATGTCAAAATACTTGCTGCCCCTCTTTACTGGGTCTGCCTTGACAGGTGATCTGCTTTAGCTAAGAAAATGTGAGTAGCAGCGACTTACAGCAATTCAGAACAGAACCACCAAGAGTCATCCTATGGCTCCACTCTTGCTCTTTTCCCCTGCTACAAATTGGTGTGTCCTGGATAAGGGCACGGAGAAAGCAATGGCACCCCACTCCAGTACTCTTGCCTGGAAGATCCTATGGACGGAGGAGCCTGTTGGCTGCAGTCCATGGGGTTGCTGAGGGTCGGACACGACTGAGTGACTTCACTTTCACTTTTCACTTTCATGCATTGGAGAAGGACATGGCAACCCACTCTGGTGTTCTTGCCTGGAGAATCCCAGGGAAAGGGGAGCCTTGTGGGCTGCTGTCTCTGGGGTTGCACAGAGTCGGACATGACTGAAGTGACTTAGCAGCAGCAGCAGCAGTGTTTAAAGAAACTGATAGTTGAGATTGTTCATTACCACACCACAACTTAGCCTAAGCTGTCTGATTCGCTGTTCTCCAACAGTTCTTAACCTATGGTAGATACTAATAGGATAAAACAGGACAGCATTCTACAGTTGAACTACATGGGTTTGAACTGTGCAGACACACTCTCACGTGGATATTTTTCAATTGTAGATATCAGTACTGCAGTACTGCAAGGTCCATGTCCAGTTGCATCTACAGATGCAGGGGAATTGCTGACACATAGGGCTGACTACAAGTTATACACAGATTAATCCCCCAAGTTATTCAGGGGTCAACTGTAGAAAGTGCTGCATTAAGGCACGAACAGGATTTTTTGAGTTTCAGAAGCTGTGAAGCTGCTGGGGTGTCATCCTACTTGTAAGCCCACAAGTTCACCAGCCAGTTTCATGGCTGCTGTCAAAGGATACCCAGATCAGACACAAAGGACTGTATCAATCACAGCACCAAAAGCAGCATGAGGTTCCTCTTTTTCCCAAAGTCAGAAGTGAAGTGGAGCGGCCTGGGGAAGATGCTGCACATGCAATTAAAACCACAAGCTTAAGAAACCGGAATCTTTTTTTAATGCACCACAATCAAACCTCCCCAATTTTTGCTCTGGAGGAAGACATGATTTTATTTTGCCAATAAATAAATCTGTATTCTCGAGTGGGAGACACCAGTATCCTCCAAGGCTGTTTGCTCTACACACATTCTTGAAAACACCATCCAGAACAAAGGCCATCCGTGGCTCCACTCAGAAGTGCAGGGAAATAAGAGACACCTAGAGATTTGTCTCCCCAAGTGGATACAATCTCTGAAGAGCACCTCAGCTCCAAAGGAAGGTATGTTTCAGCATCTTCCTTTGTTGTTGTTCAGTTGCTAAGTTGTGTCTGATTCTTTGAGACCCCATGGACTGCAGCATGCCAGGCTTCCTTATCCTTCACTATCTCCTGGAGTTTGCTCAAACTCATGTCCATTGAGCCGGTGATGCCATCCAACCATCTCATCCTCTGTCGTCCCCTTCTCCCCCTGCCCTCAATCTCTCTCAGCATCAGGGTCTTTTCCAGTCAGTCAGCTCTTTGCATCAGGTGGCCAAAGTGTTGAAGCTTCAGTTTCAGTCCTTCCAGTGGATATTCAGGGTTGATCTCCCTTAAGATTGACTGGTTTGATCTCCTTGTTGTCTGAGGGACTTTCAAAGGTCTTCTCCAACATCACAGTTGAAAAGCATCAATTCTTCAGTTCTCAGCCTTCTTTATGGTCCAACTCTCACATCTGTACATGACTACTGGAAAAACCATAGCTTTGATTATACAGATGTTTGTCAGCAAAGTGATGTCTCTGCTTTTTAATATGCTGTCTAGGTTGGTCATAGCTTTTCTTTCAAGGAGCGAATGTCTTTTAATTCATGACTGCAGTCACCATCCACAGTGATTTTGAAGCCTGAGAAAATAAAGTCTGTCATTGTTTCCATTTTTTCCCCATCTATTTGCCATGAAGTGATGGGACCAGATCCCATGATCTTAGTTTTCTGAATGTTGAGTTTTAAGCCAGCTTTTTCACTCTCCTCTTTCACTTTCATCAAGAGGCTTTTGAGTTCCTCTTCACTTTCTGCCATAAGGGTGGTGTCATCTGCATATCTGAGGTTATTGGTATTTCTCCCTAGAGTCTCTCTTTAAGAGTAACACACGAGAGCATATCTTCCCCCTTCTTTCTTTGATTTTCTGGTCCTAGACCTTTGTGAGATCATTGAAGTTAATGCTGTAACAATTTGAGGAGTTCATTGTGGATTGTGGTCTTGTTCCTCTGAATGACAGTGTAAATAGGTGTGAGCAGCTGGCCAGGCTCTGCACTTGGTTGCATCTGAGGAAAATCATAGACTTTCTGCTCAGTAACCCTTCGAACAAGCTTCAGGACGATAATGCATGTGTAATGAAGCGTCCTTGTGCAGCACTGACAGAGAATTTCTTCATTCTTAGTGTTTCCTGAGGTTTTATTTCTTGTCCTGGGCTTTCATTATTAGTCAATATGGAGTTGGAGTTTTCAGCCTAGAATTAAAAAGTCAGTAAAACTGCTTATCTTTAAATTTCCAAATGGAAAGTTAACATCTCTAATAGAGACAATAACCTGAAAGGCTGAAGACCGGACTAGAGAAACTGTCTTCTCACAGTGGAGGCCTGTGAGCATCACTGACGGCATTGGGCTGGGCCCGTCTTTACATCCCATCTTTACCAAGGAGAAGAGGAGATCAAGAGGCTGAAATTTTGCACCGAGATTAAGTTCTGAGTTTACTTCTTTTCAGTTGAAAGTGTCTGGAATTACTTTGGTGGGCAAATTTATATTTTTCCTCAATTAGTGGACATGGGTACTTACATACTGATTCATATTCAACTCTTAGAGAAGTGAACGAAGTCATATTTGGAGCATCTGAGAGTTTTTGACTGTTCATTTCAAATCTGCTATCCATGGGAGGGGGCTGGCACGCTGCCACATAGAATATATTCAATGAGCACTATTTATTGTTACTAATGGTATTATGCACATACATTTACAAAGCCTGGGGATGACTGAGAAGTGTTTGGAATCTGTTGCAGGTGTACCCTGCTTCATGCTTTTCTTCTTTCGTGTTGCTTCGGATCTCTCACTCCCTTATTTAGTAACTAATTCTCTCTAGAGTGTTAATAAGTGTTAACTGATAGATTTACTCTTCCCAAGAATATTTTTCAATTGCATAAGACAACCAAACACAAAAGCCCTTCAAGACTCAGAAAGAATGCACATCTAATTATGGGGTGCAGCATCTCACACGAGCTGTGGAGATACTTTGGGGTAGAGGAGAGCACTTGCTTTTCTCAAATTGTATGTCAGAAGTGTCTGTCTGCTTTCTTTCTTCCAAAAGGCACAGGTTAGTGCAGGAGGATTCTCAGATTGCTAAATTCAAGTAGAGTGTAAGAGCAGAGATTTATGTTTCTCCTGGCAGACTTTGAAGGGGAATTATTTTGGCCAAGTTTCCAAATTCCCTCTTCATTTCCACTACTTCACAGGCCTGAAATTATGCCTTTTGATGTCAATCTTTTCCAACGATGAATGGCAATAGACGAAAATATTACTAGTGATTTTTATCATTGACATTTTTCTGCCTTGAGATCTGTCTGATGAAACCTATTGATACTTATACTGGCTCCATGGGGACTCTCATAAACAATTTATTCCACTTAGTTTTGCAGAATGCTTAGCCTTACAGCCCCTGTTCCAAAAGAGGGATGCTGCTTAATTAATCTGCTTCTTAAATGTTGATTTTTGGACTAATATCTTTCAAAAAATAAAACAACTCTTGAAAATGAGTCTCAGCTAACAACTTAATTTTAGCTCATTTTTTTCCAGTAAATCATCTACTGTTTCCTATATCTTTATGGGAAGATACATTAAAAAAATCTGAATTTTTATAGAAAGAATTTTAAAAAAAACAACTGTTCTTTTCCTATTCCCAAGAAACCCTTAAATTCTGCTTGGCTTTGATCCCAATGATCAAGCCTTCACAGATACATTTCAAAAATCTGTCTTTCTCTATAGAAATTTCTATTATAATTAACTTGAGTGTGCTTTCAGTTTCTTTCCATTGAGTTTGAAAGAAAAATCATTTAATATTTAAAATTACTGTTGAATACTTTCTTCTCTGAAGTGTCTGGAAACAGATTCTCCAAATTCTACATAAAGATACATCCTTCTGGAGGGGAAACATGTATACCTATGGCTGATTCATACTGATATATGGCAAAAGCCATCACAATATTTTAATTATCCTCCAATTAAAATAAATAAATTTTAAAAAGAGAAATTATTAACAACATAGGGCTCCCTGTTTCCTTGAGAGCCATTTGTATATTTGTAGACCATTTCTTAGTAATGTTTTAGCATGCTATGAGTTTAATAAATGTTTCTTGTATTTATAAAAAAAGAGATACACCCTTGTAAAACCATCAGTGTGAAAGTTCTATACACTTTTTCTTTTTTAAGAATGAGATCATGTGTCTACATATTCCTAGATATGTAGTGTCTAGCATATGGTAACAGGTATATTTTTAAAACTGAGCGAAATTTATACTTAAAGACAACTTTTTTGTTAAAATGAAAATCAAGTGCCTTTATTCACATGGCTGCTTCTTAAGAAGGTACAGTTTAGTGGAGCTGCAGCAGCCAGCTGGCATGCTTGCTCTCAGTTCAGTTCAGTCGCTCAGTCGTATTCGACTCTTGGCAACCCCACAGACCACAGTATGCCAGGCCTCCCTGTCCATCACCAGCTCCCGGAGTTCACCCAAACCCATGTCCATCAAGTCGGTGATGCCATCCAACCATCTCATCCTCTGTTGTCCGCTTCTCCTCCTGCCCTCAATCTTTCCTAGCATCAGGGTCTTTTCAAATGAGTCAGCTCTTCGCACCAGGTGGCCAGGGTATTAGACCTTCAGCTTCAGCATCAGTCCTTCCAATGAATATTCAGGACTGATTTCCATTAAGATTTGACTAATTTGATCTCCTTGCAGTCCAAGGGACTCTCAAGAGTCTTCTCCAACACCACAGTTCGAAAGCATCAATTCTTCAGCACTCAGCTTTCTTTATAGTCCAGCTCTCACATCCATACATGACTACTGGAAAAACCATAGCTTTGACTAGACGGACTTATCTTTGCAAAATAATGTCTCTGCTTTTTCATATGCTGTCTGGTTTGGTCATAGCTTTTCTTCCAGGGAGCAAATTTCTTTTAATTTTAGTTAAAAGACAAGGAGTCTTTTAATTTCATGGCTGCAGTCACCATCTGCAGTGATTTTGGAGCCCCCAAAAATAAAGTCTGTCACTGTTTCTATTGTTTCCCCATCCATTTGCCATGAAGTGATGGGACCAGATGCCATGATCTTAGTTTTTTGAATGTTGAGTTTTAAGCCAGCTTTTTCACTCTCCTCTTTCACTTTCATCAAAAGGCTCTTTAGTTCTTCTTTGCTTTCTGCCACAAGGGTGGTGTCATCTGTGTATCTGATCATATTGATATTGCTCCCTTATATTCTATCTTGGGCTTCATCCAGCCCAGTGTTTCTCATGATGCACTCTGCATATAAGTTAAATAAGCAGGGTGACAATATACAGCCTTGATGTACTCCTTTCCCAATTTGAAACCAGTCTGTTTTCCCATGTCCAGTTCTAATGGTTGCTTCTTGATCTGTATACAGAGTTCTCAAGAGGCAGGTCAGGTGGTCTGGTATTCCCATCTCTAAGAATTTTCCACAGTTTGTTGTGATCCACACAGTCAAAGGCTTTGGCATAGTCAATAAAGCAGAAATAAATGTTTTTCTAGAACTCTCTTGCTTTTCAAAGACCCAATGGATGTTGGCAATTTGATCTCTGGTTTCTCTGCCTTTTTTAAATCCATCTTGAACATCTGGAAATTCACGGTTCACATACTGTTAAAGCCTCACTTGGAGAATTTTGAGCATTACTTTACTAGCATGTGAGATGAGTGCAACTGGGCGGTAGTTTGAACATTCTTTGGCATTGCCCTTCTTTGAAATTGAAATGAAAACTGACCGTTTCTAGTCCTGTGGCCACAGCTGAGTTTTCCAAATTCGCTGGCATATTGAGTGCAGCATTTTCACAGCATCATCTTTTAGGATTTGAAATAGCTCAACTGGAATGTCATCACCTCCACTAGCTTTGTTGGTAGTGATGCTTTCTAAGCCTTACTTGACTTTGCATTCTAGGATATCTGGCTCTAGGTGAGTGATCACACCATCGTGGTTATCTGGGTCATGAAGGTCTTTTTTTTTTTTTTATAGTCCTTCTGTGTATTCTTGCCACCTCTTCTTAATATCTTCTCCTTCTGTTAGGTCCATACCATTTCTGTCCTTTATTGAACCCATCTTTGCAAGAAATGTTCCCTTGGTATCTCTAATTTTCTTGAAGAGAGCTTTAGTCTTTTCCATTCTATTGTTTTCCTCTATTTCTTTGCACTGAACACTGAGGAAGGCTTTCTTATCTCTCCTTGCTATTCTTTGAAACTCTGCATTCAAATGGGTATAATTTTTGCATCCAAGTGGGTATATCTTTCCTTTTCTCCTTTGCCTTTTGTGTCTCTTCTTTTCTCAGCTATTTGTAAGGCCTCCTCAGACAACCATCTTACCTTTTTGCATTTCTTTTTCTTGGGGACCGTCTTGATCACTGCCTCCTGTACAATGTCACAAACCTCCATCCACAGTTTTTCAGGCACTCTATCAGATCTAATCCCTTGAATCTATTTCTCACTTCCACTGTCTAATCGTAAGGGATTTGATTTAGGTCATACCTGAATGGTATAGTGTTTTTCCCTACTTTCTTCAATTTAAGTCTGAATTTGGCAATAAGGAGTTCATGATCTGAGCCACTGTCAACTCCTGGTCTTATTTTTGTTGACTGTGTAGAGCTTCTCCATCTTTGGATGCAAAGGATATAATCAATCTGATTTCAGTGTTAACCATCTGGTGATGTCCATGTGTAGAGATACATCCGTACTTACTCTATTACATGCAACTGGTGGCGGCATCTGCCCTGAGATGGTGCCTTTTTTTAGTGTGGAGACTTTCCCTTTTCACATCTTCATAAATTATAACCTGCCTATCCCACTCATTTATTCTTTTTATTTTTTCCTTCTCTGTTAAATCTAAACTACACTATTAACAAAAGTTGCTAAAAATAAAATCTTTTTCTCTTCCCTAAAACCTATTTGAGGCCTTGATTTCATGTTTAGAAGACAACTTCATTTGCTGTGTCCACTTTTAAATTTCTAGTACTATCATCTTAAAATGTGATTCATTTCATTCTGTGTACATTTCTTAGTATTCCTAAATGCCTAGGAAAGCATTTCTATGTTTTTATACAATTACAAATAGGACACATACTTAGAGCTACTTCATTTTTATTAACTGATTGACTTGAAGCCCAAAATTATTTTTATGATGTAGGATGCATAGTTATTTGCATTAACTCAAAATTTGTTTCAGATTCAGACACGGGAGCTATTTAAATAACAAACAAGAACAGTTATAGAATGAAAGCATCTCTGAAAGCCTTTAGCCTTCACAAATTGGTGATAAATTGGTGGGATCTACTACCTCTTTCAGTGAAGGAGCTGAAGGCAACTATTGCCATGACCCTTATTTCTCTAGGCTAATTATTCTTAATTTCTTTGTAAAGTATCTGATTTTTATCTGATTTATCAACCTGGTCAATTTTCTTTACTTCATATATTTTCTATATATGTGAGACCCAAGAATAAATGTCATCTCTCCAGATACGGTCTGAGGATGGAGGTGTAGGGCAGGGCTGTATCTTTTCTAATTCTAGATATTAAGTCTGTTGACTCTCAGACCATACATAGGTCCATGGGTTTCATAAATCTCTTACCTAAACTAGAGCTTGATTATTGCATTTACAAAAGATAGTGTATAGGTCCTCCCAGGGAACATATTCTTCCAAGAAAGATAAAAAAAAATTAGATAACCTTGACAGAAAGGAAAAATGTAAAATTTGTCTTTGAGGGAAGTCAAACATGCAAAAACATTCATTTGCAACATGAATTGTTTACTGTAGTTTAAAAGAAGACCTTATAGAAAATGTGTTCAATAAATATGCTGCCTTCAAATTCCTTCTGTACACATGCTAAACATTCATGTTTATTCTGGGAGCCATGATTGCATTGAATGGTGTGAGGTGTGGAGCCAGGATTTTTAAATATGTATCCCCCTGGGGACCTAAGGAAAAAGATTTAATTGCTGTACTTTACAAAATGCAGCTGGTAACATTTCCAGGAATACCCATATTTATTTTGTAGACTATTCCACAGATGTGTGTACCACACTTTGAAGATAAAACATAACAATCACTCTGACTCTGTGATAAAGGGCTAGGTAGATCTTTAATGACTGGTTTGTCAACATGTAATCAAAGAAGGAGGTGGTGTCTGTGGGCTTACTGTTTAAAACAGCCCACGGAGAAGAGACTTGGATTTCCCACACTTTCAGCTAAATTCCTCATTTGTTGTTGTGGGTCCTCTGATGTCAGAGATGCTTGCCTCCATAGGCAGGAACTCATTGACAGAACAGAGTTTGCACCGTGAGGGAACAATTTCAGACTCAGACCTAATAAAGGAGTATTGTTAGATGCTTTCTGTTAGCATGATTGGATTACAGTCAAGAGAAATTAAACCCTATAAATTTAAGCAAAATCAGTTTATTGGAAAGATACAGGATTTTAGTCTGATGATTTGGGCTTGAGAACAGGCAAGACCCAAAGAAGCTGGGAGGCCACAGAACAAGGAGTTCATGGCAGGAGCTGTCTTGTCAGGATGGTGCTGACCAAATTGGTGTATGCCAATCATTTTAAGAGTTTAGGATGCTCTGCTCAAGCTTCTGTTTGGTTCAGTTTTTTATGGAAGAGGTAGAACTCTGATTACTATCCTTTAGATTAGCAGTTCTCAAGCCTTTTAATCTCAAGGACTCTTTACACTCTTGGAGATTATGGAGGATTCCAAAGAGCTTTTGTTAATGTAGCTTACATCTGTGTTCCTTTACCATATATTGTTTTGCTTTTAAAATGTGTTTTCTTATTTTACTTATTTAGCTCACTTGGTTATGTCATGAATGAATAGTCCTTGTGTAAAGAGAGTTGAGAAAGGATGAGAACAGACATTGATACCATTTGAGTGCCCACCATGTGCCAGGAAGGGTCTGTAAAAATAGTAATGCCGTCTGTCATTTTTGAGTGGCACTCAAAGGATTTATTATGTGGACAAAATAATGAAGATAGTCTGTTATTATTTCCGTGTATATACATACCATGCACTGTCCATGTGTATGCTAAGTTGTTTTAGTCGTGTCCAACTCTTTGGGACCCTAGGGACTGTAGCCCACCAGGCTCCTCTGTCCATGAGATTCTCCAGGCAAGAATCTGGATTGGGTTGCCATGCCCTCTTCCAGGGGATTGTCCAGACCCAGAGGTCAAATCCATGGCTCTTGTGTCTCCTCCATTGACAGGTGGGTTCTGTACCACTAACACCACCTGTGAAGCCTCCAGTGTCCTTGCACGATCTCATTTAATACCAGACTTGCAAAGCAGCTACATATTTACTGTATTATAAGCCAAAGTGAAAGTAAGGTCGCTCAGTCATGTCCGACTCTTGTGACCCCATGGACTGTAGCCTACCAGGCTCCTCTGTCCATGGGATTTTCCAGGCAAGAATACTGGAGTGGGTTGCCATGTCCTTCTCCAGGGGACCTTCCCAACCCAGGGATCGAACCCAGGTCTCCAGCATTGTAGGTAGATGCTTTTACCACCTGAGCCACAGGGAAGTCAAAAGTGAGACAATTGAAAACATTCATGTATTCCTTTATTTTAAACTACCAATAACAGTAAACTTGTCACATGTTAACCTTGCAGACTCATGAAAAGAAGTTATATTTTTCTAAACAAATAGTAGAAACAGTATGTGTGTCTATATATATATATATATTTATATTTATATTTTTGCCAATATCTTTAGTTTGGCTTGATCAATGAATTCTCTTACCTACTTTGCATTCAGTCATATACAATATACTGTCCAGCTGAATTACATAAAGAAAATTTGATCTCACACAGATAGAGGAGTATTTAAAAGCCTTTTTCAGTTAATTGTGGATCAATGGTGTTAAACTGTAAAATAGAGGCAATAGTCTGAAAGCCTAAAGGCTAAGCTAGAGAAGCTCTGCCTCCATGGAGGCCTTTGAGAACCAGAAGCAGATGCTGGGATGAGACCCCTGCTCCTCACGCGGGTAAGCAATGTAAATCATCCCTCTTCTCCCAGTGCCATCTTCCTCCTGCCACCAGGGGGACAGGTAGATCCAAGGGAATTTGAGGGTAAATTCTGAGTTTAAGATCAGAAGTTTCTGCACATGGTCACATGGAGGGTCTTCCAGTCTCACACTGTGAACCCATCCCTGCGTACCCACTTCTCCAAGCCTTTGACTCCTTCTCCCACTAACTTGATATGATGGATCTGACATCTTTGCCTGATGAGGGCCATTCTTTTTTCTGAAGTTCCAGGACTATCCCAGTAGCATATTGGAACCCTCACCCACAGCCTTGACCAAGATGTTAACGTCTTACGGAAGGATATCCCTATAATGAAAAACACCCATTTGGAGTTTCATATTCCATCTGGCTTGATCTGACCCTCATTTTCTTGATTCCTGCTGGGATACATCAGCAAAGTCTTATAGCAACTTTAGCATACACTCTCTCTCCTCCCTTAGCAGGCCGAGCACTTCTCCAGTCTTGTTGTGCAGATTTGACCCTGATCGTGTGTCCATAGCCAGGGAGATGGAAGCAGATGCTGAGGAAGGCAATGTGATCTTGCCAGGCTTTGGCCTCATATGAAGTCTCCACAGACCCTTCAAGCAGGGAAGTGAAGGTTGGATCTGTCTGTCAGTAAGAGAAAGTCGATCAATTCTGCAAGCCCAGAGGGCTCAGAGGAATGCAGACATTCAGGCTTCTGAAGTTCTTCTACTTGGTGATCCTCAGCCTGTTACTGAACCAAACTGGGATCCAAGCCTCCATGTGCCATAAAGCCAATCTGCCGACACTGGGTCTTGGTGAAGGAAAGTGCAGCGTTATTACAGGGACCAAGCAAGGAGTCCAGGACAGCTAGTGCTCAAAAAGCCCAAGCTCCTCGATGGGTCTCAGGAAAGCACTTTTAAAGGCCAGGTGATGAAGGGGCGAAGTCCCAGAGCCTGTGATCATCTGATTGGTTGATGGTGAAATAACCGGGCAGTGTCACAGGGGTTCACATTATCAGGCTCCAGCAGGCTGGGGACTATGTAGTTAACATCATCCATTTGGTGAGGGGAGAGGAGACCTTAGCATCTGTAAAAATAGCTCAGGAAATATGCATCAGATGCTGTTATCAAGGGACTTCACAGAGGACCTAAGCAGAGGATTTGAGGGCGGGAGCTGTCCCAGGAAGGCCCCAAAGGCTCCCTCTCAGTTCTGATCCCAGATCTCAGTTCTCCCCTTTCCCTATCAGAACACTGACTTTGCCATCTAAGATTCGCAGAAGGAGAACCCAGCTTTCTCTGTGGTTCTGCCACTTCACAATCAAATCCTGTACCTGATCTTCAGTGTTTCAACTATAAGACCATGAAGTTCTATTTAAAGGCAGTCAAGGAAGTCTTCTGAGTATCATATTTAAGTTGTTGGTTAACAAATCTGAGACTAATTTTTTTCTTTTCCATGAATCAGTAACACTTAGCATTTCATTCCAATCTTTATGCCTGCTTTCTCTAATACTTCTCACATGCCCCAGCCATAGCACCGGCTTTTGTAAGCCCTTACACATATTTACAGCTTGCCAGAAATGAAAGTCTTCACAATCACACAACTACAGCAATTCAGTGACAGTGACTGCTACATGTATTGCCCGTGATGGGTCCTCAGTGCCATTCACCAGGTTTGCAGCTCCAGAATCTCATCCTTAGAGACTGCTTTGTAACACTGCATTCTAGAACATAAACAGAGCCTGAGGCTGGGGATCTTAATTGTAAGCGATTTATTGCAGGAACATGCTAAAGATAAAGGGGAAGGAAGGAAGCAGGGTACAGCAGGAAATTAAAAGCTAAGCAAAATTGTGGTCTCAACTAGAGGCAGGCTTTATTCTCCCCTAGGGGAGCTCTTGGAGAAGGCAATGGCACCCCCCTCCAGTACTCTTGCCTGGAAAATCCCATGGATGGAGGAGCCTGGTGGGCTACAGTCCATGGGGTAGCTAAGAGTCGGACACGACTGAGCGACTTCACTTTCACTTTTCATTTTTGTGCATTGGAGAAGGAAATGGCAACCCACTCCAGTGTTCTTGCCTGGAGAACCCCAGGGACGGGGAAGCCTGGTGGGCTGCCGTCTATGGGGTCCCACAGAGTCGGACACGACTGAAGCGACTTAGCAGCAGCAGCAGGGGAGCTCTAGAGCAGACATCGTATCACAGTTAAGGTTTCCTTTATTAGTTTCTGTCCAGGCAAGGGGGTGTCACTTGGGTGAGGGCAATACTCTGGAGAATGAGAGCGTGAATCGTTACTAGCCGGTAACAAGAATTAAAACAGTCACTGGTAACAGTATTGACAAATGCTTGGAAGGTGTAATACTGCTGAAACCAATTACTAAGAGGAAAAGCCTCTCTCTGCTTTCTATGCCTTGCCATTTGGGGGAAAGTCATCATGTTAGAGAACTTCCCTTGCCTCTCCAATCACTCTGCCTGACCACTGCAAAAACTGAACACACCAAAGGAGTTATTTCATAAACACTCGTGACATTATTTTTTTGCACGTTAGCCGTTTTCTCCAAAACAATTGTTATCAAGCCAAATGAACACTTCCACTCTGGAAGAGCTCCATCAGCATGTATTAGCAACATTAAATAAAGAAAAAAAAAAAAAAAAGATTTCACAATCTTTTCCTCTCTCAGTCTCTCCAGCCTACTCCTTTCCTCTGTTTTCTTCCTTCTTGAGTGCCTTTTATTTTTGGCTTTCCCGTCACTCTCTTCGTCCTTCTTGTCTTTCTTCCTTTCATTTATTCTTCTGAGCGTACATCTAACTTTCAGTCTCTCTTTTACTTGACTCATCATATGATTCCATATGGCTATTTTCCACATTTACATGGCTTTATTTTTCAAGACTGTTTTCTTTTCTGGCACCATCTGCCTTTGCTCCAGACAGGTATATCTCTCGTGATTTTAGGAGTCTTTAATCAGCAAGCTATGAAACAGAGTCAATAGCAGAAGACGTTCCAGATTTTCAACTTTTAACTGTTTACTCCGAATATCTCTCTTGAGGAAAAGAAATTCTCTTTTTGAGCATATGCTGGCTATTACAATTGTGATTTTTTAGTCTAAATCAAAAGGAAGAGATAAGAAAAGATAACTATCTTCTATCATGTAGAAAACATTTTCTGTAATTAAATAATTTTAATACTCTGGTACTGCATCAATTGGCAAGGATGCAATAACAAAGTACCACAGGCTGGGTGGCTTAAATAGCAGAAGTTTATGTTTGCAAAACTCTGGAGGCTAGAAGTCTGAAGGTGCTGGCACGGTTGTTTTACTCTGAAGCCTCTCCCCATGACTTGTAGACAGCTGTCTTCTGTGTCTTCACATGATCTTCCTCTTGTGCCTGTGGTGTGTCCAAATTTCCTGTAGTTAGAAAGACAGCAGTCGTATTGGGTTAGGGCCACCCCAAAGACCTCATTTTAATTTATTTTCCTCTTCAAAGACGTTATCTCTGAGTCACATTCTGAAGCATTGGGGGTTAGTATTAGTCGCTCAGTTGGATCCGACTCTTTGCGACCCCATGGACTGTAGCCCACCGGGCTCCTCCGTCCATGGGATTCTCCAGGCAAGAGTACTGGAGTGGGGTGCCATTTCCTTCTCCAAGGGATCTTCCTGACTCAGGGATTGAACCCAGATCTCCTTCATTACAGGCAGATTCTTTACCTTTTGAGCCACCAACCAAGGTATTGGGGGGTTAGGACTACAATATAAAAATGTTTAGAGAGACACGGTCAGCTCATAACAACTCACAACAATATCAACTGTATGAGAAATCTTCAGATTCTGATGAATGAGAAAATCTGCATATCGCTGTTTGCTATGTTACAGTATTTTTAAAACTGCTAAACAGGAGGCTTAGTCTCTTCTGTCTGGGTTTGCTATAGTAAAATACTGTGAACTAGGTGGTTTGTAAACAACAGAAACTTGTTTTTCACAGTTCCAGAGGCTGAGACGTTCAAGATCAAGGTGCCTGCAATTTCTGTGTCTGGCGAGAGCCCACTTCCTGGTTCACAGATGGCTGTTTTTTGTTGTTCTGTGACTTACATGGTGGAAGGTAGAGACATTGCTGTGGGTCCTCTTTCATAGAGGTTCCAGTCCCACTCACGAGGGCTCCACCCTCCATGCCTGATCACCTCCTAAAGACCCCACTTCCAAACATCATCACAGGAGGACTTCGCTCCAGAGAAGGTTAAGTTGACATGTATTTCCCTATTCTTCCCAGTAAATACAGTGAAAACTTCTGGACATCATATATAAAGCAAAAAAGAAACTCTGAACAGTGGGAAAAAAAAGGTAGACTGGCTAGGGACCTCTAGACCTAAGGAATGAAATGGAGGTATTAAAAAAACTCTCAACATACTGAGTGTAGAGGTAGAAGAAACTTTCAACAAAATTTATTATTCTTTCATGATAAAAACTCTTGAAAACTAGGTATAAGGAGAACATACATAAACATATTAAAGGCCGTGTATGACAAGCTCACAGCTAACATCATGCTAAACATGGAAGAGCTCAAAACTTTTCCTCTAAGATCAGGAACAAGACAAGGACACGTGTTCTCGTCTTTTTTATTTAACGTAGTATTGGAAGCCCTAGCCAGTACTTTGGTGGTGGGAATGTAAATTGGTGAAGCCAGTATGGAGGTTCCTCAAAAACTTAAACATTGCTGCCATGTAATGTGGCAGTTCCATTTCTGGGTGTATATCCAAAGGAAATAAAATCATTATTTTTTTTGGAAAAAATATAAGTACTTTGTTTACTTATTATTTTAATGGAAGTATGAGTGAGTGACAATTGCCCAGTCATGCCTGACTCTTTGTGACCCCATGGACTGTAGCCTGCCAGGCTCCTCTGTCCATGGAATTCTCCAGGCAAGATTACTTGGAGTGGGTTGCCATTTCCTTCTCCATAATGGAAGTAGAGTTGTCTTAAAATATTGTGTTAGTTTCAGGTGTACAGCAGAGTGATTCAGGATTTTACCAGATTATTGCATTCCATTAGAGCTTATTACAAGATAATGGGTATAGTTCCGTGTGCTCTACAGTGAGTATTTGTTGCTTATCTTCTTTATATACAGTAGTCGTGTGAACACTACTACCACTCTATAGCAGTTTGTGTCCAGGAACCTTGCATACCTCTAATCTGTCCCTCCCCACTCTCCTCTCTCCTTTGGTGACCACAAGCTTGTTTTCTCATGTCCAGGAACCTTGCATACCTCTAATCTGTCCCTCCCCACTCTCCTCTCCCCTTTGGTGACCACAAGCTTGTTTTCTCATGTCCAGGAACCTTGCATACCTCTAATCTGTCCCTCCCCACTCTCCTCTCCCCTTTGGTGACCACAAGCTTGTTTTCTCATGTCCATGAACCTTGCATACAGCTAATCTGTCCCTCCCCACTCTCCTCTCTCCTTTGGTGACCACAAGCTTGTTCTCTCTGTGAGTCTTTTTTGTCTTGAATAAACATCCATCTGTATTACATTTTAGGTTCCACATGTAAGTGATGTTGTATAGTGTTTGATACCCTGACTTAGTTCACTAAGCGTATTTCTAGGTCCACTAATGTCGCTGCAAATGATAGCATTTCTTCTTTTTTATGACGCATATTCCATTATATATATGCACACACTACATGTTCTCAAGCCAATCATCTGTTGCTAGGCACTTGAGTTGCTTTCACTTGTGTCTTAACTATTGTAAATAATAGTTTGAATATTAGTATTTGTGTATCTTTTCAAATTAGTATTTTCATTTTTTTCAGATATATACTGGAAATGGAATTGCTGGATAATATGGTAGTTCTAATTTTTGTGTGTGTGTGAACCTCCATACTGTTTTCTCTATGGTTGCCCCACCAATAGTGTACAGGGGTTTCCTGTTTTCCAAATTCTCTTCATATTTGTTATTAATAGACTTTCTGATGTTTGATGTGAGGTGGTACCTGGTTGTGATTTTGATCTGCATTTCTTTAATAATTAGTGATGCTGAGCATCTTTTCATGTGCCTATTATCTATCTCTATGCCTTCTTTGGAAAAATATCTATTTAGATCTTCTGCTTATTTTTCCATTGATTTTTAAATTATTTATTTATTTATTCTAACTGGAGGACAATCACTTCACAACACTGTGGTGGCCCCTGCCACACTCTCATTGGATTTTAAAATACTGAATTATATGAGCTGTTTGTATATTTTAGATATTAGACTCTTGTGAGTGAAAGTCGCTCAGTCGTGTCCAACTCTTTGTGACTCCACGAACTCTACAGTCCACTGAATTCTCCAGGCCAGAATACTGGAGTGGGTAGCCTTTCCCATCTCCAGGGGATCTTCCCAAGCCAGGGATCGAAGCCAGGTCTCCCACACTGCAGGCAGATTCTTCACCAGCTGAGCCACCAGGGAAGCCCAAGAATTACTGGAGTGGGTAGACTATCCCTTCTCCAGGGGATCTTCCTGACCCAGGAATCGAACACATCATTTGCAATTTTTTTCCATTCTATAGGTTGTCTTTTAATTTTGTTGATGATTTTCTTTTCTATGCAAAAGCTCTTATGTTTAATTATGTCTCATTCATTTATTTTTGCTTTTATTGCTTTTGCCTTAGAGGATTGATCCAAGGAAATAATGCTATGATTTATGTCGAAGTATTTAGCTTATGTTCTCTTTTAGGAATTTTGTGGTAATATGTCTTATATTGTAGCGATTCCCTGGTGGCTCAGACAGTAAAGCATCTGCCTGCAATGTGGGAGACCCGGGTTTGATCACTGGGTTGGGAAGATCCCCTGGAGAAGGAAATGGCAACCCACTCCAGTACTCTTGCCTAGAAAATTCCATGGATGGAGGAGACTGGTGGGCTATAGTCCATGGGGTCACAAGGAGTCAGACACAACTGAGTGACTTCACGACTTCACGATGTCTTATATTTAGGTTTTAATTCATTTTGAGTTTTTTTTCTGTGTGGTATATGGTTGAGAGAATGTCCTATTTTCATTTTTTACATGTGAGTATACATTTCCCCAGTACCACTTATTGAAGAAACTATCCTTTCTCCATGGTATGTTTTTGCCACCTGGGTTGTAAATTACTTAAATGCACGTGTATGGGCTTATTTCTGGGCTTGTTATTCTATTGATTTATGTATCTGTTTTTATGTCAGTGCCATTCTGTTTTGATTCCTGTGACTGTGTAGTATAGTCTGAAGACAGGCAGGGTTGTTCCTTTTTCTCAAGGTTTCCTATGTGCTTTCATATAAATTTTAGCATTGTTTATTCTAGTTCTGTGAAAAAAGCCCTGGGTGTTTTGATAGGGATTTCATTAAATCTGTAGATTGCACTGGGTGGTATGGACATTTTAATAACGTTAATTTTTTCAATCTAAGAGAATGAGATATGTTTCCATTGTTTGAAATCATCTTCAGTTTTTTCATCAGTGTTTTATATTTTTCAGAGTGCAGATCTTTCACCTTCTTGGTTAAGTTTATTTCTAGGTTTTTTTATTTTTTGCAATTTTAGATGGAATTTTTAAACTCTGTTATTTAATTATTAGTGTATAGAAGTGCAGCAGATTTCTGTACATTATCTTGTATACTGCCAACTCACTGAATTCACTTATTAGTTTGAATACTTTTAGGGTAGAGAATTTAGGGTTCTTTATATAGAACAGGGGTCCTCGACCTCCAGGATCTAATGCCTGATGATCTGGGGTGGAGCTGATACAATAATAAGAGAAATAAAATGCACAACAAATCTAATGCACTTCAATCATCCCCAAACCATTTCCCCCCAGTCCGTGGAAAAACTGTCTTCCACAAAACCAGTCCCTGGCACCAAAAGTTTAGGTACTGCTGGTGTAGAGAATCATGGCATCACAATTTTTTTGTATCTCTGTGGTGTTAGTTGCTATTTCTCCTCTTTTATTTTTTATTTTGTTTGAGTCCTCTTTCTTTTTTTTCTTAGTAAACCTGGATAAAGTTTTATCAGTTTTATCTTTTCAAAAACTAGCTCTTGGTTTCACTGATCTTTTCAATTATTTTAATCTCTATTTTATTTATTTCCTCTCTGATCTTTGTTATTTCCTTCCTTCTGCTGACTCTGGACTTTGCTCTTTTTCTGATTCTTTCAGTGGGTAGGTTAGGTGTTTTATTTGAGATATTTCTTGTTTTCTTGAAGAAGACCTGCATTACTATGCACTTTCCTTTTTGAACTACTTTTGCTGCATCCCACAGATTCTGGAAAGTTGTATTTTCATTTTCATTTGTCATGAGGTATTTCTGATTTCCTCTTTGATTTTATCATTGACTTATTAGGTTTTTTTTGATGATCCAGCAGATGTTGGCAATTTGATCTCCGGTTCCTCTGCCTTTTCTAAAACCAGCTTGAACACCTGGAAGTTCACAGTTCACGTATTGCTGAAGCCTGGCTTGGAGAATTTTGAGCATTACTTTACTAGCGTGTGAGATGAGTGCAATTGTGAGGTAGTTTGAGCATTCTTTGGCATTGCCTTTCTTTGGGATTGGAATGAAAACGGACCTTTTCCAGTCCTGTGGCCACTGCTGAGTTTTCCAAATTTGCTGGCAGATTGAGTGCAGCACTTTCACAGCATCATCTTTCAGGATTTGAAATAGCTCAACTGGAATTTCATCACCTCCACTAGCTTTGTTTGTAGTAATGCTTTCTAAGGCCCACTTGACTTCACATTCCAGGATGTCTGGCTCTAGGTGAGTGATCACACCATCATGATTATCTTGGTCGTGAAGATCTTTTTGGTACAGTTCTTCTATATATTCTTGCCACCTCTTCTTAATATCTTCTGCTTCTGTTAGGTCCATACCATTTCTGTCCTTTATCGAGCCCATCTTTGCTTGAAATGTTCCTTTGGTATCTCTAATTTTCTTGAAGAGATCTCTAGTCTTTCCCATTTTGTTGTTTTCCTCTATTTCTTTGCACTGATTGCTGAGGAAGGCTTTCTTATCTCTTCTTGCTATTCTTTGGAACTCTGCATTCAGATGCTTATTCCAGAAAAACATCTATTTCTGCTTTTTTGACTATGCCAAAGCCTTTGACTGTGTGGATCACAATAAACTGTGGAAAATTCTGAAAGAGATGGGAATGCCAGACCACCTGATCTGCCTCTTGAGAAACCTATATGCAGGTCAGGAAGCAACAGTTAGAACTGGACATGGAACAACAGACTGGTTCCAAACAGGAAAAGGAGTATGTCAAGGCTGTATATTGTCACCCTGCTTATTTAACTTATATGCAGAGTACATCATGAGAAATGCTGGGCTGGAAGAAGCACAAGCTGGAATCAAGATTGCAGGGAGAAATATCAATAACCTCAGATATGCAGATGACACCACCCTTACGGCAGAAAGTGAAGAGGAACTCAAAAGCCTCTTGATGAAAGTGAAAGAGGAGAGTGAAAAAGTTGGCTTAAAGCTCAACATTCAGAAAACGAAGATCATGGCATCTGGTCCTATCACTTCATGGGAAATAGATGGGGAAACAGTGGAAACAGTGTCAGACTTTATTTTTTTGGGCTCCAAAATCGCTGCAGATGGTGACTGCAGCCATGAAATTAAAAGACGCTTACTCCTTGGAAGGAAAGTTATGACCAACCTAGATAGCATATTCAAAAGCAGAGACATTCCTTTACCAACAAAGGTCCGTCTAGTCAAGGCTATGGTTTTTCCAGTGGTCATGTATCGATGTGAGAGTTGGACTGTGAAGAAAGCTGAGCGCCGAAGAATTGATGCTTTTGAACTGTGGTGTTGGAGAAGACTCTTGAGAGTCCCTTGGACTGCAAGGAGATCCAACCAGTCCATTCTGAAGGAGATTAGCCCTGGGATTTCTTTGGAAGGAATGATGCTGAGGCTGAAACTCCAATACTTTGGCCACCTCATGCGAAGAGTTGACTCATTGGAAAAGACTCTGATGCTGGGAGGGATTGGGGGCAGGATAAGAAGGGGACGACAGAGGATGAGACGGCTGGATGGCATCTCTGACTCGATGGACATGAGTTTGAGTGAACTCCGGGAGTTGGTGATGGACAGGGAGGCCTGGCATGCTGTGATTCATGGGGTTGCAAAGAGTCGAACACAACTGAGCGACTGAACTGACTGATGAGGTTTTTTGTTAGCATGTTGTTTAGTCTCCACATGTTTGTTCTTTTCCTATTTTTCTTTTTTGTAGCTGATTTCTAGTTTCATAGTCTTGTGGTTGGAAAAAATGCTTGATATAATTTTTATGCTCTTAAATTTGTTGAGGCTTATTTTGTGACCTGCTGTGTGGCCTGCCTTGGAGAGTGTTCCACGCACGTTTGAAAAAAGTATATTCTTGTTTGGATGTGGTGCCCTGTAGGTATCAATTAAGTCCAACTGTTCTGCTGTGTCATTTAGGACATCTATTGCCTTATTGACTTTCAGTCTGAAGGATCTGTCTGTTGATGTCAGTAGGGTGTTAAATTCTCCTACTATTATTATTATTGTCCTTGTTAGTTGTTCACTTGTGTCTCCTCTTGGCGATCCCATGGACTGTAGCCTCTGACCACGGCATTCTCCAGGCAAAAATACCAGAGTGGCTTGTCATTTCCTTCCTGTAATTTCTCCCTCTCCTTTAGTATTCGATTGTGTATTTATGTGATCCTGTATTGGGTGTATATATGTTAATGAATGTAATATTCCCTCCTTGTAGTGATTTCTTTATCATTATATAATGTCCCTCTTTTTTAAAAAAAAAATGGTCTTTGCTTTAAAGTGCATTCTGCCTGATATGCGTATTGCTTTCCTACATTCTTGTCATTTTCATTTGCATGAAATATCCATCCCCTCACCTTACCTTCAGTCTTTCACCCTGAAGTGAGTCTCTTGTAGGCAGCATTTTGAAGATTCTTGCTTTCCTTTTTTTTTTTTTTAACCTAGTTATCCACCCTGTGTCTTTTGATCAGAGCAGTTAGTCCGTTGACTTTTAAAGTAATTACCGATAGGTATGTGTGTACTCATGGCTTCCCTGGTGGCACAGTAGTAAAGAATCTGTCTGCCAAGCAGGAGGCACAGATTTGATCCCTGGGTCCGGAAGATCCCCTGGAGAAGGAAATGGTCACCCACTCCAGTATTCTTGCCTGGGAAGTCCCATGGACAGAGGAGTCTGGTAGGCTACAGTCTATGGGTTCCAAAAAAGTCAGATATGACTTAGCAACTAAAAAACAATGTCCTTATTGCCCTTTTATTCCTTGTTTTCCAGTTTTTTTTTTTAATTTCTTTGTTCATTTTTCTTTTTTGTTTTTCCCATTGTGATGTGATGATTTTTTTGTAGTGGGCTTGACTTCCTTTCTTTTTGGTTTTTGCATATCTATTATACATTTTTGATTTGTGATTTCCGTGGGATTCATATATGTTGATCCCCAATTATATATACTTGATTTAAACTGGTAATAATTTAAGTTCATATTCTTAAAGCTCATTTTTTTTACCATCCTTTCCTACATTTTGTTTTTTTCATCTCATATTTTACATCTCATGCTTATCCTTTTTTGTAGGTATAGTTACTTGTTCACTTTGGGTGTTTAAAAAATTTACATACTGACTTATATAAGTTATCTTCGATCCATACAGTATATGTGCCTTTCCTTTTGAGACTGTCCCTTTCCTATAGATTCTTGCTTCTTTTGCCCTTAGAGAAAACCTTTTAACATTTCATTTAAGGTAGGTTTGGTATTGCTGAATTCTTTTAGTTTTTGCCTGTCTGAGAAATTCTTTACCTCTTCTTTATTTCTAAATAGTAACTTGCTGAGTAGAGTATCCTAGTTTGCACGTTTCTTCACTTCAGGACTTTGACTATATAATGCTACTCCCTTCTGGCCTGCAAAATTTCTGCAGAGAAATCAACTGATAGCCTTACAGGGGATCCCTTATATATGACTCTTTGTTTTTCTTTTGCTGCCTTTAGAACTCTCTCTCTATTTTTAACTTTTACAACTTTAATTATAATATGCCTTGAGTTAATTTGTTTGGGATCTTCTGTGTTTCCAGGACCTGAAAATCTATTTCCTTCTTCAGGTTTAGAAAGTTTTCAGCCATAATTTCTTCAAAACCATTTTTGATTCCTTTTTGTCTCTTTGCCTTCTGGAATGTCTATTATGTGTATGTTGGCACAAATATATTATCCTATGGTTCTCGTATGTTGCTTTCTAAAATTTGTTTTCTATCTGTTCTGATTGGATGATTTCCATTATCCTACCTTCCAGATTACGTATGCATTCTCTGTGTCATTTATTCAGTTTTTTATTGCTTCTGAAGTGTTTTTTTTTTTTTTAATCTCAGACATTGAATTATCCTCTTTTGATTGGGTGGTCTTTATAGTTTCTAGTTCCTTATTAAAATGATGTACATTTACATTGACACTCTTTCTTAATTCAGTTAGCATTTTTATTACCAGCTTTTTGAAGTGAGTGTCTGGTAGACTTGTTATGTTCCATTGTTTATTTTTTCAGGGTTTTTCTTTTGCTTTCAACTGGAAGTAGTTCCTCTGCCTTTCATTTCACTTCACTTTCTCTGTATCTATGAGTTTGGATGAAACCGTTATCTCTTCTGGTGGAACTCCCTGTGTAGACTGCTTTGCTTCATGCCTTTGGAGGGAGGGCTGGATCTGGTGTGGATGCCAGCCCCGTCTTTCCTGCGGGTGTGCTGGCCACTGTCATCTTGTCTGGGTGTGTAGCTTGTGTTGGAGGTGCTAGAGCCCGTGCAGGGCGTGAGCCAGGACTTCCTGCCCCATCACTGTGGTCCCCCTGCCCGGGGTGGGGTCTTCTCCCCAGTTGTTGGAGTGGAAGCCCTGAAGATTAGCTCAGGCAGGCTGAGCTCACTTTAAGTATCTGCCCTTTCTTCTTCCTGACCTGGAGACTTTTCCCCAAAGAAGTGAAGTACATAGGAAAGGGAGGCTCTTGCACTCACAGAGGTCCAAGATGTTGCCTGTTCAGGCTGAAAATCACATCCCTTCCCCTTCTGTGGGCGTTCCAGATCTAGCGCAAAGTTGTGGTGTGGAGTGGGCAGGGCCAAGGCATGTCTCAGCTGGGACTGGGGTTGCAGTGTTTTGGTTGCAAGGAGTTTTTTGAGCACCTACATTGCTGCCAAAAGTTTGGGCTACATCTGTGGTGCTGCCTCTGTAAGTGTCGACCGTGGTCACTGCTGCCTCCCACGGATCACTGCCCAGGCCTGTTGGTCATCCATGTACGACCATATCATCCCTTTCTGGGACCGGGTTGCCCTACATCCTGTGCCATGGCATGGACTGAGTGGAGCTGGTATGTCTGCCCAGCTTGGCTTGGGGAGTAAGGCGAGGGGACAGCTGCTAGTGCAGAGCTCTCTCTGTCCTGCCTGCAGGCAAGTGAGCACCCGTGTACTCGTCACAAGTGGAGTCTAGGCTTCTTCGCATCTTCCATCTGTCCCAGCTTTCTCCCCAGCAGCCAAGGGGCCTTGTCTCCTCTACGTGGGGTCCCGGAACTGGGATGCCTAGTGTACAGTTTCCTGTACACAAATAATTTAAAAGCAGTTTGGGTTAAAATTTATAAAAAGCATTTATTCTATTGTGCCTTGGGTTCGAGTCCTAAGAACAGATGATAATTGTGTTTCAGTATCCTTTATTAACATCAGTTATTTCTTCTTACCAGTTTAGTTGTGTGTGAGTACTACACAAAGTTAGCAGGAGGATACAGATAATCCAAACAGATGCCCCTGTGCCACCAAGTTCTTGTACTATTATTATTGAATATACTTATGTTAATAATGAGTTACTAAATTCCTACTGTTTTCCAGGGACATTATATCTAATTCTTATAACTGCAAGGTAGATATTATCAGTCATATTTATTTAGCTTTCAGGAAATTGAGGCTTAGAGAGCTTCAATGGCCCTAGCTCACATTCTAGTGAGAGATCAGAGTTTCCTGTTCTCATTTCTATATTTACCATAATTTAAACCAAAAATTGGGGCCCACAATGTGAGAGCAGGATGTAATAATATTTGAAACTGGGTTTCAATTTGATGAAATTTTCAACACCTTGAAAAGTCTGTGATAGGTGTCTGGAACATATGTGTCTATTTCCTTAGAATTGCAGAGCATATCTTTTTCAGAAATCATAACTAATGAACAGTACTTATTTTCTTTTCTTTGGTATTTAGAGAAACAGAAGAACCACTGCTGCTGTGGCTAAGTCGCTTCAGTCGTGTCCGACTCTGTGCGACCCATAGACAGCAGCCCACCAGGCTCCCCCGTCCCTGGGATTCTCCAGGCAAGAACACTGGGGTGGGTTGCCATTTCCTTCTCCAATGCGTGAAAGTGAAAAGTGAAAGTGAAGTCGCTCGGTCGTGTCCGACCCTCAGCGACCCCATGGACTGCAGCCTTCCAGCCTCCTCTGTCCATGGGATTTTCCAGGCAAGAGTACTGGAGTGGGGTGCCATTGCCTTCTCCAACAAGAACCACAGATGATTCCAAAGCATGTTGTTAACAACAGTTCCTTTACTGACTGTGGTATCTTCTCTGCTTATTTTTTCAGACACTCTAAGAAGTCGTCTATTTATCTTTGATAGTAAATAACTAAGAGGAAAATGAGCTTATCTTCGTCAAGTGCTCAAGTGCTACTGAATTATTGAGGAGTGTCGTGGCTCTATATGTAGAGGACAGTTGTACTTACATAATTTGTACAGTTATAGTTACATATAGATATGCAATTATCTATCATAAACAAAAAAAGCTATTTTCTGTGTAGGGAAACTTTTATCCTTAAATATAATATGAGCTTTGATGATATTGAATGCATTTCAAAAACTGTAACTGAAACTGCATAGTAAAGATGTGACTAAAGTTTCTGGTTTCTTTGTTGTCCATTTTCATAAGACTTTTCCTAAACACCATCTGGGATATTCCTAGGTGGCTCAGTGGTAGGAGGTGCAGATTCAATCCCTGGGTCGGGAAGAGCCCCTTGAGGAAGAAATGGCAATCCTTTTCAGTATCCTTGCCTGGAAAATTCCATGGACAGAGGAGCCTGGCGGGCTACAGTCCATGGGGTCCCAAAGAGTCAGATATGACTAAGGAGCTGAGCACACACACCCTGAAGCACCCCATGAACAGGGCTACCATCTATAACATCTTTGGAAGAATTTGCAGTTCACAGTTCTTAATTGAAAAGAGTGTTTACTCTAATTTATCTGTTCTTGGGCACTAAAAATGTTTAAAGCTTTATAATGTAAAGCTTATAATTTTAACCATTTGTAAGTGGACAGTTGTGTGACATGGTGTATTTTCACACTGTTGAGCAATCGTCACCTCATCCATCTCCTGAACATTTTTCTCTTCCCAGCTGAAACCCCATAACCATTAGCATTAACTTCCCACCCCCATGCTCACTGCATACCCTGACAATCATCTGTCTACTTTGTGTCTCCATGAACTCGAGTACTCTCTGTAACTCATATAAGCAGAATCATGATATTTATCCTTTTGTGGCTGATTTATTTCACTTAGCATGGTGTCTTCATGCTCATCCATGTAGTAGCATGTGTCAGAATTTTCTTCCCTTTTAAGACTGAACAATATTTCATTGGTTATGTATACTGTGTTTTGTTTATTCATTTACTTTGGACTCCTGTATTAATTCCACCTTTTGGCTATTGTGAATAATGCTGCTATTGATATGGGTGTACAAATATTAGCTTGGATATCTGCTTTTAATCCTTTTAATTTAACTTTAATAACCACAAGTGGAATTTCTGGATCACAGGGAAATTCCAGTTTTAATTTTTTGAGTACTCACCATACCATTTTCCACAGTAGTTACACCATTTTGCATTCCCACCAGTAATACACTAAGGTTTCAGTTTCTTTATATTTTTAATAACCCTTGTGACTTTGTTTTTTTTTTTTTAATAAAAATTGTGCTCATGAGTGTAAAAGGGTATTTTCTCTTGAAAGAGTACATACTGAAGATTAATAGAAACAAATGCCAACAAACCAACAATATCTAATACTCTTACAGATATTTGTTGTGAAGTCAGTTTGAAAATATGCCCTTAAGATAATGAAAATTAGAACAGCAGTATTTTAGAGTTCTTGTTAAGTACAGAAAATGGGAAAAAAATAAGAAAAAGAATAAGAACGTGCACCATAAGAATCTCAAAGGGAAGAACGTGTATTAAACAGGAGTAATGTATCCAGGGAAGGTGTGGAAATGTGGGAAAAAGCAAGGACTAGAGAAGTAGGAAATTAGTAATTTCCTAAATAAAACACTAAACCTCATGTATCTGTTATAAATAATGAAAGCAAATTCCTTTTGAGTACATGGTTGTTGCTTCTTTAGTGAGTGCTTAAGAAGTTTAGAAAGCGTATGTGAGACTTTAACGATGGTTTTTAGTTTTGTCTCTGTTCTTAAATTATGCCAAGAGAAGAAGTTGGATTGTAATGATCTAGCCGTACTAGGGACATGCTAACTAAACAGAAGTGGGATCAGTTTTTCTAGTAACAGAATTCGACAGCCTTGTGTATGATTAATGATCAATTTTTAACTTTCAAGAAGTATAAGTGTCCTATGAATAGGTAATAATTTTAATAAAATTAAAAAATTTTTGCTTGAATCTGGACACACTATAAAGTGTACTGAATAACATGTGACCTGATTAAAAATGCCTACTCTTAAGCCAATTTTGGGTGTAAATTTAACTTTTAGAAGTTCAGAAATACAGTCTAATTCTACTTCTAGATGTTTATTAATTAGTAATCTTTACTGAGCATCTAGTAAGTTCTAGGCACTTTTCTAGGCACTGGGGATTTATAAGTGAAAAAATTAGACTAAAATCTTTATTTTCATAGACCTTAGTTTTAGCAAAGGAGAGAGACTATAAATTGTAAATACAGCAAATAACTAATAATTTAGGTATTAGATGATGAATATTATAAGGTATTGTTGTTAGGGTATTAGATGTTAAGTGTTGTTCAAAAAAAGATGAGGCTAAAGAAAGGACAAAGGGTTGCAATTTCAAACGGAGTGATCACAGAAGGTTTTACTGGGATTTTTAAAAAAGCTTCAAGAAGGTAAGGGAAAAGAGCGTTCCCCCACACCAAGGAAACAGCCAGTGCGAAGTCCCTAAGGCAGGAATGTGTCTGACATATTGATAAGCAACTGGAAGGCAAGTGTGACTGGAACAAAGAGCAGAGTGAGAAGGCAATGAGCAGAAAAAAATCAGAGTTGTCCCCAAATTTATGCACATCGATGTCTAGTAGTGTATACTATCGAATAAATTCAGTTCAGCTCAGTCTCTCAGTCGTATCAGACTCTCTGTGACCCCATGGACTGCAGCATACCAGGCCTCCCTGTCCATCACCAACTCCTGGAGTTTACTCAAACTCATGTCCACTGAGTTGGTGATGCCATCCAACCATCTCATCCTTTTCCTCCCACCTTCAATCTTTCCCAGCATCAGGGTCTTTTCAAATGAGTCAGTTCTTTGCATCAGGTGGCCAAGGTATTGGAGTTTCAGCTTCAGCATCAGTCCTTCCATTGAATATTCAGCACTGATTTCCTTTAGGATGGACTGGTTGGATCTCCTTGCAGTCCAAGGAACTCTCAAGAGTCTTCTCCAACACCACAGTTCAAAAGCATCAATTCTTCAGCGCTCAGCTTTCTTTATAATCCAACTCTCACATCAACACGTGACTACAGCTCATGTTTAAAAAGAAAATTTAATGACTTGATACAATGCTCACAACTTAATGGTAACTAAAATATATGCTATAAAATGTAATAAACTTAAGAACAAATGCTTGTTTTTACAAGTCATTGAATTTGATTTGGTTTGTTATGCATCATTACTGCAGCAATAACTGATATGTGGACAACGTGCCTGTCTTGGTCAGCATTGAAAAACTCATTCAAAGCTGTGAAATAAACAGAAGATTGAAATGATAGAAAGTCAGAATTCTTGTGGATTTTTATACCAGTCCCAGGTTCTGAACTCTGACCTGTTTGTTCCCATATTACTCCATTGGAGAAACCGAATATTGATCTAATTCGTAAGTAAATTCTGGTAGTAAGAGTGGGATAGGTTAAGTTAGGATGAAGTTGTATAGAATCATTGCAGTTGCCGAGAGCAACCTGGGTACCAACGCTCTTAGCACAGCAGTTCAGTACTTACTGAATCCACCACAGGGATTATTCCTGAGATCAGTTCCCTGTTAACCTTCTGCATGCAAATCTGCATTTCAAGTCTATTTCCCAGGAAACTGACTTAAAGGCAGTGAACAATATTTGTAGTTTTACCTTATGTATGTAAAAAATGATGACTAGATTTATGTTTTCTATGCATGTGTGCACATTTGTAGGTGCTTAGAAAATGTCTGAAATGATGTAATAAGTTGTGGATAAAGAAGACATGGGGGAGATACATATATATATATACACACACACACATATGCATGCAATGGAATACTACTCAGCCATAAAAAACAGTGAAATATTGCCATTTGCAACAACATGGATGGACCTAGACGTTACTATACTAAGTGAAGCAAGTCAGGCAGAAAAAGACAATTATTATTTGATATCACTTATCTGTGCAGCCCAAAAAATAGTAGAAATCAACTTATTTCCAAAACAGAAACAGACTCACCGACTTAGGAAATAAACTTATGGTTCCCAAAGGGGAAAGAGGAAGGGCAGGGATAAATTAAGAGTATGGGATCAAAAGATACACACCACTATGTATAAAATAGATAAACAATAAAGATTTGCTGCATGGCACAGGGAGCATTATTCAATACCTTGTAGTAACCTATCATGGAAAAAAATCTGAAGCTGTACACCTGAAACTAACACAATAGTGCAAATCAACTATTTAGTTAAATGTTTTTTAAAAAGGTTGTGCAATGGAAATGGAAGAGGGGACTGTCGATGACAGAATTTGCTTTTCACATCACATTTTTTGTTTGAAGTGTTCCAAGAGTTTGTAGTACTTTTTACAATATAGAATGTTTAAAATTATTTTTAAAAGATAAATACAGTAAAAAAAAAAAAAAAAAAAAACCCCAAAACACCAAAACCTCCTGCAGGCTCTATTAGGTAGTGAGCTGAACCAAAAGATCTACAGACTATAACCAGCTAGTTTTGCCAGGAGCATGGTGTTTGTACAAAATCCTTTGCTATTGCAACAGTAAATATAGCTAAGTATGTAACACCTAAAGATATACAATCCACAGTGCAAGAAACAAATTTTCTCCTTCCCTTGTAATATTAATTTTATTTTAGTAGCAAAGGATCTATATAAAGAAGTTAAGTGAAGTGAAGTTACTCAGTCATGTCCGACTCTTTGCCACCCCATGGGCTGTAGCCTACCAGGCTCCTCTGTCCATGGGATTTTCCAGGTAATAGTCCTGGAGTGGATTGCCATTTAAAGAAGTTCAGTTCAGTTCAGTCGCTCATTCATGTCTGACTCTTTGCGACCCCATGAATCGCAGCACGCCAGGCCTCCCTGTCAATCACCAACTCCTGGAGTTCACTCGGACTCATGTCCATTGAGTCGGTGATGCCATCCAGCCATTTTATCCTCTGTCATCCCCTTCTCCTCCTGCCCCCTATCCCTCCCAGCATCAGAGTCTTTTCCAATGAGTCAACTCTTTGCATGAGGTGGCCAAAGTACTGGAGTTTCAGCCTCAGCATCATTCCTTCCAAAGAAATCCCAGGGCTGATCTCCTTCAGAATGGACTGGTTGGATCTCCTTGCAGTCCAGGGGACTCTCAAGAGTCTTCTCCAACACCACAGTTCAAAAGCATCAATTCTTCGGTGCTCAGCTTTCTTCACAGTCCAACTCTCACATCCATATGTGACCACTGGAAAAACCATAGCCTTGACTAGACGGATCTATGTTGGCAAAGTAATGTCTCTGCTTTTGAATATGCTATCTAGGTTGGTCATAACTTTCCTTCCAAGGAGTAAGCGTCTTTTAATTTCATGGCTGCAGTCACCATCTGCAGTGATTTGTTAAAAAAGTTTTTTAAAGAAGTTAAAAAATCATTGCCAGTCCCCTATTTAGAAATAACTTTACTCCAGATGCTTTTCTATACATATGCATAAATGGAAGCATAGGTATATAAATTGGTGAAAGTGATTTTTTAATGAGATCATATTCTAAATGAAAAATATTATATTTAAATTTATTCATGTTTAAGAGGAATAAGATTCCTCTCAATGGGCCATTATGTTCTGAAAGATTTATCTGAGCTTAAGAGAAAATAAAGTGCATTAAGAAGTTGGAGTCATACTTAAAAATTACTTATTTCCACTTTAAATGGTATTGATTAAAGTCTCTGCTGTGGGAAATGAGGGCATTACTAACAAAAGCAAACAGTGACTGAGTGATTACAAAGGGCCAAGCACTTCTCTAAATACTTTAAGTGCATTAAATCATAGAATGCTTACAACAGTCCCACAAGACAGAGGCATCATCCTTATTATTTTACATGAAAAAACTAAGGTAAAGAAAATGTCACGATCACCCAGGGCCATTAATTAAGAAATCAGTGAAGCTAGAATTCAAGCCCGGAGAAGGCAATGGCACCCCACTCCAGTACTCTTGCCTGGAAAACCCCACGGACGGAGGAGCCTGGTGGGCTGCAGTCCATGGGGTCGCTGAGGGTCGGACACGACTGAGCGACTTCACTTTCACTTTTCACTTTCATGCATCGGAGAAGGAAATGGCAACCCACTCCAGTGTTCTTGCCTGGAGAATCCCAGGGACGGGGGAGCCTGGTGGGCTGCCGTCTATGGGCTGCACGGACACGACTGAAGCGACTTAGCAGCAGCAGCAGCAGAATTGAAGCCGGGGCCCGAAGCCTTGGCTTCCTGGCTCCACTGCTCCGCTTTGGTGCCTGCACCCCTGTTGGTTAGCCGAATTCTTTTTTATTTTGTCAAACTGTATGCCACTTCTACTTTTCGTACGGTCCATTTGTTTTGTCTCATTGTGTTCTTCAGTTTAAGGTGAAATTGAATTTTTTTTCCTACCTCTTTTCATTTTTTTTCATTTTGCTTTACCAGGTTTATCGACATGCATCACTGTATAAGTTTCCAGTGTACAACCTGGTGTTATTTGATTTACACATGTTATGAAATCATTACCACAAGAGGGTTTGGTTAACATCTGTCATCTCATGCAGATACCATCAAAAGACAAAAATTTCTCCTTGTGATGGGAACTCTTGGGATCTATGCTCTTAACTTTTCTGTTTACATAGCAGTGTTAATATGTTATACATGTTAAAACTAGTACTTACTCACCTTAAAATTGGAAGTTTATACCTTTTGACCACCTTTCTCTAACTGCCCCTACCTCCAACCTCTGCCTCTGGCAACTACAAATCTGATCTCTTTTCCTATGGGCTTGGTGTTTTTTGGTTTTTTTTTGTTTGTTGGTATTAGATTTTACCTGTGAGTGAGATCGTATAGTATTTATCTTTCTCTCTGACTTGGTTAGCATAGTGTCTTCAAGTTTCATCCATGTTATCACAAATGGTAGGCTTTCCTTGTTTTTTTTTTAAATGGCTGAACAATATTTCATTGTATATACACAGCTGACTCTTGAACAGCTTGGAGATAAGGGGTGCCGATCGCTTGGTGAAGCAAAAACAATCCATGTTAACTTTACAAGTGGTCCTCCATATCCCTGGTTTTCCACCTGCAGATCCAACCACCTGTGAGTCGTGTAGTGGTGTAATATGAATTTACTGGAAAAAATCTACAGATAGATAGAAACATCCATAGATAAGCAGACCTTCACAGTTCAAACATGTGTTGCTCAAGGGTCAACTTTATACCACTGTGTTTTGAACACAATTCACTTCAGTTCAGTTCAGTCGCTCAGTCGTGTCCGACTCTTTACGACCCCATGAATCGCAGCACACCAGGCCTCCCTGTCCATCACCAACTCCTGGAGTTCACTCAAACTCACGTCCATCGAGTCAGTGATGCCATCCAGCCATCTCATCCTCTGTCGTCCCCTTCTCCTCCTGCCCCCAATCCCTCCCAGCATCAGAGTCTTTTCCAATGAGTCAACTCTTCGAATGAGGTGGCCAAAGGACTGGAGTTTCAGCTTTAGCATCATTCCTTCCAAAGAACACCCAGGGCTGATCTCCTTCAGAATGGACTGGTTGGATCTCCTTGCAGCCCAATGGACTCTCAGGATCTTCTCCAACACCACAGTTCAGGCACTTATTTCACACTTACGTGACTTTCATTCCACCCCCAGTCCTTTTACTTGTATTTTCCGTTTCTGAGTTCAGTAATTTGGAATTTTGGGGGGTTTTTTGCTTTGCTTTCTTTTTCTCTTTATAAGAACCCATGAGTCCTATGTTCTTGCAGTTTCTTTGAAATAGATGGAAGGTCTGTTTGATTTTCTCACTTCTTGGATGAGTATTATTTCCTTGGGCCATATGAGTTTTTTTTTTTTTTTTCTCTTTTAGAGTTTTCTGGATGTGCCTCTCTGCTATGTTTTGTTTTGCATCATGCTGTGCCTCAATTCGGAGAAGGTGATGGCACCCCATTCCAGTACTCCTGCCTGGAAAATCCCGTGGACGGAGGAGCCTGGTGGGCTGCAGTCCATGGGGTTGCTAGAGTCGGACACGACTGAGCGACTTCCCTTTCACTTTTCACTTTCATGCATTGGAGAAGGAAATGGAAATCCACTCCAGTGTTCTTGCCTGGAGAATCCCAGGGACAGGGAAGCCTGGTGGGCTGCCGTCTCTGGGGTCACACAGAGTCGGACACGACTGAAGGGACTTAGCAGCAGCAGCAGTGCCTCAATTCTTTCTCCTTTTCAGTGGAGTTTTTTCCTACCTGATGTCTGAAGATTTCTTCTTTTCCTAACTTTTCCTTTCCTGTCCTTCTCTTTCTCCTCTCTTTTTCTTCCTTATGTTTGTTTTCTTTATTTTTAAAGTATCATGATTTTACCAAGTTATGGCTTGATGAATGTTGATTATGTGTGTTCAGTCTGCTGGAATCATTATTTGAGGGTTATTAGTTGGCAGTAATTTTTTGGAGGCTTTTGTTCTTACATTTGTTTAGTTCTTTGGTTTCAGAATGCTTCTATTGAATTGTAGCCATCTGTGCTCCAATCTGAAATTGATCATTTCAGTAGGCAAACCTTTGCCATATTCTTATCTGGTGATTAATCTTATTGGTGATTTTCTCAAATTTTTCATCTATTTAATAATTCAACTTTCATCTCTGTCCATCATGTTTTAAATTCATTTATCTGTAATGATGTTCTTTTGCCCCTCAATTGGATTCTTATAATCTCTCATTTATTCTCCTGTTCTTATCATCTTTTGTTTTTAACTTTTTAAAAACTTTTCCATAGTAGGTTGTCTACCCATTTATTTTTGCCCCACTCTTGGTTAGTGTAGTTCAGAATTTATCTTTGTTCTAATATATTTAATTATTGGTTTTCTTTACACCATGCCTGGAGGAGTTGACTTTCTTTTGTGTGATACAATTTAGAGATGTTTTCGATAGCACAAACAATCATAGGAGAAAGGGATAATTCAGAAGACATTATATCTAGTATTTGTAACAATACCTAGGCTTTGCTCTCATATCTGAAGCTTTCTTAACATTGTGTACAGGGGTTATCTATGAGGGTTAAACTATCTGTTGTAACAAGTGATTCTCAAACCTTGGAGATTTAGCACAATAAAACCTTGTTTTAGTTCACTTATTTTAGTCTTTGTCCAATGAGATATTGTGGAGAAAGACCACTGTCATCTAGTCATTCAGGGGCTAAAAGCCTCCATCTTGTGAGGTTGTCATCTTCAACACGTGGCTCTCAGGGTCATCAATGGAAAGGAAAGAGAAAACAAATACTCTCACATGGGCCTGACAGTATCATTTTTAGCTTTTACCCTCATTTCATTGGCCAAAACTTAGTTTCATGGCCACACGTCGTTGAAAAGTAGCTTGGAGATACAGAGAAAATGTGTGCTCAGCAGAAACATTAGAAGGATTTAATGAACACATAACAATGTTTCTGCTGCAGGTTCACACTCTGCTTTGGTGCTCAAAAAATAATTGTAAACAGTTAAGTACCATCAAGCCTCAGATAAGTTCTCCAATTCAGTGTGACTCACTGTGAATCAAACTCAAGGCTAGTTTCTGCCATGGGATAGTTTTTCCCATCACTCATGTGTATGACAAAAATAAGATAACTCACTTAGTTTTTATTTTAAAGGCTAAGTATTGGAGTGTTAGAATTCTGAGGAATTTGTTTACTCGACAGTAGAGAGGGGTGAGGACATTCGATTTCCAGTGCTGCCGTGACATCCTTCCACTCCCGCTCTCGTAGATACGCCTCCCACCCTACAGGAGAGGCTCCTCCCCTGCCTAGTACCTCTTTCAGCCGGACCTGCCGTACTTAGTCCTTAAGCTACTGGGTTTTACCTCTGTGCTAGCCTGGAAATTATTCAAACAAGCGATCACGTCCTCCAGGGGTGATCCGCTTATTCCTGCAAAGCCTGACTCCCACGGTCTCTGTTGGTTCCCTCTGCTCTGGCGTGCATGGCTCTGCACGGCGGGCAGTGTCCTCTGACCTGAAGGTGTGAGTTCTGTGACTGATAACCTGCTGTCGTGCTCATCTGTTGGGGGCCAGAGTGAGGTACTCCGCCCATGACAAAGATCATGAGGAAGGAGGCTCGACATACGCAAAGGCGGGATCGAGCCTCAGGAGTCCCCCTGGAAATCCTCGAGCGTCTACCCCCATAACCAGAGCCTGCCTACTTTACTACTTTGTGCTCTTACCTACACCTCTGACTTTACGGGGGGCTGTCCCCCACGACCTCTTTCGGAGAAGGAGTTAACCTAGAGCTCCAGTCAATAAAAACTCTTGGGTGTGACAAGAGTGTTTTAACCTACAAACTCCTCTGAAGGTTCTCTAGCCTGCCTGACAGGCTCGTCGGGCCACATGTGATTGCTCACAGCCTCCCAACCAATCTTGAGAGGCACAAGATGCTTTAAACCCTCTAAAAACAGGTTCCTTAGAAAAGTTAGAAAACTATAAGTATAGTGGACTATTTAGAAATTGTGTTGGTGAAGGGTTTTTCATTTGTTGAGCCAATGTTTGTTGATAAGTCTCCATATCCCCTGCCCTTATACACATTAATGAATATATAGAATTAACCTTTGATATTAATCACGTTAGACCTTAGGCTAAGTAAATTCTTTCCTTAACTAAAACCCACTACACCCTCACCCTGTAGGAATGTAACTTTATTTGGGTGGCATCTGTTTTGAGAATAATCAGCCCTGGAGAAATAAGTGTCCTGGTTGACTGACCGCTGTCACAAGGAGAGGGTCGTAAATTGTCAGCAGGCCCCCCTGGCCAGAAGATGATGTAACACCCCTAAGACCTCTGTATACATTTGTGTGAAGCACCTGACTTTAATAAAAGTCAGGACTGCTGTCCCCACGTGACTTTTGTATAACATCTCAGTGTATAAAAACAGACTCTGGAAAATAAAGAATTGGGATCAGTTTCTCGAAATACTGGTCTCCCCATGTCGCTCTCTCTCTCACTCTGGCTGAGTCTCCATCTGGAGCACGGAACCCACCATGCTTACTAATTATGCCTGGGCTTCTAAGATCCGACCGGGGAGGCCTCAGTGTCTCCTCTCCTTCGGGAGAACAGAAGGACGCCTGCGGCCTACGTAAGTGGTGCAAACTTCTTGTCTTGAAGTTTTATTGGTCTCCCGCGTAAACCAAGCTACTCAGCCTCTTTTCTCCACTGAATTTTCCTACTGAGCTATCCTTATTCTATTACTCTTTATATCTTTAATTAATATCTAATTGAAGCTATTGTATCCTGATCCTCGCCTATGCCGTCTCTCCTTCGAATACCCTGGATCATCTGTCCAGTTTTGGGGGTCATGTGTTCAGATATCTAACTACTTAGGGTGAAAAATCCCTCCTTCACCAACAAGGTGAATTAGAAGTGGTTCAGAACAGGGGGGTTTGGAGGCTTATCACACTGAATCATCCAATTTTGCTTCAGCATCTTGTGAATTTTTTCCCTCTTGTTTTTCCTTTTGTTAAGAAAACAATATTAGATGACAGCTATCTCACTGTTTGGTTTAGTGGTTTTTTGACTGGTTTGATTGGTTTTTGTTTCAATTTTTGTTTCCATTGTTTCAATTACTTAATGTGAATAGACAGTTTCAGAGTAGCTTTGTTTTGCTTCAGGTTCTTTATAGGCAAGGGTCTTGTAGAAGAGTGTAGAAGGGCAATGTATAGAAGTAAGAGTGTCCAGGAGCAGCCATCATTGATATCATTATTGGACATGAACAGTAAATCTGATATAACCGCTCTTAAGAGGAAAATCTAAGTGACTTTTGGTATACTGGCATTAGAAAGAGAACAAAAATAATTCATAAGCTTTTAAAAAGTGAACTCAGTGAAGCTATTAAATTGTTGAACCATGTGATGTCATTGTAATTTCATCATGCTGCAATTTCATCATTCTTTTTATTTTATGAGTGGACAATATGTTGATGCCATCAAAGGCAAACTGGAGCTACTGAAGTCCTTAGAACACCTTACAGAGTGGATACACCCAGGGACACTCTGTATCCTAGGGCCTAACTCTGTTTCTGAAGAGCAGTTCTGTAGCTAGTCATGCATACAAACCATTACTGGAACATTCAGAAACTATTTTTTTAGTCACTAAGTCATGTGCAACTCTTTTGTGACCCCATGGACTGTAGCCTACCAGGCTCCTCTGTCCATGGGATTTTCCAGGCAAGAAAACTGGAGTGGGTTGCCATTTCCTCCTGAGGATATTCCCAACCCAGGGATCAAACCCATGTCTCCTGCACTGGCAGGCAGGTTTTTTGCAGCTGAGCCACCAGGGAAGCCATTTATGAATTCACACTCTGCATTTCTTCTTAATCATATGACAAGTAGAAGAGACAACTTCTTAGTGGAGCTTTGAGAACTCCTAATCCAAAATGTCAATCCACCACCTTACAGTTTCCATCTGAACCTTCTGGTTTTGTTTGAGTTTCAAAAACTATTTGGTCTTCAAGGCCTCAAAAGATAAGGAAGATTTTGATAGAAAGAATGAGTAGGTGGCAACATTTTTATTATGAAAAAGTATATTCCATGGACAGAGGAGCCTGGCAGGCTACAGTCCACTGGATTCAGACACAACTGAATGACTGAGCATACCGTGGTCAAAAAGTTCTTGACTTAAACCTGGAGAAGGTAGGCTAGCTGTGTGCTCAGTCATGCTCAGCTCTTTGCAACCCCACAGACTAAAGCCCCGTCAGGCTCCTCTGTCCATGAGAGATAATCTGTATATAATTATAGGCTTGTGTTAAGTATCTATCATAATAATGACAGCTAACATGTATGAAGCAATGATAAGAATTAGGTTTTTTGCCAAGAATATATATATATATATATATATATATATATATAAAATATAGCAGCAAAAAATGAGAAATCGTTATTGTTGATGTTTTGCAGGTAAAGAAACTAAGACCTAGAGAAGTGGAGTAGACAGACATCTAATGAGATTGAGGCTGAGGATCTAATCTCAGAATTTCTGATTCTGCTGTCCGAGCTCTTGACCAATGCACTGAGAGTATGTTGGAAGGCAGAAAAGAATATCTAGAATGAAGGCTACTTCAGTTACCTTCTTCAAAAGATTTCTCTTAAATTCTAACTTAAATGCTAATTTATTTATCCAGAAATTATTTATTGGCCACCAGCTGTGGTCTTAGGATTGTGCTAGATATTGTGAACATAAAAATGAATGGTTGTTCCTGTCGTCCAGCAGTTCACAGCCCAATGGAAGAGTTAGAAAATAGACAGAGAACTGCGAGTAGAGCATGGTAAGGACCACACAGGGACAAGCAAAGGATGCTAGGCACCCCACAGCGAGCACTGGGAAAATTTTTATTACTGGCCGTGGACACTACACCATGATTTACCCTTCTTTAGAAGTTCTAGTTCAGTTCAGTTCAGTCACTCAGTCGTGTCCAACTCTTTGCAACCCCATGGACTGCAGCATGCCAGGCCTCCCTGTCCATCCCCAACTCCCAGAACTTACACAAACTCATGTCCATTGAGTTGGTGATACCATTCAACCATCTCATCCTCTGTCACCCCCTTCTCCTCCCACCTTCTATCTTTCCCAGCAGCAGGGTCTTTTCTAATGAGTCAGCTCTTGGCATCAGGTGGCCAAAGTATTGGAGTTTCAGCTTCAGCTTCAGTCCTTCCGATGAATATTCAGGACTTATTTCCTTTAGGATGGACTGTTTGGATCTCCTTGCAGTCCAAGGGACTCTCCAGAGTCTTCTCCAACACCACAGTTCAAAAGCATCAACTCTAACCATCTTTCCCTGCTTTATTTTTCAACATAGCCATTTGACCTATTGACATTTTGTTTATCACTAATATGTACACTCTGTGATAACAGGCATATTATCTGATTTTTTTTTCATCGCTAAAACCCATGTATCAAAAATAGTGTTTGACCCTTAATAATTGAAAAAATAAACGAATAAATAATGGCAACCAAGTACTGAGCACAGTGTCTGGCTCATAGTAAACATTCAGTAAGATGAGGTTTTATGATTGTGATTATACCCTGACATACATGTGCACCTTAAAAGTGGCAAAGGGTTAGCCTCGGGTGTGCGGGAGAATTGACTAACATTTGTCCGTGTGTCCTAGTTAGTTATCTTCTGCACACTCTTATTTCTCCATTAATCTCAGTGTTTGACTATCCTAAAAGGTGTTAGGCAAATGGCTTACCCTTCACACTAGTTTTTAAGAGAAAATCCTGAACGCATAATGACTCAATAGCAAAAAGGTGCATCCTTCATTATGTGGTTTGAGATTAGTGGCTGAAATATTAGCCCTAGCAGTGGAGGTATTTGGGGTGAGGGGAAGGAATAAAGCTCAGAAAAGGCTGAGGGAATTGTTGGTCAACACACCAGTTCTGGGCTTCCCTCGTGGCTCAGTTGGTAAAGAATCTTCCTGCAGTGTGGGAGACCTGGGTTTGATCCCTGGGTTGGGAAGATCCCCTGGAGGAGGGAAGGGCCACCCACTCCAGTGTTCTGGCCTGGAGAATTCCATGGACTGTAAAGTCCATGGGGTCGCAAAGAGTCAGACACATGGGAGTGACTTTTGCTTCACTTCACTCCCCCCATTCCCTCCTGCCTCTTAAATCACACCAAATAACCTACTACCCTCTGATGGAAACACAGCTGGGTGATGTTTTGTGGATTTATAGTATGAACTTTTTCTAGTTTGGGATTTGTTTACTTGTGTTGCCCTAAAGAAAATCTCCATAGACCCATGCTGGCCAGGCAGCAAGGGATTGCAACCCTGACACATTCCTGGGGTATGATCACTAAGGCGTGCTCCTACCATTGAAGCAAAATCCTGACAATGACGCCCTCCGATATCATCTCCTTCCTTTCAGTTTTATTTTACACCTTCCAAGATAGCTCAACTTGTTTCATAGGTCCTTAACCTAGATTCTGTTTTATCATTAGAGAACTATGCAGATATCACTCTATCGGTTTTTCATGTTAAACTGTTAATCTATTTTAGTTCTGATCCCAATGATCACATCTCCATGTTATCTACCTATAATATTTTCTCTGTGGGATAGGTTTTATTTAATTTTAGTATTCTTTGTATTTCATTTTATTTTGATGAAGATCACGGATTTGTAGTTTTTATCAAAGGCTTTTTCACCTAATGCAGCTGACGAAGAGCTGCCTGAGCAGGAAGCTATGAGAAACAGCTTTGCGAGGATGCTTCGAATTCCAAATAAAAATTAAATGTCTGCTCAATCAAAAATAGTGAAAATACTATAACACATTTAATTCCGAAGTGAACTACTAGGGAAATGTGCCTAAATTCAAACCTAGTCTGTTGTAGGCTCACATTGTCTTATTAATACATAATGTGTATCTCTTTAAAATTAATCTGCATGATTGCTTCATTAAATAAAAGAGTTGCTTATATTCTTTTTCCCTGTACTTTCTCTATGGAATTTGTAAGTTATGCTCAATTAAAGGGAATAATTGGAAAAAATAAAAGATTCTTTTCAGTTTTCTCTGAGTATTTTCTCCGATGATAGTTTGAAGGTGTGAGTAATGCCATTTGCACAATCAACAGTTTCTTCCTAATGTTTTATTCCTGGGGGGATGGGGGAGACTGATATATTGGGATCATTATCTTTTTTTTCCTATGTGTATTCAAAAAAAGTCTCAAATGTCTTAGAGAATATTATTGTGTGCATATTCAATTCAAAATAAGATTCATATCAATTTTCTGCTCAAATACCATAGTTACATGGCAAAATTTGATTCTTATGACATAAAGTTTGTTGCTGTTATTCTCATTTTTGCAGGTTCAGTCTTACAGCTTCAAATTCATATTACCAGCAGCTATTTAAATTACAAATGAGAATGATCATAGCACAGGATTATTATCTCTTTAATTCTAGATATCAAATTTCTGTTAATTGCTTTGGAAGTCACATCGACCAATAAGGTCATGTGAAACATTGCTTCATAAGTAGGACATGTTAATCTTTTACATGAAATTGCTAAGCCTCATTTTCTCTACCTGGCACTTGACGACAACTATCCTTAGATGAACCTGGGGAGGACACTAAAGGAGCATAGGTAAATGAAGTAGTAGGAAAATATTTTGATTATTATAAGTATATATTTTTTTCTTTAATGCTCTGCAAATTTTTATAGCTATTTAGTAATTGAATGTTTATTTTCAATGATGTGCTGAGGTTGCTTTGTATTTGTCTGCAAGAGCTGACTGGGACATCTTCTCAACTCCAAATTTAGTGACATCAGGTTGTTGGCTTGAAATCAGCCATAGTGAGAGTATTTATGGAGAAGGCAATGGCACCCCACTCCAGTACTCTTGCCTGGAGAACCCCATGGATGGAGGAGCCTGGTGGGCTGCAGTCTATGGGGTCACTGAGAGTCGGACACAACTGAGCGACTTCACTTTCACTTTTCACCTCCCTGCATTGGAGAAGGAAATGGCAACCCACTCCAGTGTCCTTGCCTGGAGAATCCCAGGGACAGTGGAGCCTGGTGGGCTGTTGTCTATGGGGTCACACAGAGTCAGACACGACTGAAGTAACTTAGCAGCAGCAGTGAGTATTTATATGATGGGGAGTAGCAAATAAGACAAACCAGGGCCATTTTTTTAAAACCTGGAGAGCTTGTTGTTAAATATTTACTGGCATTCCACTGCTAGTATTGTTAGAATTGTTAATTTCCTGCTGTTGATAATTGTACTAAACTACGTAAAAGATTATCTTTGTTTTTGTAAACAAATCCTGAAATAGTTAAGGGCAAAGAGGTTTTATGTCTGCAACTTACTCAGGAAATTTATATGGTTATATACACATAATCTCCACACATAGAGAGATGAGAGAGAGAGAATGGTAAAGCAAATATGGTAAAATATTAACATTTGCAGAATTCGGATGATGGTTATAAGGAATTCTTTGTGTTATTTTTGTAACTTTTTTGTAAGTCTGAAATGATATAAAATAAAAAGCTAAAAGAAGTGTCCTTGAGGCTGAGATAAAGTGCTACAAGAAAAGGAGAATGCAAAAGAACAAGTGAATAGCAAGAGCACTTTCTTGAAAGGTTGTGCAAGGCAGTGGACACGAACATAGCCTGCAGTGTGGGGAAGGGGGTGGGTGGGAAGTGGGGGTCTGCAGGGTCGGGGTTGCCTTGGTTCAAAGGACAAAGATCAGCTCTGCTATTTCTTTTCTGTGGACTTGCCCACTAACCCTCTATGTGCCTGTTTCACCTGTAAAATAGGGTAATAATATCTACGCGAAGCAGTTGTTGCAGTGATTAAATGAGTTAATGCATGAAGCATCTCCTTTAGGGCCTGGCCCTTGGTAAGCAATTGCTATTGTTTCTGTAGTGGCTTTGCGTTTTTAAAACAGGGCATCAAAGCTTCCAAGACCAGGTGCTTAGGAGAGAAAAATGCTCAATAAATTTCAAAATCTTGATAAGTATCACGAACCAAAGCTGTAGGCTTAAAGAGTATGCCACAACATTATGGAGTCTGAGACTGTAGGATACAGATACAAGAGCAGTTTTAAGTCATAGGGCAAGGAAATTAGAAAACAAGAACCAAAATGGAAGCTCAAAATCCAAAAATAAACCCCTGATATGAGAAAGATATATGGGGAGGATTTAGAAAGAAGAGTCAGAGAGCTCAGATACAATGTGGAGTTTTATTCCCTGCCTGCCCATTCTCCGCTTCCCTGGATGAAATCTTTTTGAATGTCAGTGATGATGCTAATATTTATTGAACAATAACAATAGGCCAGAGTGTCCTAAGTGCTTGACCTGGGTTATCTTTTATAATTCTCCCTACACCTCACTTCCCTGGTGACTCAGACAGTAAAGAATCTGCCTGCAATGCAAGAGACCTGGGTTCGCTCCCTGGGTTGGGATGATCCCCTCGAGGAGGAAATGGTAACCCATTCCAGTACTTTTGCCTGGAGAATCCCCATGGACAGAGGAGCCTGGTGGGCCACGGTCCACGGAGTCGCAAAGAGTCACACATGACTGAGAGACTAAGCACGGCACGACACCTCACTGTAGGTGGCATTATTAGCTCTGTTTTATAATGAGGACTTGGATGCAGAAATATTAATATTAAGTAAATTTCCCAGGTCACACACTTAAAAGTGTTGGAAGAGAATTAGAAGCCAGACAGTAAACTCCCGAGCCTGCACCGTCTCTGGTGAGTTTGGGGCTCAGAAAGAATGACTAGCGCCTTGTACCCCATGCAGAATTCTGGGAGAAGAGGAACCTGGCAGAAGATGCGTGTAGAGTCGGCCTCCAGGATGGCCTACCGTGACCTCATCTTCCTGGTGTTGGCACTCTCGTGTAGAACTGCTCCGCCGTGTCACTGCGCCCAGTCGAATGGTATGCGATTCGCTAGGCTAGATCACGAAAGACAATGTGGCTTCTTTTTTGTTCTCTTTCTCAGATCACTGGCCTTGGGAAAAGCTAGCCGCCATGTCCTGGGGTGTCTTCAGAATCTCTCCCGAGACGCCCAGATGGTGAGGAACTGGGCCCTCAACAACATGAGTGACTTTGGAAGCACACCTCCTCCAGCCCCAGCTGAGCCTTCCGATGACTGCAGCCCTGCTGACGTTATTACCGAACAAAGGTTAGTGTGCCCGATGCACAGTGGGGTCAGAAAAACTGAGACACTGGAGTCTGGACCAGGGAAAGGCTTGTTGCAGCACCAAGCAAGGAAAACAGGTGTCCTGTGCTCAAAACCCCTGAACTCCCTGATGGTTTGGGGGGAGAAGGTTTTACAGGCAAAATTTGGACTCAGAGTTGCAGGGTATGTGACTTTCTTCTGATTGGTTGATGGTGGGTGGATAGGGCTGTACTCCTGGCATCTTGGGCTCAGCCTGAAGTTGCCATCTTCTGTCTGGGGAGGGGCCTTCGTTCTGCCGAAGATACTGTTACCTAAATTCATTGAGGAGGAATCAGGATCCTGACCCAAGGCTAGTTGGGGTATAGTTGATTTACAATGCTGTGTTAATTTCAGCTGTGCAGCAGAGTGATTCAGTTATACATACATATACATTCTTTTTTTAAATATTCTTTTCCATTATGGTTTATCATAGGATATTGAATATAGTTTTCTGTGCTATACAATAGGATCTTGTTTATCCAGTTTATATATGAAAGCTTACATCTTTTAACCCCAACTTCCCACTGCATCCATCTCCTACCCCCATTCCCCTTGGCAACCACCAGTCTGTACCCTACATCCATGAATCTGTTTCTGTTTCATAGATAGGTTCATTTGTGTTGCATTTTAAATTTCACACATGAGTGATATCATATGGTATTTATCTTTATCTTTCTGACTTACTTCACTTAGTATGATAATCTCTAGGTTCATTCATGTTGCTTGAAATGACAACATCTCACTCTTTTTTATGGCTGAGTAGTATTCCACTGTATATATGTATCTCATCTTCTTTATCCATTCATCTGTCTATGGACATTTAGGTTGCTTCCATGTCCAAGGTTGCACTATTATATCTTCACCTTATTTCTGGGTTCATTCCCTTCCATCCCTGATTAAAGACCGAATCTGCTCTTTGGAACTCAGGGAAGACCAAGGAGGTTGAAGTCTGTTTCTTACAAACAAGAAATGAAGGACACAGAAGGGATTTGTGCCTGGGAGACCCACAGGGTCCTGCTTGGTTTCAACATCTTGACTTCAGCTTCAGGAGAGACCCCAGGTAACAACCACCCACCACCCACAGGTTGCTCCTGAATTTCTGACCAACGGAAACTGAGACAATACATGTTTTTTGTTTTAAACCACTAAGTGTTGGGATAATATGTTATGCAGCAAAGGGTGACTGATACAGTCTAGCACCAAAAAAAAAAAAAAATGCTTTGAGAGAAACAGTGGTATAGCAGATTTGTGCAAAGAGAGCATGAGGTGATCTATCTTTCCCCCAACAAATATTTTTGGTTAAGAATTAAGATCTGAGAGGGGAGCCCAGGACTAGGGTGACAGAACCCTATGCTAGGGTCTGCAGAGTGGACCGCCCACGTCAAGGCAACCAGACTCCAGGTTACGTCAGCTGAGGTCACACATGAGACGTGGTGGAGACAGAGACGGATGCCCAAGATCAAGTAGCTCAAGCTTCACTCAGCGCAGTCTCACCTGAGACGCGCCAGCACACCGCTCCACTCCCCAAGCCCAGGATGACTCTCTCAGGAACTTCCAGCATTTCAGGAACTTTACTGCTGGGGAAAGGGCATAAAGGTGACGAGAAAGATGGGACAGTCTTGAGAGGCTAAATTTTAAACTGAAGATGACTAAGTTTTACCTTGAATGAATTTTCTACCACAAATTAGCATTTGAGAATAAAATTAATTTCAACTACAGAGAAATAAGGTATTTATAGACTTTTGCACAGTCAATATTTGTTGTTACAAATCTCCACACCCACTGTTTCACGAATGGTAGGGATTCTTGATCCCAGAGCAAGATAGAAGAAATAGATCAGTAGTGTCACAGAAGGGCAGTGCGGATTTCCTTTGTTCAGACATGTAACTGCATTACTTTCGGTGATGAGTTCAGTTCAGTCGCTCAGTCATGTCTGACCCTTTGTGACCCCATGGACTGCAGCACGCCAGGCCTCCCTGTCCATCATCAACTCCCAGAGTTTGCTCAAACTCATGCCCATCGAGTTGGTGATGCCATCCAACCATCTCATCCTCTGTCGTCCCCTTCTCCTCCCGCCTTCAATCTTTCCCAGCATCAGAATCTTTTCCAATGAGTCAGCTCTTCTCATCAGGTGGCCAAAGTACTGGAGTTTCAGCTTCAGCATCAGTCCTTCCAATGAATATTCAGGACTGATTTCCTTTAGGATGGACTGGTTGGGTCTCCTTGCTTGGTGATGAGAAATAAGTCTTTATGGAGAATAAGCTCTCTTGCTGTGCACTACTGTTGGCTAATACTCCTGATATACTCACAATGTTCCAGGGAGTTGTTCTCATGATTTTACGAATATTAAACTTATTCTGTTCTCACAGAAAATCTATGGGGTGCTTATTAGTATCAGCCCCATTTGAAAAATGGGGAAACTAAGGTAAGGAAGCTTAGCAAACAACCAAAGGTCATACATGGCCAGTCTGGTTCTGGGGTGGATAATTTAATCAGTGTTCTCATGCTCGTCAGAATGCACCTTATACTCCAAATACTTTATTTCTGGTTTTGTTGTTGTTGTTTATCACTAAGTTCGGTCCAACTCTTTGCTATCCCAAGGACTGTAGCCCACCAGCCTCCTCAGTCCATGGGATTTCCCAGGCATGAAAACTGGAGTGGATGATCATTTCCTTCTCCAGGGGAACTTCCTGACCCAGGGATCGAACCTGCATCTGCTCCATTGGCAGGGGGGTTCTTTACCACTGAGCCACCTGAGAGGCCCTAATTTCTAGTACATCAGGTTTATCCTAAGAGCTGTAACTAAGTTGGAAAAGTGTATGATTTAGATCCAAATTTACTGTGGAATTTCCTGACGATACTAGACAAAGAGTTTATTGGCTGATTTCTAAAATGGGGCTAATTGTAGTCATCTGCATGCACAGGTGTTTATGGAGATTATTCCGCTAGTATTTAGATTTCACTTTGAAGTGAATAACTTTAGGTGTCCTGGCTATGGGGTGGAGAGCTCTATGAATCTTTAAGGACTGGCTTGTAAACATGTAATCAGAGGATCTGGTGTTGCCTGAGAATCCAGAGCAGGTTTTAAATAGCTCACAGAGCACTAGGCTGGTCTTTCCAAGTCCAAGTTATCAAAAATAGTTTCCCAGTTTGTGCGTGTGACCTTTCCTGGCTGCAGACACTGAGCCATAAAGGCTATTTTGCCTTTGCCTGTCACCAGAAGCAAAAGCAAACTGCTGACTTTTTCAAATATGAATGACAGAGATCTAAATAATCTCAAACGTGGTGCTAGCACACAGCCCTGCGAGGCCCTTGGGTTTCCCTGAGTTCAGTGGAACTACTCTTTCCGTCGGATTCCTCCAAGATAGGGAATGGGCCTCAGTGGCCACGTCCTGACTTCATCAGCACATTCAACCAGAAACAAGACAGCCACAGATGCCCAAGGATTCTTCTATAGACAACTGGAGAATTTCTGATGTTGTCGATTAACTTGTTGCACTTGACTTATCTAAAATTTACTTGTCTAATACAGTCTGGTGGCTTTGCTCACTTCATTAGACTTGGAAGATAGGTTCCATCCAACATTTACAAATTCATTTTATGAACTCTTCATTTGAGAACTGTTCTAACACTCTAGTACTCTTGCCTGGAAAACCCCATGGATGGAGGAGCCTGGAAGGCTGCAGTCCTTGGGGTCGCTGAGGGTTGGACATGACTGAGCAACTTCACTTTCACTTTTCACTTTCACTTTTCACTTTCATGCATTGGAGAAGGAATGGCAACCCACTCCAGTGTTCTTGCCTGGAGAATCCCAGGGACAGCGGAGCCTGGTGGGCTGCCGTCTATGGGGTTGCACAGAGTCGGACACGACTGAAGTGACTTAGCAGCAGCAGCAGCAGCAGCTAACACCTGTATGTGAAGTTAGCAGGGAATAAGAAAAATGATTGCTATGCTGAGATATTTTCTAGATGGTAGTCATATGGAACTATTGTGAAACATGAAAAATTAAAAAAAAATCCTAGAAGATAAACATTTAAAGTACTCGATGAGTGGAATTTTGGCATTATTCTACATTTTTAAAAAATCTGCTACTTTGGTCCAGAAAAAGATAGAAGTTTCAGTGTTCTTTTCTGTAAAGAGACTTCTAAAGTGCCATCAGGTAGAACTTATATTCTCGTGAAATACTAGGTCATAATCTTTTAATATTGTTTTTTAAAAATTTACTTTTATTGAAGTATAGTTGATTTACAAGGTTGTGTTAGTTTTAGGGGTACAGAAAAGTGATTGGGATATTTTTCCCATATAGGTTGGTACAAAATATTGAGTATAATTCTTTGTGTTATACAGTAAGTCACTGCCATTTATTTTACATGTAGTAATATGTATATGTTACTTTTTAATATGCTCCTTCCAGTTTTCCAATAAATATTTATTATTTGGCAAGCCACGATTCAGGATCCCGGGGTGGGATCACCATGTACCCAGGTGCCCCTTTGCTGCCCTGGGAGAAGGATGGGGGGCAGAGGAGGGGCTGGAGCCACTGTGGGTCTTCCCAGGATGGGGCGTCTCGGGCTGAGAGTCAAGCTGTGGGGCCGGAGGGCTCGCACACACAGAGCCCTTCTCGCCCTGTGGTGGCACTCCCACTAGCTGTCACTGCCTTCTGACAGTAATGCAGGTCCAGGGAGCTCTGTTCACAGTTCCAGGTCTGCTTCTTGCTGGGTAAGGTGCCATCAAAGCATCAGTCTGGTAGTTCTTGATTTGGGTCTTGCCATCTTCAGCAATAGTGCTGACTCCCAGAGACACCCCCAAAGCAGCGGGAAGCTGTGTCTGACACTGTGGTTAATCACCTAAGGGCTGGACTCTGCTTGTGGTTCCGTGGTTGAGAGTTTGCCTGCCGATCCAGGAGACATGAGTTCAATTGCCTCATCTGGGAAGATTCCACATGTGATGGGGCAGCTGAGCCCATGTGCTGCAGCTGCTGGAGCCCACCTGCCCTGGAGCCTGTGCCCCACAAGGAACCGCACCCCCCCACCGCCATGAGAGGCTCATGTATCGCAAGCGGACAGTAGCCCCTGCTCTCTGCAACTAGAGAACGCCCGTGCACAGCAAAGAAGACCACAAATAAAATAAAAAACTTTTAAAAGGACTGGGTTTAATTTTCTGGGTGAGTTAGTTGAGATTTAACACTGTTTACTTTTCTGCTTCATGATTATAAGTCAATATTTATTCAGAGAATGGAATAAATAGCATTTTATTTTCTTATTTATAAAATGAATAGATATTTCTTGAAATGTGCATTCTCTTTTTAATGTGGGCAACTCACTAGGCCTGCTGTGTTTTTTCACATTCAGGTGCTTTTATTTTTTGTTTAAATCTGCTTATTTTTAATTAGAGGATAATTGCTTTAGAATATTGTGTTGGTTTCTGCAATATATCAACATGCGTCAGTTTTAGGTATACATTAGGCTTGCTGTTGTTTTTTTTTTTAATTGACTGATTCTTGAATCATGCAAGAAAAAAATTTAAACTACACTTTCAGGGCACTCATCATGTACTTTAATAAACTTCTGCTGTCAAAACTTTCCCTGTACCTGAATACTGCTTACCATGGGTCCATTTCAGGTTTATGGAACACTTGCATTTCACAACCACCACTGCTTCTGCCTCTGTTTTTCAGTTTTCATTTCTTAACTGAGGAATCATACTGGTCTAGCTCATCTTTCTGATCAGGTCTTAAGAGAGCACCAGGTCTTAAGAGAGTACCACAAGCCCTGAACCTTGAGTGTGCTGCGTGCCTTTGGGCCAGCTGCCTTCCCCAGCAGACACAGATGCTGGGGCAAAGCGAGTTCTCACAGAAAGAGGTATGCAACATGGGGCAATACTGGCATTTTTGGGTATAATGCAAAGTAGGAAACTAAAGATTAATCTAGTTGCTAGACTATTCCGTTCTTTTGAAATAAATTCCTTGTAACTTATTATGGAGCACTTGAACTTGATTTCATAATCAGGATCTTAGTTCAAAGAAATAAAAACAGCTTTTGCAAACGACTGCTGTCACTGTTGGCTGGCTGATCCAGCGGCTCTTCCTGCCCCTTGAACTGCAGAATTTCCCTGAATTTTCTGGATTTTCTGGTAAAAGAAACTTGCGAGGCAGCATTGCGAGTTTGTCTTCCTCTGGCCTTGGTTGCTGGTGCTAAGCGTGAGTTCTAGCAGCCATCTATCTAGTAACTATTAGTGGGTAAGTCACTGGACCAATTTCTACCTCAGCCTTCCTCTGAGGCAAGTAAAAAAGATGACTATATTTTTAAAAGCTACTTCAATTTCCTGTAACTTATTTGCATGCAGTCCTAACTGATACAATAAAATATGGTTACACCAAAGAGGGTCAGGCCAAAACTTAGAGGACTGATGACGATACTGAAGTCAAACTGGACACTGTCCTATTTTTTTCAATACAATGAAAGATTTCAAGACCAATTTCAAAATTAAAAAGTGCATTTACTATTTTGGCATTTCTCCTTTACATTTATCATTTTCTCTTCATAAGTCTAATTGTGAGTACCACCTCACATGAACTGAGCAAATTATATTGTCTTGTAAACAGTGGTTTTTATATATTGGCCATTCCTCTCAAAGCATTATCATAAATCAATATAAGCACTTTTACTTTGGAAGAACTCCTGAGATTTGAATATACAATGTAATTAATAGCAGAGAATAAATTAGATCTCTCTTCTTTCTCTTTTCTTTCCTTCTTTCTCTCTTTGTTTCCAATTATTTCCTTCCTCTCACAATGTTTTTTTCTCTATTTAATCTTCTTTCTTTCCTTAAAAAAAAAATCTTTCCTACGTTTCTCATAAAGAATACAAACATTTTTCGGGAATTTCCTGGTAGTCTTTGTTGTTGTTGATGTTGTTCTGTCAATTGTGTCTGACTTTTTGTGACCCCATGGACTGCACCATGCTAGGCTTCCCTGTCCTTCACTGTCTCCTGGAGTTTGCTCAAACTCATGTCCATTGAATCAGTGATGCAGTCCAACCATCTCACCCTCTGTCACCCCCTTCTCCTCCTGCCCTCTATCTTTCCCAACATCAGGATCTTTTCCAATGAGTTGGCTCTTCACATCAGGTGGCCAGAGTATTGGAGTTTCAGGATTGATTTCCTTTGGGATTGAATGGTTTGATCTCCTTGCAGTCCAAGAGACTAAGAGTCCTCTCCAGCACCACAGTTTGAATGCATCAGTTCTTTGGCACTCAGTCTTCTTTATGGTCCAGCACTCACATCGTAGATGACTACTGGAAAAACCATAGCTTTGACTATACAGACCTTTGTCAGCAAAGCAAAGTCTTTGCTTTTTAATATGCTGTCTAGGTTTGTCATAGCTTTTCTTCCAAGGAGTAAGCGTCTTTTAATTGCATGGCTACAGTCACCATCTGCAGTGATTTTGGAGCCCAAGAAAAGAAAGTCTGTCACTGTTTCCATTGTCTCCCCATCTATTTGCCATAAAGTGATGGGCCCGGATGTCATGATCTTTGTTTTTTGAATGTTGAGTTTTAAGACAGCCTTTCACTCTCCTCTTTCACCTTCACTGAGAATCTGCCTGCCAAAGCAGGGGACACAGTTTCCATCCCTGGTCCAAGAAAATCCCACATGCCACAGAGCAGCTAAGTTCCATGCTACAACTGCTGAGCCTGCGCTCTAGAGCTGGAGAGTTGCAATTACTGAGCCCATGTGCTGCAAATACTGAAGCCCGGGCACCTAGAGCCCGTGCTCCATAAGAAAAGCGCCTACAATGAGAAGACTGTCCTGGGCAATGAAGAGTTGCCCCTGTTCACCACAACTAGAGAATGCCCACGTGTGGCAACGAAGACCCAGCACAGCTAAAAACAAGTAAAAATAAATCTAAAAAAAAAAAAAAGAATATAGACATTTTTCTAAGTATTTATGTACCTTTGTGGTAGACATTTTGTCCTTATGCATTTTGTGGGGAATTTGCCAGCATGTTAACATGTTATACAACATAATCAGCAATGGAAAAGTTTTTGAGATTTTCAGTTTCAAATAATTTCCCTCCATTTTTTTTTTCTATAAAAATACAATCCTTGTTTGAAGTACATGCCATTTTGTCACAGTTGGAGACTTATGATCCAAGCCAAAATGATCAAATGATTTTTGATCATTTTGAAATATGAGATCACAAATCCATAATCATATTTGATTATTTACCAATATTTTTCTACTCACATGTATAAAAACACTGTGTGTTTTAATATTATACCAACTTGCAAAATATAGCTCAGTCAGTGTCTAAGATAGGATTAAATAATATAATTTGGTATGTTGTAAGTCAAATCCCTTATGATTATACAGTGGAAGTGAGAAATAGATTTAAGGGCCTAGATCTGATAGACAGAGTGCCTGATGAACTATGGATGGAAGTTCGTGACATTGTACGGGAGACAGGAATCAAGACCATCCCTATGGAAAAGAAATGCAAAAAAGCAAAATGGCTGTCTGGGGAGGTCTTACAAATAGCTGTGAAAAGAAGAGAAGCAAAAAGCAAAGGAGAAAAGGAAAGATATAAACATCTGAATGCAGAGTTCCAAAGAATAGCAAGGAGAGATAAGAAAGCCTTCCTCAGCGATCAATGCAAAGAAATAGAGGAAAACGACAGAATGGGAAAGACTAGGGATCTCTTCAAGAAAATTAGAGATACCAAGGGAACATTTCATGCAAAGATGGTCTTGATAAAGGACAGAAATGGTATGGACCTAACAGAAGCAGAAGATATTAAGAAGAGGTGGCAAGAATACACAGAAGAACTGTACAAAAAAGATCTTCATCGGGAGTTGGTGATGGACTGGGAGGCCTGGTGTGCTGCGATTCATGGGGTCGCAAAGAGTCGGAAAAGACTGAGCAACTGAACCCAACTGAAGTGTTTTAAACTGAACAGGATAAAAATTAAAAACTGCCTAATGTTGAGTAAGACATACGGAAAGTAAGCTTAAGCCATCTCCTTAGACAAGAAGGGCCACTTAGCTTACAAACGAGAGAAACAAAACAGAACATCTTTTCCAGTTTTTACCAAATTCAAGAAAGGTAAAATAATGTATTGAAACACAATTTCTCTGTCCATTTGAGTCTGAAAAAAATCTGAACAGACAGTAATTTAACCAGAATCCAAAGTTCAGGGGCAAGACTGCTGAAAGCTCTCTCAGTTGAAAAATCACTGTTTGTAGAAGTAAACCTTTGTTCCTGGTCTGTAAATTATTAAAACAAGTAAATAATGAGTTCCCAGGCCTCCTCGTTAGGCCTCCTTGCAAGCACTGACGCGCTCCCATGGCAGCTCACCCTTGCCACGGCTGCAGCCCTTGGCGTGTGCGGAGGCCGTGCCGGTCCCAGGGCTGCGCGCGCATCCTCGCGCCAACTGCGGGTCAGCCTTTCCTGCCGCCTCCTCTAGAAGTTCAAATCTGGGGAGCTCAGTGGAGGGTAGGTTCTTGCTCTAGAAGCTTTTCTAATGCCGTTTCCTTTCTCTTCTGTATAATTCACTTTGATTTTTGCCTCAAAGTTCTTATTTTGCCCAAGGCAGGAAACTTAGTCATGTCTAAGTTAAGAATAAATTCTGTTGTTTTCAGTCCTTAAGTTTTGAAGCTTGATTACATTCACCGTGTTGCCCCCTGTTCCATCTTTTCCTTTCTCCTGGGTTGAAATTTTAAATTTTAAGCCCCTTTTAAACTTTTAGGGGCTTATGCAGCTGCCACCGTGGGTTATGCGGGAGGGGCCTGACCTCATGCGGGTCTTGATTTATTAAGTCCTGCACTGGGTCCTTGCCTTCCACGTAATTTATACTATTAGACTCTCGGCAACGGGGAAGTATGATGCTTTCTCAAATGGCAACCTGGACAGAATGTGGCCGTATCTTGGCATCTACTCTGCTTCATCACACTGGTGGTCCCTGACCCCACTCTAGCCCTTCTGTTTGGAGGATGGCCCACAAAGGACCTGGTGGTTGTGTCTCTGTTTGTCCCAGTTGTGGGACCATCCGCAAAGGGGAAACACGCTTTCCCCCAGTTACTGTTCATGCCACAAATGGGGCCCAAAGGACCCCGCAGACCCCTTCTGCACTCCACAGGCGTCTCTGGTGGATGTGTGTGTCTCTTGCTCCCCTAGTACGTCACACTAACATCCCCACTTTCCCTCAGAGTTGGTGTTGAGACACTCAGTTTTCAATCAGGGGAGGAACCATACTTGGCACATGCAGTTCTGGTGTCTGTAAATGCAGTTCAATTAGGACACTACATACCTGGAGATAGAATCAAAGTTCAAGGTAAAGATTCAGTCCCAGGAGACTGCTCTCCATTTCGGATGCCAGTTGCTAACCCAGGTTTTACCTGTATTTGTGACTAACTGGCTGCAAACAAGAGGTTTATACAACCCTGTCCTTTCTTGTTGTTCGGTTGCTCAGCTGTGTCCAACTTTTTGCGACCCCATGAATAGCAGCATGCCAGGCTTCCCTGTCCTTCAGTGTCTCCTGCAGTTTGCTCCAATTCATGTCCACAGCCTTCTCTTTGGGTTCGGTTAATTTGCTAGACAGCTCACAGAACTCAGGAAAATTCATTTACTCACGAGGTGACCAGTTTATTACATATGAGTCAGCAACCTGGTGAAGAGACACATAGGTGGGGTACCAAACAAAGAAACTTCTGTCCTTTTGGAGCTTGAGACACAGACGTATGTGGAAGCATTCTGGCTTCTTCACGTGGAAGCTCTCTTTTTCAACATGCCTGAACTACCTTACCCTGTAACTGATAACATCAGAGGGTTCTTATTTGTCCACATCTTGCTACCACTTGCTAATGTCGGTCTGATTTATTAGAGCCATTCTCGTGGGTGTGAAATGACATTTCATTGTGATTTAAATTTGCATTTCCTTAATGGACAATGTTGAACTGTGATGTTGGAGAAGACTGTTGAGAGTCCCTTGGACTGCAAGGAGATCCAACCAGTCCATCCTAAAGGAATATTCATTGGAAGGACTGAATATTCATTGGAAGAACTGATGCTGAAGCTGAAGCTCCAATAATTTGGCCACCTGATGCAAGGAGCTGACTCATTGGAAAAGACCCTGATGCTGGGAAAGATTGAAGGCAGGTGGAGAAGGGGATGACAGAGAATGAGACGGTTGGGTCGAATCACTGACTCAATGGATATAAGTTTGAATAAATTCCAGGGGATGGTGAAGGACAGGGAAGCCTCAAGTGCTGCAGTCCATGGAGTCGCAAAGACTGAGTGACTGAACACAGCAACAATGGATGATATTTTTGAGCATCTTTCCGTGTAACATTTTACATCAGCCATTCATGCATCTTCTTTCATAAATGTATGTTAACATGTTGAAACATTTTTGATGGCTCATCTTATTGAGTTGTCAGCATTCTTCACAGGTTCTGGGTATAAGTCCTTTATTGGGCATGTGTTTTGAAAATGTTTGCTTCTCGTCTTTTGCTTACCTTCTCATTTTCTTAATTGTGACTTTTGAAGTCCAAAAGTTTTAAATTTTGATGAGGTTCAATTTAACAATTTTTTTAATTTTATGGATTATGCTTTTGGTCTTTCCCTAATACAAGGTCTTGAGCTTTTCTTTTACATATTCTTCTAAAAGTTTTATTGTTTTAACTCCTACATTCAAGTATATAATCCCTTTTGAGTTAATTTTGTGTATGTTCTAAGATGAAGGCCAAAATTGATCTTTTTTGTATATGCATCTAATGGATCTAATCCCAGTTCCATTTATTGAACAGATTACCCTTTCCTCCCAATGAATTGCTTTGGAATTTTGTAAAACAAATCAGTTGGCTGAAATATAAGGCTTTATTTCTGGGCTCTCAATTCTGTTTCATTAATCTACATACAGTTGACCTTACACAACTCAGAGATTAGGGGCACTGGCTCTTCTCACATTTAAAAATCCACATAAATTTAGTCTGCCCTCCATAGCTGAGGTTTCACATAACTGCGTCTGTGGATTCAACCAACTGCAGATCATGTAGTGCTGTATTATAGTACTTACTGTTTAAAAAAAATCTGCCTACATGTGGACCCTCACAGTTCAAATCTGTGTTGTTCAAGGGTCAATTATATTTGCATGTCTATATGCCAATACCAGGCTTCTCTATTGGCTCAGATGGTAAAGAATCTGCCCACAACACAGGAGACTCTGGTTCAAGCCCTAGATTGGGAAGATCCCCTGCAGAAGAGAATGGCAACCCACCCCAGTATTCTTGCCTGGAGAATCCCATGGACAGAGGAGCCTGGCAGGCTACAGTCCATGGAGTCACAGAGTCAGACACGACTGAGACTAACACACACACACATATGCCATTACTAGGTTGTCTGATTGTTTTAGCTTTTACAGTTAGTTTTGAAATTAGAAAATAAGAGTTCTTTAACTTTTTGTCCTTTTCAAAATTATTTTGGCTGTTAGGTGTTTTGTATTTTCATATAAATTTTAGAATTTGTCAGTTTCTGTAAGAAGTTTTTTGATAGGAATGTGTTGAATCTATTTGGGAGAGAATTGTCATCTTAACAATATTGAGTGTTCTAATCCATAATCACAGCATGCCTATTTATTGAGGTCTGGGGCTTCCCTGGTAACTCAAATGGTGAAGAATCTGCCTGCAATGCAGGAGACCCGGATTCCATTCCTGGGTTGGAAAGATCCCCTTGAGAAGGGAATGACTATCCACTCCAGTATTCTTGCCTCTTGGACAGAGGAGCCTGGCAAGCTGCAAAGAGTCGGACATGATTGAGTGACGAACACTTTTTAAAATTGGCCTCAGCAAAGTTTTATGATTTTCAGTGTATGCTTTGTACTTTTCTTGTTAAATATATTCTTAAGTATTTCATTCATTTTGGTGCTATTGTGAGTGAAATTTTATTCTTAATTTTGCTCATATATCAAAATACAATTGATTTTTGCAGATTGATATTATATCCAGCAAACTTGCTGTACCTTTTGAAAAAAATTAGTGGGCTTAATTTTTTGAGAGCAGTTTTAGGTTTACAGAAAAATTTAGCAGAAAGTACAGAAACTTCCCACCTACTCCTCCTCCCATCATTCTCCTCTACCCTTATTCAGTTTACCCTATTATCAACATCTTGTTAAATATGTTAAATAATACTAAAAGTTGGCTTACCATGTGATCCAACAATCGCTGGATCTAGTGCTAGAGATACACTTGATGACCCAGTATTACATTAAAGTTCACACTATGTTGTATATCCTATGAGTTTTCACAAATGTATCCACCACTATGGTACCATACAAATTGCTTCACTGCCCCCGAGTTAACCTCTGCAACACCTGTTCATCCATCCTTCCCTCCTTCCAAATCCTTGGAAGCCACTTATCTTTTTACTGTCTCAGTAATGTTGCCTTTTCCAGATGCCAACTGTTGTGCCTTTGTTAAACTAGCTTTTGTTGAGTTTTGCGATGACAGATGGTGAGCTCTGGTTCAACAAGAGGCCACAAGGGAATAGAAATAGAGAAGTTTATTGCCCGTAGATCATAGAGGAAGTGCACCGCATACACTGGGGGAGCACATGGGGAGGTCAAGGCAGGGTGCAGGCAGAGAGAGAGACAGGATGTGGGGCATGGGCTTTTTTTAAGGTCCATGGGTGGAGTGCTTCAGGGTTTCCCGCTAAGCCAGATTGGTTAGTTCAAACCAAGAGGAACGGGACTTTGATAAGCTCGGCAGCTGTCTTATCTCAGGAGCACACAAGGGGAAGGCCCTGGGCGGAGGGGTGAGAGTCTATCACAAGGGCTCTGGGGGAAGTCATATTGGGAACTTGATTTTCTTGTGCCTCTGCAGGCTGCTCTCTGGGCAATGTTCTTGCATGTGGAGCTGATGTCAGTTTAAGGCCACTGCAAGTTTCTTGCCCTCCAAAATGGAGGTCAAGGCAGTGCTACCATGGAGTAGCCTAGCTAAATTTTCAACAGTTGGAATCAAGTAGCCTGTAGTGTCTTTGAACCGGTTTCTTTCACTTCACAATATACATTTTTAAGATGTCTCCATGTTTTATCATGTATTTTAACTGCTGAGTAGTATTCCATTGTGTACAACAGAATAATATTCCATTAATATTAACACAGATGTTTATTCTTTCACCCTTGAAGGCATCATAGCTGCTTACAAGTTTTGGTTAAGTTGTGAATAGAACTTTGTGTGCACATCATTAATTTCAACTCATTTGGGTCAATACCGAGGAGTGCCTTGCCGGATCATACGGTAAGCCAGTGGTCAATGTTTTACGAAACTGCCAAATTGTCTTCAGTGTTGTCATACCACTTTTGGATTCCCACTAGCAATAAATAAGAGTTCTTATTGCCCACATCCTTACTAATATTTGGTATTGTTAGTGCTGTCAAGGATTTCAGCCATTTTAAAAGTGTGTAGTTTTACTTAATTTGCAGTCCCCTCATGACGTACAATGTGGAGCATCTCTTCATATGCTTACTTGCCATATCTTATTTAATAAGGTCGGAGAAGGTGATGGCACCCCACTCCAGTACTCTGGCCTGGAAAATCCCATGGACGGAGGAGCCTGGTAGGCTGCAGTCCATGGGATCTCGAAGAGTCGGACACGACTGAGCGACTTCACTTTCACTTTTCATTTTCGTGCATTGGAGAAGGAAATGGCAACCCACTCCAGTGTTCTTGCCTGGAGAATCCCAGGGACGGGGGAGCCTGGTGGGCTGCCGTCCGTGGGGTCGCACAGAGTCGGACATGACTGAAGTGACTTAGCAGCATTTAATAAGGTAGCTTATCAGTTCTTTTGATCACTTTTTGATTAGGTTGTTTGCTTTCTTACTGCTAAGTTTTAAGAGTTCTTTCTATATTTTGGATACATGTACCTTATCAGATACATATTTTGCAAAGATTTTCTTTCAGTCTGCAGTTAGTCTTTTCATTGTCTTAACAGTGTCTTTGCAGAGCCAAAGTTTTTAAATTAGGAAAAGTCCAATTTATCACATTTTTTCCCCCACAAGTTGTGCTTTTGTTGCGCCTGAGAAGTCATCACTAAGCCCTAGGCCACCTAGAGTTTTTCTTATGTTGTCCTCAAGAGCTTTGCAGTTTTGTGTTTTATATCTAGGTTTCTAGGTTTATGAACTGTTTTGAGTTAATTTTTATGAAAAATGTCTACTCTGTGTCTGGATCTATCTATCTTCTCTTGCCCTTGGTGTTTAGTGTTTCAGTGCCGTGTGTTGAGAAGATTCTGCTTTCTCCATTGAATTGCCTGTGCTCCTTTGTCAGCGATAAGTTGACTACGTTTGGGTGGGTCTATTTCTGGGATCTCGCTTCTGTTCCTTTGACCTGTTTGTCTCTTCTTTTGCCAATACCACACTGTCTTGATTGCTGTAGCTTCCTTCTGTTTTTGATTTCTAACTTAACTCCATTTGTATGACTTAAGTCCATTTAAATTTATTAATGCTTATTTCATTACTTAACATATTATCTATCTTGTAAAATATTCCATCTGTGGTAGAAAATATTTATGAATATTGCTGATGATGGGTGTTAGATTAAGTGGGTTGACGATATTTTTTAAGTTATACATATTCTTCCAGATTTTTGTTCCAGTTTTTCTATCAATTTTTTGAGAGCAGCTATTTACTTTCTTAATTCTTTTTTTTTTTTTTTTGGCCACATGATGTAGTCTGTGGGATCTTAGTTCCCTCAGCAGTGATCAAACCCCAGCCCTTTGCAGTGACAGCAAGGATTCCTACCACTGGACTCCCAGGGAATTCTCAAGAGCAACTATCATTGAATTTTCTGTTCCTATCTCTAATTTTTTTTATTTTAGTTTTATATATTTGGGAGTCAGTTGTTAGGTGTTTGTAATTATTTGTTTGTAATTTGTTTTATAATTATTTGTTCTTGTAACTCAATTCTCTTATTATTATAAAATGTTTTTCCAGTCTAGTGGCATTTTTTTCTTAAAAGTTTGTCTTTTATTAGTGTAATCTCTCCAGCTCTCTTTTGCATGCTATTTGTATTATATATCTTTTTCTATCTTTTAACTTATTTGTGTCTTTGAATTTTACTATCTTCTATATACCATATTTAACTGGATCATTAAAAAATTCCATCCTACCTGTCTCTACATTTTGCATCATAGCATTTAATTATTCACATTTACTGTAAATGCTGTTAAAGTAGGAGTTATATTTGAAATCTTGCTATTTGTTTTCTGTATGTCTTTTTTATTCATCTGTTTCTCCATTACTTCCTTCTCTTGTGTGAAATAGATATTTTCTAGTGTACCCTTTAAATTCTCTGCTTATTCTTTTTAAAAAGTTTTTCTCTTAGTGTTTGCCCTGACAACTGGCACCTTAACTTAAATCAATCTAATTTAGATTAATATTAATGTTAACTTAATTTCAATAGTATATAGAAATTTTGCTCTAATGGGGAAACTTCGCTCCATTCCTTCCTTTTCTCTATGTGATATTATTGTTTTACAAATCATACCTTTAAACATTATAAGACCATCAACAAAAATTTATATTAATTGTAATATATAGTTGTCTTCTAAATCAGACAGAAGAAGAAAAAAATTACAAAACGTGTATTATATTGTGTTTTATATTTATCTGTGTAGTTATCCTTACTAATAATCTGTTTCTTTGTGTGGATTTGAGTTACCCCCTAGTGTCTTTTCATTTTAGACTGGAAGATTCCCATAGAACTGGTAATTGTGAATTCCGTCAGCATTTGTTTGTCTTGTAGTGTCTTGATTTCTCTCACAATTTTGAGGAATAGTTTTCCTGAATATAGAATTCTTGATTGATAGTCTCCCCCTCCCATTCCCAACACTTTGTATAGTTCTACTGCCTCTGGCTTCCATAGTTTCTAATGAGAAGTTGGTGTTAACTCCATTGAGAATTTCATATACATGATGAGTATTTTTCTTTTGATGGTTTCAAGAATCCTTTGTCTATGTCTTTCTAAGTCTGCATACAGTGTGCTACGGTATAAACTTAGTTAAGTTTATTCTATTTGGGACTCATTTGTTTTTCATCAATGTGAAAGTACATTAATCATACTGGATTAGGGCCCACCCTAATGACTTCATTTTAAATTAATTACCTCTGTAAAGACTCTATCTCCAAATATTGTCACATTCTAAGGTACCAGGTATTAGGACTTAAACATGTCTTTTGGAGTTACATAATTCAACCCATAATATGAATTTTATAGAATTAGACTAGGAAAGTGATTAAGCAATCACACACACACACACACACACACACACACACCACACCCCTGAAGCAATAGCAATAACAACAAACTTTGGGGAGGAGGGATCCTATTTTCAGAGTTGTGACATTTATTTTATCTAAAATGTCCAATTTCAACAAAAATTTATGTTACTTATGAAGAAATAAGAAAGACAAGGAGAGAAAAGAAGACATGGGGAGAAAAGAGCATGGAACCGATGTCTTGCATCTACAAACCAGGAAGTGCTATGGATTGGCAGAAATCACCTGCTGCTGGATGAGACCAGAAAGGATTCTCATCTAGAGCGGTCAGAGATTATGTGGCCCTGCTGAAATCTTGATTTTGAACTTCTAGCCTCCAGAACAATGAGACAATAAGTTTCTGTTGGTTTAAGACATCTCAGTTTTGGTACTTTATTTTGGCAGCCCTGAGAAAAAAAACTTGTATTCCTCAATGTGCAGCTCTGAATTCTTTACTAGCTGTGCTTACTACTACTACTACTAAGTCACTTCAGTCATGTCTGACTCTGTGCGACCCCATAGACGATAGCCCACCAGCCTCCCCTGTCCCTGGGATTCTCCAGGCAAGAACACTGGAGTGGGTTGCCATTTCCTTCTCCAATGCATGAAAGTGAAAAGTGAAAGTGAAGTTGCTCAGTCGTATCTGACTCTTAGCGACCCCATGGACTGCAGCCCACCAGGCTCCTCCATCCATGGGATTTTCCAGGCAAGAGGACTGGAGTGGGTGCCATTGCCTTCTCCCCTAGCTGTGCTTAGTAGTCAGCTAATGACCCATCCCAACCACTAGCAAAGTAATGCTCAAAATTCTCCAAGCCAGTCTTCAATAGCACTTGAACCGTGAACTTCCAGATGTTCAAGCTGGATTTAGAAAAGGCTGAGGAACCAGAGACCAAATTGCCAACATCTGCTGAATCATCAAAAAAACAAGAAAGTTCCAGAAAAACATCTACTTCTGCTTTATGGACTATGCCAAAGCCTTTGACTGTGTGAACCACAATAAACTGTGGAAAATTCTTTAAGAGATGGGAATACCAGACCACATGACCTGCCTCTTGAGAAATCTGTATGCAGGTCAAGAAACAACAGTTAGAACTGGGCATGGAACAACAGACTGGTTCTAAATAGGAAAAGGAGCACGTCAAGGCTGTATGTTGTCACCCTACTTATTTAACTTGTATGCAGAGTACATCATGGGAAATGCCAGGCTGGATGAAGCACAAGCTGGAATCAAGACTGCCAGGAGAAATATCAATAACCTCAGATATGCAGATGATACCACCCTTATGGCAAAAAGTGAAGAAGAACTAAAGAGCCTCTTGATGAAAGTGAGAGAAGAGAGTGAAAAAGTTGGCTTAAAACTTCACATTCAAAAAACTAAGGTCATGGCATCCAGTCCCATCACTTCATAGCAAATAGATGGGGAAACAGTAGAAACAGTGGCTGACTTTATTTTGAGGGGCTCCAAAGTCACTGCAGATGGTGACTGGAGCCATGAAATTAAAAGACGCTTGCTCCTTGGAAGAAAAGTTATGACCAACCTAGACAGCATATTAAAAAACAGAGACATTACTTTGCCAACAAAGGTCCATCTAGTCAAAGCTATGACTTTTCCAGTAATCATGTATGGATGTGAGAGTTGGACTATAAAGAAAGCTGAGCGCAGAAGAATTGATGCTTTTGAACTGTGATGTTGGAGAAGACTCTTGAGAGTCCCTTGGACTCTCACAAGGAGAGAGATTCCTTTTGCAAGGAGATCCAACAAGTCCATCCTAAAGGAGATCAGTCCTGGGTGTTCATTGGAGGGACTGATGCTGAAGCTGAAACTCTAAAACTTTGACCACCTGATGTGAAGAACTGACTCATTTGAAAAGACCCTGATGCTGGGAAAAATTGAGGGCAGGAGGAGAAGGGGATGACAGAGGATGAGATGGTTGGATGGCATCACTGACTCAATGGACATGAATTTGGGTAAACTCCAGGAGTTGGTGATGGACAGGGAGGCCTGGTGTGCTGCAGTCCATGGGGTCGCAAAGAGTCGGATACGACTGAGCCACTGAACTGAACTGAATGACTGATCAGAGGTTCCCATAAGTGCTTGGGGCCAGTAAGTCTTCCAGTCTTTGCTAAGGAGCTCTGTGTAGGTTAAGGCATTCCTTCTATGCTCAGGCAAATTATTAATCTAACTTAGGCTTCATTTCGAGTTTTCACAGGGCCTCAGTTCAGACAAAAGTGAGAGCTTGGGGCCCCGTCAGGCCTTCTCTGGGCATTTGCACAGTCCTGGATGTGCAGGTGGCCTTCGAGATATTTATGAATACACTGGCACTTTTCAAAGTGGATGTCTTCTGGATGTCTCTTCCTCCAGATCTTCCTTTTAAATTTTGGGTTTGGATTTCCCCTGTCCAATTCGCCCCCTAAACTGGCATTGCTGCTTTAGGCTATTGCTGTGTTAAACAAAATTGCAGTTGATTGTTTGTGTTGGATATCCTGCTGTTAGGGATTTTTTCAAGACCTGCATATGGAGTTTTTCAAGGAGCTGAGAGATAGGTCCAATGAGGAGAATGCTCTGGAGGCGGTGCTCTTTGAGGAGCTCCTAGTTTATCACTTTTCAATGCCTGCAACACCGCTTGTTTTTACAGCTGCAAGATTTCAGAGCTGTTGGTTTTCAAGGCTGATTTGGAGCTAGGGGAAGGAGGATGGGAATAGGGCAAATTTAAAACCTACCAACTCAACTGTATTAATTAAAGCTCAGAAGTTTTTCTTAAATAAATTCTCCGTAGATTGTGACAGTTTTTGACTTAGATTCTAAAGTATAGAAAAAGTTGATTTTGACAAATTTTTCAGTATCTTGTTGCTTTTATGGAAGAATAGACATGAGGAGTCTTCAGTCTGATAATGTGACTAGCATACTTACATTTAAATCAGAGGTAAAGCAGGGAAGCCTGGCGTGCTGAAGTCCACTGGGTCGCAAAGAGTTGGACACAACTGAGCAACTGAACTGACCGATACATAAGAAGGAAAAATCTAGTGCTATCTGCAGAGATGTGGATGGAGCTAGAGATTGTCATATAGAGTGAAGTAAGTCAGCAAGAGAAAAATAAATGTCATATAAGATCATCTATATGTGAAATCTAGAAAAATGGTTCAAATGAACTTATTTGCAAAGCGGAAATTGGGCCACAGATGTAGAGAAGAAACTTATGGTTACCAAGGGGGGAAAGGGGTGGGGTGAATTGGGAGATTTGGAGATTGACATATATACACTGCTAAGTCTACGATAGCTCACTAATGAGAACAGACTGCACAGCGCAGGGGATTCTACTCAGCGATCTGTGGTGACCTGAGTGGGAAGGAACTCTGAAAAACAGTGTGTTTGTGTATATGTGTAACTGATTGTCTTTTGTGTACGTCAGAAACTAACACAACATTGTAAAGCAATTATATTTCAATAAAAATTAATTAAAAATTAATAAATCAGGAATTTATTCTACAAACAGTAAAATTTTTTCTACAAATAATTCTACAAACAGTAGAATTTAGGTATTAATAACATAAATTTTGGAGTAACATAGAGGCATATGAATTGCACAAGTCCCTTCCCTTCTCCCATCACTTCATGGGAAATAGATGGGAAAACAGTAGAAACAGTGTCAGACTTTATTTTTGGGGGCTTCGAAATCACTGCAGATGGTGACTGCAGCCATGAAATTAAAAGACGCTTACTCCTTGGAAGGAAAGTTATGACCAACCTAGACAGCATATTGAAAAGCAGAGACATTACTTTGCCAACAAAGGTCTGTCTAGTCAAGGCTATAGTTTTTCCAGTGGTCAGGTATGGAAGCGAGAGTTGGACTGTGAAGAAAGTTGAGCGTTGAAGAATTGATGCTTTTGAACTGTGGTGTTGGAGAAGACTCTTGAGAGTCCCTTGGACTGCAAGGAGATCCAACCAGTCCATTCTGAAGGAGATCAGCCCTGGGATTTCTTTGGAAGGATTGATGCTAAAGCTGAAACTCCAATACTTTGGCCACCTGATGCGAAGAGTTGATTCATTGGAAAAGATTCTGATGCTGGGAGGGATTGGGGGCAGGAGGAGAAGGGGATGACAGAGGATGAGATGGCCGGATGGCATCACCGACTTGCTGGACATGAGTCTGAGTGAACTCCGGGAGTTGGTGATGGACAGGGAAGCCTGGCATGCAGAAATTCATGGGGTCGCAAAGAGTCGGACATGACTGAGCAACTGAACTGAACTGAACTTCCCTTCTATTTGGAGAAGGCAATGGCACCCCACTCCAGTACTCTTGCCTGGAAAATCCCATGGATGGAGGAACCTGGTGGGCTGCAGTCATGGGATCTTGAAGAGTTGACACGACTTCACTTTCACTTTTCACTTTCATGCACTGGAGAAGGGAATGGCAACCCACTCCAGTGTTTTTGCCTAGAGAATCCCAGGGACAGGGGAGCCTGGTGGGCCGCTGTCTATAGGGTCACATAGAATCAGACATGACTGAAGCAACTTAGCAGCAGCAGCAGCAGCAGCAGCAGCAGCTTCCCTTCTATGAGCCTCTTCTTTGCATATCTGTACAATTGAGCTAATGATACACGTTTAGCAAGACTGACAGCATTAGATCTGTCATGACAGATCTTCTCTTAGAATGCAATTAAAGAAAAAGAAGAATAAACAGGAAAAACATTGTAAACCTTTCAGGATGGCATCTCACTATACAATTTAGTCTTTCAAAATGTTTCTTCTTTGCCTCCCTCATCTCTGATTCTCTGCTTTTTACAACTCCCATTGTTGTTTCTTGAGTCACGTGTTGAAAAGGCATGGTCATGGAAGTTTCTCACTTCACTTTCCAGAGTTTTTGTCCAATGGCTGAGCTCACCTACATGCTGAGCAGAAGGTAATTCTCAGGGCACCAGAGGAGCTGTGCCAGTGAGCCTAATACTGGATGATTCACCTTTTAATGGAGTAGCCCCACCTAGAATCTTCAAGAATACACACCATGGAGTAGGGATCCTGTTTCAAAGGAAGCTTCTGATGTATTTGGAGAATCTCTGATAGTGCTGAGAATGCCAGGAATGGGGGTTGATACCCTAGCCCAAGTCTCTTGTTTTACACTCTTATTTTTCAGTGTCACAGACATTTGTTGCTGTTTAGTTGCTACGTAATGTATGACTCTCTTGCGACCCCATGGACTGCAGCCCACCAGGCTCCTCTGTCCATGAGATTTCCCAGGTAAGAATACTGGAGTAGACTACCAGTTCCTTCTCCAGGGGATCTTCTTGACCCAAGGATTGAACCCGAGTCTCCTGCATTGGCAAGCAGATTCTTTGCCACTGAGTGACTGACATACTTGAATACTACTGAACTCAAGGGATACGTGAAATGGCATATACTTTTGCTCCTTGTATCAGTTAGAGCAATGGAAGCTCTAGGAAATTGTATCTACATCTGCATATATTTCATCTATGTATAGGGCCGTCTATAGCTCTTTATCTGCATCTGTATCTGAATCTCTTCTATTTCTAGCTTTGAAAATGAAGAGGATTTGCCTGTTAAAGCGATTTGACTTTATTTAGTTGTGGGAGCTGATTATGTTGTCTCTAGTAAGACTGATTATGATGTCTCTAGTCCTCAAGTCTGCAGCTGGAAGTTGAAGTTCAGGTCATCCAGAAAGGATAGTGGATGTAAAAGGGAAGGAGAACAAGAACAGGCTGGAGCTCACAAGGGTAAACTGAAATCTTAGTGTTATTAGCACTCACCTTGACAGCGTGAGTATCTCACCGAAGCTGAGGCCCTTCCTGGTGGAACTAAGCATACACCAGACCCAGAAGTTGGAGCAGCTGAAGGAGGACTTTGGTGAAGCTGGAAGAGCTACAAGTTTACTTACCGCCTCATGCTAATGAGATAAGCCAGCAGATATACAATTACAGCAAAGGGGTGGGCCATCATCTATAACACAGTGTATATTGTAAAAGAAAAATTGCTTAGCATGCTGGTTACAAATGGCAAGGCAGATTTTATTCAAGCTACTGCAGTAGGGGAAAGAGACTTCAGTCCAGAACTGAACTCAACTCCAAACTCAGCAAAGACATGTGAGGATTAATAGCCAACGCAGAGTGAGGGGTCAGTGAATGGCGGAAAACTAAGAGGAACTTGATTAGATGGCAGCAGTGTGGGTACTCTTGCTAAACTGCTCAGCAATTCAAAGGATGAGGGCTCAAAGGAGGTTTAGGTTTGGTCAAGAAGGGCTTCATTGTCAGTGTGAAACATCAAAATGATTTGCCGCTTCACTTCTGTTTTCTAAATCTTACTCAAGGATATTCCTTATGGGTACTTCCTTGGTGGTCCAGTGGCCAAGACTTCACACTCCCAATGCAGGAGCCCCTGAGTTTGATCCCTGGTTAGGGAATTGGATCCCACATGTCACCACTGAAGAGTTCAAATGCCACAACTAAGACCCAGAACAGTCAACGAAACAAACAAACAAAAATTAGAAAAAAAGAAAAAAAAAAAAAGAATTCTTCCTAATGGTTCATTTTAACTCAAAAATTTGGGAAATGTAGTTCAGCATAGTCAAATGTGTAGTTAACACAACTGCAAAGCTACCACACTGTTATCTGTGGGGGTGTGGGGGTCATGCTTTTTTTTCTAGTCTTAACCTTCCTGCTATGAAATCCAGGACACGGGTTAGCTCACTGTCCCTCTGGAAAGCAGGTAGGTAGGAGACTGAGTGGCAGGGTGCTGCTGACTCTGCCCCTGCTGCTGCTGCATTTCTACCTTTTCTCCCCATCACTTAAATTATATTTCACCCTCATTTAAAATATCTTCTTGTGATAAGAACATAACATGGGCTTTATCCTCTTAAATTTTCAGTGTGCATTATTGTTGATAGTTATAATGGTGTGCATCTCTAGAGCTTATTCATATTACTTAGCTGAAACTTTATGAATTCTGATTAATAAGTACCCATTCCCCCCTGGTCTCAGCCCCTGGTAACCACCATCCCACTCTTTGACTTTATGAATTTGACTGTTTTCAGTTCAGTTCAGTTCAGTTGCTCAGTCGTGTCCGACTCTTTGTGATCCCATGAACCACAGCACACCAGGCCTCCCTGTCCATCACCAACTCCCGGAGTCCACCCAAACCCATGTCCATTGTGTTGGTGATGCCATCCAACCATCTCATCCTCTGTCATCCCCTTCTCCTCCTGGCCTCAATCTTTCCCAGGATCAGGGTCTTTTCCAGTGAGTCAACTCTTCACATGAGGTGGCCAAAGTATTGGAGTTTCAGCTTCAGCATCAGTCCCTCCAATGAACACCCAGGACTGATCTCCTTTAGGATGGACTAGTTGGACCTCCTTGCAGTCCAAGGGACTCTCAAGAGTCTTCTCCAACACCACAGTTCAAAAGCATCAATTCTTCTGTGCTCAGCTTTCTTTATAGTCCAACTCTCACATCCATACATGACTACTGGAAAAACCATAGCCTTAACTAGATGGACCTTTGTTGGCAAAGTAATGTCTCTGCTTTTTAATATGCTATCTAGGTTGGTCATAACCTTCCTTCCAAGGAGCAAGCATCTTTTAATTTCATGGCTGCAATCACCATCCACAGTGATTTTGGAGCCCCCCAAAATAAATTCAGCCACTGTTACTACTGTTTCCCCATCTATTTGCCATGAAGTGATGGGACCGGATGCCATGATCTTAGTTTTCTGAATGTTGAGCTTTAGGCCAACTTTTTCACTGTCTTCTCTCACTTTCATCAAGAGGCTCTTTAGTTCTTCTTCACTTTTTGCCATAAGGGTGGTGTCATCTGCATATCTGAGGTTATTGATATTTCTCCTGGAAATCTTGATTCCAGCTCGGGCTTCTTTCAGCCCAGTGTTTCTCATGATGTACTCTGCATACGAGTTAAATAAGCAGGGTGACAATATACAGTCTTGATGTACTCCTTTTCCTATTTAGAGCCAGTCTGTTGTTCCATGTCCAGTTCTAACTGTTGCTTCCTGACCTACGTACAGGTTTCTCAAGAGGCAGGTCAGGTGGTCTGGTATTCCCATCTCTTTTAGAATTTTCCACAGTTTATTGTGATCCACACAAAGGCTTTGGCTTAGTCAATAAAGCAGAAATAGATGTTTTTCTGGAACTCTTGATTTTTTGATGATTAAATTGGGTGTTGGCAATTTGATTTCTGGTTCCTCTGCCTTTTCTAAAACCAGCTTGAACATCTGGAAGTTCACGGTTCATGTATTGCTGAAGTCTGGCTTGGAGAATTTTGAGCATTACTTTACTAGCGTGTGAGATGAGTGCAATTGTGTGGTAGTTTGAGCATTCTTTGGCATTACCGTACTTTGGGATTGAAATGAAAAGTGGCCTTTTCCAGTCCTTTGGCCACTGCTGAGTTTTCCAAGTTTGCTGACGTATTGAGTGCAGCACTTTCACAGGATCATCTTTCAGAATTTGAAGTAGCTCAACTGGAATTCCATGACCTCCACTAGCTTTGTTTGTAATGGTGTTTCCTAAGGCCCACCTGACTTCACATTCCAGGATGTTCGGCTCTAGGTGAGTGGATGTGATCCCACGATGATGGTTCCTCCGACACGGAAGAACAGTGGAAGCAGCCACCAAGAAGAACCAGAAGCGTAAACACTCCTGAATGGTTGTTCCCAGAAGAAAAAACTGGGAATACGTTTGGGAAGGGGTGAAGTAGAGTAGAAAACCCTTGCTTTTTGCTGTAATACCTATCTTACTGAAATTTTTTTCCATCTGAATGTATTATTTTGATGATAATTTTTTTAAAAGTCAAACTAAAACCCTTTCAAGTAATCTGACATTATTTTACGTGGATGAATCACATGTATTTTGCTAATGATTAACACAATCTCTATTTAACAAAGGTGGAACAAGAAGGACAGCACTCTTTTATTTCAGAGAACCCATGAAATCATTTCTACCAATATGGGCAGGAAAAGTCATCAGCTGTCATTTATGCAAAATTTAAGAATTCTGTTACAATGGATAAAGAGAGGAAGATACAGCTCAAGAGAGTATTTGGATGTTTCTGGGCACAAGGTTTCTAATTGCTGATATAACTGGAGCAGACGTTTTTGTGGCCCTCAAAGGGTGTTGAAGTCCTTGTGCATGAAATCGGGACTCTTCCTGAGCATCCAGGTTGATTGGGCCCTGTGGTCCTTTATGACCCCTCTCCACTCAGCAGAGGTAGGTGTGACCTTCCCATGCAGTGGAGCTCACTACTGTTTTCTCAAGAGGTGTTTTGGAAACATGATCTCTTTCCTGAATCTCTGGACCACCTTTCTGGGCCCAGGGCTCACTGCCAGGCAGGCTCTGCTCCTTGCCGAGTACAGCATCCAGCCTTTTTATCCCAGCTGCTCTGCTCCAAAGCTGCTGAAGAAATGTCTGGCGCTGGGAATTCTGAGTTCTCGCGGTGTGAGAGTGGTGACTTGGCTTCAGATAGCCAGCATGATGCTGAAAATGGCCACGCTCGGCCTTATTTCCCTAAATGCAGTAGTGTCGCCGGTGAAATGGAGGAAGAAGCTAGAATTATTTCAGAACTCTTTGAATGCTGAGTTTCTAGAAGCCTCCCAGTTGACAGAAGCCATCTTCCAAGGATATTTTGCAGATTGAGGTGGGAGATGCTTTATGTATCCAGCAGGTAACCAACAATATTTTGAGAAAAACAAATCTCAAGCCATGACTTGTTGCATGCAATGTGAAGTGCACATCTTTTATTACATTTTGTGTCTTATTTAAACTAAGTAATTTTTTCTTTATTATTTTCCAAATCAGATCAGAATATGCCAGCTCTGCATTTATCACCAACTCTTAATTTTTTCCAGCTATTCTGAAGTACTTATTTTCTTGAATAACTTCTCTTTTTCAGCTTTCTTTTCTGGGACAACAGATAGGGGACTTATGTGCCAATCTAGTTTTTATTCTATTAATGAATGGATTCTGAGAGTGTGGAAATAGTCCTCTTTCATGAAACTGAATCTAAGAATAATCCAGTGCCAGACTATGCTTGTGTTACAGGTGGGTGTGGCATATTCAGGCTTTTAAGTATTTTTAAAAAGAATAGAATCATAGGTTTCCTTGATTGCTCTAAGGTCAGATCAGTACTCTTCCCTTTAATGTCAGGATACAAGTTTTCTCTCCATTTTCAAAGTCAGCCTCTCCCCTTGGCCTCCACCTCTATACTTTTCCTCTCATCTCCTTTTTATCAGTGTTTTTCAACCTTTTTATCAGTGTTTTTCTTGGACATTTAAACATGAAGCAGACTCTCTACTACTGAAAAAAGTTTTCCTTAATTTTAGGGCCCCCTGTAGTCACTGATGTGTCCATCATCTATTAACTCTCTTGTCAGCAGGCATTTTTGGAAACACTGATGATTTTCAAAGCTCTGTATTAGTGCCTTAAGATGAGTAAGATGCATTCTTTCCACCAAAGAGGTTTGCCGTGGTAGAAGAGGCTCTCCCTAGATTGCGGCCTGACTTCCGCTACTTCCTAGCTGTGGCAAGTGTCTTTAACTCTCTGCACTTCACCCTCCTTCATCTGAAAAATAAGCAGTATTGTTTAAAGTCACCATAATTCTGTGACTTGTGAATAAGTAATGATATGATAGTATGTAGTAACTGGCAGTAAGGGAACAATACAATTACAATGGAAATTCAGTGGAAGGTAAAACCACCTTCTGCTGTCTCATCAAGAGGAAAAGTTAGCAATTTTAATGGGACCCCACAAAAATTCCAGCAGTAGAGAAATCTGAGTGAAGCTGTGGAGACGAGAAGTGTGCAGATGTGTGTAAGACATGGCGCACAATCTTAAATAACTGCCAAATTGTTTCCACCTCACCAGCCTGCTAATCAATAGAGTTGTTAGGTCAAGCATCGAGAGTGAGGTAGAGCAAGATGGCATAGGATTGGAGACGGAGGATGGAGAATGTCAACTTTTAGGAGGTAGATGGAGAAAATGGATTTGATAAAGAAGCCAGAGGAAGTCTAGAGAAAGAAAATCACCAAGTTTTCAAAGGAGAGAGTAATCCATATGGTGAAATGCTTCAGAAGTTGAAGAGTGTGAGAAATGATCAGAAGCAATCTTACTAACCAGGAGTTCATTGGTGAATTTTGAGCATGAGAGGTAAGTCAGTCAGCATTGAATTTAAAATTGAGATATTGAGAAAAGAAAACTATGAGAGATCAGTGTTTTATAATTAAATGGGCCACTGCCGTTTGAGAGGGTAATGAGCCAAACTTTCTTTTCCTCTCTCTCTCTCACATTGTCTCTTTCTCTTTTAAGAACAGAAATCTTTGGCTTCTATTTGTGCCAATTCCATCTTGTTTCTTTGCCAATGGTGTTTCATTGCTAGATGACTCTGCTGTAAACGAATTAACAAAATTTGCTAACCTATCAACTGTTACAGAACTCTTCAAAACCAGCGAGCAGTAAACAAAAGCTGGAGGAATTTGGGTATATGCTGGGATTGTGGAGAAGGCAATGGCACCCTACTCCAGCACTTTTGCCTGGAAAATCCCATGGAGGGAGGAGCCTGGTAGGCTGCAGTCCATGGGGTCGTGAAGAGTTGGACACGACTGAGTGACTTCACTTTCACTTTTCACTTTCATGTATTGGGGAAGGAAATGGCAACCCACTCCAGTGTTCTTGCCTGGAGAGTCCCAGGGACAGGGGAGCCTGGTGGGCTGCCGTCTATGGGGTTGCACAGAATTGGACATGACTGAAGCGACTTAGCAGCAGCAGCTGGGATTGTTAATTTACTTAATAACTTTTAAGCATAAGTAAATTCTAACACTTTTACCAGTAAAATGGTAATTTATAAGCAGCTGACTTTGCCTACTGCAGGAACATTCATCTTTTAAGTTCAAAACCAAGGATATTCACCACTTGTATAACTATTACATTATATATTTTATTGTATTATATTCCTTATCTCCGATGTAACAATCTAATACATAATGAGAAAAAGCAAAAGGCCCAAAGGAAAGAACAGGTGATCCTAAAAGTTGCCCTTTTGCTTGCTCAAAAGCTTTAACTAATAACTGTAGTTATTAATAACTTATTAAGGGCTAGGGATTTGATGGGAATTTTATTGTCTCTATATTTTCCAATTACCCCCAATATACAGGTAAGGAAATTGAAGGCTTGATGGTCAATAAATCATCCAGAAGCCCATAGGAGTGAGTGGGTGAGGCAGCACCTCAGTGAGAGCTTTTTAAGCCTTTACTCTTCAGCTCTCAATCAGCCCAGGGACAGTACATTCAACCCCTGGGTGGATGTAGATGGAAAGCGTTTGATATCTGTCAAAAGACAAATATTTATCAGTCAGAGGTATTTGGCTTTAAATAACAGAAACTCACACACATTAGCTTAAAAACAAGCAAAAGGAAACGGGCTGGAAGAACAATGCTGTATTTCGAGAAAGGCCTGAGCAACCCGTCTTCAGGAACAACAGAAATCAAGGAAGCTCTAGGATTTAAAAATTAAAATTATCAGTTGCCTATTATGCAAACACTGAGTGCTTTTTTCCTGGTTCTCTCAGCTTTGTTGACATATGGTTCAAATCTTTGCAAGAAATCCTGTGTACTGGCAATGATAGGCTTCCAGTGAGTCAGAGGTCTGTGTGTGGTGCTGTTACCTATTACCAGGGCCCAGGGTCACAGAGTGTACATATAGCTATAATGTTCAATTGTCTATGTCAGGGAGAGTGCTCAGAAAATGGTAAGACTGGGGAAAATGGTGTCATAAACGGGATAATATTTAGAATAAGACTATCCTGGAAAATCATTATATATATAAAAATAAATCATGATCTCTTCTGCACTGAAGATTGGCATTAAGGAAAGATGAGAACCCACAGGGAAAGAGAACTTCTGACTGACTCTTCTACTCTTTTCACAGATACTATGAGAATGTATAACAGGACAATTTTGTTGGCCTAGGAGAGTTTTGATAGACAGAGTGCCTGACGAACTATGGACGGAGGTTCGTGGCATTGTACAGGAAGCTGTGACCAAAACCATCCCCAAGAAGAAGAAATGCAAGAAGGCAAAATGGCTGTCTGAGAAGGCCTTACAAATAGCTGAGAAAAGAGAAACAAGAGGCAACAGAGAAAAGGAAAGATATACCCATGTGAATGCAGAGTTCCAAAGAATAGCAAGGAGAGGTAAGAAAGCCTTATTAGGTGATCAGTGCAAAGAAATAGACGAAAATAATAGAATGGGAAAGACTAGAGATCTCTTCAAGAAAATTAGAGATACAAAAGGAACTCATGCATATGAAATAGGCACAATAAAGGACAGAAATGGTAAAGACCTAACAGAAGCAGAAGAAATCAAGAAGAGGTGGCAAGAATACACAGAAGAACTGTACAAAAAACATCTTAATGACCCAGATAACTGTGATGGTGTGGTCACTCACCTAGAGCCGGACATCTTGCAGTGTGAAGTCAAGTGGGGCTTAGGAAGCATTACTACGAACAAAGCTAGCAGAGGTGATGGAATTCCAGCTGAGCTATTTCAAATCCTAAAAAATGATGTTGTTAAAGTGCTGCACTCAATATACCAGCAAATTTGGAAAACTCAGCAGTGGCAACAGGACTGGAAAAGGTCAGTTTTCATTCCAATCCCAAAGAATGGCAATGCCAAAGAATGTTCAAACTACCACACAATTGCATCATTTCACATGCTAGCAAAGTAATGCTCAAAGTAGGTTCACTTTGAGGTAGGTTTCAACAGTGTGTGAACTGAGAACTTCCAGATGTACAACCTAGATTTAGAAAAGGCAGAAGAATCATCCACTGGATCAGAGAAAAAGCAAAAGAATTCCAGAAAAAAAAAAAACCTACTTCTGCTTCATTGACTCTGCTAAAGTCTTTGTGTGGATCACAACAAACTGTGGAAAATTCTTAAAGAGATGGGAATACCAGATCACTCTACCTGCCTCCTGAGACACAGTTTAAGAAGCAACAGTTAGAACTGGACATGGAACAATGGACAAAATTGGACAAAATTGGAAAAGGAGTACATCAAGGCTGTTTATTGTCACCCTGCTTATTTAACTTATATGCAGAGTACATCATGCAAAATCCTGGGCCCGATGAAGCACAAGCTGGAATCAAGACTGCCAGAAGTATCAGTAACCTCGGATATGCAGATGGTACCACCCTAACGGCAGAAACCAAAGAGGAACCAAAGAACCTACTGATGAAGGTGAAAGAGGAGAGTGAAAAGCTGGCTTTTTTAAAACTCAGCCTTTGGAAAACTAAGATCATGGCATCATGGCAAATAGAGAAAAAATTGAAACAGTGACAGACTTTCTTTTCTTGGGCTCCAAAAGCACTGCAGATGGTGACTGCAGACATGAAATTAAGAGACGCTTGCTCCTTGGAAGAAAAGCCATGACAAACCTAGACAGTGTTTTAAAAAGCAGAGACATCACTTTCTGACAAAGGTCTGTCTAGTCAAAGCTATGGGTTTTCCAGTTGTCATGGATGGATGTGGTGAGGGTTGAACCATAATGAAGGCTGAGGGCTGAAGAATTGGTTTCTTTGAATGTGGGGCTGGAGGAGACTCTTGAGAGTCCCTTGGACTGCAAGGAGATCAAACCAGTCAATCCTAAAGGAAATCAACCCTGAATATTCATTGGAAGGACTGATGCTGAAGCTGAAGCTCCAATACTTTGGCCACCTGATGTGAGGAGCCGACTCATTGGAAGAGAGTCTGATGCTGGGAAAGACTGAGGGCAGGAAGAGAATGAGGCAACAGAGAATGAGACTCAATGGACATGAGTTTGAGCAAACTCCAAAGACAGTGAAGGACAGGGAAGCCTGGGGTGCTGCAGTCCATGGGGTCTCAGAGTTAGACATGACTGAGAGACTGAACAACAACAAGGAGGGTGTCAGCTCCTGTTTTCCCCGAAGAAACTGTGATTGCTGGAGGAAGGGTTAATGTCAATTAGGCAACCAGAAAAGGCAATGAGAGAATGGGCTGAGGGCAACAGGGAGAACATTTCTGAGGAACTGAAAGAAAGCTGGTGTGCCTGTGACGCAAATAGCAAAAGGGACCATCAGTTATCATGTGTTTTCACAGCCCTTTCTCTTTTATACGGACCCTTATCACAGTCACTGTTTTAACTTTTCTTCATGTGATTATCGAGTTAATCATAGCTCCTCTTCTCATAATCTTAAGGTATTGAACATATGTTTTAAAATGAGTGACATCCAAGGAATAAAAGGAAATTTGGGAAAAAATGAGGAACAGGAACCAGGAGAGGTTGAGCTTCCTGTTTGTTTTTGCTTACCATTGTATTCCCACTACTCAAACTCAGCGCCCAGTACCCAGCAGAGAAGCCTGAAGACACAGGCGGACTCTGAACCCACAGGGTCATATGGGCTCAGCTTCCATTTTCATTCTTGTGCCTTTAATTCAGAAATTTTACCATGTATGGGGGAAATGTCTGCATTCCTCACCTTTGTTCACTCAGCAGCAAGCTTTGAAGGGAGTGGGAGTGTGTAGCAGTTACTATTGTGGGTGTTTGTGCATATTAGTGTGTGTGTGTGTGTGTGGCCAGGGTGAATAGGAAGAATGCAGCCCAACACTTGAACAATTTTAAACATAAATTTAAGATGTAAGATTTACCTGTTGTGATTTTGCTCTTTTACGTCTATTCAGGGGAGCTCAAGAAACCCAGAAAGACAATTCTAAAGGACATATTTCCTGCATTCCCGCTGGTAACTCTTGTTTATTTACTGGTTAACATTTCCTACCTGACTGTTCTGACATCCAAGGAAATTCCCTCTTCAGATTTGTACATAAATTGCTAAGACAATAAATAACAACAAAGACAGCATATGTAAGTATCCCTTTACCAGTTGGAACTGTTGTTTGCTTTTCATTATTTTATAGAGAATCTATTGTAATCTTTGAAGATGACAGAGGGGATAAAGAGTATGGTTTGGTTAAGAAGAGAGTTTCACATTTAATCATGGTAATACGTTTTTTGCTAATATGGAAAAGTATATATAAGCTGGCATATGATGCAGACTGATTCAATGTTAGCATTCCTTTCATGATCTCATCTCACCAGAGTGATGCTGTGTGATCAGAGCTTATATCTACTAAAACTTTGACAATGTGAATTTTCCAAATATTCTTCTAGATGATGTAAAGAATGATAAACTTGAAATGTAGGACAGTAGCAATTAAAAGAATAGATGCTAATGTATATAGTTAATATGATAAATATTAATATGTAATATAATTTAATTATTTATCATAAATAACTAAAATATATGGTGGCAAAGGGCTCTGAACATATTGCAAATTTGACTAAAAGATAACTATTTGAGATCCCTAATTGTAGAATAAAAAGTGAAATAAGAAAATCTTAAGGAAATAAAGCATATACTTAAAAATGAGCAAAAGATTCAAGGAATAAAAGGAAATTTGAGGAACAGGAAATATGAGAGACTAGCAATTTCCTCAAAACAGCATTAGACTTTGAGTAACCACCTTCTGTGATAAGCTATCCACCAGTACCATTGGGACTAATCTCTTTTGAGTGGTTATTACTGCTTTGGCAAATCCTCGGGGCACTGGGAATAAACCTGGGGGAGGTTTAATATAAAAGTCGTAACACACTCCGCCTGAGGTCTTGAGTTCCTGCCATGTAGGAAGTTGCCATATGCATGATATCAGTGTTGATTCACAGTGGTCTAGCTGTCTTTGGAAGCTGTATGCTAGAAATAATCAAGATTCTGAGAATTTGTAAGAACAACCTGACTGCTGAATTGGATAAAACCAAGTAGTGGGTTAGTTCCTCAGTCATGTCCAACTCTTTGCAACACCATGGACCGTAGCCTGCCAGGCTCCTCTGTCCATGGACTTCTCCAGGCAAGAATGCTGGAGTGGGTTGCCATTCCTTTCTCCAGGGGATCTTCCCGACCCAGGGATCAAATCCAGGTCTCTTGCATTGCAGGTGGATTCTTTACCATCTGAGCCACCAGGGAAGCCCTCTACTTTGATTATGTAGAAAATAAATTAACAAAGCTAGCTATAGATGTGGTGAGGGCTGTTGGTCACCTGGCTAGCTGTAATGCTTCACTGAAGCTGACATCTGTTATGGCCAGTCATAAAGATTGTGAAAAATAATGAATATCTCTTCTCAGCTGTCATAATAGTTGCAACATTTTTGTGGGTGGTATATGGTGACTGCAGCCATGAAATTAAAAGACGCTTACTCCTTGGAAGGAAAGTTATGACCAACCGAGATAGCATATTCAAAAGCAGAGGCATTACTTTGCCAACAAAGGTTCGTCTAGTCAAGGCTATGGTTTTTCCTGTGGTCATGTATGGATGTGAAAGTTGGACTGTGAAGAAGGCTGAGCGCCAAAGAATTGATGCTTTTGAAGTGTGGTGTTGGAGAAGACTCTTGAGAGTCCCTTGGACTGCAAGGAGATCCAACCAGTCCATTCTAAAGGAGATCAGCCCTGGGATTTCTTTGGAAGGAATGATGCTAAAGCTGAAACTCCAGTACTTTGGCCACCTCATGCGAAGAGTTGACTCATTGGAAAAGACTCTGATGCTGGGAGGGATTGGGGGCAGGAGGAGAAGGGGACGACAGAGGATGAGATGGCCGGATGGCATCACCGACTCGATGGACGTGAGTTTGAGTGAAGTCCGGGAGTTGGTGATGGACAGGGAGGCCTGGCGTGCGGTGATTCATGGGGTCACAAAGAGTCGGACACAACTGAGCAACTGATCTGACCTGATAGTAATTTTGGTATGTTTGGAAGACTCATGAAATATTTTGACATATTCTTTTAGACATTTCCTCAGATCTTGTTTAAATTCTGAAATAATATTTTTATTGCAAATATCTATTTTTATTGTATTATGAACTTAAATTAAGAAAAAAATCAGAACTACACACAAAAACTGTATGTACAGGGACAACCATCATAACATTATCTAAGAGAGCAAAAAATTAAAGATCACCAAAATAGTCAATAAATTTGAAATAGATAAATAATTTCTAGCAAGTCATATAATAGACCACCCTGAGCTTTTCCAAAGATCGTATTTTTGAAGAATGCTTAAAGTAAAAAGACAATAATGAGAGGATTTAATTGTATCTAGTGCCATCTGAGAGCTTCCCAAGTGTGCTAATGGCAGAGAACCCGCCTGCCAACGCAGGAGACTTAGAGAGGTGAGTTCGAACCCTGGGTTGGGAAGATCTCCTGGAGGAGGGCATGGCAACCCACTGCAGTGTTCTTGCCTGGAGAATCCTGTTGACAGAGGCGCCTGGTGCGCTGCAGTCCCTGGGGTCACAAAGAGTCGGACACGACTGAAGCGATTTAGCAATGAGAGAAAAGGCAGGATCTACATTACAATATATAACAGAAAGTAAACAGTTAATACTGATCTACAGGTGATTTTTGTTTATTCCTTACTAAAGTTTCTGTCAAGTCTGACATCGTCGAGTCTGTTCAGCAGAGGTTCCTTTGTTTACTTACAAAGCTACTGCTGCATTCCAGCATCTTCCACAGTGAGGCTCAGATTTAGCAGGTGGGAAATAAGAACAGGCAAGTGCTGCTGTGGGGTCACAAGTTACAGCATCTGCTATTCTGAAACGTCAGCTTAACTCGATCACCAACAGATTGCATCGTTTCATCTTCACTTGAATTTAAACTGACTTTCAGTATGGATGAAGAAGGGTTTCACGGGAGCGCCCTTTAGTTACAGAAAAGGAAAGAGGCAACAACTTGACCACGTAAGGATACTATTGGAGAAAGCTGGCCTGATGCTGTAATTACCAGAACAGTAAAATAGGCTTGGTAGGCTCAGCATGCTAAAAGCTTTACTTATTTAGCCCTCTCGGTAATACAGAAGGCAGATACTACTGTTATCTCCATTTTACAGAAAAGGAAACAGGTTTATACAAGTTGAGTCACTTGCCCAAGGTCACACAGCATGAAGTGGAAACAAGCTTCAAATCTGGGCAGTTTCTTCGGGATGTTTGTCTCTCACTAAGTACAAAATATAAGAATGAACACTCGGATGAAGCTGCATTTTAATCACCATCAACTTTGGCTGACTTGCAACCAGCCTTTCTTTTCAGTTCTTCTGCTTCCATCTAATAATGTAATGAAAGTCGTTCAGTTGTGTCCGACTCCTCGCGACCCCAGGGACTATACGGTCCATGGAATTCTCCATGAAATAATACTGAAGTGGGAGCCTTTCCCTTCTTCAGGGCATCTTCCCAACCCAGGGATTGAACCCAGGTCTCCCACATTGCAGGCAGATTCTTTACCAGCTGAGCCACCAGGGAAGCCCATCTAGCCATCCCCTAATTGTATCAGTTATTGAGTAGCCACTAGGATTTGAGTATCTAGCTAGGTATTCTGGGTGTAGAAAGGAATAAGACTTGGCTTCTGCATTCAGGCAGAGTTTAGTGTACCTGGACAGTCAGGTGCTCCAAAACCACAGTAAGATCCCTGCCAGCTGGGGGCCTCCAGAGTATATAGGGAGGGTACACAGGGAAAGACAATCTTCTTTTTTTTAACCGCTGATCCTCAGTGTTTTCAGACCTAAAATTGGAATAAATAATGCTTACCTCCTAAGAATGTGGGATGTATTAAATGAGCTAAGGCATGCAAACAGTACAAAGCCATGGTTATTATTACTTATATTATTATTTGATACTCATTTGCATCAAAATGGAAGGCAGGGGACTTCCCTGGTGGCCCAAGGGCTAAGACTCTGTGCTCCCAGTGCAGAGGGCCTGGGTTAGGGAATTAGATCCCGTATGCTGCAACTAAGACCCAGCACAGCCAAATAAATAAATAAATATTACATTAAAAACAAGGAAGGCAAGGGTAACCATAGCAGAAGTAGTTGAAATTTGTCTCCAATACCCACATGCATGCTCTTCTTCCCGCTCTCAGTTTTTGGATAATTGATAACAGGCTGTGAAATGATAGGTTATCTTTCTCAAGGGTATTTTACCCATTAAAAGGAGTTTTCTTAATGATTTGAGCCCCAAATGAGTGACCCTCTAATTAAAGGGTTTCATAAATTGTAACTTACTATGTTATACTCTGGGGCTATAGATTTGTATCTGTCTCTTAAAGACATCACAAAAGTGACTGACTTTTCTCCCTAGACTTTTCTTTATATGAATTGCTTACATTAACTTCCTAATATTTTATGGTTTTGTTTTTAAAATCTAGCTCTTTGGTTTATATAAAACTTGTTTCTATGTATATTTGAAAGAAATCTTCTAAATGTACCTTCTTTTTTTCTGAAATGAATAGCCAATTACCAATCTGTTTTCTTTTGATAGTCTTTAATTTTAAAATATATATGGGTCTATTTCTGAATTATTTATTTTGTTCTATTAATCTATTTTGTATTAGTATGCAGTTTCCTAAAAATAGCAATGTTTTAGTTATCCTATTGGGTTGAATATTGTCTCCCAAAATTTATGTCCTTACCTGAACCTCAGAATGTGAATCTATTTGGAAACCATGCTTTTACAGATGTAGTTAGTTCAGAAGAGGTCATACTGCATATAGGATGGGCACTTAATTCAACAAGATGATATCTTTGAAAGCAGATGAGCAGAGCCATGCAGAGGGAAGATGTGTGATGGGACACCAAGAATACCATGGACTTCTGAGTCAGTGTTTGGAGTAATGTATCGGCAAGGAGATCCAACCAGTCCATCCTAAAGGAAATCAGTCCTAAATATTCATTGGAAGGACTGATGATGAAGCTGAAACTCCAATACTTTGGCCACCTGATGTGAAGAACTGACTCATTTGAAAAGACCCTGATGTTGGGAAAGATTGAAGGCAGGAAGAGAAGGGGGCGACAGAGGATGAGATGGTTGAATGACATCACCGACACGATGGACATGAGTTTAAGTAAACTGCTGGAGCTGGTGATGGACAGGGAAGCCTGGTGTGGTGTAGTCCATGGGGTCACAAAGAGTCAGACACGACTGAGCGACTGAACTGAACTGATCTGCAAGTTGGGGAAAATGCCATGAGTGTCCAGAAGCTTGACCCTTCAGAGAAGGCAAATGGACTTCCCACACAACTGTGGGAGAGTAAATTTCTGTTTTTTTTCATGTCACCCAGTTTCTGGTACTCTATGGCAGCCCTAGGGAATGTACACAGTTTTTAATGCTCTTAAAGAAAAGTCCTATTTAGTTATCTGGTAGTGTATGTCAATTTTCCTCATCTTATAAAAAATGAGTATTAGTTATTACTGCCTTTTCATATGCCATGGCAAATTCTATTTGAATTTTTATTTTCATTACTTGGTTGTACTGGTTACTTCCAGAAGAACTCATATTTTCCAATACTGAGTCTTTCTTTTCAAGATGATTATTTTGCTATTTATTAGGTTATCTTTATGTCTTCAAAGAAGTTTTATAATTTTCTTAACAAAGATCTTGCAAATTTTTGTTCATTCCTATATATTCCATATTTTCTTTATTTTTTTTTGACAGCAATTATGTTTGGGATACTTTAATCCCTCATTATTTTTTTCCAACTGATGTTTGTTGGTATTTAGGAAAGCCATTTTTATTGTGGATGATCTTGTATTTGGCTACTTAACTGAACTCTCATTATTCCAATAATTTTTTAGAAGACTATTTCTCATTTGCTAGGAAGATAATTGTCATCTTCAGAGAAAAAATACTGTTTCTTCCACTTTAGTTTTTAGATATCATTTATATGTTTTGCCTTGTGGTGATGACCAACACCTCCAGAACAAGGTTGAAAACTGTAATGATATATGCATCCTTGCTCTGATCTTAACTTCAGTGGAAATAATTTTTATGTTTTACAGTTTAAAATAACTAATGCAAGTGTTATCCAAGTTAATCCAGTGGTCATGTACGGATGTGAGAGTTGGACTATGAAGAAAGCTGAGAGCCAAAGAATTGATGCTTTTGAACTGTGGTGTTGGAGAAGACTCTTGAGAGTCCCTTGGACTGCAAGGAGATCTAACCAGTCCATTCTGAAGGAGATCAGCCCTGGGATTTCTTTGGAAGGAATGATGCTAAAGCTGAAACTCCAGTACTTTGGCCACCTAATGCAAAGAGTTGACTCATTGGAAAAGACTCTGATGCTGGAAGGGGTTGGGGGCAGGAGGAGAAGGGGACGACAGAGGATGAGATGGCTGGATGGCATCACTGACTCGATGGACGTGAGTTTGAGTGAAGTCCGGGAGTTGGTGATGGACAGGGAGGCCTGGCGTGCTGCGATTCATGGGGTCGCAAAGAGTCGGACGTGACTGAGCAACTGAACTGAACTGAACTGAATGCAAGTTTATACATATTTGCAATCACATACGTATTTATAGGAAAATTCTTATTCTAGCATATTTTCCTTTTCTTTCCTTACAGTGATAAGCTTTTGTTTAGTTGAGTAAAAATAAATATGAATTCCCTGCCCGCCCCCCAAAAAAGTAAAAGAGAGACACGAGGCTTTCATGAACCCTGAAGAGTAGATGGATATTTCTACATGGCACCATCTTTCTATCACTGCAGACTCACCAAAAGAGATGATGGTTCCAGGGACTCCCTGTGGTTACCTGTTCACTCTGGAGGGTAAGACAGCTCTACATATAGTCCTCTGCACTTTTCTAAAACAGTCTCTAACGTGATTCAGCCGAGATTTCCTTTGTCAATGTTCTGGGGAATTCTCTTTACCTCCACTTGTTTCTTTTGTCTATTGTATTTCTATTTTTCAGCTGATTCTTCATTTTGGAAAGGCATGTTATTTTGTAACTTCATGTAAAAGGTAATGGGAGAAAAATTTCATGAGATATTGCAAGTATGTGTCTATTTTATTTTCTTCCTTGAGTGATAGCTTGCAAGTAATAGAATTCTTTGGAAATAATTTTCCTTCAGAATTTTGAAGGTAGTTCTCCATTGAATTCTAAATTCTAATATTGCTGTTGATATTTCAAAATCATTCTAATTTTTAAAATTTCTTGTTTAATTGTTCTGGTTAGACATTCTAGTATATTCTAATACCTAATCCTATATATGTAGCCAAAGCCCTGTTTTTTTCCCTCCAACCTGAAAAAATGTAGGTACATTTTTGGTCTTCAGTATTTTAAAAAATTTAATGGTAATGGGTTTTTATGTGTCTTTATTTTCACCTATTGTGTTAGACCTTCATGAGCCTTTTCAAAATGGAAAATATTTTGGTTTGGGGAAATTTTCTTGGATCATTTCATTGATATATGCCTCCTCTCTCTTTCTATTGGTTTTTCTGGAATTTTTGTTATTTTGGTGTGAACCTCCTGAACTTGTCTTTTGATTTTCTTATCTTTTGTTTCCTATTTTTAACCTCTATTTGTTTGCTTATTGTTACTTTTTTGTTGCTGTTTGTTGTTCAGCCGAGTCCAGCTCTTTGCAACCCCATGGACTGCAGCATGCCAGGCTTCCCTGTCCTTCACCATCTCCCGGAGCTTACTCAAACTCATGTCCATCGAGTGGGTGATGCCATCCAACCATCTCATCCTCTATTGTCCCCTTCTCCTCCTGCCTTCAATCTTTTCCAGCACCAAGGCCTTAATGAGTTGGTTCTTCATATCAGGTGGCCAAAGTATTGGAGCTTCAGCTTCAGCATCAGTCCTTCCAATGAATATTCAGGACTGATTTCCTTTAGGATGGACTGGTTTGATCTTGCTGTCCAAGGGACTCTCAAGAGTCTTCTCCCACCCCACAGTTCAAAAGCATCAATTCTTCAACACTCTGTCTTTTTATGGTCCAGCTCTCACATCCATACATGACTACTGGAAAAGCAGTAGTTTTCAGATGTTTTGTGAGCCTTAACTGTCTGCTCATAATTAATAATAACGGACCAAAAAGTTGACTGGAAACTCCAAATGTATACATATAGCTTACATGCTATATACATGGCGATCTGAGTGAACCAATTGTCAAGGCATTGTCAAAGTCAGAATCTGTACATCTTTCATCTTGGGTAGTTAGGTTCCTCAGCTGCTGCTGCTGCTAAGTCGCTTCAGTCGTGTCCGACTCTGTGCGGCCCCATAGACGGCAGCGCACCAGGCTCCCCCGTCCCTGGGATTCTCCAGGCAAGAACACCGGAGTGGGTTGCCATTTCCTTCTCCAGTGCAGGTTGCCATTTCCTTCTCCAGTGCATGAAAGTGAAAAGTGAAAGTGAAGTCGCTCAGTTGTGTCTGACTTCTAGCGACCACGTGGACCACAGCCCACCAGGCTCCTCCATCCATAGGATTCTCCAGGCAAGAGTACTAGAGTGGTGTGCCATTGCCTTCTCCAAGTCTTCTAATCTTTTTAAAGGCAGGACTCTGACTTTCAGGTATTGGGAGCTGAGCTGGGGAATGGGACTAGAGAGCACAGTCTCTGCAGTTAGTAATCAATGAATATAAATTCATCTCATTTTCACAGAGTACCTAGAACTTCAACTGTGCTGATATCTCCCATCAATAAATCTGCAGTCATCTGCTATGGTAGCACAGGAGCAGGTGCCTAGGGATTAAGACTAGAACTGGATTCTAGATCATTTCCACATAATCTTCTTTATTTAAGTGATGTAACTGCCCCGGCCCCAGTCAGACCTAATTCCATTAATTTACATGATGCTTTTGAGCATTCTGTAGAGTAAATCACCTTGTTTCTCAACTTCTACTGCTTTAAAGACCCACATTTGTAATGCATCTTTAATGCATTTGCTTTCCAATTTACAATATTTTGGAATATTTATCTCAAAACAAAACAAAACAAAGCACCTTTTCTCTTTCCCCTCTTCCTCATGGGGTTATTTATTTGAAAACTTCTTCATTCTGGTTTTACTGGGATTACATAAGAGTGAAGGTATAGCATTTTGGGCAGAATAGTGGAGTGGGTAGCCCTGCCTTTCTCCAGGGGATCTTCCTAACCCTGGGATCAAACCCAGGCTCCTCCATTGCAGGCAGATTTTTTTTTTAACCATCTGAGCCATCAGAGAAGCCCCAAAATGCTGAAGTGGGTAGTCTATCCCTTCTCCAGTGGATCTTCCCCACCCAGGAGTGGAACCAGAGTCTCCTGCATTGTATTATAAAACATGTTTCATGGCTTAACATATTTGTTGTATGTAGCTGAATTTAAGAGGCTTCCCTCGTGGCTCAGATGGTAAAGAATTTGTCTGTAGTGTAGGAGACCCAGGTTTGAGCCCTGGGTTGGGAAGATCCTCTGGAGAAGGATATGGCTACCCAGTCCAATCTTCTTGGGGCTTCCCTGGTAGCTCAGATAGTAAAGAATCTGACTGAAATGCAGGAGATCCAGGTTCAATCCCTGGGTCAGGAAGATCCCCTGGAGAAGGGAATGGCAACCCCTTCCAGTATTCTTGCCTGGAGAGTCCCATGGATGGAGGAGCCTGGTGGACTACTCTCCATGGGGTCTCAAAGAGTCAGACATGACTGAGCAGCTAACACACACACACACACACACACACACACACACTAGGGACTTCCCAGGTGGCTCAGTGGCAAAGAATCTGCTTGCCAATGTAGGAGATGCAGGAAATGGATTTGACCCCTGGGTTGGGAAGATCCCCTGGGGAAGGAAATGGCAACTCACTCTCGTATTCTTGCCTGGAGAATCCCAGGGACAGAGGAGCCATGGGGTTGCAAAGAGTTGGACATGACTGAGCATGCACTCACGGCTTAAATAGATGTTTCTTCAGTCTGACATTTTAAACCTAAGACTTTTTTTTAAATGTGTTGCAAAGATTTTTTTTTTAAACAGGTAATATGTACATCAAGAAATCTGAGTTGATCAGACTCATTATTCTGAATAAATTTTAAAGGAAAGGTGCTGAAAGACATTTGACTTAAAAATCTTTGTCTCAGTGATATAAATTGTTTTAAAACAAGAATGTGATTAGTCTACATGGTCTTGTTTCATGGTATAGTGCGCTATTTTCTTCCTTTTAATGGCTGGCCCCATTCTCAGGCTAAATTTGGTGTTAGTGCATTTACATTTGGCCCACCAGGCACAACTCTACCAAGATGTCCTGTAGTCTTACCATGCTTCAGTTTCACATGCTTAGGTTAGTGTTGCATTCAAAATTTCTATCTCGGTTAAAAATCTTGCGGAGGATGATGTGTCTAACGGCAAGTTAGAAAATTCCTTATTACCTGGGATCTTTGAGCATTTTAATATATAAGGGAGATCTTACAGGTTGTCCCCTTTTCCCTTCCCTTACCTGATTTTATTCAGGTAAAAGGCAAAATTACACCCATCTTCAAGGGGATGAATCATAATGGATCTTGGCCAACCCCTGTCATCTCATACTCCTGGCCTGTGATTTGTTTAGGAGTGGGTGTGAGACCAGCTTTTGCCAACAAAATGTAAGAGAGAATCCAATGCAGGGCTGATGAGAAATATTGCTCTCTCTGATAAAAAAGAGAAGCCAGAACAATCTCTCTGTCCTTTCCTTTCTTGGATTTTATCATGTAAAGGTAGGATGCTTGAAGCTGTGCTGACCATCTTGTAACCCTGATATGCAAGTCAAGAGAATATGGAGAAATGGAACACTCATCTGTGAAGCTGGAAACATAACCAGCCCTGGAACTGCTTCCCTCCAGACTGCTTTTTATGACTTAATTTAATACACTTACGATTTAAGATACTTTTATCCGGTCTACTTTAAACCAAAAGTATTTTAACTGGAAAAATGGTAAAATGCGAGGTGTTTGGTGGTCATCAAGTGATGAGATGGTAATCAATATCTTTAAACCTGTTTTATCATTTACAAATTGGAGTTAACACTCACCACTTAGGGATTTATTAGAATTAAATGAGGTAATTTAGATTTAAAATGAGGGGGTGTGTGGGAAGCATGTCGCAAGGTAAAGGATATATGTCTACATACAGCTGATTCACTTTGTTGTACAACAGAAATTAACACAACATTGTAAGGCAATTATACTCCACAAAAAATAATAACATTTTATAAAGTAAAATAAGGTGCTTTTCTCAGTGTCTGGTAGCTGGTAGTCTCTAAATAAATAATAGTAAACCTTATCTTAAATTAATTAAGACATCTAGCTTCTTTCATTTTAATAATTGTCTTAATAACACTCATTTTTTGGCCTAATGAGACTATATCCACTTTGGAAGCAAGCCCAAGCTTATGTGTATCTTTTCATGTCCAGTATGAGGCACAGGATAAATGTTCCATAAAATTAATGAAACATAGTGAACATAGTAGGCATGGAATGCCTTTTTATCAAGCTAATGAATAAAAGGGTGAGTGAGTGAATTAGTGCGAATTGTCTACAGTGTCTATTGATTACCCTAAATTGTTAGAAGGAAAGGTGACATCACATCCAAGTAAGTTCTGTGAAAATTTTGACAGAGTTCCTGGAGAGAAGGTGGGATGGGAAGGCAATGTGAGCTCTATACAGAACGTTGCGCCGTGCCGCTTTCGATAAAGCGGTCCGCCGCATCCTGGGGAAGTATCCTGGAGCTGCACAAGCAAAATCTCTTTGAACTGTGCTACGACAGAGCTTGTCTCTCACCCTATCTGGAATTTTATCTTAGAATCTTACAGGCTTATGCAGCATTAAATTTCATTTTATAGAATACACATTTAGCATTTTGCCATAAACAGAACTCATTAAAACAAATGGAATGTACCAGAGAGGTTTCTACAGAACAAGGTGTTCCTTGAAAAGCCCATGGCCTCTGTAATTCTCTTCTCTTTCTGAACGGATGGTTCATTCTGGGCACCAAGCAGAGCTCCAAATCCAATGTCATCATCTGCTGGTCCCAATCTTATCACAACAGTTTGTATTTTTAAAGGAAATACATAAAACTGAAAGATAATATTCTTTTCATCTGCTCACAGGAAACAAGCATTGTGTTTTTTACTGAAAAGTTCTGGCTCGCACAACCCTTGACATCCCAACTGATCTCAAAGCCCATTCTTGTTTTGGAATTTTTTGAAAGTTTGATTGCAAGTTCTGCAGAAACCATGATTTAAAAAGCAAGAGCTCAAACTGTTTCTGATGCTGGTTCAACAGGATCCAAGGTACCTCAGGTCAATGTAAAGGAAATGACTTAAACCAATGATCAAACTTGTGTAATGTCCTCGAGAAAGAAGTAAGTGATTTATGTCTGAATATTTTATGAACCCAAAGGCTGAATCTGAGAGAAACAGCTCTGAAAAGCCAAAGACCTTGAAGAATTAATGGTATCATTTCTTTGGTTACTCTTCTGGAGAGGCACTAAAAGAGTCTGGGGATGGTATCTGAGGTTAAGGGGTAAAGCCGCTAACGGGACAGCACCGTACAGTTTCATCATCGTATGTAGATAAGCTGAAAGACGACCTTTGCTGAGTCTTCAAGCCCCAGTCACTGGAAGACTCATCTTGTGGTCTGATACGGAATGTCTGTTCACAGATTTGTGAATCAGTGATGACAGAAGGGAGAATGTGGTTGACAGGTGGAACCTGACTGCATTGAGAAAATTTTCAGCTGTGGTAAAACTAGTGAACGGAGGGCTTAAGCTCCAGTGAGAGATAGGATTCAGTGAAAAGCCTATAAAGCAGGGTATGCAAAATGTTTGAGAATGACAGTGTCACTCTCTGTCCTGAGATGGAGACTCTGTTTGTATGTTTGACACTGATGATGGAGGTGTGCAGGACAATATCTCATCCTCCTAAAATTGTTGCTTAAATGAAATTACGCCTATAACAAAGACAATACTTGTCGTCATATGTGAGGCAAAAGTAGCTATCAAGCAGAGGCAATTATTTAGAGTGTCTTCAGACAGTACTCTAAATCAGATAGCTATGATAGGAGCAGGCCAACCATTCCATCTCAGACATCCATGATTTACTGATTCTGATTTTTATAGCAAGAGAGAATGGATAAAAGAACTTCTGACATGGAAAGAGAGAATCATCTTTCATTCCACATCTATCAAGACTCCTTTAAAAGCACTGGAAAATGTCCAGCAAAGTTGAAGCCAGTGCTGATCGTTAGACTCGGAGTTCATTGACACACAGTATGTCTGAGATTGTACAGAAGTTACCTGGTGGCCAAGTCTATCTCAAAAACTCTCCCTCCCACTCTTCTCCTCCCCATTACAGATGGCCAACTTTCTATTGACTTCTTTCAAAATTTCCAACAAAGGTTAGAGATGGTTGGCTACTTGAGAAAAATCGAGCATATTAAAGGACGTGGCTAAGCTACTTACTATTTTCAAAATTTGAAGAGGAATATTTCAGACAGAACAGAGTAAAACAGAAAGAAAAGAAAGTCTTTTAAAGTTGCATCGAGGGGCACAGGAAGATAAGAACCCACCTGCAGAAATGGGAAGTTGTGGCACATGGATTTTTTTTTTTTACTGGTATTTGAAACTCCTCATACACAAGATTGAACTTCTTCCCAAGCAAGTCTTCTCTAGTTTTACCTCTCAGTAAGTGGCATCAATATCTTCCCAGCAATATAGACTCACACTTAAGAGCCATCTTTGAGCCCTCCTCCCCCTCCATCCCCAATATTCAACAGGTTATCTAAAGTTCTATTGATTCTATCTTGTCAGGGTTTCTCACGTTGCTTCTCTCTTTCCCATTGCCATATCTACCTTCTTAGTACAAGTCCTTAACTTCCGACCACCAATTCTAGAGTGTTTGCCAATATCAACAATCAATTCTTTTTTTTTTTTTTTAAGTAGTAGCTGCCATACCTTCTTGTGGTATCCTAGGCACATGTTTGGTCTTTGGCTCACATCCCTGGCACAAAGCTCCTAAAACCCTTGGATTTTCCTGAGTGATAAGGGTGAGGAAAAAAAAAAAAAAAGCTTCTTTTGTTCTAATGAGGTGACTCTTAGGGATCCCTAGATACCTTCAGGATGGTGTTATGTCATCAGAAAGCCCAAGCCTTGATTAGAAGCTTAGAAATTTTAGCTCTGCTTTCCCAGTCTCCCGGAAGGGGAGGGTCTGGAGATTAAGTTAACCACCTATTATGTAGGTTATATAATAACCTCCTGTTATTTAATCAATCGTGTTTATGTCATGGAACTCTTAAATGACGGGGTTTGGAGAGCGTCTTGGCTGGTGAACACATCTGTATGCCAGAAGGGGGCACGCCCCACCTCTAAGGAGACAGAAGCTCCTGCACTCAGGACCCTCTGAATTGTGCCCTGGGTGCCTCGTCCCCTGGCTGTTCATTTCTATCTTTATAATACCTTTTCTAATAAACCAGTAAACGTAAGTGAAGTGTGTTCCTGAGTTCTGTGAGTCGTGCTAGCAGCTAATTGAACCTGAGGAAGGGATTGTGGGAAACTCTAATTTATAGCTCGTCGGTCAGAAGTATGAGAGACTGAGAATTTGCAGTTGGAATCTGAAGTGGAAATGATCTTGTGGATTTTGTGGGTTTTCTGGATCTTCCTGCTAAGATTCATGACCCCTTGAGAGGGCACCCAGACAAATTTTCCACATATTATCCATCTTCATTTCACATAAAATGCCAGGAACCAGCACCTTGTGAATCAGCTCGGTTGCTCAGTTGTGTCCAGCTCTTTGCAACCCCATGGAATACAGCACACCAGGCTTCCCTGTCCATCACCAACCTTGTGAATATCAGACTGGAAAATGATATACCATTCAATATGTATTATTATATCATGTATATGTACTATTACTGCCATTTAGAAATTATAAAATAAATTAGAAATCTGAAAAAAAACATAATTAGATAACCCCTAAAAATATGTTTATTATATGGTCTACTAAATCTAGGTCATATATTGAATTCTAAGCTTATACGACTGAGCGACTGGACTGAACTGACTGAAGCTTATACGGCTTTAACTTTCTTTGGCAGACTTATCTGAAAATTCTTTAAGTCTCTGAAATAGGCAAACTAAGATCATCTGGTTTTAATTAGCTTATTCAAGACATAGTGAATTACGATGGTCAGTGGCAATTAACACCAGTTTTTAGGGAATAAAGTAAATCACACTCTGGGCATTGCCAAAATATGTTATTTTGATTGTTTTGACTTCAAACAAGCTAGTTCTCTCAAATGATTCAGTAAATAAACTTGATCTTACTCCAAGCTTCCCCAAAATTTTAACCACAGAAATCCTTTCAATTGCATTACTTTATTTTAAAACAAGTGGTATAGAATTTGGAAACTCGACACACAAATGAAAATAAATTATCTTACAAAGTAAAAAAGAGATAATTTTTGTATTCAAGGAATGTTTATACAGCCACTATGTGCCAGGCAAAAACTTTTCAAGACTTCAAATGTAATCTAAGGATGGCAATGGGAGATAATCTGATAAATAAGAGGCTACAGCATCAGAGCCTGTTCAATGCTTTCCTGGTACCCAGAGGAAAGGCCAGTATAGGCTTTACCAGATACAATTTCAGTTGAGATTAAAGACAGAATTACCAGAGAGAACAAGTCAGCTTTGTACCTCAGTTCAGTTCAGTCGCTCAGTCGTGTCCGACTCTTTTCGACCCCATGAATTGCAGCACACCAGGCCTCCCTGTCCATCACCAACTCCCAGAGTTCACTCAGACTCACGTCCATCAAGTCGGTGATGCCACTCAGCCATCTCATCCTCTGTCGTCCCCTTCTCCTCCTGCCCCCAATCCCTCCCAGCATCAGTCCTTTCCAATGAGTCAACTGTTTGCATGAGGTGGCCCAAGTATTGGAGTTTCAGCTTTAGCATCATTCCTTCCAAAGAAATCCAGAGCTGATCTCCTTTAGGATGGACTGGTTAGACCTCCTTGCAGTCCAAGGGACTCTCAAGAGTCTTCTCCAACACCACAGTTCAAAAGCATCAATTCTTCGATGCTCAGCTTTCTTCACAGTCCAACTCTCACATCCATACATGACCACAGGAAAAACCATAGCCTTGACTAGATGGACCTTTTTTGGCAAAGTAATGTCTCTGCTTTTCAATATGCTATCTAGGTTGGTCATAACTTTCCTTCCAAGGAGTAAGCGTCTTTTAATTTCATGGCTGCAATCACCATCTGCAGTGATTTTGGAGCCCAGAAAAATAAAGTCTGACACTGTTTCCCCATCTATTTCCCATGAAGTGATGGGACCAGATGCCATGATCTTAGTTTTTTGAATGTTGAGCTTTAAGCCAACTTTTTCACTCTCTTCTTTCACTTTCTTCAAGAGGCTTTTGAGTTCCTCTTCACTTTCTGCCATAAGGGTGGTGCCATCTGCATATCTGAGGTTATTGATATTTCTCCTGGCAATCTTGATTCCAGCTTGTGCTTCTTCCAGCCCAGCATTTCTCATGATGTGCTCTGCATATAAGTTAAATAAGCAGGGTGACAATATACAGCCTTGAAGTACTTCTTTTCCTATTTGGAACCAGTCTGTTGTTCCATGTCCAGTTCTAACTGTTGCTTCCTGACCTGCATATAGGTTTCTCAAGAGGCAGGTCAGGTGGTCTGGTATTCCCATCTCTTTTAGAATTTTCCACAGTTTATTGTGATCCACACAGTCAAAGGCTTTGGCATAGTCAATAAAGCAGAAATAGATGTTTTTCTGGAACTCTCTTGCTTTTTTCGATGATCCAGTGGATCATCATGTAGGACCAAATATCTCTATAATTTGTCCAGTTAAAAATTACTTAACCTGGGCTTCCCTGATAGCTCAGCTGGTAAAGAATCCACCTGCAATGCAGGAGACCCCCTGTTCGACTCCTGGGTTGGGAAGATCTGCTGGAGAAGGGATAGGCTACCCACTCCAGTATTCTTGGGCTTCCCTTGTGGCTCAGCTGGTAAAGAATCCACCTGCAATGCAGGAGACCCCCTGTTCGACTCCTGGGTTGGGAAGATCCCCTGGAGAAGGGAAAGGCTACCCACTCCAGTATTCTGGCCTGGAAAATTCCATGGACTGTATAGTCCATGGAGTCGTAAAGAGTCAGACACGACTGAGCGACTTTCACTTCACTTTACTTCACTTCAACCAATGGATTTACTTAATATATTTATAAAAAGATAATCCAAGGTTATTGACTTTAGGAGGAGAACTCAGATTAACTGGTTTCAGATTAAGAAATTTTTCACAACTGGCTTCCTGCCAAGTTGTTAATAAATATGCAGACCCAATCAAATACAAAAGCGGTGTTTCTTTTGTGCAACTTGGCTTGCATTTTCCTGAAAGTTATCAGTGAGGGCAGGGCACTGATTTATCTATCAAACCATTTTATGGGCCAGAGGGCTTTTCAAGGAGATGTGCCCATATGTGACCTTCACAAGTCTGAGTCTTGGGAACTGTTCCTAACTGATGTGGATGGTGGGGTTGTCCACCGTCCAGCCCTGCTGGCTAATCCACTTCCAAACAGCAGCTGAGGAGATGCAGCCAAGGTCCTCCGTACAGACCCTTATACTGATTGGAGGAAGCCCTAGGAGAAGGCTTGGAGCAAAAGGGAGAAAAGTCCAGGCTTTTGAGAGACAAATCTGACTGTGGAAGCCTTGAGATCTCATCACTGCCCTTGGAATTCTGCCATGGGGGGAAAATTCATTTCTGCTGGATGAGAAGAAAATAGTGAATTTAACTCATCTTATGTCCTCCGTTACCATTAGCCTGGCCCTCATCAACGTGCAATTACTGAGTGCCTACTGGGTGACAGCGAAGGATGGGGAAGCCAGGCATGCTGCAGGCCATGGGGTCTCAAAGAGTTGGACACGACTTAGCAACTGAACAACTGGGTACATGCCCTTTAACTAGGGAATATGCAGCTCTTGTAAACCGTGGAAAAACAATGGAGAATTTTTAGGAGATTTAACAGAGAAATGAGTAGTCATATATTAAGCATAAAAATTTTAGGTAAATACACACATTTGTGTAAAATGAATGAATATTGATAGCCAGATGGCTATTTTGGCTTTGAATTAGTCTCCAGACTGGAAATGACATGTTCCAATTAAGAACAGGTGATCATAAGTATATAGTTAAAGCAATATAATATTTTAAAAGCATTTAGCAGTCTTTTTCAATAGTTACTGAATGAACTACTATCACGTTAAGCTTAAAAAAATAAGTGCTACTTAATAAAGATAAGTTATGAAGATATTTTAGGTCCTCAGAGTACTATGGTCTTTAAATCCAGAGCATTATTGGGACATTTCCTTCCCATCAGTGATCCCATGAATTTCTGGGACCAATCAGATAACTGAGATAAGCACTGTTTCCTAATATCTGTAAGCTCTCTGGCCTCTAACATATCTCTTTGGAAATGGAAATATTAAGGACAAAGTGAAGTACAGTTATGGTCCCCTCAGAATTCTGGATCTCTAAACTTCTAGGTAAGTTATATCAGATTCAAACAAGGAGGAGGTTAGAGAAAAACTATCTTTTGGGGAAGGAGAGATGCTGTCTTTATTTGAAGTCCTGCCTCCCTTCTGTCGGGGAGTGGTCCTCTCATAGCAGCCCTTCCCTGCTCCGGCTTTATCCCAGGCCTGATTAGAAGCCGTGGGCCTCTGTCCCTGGTCACCAAGGTGAGCAAGTTTACCCAAGGGCAGGCTCACGCTTCCTTCCTGCCACCCACCATTCAACACTCAGAAGAGTTTTCTCGAACCTTGTTACACAGCTCAGCGCAATGTAAGAGCTGCTAAAGGGAAGCGAAGTCGCTCGCTTGTGTTCAACTCTTTGCGACCCCGTGGACTGTAACCTACCAGGCTCCTCTGTCCATGGGCTTTTCCAGGCAAGGATACTGGAGTGGGTTGCCATTTCCTGCTCCAGGGAATCTTCTCAACCCAGGGATGGAAGCCGGGTCTCCCGCATTGCAGGCAGATGCTTTGCCATCTGAGCCACCAGGGAAGCTACCAAGATCTACTAAATATACAATAAATATGACTTTCCCAAGATCCAGAGAGATAGCCCCCTGAGAAGCTAAAGTCTTCCTGAGGGAACCTCTCTTGGATACATCCGTGTTCCTAACCTGGCTCCTCCCATTCCATGCTTCGTTTTTCTGACTTTGCAAATCTATCCCCTCTCTTTCGGGAAGTGTGCCTCTTAACCACAGTGGTTGATCTTCCACAGTCCCCACAGTCCGTGCTTCTCTTCCATGGAAGTACTTTTTTTTTTTTTTTTCAAATCTGAGACATTCATGTCAAAGTAACATACTTGGTGGGTTAGGGAGAGGGTCAGTGGTCTACGCTGATGTTTCCTGAGTAGCTTGGCAACAGCCAGGATGGACCTGAGTCCTCCAGTCCCCTCTCAATCTGAGAGCACACTGGGAGTCCACGAACAGCGGCTTTGTGCAGTGAGGACTATTTAAAGCCCACACACACGTGCACTCTCACACACACATGCACATACACTCCCAAAGCACATCTCAATTCTGATACATGGTGAATTCCAATCCTACGATAGAATAGAGAAATATTTTCCTCCTTCATAACCAAACTTCACATTTTTTTAGGCTAATACCAAAAATGCTATTCCCTTTCTTTCATTGCTTCCTTTTAACGATTAATGCCTTTTCTTCACAAAGACCCTATGGAAGCTTAGAGATTCCTTCAGGTTTTCTAGAAGGAACCTGGGTCTCCCACATTGCAGGCAGACACTTTACCGTCTGAGCCACCAGAGAAGCTACCAAGAGCTACTAAATACACAACAAATACGACTTTCCCAAGGTCCAGAGAGGTAGCCCCCGGGAAGCTGAAGTCTTAGAGGAGGTTTTATGCTTCAAGTTACCTTTTTTTCCAGTTACATTTTTAGCACAATAAAACTCAAGAGATTCATTAATTCCTCATTTATTCATTGATTCATTCAACAGATGTTTGTTGAGTGCCATTTGGTTCTTGGCGGGAAATACTGTATAAACATAAACAAGCCATGCTTTCAGTCCACAGACAGCTCACAGATTAAGTGTAATACCAAGTGGAACGTGCCTTAAAAGGTGCTAAGCGGATATAGAAAAGCTCCAATTAAATTTTCCTTGGAGAGTCATGGTCCTATTTCTCACTTATTTTGATAATGTGAAGTAGTAATTCACTTGTGAGAGAACCGTTTCTTTTTTCCTTATTATGTATTCATACTGCACTGTCTCTCAGAACTTACATTTGGGTTTTGGAGATGTATGTGTGTTCTCTTCAACAGCCCTCTGTGTTCAACTTGGAGAAGAAACCACCACACCTTCAACTTAAGAGTGATGGGTGGTGTGACAAAGGGTGAGTAGACCCGAGGGACCCCAGTGACCTGGGCATATTCTGAAATATTTTCACTTCATCTTAAGGATTAATGAATCTTACATCATAAGTATCAGCTAATTTTGTCAACTTCACCCTTGCAAAAATAAAAAAGCTGTGACCCATGGTGCACATATAGCTACTCTCTCACTTCTATAACTCTCCGAGGCCTCCTGCTCTTCTGGATTCACAGCTTTCTCAGGTGGGGAAAGAGGAAAGGGTCAAATGTAGGGGAAGGTCAGTGATGGTGTGAATCTAAAATCCATTCATCCATTTATCCTTTTAATACCTGTTAAGCGCTTTGCTCTGGAGTGGGCTCTGAAGACATAAGGTTCAGTAACAACACACACAGATACTGTGGCAAGCTGCTAGATGTTCCCCAGGTTCAACCTCCTTGTCTTTCCTAGTATACATGGGTGCGAGCTAACTCCTACATTTCCCAGATTTCTTTTTGTTGCAATTATTAATGACCATGTGAGTAAGTTGTGGCTGATAGGTTGAGCCTAGAAGCAACGTTTCTTCTTCAGGGACTCTGACCTTTTAAAGGATCACTGAACACACGCTGCTCTGGTTCTTTACTCTTCTAACTGACAGAGAGACAGTAAGACACCGGCAACCCTCTTCAGTCAGGACGGAGGCCTGTGCTGAGGAGAGCAGCCATCCCACCAGCCCTGGATTGCCCTCACCTGTGATGTTACACGAACGAGAAATACACTTGCAGCCTGTATAAGCTGCATTATTTGTGGTTTTCTTTATTAAAACATTTTAGTCTGTTTCTTCATTAACACAGTCTCTGATAGCTCAGTTGGTAAAGAATTCACCAGCAATGCAGAAGACCCCGGTTCAATTCCTGGGTTGGGAAGATTCCCCTGGAGAAGGAATAGGCTACCCACTCCAGTGTTCTTGGGCTTCCCTGGTGGCTCAGATGGTAAAGAATCTATCTGCCATGTGGGAGATCTGGGTTTGATCTTTGGTTTGGAAGATCCCCTGGAGAAGGGAAAAGCTACCCACTCCAGTATTCTGGCCTGGAGAATTGCATAGACAAAGGAGCCTGGCAGGCTACAGTCCATGAGGTCACAAAGAGTCAGACACGACTGAGAGGCTTTCATTTTCACTTTTTCTGCCTTCATGGAGTTTACAAACTACAAGAAAATTTAGACATTAATCAAGTAATCTCAAAATGAGCATATTCTTATAAATTGAGATAGAAATTATGAAAGATAAAAAAGTGGTACTATTAGAGCATATAATAAGGCAATCCCACAGTGTGAGGGGTCAGGGAAGATTCAAGAAAGAACAAGAATGAAGTGAACAAAGTCCTTGAATATTTAAAAATAGTAATTTTACTTAGAGCTAGCTTTTGAAGGCTATAACCCAAATATTCTTCTGCATGAATTTTTCTGCCTGATGTGGTCCTTGGACTAGAGGGAGAAATTACAAATGCCTTGTATATAGAATAGTCAAGTAAAGCAACGCAATAAAATGAAAGCTATTAAGCATCTTCTAAGACACTGGGTTAAGATGAATTATCAAAACATAGTGTATAATAAGTTGCATAAGCTATGTCATATAAAATAGGAAAAATTCTAAATTCTGAACAGAAAACATTATTAATATTTAAATTACAATGCTGAGCTTAAAAAGAAAAAACAGAGTAAAATGTTTCTGTAACATAAATCTACATGGGCAGATAGAAGAGGATGCCTGAGGTACATAGGAAATCTAGTCCAAAGCTACAAATCCTTCCCTTATTAAGGAAGAGAATGAGGCTAATTTTCATCCATGTTTTTGGCTTGTTGTCTACAGTGATCATATGCATTGACAGACTGTGCCACTTTCTGTTCCTTGTGTACAGACTTAGGGCCAGAGACTAATTACAACTCAGTGTGTGCTAACAGAGAAGCTGGCGTCAAATTACAACTGTGCTGCGTGGAAGGACAGGAAACCCTTTTAGAGTGGTAGACACACAAGTGACTTTAATAAAGCCACAGTCGTGCAGACTTGCAACCAAAGGACATCGCATTGCTGTATGGCATCAGAAACAAGGTCAGGAAAATCAGTGACCGACTCATTGATTAAGACCTGAGCACACCTGGTTATTCTAGCTTAATTCCACTGTGGTCTGAGAACAGACACTGTATGACTTCTATTCTTTTAAATTTAAGATGTGCTTTATTAACCAGAATGTGGTCTATCTTGGTGAATATTGCTCGTGAGCTTGAGACGATTACTCTATACATGTTTTTGTTTCTGTTATATCTAACAGGTAGATAATTTGTACTTGGAAACAGAAGGAATTGACTAGATCCTGGATGTTAACCTAGAGTATATCTACTTAATCACATCTAGTGTCAAAATTTTAAAAAACATCCAGTCATCATGGTAAAGAGTGGCTATTTATCCCATATAACTTTTATTTTTTAAAAATCTTTAATTGGAGGATAATTGCTTTGCAATTTGTATATTAATTTTACATCTTAAACTGTTTTCCCAGTTTACATCATGATGGAGTATCTTGGTCTCACTAAATTAAGAGGCAATTGTATAGAAGAAATAGATGTCAAGAAAAACTCACTTTTGTAAAAAGTATTGCCTTGGCTAATAAGTTCACATGCTAAATTAAATATGATTTTCATGAACACTCTTGGGACAAAAGAAAATATTCACAGAGAGGAAGAGAAGCATGAAAAATGTATGGTTAAAAGTATTAACCATAACATATTAATATTTCTTTTCTATATTAATGGAAAATTCTACCAGTGGACATAATCCTAATAATTACAATGATGATGAGATTTTAACTTCATTAGAAGTTACTGGAAGTGTTTTCCAAGAGAGTTCTGGTCATTTAAACAAATTTATTTTGAGAGGAAATAGATTAACATTATGTTTTAACTACTCCATTGTATAAAGAAGAAGATTATGTGTTTCTGGAAAGCTAAATTTTAAAATAGGAAAGAAGAAATTTTGAAGAATTCATTATAAATATCATCCTTATCTGTTCTGATATTTTATAATGATCATAAAAGTCATATCTAAGTCAAGTTAAATAACATTAATATCACAGCTCAGTTATGATTCTTTTATTGGAATAAAAATTCATCATTTTGAAAATGAATTGCTATACTGTCCTGAGTGGGAAAAGCTAATAAATATAGAAATACATTTGTTCAAGAAGCAAAACATATTTTAATCTGTCATATTGATATATTATTTTATCATTTTTGAGGCATTCTCATAGGCATCACATTGTTTTGAGACAGAACTTCCACATGATAGGAGATGTTTATTCAGTGGCTGTTTATGGAACATCTACTCTGAGCCTGGTAACTTGGTCAGTAAAGAATCCGCCTGCAATGCAGGAGACCAGAATTCAGTACCTGGGCTAGGAAGGTCCCCTGGAGAAGGAAATGGCAACCTGCTCCAGTATTCTTGCCTGGGAAATCACAAGGACAGAGGAGTCTGGACAGCTATAGTCCATGGGTCACAAGAGTCGGACACGACTTAGTAACTAAGTCATGAATTTATTTAAGCAGGAAGGAGATTTTTATTATAAGGATCTTGATCTCACACTTCTCAAGGGAAAGATTGTTGAGTCTCAGAAACAATCAGAAGCGAGAATCTAAATGCTGCTAAGACCCTGACTTGCCTTTTCTTTCTGCCTTTAATCTCTATCTGCCTCTTAATCCTGACTTCATTTGTCTTTCTGACACATGATGAAAACCATGGCTGCCAACTTACTTTCATAATTTATAGTTTCAACCACTGGAATAAAATTGATAAGCTATTTTTTCTAGTAGGAAACCTAAAACTTCCACTGTAGGAATCCTCTGGCTCACTTTAGTAAATTAACCACTCCTGATTCATGCAAAGGATCTGTAGGGCTGAGTTCTTTGGGTCAGATTAGATTTAGGTTTACCCTTGAAGCCATTTCCAGGGGCAGAAAGTCATTCCCTTGTCCTGGTTCCCCAGGCTGCCGCCCTCTGCAGCAGCTTTCACGGGGCCCATTCAAGTCGGAGCCCCAATTCTTCACGAGCTCCATCCCGTGACAGGGCAAGCTAACTGATCTCACCTCTCACCTTTCTTTTCACAGCCCCGTTTGTTGAAAGCAAAATCCATATACAATTTCATGTCCCTTAAGATCGGTTTTCTATCTATTTGCAACTTGACTTACATTTTCATCGCTCGGAGAAACTACTTTTGCCAAGGTTGTCGTTGATTCAGTGAATCCCTTTCAATCCTCATCTCGCAGGAACTCTCTCGAGTTTGTGTCAGTGTTTACCAACTCTTGTGTGGCAGAAATTTCCAGTTTGCTTTCAGGATACATTTTCCCCTTCTTAGTAAAACAGAGCTCTATTTTCAGCTGGACTTCTGGTTGCCCCAAATTTGACATGCATTTCCCAGCCTCCTTTAAAGGGAGATGTGTTCATATGGCTAAATTCTCCCAATAGACAGAAATACTGGGTAAAGTGGAGAGAAGTGTCCTTACAGGGAGGACTCTCCTTTCTTCGACATGTCCTCCTTCCCCTGAGATGAATCTTGAAGAACCCAATTGGATTATCAAGATTCCGGGTAAAATGTAGAAGGAACTGGATGATAATGAAGCCCCCATACTAGTACCAGCAGCCTAGCTCCACATCTAGTCTACCTGAGAAAGAAGTGTAACCTGCAGCGAAGTCCCATCCTAACCCGTACATACTCTTTCTTGAAACTCCCTTCCCTTTCCTCTGTCTGCTTTCTGTTGTATCTGCTTTTTACTGCTCTTCTTATTATTTTTGAATTTGCAACTCAGTTCTTTCCCTTGATCCATCCATTAATTATAGTCTCCAAGATTCCATTCTCAGGTCTGTGTTTAGTCAAAATATTCTACATATGAAACTCATCAATATCCACATTTTAAATGGCTATCTTGCCCTGTTAACTCAGAAACGTCTCTCTTCTGACTGCAGACCTGTGTATGCACTTGGCCTCTGATTGGCTTCAGCGGTCTCTTCTTCAGTCCCTCTTCTCAGCTAGCAACCCCATCATCTAGTCTGCTACGTGAGAAAGAAGACTGGATTTCCCTGGACCTTTCTTTTCTACTCTATGGCAAGTTCCATGTAGCCGGTCTTCTTCCCTTGTTCATATTCTTTTCCATTGCTGCCAAAGTGGTCTTTCTAAAAACAACATTCAACATGTCACTCACCCAAATAAAAAATCCTTTACTGACTCTCTGTTGCCTAAAGCATGGGATCCATAGCCTTTATGTTATATAATAGGAATTTCCAGGGTGTGCCTCTTCCTCCAGACTTATTTTCAGCAACTTTCACTTCAGATCCCCAAACTGCAACAACATTGAACTACTCAAAGCTCTGCAGACAGCCACGCTGCCTCTTACTTCTACCCTTCTTTATTTTGTCTTTTGAAACTGCACTTTTTCTAGAGGGCATGCCTCTCATCTTCATAATAAATTCCCACTTATCCTTCAAGACTCAGCTCATAACCTATAATAGAAAATAATCTGAAAAAAATGCATAAATGAATCATTTTGCTATACACTTAAAACCAACACAATATTGTACATCAAGTATACTTCAATTAAAAAAAAAGACAAAAAAAAAAAAAACGAAAAAAGACAAATATTCTTTCTTCTGAAAAGATTTCCCTGACATCTCAGGTGTATGTCAATTGATATTTTTTAAAGCTTCTAGTGAACTGAAAGTCGCTCAGTTGTGTCTGACCCTTTGTGACTCCATGGATAGTCCATGGAATTCTCCAGGCCAGAATACTGGAGTGGGTAGCCTTTTCCTTTTCCAGGGGATCTTCCCAACCCAGGTATCGAACTGAACACAGGTCTCCCGCATTGTAGGCAGATTCTTAAAGCTCCTAATAACTTCCTAAATATGCACAAGCCTGAATTATATCTGTTATGATGCTACTCATTACTTAAACATCTGCATCTCTTACTTGATTGAGAACTTTTTTATACCCGGAGTTTTGTCTTCTCCCTGGCATACTATAGGTATTTAATAAAGTGTTGAAATTATTCAGGAAAACCAATGTTCTCTTTGTAACTCCATGAACCTAGAGCCTCATTATGACTTCAGCAATAACAGTAGATAGAATTGGGGTTGCTGCTCAGTACACAGTGATTCTCTGAGTGGCCTTGATCATTTTCCCTTCCCTTTCACTCTATGCCCTTTATCCTTGGCAGTGGCTGTTAACCCAAGGGTAGATATGCTTCCCAGGTGGCGCAGTGGTGAAGAATCTGCCTGTTAATGCAGGAGATGCAAGAGACAAGGGTTCGACCCCAAGGTCAGGAAGTTTTCCTGAAGTAGGAAATGTATTCTTGCCTCCAGTATTCTTGCCTGGAAAATTCCATGGAGGGAGGAGTCCGACGGGCTATGGTCCATGGGGTTGCAGAAGAGTCGAATACAACTGAGGGGCTGAACTCAGGGGCCCACAGAGATGCTAACTGTGCCTGGGCCAAGAGGATATTTCTTCCCCAGACGTTTGACGATGAATGGAGACCTGCAGAAACTGAAGCGTCTCAGAACCAAGTCACCTGATATGAGTGTCCTAGAGAGAATGTTTGGAGAAGGCAATGGCACCCCACTCCAGCACTCTCGCCTGGAAAATCCCATGGACAGAGGAGCCTGGTGGGCTGCAGTCCATGGGGTTGCTAGAGTTGGACACGACTGAGCGACTCACTTTCACTTTTCACTTTCATGCATTGGAGAAGGAAATGGCAACCCACTCCAGTGTTCTTGCCTGGAGAATCCCAGGGACGGGGAGCCTGGTGGGCTGCCATCTATGGGGTCACACAGAGTCAGACACGACTGAAGCGACTTAGCAGCAGCAGCAGAGAGAATGTTCATGAGCAACTAACCCCAATGATGTCTCTGGATCTGCTCTGATTTCTGTCCTCTGCAAGGTCTGTGTTGCCCTTCCTTTGATTTTGTGAGCAACCCTTTAACACACTCTCCTAATTCATTTGGATTAGCCAGAGTCAGTTTCTTTAGCCTGAAAATTAAAGAATCTTAATCTAAGTGACAATTATAAAAGCACTACAGGATGGCAAACATGATTGGCAGGTCCTTTGTTCCGTGGGTTAGTCATTAGATTCTTGTAAACCCACTCGGTTAAGCTCTTGGAGCACACTGATCTAATAGCCCTCTAATAGATTTAAGAGAAACAAAAGTGGACTAACACACAATAATCTTTTCCACAGATGTAATTTAAATCATTTTTTCCTCTTCAGGTGTCCTATTCTCAAGTTTTTCATAAAAATACATTTTTCCCCTTCAAGAAGTTGACTTTTCACTTCAAATTCAAAATGCTTCATCAAGTTAGTAAAGAATTTTGGCTTAAGTTGTTCCTAGAAATTAGGTCTACTTTCCCTCAATGCCAATTAAAATGACATAGTCTGACAGAGTGGAATATCTGACGTTTCCATAGCAGCTGGCACTAAGCAGCTTTGCTTACTAATTAGTCTCATGGTACAGTCTGAAATTCCCTTTATCCAAAGACCAGAGGTTAGAAGATATGGCCTTTTTTGTAAACATAACCTTATGTGACAGGAAACCAAAAAAGCAAAATTTATCCAGATGAAACAGAAAGGGGAAATGTGCTCAGCCAAACTGTTAGATTCAAGCTGAGAGTTGGCAGAACACGGGGAAGAAAATACCCTCTCCTGATTTGTTATCATATACATACTCAGTGGAATACTTAATAATCAGGCTTTTTTTGTAATGCAGTTTGGCAATTGGCATCTCCAGTACCCAAGGTCTTTAAATTTCATTACAAGACATGATTTAACACTGCTTTAGAGGACGTCGGTCTGCTGATTCAGCTCCACCACTTCCTGTCAACAAGAACACTAATATTATAAAAAAACTCTTCTCACGTACTCAGTGGTTATTTAACAAAGTAATCTAGCTCTCAGGAAATAGAGAATAATCCATCAGGCCAAAGAGTTTACTGGGAATTCAGAGCTGCCTCACAATATCCAGGTACTCAAGTTTATCCTGAGTCTTCTTTACGTATCTTTTGGACCCAATTCTAAGTGGTATAAAAGTATGGTTTTATTGCTCCCCTTTGGTGGGCAGCAAATCAGATGTAATATAAAGAAGCCAGAGAAAACTAATAAAAAATAACTTCTATTACACTGACAGTTATAGAAGGGGCAAGAAAATTGCAGAAAAAGCAATCATAAAGCTATAAAACATGTGCTTGTCTAGAGTCATTTCAAAGACAGGCAAATGAGCTTATTCAGTTTAGTAGCCCTTGAGGCAACTCTGTTGTTATTATTTTTGGTCTTTTCTACCCCTTTTTATATTCTGAAATTATAAGGAAAAATATTTTCTAACAGTAATAATTTTAGAATGGCAGCTATAAATTTAACTCCAGGACACAAGTATGTACTGTGCCCTGAAAAAAAAAAATGTAACACCCTCAAAGGGAGGGCTATGGAGAGGTGAGTTGCTTTGGTGGGTGCTGGTTTGGAGATGCACTGTGAGTCAGGTGAGAGCATCAGGGTACTGCAGGGCACACTGCAAATGCCAGCTGCTCTCTGGACGCCCTCACCCCTCCTGTGTAGGGAGGTGCCCCCTGTCCTTCAAAACTAGGCAAAGGCAGGACTCCAACTGTCCAAGTCCCCCAGGACCACTGTTCATCTCAGACTTTGTGGTCCCACAGACACTTTCTAAAAAAGAAGGCAAATTATTAAACTATAAATTGTGAAGACAAAACAATGAAAACTGGAGAAGTGAGTGGTGGCAGAAAGGATCTCAAGCCACCAAGAAAAGTTTCCATCCAGTGTGGAGGCTTCTAGTTAAGAAGATAGGGACATATTTATCCAACTTTCTATTAGAGTTTACTGTAAGGCTCAGATGAGGCTTGGGGAGGGGAGGAGACTGAAAAAAGAAGAGCAGTGAGTGCCCCCCAAAATCACAGGAGACATGACCCAGGCTAAGCGGGATTGCAGCAGACCTGCAGTGAAGGACTTAGAGAGGGAAGGGCAAAGAGACCTGGGAGCAGTAAGTAGAATTGTAAGACCAGAACATGAACCGCTCTAGGAGTTTGGGGAAGGGTGGCCACGGCCTCGAAATGGAAGAAATTATTGTACAAAAGAGACCGTACAGTGCTGTTCAGGTTTATATGGAAGGCGACAGTCCTCGTTAATCAGAATTAATTAATCTGCAGCCAACCTGGGAATTCAGTAAAATTATTTTGGTCATATATCTATATTATATCAATATCCAGTAGCAAATTTTGATTCGATTTGAAAAGCACATATGATTTGAACTAATGGAGACACAAAAGCAATTAACAGATGGTCTTCACTTTCCGGATACTTTCAGCCTAGTGACTGGAACAGCTGCTGCTGCTGCTGCTAAGTCGCATCAGTTGTGTCTGACTCTCGCAGCCCCATAGACGGGAGCCCACCAGGCTCCCCCGTCCCTGGGATTCTCCAGGCAAGAACACTGGAGTGGGTTGCCATTTCCTTCTCCAATGCATGAAAGTGAAAAGTGAAAGTGAAGTCACTCAGTCGTGTCTGATTCTTCACGACCCCATGGACTGCAGCCCACCAGGCTCCTCCACCCATGGGATTTTCCAGGCAAGAGTACTGGAGTGGGTTGCCATTGCCTTCTCCGACTGGAACAGCAGCATGCACAAATTATTCAGATGCAAGTCTGTCCAAAGGAGGTGTAACAGGACATTTATTGAGCTCCTACTTTGTGCCAGGCTGTGTACTAAGCATTTAAACATATTGCTTAATCTAAATTTTGTAGCAATCGTAAGAAGTAGTTGTAATTCTGTCCCTCATACAGATAGGGAAGTTCAATCTTTATTTATGTATTTACTTTTGGTTGCACTGGCTCTTTGTTGCTGGGAGGCCTTCTCTAGTTGCAGTGAGCAGGGGCTGCTCCTTGTTGCAGTGTATGGGCTTCTCACTGTGGGAGCTTCTCTTGCTGTGGAGCACAGGCTCCAGGCACGTGAACTTCAGCAGTTGCAGCAAGCGGGCTCAATAGTTGTGGCTTGTGGGCTCCAGACCATGGGCTCAGTGGTTGTGGTTCACGGGCTTTAGTTGCTCTGCAGCACGTGAAATCTTCCTAGATCAGGTGTCAAACTCATGTCGCCTACATTAGCAGGCAGATTCCTATCCATTGTACCACCAGAGAAGTCTCAGAAGCTCAAACTTAAAAGTTTAGTAATTTGCCCAAGGCTACAAAGTTCTGGAAACTAAGGAAAGTAGATTCAAGTTCCTGACTCATACTCATTTTCTCAAAGGCTTTCCTGCTCTAATCAGTTAATTCCTTAGAGTCTAAGTGTGCTTGTTTGATGCCTAACAAGACCGAGACATGTATTTATGAAGACCTTATCTGCTAGAAGAGAGTAAAGGCCTTTGTTTTGAAAGATGGAGCAATGATATTAAGAGGGAAGGACCTCCATGGAAGACAGGCTCCTCTCTGCTATCCTGAAGGGTGACTATGGAGGATGAGGTTAACCTTCAAAATCATTTCACATTTTAGTTTTTAAACCCCCACTCCCTGCTACCAGAAAACTACTAGAACTCATCAATGAATTTGGTAAAGTTGTAGATTACAAAATTAATATATAGAAATCTGTTGCATTTCTATACACAAACAGTGAAAGATCAGATAGAGAAATTCAAGAAACAATTCCATTTACCACTGCATCAAAAAGAATAAAATACCTAGGGATAAATTTACTTAAGGAGACAAAAGACCTGCACTTTGAGAACTATAAGACCCCAATGAAAGAAATTGAAGAAGATACAAACAATGGAAAGATCATAGTGTTCATGGATTAGAAAAATCAATATTATCAAAAATGACTATACTACTGAAGGCAACCTGCAGATTCAATGAAGAACTGGAACAAAAAACATTAAAACTTGTGTGGAGACACAGAAGATCCCAAATAGGCAAAACAATCTTGAGAAAGACAAATGGAACTGGAAGAATCAGGTTCCCTGACCTCAGACTATACTACAAAGCTACAATAATCAAAACAGTGTGGTACTGGCACAAAAAGAGAAACAGAGACCAATGGAACAAAATAGAAAGCCCAGAAATAACCCCATGCACCTATGGTCAATTAATGTCTGACAAAGTAGGAAAGGCTACATAATGTTGGAAAGACAGTCTCTTCAGCAAATGGTGCTGGAAAACAGGACAGATATACATGGGAAAAAAGTGAAATTAGATCATTCTTTAACATCATACACAAAAACAAGCTCAGAATGGATTAAAGACCTATATGGGAGACTGGACACGATAAAACTCCTAGAGGAAAACATAGGCAGAACACTCTCTGACATAAATTCAGCAATATCCTTTCTGACCCATCTCCCAGAATAATGGAAATAAAAACAAACAAATGAGACCTACTTAAATTCAAAAGCTTTTGCACAGCAAAGGAAATAATAAACAAAATGAAAAAACAACCCACCAGTTGGGAAAGAATATTTGCAATTATGATTGATAAGGGATTAGTGACAGTCACTCAGTCATGTCTGATTCTGCAACCCCATGGACTATACCGTCCATGAAATTCTCAGGCCAGAACACTGGAGTGGGCAGCCTTTCCCTTCTCCAGGGGATCTTCCCAGCCCAGGTTCAAACCCAGGTCTCCTGCATTGCCCAGGCTGCTTCTTTACCAGCTGAGCCACAAGGGAAGCCCAAGAATACCAGAGTGGGTAGCCTATCCCTTCTCCAGAGGATCTTCCCAACCCAGGTATCAAACCTAGGTCTCCCGCACTGCAGGCAAATTCTTTACCAACTGAGCTATCAGGGAAGTCCTAAAAAGGGATTAGTCTCCAAAAGAGACAAACAGCTCTTGAGGCTTAACATCAGCAAAGCAAACAAAACAATCAAAAAATGGGCAGAAGACCTAAATAGCCATTTCTCCAAAGAAGACATACAGATGCCTAAGAGGCACGTGAAACTACATTCAACATCAGTAATTATTAGAGAAATGCAAATCAAAACGACAATGAAATATCACCTCACATCAGTCAGAATGGCTATCATCAGAAACTCCACCAACAATAAGTGCTGGAGAAAATGTGGAGAGAAGGGAACTGTCCTACACTGTGGGAATGTCAATCGGTACAGTCACTATGGAGAACAATATGCAGGTTCCTTAGAAAACTAACAGTAGAGCTACTATGTGACCCTGCAATCTCACTCTGGACATATCTAGAGAAAAACATGATCCAAAAGGATATCGGCACCATAATGTTCTTACCGTTTATAATAGCCAAGACATGGAAGCAACCTAATTATCCATTGACAGATGAATGGATAAAGAAGATGTGGTACATAAATACAATGGGATATTATTCATCCATTAAAAAGAATGGAAAATGCCATTTGCACCAACACAGATGGACCTAGAGATGGTCATACTGAGTGAAATAAGTCAGACAGAGAAGGAGCAATATTGTATAACATCCATTATATGCAGAATCTAAAAGGAAATGATAAAAATGAACTTATTTACAGAACAGAAAGAGACTCACAGACTTAGAAAATGAATTTATGGTTTCTGAGAGAGAGGAATGGAGGGAAATGATGTCAGAGAGTTTAGGATGGACATGAACACACTGCTAAATTTCAAATGGACATTTCAAATTGACCAGGACTTGCTGTATAGCACAGGGAACTCTGCTCAATGTTATGTGGCAGCCTGGTGGGAGGAGAGTTTGGAGAAGAATGGATACATGCATACATGTGGCTGAGTTCCTTTGCTCTCCACCTGAAACAATCATAACATTGTCAATGGGCTATACTCCAATGAAAAATAAAAAGTTTAAAAAAAGAACACAGAAGGAGAGGATAAAAAGTAAGTAGACTGGACTATCATAAAACTTCACCAAAAAAGTAAAAGAATGGTTTCTCAAAGGAGGTGATAATTGAGATAGACCTGGATGGATGGCTAAGACATTTAAAGGTTAAAAAAAAAAAGAACCTTCACAGTGTTCAAGTCAAGGAAATAGTATAAAAGAACACACAAAGAACAGAGGTGGCTGGTCTGGTTTGCAGACCAGCTCAGAGGAGGATGGGAAAGACACAATAGTGTAGATGTATCTGACTGTTGGGTTCAGGTCTTAGAGATGGAAGAGTTTGGATTCTGACATAGACCCTGGGGTGCTAATGAAGGTTTCAGTGTGGAGATGACCTCAATGTGAATTCCAGGAAGGGGAAAAGGAAGGTAGAATGGCATTCAGGAGCATTCACGACTCTGTGCCTGTCAGACTAGCAGTTCATAGTGCCTCTAAGAACCAGGGGGTGCCAGTGAGACCCTGGGGCAGGAAGCAAAGGGGAAAAGAATTTGTAGGACAAATGAATGAAAGGTGAGGCAAGAGAAGGCGGATTTGGACATGGTAGGTGATATGGACTTTAGGCCACTCTTTCTGGACATAAATTATTGTTTACACTTGTAAAGTAATACCCTGAACTGAAGGTTGTATTAGCTTTCATACAGCTTTCCCTTCCTGAGAAGGGAAGTCAGCGGAGCTGAGGTGGGTGCTAGGTAATCTGAAAGGCAGTTCCTGAACTAACAGAGTTGGAAAAAGCCACAAAACCTCAAAAGTGAGGTGGTCCAAAAAGCCTGGGAAAAGAACCCTTTTTCAGGATGGGTATGAGCAGGAGGCAGCGGCCCTGGTCGAAGGTCCAGGTATTAAGATCCAGTGGATCTTAATCCAAGGGGCTCTAGAACAAGTTTTGCCTTGGAACAGGTGAATGGATTCCAGGACCATGGGGAACAGAAGAGATGAGCCGTCCGCTGGTTCCTTGCTCCTCATTGTCCTGTGGGTCTCTCAGCCTTAATGTACCTCCTGCTGACATCACTCCCTCTTGCCCCTTCTGAAATCTGTGAGCAGAACAGCAGTGTTTCCTTCCATTCAGCTTTCCCAAGCTAAGCATCCCTGTGGTCCCTGACTGCCTTCACACTCCCCATAATCAGTGGCTGTGAGACCCTGCAGATTCTGCCTCCTAAAGATCTCGGGCCTCTGTGCCCACTTCTCCAAGCCAACTGCCACTTCTCCAATCACTGACGCGCTCCCATCTCCTTCCCAACTCACTGCAACTGGCTCACGGCCAGCATCTTTGCACTGGTCTCTCCTGCACTGTGTACTGTGCCAGTCCTATGAACAGATCTGAGCATGTGTCCACTGATGTAAAAACACTAGCTGGCCTTTCAGTGGCCACAGGGTGAAGGCCACACTGCTTGGCAGAGTCTGTAACAGCCCTTGTCACCTGGTGTCAACCATTCCCTCCAGCTTCCCACAAACCATCCGTGCCATCCCACGCACATACACATGTTCTGCTCTGCATCTCCACGCAGGGCCTTCTCTGCCTGGATTCTCTCTCCAATGCTGATCTGTTGTGTAAGACTCAGCCTGAACGTGGCCTCCTCCAGAAAACTTTGCCAATGCTCCAAAAATCATAGCACTACATTTTGGTGGGTTCCTTTGTCAATTTACAGATTTCTTTAAAAAAAAAAAGGATTGTTCTTAAAAAAATGCCAATGACACTTTTCACAGAACTAGAACAAATGATTTTAAAGCTTGTTATGGAATGCAAAAGACCATGAATAGCCAAAACAATCTTGAGAGAAAAAGAATGGAGCTGGAGAAATCATGCTCCCTGACTTCAGACTATAGTACAAGGATACAGTAATCAAAATGGTATGGTAATGATACAAAAACAGATACCTGGATCAAAGGAAAAGAGTAGAGTGCCCAGAAATACACCCATACACTTCCAGTTAACTAATCTATGACAAAGGAGGCAAGAATATATGGTGGAGAAAAGACAATTCCTTTAGTAAGTGGTACTGGGTAGGACAGCTACATATAAAAGAATTAAATTAAAATATTGTCTAACACCAAGTACAAAAATAAAGTAAAAATGGATTAAAGACTTACTTGTAAGACAGAATACTACAAAACTCCTGGAGAAAAAAATAGAATACTTTCTGACATAAATCATGACAATATTTTCTTGGATCCATGTCCTACAGTAATGGAAATAAAAGCAAAAATAAACAATTGACCTAATTAAACTTAAAGCTTTTGCACAACAAAGGAAACCATCAACAAATCAAAAAGAAAACCTAAGGGCTGGGAGAAAATATTTTCAAATGATGCTACTGACATGAGATTAGTCTCCAAAATATACAAATAGCTCATACTGCTTAATATAAAAAAACAATACAATCAAAAAATGGGCAGAAGATTCAAATAGATATTTCTTCAAAGAAGACATACAAATGGCCAAAAAGCACACGAAAAGGTGCTCAATGTTGCTAATTATCAGAGAAATGCAAATCAAAATTACATGGAAGTATCACCTCACTCCGATCAGAATGGCCTTCATTAAAAAGTCTACAGATAACAAATTCTGGAGAGGGTGTGGAGAAAAAGGAACTCTCCTGCATTGTTGGTAGGAATGTAAACTGATACAGCTGCTATGAAGAATGGTATGAAGGTTCCTTAAAAAATGAAAAATAGAACCACCATATGATCCCCAAATCATACGTCTTGGCATATATCAGAGAAAACTATAATTCAAAAAGATACATGTACCCCAGAGTTCATTACAGTGCTATTGACAACAGCTAAGGCATGGGAGCAACTTAAATGTCCATCAACGCAGGAATAGATAAAGACGATATGGTCTATGTATATACAATGGAATATTACTCGGTCATGGACATGAAATAATGCCATTTGCAGCAACCCTGTTGGATCTAAAGATTATTGTACTAAGTGAAGTAAGTCAGACAGAGAAAGGCAAATACCATATGATATCGCTTATCATATGAAACATGTTGCATATCAACTTATTACTATTTACAGAACAGAAACAGAGTCTTAGTCACAGAAAACTAACATGGTTATCAAAGGGGAAGCTGTGGGGAGGGAAAAGTTAAGCATTTGGGATTAACACATCACTCTACTATATATAAAATAGACAGCCAACAAGAACCTCCCGTATAGTAGAGAACTATACTTAATGTTTTGTACTAACCTATAAGGGAAAAGAACCTGAAAAAAAAAAGATATATATGTACTTACAATGGAATCACTTTGCCGTACACCTAAAACTAACACAACATTGTAAGTCAACTATAAAATCAACTGTAAATCAACTATAAAATCAACTACATAAATCAATAAAAAGCTGTTTGTTTTGACAAAAGAAACCCACTCCCACATAGTATCAAAGCAAATAATAGTCTTTGAGGTATCTCTGCCTTAAAATAGTTCTCCATAACTGTGAAGTAAGTTCTGGAGAAAGAACTTAAGACAGATGGTCAGAAAAGCAACACAAATAATGACCAGAATGACCAAAATACCTTCATCATGCTTACTTTCCTTTACCTAGGGTTGTATTTCATGTCTTGCTAAGTTTCACTAAGTTCAAGTACTAGGACTATGGCACTGGTTTACTTGGGGAGTGTCTCCTTTGGAGTGACTCACTGGAGACCCATTTGGCAGATCAGATTAATTGCTTAAGTTGCTAGGAGGAGCAGATGTCAAGGGTCAAGGAGGAAGCACAGGGCTGGTCCTCAGTGAGGGCCTTTTCAGCTCTCTCCTCACCTCGAAAAAGAAGTTCAAGAAGACAGAGGTCTCATGTCTTCATGCAGCTTTTAGTCTGTCTCTGGGTGTGATTTACTTGTCTTACCTACACCTGGAGAAGACCACTGTGGAAACGGCCAGCCTCTCTCCCCAGGGCTTACACATTTAAGTAGAGGAGACTGAAACAGGTGCTTAAATGCCATCTTACCAGGAGACCATACTAAGAGCATGTAATAGATGTGAACCCCCCAAAACAGTTATTTCCCCAAATCTCAGCCGCTCCTTCAGTTGGAAGTAGCCTTCTCTGAGTGCCTTTCCGTTCCCGATGGAATGAATGGGGTGTGGGTTGGTGCCTGGTGAACAGAGAGACACGAGTATCAGCAGCATCTGGACCTTGCAATTAACCTTCCATTCCACCTGCGGTTATTTAAAATAATTTCCATTCCTTCCCTTTTCCTAAATATCATTCATCTTTTCCCCTCTTTATATTCCCATTGATTTTCATCACTGAAGTGGAATGTTCTGCACTTTCGCTTTTATCTCCATGCCTAGAACTCTTTGAAAAAGAGAGAGAACATAATTAGTTGAATAAACGGTGCATGGCAGAGTAAACCCTGTTTGATAATTCTTTTCAAACGCCATATCAATGAGGGAAATAACCAGTTTTTTATGTATTGTAGAGTCCTGTGAGTTTCAAGTTAGATGTTAAAGGAGTTTGAGCAGGCAGGCCAATGGGATTGAGAGTCACGACCCACACTTACCTTGGTGTGCAGAGAACACCATGGAGCAATTTTGGTTCATTTACCTGTTCTTCGGGTTTGTCCTCTGTAGACACCTGTGTTTGTAGATGACGGGAAATAGGCTCTATTTGGTTAAGCAGTTCTTGGCTGAGGTGTATTTCTGTGATTGAATTGGCTTGGCTTCTGACTGTGGCTGCTGAGCCAACTGTGAGTGCAGACAAAGAACTGCAGTCTGGCTGCTCTGACTCCCAGCAAATGCTGTACTTGGGATGGATTCCGGGTCACTTTCCCCTCTTTGGTTACAAAGGTCAGGGTGGGTGGTGATGTAATACTTGCTCTGCATATGCGTTTATTTACTCCACAAATACGTGTTGGATGCCTACTATGTGCTGAAGATCTCACTGTGGTCCAGAGGAGCCCCCTGGGACCCCATCTTTGAATGTGTTTCTGTTTTCATGGACTGAGGAGGTGACATTCTATCAGACTCAGTTGTTTGGGCTTTAAAAAAAATCTTAGTCTTCCCTTGTGGCTCAGGTGGTAAAGAATCCACCTGCAAAGCAGGAGACCTGGGTTCGATCCCTGAGTTGGGAGGATCCCCTGGAGGAGGGAAAGACTACCCACTCCAGTATTCTGGCCTGGGGAATTCTGTGGATTTCATAGTCCATGGGGTCGCAAAGAGTGGACATGACTGAGTTACTTTCACTGGGCACTGAAAATATCTGTGCCCCAAAGGAAATTTATGGGTCCCCGAGTTATATTTTGGCTTTTCCTTCTATTAAATTAACTAAACAAGGAGGACATTAGACCGGGATGGGGTTAAGACCTTAGCAGTCTTTGTAAGCAAAGCAAAACTTAGACCTACAAATGCCTCAAGGTTAGGAAATAAAAACCTGAGGACAATCCATTAATAAACAGTCAACTAGGCTTCCCCAAACAAGGCAGATGCTTACGCTATAGCCATTCAAACAATTTCCTTGCTTTTCTTCAGCCTTTTCTCTGTAAGTCTTTCCCCTTAGCTGCTGTTGGCGGAGCATGCCTCACTACTTCCAGAGGGGAGCTGCCCCAGTGGAATCGATTTTGCTTAAATAAACTCTTAAAATTTTTAATATGCCTCAGTTCATCTTCTAGCAGTTCTTGATTTGAATCTATGTATTTTGCAGGTGGAAGAATTTGTGCATTCATTCATTAAACAAATATCTATTAAATGCTGCCATATGCCAGGCTCTGTGCCAAATACTGAATATATTAATATAGCGATGATCAAAAAAAAAAATTTCCTGCTCTCACACACCATCGTTGGGTGGGGAAGGCCAACATTACAAAACAGATAAACAAATCCACTATGGTTACAAATTGTGGTAAGATATAAGGTAAGGAACAGGATGCTTTGAGAGAGACAATACAAGGTACCTCTTTGAAACTGAAAAAAGTCTTTGAGAAGCTGAATATATAGGAACATCGTGTACTGGTGGTTTGCACAACTTCAAAGATATGAAAAGTGCCCATTGGAACTGGGCAACGTGACAAAATCACATTAAAACCTGAAGGAAAGGAGCCAGCCTTGGGAGAATCCAGTGGGAAAAAATTCTATGTAGAGGGAGGAACATGATAGCCCTAAATGGGAACAAATTTGGAGTCCTGAAAATATGAAAGAAGGCCAGTGAGTGTGGTAGGGGACAGAGGATGTCAGTGGGAAGGGAGCGAAGGCCTGACCTTTCTGGGCCTTGTAGATCATGGTAAAGTTCTGATTTTATTTCAAATATAAGGGGAAATGATGGGAGAGTTTTGTTGTTGCTTTAAAGAGTGATAAGGTCTTAGATTTTTAAAAGCCCTCTCAGTTGTAGTGGGGATGACAGTTAGACAGTAGAGGTTTATGGACCTAGCCTACACAAAAGATGATGAAGCACTGGACTTACGTGGTGAGTTAAAGAAATATTTTTGTTAGAAGAATTGGAGAATTTACTTACAGGTTATATACTATGGGTAAGGGAGATTAAAGTGTCATGATATAACTTAGCTATTAACATTTTAAATGTAAATGTTAATAAACCAAAGTTTTGATAACTAGCATTCCAAATAATTTTACATTCAGCTCAGTTCAGTCGCTCAGTCGTGTCCAACTCTTTGCGACCCCATGGACTGCAGCACGCCAGGCCTCCTTGTCCATCACCAACTCGCAGAGCTTGCTCAAACTCACGTCCAAAATTTGGCGCTTAGTCTTGGATGAAAGGGCAAAATTATTTTCAAAGTTACACTGTGCATGATATGGGCTAGTCCTCAGTAAGGGCTCAGGGTTTAAATGATTAAAATGATTCAATAAAATAGGTAGTGTTTCTACTATTCTAATAATTTATAAAAATAAATTAACAAATGTTTTAAAATGCTTCCTCAATTCTCAAATAGTAACAGAATGATAAAAATTATAATTGCAAAGATTTACATGAAATGCCTAGGCAAGTCAGTCACTGTCGAATCCGGGGCATTTGTTGCTATTGGAATAGAGGAACATTTCCCACCAGGCTGGGCTGCTGCTAGTCATCTCTGCCATGACATGGGGAAGACAGATAATTTTTAATGAAATCTGTGAAGCCCCAGATCCAGTTCCATGAACTCTGCAAATTCCCAAAGACATGAGGTGGTTTCCTTCTCATAACTTTATGAACTTTGATAGGACTTCTGTCATTTTTTCACAGGACATATTTGGAACAAACAGGAATCTTAACCTGGAGGCGGTAACTTAAAGAGAAAATTAAAAACTTGTCTACCACCCCTAAGAAAGTAGAATATCTATATCTATCTATCTATCTAAGACAGAAGACACAGAACACTTGAGGCCTAGTTTTGACTCCTAATCTTAGCTCTTCTGACTAGTTTCCCTATCTGGAAATCTAGTGCCCATTCTAGTTCTGAAATTCTACATACCCATTTTATGCCCATCTTTCAGTATCCAGCTTAAATTATCCATTTTATTTTATTTTTTTAGGCTAGATATAACAGATGTAGGCATGTTTCTTAGATGGCTATATTGAATAAGGAACGTTTAGCCTGATGTACTAAATTTGTCAGAGAAATCCAATTAAAAAAAAATTGTCAGAGCAAGATATGGCCATTAGACAGATTTACTGTAGAAAGTTAATGGACCATACACATATGTCAATTTGTTTTCAGAGCCATTGTGCTGATATGCAGCTTGAATTTGTGCTGTCAGACCTACCTTCAGAGGCTGTGGAGAACACCAAGTTCTCTGGAGCATACAAACCAAATTGTGCTGCATATTTCCTTCAGGTAAGTTATTTCTTGAAGTACACTATTCTTGGGGCTTCAATCCAGAGCTGATACTGAACGGTCATTTTCTCTGCAGACTGCAGATACCTGCTTCATTTTCACACAAGCATCCCTTTTCTCCTTGCTGTTGCTTTCCCATATTGTAAAACTGCTCCTGTCTTAAGTCAGCTGACGCTCTCCATGTGGTTCAGTACGGGCTGGCAGTGTGTCCAGCTGCTTTTGATTTACACATAGTTTCTCCACGGTCTTGCCTGAAAATGGTCCCATCAGTGCAGGATAGCACAGGCTACTTCCTAAATATAAGGATGTGTATTTTCTTCTAGAAAACACTGATTTAAATTTCCACCTACTCCTCCTAGATTTATAATTTTTACTAAAGGGGTTCTGCATCTGTCCTGCCCACTCTTCACTATTCCGCTTGACTTATTTTAGTTGGCTTTAAGCAACAAAGGATGACTTTTATATAAATTAAAGAAGACAGAAATGATTCATTTCTAGGTGCCATGAGAAAATGTGAGGGCGCAATGTTCGTCTCTTACACTGAAGGTGCTGTCTTAATAGTAATTTTTCCCATTTGATCATCCCATCCTGAAAATAGGCTTCAGGAAATATCAGCTTGGCAGATGTATTTATGTTTTTAAGACAATTAAGAGCAGTTTTAGGCTTCCAACAAAACTGAGAGGGAGTCCCAGAGATTTTCCATGCCCCACGCATGCAGAGTCTCCCCCATCATCGACATCCCTCGGCAGAACAGCACATTTTTCATCAAGGACGAACCTACATTAACACATCATAATCTCTCCAAGTCCACGGTTTACCTTAGCGTTCACGCTTGGTGTTATATTGCATGGGTTTACACAGATGTATAATGACATATGTCCGTCGGCAGAATATCCTAGAGAGTCACTGACCTAAAAATCCTCTGAGCTGGGCCTGTTCATCTCTCCCCCCACCACCCCTGGCAAACACCAATCTTTTTATTGCCTTCATAATTTTGCTTTTTCCAGAATGTCATATAGTTGAAATCATTCAGGATGTTGTCCCTTTATATTGGCTTATGTCACTTAATAATATGCATTTAAGATAGCCCATGAGGTTGCAAAGGGCTTCCCTTGTAGCTCAGTTGGTAAAGAATCTGCCTGCCATGCAGGAGACCTGGGGTTCGATTCCTGCGTTGGGAAGATCCCCTGGAGAAGGAAATGGCAACCTGCTCCAGTATTTCTGCCTGGAGAATCCCATGAACAGAGGAGCCTGGCGGGCTACAGTCCATGGGGTCACAAGAGTCGGACATGACTTAGTGACTAAACCACCACCATGGGGTCGCAAAGAGTTGGACACGACTGAGCGACTTTCACTTTCACTTTTCAAGTTTCCTCCATGTCTTTTCATGGCTTAGTGTTGACTAACACTCCTTCTGGATGACCACTGTTTATCTGTTTACTACTGAAGGACATCTTGATTGCTTCCAAGTCTGGGCAGTTATGAATAAAGATGCTACAAGCATCTGTGTATAGGTTTTTGTGTGGACATAAATTTCCAACTCCTTTGGCAAAATACTGAGCAGGGAGGTGATTGCTGGTTAGTTTTGTAAGAAACCACTAAACTGTCTTCCAGAGTGGCCACACCATCTTGCATCCCCACTGGCAATGAATTTTGCTCCAATCCCACCCTGCCTCCCCACCACCACCACCGCCGCCAGCATTTGGTGTGTGAATCCTGGACTTTGGCTATTCTAATAGGTGTGTAGTAGTATCTTATTGCTTTAATTTGCATTTCCCTAATGATCTATGATGTGGAGCATCTTCCAATAAGCTTATTTGCCATTTATGCATCTTCCTTGGTGAAATTCCTCTTGAGGTCTTTTTTTTAACTGGGTTGTTTATTTTCTTAGTGTGGAGTTTTAAGAGTTCTTTGTACGTTTGCATAACAGTGCTTTATCAGATATGTCTTTGCCAATATTTTATCCTAATCTATAGTTTGCCTTGTTATTCTCTTGATACTGGTTTTTGTAGATTTAAGTGAATGTGTAGTGTCTATTATTCTTAGGGAAGGTGTCCATCATGTTCATCAGATTCTTTAAGGATTCAGTCAGTTCAGTCGCTCAGTTGTGTCCGACTCTTTGCGACCCCATGAATCACAGCATGCCAGGCCTCCCTGTCCATCACCAACTCCCGGAGTTTACTCAAACTCACGTCCACCGAGTCAGTGATGCCATCCAGCCATCTCATCCTCTGTCGTCCCCTTCTCCTCCTGCCCCCAGTCTTTCCCAGCATCGGGGTCTTTTCCAATGAGTCAACTCTTGGCATGAGGTGGCCAAAGTATTAGAGTTTCAGCTTCAGCATCAGTCCTTCCAATGAACACCCAGGACTGATCTCCTTTAGGATGGACTGGTTGGACCTCCTTGCAGTTCAAGGGACTCTCAGGAGTCTTTTCCAACAACACAGTTCAAAAGCATCAATTCTTCGGTGCTCAGCTTTCTTCACAGTCCAACTCTCACATCCATACATGACCACTGGAAAAACCATAGCCTTGACTAGACGGACCTTTGTTGGCAAAGTAATGTCTCTGCTTTTCAATATGCTATCTAGGTTGGTCATAACTTTCCTTCCAAGGATAAGCGTCTTTTAATTTCATGGCTGCAGTCACCATCTGCAGTGATTTTGGAGCCCCAAAAAATAAAGTCTGACACTGTTTCCCCATCTATTTCCCATGAAGTGATGGGACCAGATGCCATGATCTTTGTTTTCTGAATGTTGAGCTTTAAGCCAACTTTTTCACTCTCTTCTTTCACTTTCATCAAGAGGCTCTTTAGTTCCTCTTCAGTTTCTGCCGTAACGGTGGTGTCATCTGCATATCTGAGGTTATTGATATTTCTCCAGGCAATCTTGATTCTAGCTTGTGCTTCTTCCAGCCCAGCGTTTCTTGTGATGTACTCTGCATGTAAGTTAAATAAGCAGGGTGACAATAAACAGCCTTGACATACTCCTTTTCCTATTTGGAACCAGTCTGTTGTTCCATGTCCAGTTCTAACATATAATAATCTTAAAGGATTATTTTAATTCAAATGATTAGAGCCATGGTTAATGACTCATGTTAAAGTTGGTGGCTCAGGTAATACTGGTATTTCACAGAATTACCTCCAGCACAGGGAACAGTTGAACTATGAACTGATAATTCCCTATGATATGGTTTACGTTTATTTATTTGCACGTGTGGTTCTTGCATAACTTTCTTCCAGTCTTTCTACTGAAAGCCTTTCGGGTTCTGAAAGATTTGTTCAATACAAACCTCTCATCACAGCACCAGGGTGAATCCTTGCACACAACCATGTGATCTGGACACCCAGAGCTAGAATTGATGGTCACCCAAGCTTCCATATTTCCACATATCTTAAGAAATAGATTGAGTTAAAATATATCTAGTCATGATCACTAAGGGGCTTCCCTGATATCTCAGACAGTAAAGAATCTGTCTACAATGTAGGAGACCTGGGTTCAACTTCTGGGTTGGGAAGATTCCCTGGAGAAGGGCATGGCAAAGCATGCCACTATTCTTGCCTGGAGAATCCCATGGACAGAAGAGCCTGGTAGGCCACAGCCCACGGGGTGGCAAAGAGTCAGACATGACTGAGCAACTAACACAACCACAACAACCAACAATCACGGTCACTAAAATCTTACCTATAGATTTCCTTTCAATTTTCACTTACATTTTGGAAAAAAAGAAGCCAGCCTCATAGAAACAGAGAGTAGAAAAGTGACTAACAGGGGCAGGGAGTGGTATAAATAGAAGTTGGTAGAAAGGTCCAAACCTTTGGTTATAAGATGAATAAGGTCTTATTAATAGAATCGAACGTGTTACTTGATGACTATAGTTGGTAACACTGTACTGCATATTTGAAATTTGCTAAAGAGTAGAACTTAAATATTATCTCCCATACAAGAATAAAGGTGTTACCATGATGGGAGGACTCGCTTCACAGTGTCCGTGCCCATGCATATCAAATCATATTGTGCACTAAAGTATCTTACAATTTTGTCAATTATTCTTCAAAAACCTGAAAAAAACGAAAATATGTTAATTTTAAAAACTCCTGATGTTGCAGAAATGAACTGTAATATATTAGCATTTCACTCATTTTTTAAAAGAGCAGAAAATTAAAAATAAAACACTAAATCAAACCAAAAATTTAAAAACAGTGAACATCTTATCCAACAAAATATGTATCTCATCAGCATGAAGAGCTGAATACAGAATGAACTGCTTTAATTTTTCAAAACTTACAAAAGAAGAATCTGAAAATGTTTAGTTTAAAATCTAAAATTGCTGTTTGTTCAAAAAACGACAAAGGTAATAATGACTATCACCTCTGAAGAGTGAGACAGGGTCAGCGAGTCTGGTGCTGCCAGACCTTACTGGAAAGCAAGATGCCGCCCTGTCCCCTGGAGTTGCTCGCTCCTATCTGGCCTTGGGCGTGACATTTCTGTCTTCAAACGGCACAGAAGTAGTCCCTCCGGGTCAGAGTCAAGACTCATTTGCAGGTGATATACGTAGAAAACCATACCTACCCCAACCACCTGCAAAGACGATTGGAGAGTGGATAGCTTCGGCAGGCCTAAGAAAGGACTTCAGAGTGGCCACAGACACTGTGGGACCTATCAGTGGATGACTGCTGAGTGCCACTGTTCCATTTGTACTACTGCAAAGAAGTACCCTCGATTTAGCGGTTCAAAGCAGCAACTCTTTATTAAGCTCAAGGATACTGCAGGTCAGTAATTTAGGACAGGACTTGTCTAGGTAGTTCTCGCCTGGGATCTCTCATGCAGTTGTGGTCAGGTGTTGGGTTGAGCTTTAGTATCTGAAGACTAGCCTGGGCTAGACATGGCAGTCTAGATGTGATACTGTTGGTTGGGGCTCAACTGGGATTGTCATATTTGAATATACCTTGCTTCTCCATGTTGTCTGAGTGTCTAACCTTGGCTGCTGTATGTGGCTTGGCTTCCTCACAGTATGGGAGGCTCAGGGAAGCTGGACTACTTACATGGTAGCTCAGGACTTAAAATCCAGTAAGCAAAGGGAACTAAATAACCTTGGAAGGCATACAGCACTGCATTTCTGGATTTTGCTGGTTATGAGTAAGTCACTAAAGATAGCTTATGTACAAGGAGAAGGGACAAAGAGCCCCATCTCTAGGTGGAGGAGTTTTAAAGAATGTGAAGACATATGCAACCTTGCAGTAAAACCACTGCAACCAGTCTTAATGAGAGCCTGCTCTATTGATAGGGAGTCTGGTACTTGCTTCCTGAAATGGAGATCTAATAATTTCTTATGTATTTATCCATAAAACTTGCTTCCAACTTTGTCAAAAAGAGATCCACACTAAGTAGAATGTTGAAAACATTCTTACAGATATCAGAAGTCTGCATAGAGCTACCAATGTACTTTTATAGCTTGTCAATGATCCCAGTCTTTAAATGACATTTTGTGGATCTGAACAGAATGATAATTTTCTGGGGACAACTTCCAGTATATTGATTGACACTGGTTTCTATGTGCATCTTCTTCATGTATTCTCTTTCCTTTTCAAAGAGAACCCCAACTTGCCTTCCCTTGGAAAAGCAGCCAGCTGTTCTCATTGAGCAGTGCTCTGATCAATCATATTTCACTTAGTGATCAAGTTGGTTGTTGAAGCTGGAAATTGCAGCAGAAAGTGACTGAGGAGAAAGTGGGAAAGTGATTGATGGGAGGCCAGACAGAGTAATGAAGATGTAAAAGAGGAAAATGAGCATAGGAAATTGCTCAGGGCAGGTGGTTTGGCCCTTACGATAGTTTCTGCAGCCTATTCTCTTATTTATAAAGCTCCTACATTTTGTAACTATGCAGCCATCCAAACTAACATAAAAACTCCCAATATCAGGTCTCGCCGCAATGCGGGAGACGTGGGTTGGATCCATGGGTTGGGAAGATCCCTTGTGTTCTTGCCTGGAGAATTCCATGGACAGCAGAGCCTGGTGGGCTACAGTCCATAGGATCGCAAAAATCGGACACGACTGAATGACTAACACTTTCACTTTCACATATATCTTCATCTTACCTGTGAGATCTGACACTACCAGCATGTTTCAAGTGGTAGGTTAAAAGTTATTACTGATGAAACCTCTCAAATCTGATAACCAAGTCTTTCTTCACTCTACAAAGTTTTATTTATCTGTCTTAATGTCTTATTAAGTTTCTGCCATGCTGCGGGGAAGGGTTAATTCAACTTGTCCAATATTCAGCAAGACAGCCTTAGGTGAAATTCACCCAGATTCAGAATGGTCCTTTTTATTTGCTGTCAGCATTCCAAAAGCATTGCAACAAATAAAAGGACTGCAATTTTTTTTCCTGCCTCAGATATTCTCCAAATTTCCTGAGAACTGCAATTGCTGATTTTGAATCCCCAAGCACCGCAAATTCTCCTGACTGAAAAACTTTCTTATAGATTTAACAGGTTCCTGCCCACAGACAGACTGATAAATGACTTTGGAACCTTCGAGAAGGGGGTGGGAATGAAGGGGTGGGGGTGGCCGGAAGTCTGCCTGTGGCGCGGGCTGGACCGGGTGCAGACTGAGCAATTCTGGGTGTAGAATCCACTGGAGTACCGTGTGCCAAGACCAAAGTCAGCCGATTATAGAGGTGGAAATCTGAGACTGATGGAATACTGCTGGGAGGTGGGTGCTAAAGGGATAACAAAGAGCCTCAGCTTCCACCACTTAGGAAACGAAATGCATTTTTGCCTCGTGGTTTTTTGTGTTGCTTTCTGTACCTGATTTGCTGGCCTCGTTTCCAAAGGGTCCCCGAGGTAGGACAGAGAAATCGGATCCCAGCCACACTTAAAGGCTGTAACTTCGAAGCCAAGTTTTCCCAACAGCAGAGGGTGCACCCCGTCTCTAACAGGGCACAACCTGCAGCATGCGCCGCATGAGGTGACAGGAAATTCCCTTCTCTTCTGTCCACACGATGGTTAGACTTGGTGGCTAGGGCGGGGTTGCGGGGGCTGGAGGCTTCATTACCCGCATGGAGGTGATGAGAGCGGTAACCGCAGCCTGCAGCCCTGGGGCACGTGAAGGGCCCACACGGGTCATGGAGAGGCGGGTGGGAAGGGCTTGGTCTGAGAAAGCACCACTTTCTCTAAGGGGCCGCTGTGCAACCAGCATCTTTGCCCTCGACCCTTAGGGACGCCCAGTCTTACCAGTCTCCCCCGCTGCAGACTGCAGAAATGTAGTTTACGGGCATCTCCTGGCCTCCAGGCTTCGGAGGGGAAGACAGCAGCCGCAGGTAGGGGCAGGGGCGAGCCGGGGAGGATGCTTTCCACGGCAGAGGCTGCCCCTGGAGCAGCTCCTGGTTCTGGCTGCTGAATCCGCGCTGGAGCCTTTACAGCACGGCCTCCACGTGGGCACACGGCCCGGGCCCCTGCACAGCTGAGCAGCAAGGCACCTGCCTGCCTTCTGACTCTCTGAGCCACTGTTTTTCCTCCTGCTTAAAAAATTCCTATCACTGAAATTAGGAAATATTTTATAAGTTCAATTCCCAACCGCCCCCCCCCCCCCCGCCCCCACCAAATGGATTTACTTCTTGGTCTTTGTACTTAATTCAGTATAGGTATACTCCGTGTATTCCTGGACTTCCCTGGTGGCTCAGACAGTAAAGCGTCTGCCTACAGTGCGGGAGACCGCGTTCGATCCCTGGGCGGGGAAGATCCGATCCCCTGGAGAAGGAAGTGGCAACCCACTCCAGGACTCTTGCCTGGAAAATCCCATGGACGGAGGAGCCTGGCGGGCTACAGTCCAAGGGGTTGCAAAGAGTCGGGCACCACTGAGTGACTTCACTTTTCTATACTCTGTAAATATTCTTACTTGAAGAACTTTCAAATATAAATATATGTTTACCTTTTAAATATAGCAAAAAAACCCAGATTTTTCTATTTAGGAATTTTTTATTATTTTTAAAGAAAGCACTGGAACAGTGTTTGTTGATTTTTCTTTCTCTGGTAAACTGGAGTTTTATAGAGAATCCATATCCTATGAACCTATGATTTACGTTTCTTAATGAATAAAATATAACAATTTTTTCTTCTCAAAGTATTAATATGGAGAAACTGTAAGAAAGAGAGGTATACCTTTTGTTTAATGAAAGTTGTGAGAAAATAAGTCATAGTCGGCAGCCTTAATAAGAAGTTTAACACTCGTGCCCCTGTGGGACATGATTTGGAACTCTGGAGCTTTCCCAAGCCTACCAGATCAACGTGCATTAGAAGAAAGTACAGTCTTTTCCACCGTGTGTGTGCTCCTTGATGCCTAGGTACTACTCTGGATTTTTGTGGACATGGATAAGGAATGGACAGTTAATGAGTAAAGGAGACACTCAGCTTGTGGAGAAACATGGAAAAGCAAAACACTTCTTAATAGATTTGATTTTATAAGAAGAAAACGAGAATAGGGAAAGCACCACAGGTTAATTAAAATTAATGTCTAAGGCCCAGTGAAGAATGAGACATATAACAAGATTTAAGGCTCCTGGCAAAAGATATGCTTTGTTTCAGGGTTGCTTTGCTGTTTCCAGTGGGTGTACAATTCATGAAGTGCAACGTCTCTTACTTTTGTGTGATCTAGATAGTACAACACAACTCTTTTATTTCCCTCATAACTTCCTCTTAATGTTTATGATTTTCTGCATTTGAGGCCCCTCACTGGGTTATAAGATTGGAATGTAACTGTTAATTTTAGTTCGTTGTCTCTGTGAAATGCATTCGGCTATCCACACGATATTTCTCATTTCTTGTTCCTTCAGCTTGGTGTATGCATAAAACACACCATAGTGGAATTGCCTGTTAAATGCCAGCACGTTCATCTGTACCTGAGGAAGGAAAAAAAAAAAAAAAGGACCATCAACTTATATGGAACATACTACATTAATGAAATAATATGAAGCTACAGACCAGCTAGTGCTTGTTTAGTGCTTATATGTATTTAAATAGACAATTTCCAAATTGGGTCAAAGAAAGGGAAACAGCAGGAAATTCAGCAAATCTGAAAGGAGAGTGTCACTTTGCAGAGAAAGGCAGACAACCAGCAGTTTACGAAGTAAGTTTGGAAAATTACAAGACAAGCTCCAAATCTCAGTAGCACTGTGAGCACTGATTCACCTTGGGAGGACTTCGTCTGTGTGTGTGTGTGTGTGTGTGTGTGTGTGTGTGTGTGAGTAACTTGGTAGAGAATTGATTTGGCTTCTCTCATTTAGATAAGATATTTTTCCTTGGTGCACAACGGTTTACAATTTTCAAGTCGTTTTTAGGCTATTGGACTCCTTTTCAGGGCAATGTCATACAGGACTCTGGAATCTGGACCAGGTTACGCTATGAGTTTCCTTAGAAACTTGACATATAGTTAAACTGTTAAAAGAAAATTAAAAAAAATTTTTTTTTTAAACTAGGGTACAGTCTGAAATGGAACAATCCCTTTATTCTTTTCCATTTAGGAAAAAGAAGAGGTACCAAGTCCCTTACTCTGTTCTGAAAACCTCCAGCAAAGCTGTCAGGAAGGGGAGGCTCCCCGCTGTCAGGAGCAGGCAGGCATTTTTCCCGCCAAGGGGGGCCCTTTAACAGAGGTTTTTGCAGAAGCGCAAGAGTGTGGGCTTTTAAAGCATCCCTAATATATGAAACAACTTGCATTGTTTTCACTTCCTTCTAGAGAGCTGTTAGAAAATGTCTAGAGTAGGGCTTACAGGAAGACTCTCATACTGCTTTCTGGAGCCAGTCTGACCCTAAAGTGTGGGTAAATTTCAGGCTTCTCTCTAAAACTAGTGGTTTTAGGGAAATGAATAAAACACATCATAAAATATTGTCCGGATATGGGGGGCCCGCCATCGGGCTAGCTGCCCGAAGTCCTCTCATTGCACGTTTTAGTAGCCCATGAACTGGCTATAAGATTAAAGTACTCTTCTGCCTTTTCAGGAAAACAGAATAATCTAGACTGGATGGATTTCCACGCAAATAATTCCTAAGTGTTGTAACTGCACAGGAGTGATAAACCCTCCTTGAAGAAGGGATGGGTTAGAGGGTGTGCCCTTAACAGAGTGTGCTCCATGACGCCTGTCAACACGTGATCATGAGGGCATCCTAGCTTTGTTTCTCTGGGTAATTATGGACGAGCTACCTCACTTCCATATTCTTGCCTGGAGAATCCCCTGGAGAGAGGCGGCTGGTGGGCTACAGCCCACAGGGCCGCACAGAATCGGGCATGACTGAAGTGACTTAGGCACAGCGCAGCTGCCTCACTCCCGGAACTTCACTATGAGCACATCTGTCTGGATGGGACAATCCCACAAGAAGCCATCATTTGTGAACCTCAGGGCCTTGACGCTCCAAGGCAGAGATACTGACTAATACCTGTCCAAGCTACGGACGTGCCTAGTCAGTTGGCCTGGTCAACTGTAAAGAAAACCCAAGGTGTTAAAAAAATACAAAAACTAAAACCCAGAGTATGAGAAAAAGGGTGTAAATGCTGGGAGCATTTCCATTTCCACCATACCTCACGCTCATAAAACACATCCTCCAAAGTCTTTCCCCCACTGCTGTCACTTACGGCCTCAAACAAAGGCTTGTATACCTGAAAAACAAAGGCAAGACATTCTTTTTTAAACAAGTCTTCATGTTTTATAAGCATAAAAATCATATCTTTCCAGCAACATAAGAATTGTGCATCTGTTTTAGAAAATCTATCCAGAAGGCCTGAATGTTTTTTGTAGGCTCTTTGGTCTCTTGAGGAAATAACAAAAAAATCCAAACAAGGAGAGGAGGGATGGAATTCCGTTCTGTGGGCTTATTCAGGCCTACAAGGCGGGAGGCAAAAGCAATTCCGCTCTCTGTGCACGTGGTATGAGCTAATTTCCACGTTTGTCTCTTAGGGCTGGTTAGACACATTATAGAGGCTAAATGAGTGCTCGTGGGTTACTCAGTGTGGCTTCACGGTTCTTTGAGATGACAACTGATAAAATCCATATGGAATTTTAAGTGAGGAAGGGGTGAAAACCGGGGAGAAGCTCAAATTTTAAGATTGCGCTCAAGAGCCTCTTGCAGTGACGCAAGAGATGTTACAAAGATTCATGCATTGTTGGTTGGCTTATCTTTCCCTGGGGGCAAAAATCCATAGGCAAAGATGAGAGGGGTGTCATTCTAGTTCTGGAAAAGCTCCCTGGAGGGTGTGTGTTACTGTCTGCAAGTCAGAAGGGAGGGTGCCAGGGGATGAGGTTATACCCTTGAGCTGAGAAGCTTCAGGCTGTCCAAGAGCAGCCGGGTGCCGCAGTAAGAGAGGAGGCGGCAGCCCTCCTTCCCGAATGCTGGCCACCGAGCAAAGGGTGTGGTAAACAGTATGACCATTTCTCCCGTGTCCTTCTAGGAGACACTCTGTACCTAGCACTGTCTGTCCAGTGGGCACTTGAAAGGGCAGCTGGGGCAGGCTCTTACACATAACTCTGACATGAGCTCACATTTCCACTGCACCAGTCCCTTGGGGAATTTGCTCTATCAAGCACTTTATTAAAAAAAAAAAAAAAGGTTCGAATGACCATCCCCTGGAGATTTAAACAAGTACTTGCTTGGCAGGAATCTTAAAAAACACACTAGCTTGGGTTAGAAACTCGATGTATTTCTTTGGGAGAAACATCATAGCAAGAAATACTGCCTTCTAGCCTATAAACATTATAACCACGTTAGATAAAGTGTAAATGTGATGTGTGGACTTCTAAAGCATGCGAGAGGAAATCATGCGAGACATTCCGGGATAAGCACGCACTCCGTAACTGTCCGCTACCCTCTTCATCTGCTCGAAGTCCTCCGCCTGGGCCAGCAGGCGCAGCCCCTCGGGGTGGAGCTTGCCGCAGGTCGGGTAGAGGGTCTCCCGGTCCTCTTTGCTCAACTCGGTGCCAAAGGAGTTCAGAGTGATGATAAAAGCACGCCGGTCAGCCTCAAACTGAATTTGCAAGACATGAGAGTCAATGAAATTGAACCACCTACTAAATGCTCTAGACAAATCCATTTTCGAAACGATCTGCTTTCTTTCCAATCTGTGGCTAATTATAATACAGACGTGTTATTAATATCCCCACAGTCTCTTCCTGTCACAGAGCAACTCTGCTGGCCAGAGAAGGAGCTCACAGCCCAGGAGGCCAGGGCATCCCACTGCAGTTCCCAGGCTCTCTCTTATCAGTTACTCAAGTGTTTCTCTCGTGTAGCCCCCTAGAGTCCCAAACGCCCCTTCCATAAACATCAGAATAAGACCAACTTGCTGGGATCGATTCAGAAATAGGATGAGATAATGTACACAGAAGGTCCTGGCAAAGTGTTTAGAACAAAAAAGTGCATGTCATACCAGTTAACATCCCTTTCTGAATGCTGAGATCAGTTCAGTTCAGTCACTCAGTCATGTCTGACTCTTTGCGACCCCATGGACTGCAGCATGCCAGGCCTCCCTGTCCATCACCAACTCCCAGAGTTTACCCAAACCCATGTCCACTGAGTCAGTGACGCCAACCAACCATTTCATCCTCTGTCATCCCCTTCTCCTCCTGCCCTCAATCTTTCCCAGCATCAGGGTCTTTTCCAATGAGTCAGCTCTTCACATCAAGTGGCCAAAGTATTGGAGTTTCAGCTTCATCATCAGTCCTTCCAATGAACACCCAGGGCTGATTTCCTTTAGGATGGACTGGTTGGATCTCCTTGCAGTCCAGGGACTCTCAAGAGTCTTCTCCAATACCACAGTTCAAAAGCATCAATTCTTCTGCTCTCAGCTTTCTTTAGAGTTCAACTCTCACATCCATAAGTGACTACTGGAAAAACCATAGCCTTGACTAGCTGGACCTTTGTTGGCAAACTAATGTCTCTGCTTTTTAATATGCTGTCTAGGTTGGTCATAACTTAAATTGGGCTACTTACCATTTGTTTGTACTTCGCTGGTATTGGTTTTCTTCTTTCAAGTCCTAGGGTAGATATTGACAAATCTAAGCCTGTCTCTAAGGATCGTGGGACTTGGGACAAGTGACTTTGCTCTCCGGACCTGTTTCCTTATTTGTAAATGGTGAGGTCTGATCACATGCTCTCTCAGGAGGGGTCAGTCTACTCCCCACCTGTCTCCTCTGTGCTGAGCCCTACTAGACACTGAGCTCCCAGCCCCACGTCCCACCTCTCTGTTTCATCTGACCAGCAAATCCTTCTTGAAATCGCCCTCTATTTCTTCACACTCCTGTTGTTTCTGCTTCTACCCACGCTGACCATTCCATCTCGGTCCGTCCCCCACAGGTACCTCCTCTGCCTGCCAGGGGAATCTGCCATGATGACCTTGGGCTTAGAAGACCGTCTCCACCTACCCAAAGCAACCTGTGCTTACCACATTATTTTAAAATCTCTGCATGTTCCTTTCATCCCACTGCACTCTAAAATCTTTGAGGGGTCATGTCTGTCTTATTTATTTTTTGAATATCTAGTGCCTGACACAGGAAGATCTTAAACGTTTACCAACTCCAACAGAATAGTCCACAGTTCTACCACTCTAAAATTCTCTAATATTCTCTACCATGTTGCTATCCAAGGTGTGTTTCAAGGATTCGTAGCTTTGACCTCACTGGGAAGCTTGTTAGAAGTTCAGAATCTTAGACTGTAGTCCAGACCTAGTGAATTAGAATCTGCATTTGAAATAAGATCCCAAGCTTGCTCATATGCACATCAGAACTGAAATGAATTGCTCTACAGTATTATTTTTTTTTTTACTAATTAACCAATAGCAAATCCAGACTTACAACAGATCTTACTGGAACTGTTTTGTTAGAACAGGTGTTTCCTATCAGTAGAGCGAGAGTTGGTTTCTCTGATTCTTTTGATTGCTCTCATGGAAATTATGGGTGCGTCAGAGGCAAGGAGAAGCCTTATATGGAAGCAAAGGCAGCTGCCTCTGGCTACTGAATATAATCAAACTTGTCAGTAATCTTAGACCTTCCGGGATAAGAAAAGAAATGCAATAGGAAGATTTCATGGCAAAAAGAAACCCTGAAAATAACCAACAGGGCAGGCGGAGCAACAATGGAGTTCATCGCCCCAGATGCTCTTCAGCGTCCTTTCTAGCGCCAAAATGTTAGAATCTCAAGGAGAGAAATGGGGTGGGGTGGGGAGCACTGCAGGCACCAAGGCGGAGGAAGAAGTCGCGCGGGCAGAGCGTGACATCGGGGGGCAGTGCCCGAAGCTCCAAGTCCCGGGATGCAGCTGCAGAGGCGGCAGGGACAGGTAGCTGGGAGGGAACGGGAGAGGCTTCCCAAGCCTCGCCAGAAGAGAGGACTTTGACGGACGCGGCTGCTTATCTGCACACGCCTCTCACTTTCCAACTTCTGGTCCTTCCCCTTTGCCTACAGAGCACACACACCATCCCATAACTCTACAGGTTGAAATTCTACCTGCCTTTGAGGATCTCCTGAAATACAGTGTTTTTCATCTGAAGCCCTTCTCTCTTCTCTCTAATCGGATATGATTTCCTTTGGCGGAGCTGGTGATGGACAGGGAGGCCTGGCGTGGTGCGATTCATGGGGTCGCAAAGAGTCGGACACGACTGAGCGACTGATCTGATCTGATCTACTGCTTTCTTCTAGCCTAGAGGCTGTGTGCGTGTTTGTGTGTGTATTCTCTTCATGAAAAGAGCTATAATTTTTGAATTGTAAAGAGGCCATCCTGTCTTTGACCTAAGCAGACACTTTGCCATGACACCTGATTACAGAGGCGAGTAGCTGGGGTGGTACTGGTTTCCCGTAAGCCCAGTATCGCTTGCAGAAGGCAACCAGCCTGTGTAGCACAGCGTACCTTAAACATCCTGTCTTTCCTTTCCCTGCAGATACTCAGGCATTGTAAAACCATAACATTTTTTGTTGCTATTGCAAAAGATAGCTATGCATTTTGACAGATTCAAAACCCTTATCCGTTGCTTATGACAGAGTTGGGCTGATTAGTTTGAAAATTCTTGCCAGTTCCTTACAGGAGGAAGGGTCTCCCTGGTGGGAGCAGTGGATAGAGGGTTGACGGCAGAGGAAGAGCGTGAAGTGAACCAGCCCCTCCTTATCAGCATGTGTCCTGGCCCAGGGAGGTAAAACAAGCATACTCTGTGCTTATTATTTTCACGGCTTCATTAACCATGCAGATCATCGGAAAAGCAGGAAAGAGGCAAACAGTCCCCTGCAGCACATTTGCCTGGGACGTAAGTCAATTTCTTTTTTTAAATATGAAGCCACAATCTCGTAATTAGGTCACATTTTCACCTGAAAGCCTAGGTTTATTCCCTCTTCTACTATATTCAATCTTTTGAAGTCTCTTATCAAATAAGATCAAATGAGAATATATACGGAAGAACTTCAAAATTCTAAGTGCTCTATGGTTGTGCAAACAAAAGGGGAAGTAATTACATGACCTGGGACATTGACATAAAACTGACACACCTCTTCTGATCATATCATTAGACATGTAATAACTGCATACCATGTGTAACTGATATTTTTACTTAAGCATATAAAGATAGTTAAATGGATTTTTAACATTGCTTGAAAAAAAATCTAATAAGGTAGTATCTTGGGTATCGGGAAAGGACAAAGAGAACACAGGGCATATAGTATTTTGACCAAATCCTCCTGGTGACAAGTATTCTTCTAATACTGTGCTGTCCTTTTCACATTACCAAGGATGACAAAGACATAATTCTTATTTGCTCCTGGTTTTTAAAGCATGTGGAGTATGATCTTGCTTAAGAATTAGCACTTGGCATCATACAGAAGAGCTGCAGGTGAATTTGACGTGGAGGTGACCTAGCACAGTAGATAAACACATAAGAACCAGAGCCAGATAACCCAAATCCTGACAGCTGTTTGACATCAGGCAACTTGCTAGCCTTCTCTGTGCCTCAGTGTCCCCTCTGAAAAAGACGTCCTAAGCTACACATCTCAATGTGCTATTTTGAAGTCCAAGTGAATTTATATATATAAAGCACCTAGGACAGTATCTGGTATACAATAAATGTTAGCTATTAATACTGCCGTTGTATACCTCTGTAGGGTTATTATCTTTTTTCTTTTTTATTAAATGAAAGATTATTCTATAGCACTTTACGATTTTCACATTTCATAAAATCCCATAATAACCCTTCCTTTCCCCCATCCTGCCCCTCCCCCTTCACTCTCTCCACTGGTAACCATTAATTTGTTCTCTTTATCCACCAGTCTGCTTCTTTTTTGTTTTATTCACTGGTATTATTTTTTAGATTCCACATATAAGATAACATACAGTACTTTGTCTTATTTCACTTAACGTGCTGCTGCTGCTGCTAAGTCGCTTCAGTCATGTCCGACTCTGTGTGACCCCATAAGACGGCAGCCCACCAGGCTCCCCCGTCCCTGGGATTCTCCAGGCAAGAACACTGGAGTGGGTTGCCATTTCCTTCTCCATCACTTAACATAATGCCCTCCAAATCCATCCAAATTGCTGCAAATGGCGAGATTTCATCCTTTTTCATGGCTGAGTAGTATTCCGTTGTATATATGTACTACATCTTCTTTACCTTTTCATCTGTTGATGGACATTTAGGTTGCGTCCATTCCTTGGAAATGGTAAATAATGCTACTATGCACACTGGCGTGTATGTATCTTTCCAAATGAGTATCTTTGCTTTTTCTCAGATGTGTATCCAGGAGTGGAATTGCTGGGTCATGTGGTAGTTCTAGTTTCATTTTTTTTTGAGAAACCCCACACCAGCTTCCACAGCGGCTGCACCAATTTATGTTCCTAACTACAGTGGCGACGATTTCCTTTTCTCCACATCCTTGCCAACATTTGTTGTTTATATTCGTTTGGTGATAGTCATTTTGACAGACGTGAAGGTTATTAATCGTAACATAACTCTTTCCCACATATTTGATAGGTACAAAGTAGGTGAATCGTTGCTAAGCCACAGGAATTATGCCATGTAGAATCTGTACTTTGAGCCATAGATAATGTGGCTTTTTGTAGAGTGGCTAGTAGTTAAATTCTTGCCTGGAGAATCCCAGGGACAGGGAGCCTGGTGGGCTGCCGTCTATGGGGTCGCACAGAGTCGGACACGACTGAAGCAACTTAGCAGCAGCAGCAGCAGCAATAGTTAAATTTATGAAAAGAAAGTGAGGTGCTTCAGAGGGTCACTAGGCTGCTTGTATTATGTGCTCAGCATGTCTGGAACTCACTTTCTGACAACTGGCATGTCTTAAAAAAATATGTTTTGATGCCCACCACCTATGTAATACAGATAGAGATAAAAAATATTTTTGGAATCCTCCAAAGAGTTCTTACTTCAAGGACTGCTTTGACTTTAAATTTTCAACAGTATCTTTAACTGTAAAAGTTTAATAATTAGATATTTGAGGGGAATTACTTTTATCAGGGGGCTTCCCAGGTGGCTCTAGTGGTAAAGAACCTAGACTGCTAATACAGGAGATGTAAGAGATGTGGTTTGATTCCTCGGTCAGGAAGATCCCCTGGAGGAGGGCACGATAACCCACTCCAGTATCCTTGCCTGGAGAATCGCATGCACAGAGAAGCCTGGTGGGCTACTGTCCACGGGGTCGCAGAGTTGGACATGACTGAAGCAACTCTGCATACACACACTTTTATCAAATGCAGTATCAGAACATTAAGTTAAAATATGTGCAGATGAAGCTATTTCAGCTTTTTCTCTTCTTCTTCAATGAGTAGTTCTTATCAGGCTTTTCTTGAAATTAGAAATCATTCAAATATGTAAATATTAATATCTACCCAGTCCTGAGTGTTCATTGGAAGGACTGATGCTGAAGCTGAAACTCCAATATTTTGGCCACCTGATGCGAAGAACTGACTTATTTGAAAAGACTCTGATGGTGGGAAAGGTTGAAGGCAGGAGGAGAAGGGGATGACAGAGGATGAGATGGTTGGATGGCATCACCAACTCAATGGACATGAGTTTGAGTAAACTCCGGGAGTTGGTGATGGACAGAGACGCCTGGCGTGCTGGTTACAAAGAGTCAGACACTACTGAGAGACTGAACTAAACCCATCAATGAAGCCAGTATAACTGATAATCTAATGATTAAGGATATTCTTTAGACAAAACTTCTTTCCATAGAGCAAAGCAAGAGCTTTCTAAGCCCAGTAAGTTTTTTTGTTTGTTTGTTTGTTTTTTGGCTGTGCCACGTGGCTTCAAGGATTCTTAGTTCCCCAACCAGGGACTGAACCTGTGCTCCTGGCAGTGAAAGCGAAGAGTCCTTGCGCTGGACCACCGGGGAATGCTTTTTTTTTTTAAGATCCAAGTGAAATAGTAAGTCAGCAAAAGAGATCCAGGTAAAACACTCAGAGCAAACTACTCCCAGAATTCCCCTCCGATCCCTTGATCTCTGGCCTGAGTCTCCCGTGCGTGTGCAGATTGACATTTGCAAGCAAGAGGGCCTCTGGGCACAGATGAAAGCTGTGATGATGAAGAGGAATTAAAGGGAGTATAACATCTGTTAGAGAGGTGGGTGCCGAAGGTGGCCTCTGCCAGGCTGTGAGGAGTAAGCGGGCACGCCAACTGTGAATCACCACCCGTGGTCTTTCTGCAGTGGTGCTCAAGGGTTGCTCGTGGGGGCCTTTATTTTAGGACTTAATGAGAAGTGCCACCCGCAGTGGGTTTTGCTGACAAGTTGTGGGGGTTCCCAACAGGCCCGATGTTGGGAGGGAACTTGGTGATTGTTATGGGTACCTATAGTGCACCAGTTGTCCAAACCATAATAAATGTTTAACGAATTGTAATCTGCTTCCTTCATACTATATCCAAGTAAATCATGATCAAACTTCTATAAGCGTTATTCTTTTTTAATTCCCAAATAGCTCTTCTCTGTAGAAAACTGGGAAAATACCACTCTTACTGAAGACATCAAATGATACACATGATAAAATATATTGCTATTTTATTTCCAGATAAAAGAACTTCTAAGAATAAAAAAATGGTAGGATTATATAAATAAAAAGCATGTGAGCCCATTATTTGGCATAAAAAAGTCGAGGTCTCTTTCTTACCTCCAGAATGGGACACATGACTTCCGCTGTGACGTCACCATGATTCTTACAGAATTTATAGAATGCCTCGATGTAGGACTTAAAAAAGAAGAAAGATCACAAAACAAGAAAATGAACATATTTTCCTTTTGGAAATTTCTAGATCAGCTTTTCACGACTTATTAAACTCTTTAATGAAAATTGAATTACTTCTCCCATAGGGAGATATTTTATAATATATTTGATGCAAACTTTCATCTTGCAGCACATTGCACAGCCTAAAAAGCAAAACTCTGTAAAAGAACAAAATTGAACTTACCATAGCTTGAAATAACATACCAAGCACTTTTTTGCGTGGCTCTTGGATTATTTCATAGTTAATTCTCACTATTCTGACAAGACTATGAAACTGTCTTATGAGCTCAGCAAATAGGTCCAGAATGGGTCCTATGAAAAGTGAAAGTCCTAGCGCTCAGGAGACACTTTTGGGATGGCGCTGAGCGTGGGCAATACACAGGGAAGGCAGAGTCTAGGCTGTAGAGTCAGGCAGTCTGCATTTGAGTCTCAGCTCTATTACCTACTAGCTCGCTGACTTCTACCAACTAAATTTACCTCTCCATGTTTCAGTTTTCTCATCTGGGGAGCAGGGATGGCACGTAGTTTTGCTGAGTGGATTAAATGAACTAATGCCTAGAAATGCTTAAAACAGTGGTTTCTCTTAGCTGTATCTCAGGGATGCCTCCTCGAAGCCCATAAGTCTCTCTATAAAACGGAAACTGCTGCAATGCAGTGCCTTGGAGAGGCTTCATATGTTTCAGCATAAGAAGCTAGATAGAGGGCATATCCATTCAGTTGCTCTGTGAGCGTGTCTAAAGATGCTGCGGTTGCATGGGTGGAAATGGACAGCCCCTTTGACTCAGCGCCTATCACACAGGGCATCTCAGAGGGCGGCAGCACGGCCCAGAGAGATGGCCACACTGCACAAGGTGGTGCCTGTGGTGTGGTGTCCACAGGCTGGCCATCCTGGAATGCTGCACACTGTCAGTCAATTAAAACTGTGTGGGCAGGTTCACAGGGCTGAGGACATGGAAACTACATAACACAGGGGTCGCTGTGCGTGCCGCTGCTTTGGAAATGGATTGGCGTTGTTCACCCCACTCATCTATCGACCTATCCATCCATCCATCCAGTTGACACCTTTTATGTGCCAGGTGTCGTGTAAGAGCTAAGGATACAGAGAAGAATGGGATCATCTCAAGAATCTTGCTGGATGGGAGAACTTGCTGCTGCTGCTGTTGCTGCTGCTAAGTCTCGTCAGTCGTGTCTGACTCTGTGCAACCCCATAGACGGCAGCCCACCAGGCTCCCCCATCCCTGGGATTCTCCAGGCAAGAACACTGGAGTGGGTTGCCATTTCCTTCTCCAATGCATGAAAGTGAAAAGTGAACGTGAAGTTGCTCAGTCGTGTCCGACTCTTAGCGACCCCATGGTCTGCAGCCTACCAGGCTCCTCCATCCATGGGATTTTCATGAACTTGACATACGTGTATTTAACTAGAAGACAGGTCAGGACTAAAAAGAGATTTGTTTACATTATGTCTAACCTCATAATTCAGAAGTTGGCTAGCGAGAGCTAGTGCTGGTGCTAAGTCGCTTTCAGTCGTGTCTGACTCTGTGCGACCCAATAGACTGCAGCCCGCCAGGCTCCTCTGTTCATGGGATTCTCCAGGCAAGAGCACCAGAGTGGGGTGCCATTGCCCTCTCCAGGGGATCTTCTCGACCCAGGGACTGAACCCACGTCTCTTATGTCTACTGCATCGGCAGGCGGGTTAGCACCACCTTGGAAGCCCAGTACCACACAGCTGAGCCGATCATTGGTCAATAGAGTGAAAGTATTGGTCATCCGGTCATGTCCTACTCTTTGCAACCCAGCAAGAATAATGGAGTGGGTTGCCAGTTACTTCTCCATGGGATCTTCCCGACCTAGGGAGGCGAATTCTCTACCAGCTGAGCTGCTAGCGAGTAAGTGATATCTAATGAAGAACTCTGGTTACAATGTATTATGTAACAAAGAAGAACATCATATTTGGGAAAACAGTTACCTTGTATAGTTTATTCCGCAGGATTTCAATATTCAGTTCATCTAGAGCATTTTCAGAAGTACAGTCTTGAAAGAACGGAGCTGAAAGCAGAAATTATCATACAAAATACATCAAAATAGGATTTTACATTGTAGAAAATGTTCTGTGAATGTGCCACCCTCTGCTCACCCCGGACTAGGACACTGTAGAGTGAGGGCGATCGACAGCCTCATTGAAGCTGACAATGACGGTGACGGGGAGTGATTACCGAGGAAGCACTTGCTCCGTGCGAGCCGCCAGTAAACACTGGATACACTTGAACATATTCAGTCCTCACAACCTTGAACTACTCACTTCATGGTTTCCGTTTTTGAAGTCCCTCCCCACGTCAGCCGTAGTCACCATTTGCGACCTTACTATGTGACAAGTATGTAGCTGTATTCAAACTGTCCTAGTGTTTAAAACTCTTTGATAGGGAGAGAGTATTGTTTTCAGAATGAGGAAACTGGGGTGAAATGAGTTGTCCCAAGTCCCTTGGTTGGGGGCGACAGGGCCTGGTTTCACGCCTGTGGACCTGGGTTTTCAGACTCACCGTCTTTCTGCCGTGCTATGCTCCTGGAGCAACCGACACTTAATAATGATGTGATTACTTTTCTTTTTAAAGTTTGTTTTAAATGGCAACTATTATGATGAATGATCAACAGTGAACTGCTGTTATCTAGGTTTCCTGACAATGGAGATATAAAATGATTCCTTCAGCATTTTAAATGCTGCAACTCTTGTCAGTGCCAAGCTATGATGACATTAACATTTATTTTATCACGGCTTCAGGTTGTTTGACGGACACTCCTGAGCATCTCAGAAAAAAAATGGCATTCCCAAACTTCTTAAAACAAAGTGTTTCCCAGACACAGCCTTATACAGACAGAAATTTAAAATGAAAAGGTAAGGATTAATCAAAAAAGGAAAATTTTTTGAAAAATTACAAGTTTTATTATTTATTTGCTGTGATCAGGAGTGAAGCCCATGGGTTTGGAGGTTGGAAGATGAGGCCTGGCCTGTCTCGGCTACCAGTGGTCTGTGTGGGATCTGGGGTGGTATCACATCACTTGTCTTGATCTGAAAAAGGAGGGAGCTGGACCAGAGGATTCTGCATGTCCCCTCCCCTTCGAGGAAACTGTACAGTGTGACACTGTGTTCATGGAGACAACTGCGACGTGCAACTGCATTTTCTAATAGTGTGGTAACACACGCAAGCAGCTGCACAATTACTTATGCACTCGTACCTAGGGGTGTCTCGACCAGAATGGCATTGAAGAGGTCAGAAGGTGTCTCTGCAATGTTGACTGCCTCCATCTCCGTGAAGTGGCCCAGGGGGTGGCACTTCACCAGAACATCCTTCACAGGCTTGTTCTGCAGCGCGCCGTTCATCAGGAGGATCACATTGTCGATCATGTAACTGCAGCTGGTGTGGAAGGAGCACTCGATCGTTAGGACTCGATCATTAGGAAAATGACTGCATGAGGATAAGGAGCATCCCTCGGGTTAAATGAAAGCCACACACACACCGTTCAGGCACATACCTGTTCACGAAGGAAATTACATCTCCTTTTATTTTAAGCTCCAGTGTATGAGAGATGTGGCTGCGGTAAAATACTTGACTCCCAGAGGGAACTGTAGTTTGAAAAACCATATTCATAATAACTGACCGGCGGAACCACGTAGAAGATGACCCTACACACTAATTGTCGTATGTGGGGCATGGGGCTGGGGGCAGAGAGCCGCAAGGGTGTAAAATGGTTTGATTTCTCATGATGGACTATGGACTGACAAAGTTGAGAAACAGAACTGAAGGTTTCTTTCTACTTTAAAAACTGACTTTTGAAATCTGTGACGAAGCCCCATCACTGAGGATTCAAAGTTTTAAGTATTTAAAATATGACCCAGCAATCCCACTGCTGGGCATACACACTGAGGAAACCGGAAGGGAAAGAGACACGTGTACCCCAATGTTCATCACAGCACTGTTTATAATTGCCAGGACATGGAAGCAACCTAGATGCCCATCAGCAGATGAATGGATGAGAAAGCTGTGGTACATATACACAATGGAGTATTACTCGGCCATTAAAAAGAATACATTTGAATCAGTTCTAATGAGGTGGATGAAACTGGAGCCTATTATACAGAGTGAAGTAAGCCAGAAAGGAAAACACCAATACAGTATACTAACGCATATATATGGAATTTAGAAAGATGGTAACAAAAACCCTGTATACGAGACAGCAAAAGCGATACTGATGTATAGAACAGTCTTTTGGACTCTGTGGGAAAGGGAGAGGGTGGGGAGATTTGGGAGAATGGCATTGAAACATGTATAATATCATATATGAAATGAGTCACCAGTCCAGGTTCGATGCATGATACTGGATGCTTGGGGCTGGTGCACTGGGACGACCCAGAGGGATGGTACAGGGAGGGAGGAGGGAGGAGGGTTCAGGATGGGGAACACGTGTATACCTGTGGTGGATTCATGTTGATATATGGCTAAACCGATACAATATTGTAAAGTTAAAAATTAAAATAAAATAAAAAGGAATAAAATTAAAATATTCATTTTAAAATTAAAATGTTTTATTTATTAAAAATTAGACTGTTCTGGTCTTTTTCTCTTATGAGAGAGTGAGCTTTCTAGCCTCATCCCCCTCCCAGAACCCCAAGCGTCCGTAGATTCATACTTTATGTGATTTCTTCCTTCAATACAAAGCCCTATATTCCAAGGATGTTCCAAACAATGAGGTGGAGAAGTAAGAGAGACACAGTCGCCTCCTTTGTTGAAACATAGCTAAGGGAAGTACTGGACAAGGATCCACTGGGGTGCCCTGCAGTGCAGCACACAGGCTGCGTAGATTGCGGGGTGGTGCGCGGCTTCAGAGCCGGGAGTTTAAACCTGTCTGGGATCACGCTGATGAGATGGCTGGATGGGATCACTGACTCCATGGACATGAGTTTGGGTAGACTCCGGGAGTTGGTGATGGACAGGGAGGCCTGGCGTGCTGCAGTCCATGGGGTTGCAGAGAGTCGGACACGACTGAGCGACTTGAACTGAACTGGGATCAGACTTCCTAGGGAGTGACTTCAGGCTGCAACTTGCAGAATGAGTAAGAGCTGTCTAAGCAAAAGAGGCTGGGAATGGGGCGAAAGAATGCTTCCAGGCAGAAGGGAGAACACATGGAAAGCCCCAGAGGCAGAGAGCCAGGAACAAGGACATCCTTTTGCCTGAGGCTGAGTGCTGGAGGTGGGGCCCAGACTGAACAGGCGGGGTCCTGAAGGACAAGATGAGGAAATTAGATCGAAGGCCCTGGGAGACGCTGAGTGCCTTTTAAGGACAGGGGAGAATTATGATCTACATAGACAAAATAGGCATTAAAACAGAAGAGGGAAGCACACTTTAGTAAAATGCTTTTCAAAAGTTATACTGCATTTTTATTTAATTATGATAATCACACTGTGATGATAATAGGTACTATTATTAATGAAATTTTACAGACGAGCATCTAGAGGCCCAGACAGGTAAAAAATCTCAGCCATGATGACACAGCTAACAGATGAGAGAGCCGTGTGTCAAACTCGGTCTGATCCTGGAAGCTTTCTCTGAATGCTCAGGTTATGTTGTATTTAGTTGTCAAGGATGACACATCGGTTTCTGGTTTTAACAGTTAGAAGCTGGAGCCATTTGTTGAGATGCGAGTGTTGGAGGAAGAGCAGGTTATAATAGGAGCAGGTTTTGGGCAGAGTGAGCTCAGATGCCCAGGAGGAGACCCCAGGCAGGCTCCAGACATCTGAGTCCTGAAGACAGCGGTGGGGCAGAGACGGTCAGGGGACCGGGTGCAGCATGGGGCGGGTGGGGGCGGTTTAAAGGTAGAAGCAGGTGTTTGGGAGTGCTTGAGGTCACACCTTCAAGTGCACCTCGAGAGTTCCATCCTGAGAACTCTGGGGAACCCCAACATTCAAAGCCCTGGATGGAACCTTAGCAGGAATGACCAGACGGGAGGAAGAAAGCCACAGGAGGGAGTTCTAGGACGTTTCAGAAAGAAGAAGTCAAAGGCCACAGGAAAATCAAGGTGAGGTGAAGTTGCTCAGTAGTGTCTGACTGTTTGCGACCCCATGGACTATAGCTCCTCAGGCTCCTCTGTCCATGGGATTTTCCAAGCAAGAGTACCAGAGTGGGTTGCCAGTTCCTTCTCCAGGAGATCTTCCCAACCCAAGGATTGAACCCAGGTCTCCCACATTGTAGGCAGACGCTTTACCCTCTGAACCACCAGGGAAAATCAAGGTGGACGCTAAAGCCAAGTGTTTTCAGGATGCAGCCACTAAGAGGCCCTCTAACGCCAGAGTGAACACACGTTCAGGGGGATTTGCTTGTGGAAGGGAAAGGGCAGAAGGCAGAAACCTGGCCACTGTGTGTCTAAAACGAGTGGGAAGTAAAGGGGTTTTGTTCGTTTTGTTTGTTAAAAGAGTTCACACTACAGGGCAGCGGAAGGTAACTATATGGAGACCTAGGGGCTGAAGAAACTTTGGACTTCCAGTTTTGGTGTTTTTTTCCTAAAGATGGGAGCGAAGAGAACGTGATTAAGAGTGGAAGGGAAAGAGGCAGCGAGAGGCTGAGGTGGAAGAGACGGAAGGGACAGCTAAGCGATGAGACACAGTCCTCGGGTTTGACAGCGATGGGACTCAACCGCTGCACAGTTTAAGCTTGAAAACAGAACACCTTTCAGGACTTCCCCCGGTGGTCCAGTGGTTAGGAATCTGCCTTGCAATGCACAGGACTCGAGCTTCATCCCTGGGCAGAGAACCCGGATCCCACATGCGACAGGGCAACGAAGCTCCCGTGCCTCAACCAGAGTCCGTGTGCTGGAAACTAGAGTCCACACACAGCAGGTCCCGCCACAGCCAGAGAGGCCCACGCACCTCAACAGAAGATCCCGCAGGCCGTGACTAAGACCAGACACAGCCAAAACAGGATAGATAAATGTGAAAAAGACCAAACCCACCTTTCACAGGATGAAAATAAACCTGTCCACTCAGAAGCACAGTCGCTGGATTCTGGCTGCCTGGGTCACGGACTTCCTGGACAAGAATGCATTTCCAGCAGGAAAATAGTCTCCTACATGGCACCTGAACTTCTAAAAGTTATCCCAAGAAAAACTTTACCTAAAGAAGTTTAGAAGGAGGCACGTATCCCTTCATGAAATTGTGTAACTATGAAGTTTCTTCACCCCTCCAAACAGCAGTGCCAAATTTAGACAGTATAGAATTGGAGAATCCTTTTAATCTCCTGAAAAGGATATTAAAATGGAAGTGCTTATTTAACTGTCCCTTTATGGCTCAGAAGCTATTACCTGAGAGGGGAATTGCCAGCACTTAATAATCTTAGCAGACTCCAGATATTTAATTGTTCCCCATGGCACACCTGTGATGCAGGGGAGCTGCCAACATTCCCGATTTGCGGAGGACTATTAGACCGACGCTGACGGGGGCATACAGTCAGTGAGAAGTCAGCCCACAGGTAACAAAACTCAAGCCCACGCCTGTACAGCGCATGTGGGCGTGTGCACACGTGTGTGTGTGTGTGCACATGTGTGTATCGGGTGCTTTTTTTTTAAAGTTAACAGAAAGGCTAGGTCCTACATTGCAAAGAGAAAGGCATGCGGAGATTGAATTGCTTTATTTCAACTCATTTAAGTTGGCCTTGTTTTTAAGACAGGATAATAATGGCAGTTCTCATAGTTTCGTTCGGAAAACGAACTGAGAACTCAAGATTGGACCACGGCAGGGGAGAGGTGTCTCCTTCCTCACCTCCAGCGCGCAGGCACCGGTTGCATAATGAGTGGCGGTTTGGGGTGGACGGGGATGATATGCCCGGAAGACAGCTTGTTCTCTCCAGACTATGATCCTGATAACCTTCAGGGCCATGCCTCCAGCGGTTAGGAATGAAATCTCTAATGGGTCACTTGAGTCATGTTTGAGTTTAAAGTCACCTGGGTGCTCACCTAGTTCAAACTCCTCATGTTTCAAATACTTGTGCTTATAAGTAGTAACAGAGCCGAGACCCATGTCCCCTCAGTTGGGTCAATGTTTCTCCCACTCATGGTCTAGACAAACTTTCTCATTGAGCCCCTTCCAAATGTTTTCTTCTATAACTCTGACATCGGCACCTGTGAAAATCATGAAGTGAAGTGAAGTCAAATTCGCTCAGTCATGTCCAACTCCTTGTGACCCCGTGGACTATACAGTCCATGGAATTCTCCAGGCCAGCATACTAGAGTGGGGAGCCTTTCTCTTCTCCAGGGGATCTTCCCAACCCGGGATCAAACCCAGGTCTCCTGCATTGCAGGCAGATTCTTTACCAGCTGAGCCACAAGGGAAGCATGTGAATGAACCTAAACTTGTGAGAGTAAATGACACGATTTCAAAAAGTTTAGGTTTTAGAAAGACTAATTTTTAAGAATACCAACCTTTCTTGAGGTTGTCAACATGTGTCAGGCATTACATCCAATACACGCATGGTTCTACTCAAGACTCCCCACCAGTCAGTGCTTAAGGGCTACTTCACACAGAGCAATCAGGCTGTGGGGGTTCCACGCCTTGTCCAAGGTCACATTGCTGGAGAGGGGCCGGGCTGGGAGCCCCCCACCAGAGCCCGGCTCCATGCTGGATTCAGACAAAGCAGCTTCTCCCAGAAGATAGTTTAATATTTCCTTTTGGACTTAGTGTTGTTCTTTTTCCTTCTGCCCCCCAACTTACTTAAGGATCTCGAAGCTAACTAAATTAACTTTCCTGTGATATAACTATCAAATTCTGGGCTAATATAACAGTTGCTAAATGGTCAGACACTAGAGAGAGCCATAATTTGGTGTTAGTGGAACTGTTCTATGAATAAAAGTTTTAAGTACTTAAGTGTCATTAGCAGCAGCTGAGAAATGACCATCATTCCCTAAGCACTCTGGCGTGAGATAGGTAAAGAGAGAGAGCTCTTTTAAGAATATAGTTAGGAGAGGTTCAGAAGAAAGTGGTCACGTCCTTTCTGAAGACACATCTACTAACATGGCTGCTGCTGCTGCTAAGTCACTTCAGTCGTGTCCGACTCTGTGTGACCCCATAGACGGCAGCCCACCAGGCTCCCCCATCCCTGAGGTTCTCCGGGCACAGGGCAAAGCCAGAGGATTTGACAAACCCTTTAGGCTTCTCTGGTCGGATTTTGTCTGAGCACGTCATGCACCATTTGACCCCCTGCCTGAAGCACATTAATATTCAAGGTGTATGAAAAGGAAAACACTCATCAATAGAGTGAAATGAGGGGAAAAGAGATTTCAATAAATTTCTAGAAGCTCTCAAACAAGTAGAATTTTATTGATGGCTTTAGAGCAATGGAAGTCCCTGATCAGAAGGTACATGTGATAGAGCAGCTGCAGAGTTGGGAAACTGCCATGAAAGGTGTCAGGCCTGGACTGGTTCAGGAACAGCGACAATTGGTTCAAGGCTGTAAGGCAAGGGGTCAGGGCAATTGACTACAATAATTTTCCAGGGGTGTGACCTCCCAGGTGGGGTAGGGCAGCAAGTCTTAAGAGTGTTGCCATGGAACCACATGAAACAATTGCTGAAAACGATGCACCAGCTCATTTACTTTAAGTTGATACGTAAAAACTTTTATTGCAAGCTTAAATACTGCAAAGATATTTCTGGTATATCACAGATGTCAGTATTTAAAATGAAACTGTTAAATCAGTCAAATTAAATTATTCAGTGAAGTGTCTGGATACTCACTTGCTATAGGCTGATTTTTGTCCTCCTAAAATTCATGTTGAATGAAATTCCAGCAGAACTATTCAAATCCTTAAAGGATGACGTCATCAAGGTTTTGCTTTCATTACGTCAGCAAATCTGGAAGACCCGGCAGTGGTCACGGACTGGAAAAGGTCAATCCTTATCCCAATTCCCAAGAAGGGTGGTACTAACAAATGTACTGACCACCGGACAATTGCACTCATCTTCCAGGTTAGTAAGGTCATGCTTAAAATCTTGCATGCTAGGCTTCAGCATTATTTGAACCAAGAACTTCCAAATATTCAGGCTGGGTTTAGAAAAGGAAGAGGAACTAGAGATCAAACTGCCAACATTCGCTGGATCACAGAAAAAGCAAGGGCATTTCAGAAAAACATATATCTCTGTATCATAGACTACACTAAAGCCTTTGACTGTGTGGATCATGACCAACTTGGAAAGCTCTCAGCAAGATGAGAATACCTGTATGCGGGTCAAGAAGCAACAGTTAGAACCCTGTGTGGAACAACCGATTGGTTCAAGACTGAGAAAGGAGTATGGCAGGGCTGTCTGCTGTCACCCTGTTTAACCTATACACTGAGCACATCATGAGAAATGCCAGGCTGGATGAGTCACAAGCTGGAATCAAGATAGGCGGGGGAAACATCAACAATCGCAGATATGCAGATGATACCACTCTAATGGCAGAAAGTGAAGAGGAACTAAAGAGCCTCTTGATGAGGGTGAAGGAGGAGGGTGGAAGAGCTGGCTTAAGACTAAATATTAAAAAAACTAACATCATGGCATCTGACCCCATTTCGGCATGGCAAATAGAGGGGGAAAAGGTGGAAGTAGTGACTGATTTCCTCTCCTTGGGCTCCAAAATCACTATGCACAGTGACTGCAGCCGTGAAATCAGAAGATGACTGCTTCTTGGCAGAAAAGCAATGACAAGCCTAGACAGTATGTTGAAAAGCAGAGACATCACTCTGCCGGCAAAGGTCCATATAGTCAAGGCTATGGTCTTCCCAGGGGTCAGGTATGGTTGTGAGAGCTGGACTACAGCTAAAGAAGGCAGAGCACCAAAGAACTGATGCCTTTGAACTGTGGTGCTGGAGAAGACTCCTGAGAGTCCCTTGGACTGCAAGGAGATCCAACCAGTCAACCTCAAGGAAGGTCAACCCTGAATATTCACTGGAAATATTGATGCTGAAGCTGAAGCTGAAGCTCCGGAAGTTTGGTCATCTGATGCAAACAGATTACTCATTGGAAAAGTCCTTGATGCTGGGAAAGATTGAGGGCAGAAGGAGAAGAGGGCATCAGAGGATGAGATGGCTGGACTACATCACTGATGCAATAAGCATGAACTTGGGCAAACTGGGATATGGTGAGGGACAGGGAGGCCAGGTGTGCTGCAGTCCATGGGGTTGCAAAGAGTCAGACACGACTGGGTGACTAATCAACAAAAAATTCATGTTGAAGCCCCAGCCCCAGTGTGATGGTATGTGGACTTGGGGCCACTGAGGCTGTTAATTAGGTTCAAGTGAAGTCCCGATGGTGCAGCCTGCATGATTGGGTCAGTGCTCTTCTAAGGACAGCCACCCGGCATCTTGCTCTCTCTCCTGCTGTGTGAGGGCACAGTGAGGAAGAGAGCCTTCACCAGGGGACCAGATTGGATGGCACCTTAATTTTGGACTTCCGTGCCTCCACAACTGTAGGAAATTAAAGTCCAATTATTCAAGTCACCAAGTCTGTGCCATTTTGTTATAGAAACTCAAGCTCACTAAGACACCACCACTACTCAATTACAAATACATAAACAGAAAGAAATTATGTTGTTCTTTTTTTTCCTAGAAATGTTATATCTACTTCAATTCGCTGATGAAATTTTTACACTAATATAGCGTTTATGTCTTTATGTTGAAAGTCTTTTATGTCTCTCTATAACTCTCTACACATATAATTAAACACTAATTTTTCATTTCCTGTGATCATAGGCTTCAGATGTTAGAAGAGGTTTTATGAGTTATTATTACTGTTACTACCATGTGGATACAACAATATGGGATAAATTTTTAATTGAAATTTATTTATTTTAATTGGAGGTTAATTACAATATTGTATTGGTTTTGCCATACTTTTTAAAGCTTTTTATCTTGAAATAATTATAGATTCCCTAGGAAGTTGCAAAAATCGTACAGAGAGGTCCTAAGTCCTCTTCACTCAGGTTCCACCAGGGGTTACATCTTCATGGCTGTAATGTTAGCATTAGACAATTGACATCGATCCTCTGCACGTGTGTAGTTCTGTTACTTTATCCCATGCGTAGATTGGTGCAGGCACCACCACAATCACGGTACGGAGCTCCCTCGTCATCTGAAGACCTCCAGCGCACCACCCCTTCATTGTCCACCCTTTTCCCGTCAACCATCTCCTCGCTGTAAAGTTTAGCCACTCAGTCATGACTCCTTGTGATCCCGTGGACTGTAGCCCGCCAGGCTCCTCTGTCCATGGGGATTCTCCAGGTCAATAAGACTGCAGTGGGTTGCCATGCCCTCCTCCAGGGGATCTTCCCAACCCAGGGTTTGAACCCAAGTCTCTTGCATTGCAGGTGGATTCCTTACCATCTGAGCTACCTGGGAAGCCCATCTCTGAACCTCTGGCAAGTACTAATTTGTTCTCTCTATAGCTTTGCCATTTTTGTGAATAATATTTAACAAGAATGATATATCATGTGACATTTTGAGATTGGATATTTTACTTCAGCTTAATTCCCTTGAGATACATGTAATACATACAAGCTGCTGCCTGTAAATAATGTAAATATGGACACTTGTGTGTCAGTGTTTATGTAGAAATAAATTTCAGTTTATCTGGAATAATGCTTAGAAGTGCAGTTTGAGTTGTATGGTAGCATATGTTTAGTTCCTTTAGAAACTGCATAAATCTTCTCTCTTAAAACTTCTCCTTACCTTCCCTACTTATAATAGAACTGTCTTAACTATTTCCTCCATATACAGTAAAGACCACATCAGAAAAATATTAATTTTTGCTTCAACTGTCAACTATAATATAGAAAATCAAGAGGAGGAAGTCTGTTGTATTTACTCACGTTTTCCTCCTATTTTATTGTTCTTTTCCTGTTGTTTCCAGATTCCTTCTTTTATCATTTCCTTTCTGTTTCAATAATTTTGTTTAGCCATTCTTTAAGGTAGGTCTATGGGCCACAAATTCTTAGTTTTCATTCTTCTGAGGCTGTTTTGAGTCACCCTTCATTCTTGAAAGATGCCTTCACTGTATACAGAATTCTGGGTTAAGATTTCTTTCCCTTTAGCATTAAACAATGTTACAACCCTTCCTTCTGAACACCATGGTTTATAATGAGAAACTTACCATTGTTCACATCACTTTTCCCCCACGAATATCACAGCTTTCAGGCATTTTTGTGTTTGTCTTTTGGAAGTTTGACTATGATGTATCTTGGCTTGGGTTTCATTGGGTTCCTCTTATTTGGGGTTTGTTTAGTTCTTGAATCAGTAGGCTTGTGTCTTTTGCCAAATTCTGAGGGTTTTCAGTCATTGTTTCCTGGAACAGTTTTTCACCCTTTCCTCTCTTCTCCTCTCCTTTGGGACTCACTGCTGCTTTGCCTTGAGTCCCTGGTGTGATGGACGGTGGAGCCGGGGGAGTCTTAAAGGGTGAGGAGGGAAAAGTTGGAAGCTTGAAATCCAGAAGCTTGGAGAAGGGCTCTGCCCCCACACCCCCCAGTCACCCCTGCAGATGAGTTCTGCACCTCCACCTGCAAAGCAGAAGCCGGAGGAGCCACTTCCATCGCATTCTATCAACGGAGCCTCCTGGCAGCATAGTTCATGACCGCCTGTGCCAGCACGGGCACCCGGCTGAGGTGGTGTCTGCCAGACCCCTCCACCGAAAAGGCCCTGCCTCCTCTTTCCATACTGTCCTCTTTGGAAGTCAAGCATAAGAGGTGGGAAATATGGCACCAGCCTTGAGGATGCAGTGTCTACACAAATCATTCTGCAAGGGAGACTTGTCTTTTCTCCTGCCAGGGTCCTGCCCCGGCTGATCCAGGGTATTCGAAGCGGGGACGGCGTCGGCGACCTATTTATTTAAATATTTTATCAAAGATATAAAGAGTAATAAGATGAGGATAGCTCAGTAGGAAAATCTAGTGGAGAAAAGAGGCCGAGTAGCTTGGTTTACACGGGAGACCAATAAAACTTCAAGGCAAGAAGTGTGCACCACTTACGTAGGCCGAAGGCATCCTTCCGTTCTCCCAAAGGAGAGGAGACACTGAGGCCTCCCCGGTCAGATCTTAGAAGCCCAGGCATAATTAGCAAGCATGGTGGGTTCCGCGCTCCAGATGGAGACTCAGCCAGAATTTGAGAGAGAGAGCGACATGGGGAGACCAAGTTTCAGTGAACAAGGCCCGCACTTTATTTTCCAAAGTAGTTTTTATACCTTAATTATGCATAGAGGATAATGGGGGAAGGGGTGGAGTCATGCAAGGACAGCAGTTCCTGGTTCTAATCGAAGCCAGGCTTTCAAACTTATCATATGCAAAAGTTCAGGTGATTTACATCATCTTCTGGCCAGGAGGCCTGTTAACATTTTAAGGAACTTATTTTTCTCTAAAGGTGATTATTCTAAAGTCAGGCACCAGCCTCCAAAAAGCATTGGACAAAGCTGCATTCCTACAGGGCAAAGGTGAGGTGGGCTCAATCAAAAAAAGAATTAACTCAAGAGTCCAAGGTTACAAACATTGAGGCTACTACTTACATTTCTATACACCCATTATATCAATCAATACACTGCCAAGGACACAGTAGGTAAGGAGTATGGAGACTTAGCAGGAAACATTGGCCCAATAAGTGAAAAACCCTTCACCAATACAATTTCTAATCAATCTTTTAACTACTCAAAGGAATCTGTGTTTAGACAGTTTAGAACATCTCCTGCCTCTCACAGTTGGGAGGCTCTGAACAATCACATGTGGCCGGAAAAACCTATCCAGGCAGGCTAGAGGATTTCCAAAGGAGTTTGTAGGTTAAACACTGTCACACCCAGGAATTATTAACTGGAGCTGTAAGCTAACTCTTTTTTCAGAGAGAGGTAGTGGGGGACAGCCCCCCGTAAAGTCAGAGGTGTAGGTGAGAGCACAAAGCAGAAAGTAGGCAGACTCTGGTTTTGGGGGTAGATGCTCGAGAATTTCCAGGGGAACTCCTGAGGCTCGATCCTGCCTTTGCGTATGCCAAGCCTCCTTCCTCATGACCTTTGCCACGGGCGGAGCTCACTCCCAGCATTCTCCCTCATTTATTAAGGTAGCCAATCATTTACTTAGACCAGGATGGTCTTAAAAAATATTTATTTTATATTTTGGATGATAATTCAGTATAACTTCCCTTAATTCGCTGCTCGGATTGCTCCAGCTTTGGCCCCTGGAGCTCCTGCAGTCTGTTCCTGTGAGCTCCTTTAACACACCCCAAAGCACTTCGGGTTCTTTTGTTTCATTTTTCACATCCTCATATTCTGGTCTTACAAGATAGTTCAAGTTCATCTTGTATATTTCTCGCTCCAGTCCTAGAATAGCTGTTTCTGCAAGGAATGTCGGTTCCCTTTACGGGGGAATGGTTTTAGAAACCAAGATCTAACAAAAAAGCTGAAAATATACCCATTAGACTTAGCAACTAGAGTGGTTTTGAGGGCATGGTGGGGTCGGAACTAAGACTGAAGTGGGTTGAGAAAATAAGTGAGAAGATAGGAGTAGAGACCACCCTTTTTTAAGAAGCTTGGCATCAAGGGGTGGGAAAGGGCAGAATATCATTGTCTTCACATGATTGCTGTGCAAATTAAATCAAATCACACATATGAAAATAGTTTGTAAATAATCAATTATAACAGTAAAAGGAGGCCAAGCTTCGAAACAGATAAGCCTAATTCTAAGCCCAGTTCTGTTACTTAAAAACCATTTTAAAAAGAGCTCCATTTCCTCAGTCTCAAATGGAAATATTTATTCAACTTGAACTGCTGGCACCAGGATTAGTCATACATATGAAAACTCTCCTCCAGTAAAGGAGAGTCACATACCCTTAGAGGAAGCTAATTCTCTGTAAACTGGACCTTGGAGGAAGAGGAGGGAAAAATTAGAAGCTGTATATATAATATTTAGTGTAAAAATTTTGCATTGTTTATACTCTTTCATCAAGCCTGAGATTTCTATATCTCTATACTTTCACACTTGCTGCTGCTGCTGCTGCTGCTGAGTCGCTTCAGTCATGTCTGACTCTGTGTGACCCCATAGACGGCAGCCACCAGGCTCCCCCATCCCTGGGATTCTCCAGGCAAGAATACTGGAGTGGGTTGCCATTGCCTTCTCCAATGCATGAAAGTGAAAAGTGAAAGTGAAGTCGCTCAGTCGTGTCCGACTCTTAGCAACCCCATGGACTGCAGCCTACCAGGCTCCTCCGTCCATGGGATTTTCCAGGCAAGAGTACTGGAGTGGGGTGCCATTGCCTTCTCCGACTTTCACACTTAGTTCTAGTTAATAGAATCCTTTTAAAATTTACCTATTGCTCTTAGAAGACAAGGGATTAACCCCTGGTATGGCATGGAGATATGAGGCTGAAGGCCTCAGTCATCCGGGAGACAGACCATCCACAGGGCATAAACCACGACACCTGTTGGGATATTGGCCCTCAGGTCTGATTTACACCTTTTACAAAATCTGTCACCAACCTGTGCTGCATCTTATTAGAATTATGCTTGTGTGGTCATCGTTTCATATGAAGTCTCTGTTAAGATATCTAAACTTCAAAATGTTTAATGTTTTCTCTTTGGAAATGTAATCACTAATTTCAGAACATGCTGGTTAACTCATCATAAATGATAGCTGCTTTTATGTATAAAAAAGCCTGAACCCCTTAGTGTAGATGGAAGCTCTTCATGACTCAGACTGAACTCCCCCTCCAGGCGCGGCTGGATAGGAAATAACTTGGTGAACTTGGAGATGGGCAATAGATTCATCATCTCAAAGCACTGTGACTAAGGTCTGGCTTCATCACGGGAGGCACACCCTGATATCAAGACTGGTTCCTTCTGCCTAAGCGGCCGGGTCAGCATCCTTTCATCTGCAGCACGTCACATGGTGCTCTCAGCGTCAACGTTCTGTTCTGGGTGAGGAGGAGTGTGATATGTTTCCGGGTCATGCTTGTACATATGGAAAACACAGGAAGAGGGACATAAAATGCACAATTCATGGAAGGTATGGGGGGAGGACGTGTGAAATACATTCATTTCAGTTCAGTTCATTCACTCAGTCATGTCCGACTCTTTGCAACCCCACGAATCGCAGCATGCCAGGCCTCCCTGTCCATCACCAATTTTCGGAATTCACTGAGACTCACATCCATCAAGTCAGTGATGCCATCCAGCCATCTCATCCTCTGTCGTCCCCTTCTCCTCCTGCCCCCAATCCCTCCCAGCATCAGAGTCTTTTCCAATGAGTCAACTCTTCGCATCAGGCGGCCAAAGGACTGGAGTTTCAGCTTTAGCATCATTCCTTCCAAAGAAATCCCAGGGCCGATCTCCTTCAGAATGGACTGGTTGGATCTCCTTGCAGTCCAAGGGACTCAAGAGTCTTCTCCAACACCACAGTTCAAAAGCATCAATTCTTCGGCGCTCAGCCTTCTTCACAGTCCAACTCTCACATGCATACATGACCACAGGAAAAACCATAGCCTTGACTAGACAGACCTTTGTTGGCAAAGTAATGGCTCTGCTTTTGAATATGCTATCTATGTTGGTCATAACTTTCCTTCCAAGGAGTAAGCGTCTTTTAATTTCATGGCTGCAGTCACCATCTGCAGTGATTTTGGAGCCCAAAAAAATAAAGTCTGACACTGTTTCCACTGCTTCCCCATCTATTTCCCATGAAGATCCAGATGCCATGATCTTCATTTTCTGAATGTTGAGCTTTAAGCCAACTTTTTCACTCTCCACTTTCACTTTCATCAAGAGGCTTTGAGTTCCTCTTCACTTTCTGCCATAAGGGTGGTGTCATCTGCATATCTGAGGTTATTGATATTTCTCCCTGCAATCTTGATTCCAGCTTGTGTTTCTTCCAGCCCAGCGTTTCTCATGATGTACTCTGCATAGAAGTTAAACAAGCAGGGTGACAATATACAGTGTTGACATACTCCCTTTCCTATTTGGAACCAGTCTGTTGTTCCATGCCCAGTTCTAACTGTTGCTTCCTGACCTGCATACAGATTTCTCAAGAGGCAGGTCAGGTGGTCTGGTATTCCCATCTCTTTCAGAATTTTCCACAGTTTATTGTGATCCACACAGTCAAAGGCTTTGGCATAGTCAATAAAGCAGAAATAGATGTTTTTCTGGAACTCTCTTGCTTTTTCCATGATCCAGCAGATGTTGGCAATTTGATGTCTGGTTCCTCTGCCTTTTCTAAAACCAGCTTGAACATCAGGAAGTTCACGGTTCACATATTGCTGAAGCCTGGCTTGGAGAATTTTGAGCATTACTTTACTAGCATGTAAGATGAGTGCAATTGTGTGGTAGTTTGAGCATTCTTTGGCATTGCCTTTCTTTGGGATTGGAATGAAATTTGACCTTTTCCAGTCCTGTGGCCACTGCTGAGTTTTCCAAATTTGCTGGCATATTGAGTGCAGCACTTTCACAGCATCATCTTTCAGGATTTGAAATAGCTCAACCAGAATGCCATCACCTCCACTAGCTTTGTTCGTAGTGATGCTTTCTAAGGCCCACTTGACTTCACATTCCAGGATGTCTGGCTCTAGGTCAGTGATCACACCATTGTGATTACCTGGGTCATGAAGATCTTTTTTGTACAGTTCTTCTGTGTATTCTTGCCACCTCTTCTTGATATCTTCTGCTTCTGTTAGGTCCATACCATTTCTGTCCTTTATCAAGCCCATCTTTGCATGAAATGTTCCCTTGGTATCTCTAATTTTCTTGAAGAGATCTCTAGTCTTTCCCATTCTGTTGTTTTTCTCTATTTCTTTGCATTGATCGCTGCACTTATTTCATTCCTCAGCAACAGCTGATCCGCCTTAACAAGCCCGCCAGTTCTTTGCTGTCACACAGACAATGGGGCTGGGCTTCTCAGGCGGAAGAATCTGGCTGCCAGTGGAGGAGACGTAAGAGATGCGAGTTGGATCCCCTGGAGGAGGGCATGGCGACCCACTCCACTATTCTTGCCTGGAGAATCCTGTGGTCAGGAGCCTGGCGGACTATAGTCCATGGGGTCACAAAGAGTCGGACACGACTGAAGCGACTGAGCACAAAAGCAGATGATAGGGCCATGTAGGAAGTATTGTCCAATGTGTCAATTTTCAAATGAAAGCTTTTCTTGACTGCACTGATAACATTTCTGTGTTACCCCAGATGTACTCAGTCCAATGCTAATCCTATATATTCAGATGGGGCAGCCCTGCGTTTAGTCTGATTTGCTGAACAGGCGGCTAAGATTTGGAATCTCCCCATTAATATTCTGTTCCTTCTTGAAACTGGACATTTGGGGTCACATTTCTTACTCCCCTGAAGTTTCCTACTTTTTAAAAAGAGGAAGTGAAAATTAAAGCCATTTTTAAAAGCAATTCATTTTGCTGTCACGTGCATTTTTTTTTTCCTCCTAGGAAAATAAAATATTGAAAAACTATTCTGAAGTCAGCATTGCTGGAACAGCACATTTCAAACAAGGACGCTGGTCACTATGCATTTCTCAAACCCGCGGGAGCTCTGGAATCTCTAGCACTCTTCCCTAGTACTTAAGATTCTCGACAGTCTTGGTCTAACCCATTTGTGTGGATTAAAAATTCTTCAAACTCATTTGTCCTTTTCTATATCAGTGTGTTTGTTCCTACTCCTCTTTAGATGGAAAAAGTATCCATCCCCCACCAGTTGCTAAATGCTGAAATCCTTCCCATCTTTTAAGGCCAATATTCAAATATTTATTTTAAGCTTTTAAAATATCTCTAGCTAGAAATGATATCTTTCTTCTGTCTCTGAAGCTCTGTATTTATATTTATCTTGGTGCAAAATTAATTTTCAGTATACATTGGCAGTAGCCATGGCGAACATGGGGAGGAGTTAGCTCATTCATTCACAAATATTTATTATATATCTAAGGAGCTGAGACCTGGATTCAGCATTAATTCTGTCACTATTCAACTGTGTAATCTTGGGTAAGTGATTTCACATGTTCATTTCAAATGTAATTATTTACAGATAATTCCTACTTGTTTTTATTCCTTACAATACCCTTAGAGACTGTTCATTTTTTGTGGCCTCCAAGAGGCCTGAACCATACTTGCCCAGGACAATAGCACAGTGATGATGTTTTTCAATTGATGAGTACATTTCTTCCTGTAACCCTAACTCTGACAGTCCCTGGGTAAAAAGGATGAAGGAGATTCCTGGTACTTTGTCTAGGGATCATAGCTGCTTATTCCTTGCTCTTTCTACACTTTTCTATTGAGAAGAATAACATTAGCAAGATGGCTTCAATGCTGCCTCTTCCATAGCAGTGTATGTAAATATTACAGAATTGATAGGAATACTCCAATGGGGTGATGACTCTTCTTGTCCATTAGACAGTTAAACATGCTGTGAGTGTATATTGTAGGGTGTTCTCCATCTGGTCAAGAATAGTGACTGGTGAATTTCATGTTTATTATATTCAAAACACCAGTCACAACAGGTTTCGGAGAATCTTATTTCTTTCAATGAGGAAAGAAGAAAAAGAAACAGCTGAGAAGATAGGGAAAGGAATAAAACATTTCTGCTGATAACTGTCAAAATCCAGAACCTGCACAGTTATGGACAAAGCAATGTCACTTCTGGAAATCCCTCATAAAGAAATGCCGGCAAGAGACAGCAAACATAAGAGGTACAATGATTTCCATTGTAGTATTACTCGAAATAGCAAAGAGATAAACTATATGGACAAACGAGGGAACAGTACACAACATATGCTTTAAAATAAAGTAGATCCATGTGCACTCATGGCTTTCCAGGTGGCTCAGGGGTAAGGAATCTGCCTGCAAAGCAGGAGACACGGGCTCGATCTCTGGGTCAAGAAGATCCCCTGGAGAAGGAAATGGCAACCCACTAAAGTATTCTTGACTGGTAAGTCCCACGGACAGAGAGCCTGGTGGGTTACAGTCCGTGGGGTCACAAAAGAGTCAGATATGACTTAGCCCCTAAACAACATTATGCACTTCTGTAGAAAATTCTTAATATCAATAGATTACACTAAAAAAAAAGACAAATTGTAAACAATACATCATATAATTTAACTGTTCTAAAAAAATTAAAACCAGCTATGTATATTTTACATGTTGGTTTAGATATAAATACATGCATACATATAAACTTTTTTCATGTTGAAAAAAATTTGAAAAGGCATACATAAAATTTATGAGTGCTTCCTTCTGGGCTTGGGAAATAGGTACTGAAGTAAAGACTTAACTTTTGAAACCTGTTCTGTGTTTCTGAAAAGCCACCTCATAGGATTGTGGTGAGAATTAAATTTCATGCATGAATAGTGACTGTAGGGTTTCCCAGGGGTTCAGTGGTAAAGAATCCGCCTGCCAATGCAGGAAACTTGGGTTCGACTCTTGGGTGGGGAAGATGCCCTGGAGAAGGAAATGGCCAACAAATCCAGTCTTCTTGCCGGAAAATCGCGTGGACAGGAGCCTGGCAGGCTATTCCATGGGCTTTCAGAGTCAGATGTGACTTAGCAACTACACAGCGACAAAGTGACTGTAAAACTGTTGGTTTGCAGAAAGCACTAAATGCATTTTTTAATAAAAACTATTTAAAAAAAAATACAGGTGCTTCATTTTAAATTTTAAAAATAAAACAAACAAGATAAAATACAACTAGGGCAGTGGTTATATGAATTAGTACCAGGGTTATGGGACAGTCTCAAGTCTTACCAAACAATTGCTGGGGAAGGAGCAGAGATGCGGAGAAAGGGTTACGGGGATCAATCGCGCCCCCTGGTGGTTGACTGCCGCCTAGCCAGAATGTGGATAAACAAAGAAAACGATGCATCTACCTTGATTTCTCACTCTGGGGAGAACTGTTGTAGCATCCTAAGGTCTTTTACGCCCATGACCTTAGCGTCCTTAATCTTCAGACACTACTTTTGCTTTTATCAGTTAAGTGGTATGGGCAATCCAGCAGCAGTACTGGTTAAGCCTATGTTTCTGCTCTCTCCGCTAGATTTTTCCCTCCTGGCCGCGTACAAACAGGGTCCCCTCCTTCCAACCTCAGTCTCAGCATTACCTCCTTTATGCAATCTTTTCTCACTTTCACAGGTGATAAGACCCTAATGAGAAAAATTAGCTGTATTGAGCAAATGTATGTAGATATACTGTGTGTGTGGATTTATTTACATATTATATTCGTGTATATTTTTCAGTAAGCTTCCCTGATGGTGCTAATGGTAAAGAGTCCACCTGTTAATGCAGGAGACGCAAGAGGCACGAGTTCCATCCTTGGGTTGGGGAGATCCCCTGGAGGAGGCCACAGCAACCCACTCCAGTATTCTTGCCTGGAGAATCCCATGGACAGAGGAGCCTAGCAGGCTACAGTCCATGGGGTCGCAAGAGCTGGGCACAACTTAGCTACTAAACCATCACCATGCTTGGTTTAATTCTCTGCTGTTGGTCTCTTGAAATTACTGTTCTTTACCAAGGGCCATGTATTTTCATTTCACTGGGCCTCATGCAACATAGAACTTTCAATTAACACTTATGACTCTATATTGTATATGTGTTTTCAGGTAAACTTGCAACTCTATTGTATATAATTATTATTCTAGATGAGGAAAAGGCTTTGATTGACTAAGGAACTTTTTCAGGGCCCCACAGCTGGTGTACTGTACACTCAGAGCCTGCCTACTGGCTGTAAGAATTTCTCATGTACATCAGGATCCCTGTAGGGCCTACTGAAAGTATAGATTCCTAAACTGCAGTCCAGGATTTACTAAAACCTGATTTTTAGAGGCATGGTCTTGGAATCTGCGCCTTAAGTAACTCTTCCACTGGCTTAGAGAAGAAAGTCTGTATTCAATTCATCTCCAGTCTTAGAACCTAGCATAGGCCTTCACTCACAGCAGTCACTTAATAAAGGTCATGCGGATTAATTAGGCTTCTGTTGTGACACAGCTGGTAAAGAATCCGCCTGCAGTGTGGGAGACCTGGGTTCAGTCCCTGGGTTGGGAAGATCCCCTGGAGAAGGGAAAGGCTACCCACTCCAGGATTCTGGCCTGGAGGATTCTCAAAGAGTCGGACACCATGGAGTGACTTATTCACTCACTTATGCTGATTAAGTATCGTTCAGTTACAGAAAGACCAAGTATTGCTTTTGTAGAAGAGCACCAGTGTTTTCAATTCCAGAGCCTGGAGAATTTTACACAAAGAAGGTCTCATCAGCAGCTGGACTATGGACATTTTTGCTTCCCATTTAACATTCGCATAGAATCTCTGGATATAAAACCTTTAAGATGGTGCAATTTGTAAGGTTTCAGAAGATCTTTTCTGGCCAAAGAATCAAAATCACAAATACACAGTGTTGTCAACTGGGTATTATTCAACCTGATATTTTGTATTGGGGATTTGATTCTTGAGCTCAGAATTTAACAAATTAAATACTTTGCAGACTTGGAGGTCAGGAAGAAACAAAACACATCTAGAATGTTCATGACCAGACGGAAGCCTATATAGTCATTTAAAAATACTAGAAAAAAACTTTTAACATAAAAAAATCCTGATAATAGATATCAAAGATTAAATTATTTTACAGAGTGATCTTAATTCTTTTAAAATGTATGAGTATAAAAATATATCAAATCATGGTGCGACTAAGGATAATTTATTAATTTAATGTAACTTAAATAGGCTTCTTATTCTTTTTGATTAGAAATAAAACAAAACTCTTTATCTTATTTGCAAATGCTTTGTTGCCTTAGCTTAGGATTCCAGGAATCATTGATTGCTTTCTCTCACTCATTGCATCATAAGTCAAGATGCTAAATTCTGTCAGGTCTGCCTAGCAACTGCATCTAACCACTGTCGTCTCCTTCCTATCTCTACTATCAATATTTTAAGTGTAAACGTTTAAAATAGCTTCCTCTATAGTTTCTCTGCTTCATGTCTCATTTCTTCAATGCATCTTTCACAATACCAGCAGAATCACCTTCCTAAAATATGTAGCAGATCATTCCCCCTCACTTTTCAAGACAATGAGAGCTGAAAAGTAAAAACAAACAAGAAAAAGCAGCATCTTTGAAACACTATTTGGAAAACCCAATGTCACATTGCAGAAGGAAATGGCAACTCTTGCCTGGAAAATCCCATGGACGGAGGAGCCTGGTAGGCTACAATCCATGGGGTCGCAAAGAATCAGACATGACTGAGCGACTTCACTTTCTTTCTTTCTACAGTTCCTTTTGGAGAGGGAAATGGAAACCCAGTCCAGTGTTCTTGCCTGGAGAATCCCATGGAATGGGGGTGGTGGGGTGGTGGTGGTGCCTGGTGGGCTGCAGTCTATAGGGTTGCAAAGAGACAGACATGACTAAGCAACTAACACACACATACACAATGTCACATCTTAGGGTCTCTATTACTTACTAACAAAAAGGACGTGGGTGTTTGAAGCAGGGAGCGGTAGCACCCTTCCTGAAAAGCTTCCCTCAACTGGCTGTTGCTGATGGAGACAGGTGAAGCCTTGCATCAGGCCTGCCTCTTATCTCATTCCCCAGTCACACGCCTGCTCTTGCCTGGGCTCCAGCCACGCCTGAGATGACCCATCACCCCCAGGTAGACAATCTTCTCGTGTCTCACTTACACAGTGTATTCTTTCAATCTGATGCCCACTTGAAATCCTGGTTCAAATTCTACCTTCTCTGCAAACTCTTTCAACATCAGGATTAGTCATCTCACCCTCCAGCTCCCTCCAGCTGAATGTTCACGTCCATTGCAGCTGTTGCGTAATTCTGTCAGCTTTTCACCCTTTGCGGATGCATCTACCTGCTCCACTGGAATGTGAGTTCTCACTGACTCAGAGGTATGCTATTTATGTTTTGCCTAACAAGTGATGGGGTGACCAAGTTTGTGATCCAGTTTGTGGAGGAGTCTGGTAAAGAATCTTCCTGCAATGCAGGAGACCCCAGTTCCATTCCTGGATCTGGAAGATCCACTGGAGAAGGGATAGGCTACCTACTCCAGTATTCTTGCCTGGAGTATTCCATGGACTGTATGGTTCATGGGGTCACAAAGAGTCAGACACGACTGAGCAACTTTCACTTCCTCATTTTAGCACCAGAAGACCTGATTCAGAGAAACTTTTTAGGGCAAACCAAGCTGTACAACACAATGCAAAACCTGTAGAGGGTTATAAAGTGTCACTGAGATACTCAAGAACTTTTGACTAGCTTTTCTAAATGAATCTCTAAAGCTTTCTTCACTGTGTGGATCTTAGCCTATGATTCTTGGTTGATGTTACTGTGAAGTATTGAAGAGTATATTTCCTTGGTTATCCTACATTGAGAAAATTTATTTTTAAAGATTAATAAAACTTAAAGCTGAAAAAGTTAAATTAGTATTTTGAATATTAAAATATTTTAATCAGAGAGCTAATCTCAAAAGATAGAAGTTGAAATGCTGCTGGAAAGGGCTGAGTAGGAGGGAAGGAAAACAAAAGAATCCAAGCCTATATTATACAGTCTCTTCATTAAAATGCTATAGGATTCACTCCTTTGTTTCACAGCACTGTGTATAATTATAGTACACAAAACCTCCAGATCTTCCTGCGATTAGGCACTTAAAAATATCCATCCAGATTTTCAAAGCAAGTTTCACATATACAGTAATTATATCACACGAATGTACAGTTCTTGTACATTCATACTGTATCTATCATACCACTTTAAATATAGACCGTTTCTATTAGGGTTGGCTTAATCATTTTCATAATGATACCCTGGGAATTTCCTCATAGGGCGGGAAGTAAGCCTACCTGATGGCAGTTCAAGGTGCTAGATAGACACTTGACTTTGCAATATTTTTTAAAAGAGAAGTAAGAAAAACAGATTCAGAACTACTGGACACCTGTCCTACACACATACACCTTTGTTTTGGTAATGTATCTCCAGGCACTAAAAGAAATCAGTCCTGGGTGTTCATTGGAAGGGCTGATACTGAAGCTGAAACTCCGATATTTTGGCCACCTGATGAGAAGAGCTGACTGATTGGAAAAGACCCTAATGCTGAGAAAGATTGAGGGCAGGAGGAGAAGGGGACAACAGAGGATGAGATGGTTGGATGGCATCATAGACTCAGTGGACATGGGTTTGGGTGGACTCTGGGAATTGGTGATGGACAGGGAGGACTGGTGGGCTGCAGTTCATGGGGTCGCAAAGAGTCAGACACGACTGAGTGACTGAACTGAACTCCAGGCACTGCTGGATGCTGGCACGTCACATGAATGGTGGGACAAACCATGGACTGAGATTCAGAAGACCTAGGCTTTGGTGTGATTCCTTTGGTCTCCAACAAGGGGATAACACTTTTCATTGTAATTAACTGTGGCTAAAGACTCACGGGAATAATTGTGAAAGTGACTTCCAAGTCATAACGTTGGGGCACCATAATGGGACATTTTCAGTTAGGGGTGCCCATCTGAATAACCCAGGTGCTTTCCAAAATACAGGTGGGCCCCACTCCCAGGTCAATTAGGTCAGAATCTCCTGGGATAGGGATCAGGAATATACTTCTGTTCTAAAGGCCCACAGATACTTCTGATTTATTTGCCTTTTGACAAACTGTGGAGTGAGTGCAAGACCATCAGCTTTCTAGAATGATGGACCCACACCAAATGCTTTCCAAATCTCTTAATAATGCTCTCACTTTGAAATACACATTGATTCATTGAGCCTCCGTTTCTCTAATTTGAAAACTGGAGATATAAACACTTCTTTGCATGGTTCTGGTGCAAAGATGCAGGTAAAACATCTAGGTCTGATGCCTGATAAGAAACCTACACATCTGGGGTCTGATAAGTAACTTAAATACCTGCAGATCATAAGACAGAAGGGAGTGTTGGAGACCGTGGCTAATTGGGGAATGCAAGCCTTAATGAAACATATTTTTTAATATTACTGTAAAGACTACCCTGGCCACATAAAACACATCTATAGGAATGACATCTGGTTTTTAGCCCTGACATACCATTCAATAAATAACCAATCCTCAAGTACCATACATGAATTAAATATAAGACATAAAATCCTGAATTGTCTGAAAGTATGTTTCTATATGCAGGTGTAGGATGTATATATAATATATACAGGATTATATATTGATTCAACAAATATTCAGTGTTCATTATTTGCTAATGAGTCCAGATAGAGATACTTAAAAGAACTAGTTCAAAGAGTTTACCGTCAAGAGAGAGAGAGGAAGAAGATGAATTAAAACACGCCCATTACTAACAATGCGAATACTACCAAAACGAGGCTTCCGTGTCCATTTTTGCATTAACATTCTACCCAGGTATCTGTGACTATCTATACATACTTATACACAGTTTTTAAATATCACTAATGACTAGAAATATTTTAAATTTTAAGTATTTATTTTTAGAAACAGTATATTTTAACTAGATCAATATGATATGATATTTAACTAGATAAATATGATATAAAATATGATAGTTTGTTGTGAAATAAGAAGTCTTGCTGAATTAATCTAAGGTTCCTTCCAGGTTTAAGATTCTATAGTTAGAAAACAATCAATCATGGAATCATCACATAAGAGAAACCACTGACCAAATGCCTCAGCGTCATTCTTAGAGTATTTCTTAACATATTGGGGAAAATTTCCATCATGTGAGATCGTCTCTCAACCTAAAAAGTACAAAACCTGGCAGCTTTCAGATTTAATTAAAATTGGACTTGCCCTCTGTCTTCACCACAGGTCAGCTTTTCTGCACTCACCTAAGTCTGAGCAAAATAATTCTGCACAGCCTACTGCTAACATTTATTTCAAATCACTTTTTAGTGGTTTGGGCAAGTTCTTGCTCTTAAGTTTTCATTTCCTCTTCCTTAAAACGGTGATGACCAGAACTGAGTAAGACTTGTCTCTGAAGACTCCATAATCTGACTGGAATTTTCTTCCGTAGCCTCCCTTACCCATCCCGCTCCTCTTTCTGCACAGCCTGCTCCAGCCAAAACTGACCGGTTATTACTCACTCAGCGTCCTTCCCATCGGCATGCTTCAAACCCAGCCTTCTCCGGAATCTCCAACTTCTACTCCATTTCCAGCCTTGCCAACAATGTCGGCCCTTCTGGGAAGCCTTTCCAGAATCTTTCTCAAAGAAAATGCTTGGGCTTTGGACTGAGTCAGACCCAGGTTCATATCTGATCTTCATTCAAACTAGTTGTTTATCGGTGGATTCTTTCAAAACGTCAGCATCTATACCTTGTCTATAAACAAAATCCCAGACTACAGCACTGTTAGGAGGCTAGATTGCACAAACAGGGAACACAGGCGCTAACAACACGTCTCAGGTTCATCAGTGATTGCTTCCTGCCTTGAACTACGATCATTCCTTCTAAGTACTTACTGGATCGTTATTTGGGAAAGACAATTTGAGCTGGATCCCTACTCTCATTCTTTACACCAAAATACATTTTACATGAATCAAAATTTTAAATGTAAACAGCAACAAAAGAATGGAAGAAAAGACAGGTGAATTTACTGATGCTCTGGAGTGAAGGCTTTTCTAAGCAGGACACAATAATCAAAAGATTGTACAATAAAAAAACTGATGATAACTACATAAAAAATGTCAATATACCTACAGCAAAAAAATTAAAATAAAAGTTAAGTTATATCAAATGGACGAAGGGCTAACTTTCTTAATTTATAGAGTCCTTGTATATCAAGGAAAAATGCTGCATACTCTAATAGGAAAAATACACAAAGAATTGGGTCAGGTAGCAAATATACATGACTAGTAAGTGTGAAAAGATATTCCTTTTTGCTAATAAAGAAATATGGAAAGTGAAAGTCAGTAGTGTCCGACTCTTTGCCACCCCATGGACTGTAACCTGCCAGGCTCCTCTGTCCAAAGAATTCTCCAGGCAAGAATACTGGAGTGGGTAGCTGTTCCCTTCATTCCCTCTCTCCAGTGGATCTTCCCAACCCAGGGATTGAACCCAGGTCTCCCACATTGCAGGTGGAGTCTTTAGCTCCTGAGCTACCAGGGAAACCCAAGAATACTGGAGTGGGTAGCCTATCCCTTCTCCACGGGATCTTCCTGACCCAGGAATTGAACCGGGGTCTCCTGCATTATAGGCAGATTTTTTTTACCAGCTGAGCTACCAGGGAAGCCCATAAAGAAATTAAATTAAAGCAAAGAGATAGTTTTTAACCTATTGTTAGGGTAAAAATTAAAAAGATAATATCTGATGTTGGTAATGGTGTAGGGGCACAGGCTTTCTCATGCACTGTTTTGGGGGTACAGATTGGTGCTACTTCCGTTGTGTTCAACTTAGCAAATTTTCTAAAATAAACAAAGGGACATTCCTTTGACTCACTCCTTGCACTGCTAGAAATTTAGCTTAGAAATAAATTCAAGACCTACACTATAATGAGTTAGAGCTAGTTGCAAACTTTTTGTAATAGAAAAAAAAAGTTATTTGTTAATCAGTTCAGTTCAGTCGCTCAGTCATGTCCGACTCTCTGCGACCCCATGGACACCAGCACGCCAGGCCTCCCTGTCCATCACCAACTCCCAGAGTTTACTCAAACTCATAATAATGCCTGATAAACTGAGTTATAATGTCTACCAAACATGGACTTCCACATAGTTATTAAAAATGCATGACGTGGATGAGGATATTTCTAACAAATATTAATGGAGGAAAACTGATGTCATCTGTATGAATTGAAATGTGGGAGTAGGGTGGGTTGAGTTTGTATCAATATACATACACACAGTGCAATTTTTTTTTAGAAAAATAATAAGTAACTGAGAAGTGCTTACTTTTAGGAAGAACTGTGTGGGGAGGAAGGGGATAGGTGGAATAGAGGGATATTTTTATTATAAGCCTTTCTCAACCAGTCTATGGCCTGGATGTAGTAATCATAGCTGTATATTAATCTAAATTATATGTACATGATAGACAGCTCATCCTTTGTGGGCATTCATTCTCAGCTTATCAGCTAAGACAACTGAAGGGGCCCAAAGTTTTGAGCACTGGATATAGTTTGTTAACTAGATTAAGAAATACAATTTACTACTGTGTAGAAATTCAAACACTTTTTAGAAAGAAGGGCCTTCACACCGCAAGACTGGAACCACTGGTGACAGAGAGGGATAAAAATAAGACACGTCTAACTATGATGGGAGCTCCTTATTCTGTTGAAGGGGTAGGTGTGACTTTAAGAAAGATCTGTGATATTTCAACCCCACCTTGACAAGCGATCTGAAAATGTGGCGTAGTACCTACCTTCAGTTCCAACATCTGGAAAGTTTCAAACATCAGCAGCACTTATCACTGCTTAGAATGAATGACCTAATCATGTTTATAAGTAAATGAAATAAATAAATGAAATCTATTTTCTAACAGTGAAAATGTGGCTCTATGCTCTTCCCTGGTCACTTAGACGGTAAAGAATCTGCCAGCAATATGGGAGACCCAGGTTCCATCCCTGGGTTGGGAAGATCCCCTGGAGAAGGGGATGGCCACCCACTCCAGTATTCTTACCTGGAGAATCCCATGGCGGAAGAGCCTGGTGGGCTACAGTCCAGGAGGTCGCAAATAGTCTGGGGACAGAGTGACTAACACTAAGATAAGACACGCTTTTATCAGTTCTCAGATCTGAATGCATTCAAACTTACAAACAGAAGTGGTCTTGAACTTCAGGCCAGCCTAACCCCACCTGGAACTCTTAGGGGTCGCTCGCACAGTTACCCTGGGGAGGAGCAGGGCCCCTGCTGCCACTTACGTCATGTATGTGAAAAAGGTGCTTAGCGGCTCCAGGGAGTGATTCCGGAAATACTCAAACTCTCTGCAGAGCTTTTTCCTCATCTCCGTGTCAATAACAGAAACAGTAAGAGGAGTGGCTTGATTAGCCAAGAAGTTCCCATAATCTGTGGTCTGGAGATGAATTTTCAGATCTGAAATTAAACAAAGCACCAGATCAGGTTAAATTTGGAACATGCATGAAAAAGCTTTACAACACTGACTGAATTTGCAGTAACTTTATGATAAATGCATATTTATTTACTGTTTATTATTTATTTGATTGCACTGGGTCTTCGTTGCTGCGGTGATGTTTCCTGCTGCAGAGCACAGGCTCTGGCGCATGGGCTTCAGTAGCCCCAGCCCCTGGGCTCAGTTGTGGCTCGCAGGGCCTGTGGCACTCAGGCTACAGTAGCTCCGGCCCGCGGGCTCAGGAGGGGTGACTCGCAGGGCCCGGGGCACTCAGGCTTCAGTAGCTCCAGTCTGCGGGCTCAGGAGGGGTGACTCGCAGGGCCCGGGGCACTCAGGCTTCGGTAGCTCCAGCCCGTGGGCTCAGGAGGGGTGGCTCGCAGGGCCCGGGGCACTCAGGCTTCAGTAGCTCCAGCCCGTGGGCTCAGGAGGGGTGGCTCGCAGGGCCCGGGGCACTCAGGCTTCAGTAGCTCCAGCCCGTGGGCTCAGGAGGGGTGACTCGCAGGGCCTGTGGCACTCAGGCTACAGTAGCTCCAGCCCGCGGGCTCAGGAGGGGTGACTCGCAGGGCCCGGGACGCTCAGGCTTCAGTAGCTCCAGTCTGCGGGCTCAGGAGGGGTGACTCGCAGGGCCCGGGGCACTCAGGCTTCGGTAGTTGTGACTCAGGGGCTCAGCTGCTCTGCAGCATGTGGAATCTTCCCGGATTAGGGATGGAACTCCGATTTCCTGCACTGGCAGGTAAATTCTTATCCACTCTTCCACCAGGGAAGTCTGATAAATGCATATTTAATTATTACTACTTTATTCAGTTCAGTTCAGTTGCTCAGTCATGTCCGACTCTTTGCGACCCCATGAATCACAGCACGCCAGGCCTCCCTGTCCATCACCAACTCCCAGAGTTCACTCAGACTCACATCCATTGAGTCAGTGATGCCATCCAGCCATCTCATCCTCTGTCGTCCCCTTCTCCTCCTGCCCCCAATCCCTCCCAGCATCAGAGTCTTTTCCAATGAATCAACTCTTCGCATGAGGTGGCCAAAGTACTGGAGTTTCAGCTTTAGCATCATTCCTTCCAAAGAACACCCAGGACTGATCTCCTTTAAAATGGACTGGTTGGATTTCCTTGTAGTCCAAGGGACTCTCAAGAGTCTTCTCCAACAGCACAGTTCCCTTAATATAAGGTCTACGTAAGATTTAGACTTGCATGTTAATCTCTAAAGCAATAAAAGATTCAATGTTAATGCAGGTAATCAAAAACAACTTTTAATTACATATGAACTCTAGAATCATTGAGCACAGTTGAAAAGAACATTAGAAACCACCTAGTCCAGAGATTGCAAATTGGTTTTAACTGAGCCACTATTTGGAAATAGTGCTAGGAAAACTGTTTGAGGATACTAAGCCTCCATCCCTGCTTGATGGCAAAGAAAAGTTTATTACTAATATTTACCCTACAGATGAAGACATTGAGTTTCAGTGGGTCTAAATGGGTTTTAACCTTTAAAAAACAAAGATCCAATCCCATCACTTCATCAAGATCATGTTGTGAAATTGATTCAAAGCCAGTATCATACCTTTAAAAAAATCTGTATTTTATTACCAATCAATTAAATCAGATCATCAATTATTCTGTTACTTAATTCTGTCTCGTGGAATTATTTAACCTCACTCATCTGAATTTCAAAATACCTGGATAATACTTCTGGAACACCTCCTATTCCAGGATATTACAAAGTCTTAATATGTTAACTCCAAAGAGACAGTTCCAATTTCTTAGTAGTATCTTTTATCTTTTGGTTCCTGTGTGGTACCCAACACATAAGTGTCTCAAATATCTGAACATCAGAAATGTCTTTGGCACCATCTAGCACATGACTGGAGGCAATAGAGCATCCTAGACTTTATTGCAATTTTCACTGAAACATTTATTGAGTATCTATTATGTGCTGTTACCACAGGAGACAAAACATATTCCTCATCTTCAAGCAAACTCATAATCTGGTGGAAGAAGAGGCACGAAAAAACAGATGATGCAACCAGCTGAGTTCAGGAATACAGATAAGAACCTTGATTTATGGGAACATAGAAAACGACTCAACAGATATAAGTTTGGGTAAACTCCAGGAGTTGGTGATGGACAGGGAGGCCTGGCATGCTGCAATCCATGGGGTCGCAAAGAGTCGGACACAACTGAGCCACTGAACTGAACTGAACTGAGAAAATGAGAGCAAGACTCAGAGGGATGAAAGCAAAACAAGCCTAGGAAAGTTTCCGGAAGAAGGTTAAGCCAGAGATGAGCCTTCAAGTGCTACGAAAGAGTGCAAGGAAGGCATTCCATGAATTTGTACAGGTGGGGAGGGGCAAGAAATTCAAAGCAGTTCAGTGCTGTTGAAGAGCTGAGTGGGAGAGAAGGAGGGGTAAGAAATGAAGCCAGATAAATACGCAGGGGCTGTCCCCAGGAAGATTTGGTGTGACATTCTTGATCCTGAGGATAACAGGGAGCCCTGTGGGTGATGAGCTAATCACTCTGGTAGCTGATGCAGGAGGGGGCATTTGCAGTCAAGTGGTTCTTGAGTCTCAGCAGACAGGCATTCTTCAGGGTCTGGAGTAGATCATGCATCAGAAATGCTCTTCATCTGACTGACCGCAGAATTTATTTGCTCAATTATCTATTTAATTAGCTTAACTGAAAAAAAAAAAACATACTCTTTTGCCATGTCTTTTATTTTGACAGTTCAGATTTTTTACAATTTGACAGTGTGCAGTCTCAGCATGGAGAAATATTTGCCAACAGGAATGACACAAATGGTATTTCTTCCAAAACCATGATATATGGCTCACGGGACATATGTTTCTCTTTCAGCTGCCAGTGAGATGCTGAAATTAAATGTCTCAGGTATTTCAGACTCTGCTTAAGCAATCTTGTAAAACTGTGGTTGGTGGACAGTTTAAGATGGGGACCCTGGAAATCAGAACCGAAGAAAATCTTAGCTTGAAATATCTGCTCTGAGTTAATATCATTATCTTTCAATGATAACGATCATGCTGATAGTTTTGGGGTCACATGTTTTTCCTCGAATTTGCCCAAGTGCTTATGTAAACGTGTGTGCCTACATGCTCAGTCGTGTCCAGGTCTTTGCGATCCCACGGACTGCAGTCCAATAGGCTTCTCTGTCCATGGGACTTTCCCAGGCAAGAATTCTAGACTGGGTTGCCATTTCCTGCTCCAGGGGATCTTGCCAACCCAGGGGTAGAACTTGTGTCTCCTGCGTCACCTACATGGGCAGGGTGATTCTTGCTGAGCCACTGGGAAGCCATGCTTATCTTAGTAGGTATGTGATGAATAGAGCTTTGTGGTCAGATACATTTGGAATAAATAAGCTTTCTAACTGCAGGAACTGAAAGCCTTTAATACATTAATTTGAATGATTTCTTTGGAAAGAGTTTGGTACAGAACTTCCCAAGCCACTGGAAAACAATGCAGCCTCCCACAGAGCACACTTTGGAAAATTACTCTTTTTTTTATCCAGAGTCGTGTTGCAAGTGACACTTTTTCTTTTTTATTCAAATGAGGAACTATGAGATCACTGCCAACTAAATCCATTTTATCTGTCCCAAACACAATAGCACAACAGGAACAGATTCAGCTATTATAGCAAATATCCGAGTATGTCACACAGAGTGTAATAGCATATATGCGTATGTGCCTGCATGCGTGTACAAAGAGTCATAATGTAAAAATGCTTCTTCTGTGGGTTGCAGTCACTGGGTTCAGGGAATTAGCTGAGATCTCTTGACTCGTGAGGCAGGAAAACTCTCTGGTTGCTATCTTTTCTCTGTTGGTTTGTCGGGTAGTTCGTTTTTCTTTCCTGTGCAGCTTCCTGTTGGCACTCTTTAAAAATGAATGTCCAGACGGTTCACACTCCAGGTAGGTTTATGCCAAGGCAGCACCTGTACTTGTGAAGGATGCTATCTTTGAGCAGCCCCCTACCTCTTCCCCACATTCTGCTTGATGCTGAACTTATGGAAATTACCTGACCTTTCCAAACTCAGTTTTCTCACCTTCAAAATGGGTTAGAATGTATGCTTTTTGGGTTACTGTGCAGCTTTAAAAAAGATAATGTAGATGAAGACCTTTTTTGCCCCCTTACTTATACCTATCTCCTTCCAAAATAATTTGATTCGATTGGCTGACTTTGATTTTTATTCCCTAAATCAGAATTTTCTTAAATAATATATTACCATCATACTTTACAATTACTTAATTTGAATAAATCTATCACTATTTTTAAAGCCAGATGCTTCTTCCTCCATTTTTGCTACGGTACTGCCATTCTCATGGTGATGAAACTTTGAAGAGTTTTCTTCAAGTCCTCTTTGAAGATTTATTAACTCCAAATCCCCTGCATCGTTTCTAGATATCTTCCCAGATTTCCTCTCCTTATACCCCAATTTGGAATTACAATGTCATAAACCTAGATCACTGTGGCAATCTCTTAATAGATTCTTGTCATAAACCTAGATCACTGTGGCAATCTCTTAATAGATTCTCCCAAGTTTGTTTCCTTTCTGTACTCCATGCCTCAAACTTTCATCTTTCCTAAGAAACGCTTGGATCTTAGAATGACCCTCTAAGTAGCATGGAGCTACTGAATTTTAGGCAGATTAAAAGCAGCTTGCAAATTATTTGTATTTTACCACTGACAGATGATTTTAACATACAATATAAGCCTTAACAATAATCCCCATTCCACAGATGAAGAAGCCGAGGCTCAGAGAAATAACCTGTACATCTTTCCATGCATACAGGTATTTGACTGAAGATTTGGACGTGACTCTCTCCTCACTCAATATTCTGAAGTTCCATAATTAGACCTTTGGTGGCCCTCGAAAATTTTCCCAGCACAAACTCCTGTGTTATTGGAATACTCTAGTACTGCAGGCAACTGCTTTACCCCTCACCAGTATGCCTTTATGTTTTTCTACTTATAGTCCATTAATTCTCCCCAAGAGCCTAGAACAGCTTATCAGCTCAACTCCCCTGACCCCACCTCCAGTTCCCCATTTCACTGACATTTTCCCAACCCACTGCCCTTCAAGATTCAGTTTACTTTCGAATATATCCTCTAGCTATAAACTCTTCTTAAATTTTAATAGTTTTTATTTATTTATAGAATGATTGTTTCCAAAACAAACCAGTGCTCTTTGAAGGAAAGCAGAATCAACAACATAAGAGTCATACACCAAACACTATTAACCACAACCAGGCAAAGGGAAGGATTATTTTAGGGATTTAAAAGTCTAGCAGAAGAGGGTAAATTAATTTGTGTTGTATATACACGGCAATTCAGGCTGTGTTCTTATTACTTCCAGGGAATTCTCGTGATTTACAGTTTACAAAACATTTTCAGAAATGTCTGATTCCCTTAGAAACTGGGAGTTAGGCCAGGGAGATACCATCTATCAGAAAGGAAAGCACCATGGCTAAAAGTTAAGCAGCTGGCTTATACCCCAGGCCCAGGAAGCAGAGTCAGGACAGGCAGACATATTGCGTATTTTCAAATTTTTACCACGTGCAAAACACAGCCTTAGGCTAGGGAAGCTAGGAGACGAAAAAGGATATGCTGTGGTTTCTATCCTTTAAAAAAGGTCTTTTTTTTTTTTTTTTTTAAAGTTCAGTTTTACTGGGGTATAACAAACAAATAAAATTCTAAGGCACTTAAAGTATACGTCGTGGTGATCTGATACACTCTAACACTGTGAAAGGATTCTCCCACCTCGTTAACTAACCCCTCTATAAGCAAACCTGTTTACAGTTTCTGCCCTTGAGAAGCTTACAATTTAGGAGGGGATAGATTCATTTATTCATTTAGGAGTTAAGCCCTTAACTGTGATATCTCAGGGGACTAGATAGATAAACGAGACAAACGTCCTGTCCCAGAATGACATACTTATGCAAATATCACAGATGCTGTACAGAATTAAGTACATTACACGGCACAATAAAGCACAAAATTGAGACTTGTCAATTCTATCCGAATAGGAATGAGTACAAAAGGGTTTATAGAGAAAATGACTTCGAGTGGAGATTTTAAAGAGGAATGGGCATTCTCCAGGCAAGCAAGATGCAGAATGGAATTTGTGGCTGAAGGAATATCTGTAGAGAAAGGCAGAAGAGCTCTGAGGAAATGCTTACCAGGTAGAGATGGGATGGTAACTGGCCAGTCAGCTCAGCTGGTTAGCTGCTGCTGCTCAGCCGCTTCAGTCGTGTCCAACTATGTGCGACCCTATGGACTATAGCCCGCCAGACTCCTTTGTCCACGGGATTCTCCAGGCCAGAATACTGGAGTGGGTTGTCATGCTCTCCTCCAGGGGATCTTCCTGACCCAGGGATCAAACTCAGGTCTCCTGCATTGCAGGCAGATTCTTTACCATCTGAGCCACCAGGGAAGCCCCATTGGTTAGAGTGTGGTGCTAACATCACCAGGGTCACTGGTTTAATCCTCATAGGCCAAGCTGTCTAGCTTTTAAATTGAGTTAAATTTATCCTGCCTGATGGAAGTATTTTTGAACACTGACAATACTGTATATGCATTTTTTATACAAAGCAGAGAAAATAAGTACTATAATTAGGGCTTCCTGGGTAGCTCAAATAGTAAAGAATCTGCCTGCAATGCAGGAGACCTGGGTTACATCCCTGGGTCAGGACAATCCCTTGGAGGAGGGCATGGCAACCCATTCCAGTATCCTTGCCTGGAGAAAACATGGACAGAGGAGCCTGGTGGGCCCCAGTCCATGGGGTCCCAAAGAGTGGGACACGCCTGAGTGACTAACACTTTCATTTTCACATAATTAGAGGTACAAATAGTGTGTAAAGGAGAATGATGAAATTCCTTTGAAATAAGAGTCTTCCTTCTATAAGAGTTTTTTAAATTTTAGACTACCTTTTAATAGATAGTAGGTATTTTCCCTTCCATGCATTGGAGAAGGAAATGGCAACCCACTCCAGTGTTCTTGCCTGGAGAATCCCAGGGACGGGGGAGGCTGGTGGGCTGCCGTCTATGGGGTCGCACAGAGTCGGACACGACTGAAGAGACTTAGCATAGCATAAGGTCTCCTACTTGTCAACTACGTATCCACACCACTGCCACTCATTACTAGTCCCAGTAACTACTATTTTTAATTCCACATGAATCCTTTCACAGTTTATTATGCCTTTTCTTTTTTTTTCTGTAGTTATAGGACATTACATTATATAACTGTTCCATAATTCATTTAACCAGCTCCCTTACAGTGGACATTTAATTTGTTTTTCATTTTCTGCCAGTCCCAACAAAGCTACATGAAGTCCCCGGCCAAGCGTGCATGCATTTAGAATTGTGAGGCCCAACCGCTCTCATTAAGGGGTTCTTACTCTTTCAATGTTTTTATTCTTTAGAGTGGGAGCCCTTTTAGGGCAGGGTATTATCTTTTTCATCTTTCCTTCCCTGGCCCTAACTAGAACGTGCTGAGTACACGCATTAATTCCCACATGAAGGCACAGTTGGAAAGGAATGGAGGTCATGTCCCTTGAAAAGGAAGCATTAATGATTGTTCATAAGCTGTAATCAGCTCCTCTCATCCACTTCCCAGAAACGACAGCAGAGACGACAAGGGAAAGGCTGGGTCCAGACCTCTCACCATACCCGAGAGCCGGGGTCACATTCAGCACGTGTTTCAGAGAAAGCTTCCTGTTTGTTGTTCAGCTGCAGCCCCGGGGACTGCAGCCCACCACGGTCCTCCGTCCATGGAATTCCCCAGGCAGGAATACTGCAGTCTGCGGCCATTGCCTTCTCCAGGGGATCTTCACCATCCAGGGATCCAACCGTGTCTCCAGCATTGCAGGTGGATTCTTTACCTCTGAGCCACCAGGGAAGGCTATTTCTTACTAAATTTTTGAGCTCTGAACTGTTCATCTTACCACTTTGTCTTTTTTTGAACATGAAAGAATACTTACAACGGTCTGGTTTGTAATTTAAAAATCTAATGAAAATAGCAGTGTTGCCATGAAAAGACATGAAGGAGCCTCAAATGTGTGTTATTAAGTGAAAGAAACCCGTCTGGAAAGGTTACATACTTAATGATCCCAACTGTGTGACATTCTGGAGAAGGCCAAACTAGGGAAACAGCACAATGACCAGTGGTTCCCACAGGGGGTCACGGATATGGAGAATAGTCAGAGCACAGAATAATTTCAGGGCAGTGAAAATACTCTGTATAATGTAACAGTGGTGGATACGTGTTGTACATTTGTCCGTTCCCACAGAATATGAAAGAGGAGAGTGAAAAATCTGGCTTAAAATTCAATAGTCAAAAAACTAAGATCATGGTGTCTGTTCCATCACTTCATGGCAAATAGACGGGGAAACAATGGAAACAGTGACAGACTTTATTTTCTTGGGCTCCAAAATCACTGCAGATGGTGACTGTAGCCCTGAAATTAGAAGACACTTGCTCCTTGGGAGAAAAGCTATGATTAACCTAGACAGTATATAAAAAGCAGAGACATTACTTTCTCAACAAAAGTCCATATAACCAAAGCTATGGTTTTACCGATAGTCATGTATGGATGTGAGAATTGGACCATAAAGAAGGCTGCGCACTGAAGAATTGATGCTTCTGAACTGTGGTGCTGGAGAAGACTCTTGAGAGTCCCTGGGACTATAAGGAGATCAAACCAGTCAATCCTAAAGAAAATCAGTCCTGAATATTCATTGGAAGGACTGATGCTGAAGCTGAAGCTCCAATATTTTGGCCACCTGATTTGCAGCACTGACTCATTAGAAAAGACCCTGATGGTTGGAAAGATTGAAAGCGGGAGGACAAGGGGACGACAGAGGGCAAGATGGTTGGATGGCATCACTGACTCAATGGACATGAATTTGAGTAAGCTCTGGGAGGTGGTGAAGGACAGGGAGGCCTGGCGTGCTGCAGTCCAAGGGGTCGAAAAGAGTTGGACATGACTTCGCAAATGAACAACAATATAGAATGTATAAGTCCAATGTAAACTCTGGACTCGATTATGATGTATCGAGCATAGGTTCACAGATTACAAAATTGCACCTTTCTAGTGGAGGACACTGATAACGGGGAGGCTATGCATGTGTGGAAGCAGGGGTTATATAAAAAATCTCTGTACTTTCTCCTAAATTTTGCTGTGAACCTATAGTTGCTCTAAAAAAAAAATTAATTAAAAATTAGCAGTGTTAATTCTTCTGAAGATGATTTTATGGCCCTTTCACATTATTATTTTGGTTCAAGTTACTGTAAATAACTTTTTTAAAAAGTCACTTTTTAGAAATTTTCTGTGTGCAGTACCAGTGATACAGGCTATGTGAACTGGCTTCCTCTCCTATTCCCGGGAAGGACTGAGTCATGGAGCGGCCTAAAACAGAGGGTCCTAGTGACTGGTTCAGCTGACTGTTAGTCAGGGTGAGATCTTGGAGCAGGTGAGTATTTCTGACCACACTCACTTGCACAATCATAAATGCCAGGATTTTTCAAAGCTTTTTGGACAATCTTCATATTTGTCTCTTCCAAAATGACCTGAAACCTCCTGTGTTCCTGGTAAGTGGTTCCAAAACAATTCGTTGGTGTCAGGATACTTTTCTTTTAAAGACTAGAGAAATTTAAAAGACTAAAGGTGAATTTAATCTTTGCCAAATTAGCTTTCCTTTACCGAAAGTGCCTGCTTTGACTCGGTACTATCCCGACACTGCTTTCCCTGCCCTTCTTGACCGTCATGTGTATGGTGAATATTACGTTCAAAAGTAACAGAAATCTAAAGTCCTTAACTTCTGTCCCGAGAGTGTCCATGATTTCTCTCCGCGTGTTTTAAACCAGCTGGGAAAGTGGCTGGGTTTCTCTCGGTAAACTCACAGATGCAACAGCTGAGCTGCTTTTCACAAGTGCCTTATTTCCCAACATCCTGTAAGTGAGAGAGTCATTTCCTAGGCAGGTTGATAAGGAGTCTAGGGGTCCCCAAGGAGAGAGGGGTCTGGAATTCTCAAGGAGGAAGAAAGGACAAACTTTTTTTCCTTCTCTACATTCCTTAGGATTATGTAACAATAATGTATCCTGCCTAAGGACAGTCTTTGGATTAAACCTTCTGTTATCTTAAAATGTAAATTATAGGAGTAGGTCTGATGAGGTCTTTACAACCTCCAGACATTCTTTGGATTCATTGGAAAGTATGTAACTTCTTTGTTAACACTAGCAAGCGGGTATTCTTTCTGCCCCCTTCTGATGCCTATGTCAGAAGCTTTCTCTGTCTCCTTTATACTTTAATAAAACTTTATTACACAAAAACTCTGAGCCATCAAGCCTCGTCTCTGGCCCCAGATTGAATTCTTCTCCTCCGGGGGCCAAGAATCCCGGTGTCTTCGCATGAATCAACAACAACCTTTCATAAGGTAAACAGGCAAGGCAGACCTTATTATTTTCTATATCAAAATGGAGCTGAGAGCAGCATCGACCTATTCATGGATCTTCCATTCATGCTCAGGAGGCAGACATTTTAGTGGAAAAAGTATAATAGCTGCAGACGTCTGCATACCTCACCCTTGGTGAGGTGGTTAGATTGGTCATAGCCACGCCAAGCCTCAGAGTCCTCAACTGAAGACATGAAACCTTTATTTAGATTTATTTTCTCAGCAGTCATTATAACCTGCAGTTTGAGGGCATATTTGATATTCACAAGAGTCTCCAAAAAGATTGGAAACAGATTCAAACACAGTTGTGAAATGAATGGCTGAAAAAGAAATGTAACTGGGAGAAAGGAAAGGTAGAAACCATGAGATATCATGAAAATAATGAACGGTGTACGTAGGAAGGTTTCTTATTCGGGGCTCAGGATGACTTCAGCTGGTCCATGACTCCTTGATATTACATGGAAAATTCCATATGTGTGCACCTGTGTGTATTTTTCTAAGAAATTCACTCTTCAGGGCTTCAAGAGTCTGAAACCTTTCCTTCTCCCCCAAATTGAAGCTGAGGGTGATTTCTCTCTGAATTCTTTAGTGAGCAGGCTTAAACCTTGCTTTGTATCATGAAGACATTTATGTATGGTTTGTGTTTAAATTTGCATTCCTCAACTCATTTAAAAGCCTGCTGCAAACTACTGAATTCATTCAAATGGTTTCTCTCGGAAGCATTCATTCTGCCTTGTGCTCATTAATTTTTTCCTACCTCAATTTATGCTTATTTTCTATATGTGATTAACATTCTCCAGGCACCAAACTCCAAACTAGATATGCTGAAATGATTTAGGATTTGGAATTAAATTGCAATTATTTGTAGCCAACAGAATTAGTTATCATCTACAAGATTTGTCTAGCCATTTCCATCTCTAATGAAAAGAGAGGAGCTCCCTTAACTTAGGCAGTTCTGCCTTAATCCTGTTTGGCTTTACCCTCAGCCCTACCTGAGAAGCGTACAAAGTCATCTTGTTTTTTTGTCTTGTTTTCACTTTCTAATACTCTTCCTGGCAATTTATTACTTTCTTGTTTTTTCTAGAATGATCTGGACATTTTAAAGCACCCTATTATTAACATGATAATGATTTTATAAACATGTTTCAAAGTTATAAATGTAGCCGTATTTAATAATAAAGTGAAAGTGAAGTCGCTCAGTCGCGTCCGACTCTTTGCAACCCCATCCATGGACTATTGCCCATCAGGCTCCTCCATCCATGGAATTTTCCAGGCAAGAGCACTGGAGTGGGTTGCCATTTCCTTCTCCAGGGGATCTTCCTGACCCAGGGATTGAACCCGGGTCTCCAACATTGCAGGCAGAGGCTCTACTGTCAGAGCCACCAGGGAAGCCCCTTTAATAATAAAAATACTATATTATAGATGTGAGATCTTTGGTAAGGCTTTGAAAACATTATAGCTTAATTTCCAGAGAGGAAGGGGAAGTTGGGAGGTACTGGTCAAAGGGTATGCAGTGTTGGTTACACAAGACAAATAAGTCCTAGAGATCTGCTGTAGAGCACAGAGCCATAGTCCTCACACACATGCACACACAACAACAGAGGGCAGGAGAAGACTTTTAGAGGTGCCAGATGGGCTTATGGCACAGACTGTGGTGATTTCCCAGGTGTACACTTATCCCTAAACTCATCCAGTTGTATACATTAAATATGTACAGCTTTTGTATGTCAATCATATCTCAGTAAAATGGTTAAAAAAAAAAAAGAAAAGATAATTGGCTTTGTAGAGTCCTAAAGGAAATCAACCTTGAATGCTCACTGGAAGGACTGATGCTGAAGCTGAAGCTCCGATACTTTGACCACCTCATGCGAAGAGCTGATTAATTGGAAGAAAAAGACCCTGATGCTGGGAAAGATTGAAGGCAGGAGAAGGGGATGACAGATGGCTGGATGGCATCACTGACTCAATGGACATGAGTTCGAGCGAACTCTGGGAAGTGCTGAAGAACAGGGAAGCCTGGAGTGCTGCAGTCCATGGGGTCGCAAAGAGTCGGACACATCTTAGCGACTAGAGAACAAGAGTGCTTCATAGCTCTTCACACATTCTCCTGTGCGTTGCCTTATTTATTTCTCCAAACCACTCAGCAGAGCAGGCGGCATTACCACCCAGTTTTACAAAGAAGGAATCAGGCTCGGAGGTTTTGAGCCTCAGGTCTGACCCTCTGTAGAGGTCAAAGTCAGGGCTTTTGAATCCAGGGTGGCCTCACCACAGGCCTGTCTCTTGATTTTTTTTCTTAAGCTCCAGTGAAGACAAATCTCAAATACACATGCCCTCATATTAATAGACACAGAGAAAGCGGATAGAATAAAATTCTCTATACCAAGGTTTGGGGGTGGGGGAAGGAGGGGGGAATTAAGGCTGTAGATCCCTGGACAGTTTGGTGACACCCTTCTGCAAATATTTATAAATACGTAGAATGAAAATATATAGAATTACCAAGAAAACAAAATATATCAAAATATAGTTACGAAGATATTGTAAAATGTGACAAGGTGCTTCTTTATTAAGACAGTAAATATCAAGGCTGAGTCCAGTATCTAGCATTCTTTGAAACAGTGAAAGCATAAAAGGTATTTCAAGGCATCTGCAAGAACAGTAAGAGGATATGAAAACACTGGATTACTATTCAAAGTGCTAACCAGCTGTGATTTGTTGCCTGTCTTCATAATGAAAGGAAACGCTAAATTTCACTTAGAGACTATCGAAAATATAGATGCAATTTATTCCTCCCTAGTCAAAATTCAGGAGCCCTGATGTCTGCATCTTGGGCTGAAGACACCGCCCTGGACTCTAGGCCAGGGGGACGCAGCCCCTGGCCGCGCTTCCTTCCAGCGGGCGGCGTCAGCCCCTTTTTTCCCCACTCGAGTATTCTTGCCTGGAGAATCCCATGGACAGAGGAGCCTGGCGGGCTATAGTCTATGGGGTCGCAGAGAGTCGGACACGACTGAAGCGACTTACACAAGAGCGGCGCTTACCTTCCAGGTTCTCACACTGGACCAGGTTGACGTAGTCCCGCCGGGTCAGGAGGCCGGCCTTGCAGCCGCGCACCAGGCCCTCCAGGTAGCCATGGTCGGCGTTGAAGTTCAGCTCTGCGCTCTCGAGCATCGCGGGAAAGACCGCCCGAGGCTGCAGGGGCGCTCGGGTCCCGAGGGGCGCGCGGGTCCGGAGGGGCGCGCGGGTCCGGAAGGGCGCGCAGGTCTGCAGGGGCGCTCCAGTCTGGAGGGGCGCGCGGGTCTGCAGGGGCACGCGGTTCTCCCGAGTGGTCAGGCGGCGATCTCTCAGCTGATAGTCACGCTGCGGTGACCGGTTTCCTCCGCTTTCAAAGGCTTTCCGTACAGCCGGCCCAGCCCTGTTTTTCCATCCACAATGGATCAGCCAGATAACCCGAGGGGGACCCGGGAGCAAAGCCCTGCAGGGGGAGCGGGGTCGTGGGAGGGACGGAGGGTCAGAGGCCGGGTCCCCGCCCCGCTCTGCTATTGCAGCCTTGCTACACCTGAATGTTGTGCAAACAGTGCTTCCCCATCCGAGCTTCTGTGCTTTCAGTTGTAAATTACATTCCTCTTAAACGTATTGAGGGCTACTAAGAAGAGAGGGGTTTAACACACACACACCCCACACACCTTATGTGAATAGATCCAATGTGAGCAGGCGGTTTGGAGAACCCTGAGAAGCTCATTTGGCAGCACGGTGTTTGTAAAACAAAACTCTAGTAATGCCTTGGGCTTAGCCGCTCAAGTCGTGTCCGACTCTGCGACCCATGGACTGTAGCCCGCCAGGCTCCTCTGTCCTTGGGATTCTCCAGGCAAGAACATTGGAGCGGGTTGCCATGCCCTCCTCCAGAGGCTCTTCCCGACCCAGGATTCGAACCCAGGTGTCCCGCATTGCGGGCTGATTCTTTACCGTCTGAGCCCTCCGCAGGGAAGCCCCAGTAATGGCTTAGCCTACTCCAAGTCTCCTAGCTGCTTCCCTCTCGGCCAGGTCCTGGGGCAGAGACCAGAAGGCAGTCCAGGGAGCAGGCACACAGCGCTGTGATTCTATAATAATAAGCCACTTTGCAAACTCTGAGTCTTTAGGAGGTGCTCTTCATTCTTTTTCCCTTCTAGATCTCAGGATTTACTCAGAGGAGTATCTGGACTGACTCTATTCCTGAGGTCAGGCCTGTCCTGCTCTTTACTGTAGCCCCTCCAGGCTCCTCTGTCCAGGGAATTTTCCAGGCAAGAATGCTGGCTGGGTTGCCATTTCCCACTCCAGGGGATGTGGCCCTACTCCTGGGGCTTCCCTGGCACCTCAGTCAGTAAAGAATCCGCCTGCAATGCAGGAGACCTGGGTTCAATCCCTGGGTGTGGAAGCTCCCCTGGAGAAGGGAATGGCTACCCACTCCAGGATTCTTGCCTGGAGAAGCCCATGGACAGAAGAGCCTGGAGGGCTACAGTCCATGGGGTCACAAGAATTGGACCTGACTTAGCAACTTCACCACCACCGCCTCTCCAGGGGATGTTACCCACCCAGGGCTCCAACCCAGTATCTCACATCTCCCGCATTGGCAGGCGGATTCCTTACCACTGCGCTGCCTGGGAAGCCATAGTGTTGGTGTGGTGGTGCTGGTTTAGTGGCTAAGTTCTCTTGGACTCTTTGTGACCCCAGGGATCAAACACACATAAGCCATAGTATTATTACCAAATCACAAATAAGGGACCGACTCTCAGAAGTTGGGAGGCAGCTCAGAATGCACAGCATAATTAAGCCAGGGTGTAACTGTTGTTTCCTGCTCCCAAAAGGAACGCTGATTCTCCCTTATACCTAGCTCAAACATTGTGCCAAGTATCCTGAACATGATTTTACACATGTTGCATTTCACTGTCATATGTATTATGTCAAATTCTTAACTGAAGTTAAAGTGTCAGAAAATCTCCAGTATTTCTAAGTCTTTCTCAGTATTTCTAAGACTGCGTGCCATGGAGCAGGGCAGCTGTCTTGGGTTCCCTTCCCCTGATGCCCTCCGGCCTCTTCCCAATCAAAGTCTTTTCTTTTGTCAGTACGTGTGTCTCCTTGGACAGTGTATTTCTCAGTGTCACACAAGAGCCCACTCGGGCTCTGAGAGGGGTCCCCCTTCCGGTAACAGTTACATTGTGAATTGGAAAAAATTTGAAGAAATAGTCTTTCAGTGTTCAAAACCATTGACTACTTCTTTTTTTCAACAAAGAAGCCAGTCACGTTACATATGCCTTCACTGTTTCATTTTTGTCCTACTCGTTAATGTAAGTAAAAATACCAGCCAACCACCCTGAAACTACACTCGTTTGTCACTTGCAACCAAATGCTGGCAACAGAAACTAGAGCTGAACAAAAACCAATGAAAGCATACTGTGAAAATCAATAGGCTAAATGGAATTTATATGAAAAAACATTATTGCTATTTGTAATTTGGGTGATACACATCCATTATATCATAAAATTTAGGATAAACATATGTACCTATTTTGGAGGGAGAGCCAGTTTTTAAGCATGTACAGCACAACACAAAATCTTCATAGTTTTGCTGCTAACTAGCCCTTAATGGGAGCAGGCAATGGCACCCCACTCCAGTACTCTTGCCTGGAAAATCCCATGGATGAAGGAGCCCGGTAGGCTGCAGTCCATGGGGTTGCACAGAGTCAGACACAACTGAGCGACTTCACTTTTACTTTTCACTTTCATGCATTGGAGAAGGAAATGGCAACCCACTCCAGTGTTCTTGCCTGGAGAATCCCAGGGGTCGGGGAGCCTGGTGGGCTGCTGTCTATGGGGTCGCACAGAGTTGGACACGACTGAAGTGACTTAGCAGCAGCCCTTAATGTCTTGCTCCCAAAAGGAATGCTGGTTCGGACACAACTGAGCGACTGAACTGAACTGAACTGAGCCCTTAATGTCAACACACTCAAAAAAGAATGGATTTTGTGTGTGTGAAAACTTGTTTCTTATATTTTATATTCATAAGCAGATGAGTTCCAATGTTTCTTTAAAATTATATACATCTACTTTCTCTACTTTTATGAAATTGGCGGATGAGGTAAGCAAAGTATTTCCCTTTTTCTTGAATGAGCAAACATGTCTTATTCTTGCTAAAGATGCTTGTAAAAAAAATGAGATCAAACTCATAGGATATGAGAGGAAACCCAGAACAGTGACAATAATCTAGAGCTTCTTTTTATATGGGTCCTTCTAGCGGAAACATAATAAATTCACTTCAGTGTTTAAACTACCAATGATGTTCAGGAAAGCGGGCTTCGGCGTGTGACAGAGCCTGAGTTTCAGTGACTTCTCTTCTCCAAGTGCCAGGGCTTTCATGTGTAAAATGAGGATAATAGCACCTCGGTTTGTTGTAAATATTAAGTGAGATACAATCCTATATATACTTAGCAAGTGTGGGTATATGTGCTAAGAAGCAATTGCAGCGGCTTCTCCTCTTCCTCTCGTCACTGTAAAACACTGTGATTTCAGTTCACCAACTAGACTGCATTCCTGGAAGCCAGGATCAGTATCTTATTCATCTTTCTGTCTCTCAAGTGCCTAGTCGCATGCCTTGAGGAAAGCAGATACTCGATAGCTGTCCACTGGATAAAATTATGCTTAACAGAATCTTTAGCTCCATGTGTCTCTAGGAAACCTTATATTTGGCAATTGTATTTGAAGAATGAAGGTATTTTGTGGTTTTCTAGCATGCTATACATCTGTGTATATGTGTATGTATGCCTACCTATATAGAATATATAGGACTTCTTACAACTTTCTGATAATTTTAAGAGCTCCCAAGAGTCATTAGTTTTGCAGCCATTAGAAGGTCAACTTATTCTATAAAGAATGGAGTTATTTTTTAGAGGGATGCAATGTCTATTCTCCAAAGCATAAAATGGTTGTCTTTTTTTTAGATGTAGCAGGATCTCAAGAGGACAGGGAGGAAGCAAAGAAGATCTAGACGCCTTCCCACAGGCCTGGATATTGCCATTCAGTTGACCAAAGCAAGCCAGGGCTAAACTCTGAGGTAGCTGTGGACAGCCGCACCCGCCCCCAGACAGTCCCTCAGAGTGTCTTCAAAGTGTTGTGTAGGATTCACCCTGGGGTGGGCCCGGGGTGCCATCCTTAATGACAAAGTCAAAGGCCAAGTCAAAGCTATCAGCACTTAAAACAAACAGTCTCCGTTGCAACTGTTCACCTCTGCCTTTGCAGCATTCCTAGATCACACAAACAAATGAACTTGACTGTTTTCCAGTAAAACTTCACCAAACACATGTGGTGAGCCAGATTTGGCCTCTGGATCACTGTTGCTGGGTCTGCTCTATAGCATCACCCATCTCCTCCCTTCCCTGACTGACTGTCAAGGAAACCCAAGATACCCTATGTCTTGTCCATAAATATGTCAGTATCTCTAAAAGACAAAATCCTTTAGTGATAATATTTTTTTTTTCTTATTTTTTTTTTTTTTTTCTTTTCAACCTTGTCTGAAACTAGCCCACGTGCTGTACAGCACACACCACGAGCACAGTTTCAGTACTACTATTCCTCCTTTTATGACCACCAAGACCAGGGTTTAGATCCGATGGGAAAGGGAACTGGAGGGTTAGTGATAATATAATATTATGTGAATGTTTGTGTTAGTCACTCAGCTGTGTCCAACTTTTTGTGATACCATGAACTGTATGTAGCCCATCAAGCTCCTCTGTCCATGGAATTTTTCAGACAAGAAGACTGGAGTGGGTAACCATTTGCTTCTCCTTGGGATCTTCCCAAACAAGGGATCAAACCTGGGTCTCCAGCATTGTAGTTGGAGTCTTTACCATCTGAGCCACCAGGGAAGTCCACTGATGTATACACTATATTATATCTTAATGACCTGGATAACCACAGTGGTGTGGTTACTCACCTAGAACTTAATATCCTGGAGTGTGAAGTCAAGTGGGGCTTAGGAGGAATTACTATAAAAAAAGCTAGTGGAGGTGATGGAATTTCAGCTGAGCTATTTCAAATCCTAAAAGATGATGCCGTTAAAGTGCTACACTCAATATGCCAGCAAATTTGGAAAACTCAGCAATGGCCACAGGACTGGAAAAGGTCAGTTTTCATTCCAGTCCCAAAGAAAGGCACTTCCAAAGAATGTTTAAACTATTGCATAACAGCACTCATTTCACATGCCAGCAAGGTAATGCTCAAAATCCTTCAAGCTAGACTTCAATAGTATGTGAACCAAGAACTTCCAGATGTACAACTTGGATTTAGAAAAGGCAGAGGAATCAGAGATCAAATGGCCAACATCAGTTGCATCATAAAAAAGCAAGGGAATTCCAGAGAAACATCTACTTCTGCTTCACTGACCATGCTAAGGCCTCTGAATTGTGTGGATTACAACAAACTGTTGAAAATGCTTAAAGAGATGGGAATACCAGACCACCTTACCTGTCTCTTGTATGCAGGTCAAGAAGCAACAGTTAGAACCGGACATGGAACCATGGACTGGTTCAAATTTGGAAAGAAGTACGTCAAGACCGTATATTGTCACCCTGCTTATTTAATTTCTATACAGAGTACATCATGAGAAATGCAAGGCTGGATGAAGCCCAAGCTGAAATCAAGATTGCCAGGAGAAATAGCAATAACCTCAGATACACAGATGATACCACTCTAACTGCAGAAAGTGAAGAGGAACTAAAGAGCCTCTAAATGAAGGTGAAAGAGGAGAGTGAAAAAGCTGGCTTTAAAACTCAACATTCAAAAAGCTAAGATCATGGCATCTGGTCCCATCACTTCATGGCAAATAGATGGGGCAACAATGGAAACAGTGACAAACTTTATTTTCTTGGGCTCCAAAGTCACTGTGGAAGGTGACTGCAGCCATGAAATTAAAAAATGCTTGCTCTTAAAAGAAAAGCTATGACCAACCTAGACGGCATACTAAGAAGCATATACAACTCTCAGCCGACAAAATTTTGTATAATCGAAGCCATGATTTTTCCAGTAGTCATGTATGGATGTGAGAGTTGGACCATAAAGAAGGCTGAGTGCCAAAGAATTGATGTTTTTGAATTGTGTTACTGCAGAACACTCTTGAGAGTCCTTTGGACAGCAAGGAGATTCAACCAGTCAATCCTAAAGGAAATCAGTCCTGAATATTCATTGGAAGGATTAATGGTGAAGTTGAAGCTCCAGTTCTTTGGCCACCTGATGTGAAGAACTGACTCATTTGAAAAGACCCTGATGGTGGGAAAGATTGAGGGCAAGAGGAGAAGGGGACAACAGAGGATGAGATGGTTGGGTGGCATCACTGACTCAATGTATCTCAGTTTAAGCAAACTCTGGGAGATAGTAAAGGACAAGGAAGCCTGGAGTACTGCAGTCCATGGGGTTGCAAAGAGTTGGACATGGCTTAGTGATTGAACAACAAATATTATATATTATAATATAATCATAATTATATTACACTTTAAGTTATTCCTTAGTATTAAATATCTGGTCAATGTCCAAATTTTCTCAAGGTAATGATTTTTTACACTTGGTTTGCTTTAATGATGAGACATTACAGTTGGATTTTATGTATCTTAATTTCCTTTTAGGTACACCTTCCCTCCATTAGCTTTGCATTTTGTTTAAAAAACCTGGTCACAGAATCTAGAGAGTTTCCCACAGTTAGGAATTTGCTGATTACATCCTGATGTGTCATTGAACTTGTTGCTCTATATCCTGTTATTCCTATAAATTGGTAGTTAAATCTGGTGGCTTGATCACTTTCATGTTAAAGTTTTTGTAAGAGCACTTCATAGTGGTATTGACTACTTCTATCAGGATGCCTGTAACATTTTTTTTTAAATTTCACCTGCCATTTATGATTACTACTTAGATCCACTGTTTCATTGTCACAAAATGATTATATTTTAGACTATCATTCCTTCTTCATTTATTAGCTGCAGAACTTACATAGAAAGAGACTTTTCAACATCAACTGTTGGTTACCTTACCTTACATTTCATTCAAGAAAGATAGTATAGAGGACTTCACTGGTGGGTCAAGAATCTGCCTTCCAGTGGAAGGGACGTGAGTTTGATCCCTGGTTGGAGAACTCAGCCCCACATGTGCACGAGAGCTAAGCCCGTGTGCTCCAATGAGAGAAACCTGCCTGCTGCAGCTTACCAAGCTCGCACACTCCAGAGCCTGTGCTCGGATAAGCCTGTGAGCCGCAACTAGGGAAAGCCAGTGTGTTACAGTGAAGATCCAGCACCGCCCCCCCACCCCCACGCCCAAAAAAAAAGGCTGGATAAATGCTTAACTCATTCCATTTACCAGCTTTCCAAATAATGTCTTGGTTCCCTAGAATCCTCCAAAAGTGACCAATAAAGGTTTTTCTTTTTATTTAATGTATTTATTTTAATCAGAGGCTAATTACTTTACAATATTATAGTGGTTTTTGCCATACATTGACATGAATCCTCCATGGGTGTACATGTGTTCACCATCCTGAACCCCCCTCCCACCTCTCTCCCCATCCCATCCTCTGGGTCATCCCAGTGCACCAGCCTGAAGCACCCTGTCTCATGCATCGAACCTGGACTGGTCATCTATTTCATATATTGTAATATACATGTTTAAATGCTATTCTCTCAAATTATCCCACTCTCTCCCTCTCCCACAGAGTCCAAAAGTCTGTTCTTTACATCTGTTTCTCTTTTGCTGTCTTGCATACAGGGTTATCGTTACCATCTTTCTAAATTCCATATATATGTGTTAGTATACTGTATTGGTGTTTTTCTTTCTGGCTTACTTCACTCTGTATAATAGGCTCCAGTTTCATCCACCTCATTAGAACTGATTCAAATGTATTCTTTTTAATGGCTGAGTAATATTCCATTGTGTATATGTACCACAGCTTTCTTATCCATTCATCTGCTGATGGACATCTAGGTTGCTTCCATGTCCTGGCTATTATAAACAGTGCTGGGATGAACATTGGGGTACATGTGTCTCTTTCAATTCTGGTTTCCTTGGTGTGTGTGCCCAGCAGTGGGGTTGCTGGGTCATAAGGCAGTTCCATTTTCAGTTTTTTAAGGAATCTCCACACTGTTCTCCATAGTGGCTGTACTAGTTTGCATTCCCACCAACAGTGTAAGAGGGTTCCCTTTTCTCCACACCCTCTCCAGCATTTATTGCTTGTAGACTTTTGGATAGCAGCCATTCTGACTGGCGTGAAATGATACCTCATTGTGGTTTTGATTTGCATTTCTCTGATAATGAGTGATGTTGAGCATCTTTTCATGTGTTTGTTAGCCATCTGTATGTCTTCTTTGGAGAAATGTCTGTTTAGTTCTTTGGCCCATTTTCTAATTGGGTCATTTATTTTTCTGGAATTGAGGTTCATGAGCTATTTGTATGTTTTTGAGATTAATTCTTTGTCAGTTGCTTCATTTGCTATTATTTTCTCCCATTCTGAAGGCTGTCTCTTCACCTTGCTTATAGTTTCCTTCATTGTGCAAAAGCTTTTAAGTTTAATCAGGTCCCATTTGTTTATTTTTGCTTTTGTTTCCATTACTTTGGGAGGTGGGTCATAGAGGATCCTGCTGTGATTTATGTCAGAGAGTGTTTTGCCTATGTTTTCAAATCTCTAGGAGTTTTATAGTTTCTGGTTTTACATTTAGATCTTTAATCCATTTTGAGTTTATTTTTGCACATGGTGTTACAAAGTGTTCTAATTTCATCCTTTCACAGGTGGTTGACCAGTTTTCCCAGCACCACTTGTCAAAGAGATTGTCTTTTCTCTTTTGCATATTCTTGCCTCCTTTGTTAAAGATAAGGTGTCCCTAGGTGTGTGGATTTATCTCTGGGAATTTTCTTTTTGATAAAAATATTATTATTAACACATGGATTTAAGCATAGTCGTCTTCTCCTTTTTACATGTTTACTTCCTTGTTTGGCTGTACCAGTGGCTGGTTGCAGCACGTGGGGTCTGTTTCCCTGACCCGGGATGGAGCCCAGGCCTCTGCATTGACAGCCCAGAGTCTTTGCCACTGGATCACCAGGGAAGTCCCCATCGTGTTCTTCTGATTTACCCCAGTAGTCTTTGACACACAGAAGGCAGTGGTGCCCCACTCCAGTACTCTTGCCTGGAAAATCCATGGACGGAGGAGCCTGGTGGGCTGCAGTCCATGGGGTCGCACAGAGTTGGACACGACTGAAGCGACTTAGCAGCAGCAGCAGCAGTCTTTGACAACTTCCTTGCTTTCTGTAATGACAGCTTGGTCTGTGCTTCTTTTGTTCCATTTTCACCCAGACCTAGAATCAGCTATTTCTCCAAGGAGCTCTGCTTTAACACTTCAGTTCAGAAAAAAGTGTTCAGAAAAAAAGCAGATTCTCTGCAGTGGGGTGGACAGTGTGCTCAGGGATGTGAGAGCCCCACATTGCCTGCTGGAAGCTAAGGTTAGTCCATGCAGGCAGGGGGTTTTTAAGAGCACATGGGCCCAGTAGAGGCAATGCTTGTGTCAACGGGTTTGCGGTTACCTCTGCTTAACTGTTTTTTCCAGTACTCAAGCTCTCCAATTAGAACATGTGAACATAAACGCAGACTTCCCATATCAGTCCAAAAAATCCCCTCATATTGAAAAACTGAGTTTTGAAGCCACATGAACTTCCGTGTATGTTCTTCAAGAATCCCAGCTGGATTAAAGGGGGTTACAGTGAGAAACCCCAGAGAGCATGTGACCGAATTCAGTACGAGGACTCCGCAGGCAAAGCAGGATGCTTCCTTGACACTGATTCAGAACAGCTATCACGGTGCTCAGCCCGGCTGTGCTCCTGGTTTTACTCTCTTAGAAGCAGGAGGGTTTGCCATCAGCATCATTGCCTTTCTGGGCCACGTCGGTCAGGAGAATCTCTTGTTTAAGGTTAAAAGTGGGCCTATTTTTGCTTTGTTGGCTTTGGCTAATTTAAAGTTTTAAGGATGTTTTAATATTTTTCTTCTTGCCAAAGAGAAGACGAAAAGCACTTCATGTGTTGGCTGGTGATGAAATCTGTTTTGTCAGGGGTTTGTAAGGTGCTATCTGCCCTAATATTTATCTTTTATACTTTATCAAAATGATATTCTTTAAACCTTAATTAAGGCTGGACCTGATATAATATGTGTCTTCCTTCATGATATCTTATTGTTCTTCAGAGACCCTGGTTTAATGTCTTAGTACTAAATCTGTTCTAGGAAAAAAATTTTAATCTGATTAGAAAAGTACAAAAAACGAATCATCACTCATAATATTTAGATAAAATACTTATATAACTTTAAAGAAAAGGTAAAAGGGCCCAAATCCTGTTTATTTAGAAAGGCTAAGAGCATTAATGTACTTTAATCCAGATTCTATCTTTGGGCTTGCAGAGAAATGAACATCTACCGAGAAGGGTGATCGTTTCCTTTGTATTTTGTTTAGCCTTCATTGTGTTTTGCTCTGATCACCAGAGCAATGCATGCTTTTTGCAAAACTTTTGACTATTACAGAAATACATGAGATGAAAGTCCCTCTAATACCACTCCGAAGAGATAACCACTGACAATAGTGTGGGGAAACATGGAAAGGAGTTACTTAAACTCTAAGATACTTGCTGCTCATGGTGCCAGGATTAACTTTTCAAAGGATCATTTTGACTTTGAACTACAAGGGGTCATCATAACATTATAGCAAGCATCTTTTCATTTGATTTACCAGTCAAAAACCAATTCAACTGAGTATCTCTGAAAGTGTAATTAGCTTTATTAGACAATTCATGAACCAGGAAGCATTCCATCTGGTACTAGAAGGGCACTCCAGAGGCCAGGAGCAGCTCAAGGCAGAAGGCTTTTATAGAAACTGGGGTGGGGTGAGGAAGTCATTAGTAAAAGAAAACAAAGGATTATTGGGGGCCAGGATAACTGCTTTTTGGAAGGAAGAGACCCAGGGGTTTTATCATGTGATTCCCTCTTCTTCCTCTGGTGTGGTGTCAGGGAGAAGGCCCATGTGCTGCCTCAGTGCAGTCAGTTCAGTCGCTCAGTCGTGTCTGACTCTTTGTGACCCCATGGACTGCAGCACGCCAGGCCTCCTTGTCCATCACCAACTCCCGGAGCTTACTCAAACTCATGTCCATTGAGTCGGTGATGCCATCCAACCATCTCATCCTTTGTTGCCCCCTTCTCCTCCCGACTTCAGCCTTTCCCAGCATCAGGGTCTTTTCAAATGAGTCAGTTCTTTGCATCAGGTGGCCAAAGTATTGGAGTTTCAACTTCAACATCAGTTCTTCCAATGAATATTCAGGACTGATTTCCTTTAGGATGGACTGGTTGGATCTCCTTGCAGTCCAAGGGACTCTCAAGAGTCTTCTCCAACACCACAGTTCAAAAGCATCAATTCTTCAGTGTTAAGCTTTCTTTATGGTCCAGCTCTCACATCCATACATGACTACTGGGAAAACCATAGCTTTCACTAGACTTTGTTGAGAAAGTAATGTCTCTGCTTTTTAGTATGCTGTCTAGGTTGGTCATAGCTTTTCTTCCAAGGAGTAAGCGTCTTTTAATTTCATAACTGCAGTCACCATCTTACAGTGCTTTTGGAACCCAAAAAGATAAAATCTGTCACTGTTTCCATTGTTTCCCCATCTATTTGCCATGACATGATGGAACCAGATGCCATGATCTTAGTTTTTTTAATGTTGAGTTTAAGCCAGCTTTTTCACTCTCCTCTTTCACTTTCACTTTCATCAAGAGGCTCTTTAGCTCTTCTTCACTTTCTCCTATAAGAGTGGTGTCATCTGCATATCTGAGGTTATTGATATTTCTCCCTGCAATCTTGATTCTAGCTTGTGCTTCATCCAGGCCAGCATTTCTTATGATGCATAACGTATATGCATATAAGTTGCATATAAGTTAAATAAGCAGAATGACAATATACAGCCTTGACATACTCCTTTCCCGATTTGGAAGCAGTCTGTTGTTCTATGTCCAGTTCTAACTATTACTTCTTGACCTACATACGGATTTCTCAAGCGGAAGGTAAGGTGGTCTGGTATTCCCATCTCTTCTAAGAATTCTCCACAATTTGTTGTGATCCACACAGTCAAAGGCTTTGGCATAGTCAATAAAGCAGAAGTAGGCATTTTTTTTTAAAACTCTCTGGCTTTTTTGATGATCAGCGGATGTTGGCAATTTGGTCTATCGTTCCTCTGCCTTTTCTAAAACTAGCTTGAACATCTGGAAGTTCACGGTTCACATACTGTTGAAGCCTGGCTTGGAGTATTTTGAGCACTACTTTGCTAGCGTGTGAGATAAGTGCAATATGCGGTAGTTTGAACATTCTTTGGTACTGCCTTTCTTTGGGATTGGAATGAAATCTGACCTTTTCCAGTCCTGTGGTCACTGCTGAGTTTTCCAAATTTGCTGGCATATTGAGTGTAGCACTTTCATAGCATCATCTTCTAGGATTTGAAATAGCTCAACTGGATTTCCATCACCTCCACCAGCTTTGTTTGTAGTGATGCTTCCTAAGGCCCACTTGACTTCACATTCCAGGATGTCTGGCTCTAGGTCAGTGATCACACCATCGTGATTATCTTGGTCGTGAAGATCTTTTTTGTACAGTTCTTCTGTGTATTCTTGCCACCTCTTCTTAATATCTTCTGCTTCCGTTAAGTCCATACCATTTCTGTCTTTCATTGTGTTCATCTTTGCATGAAGTGTTCCCTTGGTATCTCTAATTTTCTTGAAGAGATCTTTAGTCTTTCCCATTCTATTGTTTTCCTCTATTTCCTTGCACTGATCACTGAGGAAGGCTTTCTTATCTCTCTTTGCTATTCTTTGGAACTCTGCATTCAAGTGGGTTTATCTTTCCTTTTCTCCTTTGCCTTTGGCTTCTCTTCTTTACTCAGCTATTTGTAAGGCCTCCTCAGACAACTATTTTGCCTTTTTGCATTTCTTTTTCTTGGGGATGGTCTTGATCACTTCCTCCTGTACAATGTCACAAACCTCCATCCATAGTTCTTCAGGCACTCTATCAGATCTAATCCCTTGAATCTATTTCTCACTTCCACTGTATAATCATAAGGGATTTGATTTAGGTCATACCTGAATAGTCTAGTGGTTTTCCCTACTTTCTTCTATTTAAGTCTGAATTTGGCAGTAAGGAGTTCATGATCTGAGCCACAGTCAGCTCCCGGTCTTGTTTTTGCTGACTGTATATAGCTCCTCCATCTTTGGCTGCAAAGAATATAATCAATCTGGTTTCGGTGTTGACCATCTGGTGATGTCCATGTGTAGAGTCTTCTCTTGTGTTGTTGGAAGAGGGTGTTTGTTATGACCAGTGCATTTTCTTGGCAAAACTCTATTAGTCTTTGCCCTGCTTCATTCCGTATTCCAAGGCCAAATTTGCCTGTTACTCCAGGTGTTTCTTGACTTCCTACTTTTGCATTCCAGTCCCCTAAAATGAAAAGGACATCTTTTTTGGGTGTTAGTTCTAAAAGGTCGTGTAGGTCTTCATAGAACCGTTCAACTTCAGCTTCTTCAGCATTACTGGTTGGGGCATAGACTTGGATTACTGTGATATTGAATGGTTTGCCTTGGAAAAGAACAGAGATCATTCTGTCGTTTTTGAGATTGCATCCAAGTACTGCATTTTGGACTCTTTTGTTGACCATGATGGCTACTCCATTTCTTGAGGGATTTCTGCCCGCAGTAGTAGATATAATGGTCATCTGAGTTAAATTCACCCATTCCAGTCCATTTGAGTTCGCTGATTCTTAGAATGTTGACATTCACTCTTGCCATCTCCTGTTTGACCACTTCCAATTTGCCTTGATTCATGAACCTAACATTCCAGGTTCCTATGCAATATTGTTCTTTACAGCATCGGACCTTGCTTCCATCACCAGTCACATCCACAACTGGGCATTGTTTTTGCTTTGGCTCCTTCTCTTCATTCTTTCTGGAGTTATTTCCCCACTGATCTCCAGTAGCATATTGGGCACCTATCGACCTGGGGAGTTCATCTTTTAGTGTCCTATCTTTGGCTTTTCAGTATAAAAAGGGGTTCCCAAGGCAAGAATACTGAAGTGGTTTGCCATTCCCTTCTCCAGTGGACCACGTTTTGTCAGAACTTTCCACCTTGACCCATCCGTCTTGGGTGGCCCTACAGGGCATGGCTCATAGTTTCATTGAGTTAGACAAGGCTGTGGTCCATGTGATCAGATTGTTAGTTTTCTATGATTGTGGTTTTCAGTCACTCTGCCCTCTGATGGAGAAGGATAAGAGGTTTATGGAAGCTTCCTGATGGGAGAGACTGACTGAGGGGGAAACTGGGTCTTGTTCTGATGGATGGTGCTATGCTCAGTAAATCTTTAATCCAATTTTCTGTTGATGGATGGGGCTGTGTTCTCACCCTGCTATTTGCCTGGGGCCAAACTATGGTGGAGGTAATGAAGGTAAAAGGGGCTTCCCTGGTGGCTCAGAGGTAAAGCCTCTGCCTGCAATGCTGGAAACCTGGGTTTGATCCCTGGGTTGGGACCCTGGAGAAGGAAATGGCAACCCACTCCAGTATGCTTGCCTGGAAAATCCCACCGATGGAGGAACCTGGTAGGCTACGGTCCATGGGGTTGCAAAGAGTGGGACATGCCTAAGCGACTTCACCGTATACTGTATATAACAAAGATAATGGCGACCTCCTTCAAAAGGTCCGTGCACGCACTGTCACACCCAGTGCTCCCGACCCTGCAGCAGGCCTCCGCCGACCCTCGCCTCCTCCAGAGACTCCTGGACCCTCCTGGGCAAGTCTGGGTCAGGGTCCTGGTACACAAGGTTCTGCTTGTGCCATCCCCGAGTCTGTTTCCCAGTCCTGTGTAAGTTCTGGCGGCTCTATGGTGGGGTTAATGGCGACCTCCTCCAAGAGGACATATGCCCAGAAAATTCCAACTGCTTGATTAAGGTTGCATTTCTGAGGAAGGTTGAAACTACAATTAGATTAAATCCAGGTGGAATCATGGGCTTTGGCACAAGTGGCATTACATGTGGCCTGTGGTTTTTCTCTTTAACATACGTTAACAAACATCAAGGAGTTCTCCTACTTCCTGTCCCTTACTCTGCTGACCAAACTGTTAGGGGAAACACTGACTGAAGCCGTCCACCCTGGCCAGGCACCTCAGTGACCATTTGCATGAGTTATTTTACAGTTATTTTATGACAGGAGGCCTGGTAAGGAGCAAGGAGCTGACATGCTACCACCAACCAGAAGAATTTGGGAAAGGTCAAAAGGAAACACCAGTCTGTGTGACCTACCAACCTCCCAGGATCCTCTTCGCTGGAATCCATCTTGGCTGAGCAATGCGCATACCACCAAGAAAGACCCTGAGCCAGGATGACTGGCCATAGACAACCTGGAAACGAATCCCCTCACCATGACCCTGGAGACTGAGAGCCTTGTGGCGGAGCTGGGTTCCCTTATGCTCCTGCTCTCCGTCCGGGTGCCCCTTCCCAAAGAAGCCTCTGGTTTTGTCAGCATGGTGTCTCCTCAGATGACCTATTTCCTGGTGTTACCCAAGAGCCCACTCTGGGACCCTGGTAGGCATCCCCGTCCCTGCAACAAAGCCATCACTGGTTTCCCCCATAATGCAAGCCCTTCTCTTCATCCTAAATAGCATTAAAAAAAAAAATGTTTTCATCGGTTATTTCACAATCTGGTTGCATTCACCCTACATATTCACTGCAACTTACCTTGTTTTAAGGATCTGTAAACAGAAAAGAACAGAATGTTGCTCATCATCCAGTTATACAAAGGGTTAAGTCGCAACCGACTGACAGCCTCCAACAGTGAGTCCTGAACTCAGGGAACTCAGGATGGAAAAAATAGGATGAGCATTCTGTGTTTTGGATTTTGGTCCAAGGTAGTTAAGACGCATATCTAAGGAAGAATGTTGGTGACTCCAGATTCTCGCACCTTCCCATAAACAGAAAAGCACTAAACTCATTGACTTCATATATCTGGTTTTTGTGTGTGTGTGATTAGCAATAATCTTTTATCAAGATGTATGCTTGACTACACATATTTTCCAGCCCGAATTCACATATATATTGGCGGCTCTTTCTCAACCTCTTCAGAGCCATTCTTCAGACCTATCTGAGAGACTGTCTCCTGGCTACAGTCCTCAGTAATGTTCCCAAGTAAAACTGAATCTCACTGCTTTTAAATTGTGATTTTGGTTTTCTATCTTTTATTATCAGTCGATATTTCCTTGAGATATGTTCTATGGTGGAAGGAAAAGCTTTGTGAACAAACAACCAACTTGGACAATCAAAATGCATGCTAACATACTGAAGTCTCTGGGAAGTCCTTTGGTGATTAGAGCCTTTGAACTTTAAGATAGCATTTTCCAAACAATAGATTGGACAATGGCTCCCTTTGTTTGGGCAACTAGTGTCTTTAGTGACTTGAAGAAGTAGTATTATTTTGAATAGTATTTGAGAAATTCTGATTTATAACATTAATTATTTTAAAAAGTTATAAAATTCATATATCACACAATTGTATAAATATTCATGTTTTTACTTGAAGAAATTATCTACTTTTGAATTCATGCACATTTTAAAATGTAATTGGAGAAGGAAATGGCAACCCACTCCAGTGTTCTTGCCTGGAGAATCCCAGGGATGGGGGAGCCTGGTGGGCTGCCGTCTATGGGGTTGCACAGAGTTGGACACAAGTGAAGCGACTTAGCAGCAGTAGCAGCAGCAGCAAAGATGGAAAATTCACCAGTGGGAATAATAAATGGCATTGTTATGCTGAGAACATTATTTCTATGAAAAAATATGAACTAAGAAAAAATGAATTATTAGGTAGAAAGGTCATTATTTTACATTATTATAGAGGTCATTATTATACATTATATTTACATTTTTAAAAATGTTACCCAAGAAAGATTTATAATCAGAAATAGTTTTATACATACAAAGCTTATAATCTTAGCATAGGAAGGGATGTTATCAGAGAAAATTTGATAGGATGTCACACCAACTGAAGAAATATGGAGACACTCACGGCTTTTTGTGGCTAATTCTTTAAAGAATCTGGAAAAGAAATTTCTTGATTTGAGTTATCCCAGTGCCACATTTCATAAGATTATAAAATGTACTGGAAATTATAAAGAACTTAGGAACATCAAAAACAGTCTTCTTGGGCTTCCCTGGTGGTCCAGTGGTTAAGAATCCGCCTCCTAATGCAGGGGACTCTGGTTGGATCTCCGGGCCAGGAAGCTCCCACATGTCACGGGACAACTTGGCCCAAGGACCCCAACTACTGAGCCTGCACGGTGGAGGCCCTCGCTGCAGCTGCTGAGCCCACGCCCACGTCCTAGGGCCTGCGCTCCACAGCAGGAGAAGCTGCCGCAGTGAGAAGCCTGCGCACGGCTGCGGGAGCGGTCCCCACTCTCTGCGAATAGTCAAAGGGAGAGTGAAGTTGCTCAGTCGTGTCCGGCTCTTTGCGACCCAACGCTCTTCAGTCAATGGGATTTTTCAGGTGAGAATGCTGGAGTGGGTTCCCATTTCCTTCTCCAGGGGATCTTCCCGACCCAGGGATCGAACCCAGGTCTCCCGCATTGGGGGCAGACACTTTACCGTCCGAGCCACCACGGGAGCCGTCTACAACTAGAGAACTAGAGAAAGCCTGTGCACAACCACCAAGACCCAGGGTCGCCGAAAACAAATAAATAAATATTAAAAAACAAAACAAAACACACAGAAAAACCCGACCTTCTTGCCTCAAAGAAAGGGAGGCCCAACTTCAAAAAGTTAAGGATTAAAAAAAAAAGCAGATATTACAAATCAATAATTGCAAATCTGGAGATAAAGATATTCTGACTCTAGGTTTATGATTCATTCTACTATTTAAAAAGTGATTCATAAACTATTCACATTGTTGTTTGTTGTTTAGTCGCTGTCATGTCTGAGTCTTTGGGACCCCATGGATTATAGTCAGACTCCTCCGTCCATGGGATTCTCCAGGCAAGAGTTCTGGAGTGGGTTGCCATTTCCTTCTCCAGGGGATCTTCCTGACCCAGAAATTGAACCTGCGTCTCCTGCATTGGCAGGCGGATTCTTTACACAGAGCCACCAGGGAAGCCCCCGTAAACTGTTCGTGTGTGCGTACGTGCTCAGCTGCTTCAGCCGTACGCTACTGTTTGCCACCCTATGGACGGTAGCCCACCAGGCTCCTCTGGCCACAGGATTCTCCAGGCAAGAATACTGGAGGCAGTCTTCCCCACCCAGGGACTGAACCCAAATCTCCTGTGTCTCCTGCATTGTAGGCAGATTCTTTACCACTGAGCCACTAGGGAAGCCTAAACTATTCACAATTTTATACAAATATTAAGTTATTACTGGAGTGAGTGACCTTAGAGCTGTATTGTAAAATCGGATTATTCTCTAAGGGGGAAAAAACCTTCACTTTCCATTTCCACCACTAGATGGCAGGCTACTGAATAATACACAATACAGGATTTCACAGGTCTAGAGTGCAATGGCGGAGAAGACAATGTCACCCCACTCCAGTACTCTTGCCTGGAAAATCCCATGGATGGAGGAGCCTGGTAGGCTGCAGTCCATGGGGTCGCTAAGAGTCGGATACGACTGAGCGAGTTCACTCTCACTTTTCACTTTCCTACATTGAAGAAGGAAATGGCAACCCACTCCAGTGTTCGTGCCTGCAAAATCCCAGGGACGGCGGAGCCTGGTGGGCTGCCGTCTATGGGTTGCACAAAGTCGGACACGACTGAAGTGACTTAGCAGCAGCAGCAGCAGCAGCAGCAGCAGCAGAGTGCAATGGCACCCCACTCCAGTACTCTTGCCTGGAAAATCCCACGGACGGAGGAGCCTGGTGGGCTGCAATCCATGGGTTCGCTAAGAGTCGGGCACGACTGAAGCGACTTAGCAGCAGCAGCAGCAGCAGAGTGGTAAATAGGGTCAGTGAGGACAATGGCAAGTTGCAAAGTCACAAGAGATAGGACGTTATAAACAGTCTGGTGAATAGGGATTTACCCGAGGAGAATGAGGCCGTAACTTTCCCGTACTTTACCTCTACAGCAGTGAGAGCCAGGTCTAACAGCTCCTGAACGCTGAGATATAATTTGCTTTGGTGATCGCCAATCTGTGTGATGGGTAGAAAATAAGAAACTGATTAAAAATTCAAAGGCTGATTGCACAGTGCATTTCTACATCACAGTGTATCCAATTTGGGAGTCCTTTCTGAGTACAATGCAAAAAGCAGAAGCAATAAAGGAAAAAGCTTAAGAAGACGTCAACAGGAATATTTAAAATATCTGCGTGCTGGGATTTCACTGGTGGTACAGTGGTTAAGAATTTGCTTTGGCATGCAGGGGACACAGGTTGGATCCCTGATCGGGGAACTAAGATCCAGCAGCAGCTAAGTTCCACACCACAGCTAGAGAGTTCATGCATCAAAACAAAAGATCCACATGATGTATCGAAGACCCTGCATGCTGCAACTGAGACGATGCAGTCAAATCAATCAATATTAAAAATAAATAAAGTGAAACATCTATGTTGAAAGACATCCCATGTCCACCTCACAGTGGGACTAAATATTCAGTGGCAAAGGAATATTTAAATTGCGGAATAGCTACATGATGGAATGCTGGTTAGTCATTTAAAATAATTGTTTAGATAATTTTTTACATAGGAAGTAAAGATACTGGCAAATGGAAAAAATGTTACATTATATCAATATATACCATAATATGTTTAGGGAATAATGAAAAATAAAAATGAAAAATAATGACATTTATTTACATCCATAAATCAAAGTTCTTTTTAAAGGTCAGCTTTCTTTTCGTGTTTTCACAAGTTGTACTAAGCATGTATTATCTCTGAAATTGGAAGACAACGAAACTAAACATTTAACAGAAAGGTTGGTAAAGCAGCTCCTTTACCCACTGCGCTCCTGCTGTCCAAGCCATCGAGAGCTTGCCCTGCTCTCTCTCTTTTTCTCTCTCCTTCTCCTGGTAGAGGTGGTGACTACCTAATATCTGATTTCCCTGGAGGTGATGGCACTTGGGTGGTGTCTATGAGTTCGCTGTTTAGGTGGTCAGTGTTGCCATTCATGAGTAATAGTACTGAATATAGTTATGAATCTTTGGTTTAAATTTTAATGACTTGTAGTTTTCAATGTCTAAAACAATATGTTCAAACTGTGGTTTATAGACCACTTTGCATTGATTTGTTAAAAGTGCAGATTTTGGGGCTTTTTCCCAGGCTCAATGAATCTGCAGTTTTGGAAAAAGTGTTCTGAATTTTCATTTTTAACTAGCTCCTTGAGTTATTTTTATGCATACTGAAATTTGAGAACTGTTGGTAGTGGTTGGGATCAAGTGTGAGAAGAACAAGAGTGAAAACATCAAACTAGGGAACACTTTCAAAGTCTGAATATTTATCAGACGTTTCACCTCAGCCATTTTTCCCAACAGATGCTTATATATTCAATATTTTTAAAGGCACAAACATATAGTGACCAACTAATGATAATAACTTTAATAACTTAAGCACTTCCCCATCAGTCATATCAAAAACTTGCTACTTCATAAAAGCACCCAGCATATATGTGGAAATTGCAGTAAATAAACCAAGAAGTAATGTCTCAAAAAGGACAAAATGAAACAAAATAACATTTCAGAAATAAACTTCTCGTAGTGGAGGAATAAGTCTGGATTTAGACATTCTCTGTTTTTCCTGAAGTCAATTGGCACCAGACAAATTTGGATGCCAGAGGCATTGATGACAGGGTGAAGAGCTCAGGTCTTGAAAGCTTTCCCAGGTGGTTTCAGCATGACCATGGGCTCCTCTCGGAGGTAAGGTTGTGTCCTGATTCTGAGACTGACGTTTGCAAGGAAACGGTGACCTCCGATTTCAGTCCACAGCAGGTTTCCACTAAATGCTGGAGAGAGAAAATTAGTCACAGACTAACAGTTGGAGAGAAAAGCATTGCCAAGGATACAGTTGACAGTGTCCAAGGATGAGAAAGCTATTTCCCTGGTGAGAGAGGCTTATGTGGGAATAACAGATATTAGAGAAGTATCACGTTGTGGAAATGCCTTGAAAGCACAGGCCAATAAAAAACCAAGGTTCTCATCCCTGTTGACTTTTTTGTAGAGTCTTGTTTGATTTAAATATTGCAGCGGGGAAATCCAGAGCATGTTTCAGTAAATAGTTAAGAAATTTGGATTTATTCAAGTTAGGAATCAGTCTCTAGGTCACTGGCTTTTGAAATGTTTATGAAAACTGCGCAAACTTTCTTGGAATAAACATTTTGATTTGCGGGGCTTCAGTGGTGGAGAATCTGCCCACCAATGAGGGAGACATAGGTTCGATCCCTAATGCGGGAAGATCCCACATGCTGCTGGCAGTCAAGCCCGAGGGCTACAACTACTGAGCCTGTGCTCTAAGAGCCCAGGAGCTGCAATGACTGAGCCCATGTGCCCCGAAGATCGTGCTCGCCAAAAGAAGACACTGCAAAAACAAGCTTGTACCCCACAACCAGAGAGGAGCCTCCTCTTGCCGAAACTAGAGACAAGCCCGCTCAGCAAAGAAGACAGAGCAGTTCAGTTCAGTTCAGTTCAGTCACTCAGTCATGTCCGACTCTTTGCGACCCCATGAACTGCAGCACGCCAGGCCTCCCTGTCCATCACCAACTCAAGGAGTTCACCCAGACTCATGTCCATCGAGTCAGTGATGCCATCCAGCCATCTCGTCCTCTGCCGTCCCCTTCTCCTCCTGCCCCCAATCCCTCCCAGCATCAGAGTCTTTTCCAATGAGTCAACTCTTCACATGAGGTGGCCAAAGTACTGGAGTTTCAGCTTCAGCATCAGTCCTTCCAAAGAAATCCCAGGGCTGATCTCCTTCAGAATGGACTGGTTGGATCTCCTTGCAGTCCAAGGGACTCTTAAGAGTCTTCTCCAACATCACAGTTCAAAAGCATCAATTCTTCGGCACTCAGCCTTCTTCACAGTCCAACTCTCACATCCATACACGACTACTGGAAAAACCATAGCCTTGACTAGACGCACCTTTGTTGGCAAAGTAATGTCTCTGCTTTTGAATATGCTATCTAGGTTGGACATAACTTTCCTTCCAAGGAGCAAGCGTCTTTTAATTTCATGGCTGCGTTCACCATCTGCAGTGATTTTGGAGCCCCCAAAAATAAAGCCTGACACTGTTTCCACAGTTTCCCCATCTATTTCCCATGAAGTGATGGGACCCGATGCCATGATCTTCGTTTTCTGGCCAAAGCTAAATAAATGCACATTAAAAAAAACAACAACAAGTTTTGAGTTTTGTTTGTTAAAAAGCTCATTTCAAAGTAGTTTAGCTGTTGAAATATGGCTTTCTTTTCATAATAACTGTCTTGATACTTGATTACCTGTGGCAGCCATGAGAACTACACCTTGAGAACTTCCTGCTGCTGCTACTAAGTCACTTCAGTCGTGTCCGACTCTGTGCGACCCCATAGACGGCAGCCCACCAGGCTCCCCGTCCCTGGGATTCTCCAGGCAAGAACACTGGAGTGGGTTGCCATTTCCTTCTCCAACGCGTGAAAGTGAAAAGTGAAAGTGAAGTCGCTCAGTCGTGTCCGACTCTTAGCGACCCCATGGACTGCAGCCTACCAGGCTCCTCTGTCCATGGGATTTTCCAGGCAAGAGTACTGGAGTGGGGTGCCATTGCCTTCTCCGTGAGAACTTCCTACTGCAGGGAACTGACTGCCGGAGGAGCCGATGAACCGCGCGTGTTCAGACAGGCATTCTCTGATGCCCCCACGTGGTAGGCATATTTGGAGAGCCTTAGTCCTGAGAGTCAGTGGATGCTTCTCCCCTGACTTTGTTGTTTGAGAGCAGCTAAATTTGGAGATGTGTTATGAAACAAGAGATAACTAACACAATCCCTTAAAGCCGTTTATTTAGGCTAGTTTTTAGTGAACTATGTAATTATTATGGGGCTTCACTTGTGGCTCAGATGGTGAAGAGTCTGCCTGTTTTGATCCCTAGGTCAAGAAGATCCCCTGGAGAAGGAAATGGCAACCCACTCCAGTACTCTTGCCTGGAAAATCCCATGGATGGAGGAACCTTGCAGGCTACAGTCCATGGGGTCGAGAAGAGTTGGACAGAACTGAGCAACTTCACTTAGCCAAAAGCGGCTAAATTTGGAGGTACACAATCCCTTAAAGCCATTTATTTAGGCTAGTTTTTAGTAAACTGTAATTATTGTATATAATACATTACAATAATGATAGTTATTGAGCATTTATCAAGTTCTAGGTAGTTGTTCTAAGTGCTTTACATGAATGAAGTTATTCACAGCAACCTTATGACGTTTGTGACGCTATCATTTCAAATTCATGGATAAGGTGGGAGAACAGACAGGCTAGGTAACTTTGCTAAGGTCCTAGTGCTGGGGAGTGGTGTTAACAGGACTTGAACTTGGAAGTCTACTTTCAGAGCCAAGCTTTCCCGAAGTGGCATCAAGCTGTCATCTGGGGCCGTAGTCATCTCAGGGCTCAGCTGGGGATGTGGAATCTGTTCCGGCTTGTCATATAGCTGTCAACAGGCCTTGGTTCCTTGCTGCTTGATTTTTGGCTGGAGGCCTCCTTCCACACCACAGGAACTTATCTCATTAGTGAGTTTACAAATGAGATCACACAATATAGGGTTTCTTTTTTACCTTTTTTCCCACCCAGAAATATTAATGTATTGTAAATTTTTTTGCCATGTAACTAAACCTATTTCTAATCATCATTTTTTTCTAAAGGCTTTGGATACAATTTGTCAAGTTAAAAATGCAGAATTCTTTTGGGCAAATCATTTAAAATATTATGGAAAAACTCACTTTATCTTCTTTGATTTATGCACTAAAACTTCACTCACAGTTGGCTGTTGGCTTCTTTGATTCATTACTATTAAAAAAGGGAAAGATTTGTGTTTTTATTTGACAGCAGAGATCTTACTGGCAATTTAGTGCTGTATTTTAACATTTATCTTCTTTTTGTAATTATCGAAATTCTACAAAAATGAAATACTTTTTCAGTGCTAAATGTAGAGCTATGCAAATTAACAGGAATGACTCACTGCTATAGTGGAGGCAAAATATTTAAAGTAATTAAAAATTTCTTGCTGACTTGTCTGGATTATTATAATTTTTTTTAAATGTGTGTATGTGTTGTGATAATGAAAAATAGTCTTCCAGGGGTAGCAGGAACGTTCTTCTCATCTCTACATTTCACACAAAGGCATCCTACTTAATGGTTCTTCATTATTGGTTTTATGGAAAGAAAGCTCAGAGAGGAGTTTTGCACTGTTGGCTCCACACTTGACTGTGTATGTGAAATTGACTTAAAAGAGCCCCGTTCTAGTCCTCATTAGAAACACAGCCCCTGCACCTTGGCAAATTGGAAGTCAAGAAGATGAACACCTTCAAACTGATGTTTCAGGCATGAGTTCATTCGAGAGAAAATTAACCCCAATGAAAGTTAAGTCGCTCAGTCGCATCCGACTCTTTGCAACCCCGTGGACTGTAGCCCACCAGGCTCCTCCGTCCATGGGATTCTCCAGGCAAGAATACTGGAATGGGTTGCCATTTCCTTCTCCAGGGGATCTTCCCGACCCAGGGATCGAACCCAGCTCTCCCGCATTGCAGGAAGACGCTTTAACCTCTGAGCCACCAGGGAAGCCCCAAGGGGGCTCTAAAAAGAAGGAGAAGTTGAAAAACAAAATTGCAGCTATTCAAAAAAAAACACAAACCCATCCCCAATGCAGCAAATTCCTCCTTTTTATCTGTTAAATACATCCTTTGGTTTTATCTTTTTATTTTTAATCTAAGCAGGTCATAGAATTGTAGGGCTTCCCAGCGCGTCACTTTTTGTGACATCCCTAATTTCTTGTGTTGCTCTCTTTCCTTTAGTGACGAATACTAAAGACTGACAATAGAGAGAATAGAAAAATTTGTATTATTTTTCTGTGTTGTTCGCCAATATCATTCATGTAAGAGAGAAATGAATTTTCCCTAAACGATCTTTATTGAGCTTTTGATTTGGCTTAATTCCTTACATCCTTTCAACAGCTTCCCAGGTGACTCAGTGGCAAAGAATCTGCCTGCCAATGCAGGAGATGCAGGAAGCACACATTCGATCCCTGGGTAGGGAAGATCCCCTGGAGAAGGATGGCAACCCATTCCAGTATTCTTGCCTGGAGGATACTGTAGACAGCAGAGCCTGGCGGGCTGCAGCCCCTGGGGTCTCAGAGTCGCACGCGACTGAGCACAGCACAGCAGCAGCAATAACAAAGGCTCTGTGTGGAAGGTAAGGGTATCATAACTTCCTCACAGGGACAGAGGAGCCTGATGGGCTACAGTCCACTGGGTTGCAAAGAGTCAGACAAGCACGTGCTCTTAAAACCTTTCAGTGCAATATTCCTTAGGACTGGATTACAATTTGTTGAGTATGTCTTTCACACATCAAGTTGCTTAGTTGAGAGTCTCTGTTGCCTAGGATTCCCTGTGCCCTGCTGACTCTACTTTTTGAAAGCTGGGTATAGGAGGCAACCCAGCCCTAACTGATTGGTGCAATGTATTACATATTGCTCTGAATGTTATCACCAACTATTAATGAGAATTTGTGACTTGTGGGTAATGAGTGGGAGTTGAGGATGAGGTTGGATTTTTTTCTTTAGAAACTGGAGGTTCAATGTATTTCATCCTCTTCAGAAAACACTGCTGGAGTAAACTTTAGCACCAGAACCAGATGTTAGTTAAACACCATCATCCTTCTTCAGCTGCTGTGAGTCTCACAGGAAGCCGTTCATAAGCACTAAATACATGAACATAAAAATAAAAGTTCATTTAAAATGAGCCTAATGTCTAAAACTTACTTCAACAGTTGTATTACTTCAATTAGGATAAAATACATAATTTAAATAGCTATAAATAGTTAATTAATGTGTAAACAGCATGTGATCCCCAACAACGTTTGCATGGTTTCGAAAACAATGGAGCAATTATGACAACAAAGACAAATACACACAGGGGATTTCGGGAGGATGCTACTCTACGCAACACAGGTTCTTTCCAAGGGGTTAGATTGCCTGGAAAATCCCACAGACGGAGGAGCCTGGTGGGCTCCAGTCCATGGGGTCACTAACAGTCGGGCACAACTGAGAGACTTCACTTTCACTTTTCACTTTCATGCATTGGAGAACAAAATGGCAACCCACTCCAGCATTCTTGCCTGGAGAATCCCAGGGACGGGAGAGCCTGGTGGGCTGCCGTCTATGGGGTCGCACAGAGTCGGACGCAACTGAAGCAACTTAGCAGCAGCAGCAGCAGATAGGCCACAAGAACACACTGATGATGTGTGCTTAACATTTTGATTTCAAAGCTTGGTGAAAACCCATAAAAGTTTTGACTACGTTAAGTCATTAAATTTTGTCTCCTGCCATGGAATTTATATTTTCAACAACACTTGCAGTTATTAACAATGGTTGGTGCTTTCCAAGAGAGACCTAATCAGTGGTTTCTAATTTACTGTTTTCATTTTTAAAGGCCTTAAAAGCCAGAGATTGGATTAGCCAATTTTCAAGCAAAGTTCAGGCTGAGCAGTAGGCTCTTGATGAAGCTCTCACCGCAGGGTACCAGCTCTATGGACTGACCGCCTCTGGGAGCTGCAGGAGGCTGTCCTCGTGGCCCAGGGCCCGGATTTAGGAGCACGCTTCCTGTGCCCTGGGCAGCTGCCCGCATCCTCAGCTCACAGCTCTGGGCTCCCGAGCAGCGAGCTGGCTCCTTGAGCAGCCTCTAAATGTCTTATTTCTCTCCATCAGCGCCCCTTTCTTTCCTTTCCCATTCCACGTCTTTCGGTCTTTTGCCTATTCTGCCAATTCATTCAAAAGCCTGAAACGCAAAAGCACAGATTCTTTACTGGCTTACCGTCAACCTTCTCTCTTTGTCCCCCAGTATCTGGAGAATCCTGCAGGTTCTTTTTTGTGAAAAGTCTGTTTGTCTGGCGCTTAAGCTCCCTCTGCAGAATGGGCTCATTTTCTCTAAGCTACACCCAAGTCATATTTTAAAATTTCCTTCAAAATACAATTAGTTCTTTCGGGCAAATCCAGGAGTAATTGACCCATCACAGATGTTCCCTGTTAAAACAGACTAAACGCTGTCTGAGAGTGCTCAGTCCTGTCTGACTCTTTTGTGATCCCACGGACAGCAGCCTGCCAGGCTCCTCTGTCCATGGGTTTTCCAGGCAAAAATACTGGAGTGTGTTGCCATCTCCTTCTTCAGGACCGTCGCGACCCAGGGACTGAACCCACCTCTCCTGCTTGGCAGGCAGATTCTTTACCACTGAACCGCCTGGGAGGCCCCGGGTTATCTGAAATTATAAACGAAGTGACCACTAAGAGGGCACTAAACGGGGAGACCTGGCCTCCAGTTCTGGCTCCATAACCTGTGAGGGTGTCTGATCGTCACCGAATTTCACTTCCTGTGTGTCATTTATATAAACTTTATCAATATAAATCACGTAAAATCAATATATTGATATATAACCCAAACTTAAAATATCATTTATTAAAATACTTATAATGCATGCAAACACATAAAAACACTTATGAAGGTAAGAATGAAATATACAAAACAGAAGATTATATATTATAGAATAATTAACAATTATAGCACAATTATATTATTAATATTCATATAACTATTAATATTCATATAACTATTAATATCTGAGACTCGTAGCTCAGTCAGGTAAAGAATCCATCTGCAATGCAGGAGACCCTGGTTCGATCCCTGGGTCAGGAAGATCTCCTGGAGAAGGAAATGGCAATCCACTGCAGTATTCTTGCCTGGGATATCCCATGGACACAGGAGCCTGGCTGGCTACAGTCCATGAAGTTGCAAGAGTCAGATGCGACTTAGCGACTAAACCACCACATAATTATTAATACAATTTCCCCCCACAGGTTTTATCCTGGTGTTTGCACAGTGTATTGCGCTTAGTTCTAGACACCCGGTTTTGCCCAGAGTTTTTGCGTCTCAGATGCATCACTGGGAGAGTGTAGCTCATGTCTCTCCTGGCTGGAGGAGCTGGCAGAGAGCCAGACATGGACTAGCGTGCACAGCTAACGCAAAGGAGTACAGTGACGTTTCATACTTTAAATATTACAAGCTCTTAGAGCTTAAAAATAATGTATTTAAAGTTCACATTGTCATTCCAAATCATGACGAGACAAAGAACTGAGGAACATACACTCGCGTGACAGTATCAATTTAATACGAGTGAGCTCTGCTTTGGAGACAGGAAAAGTCCTTTAGAGGGAAGCTATACTTTATAGATATAACTTCGTATGTTCACGTCCCCATTTCACAGACCAGAAAACTGAGGCTCCTGCCTTCTCCTCCACTTTGCTTTTACCACCTCTAAATCTATTAGGGTAAGTGGTCAGTGTGGATCAAGGCAGTCTGACGTCGGCAAGGCCTTCTTCCCAGCAAGGACTCCTGGGCCGGGTGCTCCTTCCCACCTCCCTTGCGGTTCCGGTGATAAGTGGGTGGCTACCCCCTGTGGAGCGGGCCCCTGCTCCCTGCCTTGGCCCTGGGTTGCAGCAGAGGGTCAAGGCCAAGGCCACTCCGGAGGACCCTGACCCACGGCCACGCACAGGATGCAAGCTGCCTGCTTCTGCACCAAGTTCAAGCCCCGGGGCCTCACCAGGTAAAGTGCAGTGCAGCGCTGGGGGAGCGGGAGGGCTGGAGTGGAGCTGAGAAAGGTGACCGGCGACCCAAGGCCTTGCCATTCGCCTAGACTTGCCAGAGACCTAGTGAAGTCACTCAGTCATGTCCACCTCTCTGTGACCCCATGGACTATACAGTCTGTGGAATTCTCTAGGGTTAGGGTTAGGGTTAGGGTTAGGGTTAGGGTTAGGGTTAGAATACTGGGGTGGGTAGCCTTTCCCTTCTCCAGGGGGTCTTTCCAACCCAGGGATGGAACCAAGGTCTCCCACACTGCAGGTGGATTGTCTACCAGCTGAGCCACAAGAGAAGCCAGGAGCCCAAGGTCTTCTGATAAAAGGCCCCTGACCTCCCTAAAATCTCAGCCCAGCCCCTTGAGATGTAAATGTTCTACAACCTGGGAATGTCTTTCTCCAGGACTTGGGCCATCCTTTCTTTTGAAATACTATCATCAAGAAAAGAGCATTGAAACGTGTATATTATACGTGAAGTGGATCGCAGGTCCAGGTTCGATGCATGAGACAGAGCACTCAAAGCCGGCGCACTGGGAAGACCCAGAGGGATGGGACGGGGAAGGAGGTGGAGGGGGTTCAGGATGGGGGGCACATGTACACCCATGGCTGATTCATGTCTATGTGTGGCAAAAACCACCACAATATTGTAAAGTAATTAGCCTCTAATTAAAATAAGTAAATAAAAAGTAGATCCTGGAAACAAAAAAAAAAGAAAGAAAGAAAGATCCTGGCCTTATGAACCAGTCTCTACAGGAGTCCAGAATCTAACTCCCGGTTTCCCTCTCCCGTGGCCTCTGCGGTTGATAGTGTCCTACAAGCTCGCTCCAGCCTCACACTCTCCTGCCATGTATTTCCACAGCTGTTCTTTCCCAGTACAGTAATTTTGACCCCTATTGCAGTAATCTGGAATAAAACCTTCTTTGCTCTTTTAGCCAGTGTCTCTTTGAAAAGAGTAGGGAGGGCAGAGGATAGGGAAAGTTCTAGACTAAAAGGAAGGAGGAACCACAAGGAGGAAAGGGAGGGAATCCCTGATCTCAGAGTCCAGGGGCAGGAGGAAGGTCTCCCATCCACACAGCACCAGATAGGGGTGGGGTGCAGGGGGATTTGGTAGAGGGGGTGTTGTTGTTCAGTGGCACAGCTGTGTCTGACTCTTTGTGTCCCCATGGGCTGCAGCATGCCAGGCTTCCCTGTCCTTCACCGCCTCCTGGAGCTTGCTCAAACTCATGTCTGTTGAGTTGAGTCAGTGATGCCATCCAACCATCTCATCCTCTGTCATCCCCTTCTCCTCCTGCCTTCAGTCTTTCCTAGCATTGGGGTCTTTTCTAATGAGTCAGGTGGTCAAAGTATTGGAGCTTCACCTTCAGCATCAATGAATGAATAGTCCTTCTAATGAATATTCAGGACTGATTTCCTTTAGGATTGATTGGTTTGATCTCCTTACAGTCCAAGGGACTCTCAAGAGTCTTCTCCAACACCACAGTTCAAAAGCATCCATTGTTCAGCACTCAGCTTTCTTTATAGTCAAACTCTCACATCCATACATGACTACTGGAAAAACCATAGCTTTGACTAGATGGACCTTTGTTGGCAAAGTAATGTCTCTGCTTTTTAATATGCTGTCTAGGTTGGGCATAGCTTTTCTTCCAAGGAGCAAGCGTCTTTTAATTTCGTGGCTGCATCACCATCTGCAGTGGCAGCGAGGAGGACCATGCTTTGGATACACTGGGGCTGGGGTGTGTGAAGGATCCTTGAACAGCAAAGACATCAAACCAGTCAATCTTAATGGAAATCAGCTCTGAATACTTGTTTGAAGGACTGATTCTAAAGCTGAAGCTCCAGTATTTTGGTCATCTGATGTGAACAGCTGACTCATTGGAGAAGTCCCTGATGCTGGGAAAGATTGAGGGCATAAGAAGGGGGCATCAGAGGATGAGATGGCTGGATGGCATCACTGATGCAATGGACATGAACTTGGGCAAGATCCGGGAGATGGTGAGGGTCAGGGAGGCCTGGTGTGCTGCAGCCCATGGGGACACAAAGAGTCAGACATGACTGGGTCACTGAACAACAACAACATTAGAATGTTGTGAGGTCTATTAGGTAATATACGTAAATGATGGTGCACATCTTCATGTGATATTATTGTCTTCTTAAGGTGAAGGGAATCAGTCCTGAGTGTTCATTGGCAAGACTGATGTTGAAGCTGAAACTCCAATACTTTGGCCACCTAATGCAAAGAGCTGACTCATTGGAAAGGACCCTGATGCTGGGAAAGATTGAGGGCGGAAGGAGAAGGGGATGCCAGAGACAGAGGATGAGATGGCTGGATGGCATCATCGACTCAATGGGCATGAGTTTGAGTAAGCTCCGGGAGTTGGTGATGGATAGGGAGGCCTGGTGTGCTGCATTCCATGGGGTCACAAAGAGTTGGACTTGACTGAGCGACTGAACTGAACTGAAGGTAGACATAAGATCTAACTGATATGTAAGTAATGAGCAAGGAAGGCCAGCCAGTTGGTTGGCCTGAGAAGGAATTTGGTCAGAGTGCCCTGTGTTGGCCAAGCGGAAGACAGTCATCATGGAATCCTCTCCATTCTGCAGCATTTGGAGGAACACAGATGTGGACGGCCCAGCTGGAGTCTAGCCCGGGGGTTATTTGCTTGTTTCTTCACAGTGTTCTGACCAGATTCTATGCAGAGCCTTTTCCTGCTCTCCATGAGAAGTTCTGGCACAAAGATGACTTGATGATTAGTCCAGTATCCGCTAAGCTTAGAGAGGAACAAAGTTGGTGGATGCAGCTGAACTTGAATTAGAAGGGACGTGGGATCTTGTCAAGCCTGAAATGGTTGGGTGGCATCTCTGGTCATCTGTAGCCAGGAGGCTCTGGTATAGTCTTTATCTACCCTTGTAACTCAGCTCCTTACAGTATGAAAGTGTCGTAGAAGGTGAGGATCTCAATACTCGAAGGACTTTAGAGACTAAGTCAAGGCTCTTCTTTAACCAGCGAGGAGTTGAGCCCCAGAAGATTAAGTGACTTGTCCAAGTTGGTGGCAGAATTAGGTCTAGAAAACAATTGTCTTTCCTCTCCCTTGTGAGCCTACAGGGAGAGATAGATGATAGAATTTAAGTCTGACTATATTCACTTTCTTCTTGGGAATTCATTACAATTGTTTCTGTCAAATAGGTATTATTGTCTTTTCCATTTTTTTTTAAATCATGTTCAGAAAATTCCCAGTTTGTGGCAGCTGAGGTCAAAGTAATAATTTGTTTCCTGTAATCTCTGAGATGATGACCCACAAAACTACCTTTGGGGCTGTTTTGTGGGAGGCTGGGGATGGAGGGTGGGAGTGGAGCAGATGGGCTGGCCTTGTAGATGGATTCTCCCACGCCTGATTCCATTCTCAATGTTTTCAAATTACAAGTAATAATTGGAAATAAGCATTCAGTGACTGGGTCTCTTCATTCAACATTTATTGCTGTCCCTTCTGTGCCAGGCGCTACACAAGATACAGCTACACGAGTCATAAAAATAGTCACCATCCATGGCCATCAGCAGCTCACGAGCAAGGCCACCATCCATGGCCATCAGCAGCTCACGAGCAAGGCCACCATCCATGGCCATCAGCAGCTCACGAGCAAGGCCACCATCCATGGCCATCAGCAGCTCACGAGCAAGGCCACCATCCATGGCCATCAGCAGCTCACGAGCAAGGCCACCATCCATGGCCATCAGCAGCTCACGAGCAAGGCCACCATCCATGGCCATCAGCGGCTCACGAGCAAGGCCACCATCCATGGCCATCAGCAGCTCACGAGCAAGGCCACCATCCATGGCCATCAGCGGCTCACGAGCAAGGCCACCATCCATGGCCATCAGCAGCTCACGAGCAAGGCCACCATCCATGGCCATCAGCGGCTCACGAGCAAGGCCACCATCCATGGCCATCAGCGGCTCACGAGCAAGGCCACCATCCATGGCCATCAGCGGCTCACAAGCAAGGCCACAGCTTCCAGCTTGTTATAGGACGTTTGTTTTCTAAAACCATTTATTTCCACAACTCTAAATTTTGGCTTAAAGCTTGCTGTTTCTTCCAATGCCAAATTGCTAGCATTTTTTTTTTTTTCTCAAATTGTTGGTATATAAAAGCCTGTAACAGTGTTGAGTAAAGCTTCTTTTATTTGAGTAAGAGTGTGGTTCCTCAGAAATGGTAATTTCTGATAGCTGATGATTAATCCCATGAGCAAATGAATTTTCCTGCAGTTTTGAGGGCAGAGTGATAAATTAGTATTTGCAAAATGCTTTCATCCACTTTAGAGGTAATGTGTTCATCTGCAAACCAACAGAATTTGAAATGCCTGTGATTATCTTCAAAATCACACTGGGAATGCATGCGAATAAAAATAACAGAGTTGGCAAGAGAAGAAGGGGCAGAATCCATTTAAGATTGCTAAATTGCTATCTGTTTTGATAAGGTAATTGGCCAGAAAATTAAATGCACTGTATAGAAGAAAGCTATTTCCTGTACGCTGGTACAGCCAGAGGCCATTTTTATTCATCAAGCACAGGAATACAAGGAATAAGTAAGTGGATCAAACCAAAAAGAAATTAGAGGAAGAATAAATTCAACAAAAAGAAATAAGATTATTTAAAGTACAGGTTGATATCTGCATTTGAATCTTTGGTATTGAGTATGTATCTAAAAAAATTATCTTTTCCCTGCACCCTCCTTGAGTACATTTCATTTGTTGAAATCCTTACTTGGGAGAAATTGTAATAAAGTGGGGAAAGCAGCGAATTATGATGCAGGTACAGACGCCTGGGTTCTAGTCCTCACTCCACAGCTTAACCAATCAGCTAGCCCGATCTTCAAATGGCCTTATTGCTAAAATGAGAGATTGGATGAAATCATTCTCTAGTATTCTCTCCAGCTGTAAAATCTTGATTCTAAGTCAAGCGCTTCCTCAACATTTCCTAAATAAAGACAGAAGATTAAATTCTGATAGGATTCTTAAATTTACATAGTCATCAACAAAGATAACTCAAGGTGAAGAGCCCTAGCCTTTGAAATCCACTTGACTTCCTGGTCTTTCTGAGAGATGACTACTTTACACGTTACTGACACACAGATTCTGTTGGCTCCTTAAATATTGCAAGCGCAGGGGAGTCGTCGGGAAAACGATGAGAGCTGCTGGCCGCAGGGTGGTCCTGATACCACCCCACCCATCTTCTGAAAGCTGCCCTTTCAATAGCACAGCTACGTTGAATTTCTCAGTGGTCATCTGTGAAGGAGCATCTCTGGGCGAGAACTTGAGTGAAATACGAGACGTTGCTGGGACTGAGAGCTCGCAGTCAAGCAACCTGAGGAAGCCTACTGCTTGCACCCTGCCTCCTGATACCGTTTCCTCCCTCTTTGGAGAAGTTATAACTAGGACTAAGTTTCTTTTTTATTTTCTCCACCTGGTTTAGGTGGTTGCTGTTGCAGAATGATAAACATAAAGAGTTGTAGGGAGGAGAGAAAATGCTAGATGGAGGTCCCAAAATTCTTCAAGGAAAATTTGGAGCAATACATTTGAAGGAATTAGATTTAAGTTCCATCTATTGCAACTGTATAGCCTTGGGAAATCACTTAACTTTTTAATATCACCCAGCAGGAATTTTATTGGATACAATTTAAAAAAAGATCCTAGCACATAATAAATGCATAATTAATGGTAGTTATTGTTATTAAGATTGTTTGTCTTTCTACCAACTAATTACTTTTTATCCCTTGCCTCCATTTCAAAAGAGGATTTGGGGGGATTTTTAAAAATAATGAACACAAGTAAGGAAACTGGATGCGGGAATGTAAAGCTAGAAAAACTGACGTAAAATATCGAATTAAATCATTTTGAAAATCATCACTTGAGAGGATAGCAGATTTATTTGACTTTTCTTCCAACAGATATGATATCAAGACTTTTACTGGGACCGACAGTTTCAGGAGGTGGTCAGGGTGGAGCTGAAGACCACCAAGAAACCTTTTGCAATACAAGTGATGGAAACCAGAATGAGAGAAGGCAGAGACATGTGTAGTCTGAGCCGCCTGTCCTATGCGGGGTTAGCCACTGTTCCATCATCCAGCTCCTGGAGATCTTTGGGGCCCAAGATCGAGTTTACATGGTGGTGGGGTTGGGTCCAGAAAGGGAGTTCTTTGATCAACTCATCTCTCAGGGATCCTTTACAGAGCAAGATGCTGTCAGAATGCCCCACGCGGTTGCTGATGGTAAGAGGTATGTGCATACATTGAGAATAACTCAACAGGGACCTAAAGCCTGAAAAACTTACGCGATCACCCAGGAGTAGACTCAAACATTTTAATCACAGACTTTGATTTGGCACACTCTAGGAACAAAGGGGGTGACTGGACAGTGAGGATGCTCTGTGGGACCCCAGAGGACATAGCTCCCAAAGTTTTGCTGAGAAAATCCTATACCAGCACAGTTGACATGTGGACTAATTGAATATGTGTTACTTGGCAGATCCCTGTCTTTTGACGATGAAAGCCATGTGAGACTTTACAGGAAGATTCTGAAAGGCAAAGATAGTTATACAGGAGAGGTAAGAGCTCAGTTTCCTTCTATTGACTTGGTCTTGAATAGATTTTCTTTTTAAATAAATGAATAGGTTTTATTTGGGGTTGTCCGGGGTCTTTGTTGCTGCATGCGGGCTTTCTCTGGTTGCCGTGCGCAGGCTTCTTACTGAGGTGGCTGCTCGTGTTGCAGAGCACAGGCTCTGGTGCGTGGGTTTCAGTGGCTGCGGCGTGCGGGCTCAGCCGTTGTGACTTGTGGGCTCCAGAGCTCGGGCTCAGTGGCTGTGCTGCGTAGGCTTCGCTACCCCGCGGCGTGCGGGATCTTCCTGAGGCAGGGTTTGAACCCGTGTCCCCTGCACTGGCGGGCAGTTGAACAGAGTTTCTCAATTTCAACACTATTGGTGTTTTCAGGGGGATGGTTCTTTACTGGAGCGGGTGGGGAGAGGTGTGGGGTATGGCTGTCCTGGGTGCAGTACGATGCTAAGCCTACCAAGCAGGTACCAGGAGACACACCACTAGCAGAGTCTGCTAGATACTGGCATCCAGTAGCTACACTAGAAACACACCTTCCCCAGAGTTGTGACAATTAAAATTGTCCTCAGACATTCTTAAATGGCCCCTATGGGGCAAAAATCACCCCTGATTGAGAGCCATGTCTCAAGGTAGCAGAGGCCCTCAATGACTGAGCTGTCTGTGGCTGGCACATGACGTTGACAATCAAGTAGGTAAGTGAGTTTGCCACGCCTTCAGTCTTCATGCAGAGCCTGAGCCCCTGTGAGGACGAATGTGTACCCAGAGGCTCACGGTGATGCTTGGGTGTTTGGGGAGACATTTTCTGCCTTGATTCTAGAGGATCCAGGCCCTCTGTGAGATGCAGTGTTTTCTCAAATATTTAACCTTATAGTTTGTGTAAAATAGTTATCCATTGTTTAAACTTGGAACTCCCAGTGCTTAGGAATGTGTTAACTTTTCGTTGTTTTGTTTAGGGAAGGAAGGTTGCCAATGCCCCCATGTGGGAAGCCTGACAAAACAGGAAATTTACTTCTTATTGAGCAAGTGACCAAATTTATTTGATGTTTAATGATGAAGGGGCTTTTTTTTTCCTCTTACGGAAAAGTATCGATAGCTCGATCATACATACTTAAAGTGTAACATCTATATGTATAACATCTTAAGCACAATTAAAAGTTAAACAGCAAATTGAAAAATAGTATTTTCTATCCTCTTGCAGATTTAATGTCTTATTGTACATGTATTTGTTTCTATACAAATTGGTAATTGAGAACTGAGATTTACACAGGGTGGTAGGAAAGGATGGGAAGAATTCACAGACAACATAAATCATGAGACGCTTTAAAAAACCGTCTAGCTTCACTAATGCCCAAAGAAATGCAAATGAAGACAGCCGTATCTTTTCTTTGTCTTTCAAATTGATAGAAAAATTTTAAAAATGCCCAATTTTACTCATTGCTGCTAAGAGTACTAAGAGATTAGCCCTCTTATTCACTGTTGGTAGGGGAAGAATTGTTACAGATTTCTTGAAAAGTAGTTTGAAAGATATATCTAGAACAGAGACTGCACATGAAATTAAAAGACACTTGCTCCTTAGAAGGAAAGCTATGACAAACCTAGACATTGTATTAAAAATCAGAGACATCATTTTGCTGACAAACGTCCATGTAGTCAAAGCTGTGGTTTTTCCAGTAGTCATGTATGATGTGAGAATTGGACCATAAAGAAGGCTGAGCGCCAAAGAATTGCTGCTTTTGAACTGTGTTGTTGGAGAAGACTCTTGAGAGTCCCTTTAATTAATTTGCATATATTGAAGAATCCTTGCATTCTTGGGGTAAATTCTACTTGATTACGTTGCATGGTCCTTTAAATATGTTCTTGGATTTTGTTTGCTAGTATCTTCTTGAGGATTTTTGTGTTTATGTTCATCAGTGATATTGGGCTGTAATTTTCATTTTTTGTGGCATCTTTATCTGGATTTGGCATCAGGGTGATGGTTGCCTCATAGAAAAAATTTGAGAGTGTTCTTCTTTCTGCAATTTTTGGAAGATTTTGAGCATGGTAGGTATTATCTCTTCTCCAAATGTTTGATAGAATTCACCCGTGAAGACATCTGGTCCTGGACTTTTTTGCTGGAACATTTTAAATGACAGTTTCAATTTCAGTGCTTGTGATCTATCTGTTTATATTTTCTAATTCTTTCTGGTTCAGTCTTAGAAGACTGTACCTTTCCAAGAATTTGTCCGTTTCTTTCAGGTTGTCAGCTTTATTGGCATGTAGTTGCTATAGTAGTTGCTGATGGTCCTTCGTATTTCCATGGTGTCGGTTATGATTTCTCCTTTCTCATTTCTAATTTTATTGAGTTCTCTCCCTTTCTTCTTGAAGAGTCTGGCTAAAGTTTATCAATTTTGTTTATCATCTCAAAAAACTAACTTTTACCGATCTTTGATATTGCTTTCTTCATTTCCATTTCATTTATTTCTGCTCTGACCTTTATGATTTCATTCTTTCTACTGACTTTGGGTTTTCTTTGTTCTTCTTTCTCTAGTTGCTTTAGATGTAAGTTTGGATTGTTTACTTGAGATTTTTCTTGTTTCTTGAGGTGAGATTGAATTGATCTAAACTTCCCTCTTAGAACTGCTTTTGCATCCCATAGGTTTTGGGTCATCATGTTTTCATTGGCATTTGTTTCTAGATATTTCTGTTTCTTTAGTTCTTTAATTTCTGCAGGGATCACCTGGTTATTTAGCTACACACTGTCTAGTTTCCATGTATTTGTGTTTTTTTTAAAGATTGCTTTACTGTAATTGATTTCTAATTTCATAGCATTGTGGTCAGAAAAGATGCTTGATACAACTTCAATTTTCTTAAATTTTCCAAGGTTTGATTTGTGACCCAAAATGTGGTCTATCCTGAAGAACTGAGACGAAAGTTTATTCTGTTGCTTGTGGGTGGAATGTCCTATAAATATCAATCAAATCTATCCGGTCTATTATGTTATTTAAAGATTGTGTCTCCTTGTTTATTTTCTGTCTAGATGACCCTTCAGTTGGCGTCAGTCTGCTATCAGAGTCCAATACTACTGTTGTGTTACTGCCAATTTCTTCTTTTACGGTTGTTAGCATTTGCTTTATGTATTCAGGGGTTCCTATGTTGGGTGCATAAATGTGTATAATTGTTATATCTTCTTGGATTGATCCTTTTTCAAAAATAATTTAATTTTTACATTTATTTTTTGGCTGTGCTGAGTCTATGCTGCTGCACAGGCTTTTCTCTACTTGCAGCACATGGGCTCCTCACTTCAGCGGCTTCTCTTGTTGCAGAGTACAGGCTTCAGGGCGCTTGGGTTTCAGGACCCACAGTGCATGAGCTCAGTAGCTGCAGCTCCCGGGCTCTAGAGCGCAGGCTCAGCGGTTGTGACCTACAGGCCTAGTTGCTCCATGGCACGTGGGCTCTTCCCAGATTCGGAATCTGTATCTCCTGCACAGGCAGGCAGATCCTTTACCACTGAGCCATCAGGGAAGCCCTGCCCGACCCTTTTAGCTTCAGTGCTTTCTATATAAGTGAAGAGCTGAAAGCATCCTTCCTCTAATGTCAAGAGCCTCTTCAGTTCAGTCCAGTCGCTCAGTCGTGTCTGACTCTTTGCGACCCCATGGACTGCAGCACACCAGGCCACCCTGCCTTCACCGGCTCCCGGAGTTTGCTGAAACTCCCGTCTATTGAGTCGGTGATGCCATCCAGTCATCTCATCCTCTGTTGCCCCCTTCTTCTCCTGCCCTCAATCTTTCCCAGGAATCTTTCCCATTGCTCTCAATTTCTTTTATTTCTCCAAAGCTAATAGTGCGATTTCTAATACTGAGTTTCAGTTTTCTGCCTTCTTTGTTGTTGTTTTGTACAGTTTAGCTAGTTTCTATTACAGAGGACAGAGAAATAGGCACAGATGAGGAAAGGGACAAGAAAGGAGGAAAAGGCCCACACTGTTCATGAATATTACAATGTGCTTGTAACTAACTGGATGCCTTGGATGAAAGCAAAGGGCTGTCTTTGTCTTCACATGGTTCGTTGCCTCTTCACACAGGATGGTGTTTTTATTTTTAGTTTTGATGGCATATATTTGTCACAGTAATAGTAAGTGGAATAGGTCTGAGAACTTTTGGACGATTTTCATCTTCTAGTCCTCTAAGTGTTGTTGGTGAAATGTATCTATAAAAGAGTCACATGGTGATTCAATAGTAACCAGAACAAGAGCAACAGCAATCTAGGTAATATTTTGTACTTCAAAAATCATTTTTCACATACTTTGTTACTTTGGTCCTAACAGAAAATCTTTTCTTTGATTTATATTATATATTTTCTTTTTCGATGTTTCTTATGCATTTGCCTGCGTCGGGTCTCAGTCGTGGCACGCGAGATCTTCCCTGCATCACGTGAGATCTCTCTCTGCAATGCACAGACTCTCTCGTGGGGGCACACGGGCTCCAGAGCTCTCAGGCTCAGTAGTTGTGGTGTGTGGGCTTAGTTGCTCTGTGGCAGGTGGGATCTTAGTTCCCAGACCAGGGATCGAACCTGCATCTCCTGCATTGCAAGGTGGATTCTTAACCACTGGACCCCCAGGTTGCTGCTGCTGCTGCTAAGTCACTTCAGTCGTGTCCGACTCTGTGCGACCTCATAGACGGCTCCCCCGTCCCTGGGATTCTCCAGGCAAGAACACTGGAGTGGGTTGCCATTTCCTTCTCCAATGCAGGAAAGTGAAAAGTGAAAATGAAGTCGCTCAGTCGTGTCCGACTCTTCGCAACCCCACGGACTACAGCCTACCAAGCTCCTCCATCCATGGGATTTCCTAGGCAAGAATACTGGAGTGGGGTGCCTCCCCTCAAGGCAATCTTATGAAAGAGAGTTAGTGATCCCCACTTTTCTGGCGCAGAAACTGAGACCTTGCAGTTCAGAGTTGAGTGTAGCCGCTCAGCCTCTCTCATCCAGACCCACTGACCTCAGTCCCCAGCTCTCTCCGTGTTATAGCGGGTTGCCAGGCCAGTTGATGGCACTGTCTTCCTGAGGCTGAGGAGAAACGCCAGATGGGAATTTTCAGTCCGAAGAGTGGACATGGCCAACTCTAGGAAGAGAAATGATGCAGTCAGCCTCAGTGGCCGTCACGTGGGTGTGAAAGCTGCTCATGGGGCTGAATGACCTCACCAGGTGACAGCGGTCCAGAGGAGGAATCTTATTAAACCTGTGATCCCATGAACTGATCATTTTGTGTCACATTATACTATTCAAGAAGTTTGAGCATGCATGCTGTTTTTATGCATTTCTAGAATATATACATGTATGTATATTAATCTGTTTTGTTCTTTATGAAACATAGGCAAAAATAAAATTTAGATTAAGAAGATAAAAATATAGTAGACATTCTGACATTTTTTTAGTTTTACTTGTTGTTTTCTAATATGCAACATGAAATCGTCTTCTATATACTCTCCAGCTGTTCGTTATGGCTCAGGGATTCTGTAATTTGTAACCTGTGTTTGAATAATGAGGTTTGTCTGAAGAATTTTTGTCCAGGACACCAGTTACCTTATTTTCTGCATTTTCAATGTATATTCATTTGGTCATCTTAATGAGCTCTCCATAAGTCTCATTGCACATATTTTGTATTCTTTCCAGTTTTCAGTGGCATGTCTTATTATAATGTTCCACTGAAGACAAATGGTTTAACTTTAAGTAGCCTTGAACCCAGATAAATATGTATGGATCCAGGACCAAATAAATATCTAGTCAGAATCGGAGGACGTGGCATCATGAGTCAGCCACCGACACGCTTGGTCTAGACTTGCAAGGTTTGTGTTTGATTTTCCCTGTGTTTGAGTATTTGGCAAACACATTCATTTATTTTGAGAATTTTATTTTGGGGAAAAATATTTCTCATAGGTCATCTATCTAAATAAACTGAGAGGGGAAAAAAGAAAAATAATTCCTTTACTGGTTTCTTTGATCCAAATCTTCAGAATGCTAAGAGATTGGAGGATGTAATGTTTATGTATGGAATTTGATTTTTTTTCCCCCACAAGAACAAAGACAATAGTTTGTAGGGATTCCCTTATTTATCTTGAGATTTAAAATTTAAAAAAAATACACACCAACTAGAAATTGTTGTTTGAGGTATAGCAAATATACGGGCAGTTTTCTCAATCTCTCTGCTTTGTAGATGAGGAGGGATACAAAATCACAGTGTTTTTTTTTTTTTCCTAGATACATGCTCATTGGTAGGTAACACAGAAAAGGAGTTTGAGAAAAAACAACTGCCCTTTTGTCCCTGTTCTCAGAAAAGTCACTGTGGTTTTCTGCCATTGCACTGAAGTGCAAAAGCTGTAGACTTTGCCAGAATATGTCCCTGAAACCTCAAATAGCTGAATGCACATGTCATATCTCTGCTACAGGCGGAATTGCACTTGTAGGCAGCCAAGTGGCGCAGAGAGGCCTTCTGTGCTCAGAGGAAATGCACCGTGGTGGGTTCTCCCCTGAAGCCCCCTTCTCTCTCCATACTGGAGATGTAGGCGTAGTAAGTCCAGAGAAAGCTCTCTTCTTGTTGCTGTTGTTGCTTTGTTTTAATTTTTTAAATTTATTTTTTAATTGGAGGAGAATTGCTTGATAATGATGTGTTGGTTTCTGCCATGTAACAGTGCAAATCAGCCATAATTAGACATATATCACCTCCCCCATGCACTTTCCTCCACTTCCGCCACCCCCCGGGTCCTCAGAGAGCGCCAGGCTGGGCTCCCTGTGTTGCACAGCACTTCCCACCGGCTGTCCGTTCTCCGCATGGTTGTGTCTACGTGTCGATGCTGCTTTCTCCCTTTTTGAATTCTCCCACTCTCTCCCTCTCCCAGTGTCCACAAGTCCGTTCCTTACATCTTCATCTCCACTCCTTCCCTGCAAGTAAATAGTTTTATCAACACCATATTTCTAGATTCCATATGTATGCGTGTGTGTGTGCTTAGTTGCTTCAGTCACGTCCAATTCTCTGCAACCCTAGGGACCATGGCCCGCCAGGCTCCTCTGTCCATAGGATTCTCCAGGCAAGAATACTGGAGTGGGTTGCCATTTCCTGTTCCACCATATATATGCATTAATGTACAATAATTTTCTTTTTCTGGCTTAACTTCACTCTGTGTAATAGGCTCTAGGTTCATCCACCTCACTGGAACGGACTCAAGTTCATTCTCTTTTCATGGCTGGGTAATATTTCACGGTATAGATGCACCATATCTTCTTTATCCATTCATCTGTAGACGGATATCTAGGTAGCTTCCATGTCCTGGCTATGGTAAACAGTGCTGCCGTAAACACTGGGGAGCGTGTGTCTTTTAGAATTGTGGCTGTCTCAGGGTACATACCTAGCAGTGGGATAGCTGGATCATATGGTAGATTTATTCCTAGTTTTTAAAGGAATCTCCTTTCTGCTCTCTACATTGGCTCTATCAGTTTTCATTCCCAACAACAATTTCAGAGGGCTCCCTTTTCTCCACACAGTGAGCTTTCAAAATTCGATGATGTTCATTCCACTTTCCACTCTAACTCATTCTTGGAGTCACAGGGACTCTGTGACATGACCACAATGGGATAAATGCTCACCTAACATTTGCTGGTGGAGTTCACCAGCGACGGCTGCTTCACCTTGTCCTGCTCGTGTGAAAGGGTGTGGGAGCTTTCACTGCTGATGGCAGCACACTGGACAGGTTGGAAAAGAACTCTCATTCGTTAGAGAGTTGAAAGAGAATTGCTATGTTTATCTTTCACTAAAAAGAGTGTGTTTTTTTCCTTTTTCAAAAGTGGAGTTTTAGGCTCACTATATATTTGATGACATGATCTTTGAGTGGCTTATTTGAAGAAGTCATTTGGATTTGATAAGCTGTGATCTTTATAGTTAAGAATGTAATTCTATATATGTGTTTGTGTATATGTGTTTGTTTTATTATTTTATTCTATTTTAATTGCTTACTTTTCTTCTCAGCCTTGGCCAGCTTTTTTACACTGGGTGAAGAACTTTATACGCAAGCTAGTGATTTGGGGGGTAATCATCACTTGTCAGCTAGGCAGGCCTGGAACCGTTCCTGGGTCATCACCATGGCTGTAGGGTCTTCCATGAAGACTCTTCAAGGGTCATTTCCTGGAATCTCATCAGAGTGCATCTCCCCATCCACAGAGTCCTGGATCTGCACAGTCTTCGAAGGCATATTCTTATCATAAATCAAGGCATATGTGGAGCAAGAGAAGCTTAAGGGCAGAAGAATCACCGCTATCTGTGCTTTAGTGAGTAGATGCCCTTTAACTCACTTTATCCATTTTAAGCCAGATACATTGACTTCATAAGTAGCATTAGATCAATAGGGATCATTTCATCATGGTTAAGGTACCTAAAGTTCCAGAGATCTGAGGGCATGTGGTTATTATTGGATAATGGTGACCTTCATTTTTAACATTTTTATCTGCAATTGTTCCATATAAAAATATATAATTCTCCAAAATATACTACTGTAAAAGACGACTCATACCTTCATATAATAGGAAATAGTAGATAAATCTGTTAATAATGATGGATTAAATAAAATATGAGATTATAGGCAAAAGGGATAAAAAAGTGAAGGGATGCTGAATCAGAGATGCAGCAGGCATGGTTAGATATGGGGGATAAATGCACTTGTTCTGAAATTATTGCTTTATAGTTAAGACCAGTATATGGGTAACACTCAGGATAGTCACAAGTGTCTGTCAATTTCATATTTAGCCTGCAACTATTCATTGAAGTTGTTAATTATGGGGAATATAAGGAAACTTAGCAGGCAATAGAATAAAAATAAATAGTGATAATACTTCGAACTAGAAAGCTTCTGCACAGCAAACTACAAAGCAAAGCACAGCCCACAAGATAGGAGAGAGTATTTTCAAACCATATATCTGATAAAAGGTCCATCTCCAATATAAAAGAGACTTCTATAGGTCAATATTAAAAAACAAACAAAATAAAAAAACTAGCACAGTTTTAAAAATGGGTTAAGGACTTGAATAGACATCTCTCTACAGATGGCTATTAAGTACATAAAAAGGAGCTCAACATCACTGATCATCAGTGAAATGAAAATCAAAACCACAACATCACCTCACATCTGTTACTAACGAAGCAAAAGACAAGTGTTTGTGAGGGTGTGGAGAAAAGGGAATTCTTGTACAGTGGTGGTGGAAACGTGCATTGGTGCAGCTACCGTGGCAAGCAGGGTGCTGGCTTTTGGGTTAGAAGAGGTAGGGCTGGCTGGAAGATGGGTTGAGTCCCAGAGAAGAACAACAGAAGGGAGCGTGGAATCCAGGGAAGTGGTCTGGGTCAGTGGGGACCAGACCAGAAGGATCAGGCACCCAGATAGAGGGGGACAGTAAGGGCTCAGTGCCCAGGAGAGGGGAGAAGGCAATGGCACCCCACTCCAGTACTCTTGCCTGGAAAATTCCATGGACGGAGGAGCCTGGTGGGCTGCAGTCCATGAGGTCGCTAAGAGTCGGACATGACTGAGCGACTTCACTTTCACTTTTCCCTTTCATGCATTGGAGAAGGAAATGGCAACCCACTCCAGTGTTCTTGCCTGGAGAATCCCAGGGACGGAGGAGCCCGGTGGGAGGCTGTCTATGGGGTCGCACAGAGTCGGACACGACTGAAGTGACTTAGCAGCAGCAGCAGCAGCAGCCCAGGAGAGGAGCTTGACACCAGGCCCGCGGTTCCCCAGGGGCAGAGCGTTTGTTTCCACGGTGACTGGGGACGACTGATGAGAGAACCCACAGAATAGAAGGGCCCGGAGGGATCGTGGCTTGTGTGATTCATGTCTCCTACATTTTCGAATTCTGAAGAGCAGGCACCAGACCTTATTTGCTTTGGAAACCCCAGAGCCTGGTAGTCTGCATTTACCAGGCATGCGCTGTTTGAAAGTGAAGCTGGACTGGTCTCCCCCTGCCCTTGTCCCAAGGGTTTCCCTGCTGAAAAAACAAGTCCCCACTGACCTAAATCTCTTAATCATCTGTAGACACTGGGTGGATGTGACAGGAAGGGCTCGAGCTGTCTAGCAGGGTGGATACCGGGGGTTTTCACAAGCAGAAGAAACACCCTGCTCTCTCCTGCTGGCTACTCGTGGACCTCACTCACTGTCCCTGACCTGATAAAGGATTTTGAATGGAGGGCTGTGATTTGGGTAAGTCCCCTTCTTTCCAGCTTCTGTAAAGTTCCTACAAATCAACTTACTTTGTTTTTGATTGTCTCCCTGAAACAGTCCATGGGGTGCCAAAGAGGTGGACACTACTGAGAGACTGACACTTTCACTGAGAAATTCACGGTTCTTTCACAGGCTGGCTTCCTTGTTCCGTTGGTTTGTGTGAGCAGGAGCTTGTAGGTCGTATTCTAATGTCCATCTCCTCTCTCCACCATGGAGAAACAGACTGATGAGCCAATCCACCAAAACCCCGGCAGTATCATCTTCCGAAATGCTAGCTTTGAAAAATAGATGTGTATTTATTCATTTACGGCAGCGCCGGGCCTTCACTGAGGCACTGGGGCCAGCTTAGCTGTCTCATGGCATATGGGGTCTTCCCGGACCAGGGATCGAACCCACGTCCCTGGCATGCCAGGCATGTTATTAATACCATGGAACCACCAGGGAAGCCCTGAATAAAACGACTTCGACAGGTTTACAAATCACGGAACTTTGTTGTGAGCTCCTGAGAGAAAACTACAAATTAGCTGTTTTTCATATGTTTTAACCCTCTCCTGCCATCCTCTGGTGAAATAAGGTATTGTCAACCAGTTTCTAAACAGCTGAATCTTTACTTGAACGTGGTTAACATGAATTGAGTGAAAAGAACACAACTCATTTTATAAAAGATACGTTGTCTCATATTTCCTTTTACATTTCTTCTTTTATTACTTTTATGAAATCGTTTATATTTTTCTAATAGAGAAAAAAGATTTATCCTGAATAATGATATCAATTTCCTCCTTCATCATTGTCTAATATCCATTTAGATTGTCTTGTATTATTATTTGTCCTGAGTTTTTTATCTAAATATTTTCTCTCTTACCCTTTCTCCCTGTCTCCTGGTGGTTATGTGACTGTTTACTATTATCTTTGCTTGCATATTTTAAAAAGGGTTGTCAAAAAAGATTTACTTTGCATGATATAAGGTTGATAACTATATTTCAAGGAGTTTAATATTTGATTGATATAATCTGGATAATAGAAATCATGCACATGTGAGCTATATTTTTTCATTCTATTGCATATCATAGCATTATTTATTAAAATACATCATGTAACAATGTAATGGTGAATAGCCTTTAAGTGCACAAGCTTCTGGAAAGTTAAAACACTTAAGCTACAGTGAAAACATCTTCAACTGGATATGTGGAATAATTACTGATTTGTGTTTGAAATTTTTTTTTATTGAAGTGAAGAAGTTTCACTTTCAAAAAAGCACTTTAACCAAGAGTTAAATTCATAGAGAAAGGCTCTGAAACCTGAAACATGGATTGATCTGAATCTGGAGATGACGCATCAATTCCCCAGGGCTCCACAAACTGAGAGGCTCAAAGCAACAGAAATGTGCTCTGGAGACCAGAGTCCAAAGTCCGGGTCCCGCGGGTTTGATTCCTCGTGGAGGTTCTCGGGGGAATCGGCTCCGCGCCGCTTTCCTGGCTTCCGGTGGCCTGGGGCCGCCCTCCGGCTTCTGCCTCCCTCCTCACACGGCTTCTCTCTCTGTGTGTGTCTCTCTCTCTCTGTCTTTTATAAGGACACGCATCACCAGATTTACCGCCTTAATTTAGGATGATCTCATCTCTGGATCTTTACCTTGATTATATTTTAAAAGACTCTTAATCCAAACAAGATCATGTTCTGAAGTTCTGCTTGGCCTCGTGTTTTAGGGTCACCATTCAACCCACTACAGATGGAAATCAGCACCTGTGTCTGTGGCCCTGAGGTCACATGTGGGGTCCTCCGTTAGATCTGCCTTCCTAAAGCATCTTCCTCTTTCTGTTGCCAGTGGCCCTGGCCTTGGGGCCCCACTTCCAGTCTTTCAGGAAATGGTGCTCTGAGTATTATTAACTAGTGGGTTTGTTTGAAGCAATGTTCTATGGAATTGTCCCAATTCTATAAAATTGCATAATTCCATTCTATTTCCTAGTGTATCAATTCAGGGAAAGGGAACAGTTAAATGTAAAATTATAACATAAAATTTATAAGTAAAAATATTAAAAACCATAGATTGTAGAAGGTGATTTGCTAAAGATAAACTTCAAATTTGACTCTCAGCTTTCTAGGAGTCAGTTCAAAGAAGAAAACAGGTACATGCTTCACAGTGCCTGTAAAATTAAAGCAAATTAATTTTAATTAGTTGCTTGGAAAGAGCACATTCATTCCTGACTCTGGGACTCAAAAGAAAATTTCTTGTGGGATCTCCGCAGAGGATGCGCCGTGTAATTAGCAAGTGCAATACGATTGGCAGCATCTTTAGAGTAAACGCAGTGAGAAGTTTCAACAAGTTTCTTGTTCATGATGGCCCTTAATATAAACCAGTGGGTGATTTGGTGAAGATAGTTCCTGGGAGCTCCAAAGCTCCAGGTACCGAGCTCAAATGTTTGTCTGGGTTGCTGGAGAGAGGGATTGTGAGACAATCAAAAGGAAGGGATATCTCACATGCCTTCCAAGTGATACTGCAAATATATTGCTTCTCAGCGTGATTTTGGCTTGTGCTGTACGGCAGTGACAGCAGGCTGCTACAGAGCCTGGAGGACGGCGTCCTGCAGGGTCAGCTGTGTGTGCTCTGGCCGGCCGTCAGAGGGGCAGGCCGACAGCCAGTCTGGCACCTGCCCCAGGGAAGGAGGGTGAGGGCACCGCCTTGGGGGCCGCACAATTTCCTCCAGGAGCCGGTGTCTGCTGCAGGGCCCGAAGGGGCTTCCCAGGCGGCTCAGTGGTAAAGCATCCGCCTGAAAATGCAAGAGACGCAGGAAGATCCCCTGGAGGAGGGCATGGCCACCCACTCCAGTACTCTGGCCTGGGGAATCCCATGGACAGAGGAGCCTGGTGGGCTACAGTCCATGGGGTCGCAAAGAGTCGGACTCCACTTAGCGACTGAGTACGCACCCAGTCCCCCAAGGAAAGGGCATCCAAAACCACCGAAGCTCCATAGCAAAACGATAGCGGTGATTTTATATTTGAAAACTCTTTAGATGTTTATGGCGAAATACTTACTGCAGATGTGAAAACATTTCAGCAAAGTTTCACAGAACCTTTACTATTAAATAATGTTTTTTTTTCTTGAACTTCTGAATATTCATTGGAAGGACTGATGCTGAAGCTGAAGCTCCAATACTTTGGCCACCTGATGTGAAGAACTGATTCATTGGAAAATATCCTGATGCTTGGGAAAGATTGAAGGCGGGAGAAAGGGCGACAGAGAATGAGATGGTTGGATGGCATCACCGACTCAATGGTCATGAGTTTGAGTAAACTCCTGGAGCTAGTGATGGACAGGGAAGCCTGGTGTGCTGTGATTCATGGGGTTGCAAAGAGTCGGACATGACTGAGTTAGTGAACTGAATTGAATTGAACTTCTAAAATAAATGAGCATAAAAAAACTATTTCTAGGGATTCCCCTGGTGGTCCAGTGGTTAAGAATCCGCCTTCCAAGGCAGGGGTCTCAGATTCGATCCCTGGTCAGGGAAGTAAGACCCCATATGCTATGGGGCAAGTAAGCCCACAAACAGGAACTCGAGAAACTCCAAAGAGCTACTGAGCCCTCGGACTGTAGAGCCTGTGAGCCTCAGTCAGGAGTCCAGGGGCTGCAACACAGACCCTCAGGGTCAAAACTTAAAATATATATCTCTATATATCTAAACAAATAAAACACATCATTAATTATGCCTTATGGCATTTATTCAAGAAATATTTAAGAAGTTATTTCTAGAGTAATAGTAAATTAACATACCATGTAGACAAATAACTTTATGCTAGTTAAAAGCTGGGAATCATCTGACCAAAACAACGACTTTGATTCTAAAAGATCACTAGCCCTTCTTTCCAATAGATACCAGACAGCAGTCTCATCTGTTTATCGAAATCATACCTAGCTAGTGGCAACATAACCTTTTATTCTGCATTTTTAAAAAGTGACAGCCTATGGCTTTATTTTATATAGGATTCCATACTAGGTATTAACACGTTTTCTTGATAAAATAAATGATCTAGCGACAGATAGAAGGTAAACTCCTCTCAGTGGCAAGGAAAAAAAATCTTTGTTTTAGCAAAAGAGCAAGCACATTTTTGTTTTGGCCACCTCATGCCATAGCAGGACCAGAGAAAAGCCAGTTTCACTTGCTTGCCATCACTGCAAAGGTTTGAGATGCGTGAGAGGGGTTGTCATTTTTAGGCTGGGTACTTGACCACATGCATCTTTGTGTGTGCATGCCAACTCTTTGTGACCCTATGGACTGTAGCCCGCCAGGCTCCTCTGTCCATGGGATTCTCCAGGCAAGAATACTGGAGTGGGTTGCCATGGCTCCTCCAGGGATCTTCTTGACCCAGGGATTGAAGCCTTGATTCTTATGTCTCCTGTGTTGGCAGGCGGGTTCTTTGCCACTAGCACCATCTAGGAAGCCCACGCCTCTGGTCCCCTTGAACGCCAGCACCTCCAGCATTTGAAAACTGGGCGAGAGCCTGGAGCAGGGGGCACTGCTCAGGGTCTGAGGGGCCGTCCAGGGAGTCGGCTTGCGGGGTTCTGTTGGATGGTTCTCCTGTGAATCCAGAGGCAGAATTCTGCTTGTTCTTCAGTTCAGTTCAGTTCAGTTGCTCAGTCTTGTCCGGCTCTTTGGGACCCCACGGACTGCAGCACGCCAGGCCTCCCTGTCCATCACCAACTCCCGGAGCTTGCTCAAACTCCTGTCCATTGAGTCGGTAATGCCATCCAACCATCCATTCTCTGCCGTCCCCTTCTTCTCCTGCCTTCACAGCCTCAGGGTCTTTTCTAAGGAGTCAGTTCTTTGCATCAGGTCCATCTGAAGTTAGATTCATGCCTCTGGCAGTGCTTCTGGTGCTAACTCGGTGTGGCAGCTCTGGCCGCGGTTTAGAGCAACTTCAGAAGAGCCCTGTGCCAGGGCTGGCTTTGGATTGAGAGTGATCAGTGCTGTGCAGTCCTAGGTGCTGTGCATTTGCAGGACTTCTGTGCTAAGGACATTTATGCCACAGTAAATGCCTCCTACTCAGTGTGGGTTAGGGACAAGCCGGATACTGACAAGGGGTGGGTGGTATGGGAGACAGCATTTTATGGCCTTTTAGGAAAGATCTGTGCTCAAAACAGAAACACAAAGCCTAAGGGAAGGGAGTCAAGGACAGGTCACTTCTCCGCACACACCCCGCTGTCCCTGAGGAAACCAAAGGACTCTCTTTCCCCAATCAGAGCGAGTCTGAAGCAAACCTGCGCTCTGCAGTGGGGAAGGCGCCCCAGGGTGAGTGATGAATCCCAGCTGGGGTTGAGGTTTTCATTAGTCTAGGCTCCTGCCAAGACAGGGGCCCTGGACTGGTACTTTTCCAATGGCTGGCTGGTCTCCACTGGGGTCCCCAACAAAGCAGGAGACTCCACCAGCTGGGGGAGGCGTGCTCACTACTGCCCGGAGGCAAAGCCGGGGAGGAAGCTGGCTCTATGGAGGTGTGACTGTGTGCAGAAGCCACTGTGATGTGCCCGTGAGCGGAAGTCTTCTGAGTGGACCCTGCTTGCCCCTAGTGGGAATTATTCTCCATGAAAGACCAGTATCATAGGAGCAACTGCTTTCTATGTCCAGATATGGGTGTTTCTGAAAATAGGCTTTCTTTAAAGTCTTAAATAAAGAAAAACAAACAAAAAACCAAAACTTTGTAGCTGCTGGATGGAAATGAAAAAAAGAGGCAAAAATTAGTCCAGAAGGATCCTCAAAATTCCTATTTAGTCAAACCTTCAAGAAGGAAAAAAACCTTATGAACAAAACTTTATCAGAAGCCTTTATGTAATTGATAGATTGAAATATGTTTCAGACCTTAGAAAATCAGCCTTTGATATATTACCTCTGTTGGAATGTACACATGTACATGAGAGAACTTTCACAACTGTGATAGCCAATCCAAACAAGTAGAGGAACACATTTCATTTAGAAGCAAGCATCTATTTACAATGTTGTAAAGCTTAGACAAGGTTTTCAACAATAATAAAGCATAATTGACTGTATGATCTTGTTAATACATATTTTAATAAAAGTAAAATTTAATTTTTTTAACCAATGACATTTTACTGTTAATAAATAAAACTTAAATTTCTTAAAAAATTTTATCTTTAGTATACCCTTTTGAAATCACTGCATTTTCCATAAAGTATCTATCAATAGCATATTGGTTGGCCAAAAGTTCCTTTGAGTTTTTCTGTAATATTACAAACTTTTGGGCCAACCCAATAGTATCTGCAAACAATTTTAAAGTATATAAAAACACAAATACATTTACTGATTAAAAACTAGATAAGAAAGTTTGGGGACCATTCATTTAAGCTATCAAATGAGTATTTCTAACTATTAGCACACTCAGATTTAACTTTTCAATATTATTGAATATTCTGAGTTCTGCTTTAAATTCAGGAATGCAACCTTACAGAGTCAAATTCAGAAGAAAGGCCAATAAAATCCACAAATAATTTTGCTATTCCTGACAAATTTTCCCCTGAAAGACTGAAAGTATATAATTGTGGACAATAGCCTAATCTAGAATTAATTCATCAAGAAGAAAAACGGGGGACTTCCCTGAACACAGGTTCGATCCCTGGTCCGGGAAGATCCCACGTGCTGTGGAGCAGCTACTGAGCCGTGGGCCCCAGAATAAGACAAGCCCCTGCAGAGAGAAGCTCTCAAACAGCAAGGGAGACCCAGCACAGCCATCAGTAAATGAAAGAAGGACAATGAGAAATGGCATTTCTTTGCAATGTTCAAGTTAATAGTTTAGACTTAGGAAGAGAATTGCTTCTTTAAAAATGGGAAAGACCACCACTGGCCTCAGGATAACATGGTAGATATTATAACCAAAGAGGCCAGAGTTGAAGCTTAAGATTCACAACAATTGTTACATAGTTTTGAAGGCAGAATATCACCTTGTTGGTTAATTAACATCATTTTCTTCCAGCCTTCTCTCTCTATAAAACATTATTTAAAAACTTTTTCTTGAAAAAGCTGGGTCTTATGGTTTTTAGTTTTTGGGCCACTTGCATCCTATGCTCCATAGTGTCTGCAAGAATTTTCACTGCTACCAACAGTGCTGAAGGCTCCCTTTTCTCCTGTCTCCATCATTTTCTATTTGTAGACTTTTTGATAAGGACCATTTATTTTTACTTTCGAAATTCTGCACTACCATAGTAGCTTCCACACTGGAAGCTCTGCCTGTGGTTTCTTTTCTTTCAATTCGTCTTCTGCATCACACACACACACACACACACACTCCGTATTTCTGAAACACAGATCTTAATTGTGGCATTAGCGTGCTAAAAATGCTTGAAAAAAGGCCTCCAATGACCCACTGAACACGTCCAAGCTCCAAGTAGAGTCTTCGTGCCATCTTTCGAAGATCAAAGCCACCTTCCGGCCCTGTTCCCTGATGGCTCTGACTGTGGTCACACGGCCTCTCCCCGTTCTGAAACCCGCTGCCGGCTGCAGTGCCCTGGGCGCGCTGCGCAGCCTCGGCGAGGGCGTCTTCCTCCTCGCCTGACTCGGCGTGAGTCTGCACAGGTGCGCTGCCCTGTCTAACCCTGCTGCGGGACACGCATCTGAGTTATCATGAAAACGAAAGCTGAAGGAGGTTCATGTCTCACCGCTTGGATCCTAAACAGCAGGGGCTCTTGGCTGGCCCCCGTACGTCTGCGGAGCCCCCCTTACACAGTCACGAGTATCTCAGGAGAACAGTGGGCGCTTCTGTATCTTCATTCAGCTCACGACTCGATCTGACACATGACGCTTCCTCCTTTTCCTTTTTTAAATGGAATTTTACTGTTTATTCTCCAGATTACAGTGGACATACACGCTCATTGTACAAATCTATAAACTGCAAAGAGAAAGCCAAATTGCTTATAGTAACAATAACCAGAGATATCTACAGTTCAAATTGCCGTACTTTATATGTACACTCTGTTTTACAGTATTTTTTTTTCTATTTTTAGATTGTGAAAATTTTCTCTTTTGAAACATTCTTCCATACACTTTTTAAAATGACTGCATGTTGCTTTATCAGGTAGATAAGATCATCACGTGTTTAGCTATGATAGACTCTACTTTTGAGTGTATAGGTTGTTTCCAAAACTTTGTTATTATAAATAAAAATACAATGAAAATATTTTAGCATCCTTCTTTCCACATTTGTCCTTGGGATGAATCTTCAGGATAGAATTGAGGGATCAAAGGGCATGCACTTTTTATTTTCTAGACATTCTCTATAAATTGATACCTCCTTGCCAAAATATTGGGTACTCGTAGTTTAAAAAGAATCTACTCAAACTGGTAAAAAAAAAAAAAAAAAAAAAGGTGCCTTGAACTGCTTTTTTACTTTTCAGCTGCAGATGATTCCAACGGTGAACTGGAGGGCAGAGAACAGAACTAAGCACACGCATGCAAGGATAGTGTGTTGCACTAGGAAGGGCTGCCTGACCTCCCCATCCGGGGTGAGCTCGTGCCGGCCTGCCCTGAAGGACCGCAGTCTGGCCGTTCACGACCTTTCGCTTGAGGCAGAGGCAGGGCAGACTTCACTTGCGCCCACGTTTCCGTGAGCCGACGTTCGGACGACAGAATGACATCCACCTTTCTGTTCCTGTGAGTGGCTGCTCTCAGCGAATTCTGTGGATCTGATTGCTCGTTCGTGCGTTCAGGGAGCCTGCAGTCAAGTGGCTTTGCTCAAACTTGGGAAGCTGTGGAGTCTCATAGGTACTTTCTTATGCAAAAAGGGCAAAATTTAAAGATTCATTTACAATAGCTAATGGGCGGTGGGCGCACCAGGTGGGGATGGGTGTAGGGGTGGGGAGGGCATAATAGCTAACAACTTCTCACATTGCAATGAAAATACCAATTGTTTGCTTTTCTATTTTACCTTATTTTTTATTTAATTTTATTGACAATTGTTTCGGTCATCAATATTTTCTTTTTAAAACATAGTGTAATTCTGCCACTGTATTTCTATTCTCATCCATTCAATTTGCTTAGCTTACCTTGTTCCAGGTACTATGATCAGCATGGCAGCCGCAGAGAGGACTCGCCCTGCTCTTTGCTGCGTTCCTACCTGTCCAGGAAGGAAATGGGCATGACTGGGGTAAAAATCACATGGATTCAGTGGGCAGTAGGTAGAGTGATTGCTAAGTCAATTCAATTGTGTCCGACTCTTTGTGACCCCATGGACTGTAGCTCGCCAAGCTTCCCTGTCCATCACCAACTCCTGGAGTTTACCCAAATGCATGTCCATTGAGTCGGTGATGCCATCCAACCACCTCATCCTCGGTCATCCTCTTCTCCTCCTGCCCTCAGTCTTTCCCAGGATCAGGGTCTTATTTCAAATGAGTCAGCTCTTCACATCAGGTGGCCAAAGTATTAGACAGGGATACCTAGTCCTAGAAGAGCAGATTACAGTAATAACTCTGACCACTAGATGGCGCCATAAGGCACTCATACGTTAATCTTTGGGAAGTCGAGTTCAAACTGAAGCTTGAGGTTGAAAAAATTGATTAAAGAAAAGGCGTGGTTTCTAAAGTCTACATTTTTTCACCTTTGTAAAAATCTTCATATATTCCTCAAAACTAATGGATTCTAGACATGAATTTCCCGAGTTAGGTAAGAAAGGCATCTGGTGTGGATATGAGACTTTATGCTTGCTGAGCGGGAAGAACAGAGAGGCATGCTCTGCAGAGGGCAGCTGACATGCAGAACAGCCAACTGTGATCACCGCTCTCTGTTGCTGGACTTACGATAGTGCCAAAATTTAGTGACAGGCTTGTGGGACAAGAGACAACTGAACAGATAGAGAAAATAAGAGCAATACCTGTGGAATTAATAGAAATACATGTTAGTACAGTGTGTGTGTGTGTGTGTGTGTGTACACTCAGTCGTGTCCAATTCTGTAACTGCATGGTTTGTATTAAGAAGAGGTGGCAAGAATACACAGAAGAACTGTACAAAAAAGATCTTCATGACCCAGATAACCACGATGATGTGATCACTCACCTAGAGCCAGACATCCTGGAATGTGAAGTCCAGTGGTCCTTAGGAAGCATCACTACCAACAAAGCTAGTGGAGGGGATGGAATTCCAGTTGAGCTATTTCAAATCCTAAAAGATGATGCTGTGAAAGTGCTGCACTCAATATGCTAGCAAATCTGGAAAACTCAGCAGTGGCCACAGGACTGGAAAAGGTAAGATTTCATTCCAATCCCAAAGAAAGGCAATGCCAAAGAAGTTTCAAACTACTGCACAATTGCACTCATCTCACACACCAGTAAAGTAATGGTCAAAATTCTCCAAGCCAGGCTTCAATAGTATATGAACCGTGAACTTCCTCATGTTCAAGCTGGTTTTAGAAAAGGCAGAGGAACCAGAGATGAAATTGCCAACATCCGTTGGATCATTGAAAAAGCAAGGGAGTTCCAGAAAAACATCTACTTCTGCTTTATTGACTATAAATCAATATAGTGACTATAAATCAATAGGATCACAATAAACTGCGGAAAATTCTAAAAGGATGGGAATACCAGACCACCTGACCTGCCTCCTGAGAAATCTGTATGCAGGTCAGGAAGCAACAGTTAGAACTGGGCATGGAACAACAGACTGGTTCCAAATCGGGAAAGCAGTATGTCAAGGCTGTATATTGTTACTCTGCTTATTTAACTTATATGCAGAGTACATCATGCAAAATGCCAGGCTGGATGAAGCACAAGCTGGAATCAAGATTGCCAGGAGAAATATCAGTAACCTCAGAGACACAGATGATACCACTCTTATGTCAGAAAGCAAAAAAGAACTAAAGAGTCCCTTGATAAAGTGAAAGTGGAGAGTAGAAAAGTTGGCTTAAAGCTCAACATTCAGAAAACTAAGATCATGGTACCCTGTCCCATCACTTCATGGCAAATAGATGGCGAAACAATGGAAACAGTGAGAGACTATTTTTTTGGGCTCCAAAATCACTGCAGATGGTGACTGCAGCCATGAAATTAAAAGACGCTTGCTCCTTGGAAGAAAAGTTATGACCAACCTAGACAGCATATTAAAAAGCAGAGACATTACTTTACCAAGTTCTGTCTAGTCAAAACTATGGTTTTTCCAGTTGTCATGTATGGATGTGATAGTTGGACTATAAAGAAAGCTGAGCGCCAAAGAATTGATGCTTTTAAACTGTGGTGTTTGAGAAGACTCTTGAGAGTCCCTTGGGCTGCAAGGAGATCAAACCAGTCAATCCTAAAGGAAATCAGTCCTGATATTCATTGGAAGAACTGATGTTGAAGCTGAAACTCCAATATTTTGGCCACCTGATGCGAAGAGCTGACTCATTTAAAAGCTGACTCATTTAAAACGACCCTGATGCTGGGAAAGATTGAAGGCAGGAGGAGAAGGGGACAACAGAGGATGAGATGGTTGGATGGCATCACTGACTCAATGGACACGAGTTTGGATAAACTCTGAGAGTTGGTGATGGACAGCGACACCTGGCGTGCTGCGATCCATGGGGTCACAAAGAGTCGGACAAAACTGAGCGACTGAAGTGAACTGAACTGATGGATTGCCGCCCATCAGGCTCCTCTGTCCATGGGATTTTCCAGGCAAGAATGCTGGAGTGAGTTGCCATTTCCTTCTCCAGGGGATCTTTCCAACCCGTGGATTGAACCTTCTTCTCTTGCATCTCCTGCATTGGCAGGTGGATTCTTTACCACTAGCACCAGCTGGGAAGCCCATGATAGTTCAAAGGATGGATTAATTCTGCCTTGGAGCTTCCGTAGGAAGGCTGCTCAGAGGAGGTGACCATAAGCAAAGTCCTGAAAGATGAGTAGGGGCTTGTCGTCACGCTTGTGTGCTGCTTAGTCACACAGTCCTTTCAGACATTTCCACCCCCACCCACTTTGGGCTGTAACCCGCCAGGCTCCTCTGTCCATGGATTCTCCAGGCAAGAACACTGGAGTGGGTTGCCATTTCCTCCTCCAGTGCATCTTCCTGACTCAGGGATGGAACTCGCATCTCCTGCAATGCAAATGGATTCTTTACCCACTGAGCCATCAGGGAAGCTGAGTAAGGGCTTGCAACCTATCAAAAAGAAGAAAGGAGACTCCAGGAAGAAGAAATACGTATGTAACAGCACTATGTGAGAGAGCAGAGTGAGCCAGGGTGAAAATGGGGAGGAGGCAGGCGGTGGGTCGCGAGGGGAGGTGGGCCCGGAGGCCAGGCTGCAGCTGGAATGTGAGGAACCGGACACCATGCTGAAAAATGCGTGAGGTAATTTTTGGCGTTGGCAATGGGAAAAAAGTTTACTTTGTCCATTTAAAAACAGCACAGCGATTAATGACTTCCTGGGGTGAACAGTTTTTGTCTGGCTTCTGGTGGAATCGGCCCTTCTGAGGTTCTCACATAGACACTACAGTCAGAGAATTCTTCGGAAGGGATGCTGCTGCCTCAATTACTGTGGCAGATAGGAGGGTTTTAAAGGCAAGAGCAGATCTCCTGACTGCTCAGTGGAGTTATTCTAGGAGACACACAGGCAGATAGTACAGCGGGTTCAGAGCAAAATTTTGGCTTCAGAGTGCCTGAGTTTGAATTCTGACTCCACCATAAGTAAGTTGGTAATCCCTTAAAAACTTCCAGTCTCTTCATCTGTGAAACAATGTGAAAATAATACTGGTCACCTCAGGGGGCTGTATAGCTACTGAGACCACGCTTATAAAGCATTTAACTCAGTACCTCCAGCACAGGGAAACACTGTAAATATTAGCTAACAAAAGGTCCAGCTATTATCTAAGATCATGGAGCCTGAGTCTGTCATGGTTCCACTTGAGAGCTGCCTCATTAGAAATTCATTGAGGTTAAAAGCGAGTCTTGTTTCCTGGGACCCTATTAAATATTCCTTCCCAGGCTTTATATGACGGAAGCTCAGTGACGGATGAGCAACAGCTATCTGTGCGTCTGCCACTCTGAGACCCTGAAGTCATTAAGACCATAAATCTGAACACACGTGGTTTTCTCTCAATTATTTTTGTGACAGTTAAGATCTTTGAAACTCACATTTTTGGTTATTGTGAAGCAGAAAGATTGGAGGAACTTTGAAGAGGCCGTTACTCTTGTCATCATGAAAATGAAAGAATGAAACGAGCTAAAATGTGGATGTTAGTGGAGAGTCAAATGTACATCCCTACGCAGCGTGGCTTAGAAGATGCAAAGAAGAGTTGTAGTCAGGGAAGTGGAAGGCGCTGGATGTAAAAGGCCCCAGGAGAAGAGCTTTGAAAGAAATGGCTGGTAAGAACAGCTATTAATCTCTGCTTCTCCTCTCTCAGCAGGACTGGAAGATAAGATGGCGTGGGGAAGGACAGGCTGATTATCTAGTTTAGCAGACCCATGGCATTGACAACTTCTAGAGACCAGGCCTAGACACTGTGAATGTTTAACAAAGGAAACACAACAGAAAATGCAGAAAACATCTTTGTTAAAAGGGGTAAGAGGCACCTCTTCTCATTTTACCAAGAAGGGGAAGATCTTTTTCATTTAGCTCATCTCTGCTCACCGCAGAGTGACCACAGACAATGGGAGGGATGCAATTATGTGCAGAAGCCACAGAGAATTGAGAAATTTCATGAAAAAACAATGATGCTGACTTAGAAAATCACCTCACCCCAAACTGTTGATTTGACTCTGGGGACTGTGGAAATGAATTATTCTCATATGTGATGCTTCTGTGGAGGACCTGGAAGGTTTGTACTTGTATTTCTGAGGTCTGCTGGGGATAGTGTTGGTACAATACACATTTTTTCTGTCTCTCTCTCAGTCCCTTTACTGTTTCAGTAGGATTTCAAGGAGAACAATACAACATTAGAAACATAACTAATGAATGACTAAATTAACACGCATATATTTCAACTTTTATCTACTAGATCTTAAAGACCTTAAGGGCAAAAAATGTCATGGTGTTCCCACAACATCTTATAACTGCTCCTAATGGACAGAGAAGCCTGGCGTGCTGCAGTCCAGGGGGTTGCAGAGAGTCAGACACGACCAAGCGACTGAGCTGAACTGAACTGAATGTGGCCTTGGGTAAGCCATGTAAGCTGTCAGTGCCATGCCTTTACTGACTGTAAATGTGAATAACAGTAGTTCCTGCCTCATCTGGTTACTGTAATAATGAAATAACACAAGGGAAGCCGCATCCCAGGGCCTGACACGTGTGCTCTGTCTGCTAACGCGGCGCGTCCCAGGCTTGTAAATGCACGCAAGGCATTTCACTTGGGGTGTTGCATCTTTCAAAACTTTTATCATCTTACTTCTGAGTCCCACAGACTGCGTGGCTCAAAACAACAGAGACCAGAAGTCCAAGACTAAGGTGCTGGCAGGACCACACTCCCCCAGAAATCCGTGGGAGGGTTCTCGCCTTTGCTTCCAGGGGTTTCCTGTCGGTCCCTTGCAGCTGCAGCCTTCAGTCTCTGCCTCCATCATCACATGCTGTTCTCCTTGTGAGACAGTCTCTCCTTTTTCTACAAGGACACAGTCGTCGTGGGTTAAGCGCCCATTGTACTCCAGGGTGACCTCAACTTAACTGATTACACCTCTAGCTAATTGCATCTTATTTATAAGGTCACCTTATGAAACACCGGAAGTTAGGACTCCAACGTATCTTTTGGGTGATACAATGCAAAACATAACATTATTAGTACTTCATTTTATGCTCATTAAAACTATGACTATGTATGATCATCAACCATTTAGTTCACAATCAAATCATTTGAGAAAGGGGAGGTCATTTAATTTGCCCATTATTATGGTAGACTAGAGTCAACCTCTCTGCTTCATAGCTCTTTCTTAATACAAAATCTTACCTGCAGGTATGGACTGCAGATCAATGAATAGCAAATGGAATATTCGTTTCTTTGGCTAATATATACTTACACATATTGTATTGATTTTAATCATGAATCAGCTATGATGGCGTTTTCATTCCAAGCTTTGTTGTAACATTACCAAGTACAATCGCAAAGGAAACAGCCTAGAGACAGAGCAGATGGTATTATAGACGCTCCCTGGTGCAGACGAGGGGACAAACATGAAGCTGAAGGCCTTTGCTGTCTCATTGTGGTTTTTGGTTCATCTGTTTGTTCAGTCAAAAGGGAAAGGTAGGAACTTTTCTGGCGGTCCAGTGGTTGAGACTCGGTCTTCCAATGCAGAGGGTGGAGGTTCAATCCCTAGTCTAGCAGCTAAGATCCCACATGCCTCATGGCCAAAAAAACAGAAAATAAACAACAACAAAAAAAACCCCAATAATGTAACAGATTCAATAAAGACTTTAAAAATGCCCCTCCCACACACACACAAATCTAAAACAAAAGGGAAAGATATTTTTTCTAAGAAAAGGCTTACAGAAGAGATCCAACAAGAAGAGAAATTTTGAGAAATTCTTTTGGATACAGATGTAGATTTAAGAAGTTGGCTTATGCAATGCTGGGGACTGGCAAGCCCTGAATCTGTCGGGCAGGCCACGGGCAAGAGCTGATTGGCAGTCTTGAGAATGGAGTGTGTGGGCTGGCTGACAGGCTGCAAACATAGCGAGGAGTCCTCTGCCACAGTCTTGAGGCAGAATTCCTTCTTCTCAGGGAAATCGCAGATTTTCCTCTAAAGCCTTCACGTGACGGGATGAGGGCGATTGCCTGTTAGCAAGGGCAATCTCTCCTCTCTTTTTCACTCTTTGTGACCTTGATGAAGTCAGAATTAAGTGGCACTGTTGACCAAACTTGCAAGAGCGCACACTGAGAAGAGCAGTCAAAAAGTTTTATTTGCAAATGACTCAAGCGGTTCAAACGACTACAAGGGTGAGGAGACAGAAGTGCAGGAAGTGACTGTCGTGGGGTTACCGGGCGGGGCACCGCTAGAAAGCTCCAGACCCCTCGCCCAGCGTCTAGTCCGGCCCCGGGCAGCGCCTTCTGCCGGCCTTCTGCTCCTGTACTTGACAAGTGTCTGCAGCATCTCGGTTTCAGGGCTATGTGCAGGCCTCTCAGATCCCACCTGCTCAGAGAGAATGGCATCCTTAACGATTCTTCTCATCACTTCACTCTTGCTTTATGTTGTCATTGAAGGATGTCTAATTTCGATAGATTATACTTTCTAGGAATAAGCCTGATTATTTGTAACTCAGTTCAAAAATCTATATAATAGCAAGAAAATCTATGGAACATCGGTTGAAAAATGTTTAGCTACGAGTCATCAACCTCACCTATCACTTTGACCCTGAGAACTCCCAGAAACAGAGGCGCTGTGACGTCCTGTTCAGAGGTTAGAAAACACACTTGGCAAAGCTGGTGCTTGGTCCACAGCCTTTCAGGAGGAAACAAGTCCGTCTGAGGTGACCTTAGGATCATCTTGGTGTTTTTTTTTTCCCCTTTCTTACTGAGGCATAGTTGATTTATGATATTATGGAAGTTTCAGGTATACAAGGGATCATCTTGGTTCTTAAATGTCTCTATTTCCTTCTGAAAGCTGGCTAGGACTAAGGCTCCTGTTAGTCATGTTTTTGTCTGCTGAAGTCTACCACGTGGCCATCACTCTGCAGTGCCCCTTAGCTGAAATATTCTAAAGCATGTCTCAGGGGCACTGAAAGTGCTGGTGACTCTCAGAGTCGCACCTTAGGGTGCTGGAGGCTGTTCTCGAGGAAGCTCCCATTTGCAGACGTCAGCTCTACTGTGGACCATGCTGGCTTGTCTGGATCTCCGCATTTTCTAGCTGCTTACATACAGAAACGTGCCAAGAAAATGTACACAGACTATTTGAGAAGAGCAAAAATTTATGGAAAAAACCTGATGCTTTTCAGTTTTTTTGTGTGTGCCTGACTGCTTTCTTTAGAAGATAATTCTTATACAGAGTGATGGTTAGCACAGAACATAAAAGGTCTCATGATCACAATTCACCCCTCAGTCAGCATTTCTGTTGAGTTCTAAATATTGCCTGCACATTCCCAAACCATTTTTGTCGTTCTGGCATTTGCTTGAAAGAGTAAGTTCTGTTGCTCTTTTCAATCATCTCTCTCTTTGACGTATTATCATCCAGATCTTCCTTTACACAGGACGATGAGCAGTCCCTCCTGTGAGGAGCTGGTCACTGCTACTTCTGAGGTTGCAGGAAACTGATAGCATGCAGAGATGAAGTGTGTGAGCTCTCAGCTCTGCTTCTTACTCAAAATTGCTCAGCCTCTTTAGTCTCAGTATAACGATCAGTTAAATAAAGATCATAGCAATTGTACCTGTTCTTAGGGGTTTAGAGAAGATTATAGGTGAAAGGACACAAACAAAATCTAGAAAATATATTAGCTCAAATTATTTTCCCAATTATTCCTATCAATTCAGAAGCCAGAGGACGTGCACACTTACATATGTCTTGAGAAATCTCTTTATTTTAATTTTATTAGTTTTGGCTGTGCTGGGTTTTTGTTGCTTTTTTTTTTTTTTTTTTGGAGTGGGGGATACCTTCTCTAGTTGCCAGCGAGGCTGGGCCACTCTTCACTGAGGTGTGGGGCTTCCCGCTGTGGGGACTTTCTGTGCTGCTGAGCACAGGCTTTAGGCACGGGGCTCCCCAGTAGTTACCCTACTCGGATTCAGCGGTTGCGTCTTGTGGGCCCTGGAGCTCAGCAGTTGTGGTGCACAGTCTTAGCTGCTCCGGGGCAGGTGGAATCTTCCCAGACGGGGGATGGAACACTCGTCCCTTGCACTGGCATGCCAGCTAAGTCACTTCAGTTGTGTCTGACTCTTTGCTACCAAATGGACTGTAGCCAACCCCCTCGCCCTGCCCCCCCACCCCAAGGCTCCTCTGTCCATGTGGACTCTCCAGGCAAGAACACTGTAGTGGGTTACGATTTCCTCCTCTAGGGGATCTTCCCAGCCCAGGCTTCAGCGGGCATCTCTGACCTCTCCTACACTGGCAGGGATGGGTTCTTTACCACTAGTGCCACCCGGGGGCAGACTCTTATCCACTGTGCCACCGGGGAAGTCCTTGGGACATCTTAAATCAGTTTTACGATTTAATCTCTAATCAGTCAGTGAACCCTTGGATAGCAGGACGCTAGGCTGGGCGCTGAGAGTGCAGGGGGCAAAGCATGAACCCCTTTTGCAGGAAGCTCACAGCCCAAAGGGGAAGTCGTTCTGGAGACGCCAGGTTGCACAATGCGCCTGTGATGACACGGGCGCAGGGGAGGCACAGGGGCGGCCCCAGCAGGGAGCCCTAAGCGGAGGCCGCCCATGGTGAGGACGCCCAGGCAGCAGGCGGCTCTTCGTGCCCTCCCTTGTCCAAAGCGTCGTCAGTGCCTACAAAGTTACCCTAGCAACAGGTTCCTGCCACTCCATACCACTGCAGACGCCCATCAGCTCTGGCCTGGACGATTGCAGCAGTTCCGTGTGGTCTCCAGACTTGCTCCTGCCCTGTTGGAAAGGAAAAAAAATTTTTTGTGGGGGTGGGATTTTCTGTTGGAATCTGTTGGGGAAAAAACAAAAAACAACAACAGGTCCAGACTTTGTAAGGGAAGACTTTATTCCCAAGGATGATTGCGAAGAGATGCAGGAAGAGTGTGAGATGAACCGCGGCAACGGGGAGAATGCTCTGACCTCCAAGTCTGCAAGGGCTTCTCTGTGTGGAGGAGCAAACAAGGCTAGAAAGAAGCGGGTTGTGGACTTGGGTGGAATGGCCGTGGCCTATAGGACCCCGTCAGCAGAGAGTGTTCTCAGGAAACGGCTGGCTTTCAGGAGTGGCTGTTGAGGAGGGGCGGCTTGGTGGCTCAGACTGATGGGGCCAAAGTTCATCTCATCCCAAATCTGAAGAACAAACCCTTTGTTCTGACTGAGCAGTGGGGACAAAGCAGTTCTATTTATGAAGCAAAAATGGAGATCTGGCAGGTCCGTGTCTGGCTTGTCAGAGATAAACGTAAGGTGTCCTCAAGTCTTATCCGAGTCATATGGGAAGTTACTTCTTTGCATAAAGGCTTCCAGAACACACAAGAGATTTCTGAAGCTTTACCCTTCTGTAGCCATAAAATTAATAGATGTTCCTTGGAAGGAAAGCTTTGACAAACCTAGGTAGTGTATTAAAAAGCAAAGATATCACTTTTCTGACAAAAGTCCATCTAGTCAAGGCTGTGGTTTTTCCAGTAGTCAGGTATGGGTGTGAGAGTTGGACCATAAAGAAAGCTGAGCGCTGAAGAATTGATGCTTTTGAACTGTGGTGTTGGAGAAGACTCTTGAGAGTCCCTTGGACTGCAAGGAGATCCAACCAGTGCATCCTAAAGGAGGTCAGTCCTGGGTGTTCATTGGAAGGACTGATGCTGAAGCTGAAACTCCAGTACTTTGGCCACCTGATGTGAAGAGCTGACTCATTGGAAAAGATCCTGATGCTGGGAAAGATTGAAAGTGGGAGGAGAAGCGGGTAGCTGAGGCTAAAATGGTTAGATAGCATCACATACTCAATGGACTTCCCTGGTGGCTCAAACGGTAAAGCGTCTGCCTATAATGTGGGAGACCCAGGTTCAATTCCTGGGGCAGGAAGATCTCCTAGAGAAGGAAATGGCAACCCACTCCAGTATTCTTGTCTGGAGAATCTCATGGACGGAGAAGCCTCGTAGGCTACAGTCCATGGGGTTGCAAAGAGTCAGACAGGACTGAGCGACTTCATCTTCACTTTTCACTTTCACTCAATGGACATGAATCTGAGCGAACTCTGGGAGATGGTGAAGGTCAAGGAAGCCTGGTCTGTTGCAGTCCATGGGGATGCAAAGAGTCAGATATGACTCAGCAACTGAATAACAATGACAAAGGGTGGGGACCTGATTCAACAGAATTAGTGGCCTTATAAGATGAGGAGGAGAGAGAGATGTCTGTCTTTCTGCGTGTGATGAGAGGAAGGGCCATATGCCACCATGGTGAGGAGGTGGCCAGTTGCAAATCAGGAAGAGAATTCCCACCAGAAACCAAACCCTGCCTCCTGGACCTCACTCTGGAACTTCCAGCCTCCAGAACCATGAAAAACAAATTTCTAAGTCACCCAGTCTGTGGTATTTTTATTATGGCAGCCTGAGGAGACTAATACAGAAGAAAAGGGAGATGAAGGAAGGAAAAGTACACAGTTTTCTGTAGATTCAGATTCCATATAAAGACAAAATAAGAGATTAAGTGGGCTCAGTTTGACATGTGCAACTGAAAGCTTGCTTTTAAAATATCACCTCATACATTGGAATACTCAGCAGTCAGAACAGAATTTGGGAAGGGGATGACTTTTTGTTATATTACCAAACCAGGCTCATTTTGCCCCATGAGCATCAAGCCAAGTCTGAGATGCTGACATTTGTGATACAGAGAGGGTTATTCGCAAGACATCCAAGAGAGGAAAGAACACGTCTTAGATCTGCTTCCAAAAGGCAAGGGGCTGAGGGTATTTATGGAGTGAAGAGTAAAGAATTGGGCAGTCTGAGAAATGAGGAGCCTGGGGAAAAAGTGAATGGAAAAAGGTCCAGTTCTGCCCAGAGGTAACTGAGCTACAGGCCAGTGCCTATTAAAAAATGGAGATGCGCAGCATGATCTGAGGGTGGAGTTTTTGCCTCTGATATCAAAAGGGCACCAAGTGGACCTTTGCTCATGTACAGTCAGAGGGTCAGTAGTCCTATCCAGTCTTCATAGCTCAGCTTGGACTAGACACCGCTGTCTCCAAGTTCCTGGAAAACAACTGTGGCAAACATCGTACTGTTGAGGTGCTACTTGGAGTAAGTCTGTCATCAGCAGCCTTGAGTAGTGAAGGCAGGTGCAGTGGATGTGACCGGTGACTCCTTGTTCCAGGTCTCTTATCTTTGATCCCTTCTCAGTCTTGGAGGAAGAGAGGCAACAACAGCTCTGGCCACTTCCTGCTGATAGAGGGCTCTGGGAATGAAAGGATTTAGCACTCCTTTGAAAATATTCTCTGGTTCTCAGTTGTCAGTTAACGTTTTGATCCCGATAAACAAATGCCACCATGTTCTGTCAGCTGTTAAGGCATTCATACGTCAGGATAGGTAAACCACCGACCAAGATGCCCCCTGAAGGGACACACAGAAATGCCAGGTACATGGAGAAGATTTAGGCTCTTATTTTTAGGGATTCTGTCTAGGCCGCAGTCAAGTCTGTGGTCAGTGTCTTACCATTTACGTGTTGGAGGGTCTTCATCATTATTATCAGTTTGGAATAAGCAATGTCGGCGTCCTTTATCGCCTGCTGCTTCTAATCCTCATGCTGTGCGTCTCATCAGAGAGCTGCCACTACATACCCTGCGTGCTTTCTCTCAAGCCAATAACCTCACCAAAGTTTGAGGGTATGGCCTGGAAAGGATCTTGTTCAGTTATCACTTTCTCTTCTAGAGGAAGCGAAAGCTGAAATGATCTCTGAAAAGAGGTCAAGAGTAAACTGGAGAAGAGTGCCCTCTTAGCAACACAAGTAGGTCTTGTGTACCCTGGTAGAAGGCAAACTTGGTTATTCCTAAGGGGATTTATGTGGCAAGAACCTGAGCCCACTGAGTCAACTCCGCAGTAATCCATTCAATCTACAGATCATTTTGATTGCCTTGTGTAGAAGAATACTCTGATTGCTCATTTTAAAAGCTTCCATTAAAATCTGTCTACCTTCATTTTCTTGCTTAGATGGCAGGATAGCTTTGGAAAATTTAGTATATATTTTAATGTACATGATTTTGGCTCTAGACTCCATGAAATCTCACTTCTTCCCTTACTCCAAATATTTAAAGAGCATTTTAATAAACAAGCTGGCAAGAGCTGAGCTTCTTATTTATATTCATGGTTGTTTCCAAGTATGTCTGTGTAATAATAGGCTTTGTAATCACATGGAAATACAGTGGCTGACCCAATCAGCAGGACCTTTTCCTGAGACTTGCCAGTGAAGAAGAGTTTATGCTGAGTCATTCATATTCATATATCCAGTTTCTATTTTGCACATTTTGCTAGAGACCTGGGCCAGCTGCCAGGGTAGTGAGGGGTGGGGAGATGGTGAGGGAGAGATTCCTCTTGAGAAAGGCCAAGTGATCTAAAATGGACAAAATTTCTACTTCAGTAGCTCCAGACTGTCATCAATAGAACTATCTAGGTTGGCCCTTGCCCTGCTGAACTGGCTTGTGTATGAAGAGTTAGTTCTGGCTCTGTTGAATGGGAAGCTTGATTGGCCACAATGTACCACTTTCTAAGTCATGAGGTGATGGCTCTTCTGTTTAAATTAAATCAAATTTTCACATGCTGTTATAGTTGCCTGTTTTTACCCTCTTGTAACGTTGAGTAGTCCCATGATCCCCTACTTAATATACTTTCCACTATGAACTGTGACTTTCAAGAAAGCAAAGACCCCCACGCTTGCATCACAATCCCAGCGTTCAGCACAAGCACTCAATAAAATTGTATGGAATTTAGTTAAATACATATTAATTTTTTTATAGAAATGGATTATTCACAATGATCAATAATAATAATTTAAATACTCTGAGCTTTTTCCACTATTGCATATTTATAAAAATTGGTTTAGGTCATCAGGATTTTAACTATTACACAGAAAATTAAGAGAAGAATGGTCTATGGAGTATTTTCAGAAACGAGCCTTTTATATAAATTCTTGATATAAAGGCAAATTATCTTTTGGATGGAGATGTGTTCTTATACAAAAAGAGATCAGTTCCATTTTCAGAGGTAATTCGAGGACATATGTGCTGGTGGCCTCCTGTTTTCTATCAGCACTAGCTACAGAACACAAACTGCCTCGTGACAGTTTGTGACATTGATCATGCCCTTCAAGATGAAAAATCAAGAGTTTATGAGTCTCAAATGATTATCTTATTATTTCATATAAAGACTAAGTAGCAAGTGATAATTAGGCTTTCAGATTCAGATTTTCAGTGTCACACAGAGGGAAAACCATAATCTTTATTTCTGTGTTGAATTACCTATATACAAACCTGCATATTTACCCATTAATACATGGTCTGTAAAATATGAGAATATATGTAATATATTACTTTGGCTGCTTAATATCCATTTCCAAAATGGAAATGATTTAGCAACAAAAGAGACTGTGTGTTCTGAAGTACATGAACACCTTAAAGATTGTTCCAGAGAATTTTTCCTAAGGCCATCGACATTACATTAGCTTTTCACTTGCGCTCATTACTTCAGCAGTGATTAAAATGAGTCAAATATGTTCCAAGAGAGTTTTAACATAACTGTATTAATGCAATTGCCTGTAAGTTAATTAAAATTCTGAATGTTGTAGTCCTAGCTGCTAATGACAATTTTCATTTTGATCCTGGATTGTGTACACACAGCGTTACTTACATTCCTCGTCCATGGGGTTTACAATCTAAACGTGACACAGGCAAGGTGCAGAGAAGGGACAGGGATCACTCAAGGGGAAGGAGATCTTCATGCACCAGAAAGCAAGAACGCTCGGCATTGTTCAGTGGACCCTGGAAATCTTAAAGCGACTCAAGCTGGCTCCAAGGAAAGGTGGGGTTTGAGAAGGGATTAGTATGAGGGAAGAAAAGGAGACAAGCTAGTGAGCTCATTTATTTTGTTCATATGCATACAAAGAAGAAAAGAAAGTGCAGCTATGAGAAAAAATAAAGAAGCTATTCTGTTGTTGTTCAGTCCCTAAGTCGTGTCTCTTTGCGACCCCATGGACTGCAACTTGCCAGACTTCCCCATCCTTCACTATCTCCCGGAGTGTACTGAAATTCATGTCCATTGAGTCAGTGATGCTATCTAACCATCTCATCCTCTGCCACCCCGTGCTCCTTTTGCCTTCAATCTTTCCCAGCATCAGGGTCTTTTCCAGTGAGTCGGCTCTTCACATCAGGTTGGCCAAGTTTTGGAGCTTCAGCTTCAGCATCAAATCCTTCCAATAAATATTCCAAGGTTGATCTCCTTTAGGATTGACTGGTTTGCTCTCCTTGCTGTCCAAGGGACTTTCAAGAGTCTTCTCCAACACCACAGTTCAAAAGGATCAATTCCTTGGCACTCAGCCTTCTTTATAGTCCAGCTCTCACATCCATACATGACTACTGGAAAAACCATAGCTTTGACTCGATGGACCTTTGTTAACAAAGTGATGTATGAATATGCAGTAAGAAAAGGCAAAAATTGGAAAGAATCTATTAAGAAGTTACATTTATCCAGGTTAAAGAAAATGTATGGCGTTAAACAAACAAAGAAAGTAAGTGGGCCAGAGAAGAGGTGAATGGTCTTGAAAGCAGAAGGGCTGCTGATCTAAATGTAACAGGAGGATAAGCATGGTTCCTATAATAGTAATCATAGTAATGTGATCATAGACTGTGCAATTATGGACACATTTTTGTTGTAGATAAACGAGTCAGGAGAATTGTGTCCTAGTTATGCTTTTTGGGACAAATTATGCAACAGTGGCTGACTTTATTTTTGTGGGAGGGCTCTAAAATCACTGCAGATGATGATTGCAGCCATGAAATTAAAAGACGTTTACTCCTTGGAAGAAAAGTTATGACCAACCTAGACAGCATATTAAAAAGCAGAGATAAAGCTCCGCCTAGTCAAGGCTATGGTTTTTCCAGTAGTCACGTATAGATGTGAGAGTTGGACTATAAAGAAAGCTGTGGTGTTGGAGAAGACTCTAGAGAGACCCTTGGACTGCAAGGAGATCCAACCAGTCCATCCTAAGGGAGATAAGTCCTGGGTGTTCATTGGAAGGACTGATGTTGAAGCTGAAACTCCAATACTTTGGCCACCTGATGTGAAGAGCTGACTCATTTGAAAAGATCCTGATTCTGGAAAAGACTGAGGGCAGGAGGAGAAGGAGACAACAGAGGATGAGATGGTTGGATGGCATCACCAACTCAATGGACATGAATTTGGGAGGACCCTGGCAGTTGGTGATGGACAAGGAGGCCTGGCATGCTGAGGTTCAAGGGGTCGCAAAGAATTGGACATTACTGAGCAACTGAACTGAACTGAACTGATGCAACTTTTATTTCAGTTAAACAATCTTTTTGATCATCAACTATTTGGCTTGCCCTTTGCAGGTATCAGAAACTCAGAGGTGAATATCTATCTTAAAGGAACTGGGAGTGTTGGGGAGGGGAGAGGCTGTCTTGTATATGAATTAAATCTCAAATTTCCTCAGCTGTAAAATGAAGATAATATGTGTAATTGTGGTTCAAATGAGTTTTCTGGAAGGTTAAATATGTTTTGCTTCAGTAAAAATAATGGCTTAGTAAAATTAATATTTGAGATTAGTTTGAAGTGTATCTTATTTGTACAGTAATTCCAATTTATTGGTTTTGGTTTTGTTTATTGAAAGTCCCAAAAGAAAAGTCTGAGAATGCTCCCCAGATATCACCTAATCTTTTTTTTTTTTTTTTTACAATTAATACAATTAAAAATTGAAGTATAGCTGAGTTACCATATTGTGTTACTTTCAGGTAACCAGTCAATCCTAAAGGAAATCAACCCTGAATATTCATTGGAAGGACTGATGCTGAAGTTGAAACTACAATACTTTGGCCACCTGATGTGAAGAGCCAACTCACTGAAAAAGACACTGATGCTGAGAAAGATGGAAGACAAAAGGAGAAGGGGGCAGCAGAGGATGAGATGGTTAGATCGCATCACTGACTCAACAGACATCAATCTCAGCAAACTCCAGGAGAGAGTGAAGGACAGGGAAGCCTGGCCTGCTGCAGTCCATGAGGTCGCAAAGAGTTGGACAAGTTAGTGACCGAACAACTACAGCAACAACCACAGGTGTGCAGGCAGTATTTTGCAGAGTATATTCCACTCTGGGCTTCCCAGGTGGCTCAGGGGCAAAGAATCTGTCTGCAGTGCAGGAGACGTGAGTCTGATCCCTGGGCTGGGAAGAAATGACAATCCACTCGTATTCTTGCCTGAGAAATCCCATGGACAGAGAAGCTTGGCAAGCTCCAGTCCATGGGGTCACAAAAGAGCCAGACACTACTGAGCAGCTACACAACAGCTACATGAACCCCACTATAGGTTATTAAAGAATAATGGGTATAGTGCCCTGAGCCATATATATGCTGTCCTCAGTCGCCTCAGGAGTGTCAGGCTCTTTTGTGACCCCATGGATTGTAGCTGTCTGGGGTCAAAAAGCATATCTTGGACAGGTAAATTTTACTGTCATATTGTAGGTATTTCTAAGATCCCTTGGAGAAAGAACTTTGTGTGCGCCAGAACCCAGGAGAAAGGAGCAGTGACCCCACAAGAGACTGACCCAGATTTGCCTGGGAGTGTCCAGGAGTCTCCGGTGGAGGTGTGGGTCAGTGGTGGCCTACTGCAGGGCTGGGGGCACTGAGTGCAGCAGTACATTCATGGGATCCTTTGAAGGAGGTCAACATTATCTTCATTACCTCCACCATAGTTTCAGTTCAGTTCGGTCACTCAGTCATGTCCGACTCTTTGCAACCCCACGAATCGCAGCACGCCAGGCCTCGCTGTCCATCACCAACTCCAGGAGTTCACCCAGATGCACGTCCATCAAGTCAGTGATGCCATCCAGCCATCTCATCCTCTGTCGTCCCCTTCTCCTCCTGCCCCCAATCCCTCCCAGCATCAGAGTCTTTTCCAATGAGTCAACTCTTTGCATGAGGTGGCCAAAGTACTGGAGTTTCAGCTTTAACATCATTCCTTCCAAAGAAATCCCAGGGCTGATCTCCTTCAGAATGGACTAGTTGGATCTCCTTGCAGTCCAAGGGACTCTCAAGAGTCTTCTCCAACACCACAGTTCAAAAGCATCAATTCTTCGGCACTCAGCCTTCTTCACAGTCCAACTCTCACATCCATACATGACCACAGGAAAAACCATAGCCTTGACTAGCTGGACCTTTGTTGGCAAAGTAATGTCTCTGCTTTTGAATATGCTATCTAGGTTGGTCATAACTTTCCTTCCAAGGAGTAAGCGTCATTTAATTTCATGGCTGCAGTCACCATCTGCAGTAATTTTGGAGCCCAGAAAAATAAAATCTGACACTGTTTCCACTGTTTCCCCATTTATTTCCCATGAAGAGATGGGACCAGATGCCATGATCTTCATTTTCTGAATGTTGAGCTTTAAGCCAACTTTTTCACTCTCCTCTTTCACTTTCATCAAGAGGCTTTTGAGTTCCTCTTCACTTTCTGCCATAAGGGTGGTGTCATCTGCATATCTGAGGTTATTGATATTTCTCCCGGCAGTCTTGATTCCAGCTTGTGTTTCTTCCAGTCCAGCATTTCTCATGATGTACTCTGCATAGAAGTTAAATAAACAGGGTGACAATATACAGCCTTGACATACTCCTTTTCCTATTTGGAACCAGTCTGTTGTTCCATGTCCAGTTCTAACTGTTGCTTCCTGACCTGCATACAGATTTCTCAAGAGGCAGATCAGGTGGTCTGGTATTCCCATCTCTTTCATAATTTCCCACAGTTTATTGTGATCCACACAAAGACTTTGACATAGTCACTAAAGCAGAAATAGATGTTTTTCTGGAACTCTCTTGCTTTTTCCATGATCCAGTGGATGTTGGCAATTTGATCTCTGGTTCCTCTGCCTTTTCGAAAACCAGCTTGAACATCAGGAAGTTCATGGTTCACATATTGCTGAAGCCTGGCTTGAAGAATTTTGAGCATTACTTTACTAGCGTGTGAGATGAGTGCAACTGTACAATAGTTTGAGCATTCTTTGGCATTGCCTTTCTTTGGGATTGGAATGAAAACTGGCCTTTTCCAGTCCTGGGGCCACTGCTGAGTTTTCCAGATTTGCTGGCAGATTGAGTGCAGCACTTTCACAGCATCATCTTTCACCTTAGTTTGGCCCCAGGTAAATAACAGGGAGGGAACACAGCTCTACCCATCAACAGAAAATTGGATTAAAGATTTACTGAGCATGCGCCCCCTCCACCCCCAATCAGAACAAGACCCAGTTTCCCCGTCAGTCAGTCTCTCCCATTAGCAAGCTTTCATAAACCTCTTATCCTTCTCCATCAAAGGGCAGACAGACTGAAAACCACAATCACAGAGAACTAACCAATCTAACCACATGCCTTGCCTAACTCAGTGAAACTATGAGCCATGCCATGTAGGGCCAACTAAGACAGACGGGTCATGGTGGAGAGTTCTGACAAAATGTGGTCCACTGGAGAAGGGAATGGCAAACCACTTCGGTATTCCTGCCTTGAGAACCCCATGAACAGTATGAAAAGGCAAAAAGATAGGACACTGAAAGATGAACTCCCCAAGTTAGTAGGTGCCCAATATGCTACTGGAGATCAGTGGAGAAATAACTCCAGAAAGAATGAAGAGAGGGAGCCAAAGCAAAAACAACACCCAGCTGTGGATGTGACTGGTGATGGAAGTAAAGCCCGATGCTATAAAGAGTAATATTGCATAGGCACCTGGAATATTAGCTCCATGAATCAAGGCAAATTGGAAGTGGTCAAACAGGAGATGGCAAGAGTGAACGTCGACATTTTAGAAATCTGTGAACTAAAATGGACTGTAAAGGGTGAATTTAACTCAGATGACCATTATATCTACTACTGTGGGCAAGAATCCCTTAGAAGAAATGGAGTAGCCATCATAGTCAACAAAAGAATCTGAAATGAAGTACTTCGATGGAATCTCAAAAATGACAGATGATCTCTGTTCATTTCCAAAGTAAACCATTCAATATCACTGTAATCCAATTCTATGCCCTGACCAGTAACGCTGAAGAAGCTGAAGTTGAACGGTGCTATGAAGACCTACAAGACCTTGTAGAACTAACACCCAAAAAAGATGCCCTTTTTATTACAGGGGACTGGAATGCAAAAGTAGGATGTCAAGAGATACCTAGAGTAACAGGCAAATTTGGCCTTGGAGTACAGAATGAAGCAGGGCAAAGGCTAACAGAGTTTTGTCAAGAGAATGTACTGGTCATAGCAAACACCCTCTTCCAACAACACAAGAGAACACTCTACACATGGACATCACCAGATGGTCAACACTGAAATCAGATTGATTATATTCTTTGCGGCCAAAGATGGAGAAACTCTATACAGTCAGCAAAAACAAGACTGGGAGCTGACTGTGGCTCAGATCATGAACTCTTTATTGCCAAATTCAGACTTAAATTGAAGACAGTAGGGAAAACCACTAGACCATTCAGGTATGACCTATGTCAAATCCCTTACAATTATACAGTGGAAGTGACAAATAGATTCAAGGGATTAGACCTGATAGAGTGCCTGATGAACTATGGAAGGAAGTTCGTGACAGTGTACAGGAGACAGGGATCAAGACCATCCCCAAGGAAAAGAAATGCAAAAAGGCAAAATGGTTTTCTAAAGAGGCCTTACAAAGAGCTGAGAAAAGAAGAGAAGTGAAAGGCAAAGGAGAAAAGGAAAGATATACCCATTTGAATGCAGAGTTCCAAAGAATAGCAAGGAGAGATAAGAAAGCCTTCCTCAGTGATCAATGCAAAAAAAAATAGAGGAAAACGATAGAATGGGAAAGACTAGAGATCTCTTCAAGAAAATTAGAGATACCAAGGGAACACTTCATGCAAAGATGAGCACAATGAAGGACAGAAATGGTATGAACCTAACAGAAGCAGAAGATATTAGGAAGAGGTGGCAAGAATACACAGAAGAACTGTACAAAAAAGATCTTCATGACCAAGATAATCACGATGGTGTGATCACTCACCTAGAGCCAGACATCCTGGAATGTGAAGTCAAGTGGGCCTTAGGAAGTATCACTATGAACAAAGCTAGTAGAGGTGATGGAATTCCAGTTGAGCTATTTCAAATCCTAAAAGATGATGCTGTGAAAGTGCTACACTCAATATGCCAGCAAATTTGGAAAACTCAACAGTGGCCACAGGACTGGAAAATGTAAGTTTTCGTTGCAATCTGAAAGAGGGGCCATGCCAAAGAATGCTCAAACTACTGCACAATTGCACTCATCTCACACGCTAGCAAAGTAATGCTCAAAATTCTCCAAGCCAGGCTTCAACACTATGTGAACTGTGAACTTCCAGAGATTCAAGCTGGATTTAGAAAAGGCAGAGGAACCAGAGACCAAATTGCCAACATTCACTGGATCATCAAAAAAGCAAGAGAGTTCCAGAAAAACATCTACTTCTGCTTTATTGACTATGCCAAAGCCTTTGACTGTGTGGATCACAACAAACTGTGGAAAATTCTTCAAGAGATGGGAATACTAGACTACCTGACCTGTCTCTTGAGAAATTTGTATGCAGGTCAGGAAGCAACAGTTAGAACAGGACATGGAACAACAGACTAGTTCCAAATTGGGAAAGGAGTGTGTCAAGGCTGCACATTGTCACCCTGCTTTTTTAACTTATATGCAGAGTACATCATGAGAAACGCTGGGCTGGGTGAAGCACAAGCTGGAATCAAGATTGCCGGGAGAAATATTAATCACCTCAGATATGCAGATGACACCACCCTTATGGCAGAAAAGTGAAGAACTAAAGAGGCTCCTGATGAAAGTGAAAGAGAGTGAAAAAGTTGGATTAAAACTCAACATTCAAGAAACTAAGATCATGACATTGGGTCTCATCACTTCATGCCAAACAGATTGGTAAACAGTGGAAACAGTGACAGACTTTATTTTGGGGGGCTCCAAAATCACTGCAGATGGTGACTGCAGCCATGAAATTAAAAGATACTTGCTTCTTGGAAAAAAAGCTATGAGCAACTTATACAGCATATTAAAAAACAGAGACATTACTTTGCCAACAAAGGTCTGTCTAGTCAAAGCTATGGTTTTTCCAGTAGTCATGCATGGATGTGAGAATTGGACTATAAAGAAAGCTGAGCACCGATGAATTGATGCTTTTGAACTGTGGTGTTGGAGAAGACACATGAGAGTCCCTTGGACTGCAAGGAGATCCAACCAGTCCATCCTAAAGGAAATCAATCCTGAATATTCATTGGAAGGACTCATGCTGAAGCTGAAACTCTAATACTTTGGCCATCATTGTAGAAGGTTTTTACAAGTTGATACTTAAATAAATAAATAAAAACTTTATTCTAAAACTCATGGAATTATTCACTATGAGGGACTCTGTCAGATTGAGTTTAGAGTAGTGTAAAGCATTTGCCGGGTCCAGGAGAGGTTTGAGTTAGGTGCAGGGTGTCTGCTTTTCAGGGCTGGTCCTGGGTCTGCTTTGTGTTTCAAACCAATGGCTCCCTCGTAGTCAAGGCTACAGTGACGCATTCAGAGGCCAGGGACAGATGCAATCCCAGCCCTGAAGTTGGAGGAAAGAATACAGACTGTTAGAGCTCAAGTTAGTCTCTCAGATATTTTAGTGATAATCAGGTCATTTGTTTTTACAAATAGTTTTTAAGATACTGCAAGTATTAACCCAAAGAAAAATTACCGTATTGTTTTCAAGCCTAACAGTTTTCTCTCTTCATAGGTCACTTGTGTAAGAACAGGTCTCTAAATATTCACTCAGACTTTATGTTGTTTTGGGGGTAAAGTAAAAGGAAAAATTATGGTTTTGCGAATGTAAAAAGGTACTGATACACTCCTGCCATTATACATGTCGCCATGAAGTTATTTCTTTAATGGGCTGCCAAGTGGGTAGAGACAAGACCAGGAGGAATAATAGCTGCTTGACCTTAAAGTATTTTGTTTCTATTGACTAAACAGTAGAACAGCAAGGGATATTCCTATAGGACTATTTAAGAGCTAGAAAATGCTCCTTTTAATTGGTTGAGAGATATCACCCTAATCTGATCTAGTGAACATTGCTTGTCTTCACATATCAGTTGGAAATTTACTGTACTTAAAAAAAGGACTATTATGTCTCTCAGAGAGATCCTTAGAAAAGACCTATTCCAGACCATGTTATTCCTCTTTTTTTTTTTTTTTTATTAAACACACATAACCAAATGAAAAAAATATGTTGGCAGTGAATTGACCCTAGTCATCTTATTTGGGGTTCAGAGGAAGTGGAAGATGTTCAAACTGGAAGAAAATCAAGCAGCATGAATCTGAGGAAAGAGGAAGGACAAATGAGCACTGCTCATAAGGCATGGAAACCAATTAGCTAATTAGCTAGCAAATTTGCAGTTTCTACCCAAGAGAAAAGGACTTGGGCTACTAACACATGAGCAGGCTGAAGAGCTTCTGGAGACACAGATGTGAATACAAACTCCAAAGGCCGTTCAGCTTTACCAGTAAACAATCTGATATGTGAAGATGATTAATCAGTTTCCGCTGACGGGGTGGGTGTTTGCCTATTTTGTAAGCGTCAAGTGCTTCAGGATAAAAAACAATATATCCCTTTAATAAAATCTTTTTAGCTGACAAGTGTCTACCTAGGAAGAGAAAGGTAAAGAAGGCTGGATGGGGGCTGGGAATAATGCTTAAAGGGTTCTGTTAATACTGGACAAGGCGGCTGTTGCACCCACCTTGCTAACCTTTATGGGCCATAATATCCCTATAATGCACAATTTGAGAAGATGATTAAGATTATTCTCATTGCAATAATACAGAAGTAAATGATTTCCCCAGATGTCAACCGAAAAACACAGAAGTTGAGTCTCTGTCCTTTCAGCTGCTTCTCTGTAGGGAAAGAGCAGTTGGCCAAGACGGTGGTGGTCATGCTCTCTCGCCCATCGGCCTCTCGCCCTGGCCCCACGTTCTGTGGATACGTGGTTACGTAAGGGCTGCGCTCGCTCATAGCACTGCACGTGCGCATCGCAACGTACCTTTTTGGCCACAGGCGGAGTAAACACGTATAAGCTCCCCCTGAGAAGCCCTTGTGTTCTCACTACGGCGGCGTTATGGCCGCATCCGCTGGGTCAGTCAGGACAGAATGCAGCGTGTCTGCTGCCATGGCCGCCTTGCCGGTCAGCAGAGGATAAGCGTGCCTGCAGCTCCCTACGGCTCCTCGAGTTTTCTTCCAGCTTTCCCGCTCGTGCCTTGCCTGCCTTGGGTTCAGCGAACAGTGAGATACAGCGAGACATTTTCCAAACTCCATTTCTTACAGAACCCACAGTTCAAAAGCATCAATTCTTCGGCACTCAGCCTTCTTCACAGTCCAACTCTCACATCCACACATGACCACAGGAAAAACCATAGCCTTGACTAGACGAGCCTTTGTTGGCAAAGTAATGTCTCTGCTTTTGAATATACTATTTAGGTTGGTCATAACTTTCCTTCCAAGGAGTAAGTGTCGTTTAATTTCATGGCTGCACTCACCATCTGTAGTTATTTTGGAGCCCAGAAAAATAAAATCTGACACTGTTTCCACTGTTTCCCCATCTATTTCCCATGAAGTGGTGGGACTGGATGCCTTGATCTTCGTTTTCTGAATGTTGAACTTTAAGCCAGCTTTTTCACTCTCCTCTTTCACTTTCATCAAGAGGCTTTTGAGTTCCTCTTCACTTTCTGCCATAAGGGTGGTGTCATCTGAATATCTGAGGTCATTGATATTTCTCCCCGCAATCTTGATTCCAGCTTGTGTTTCTTCCAGTCCAGCATTTCTCATGATGGACTCTGCATAGAAGTTAAATAAACAGGGTGACAATATACAGCCTTGACATACTCCTTTTCCTATTTGGAACCAGTCTGTTGTTCCATGTCCAGTTCTAACTGTTGCTTCCTGACCTGCATACAGATTTCTCAAGAGGCAGATCAGGTGGTCTGGTATTCCGATCTCTTTCATAATTTCCCACAGTGTATTGTGATCCACAAAGTCAAAGGCTTTGGCATAGTCAATAAAGCAGAAGTAGATGTTTTTCTGGAACTCTCTTACTTTTTCCATGATCCAGCGGATGTTGGCAATTTGATCTCTGGTTCCTCTACCTTTTCTAAAACCAGCCTGAACATCAGGAAGTTCACGGTTCACATATTGCTGAAGCCTGGTACATATATTTGGTAAATAGTTTTGGATAATACGGATATCAATTTTTAAAAATATCCAGGGTTCATCTTCATAAAGGGCTGCAGAATAATCTTTCCATTTAGCCATAGCTAAGGAGGCTGTCTATGACACCACCCTTATGGCGGAAAGTGAAGAGGAACTAAAAAGTGGAGAGTGAAAAACTTGACTTAAAGCTCAACATTCAGAAAACGAAGATCATGGCATCCAGTCCCATCACTTCATGGGAAATAGATGGGGAAACAGTGGAAACAGTGTCAGATTTTATTTTTTGGGGCTCCAAAATTACTGCAGATGGTGACTGCAGCCATGAAATTAAATGACGCTTACTCCTTGGAAGGAAAGTTATGACCAACCCAAATAGCATATTCAAAAGCAGAGACATTACTTTGCCAACAAAGGTCCAGCTAGTCAAGGCTATGGTTTTTCCTGTGGTCATGTATGGATGTGAGAGTTGGACTGTGAAGAAGGCTGAGTGCCGAAGAATTGATGCTTTTGAACTGTGGTGTTGGAGAAGACTCTTGAGAGTCCCTTGGACTGCAAGGAGATCCAACCAGTCCATTCTGAAGGAGATCAGCCCTGGGATTTCTTTGGAAGGACTGATGCTAAAGCTGAAACTCCAGTACTTTGGCCACCTCATGCAAAGAGTTGACTCATTGGAAAAGACTCTGATGCTGGGAGGGGTTGGGGGCAAGAGGAGAAGGGGACGACAGAGGATGAGATGGCTGGATGGCATCACTGACTCGATGGACATGAGTCTGAGTGAACTCCAGGAGTTGTTGATGGACAGGGAGGCCTGGCGTGCTGCGATTCATGGGGTTGTAAAGAGTCGGACACAACTGGGCAACTGAACTGAACTGAACTGAAGGAGGCTGTCTGGGGTCAAAAAGCGTATCTTGGACAGGTAAATTTTACTGTCATATTGTAGGTATTTCTAAGACTTGGAGATATTTTACTAAATTCTGTTTAAAATGTTTCTAAGTGCATTAATATTAAGGGATTGCAAGTACATGTAAATTATTTAAATACATGTAGTAAGATAGTATCTTGAAATATTCATGTTTGTATTTTACTTTTCCCCACTTATTTATGCATGAGCTTTCTTCTACATTAATCCAAGAAGTAAGATTGTTTTCCTAGGACCAAAAGATGAATAGTTTGTGCACCTTTATTATTTAAAAAAAATGACCCAAGTCACACGCTTGTTAATCACCAGGAAGAAATGTGAAGTAAGCCAGCTCCAGATGGTGTGAATTAACAATAGATTTGGAAAGATGTGGAAGAACCACTCTACCCACACTGTCCTCCAGTCCCTTGAGATCAGAAGCAGAGTCTTTAGAAAGAAGCAGAAGTGACAGAGGGGGAGCAGGAGGTAGGAACTTCACTTCCAGGGGACTGGACGGAGGGGAGAAGGGAGGATGCGAGCTGGCCAGACCCCAGGTGTGGAGCTGGGGTGTGAAACTTCTGAGGACCACATGGGCCGAGCAGTGCTGGCCGTCTCTCGAGGGAAGCAGGACTAGTTGTTCTGGGGAAAGGGCCAAGCATCTCTCCACCGTCAGACTCGGATGATCCCAACTGATGCCCGAGATTGTGAACTCTCAGCAGTCCAGGACATGCTTAAGCTCCCGGCAACAGAATAGTTATCTTCAATACTCAAAAGGGGATGGGTATGTGTAAGAGAAAACCCCAGCCCTGGCGCTCGAATGAGGCTGGCTGGCAGTGAAACTGAGAAGTAAGGAAAGGTAATTATTCAGTTACTGGAAATAGGGAACGTAATTCAAGTAGCCATAGGAGATAGGCTGGTGTGGGCATCCCTGAGCAGCAGAAATTCAACATTTCTCTCTGGTGAGTCACGCCGCTCTCATCCCTGTTTCTATTCTTCCCTGGGAGCTCTTCTGCTTGCATCAGATCCACAGCTGGCTGCCACCAGACTCTCAGCGAAGCGGCCAACTGACACATTTTGGGTAGAGGTTTGCCTTTTTAAATGTGGCAAGTTAAACATGAAAAACTTTTCTTGACCCAAAGAGGAGTTTTGTGGTGGGATTAAAAGTTTTAGGAGGTTGTGTAGGAAAACTTAACTGAGTAATAAAAAGGATTGAGCTACTGATACACGTAACAGTATGAATGAATACAAAAAAAAAATTATCCTGAGTTAGACCAAAGGGTATATATCGTATGACACTATTTATGTAAAACTTTAGAAAATGTAAAGCAAATTTGAAGGAATGGGAAGGGACCGGAGGGAGGGGTTACAGAATGGCACAAGGAGACTTTTGGGGACGATGGACGTGTTTGGTGTCCTGATTGTGATGACGGTTTCATGATTGTACACATATGCCAAAACATAGCGAAGTGTACATTGTAGATATGTGTAGTTTACTGTGTCTAAACTGTACTTCAGTAAAACTATTTGGAAAAGAAACAAACGAACAAAACTTGATGGAGTAATGTGCTTTGAACCAGAGCAGACAGCTGCCTACAGCACCTAGCTATAAAGATGTCACCTGGAAACTGACTCTTGGTAGGAATTGAGCCAAAAGGCACAACCAAGCCAAAGAGCGGGAGAAGGAAGGATTTAGCACTTGAGGCAAGTAAGGAAGATACCAGGGGTCTTTCCCAAAGCAGTATCTTATGAAGGAGCTTGGACTGTTGACAGAGCCCAAGTTTTAGTTGATTGAAGTGATGAGCATCAGAAAAGAACAACATAATCATCCCTTCAGTTCATTAGCTCAGTTGTGTCCAACTCTTTGTGACCCCATGGAGTGCAGCATGCCAGGCCTCCCTGTCCATCACCAACTCCTGGAGCTTACTCAGACTCATGTCCATCAAGTCTGTGATGCCATCCAGCCATCTCATCCTCTGTCGTCCCCTTCTCCTCCCACCTTCAATCTTTCCCAGCATCAGGGTCATTTCCAGTGAGTCAGCTCTTTGCATCAGGTGGCCAAAGTACTGGAGTTCCAGCTTCAACATCAGTCCTTCCAATGAACACCCAGGACTGATCTCCTTTAGAATGGACTGGTTGGACCTCCTTGCAGTCCAAGGGGCTCTCAAGAGTCTTCTCCAACACCACAGTTTAAAAGCATTAATTCTTCTGCACTCAGCTTTCTTAATAGTCCAACTCTCACACCCATACATGACCACTGGAAAAACCATAGCCTTGACTAGACGGACCTTTGTTGGCAAAGTAATGTCTCTGCTTACTAAATGCTGTCTAGGTTAGTCATAGGTTTTCTTCCAGGAGCAAGCATCTTTTAATTTCATGGCTTTAGTAGGTTTCAGTTAATCTAGTGGTTGAGAGCTTTGGGCTAATCTTTACCATGGAAACAGAACTGGGAGTCTTGCCAACTGACATATTATTTTTGCTGTGGTTACTTTTCTTGCCTGATAACAGTTGTTTGTTTCTCCATTCTTCTGTTGCCTTAAGATTATTAATTATTGAGACCTCTTCAAGGATGAGCATTGTGGCCAAACTTAGATCACAAAATGGCTCAGACCAAAAATGGTTTCTCTTATGTCAAGAAAACCATGCCTGGTTCTCTTTCTCCAGGGATTTCCTTACATTACCTGCTTTCAAAGTTACTTTGCAAGTGACTTTGCATATTACTTTTCCTTGCAGGATACGAAGCCACTGGGCAAGATATGTGACTGACAGGAGAACACACGGTTTGTATTCCGTTGTATTCCTCATAAAGCCACAGCGCTGGGAGATGCTCAGGGGTGAATCGCCTCTGAGAAGCAGGGGTACCAACCCGCCCTTCCTATGACCATAGAAGTATTACTTAGCCATAGTTAAGTAGCCAGTGATGTTTCTGACTGAGAGTGTTAAGGGAAAATACGCTATCATTTAAATTAGGGCATTAAACTGAGCCCTGTAGCTGAATTAGCAAATCCTTGTGATCTGTCATTCACTTTCCTTCTCTTTGTATTCTTTGTCTGAATTGCTTAATAAGTGTTCCTAATTTAGCCTTGACAGAAAAGAGAATTTCCTACCCATCTTTATGTGTGTGTGTGTGTGTGTGTGTGTGTGTATTTAGGACCTTGTTTAAAAACTTTGAGTTCCTGCACAGGTAGGAACCTTCTTTTAAGGTGTTTGGGGTTGTGGGGATACCACTTAGTTTTAAAATGTTCGGATAAAGCCCTTTAGCCACCCCAGCTCCTCTGGCTTCTCACACTGCCTCCCTCTTCCCCCTGTATCTCTAGAAACAGAGCCAGTCCCTGTGATGAAGGTCACAGCTGGCTGGAGAAGGTCCAGGCCCAGGAGAAGACCTTAGGCTGCCCGGCCTTTGCCCAGAGCCCTTCCTCAGAGCTGGCTTTCCTAAGTGATCCTGTTAGTGTCCTCCATCATGACCCCCAAACTTTAGCCCAGCCCCTCACAGCTTAGAGTTTACCTTATTCATAAGCAAATTCCCATTTCTATTCTTCAATATTTCAGTATCTTCCCCTAATTGAACATTCTGTCATTCCACATGTAAACGGTAAAATTGGGAGGCTTAGAATATTTTTCATTAGCAATGTCTCAAGTAAACATCCAGTGGTTAAACATTCTCTTGTCTCTAAGGGATTAATTATTGAGTTCCTGAGCTGAAGTCATACCGAATATCAACCTCTCCCTAACAATGAGCTTAAAAGGTACAGTCTGTGTAAAGAGTATTTTATGGAAAGAGGATTTAAATTATTAAAATAAACCCCTATAGTCTTTTCTTCCCAGAAGAGATAATGAGTCGTTTTTCTGCTCATCTTTGTAGATCTGTCAAAAAAGACAAAAAAAAACACCCCAAAACAATGTGAAATGTCAAACTTCATCAGCATCTGAGACACCCCCATGGGTTTAAGCCCTTAAACAATCCCTTCCTCCCTCCCAGAAAATTAAATTAATCCATGCCTGGAAGCATAGTCCTGTTTCCTTTCTTATTTTTGTCCCCGAGCACGTCTGATCTCTCTCAGCCTGTGCCACTCTAATCCTGCTTGTAGACCTTAACTCCCCGAGGTCAGGCAAGGATGCAGCTCAGAAACTAATTTCAGTGTCCTGAGATAAAGCAACTCCCTAAGTTCTTAATGTATTTTCAATATATTTTGAAGTATCTCCTCACCTTTGTTGAGATATATATATATTTTGGATAAATGTCTTCTGGGAAGAGAGCAAAAGCAACCGTCAAGAAATCAATGAGTAACTACCCAGAGCCAGAGTTCCAGGGCTTGGGGAAGGGGGGAAGGTCTCCAAGTGGAGGGCATAGCGGCTTTTCTGGCTCTGCCACGTGAGGGAGGCTGGGTGCTGGTGAAGGATTATGCAGTCATACTCCTGAAATGGGAGAAGGGGCATTATCTTGGTTTTGTGCAAGGGCAGCTAAGTTATCTTTGTTGCAGCCTCCAGAGAGAAGGAGGGGAAAAGGAGGATTAGATCTGACGGTGAGGGGAGGGATGTGGGATAAGAGATGATTTAGCTGACACATTCTATGAGCCTGGTCATCAGAGAATCTTTCAAGTCCTTTTTCTCGCCCTTTTCATTGAGATCTGTAAGATCTCTGGTTTGATATTATCAGAGTAAATAGATCATTTTTCATCCGCTCAGAGATGCAAAGTTATGCTTGCTATTTATACTAAATATATCTTTCATGGATAAAGCGACTATCCTCTCTATGTTGTGTGACAAAGGAAACAGTGTTCTGACTGAGCAGTCAGCTGAGCAGATTGCCTTTTCCAGAGCTGATGACCAGCAAGTTCACTGTAGTGGCTCCAAAGCATAGTGAGCGTCACACCCCACCAGTGGTACCCAAAGCACTTCTAAATCTAGCACAATTCTATGTTTGGTAACATGGGCCCTTACAAGAGAGTCGCTTTACTGAGTATCCTAAAGAATAATAAAAAATCACGAGTCCGGACAGCACAGAAAGCATTTCATAAATGATTTTATTATTTTAAAAGGCAAGCACAAGAGAAGAAAAGTAAAGTTTCTTATTGTTCACGAAGTTATTTCGAATAGTTTTTAGATTTTAGCAGACTTTACAACTAAAATTTTGCTGTACGGAAGAATTTCTATGATATAAACTTCAAACATGGGCAAAACTGCTAAATACATGGAGTTGGGTTATAGGGCTTCTTAATTCCACTTTTGATAATAAGCCTTTAAAAAATTTGATTTCAATGACTTATACTCAGCATTCTATAAATAGACTTTCCCTAACATATATGTGGAAATTATTTGCCTAGGAGGAGGTTTTGTGGTATTAGACCTAGGAAGCTAGAATTTTTTTTCAGTATCCAGAGGAATAAGTGCTGAAACTTCAGCAGTCTTGTGAAGTTTGGCACCAAGGGCCATCCCATAGGCAGTCACATAGGCATGGAATAGGTGGACATGCTGTCCCCGATGTGATTGTCTTTTTATAAATACTGTGCAAGAGGCAAAGCAGAAGGCAAGATCATCTAGATACCTAAGGAAGGGAAGCCTGGACTAATAGCCAGGAAAGGTGCATAAATATGAAAAAGAGACTTGAAATTTAGACATTTCTCGAAACGAAGATGACAGACACTACTTTAAGAACTGGACTACATTTTGAATGGAAACTTGACCAATTAGCTTAGAGTTCAGCCTCTTGTCTAAGCAGGGCCCATGTGTTGTGTGCATTAGCCACTCAGTTGTGTCCAACTCTTTGCGACCCCATGGACTGTAACGCACTAGGCTCCCCTGTCCATGGGATTCTCCAGGCAAGAATACTGGAGTGGGTTGCCATGCCCTTCTCCAGGGGATCTTCCCTACCCAGGGATTGAACCCAGGTCTCCCACATTGCAGGTGGATTCTTTAGTGTCTGAGCCACGAGGGAAGCCCAGGTTCCATAGACAGCTCTTAACTGCTAATGTACTCATGACTTTGTCAGTAATAATCAACATGTGGGCCTATATTTTCATATTTGAACATGTGGATGCAATCCAAGTTGACCTCTAAATCCTTTTTTCAGATCCTACTTCTCTGTCTTGAGGACATGAGATGTCAGAACAAGCTGTGTGCTAGAGCAGACGGCAGAGCTCTGGGGAGTCATGACTCCTCCTCTTTCCAACTCCACTCTCAGTGAAATCACTCTGGTAGCCTGACATCCTCCAGGGTGGGAGTAACAGAAATTGGAAGACTCTACATATCAGTGCTTCAACCACATCTTCTACTCAGAGGGGATTTTTTAACATTTACCAGAAGAATCGGACACGACTGAGTGACTTCACTTTGACTTTTCACTTTCATGCATTGGAGAAGGAAATGGCAACCCACTCCAGTGTTCTTGCCTGGAGAATCCCAGGGACAGGGGAGCCTGGTGGGCTGCCATCTATGGGGTCGCACAGAGTTGGACATGACTGAAGCAACTTAGCAGCAGCAGCAGCAGCAGCAGCTTTCACTGAATAAGTTTATTGTCTTTGAGTAGCTCAGTCATGTCCAACTCTTTATGACCCCAGGGACTGCAGCACACCAGTCTTCTCTGTCCTTTACTGTCTACCAGACTTTGCTCAAACTTATGTCCACTGGATCAGTGATGCCATCCAACCAACTCATCCTCTGTCATCCCCTTCTCTACCTGCCTTCAACCAGCACCAGGGTCTTTTCCAATGAGTAACCTCCTCTTCGCATCAGGTGACCAAAGTATTGGAGGTTTAGATTTAGCATCAGTTCTTCCAGTGAATATTTAGGGTTGATTTCCTTTAGGTTTGACTGGTTTGATCTCCTCACTGTCCAAAGGATTCTCAGGTCTTCTCTAGCATTACGATTCAGAAGAATCAATTCTTCGGCACTCAGCCTTCTTTATAGTCCACCTCTCACATCTGAACATGACTATCAGGAAGACCATAGCCTTGACTATATGGACATTTGTTGGCAAAGTGATGTCTCTGCTTTTTAATACACTGTCTAGGTTCATCATAGCTTTTCTTCCAAGGAGCAAGCTTTAATTTCATGGCTGTGGTCACCATCTACAGTGATTTTGGAGCCCAAGAAAATAAAGTCTGTCACTGTTTCCATTGTTTTCCCATCTATTTGGCATGAAGTGATGGGACCAGATGCCATGATGTTAGTTTTCTGAATGTTGAGTTTGAAGCCAACTTTTTCACTCTCCTCTTTTACCTATATCAAGAGGCTCTTTAGTTCCTCTTTGCTTTCTGCCATAAGGGTGGTATCATCTGCTTATCTGAGGTTATTGATATTTCTCCCAGATCTTGATTCCAGCTGTGCTTCATCCATCACAATGTTTCTCATGGTGTACTCTGCATATGAGTTAAATAAACAGGGTGACAATATGCAGCCTTGATGCACTGCTTTCCCAATTTTGAACCAGTCCATTGTTCCATGTCTGGTTCTAACTGGTTTCTTGACTTGCATACAGGTTTCTCATTGAATAAGTTGATACATATGTAAAGTATTTAGGACAGTCCTGGTACACTGTAACTTCAACACAACAGTTTATTTTGAAATATACTTTCATAGGAAATTATTACTTTCAATAATTAAAAGGTTCTTATTCAAAATTATAGAATGGGAAGATAAAAATTAGTTTCAGCAGAATCCCATTTTAACAGAAAATACCTATTAGAAGCCTCTTGCAAATCCATCATTTCTGTATCCAAGTTAGGCCTGGCTGTATGCAGAGCACTGAGACAACCCTGTTTTCTGGAACCACAAAGCTCACTGTTGTGCTTTCCGTGCTCACTGTGGAGATTATGTTCTTAAAAATACCCGAGGTCGTAGGACTATCACAAAACCCTGGGTTAACTGAACCCACAGCCCCAGCAGTTCCCGGGGACTCTGAGTCATGCGACTTCCACAATACCTGCAGCCCGCTTCTCTGCACTGTGCGAGGCGCTTGAGTTCAAAGGAATTGAAAGAGTGATGGTAGGACAATCCTGGGAGAACTGGGCTTTGGTGGGATGGTTGGCTTGTGGCATTCATGCACTTATTCCTGTCTTCGTCAATTCACTAAACATTTATTTAGCTTCCAGTATTTCCCTAAGCACTGTATCAGTAGGCACTTGGAATAACTAGGGCTAATATTTAATCAGCAGAAAACTCTGACCACATTGGTGGTTTACAGTCAGCACTTCTGATTGGTCAAAGTCTCTCCCTTGCTGCTGCTGCTAAGTCGCTTCAGTCGTGTCCGACTCTGTGCGACCCCATAGACGGCAGCCCACCAGGCTCTGCCATCCCTGGGATTCTCCAGGCAAGAACACTGGAGTGGGTTGCCATTTCCTTCTCCAGTGCATGAAAGTGAAAAGTGAAAGTGAAGTCGTTCAGTCGTGTCCGACTCTTCGAGACCCCATGGACTGCAGCCTATCAGCCTCCCGTCCGTGCGATTTTCCAGGCAAGAGTACTGGAGTGGGTTGCCATTGCCTTCTCCAGTCTCTCCCTTACTGGTTGTAAAATATGTTGAGTAGCATCCCTGAATATGAAGGAGGGTAAGATACAGTTCTTGCTCTCAAGAAGATTATAGTTTGGTAGAAGGGACAGAAACATAAATGAAAGCAACATGATACAGTGATAGTTATTCTTTGCCTGATAATTTATTTTTCAGTTTGGTCTGTTTCAAGTTTCTGAACCAATCTTTTATTTTCATTGTAAAAATTAAATCCACCCAGAAACAAAATAGAAGTATACTACATCAAAGTCAAGACATCGCTGCAAGGCTCTGTTCTCCCCCAAGGCAAAGTATCTCTCGCTCTAACAAATTCTTGGACGTGATTTATTTTCCCAGGGCTTGTATGATCATACAGGCATAACTAATTGTGTAGTGAGAGATCAAGGCAGAATATGGCAAATGAGCAGCTGTATTCTTTCCCTTTCCCAGTTATTGACTATAGCAGATTTTCCCAAAACCCTAAAAAACCAGTATGTACTGAGAACCTACTAAGTGCCAAGCAGTAGATGTGGGGGCTGGAAAAATATTTCACAGAAGAGGTCCCTTCAAGACATTGAAAATAATTTAGTAGGACTAAATGCAGAGTAAGTGTTTCGTGAAATCTGAGTCCTAGAGAAATTAAATAATTTCCCCAGGTTTGCGGACTCTCTACTTTTTCAATTAATTACTTAGTAATGATTTTAGAGTGTTATGAGTAAAACCCAGTCAACAAACCCGGTATCTTTACTTCTTTCCCCTGCATTTAGTCTTGTTGGAACCCTTGTCGCTCTGGAGTCCTTTGTGAGGGGCCGGGTAAGGATGGGTTAAGCGCTACCCATGCAGACTGACTGTGTGGCTGTAGTTCGGTCAACAGGTGAATGAAAAGGAAAAAAATGGCTACAGCGTCTTTTTAACCGACTTTGTTAGAGTGAGATGGTCATTAGGACTTCGGCTTCTTACCCTTCTCTTTTTATTTGGAGTCTATTTCATCCCACGAACACACAGGCTTGTTGTAGTCTACTGTTTAATTTTGTCTGTGTTTATTTTATAGATAACTGGAGCCCACGGCCTCTGTGGGATACTTCATGTGTATATGACACACATTTTAAAGGAGCTGCTGGTACAGTGAGAATGGATTAATACACCGTGAGCCCCAGAAGATACTTCTGTCTGTCCCAGTAGCAACATGATAATGTGAAGCTCTAAGTGGTGGTGTCTGCAAAGGAGACTGGAAAGTGCACATCATGCATCTCATACACTCATGTGAAAAGCTTCTCTGCGAGCATGAGATTTCTAGTATTTTAAAGAAGCAGCATCATCTGTCTTTTGCAGGTTGGTTGCTGAGAGGTAATGAGATGTTTGCAAATAAAATTCAAGTTAATATGTTAGATTTCAAATCCCTTGAGAATTAATTACTTCAGAATGCTTTCTTCTGTTTCATATCTCAGCCTTAAGGTGAAATGGATATCTTCATATGAAGACAACCGGTGAGCCGTTGCTTGCTATGAAAAAACGATGAGGATGATTGGAAGCACACGTAGTTAATATTATTGAAACGCTACTTTCTCTTAAACATGGCAACTGATATTTAGTTAAATAAATTAAGTAGAAAATTATAAAGTGAGAGAAAAAAAGCATTTAAAGTGTTTTAAAATTACCCCCATGTTTGTTACTGGACGCTTTCTGGTCCTGTCTGTGTTTAATGCTGACCACGGGGTAGGATGTTGGAGAGGAACAGACGGAGGGAGGGGAGAGGAGGGCTGGAGCTGCAGAGCGGGAGGTTGTGGCGCCCGTTCTAGGTTCAGGCTTTCCCAGCTCAGACTCCAGCTCGGCCACCTTCCATCTGTGCGATCCTGAAGCAGTGTTTCAATTTTCGTGTGCCCTCTGATATAAAACTGATTAATAATAATAATAAAAATTTCACAGGGTTTTTGAGTAATCGGTAAGTTAATATTTACCGAGCAATATGGTAGTGCTTGGCTTACAGCAAATGCTAAATAGGTGGTGTTTGTTCAACAGAGTGTAGGGGTTACAGTAATAATATTACCACTGCTGAGCCCATAGCACTGTGCTAAGCATTTGTGCAGCTCCCCCCTTTAGCCCTCACAAAACCCCTGCGAAGTTGGTATTATGGGTTTTCCTGGTGGCTCAGATGGTAACAAATCTGCCTGCAATGCAGGACACCCAGGTTCAATCCCTGGTTGGGAAGATCCCCTGGAGGAGGAAATGGCAACCCACTCCAGTATTCTTGACTGGGAAATCCTATGGACAGAGGAGCCTGGTGGGCTACAGTCCATGGGGTTGCAGAGTCAGACACAACTAAGCAACTAACACTTACCAGTTTATAGATGTGGGGACTGAGGATTAAGGTGATCAGGTAACGTGGTGATGGCCGCAGAGATATGAATGAGCAACAATCTGGATTTTAAACGACTGTAATATAAAGAGTTTGCCTCCTCACTCAGCTTAAAGTTTAGCATAAAGTTTATAAAATAAAAAGTATGACTTCCCTGGTAGTCTAGTGGTTAAAAATCCACATACCAATGCAGGGGACACGGGTTCGATCCCTGGTCTGGGAAGATAACCACATGCCATGGAGCAACTCAGCCCTCCCGCATAGAGCCCCTGCTCTGCAACAAGAGAAGCCACTCTGCCATGAGAAACCTGAGGGTTGGAATGAAGAGGAGCACCGAGGAGTAGAGTAGCCCTGCCCTCACAACAACTGGAGAAAGCCTTCATGCAGCAGAGAAAGCCCGGTGTGCCCAAAAAACACAAAGGAGTTCTTTTAAAAAAAGTAAACCAGTAGTAAGCATTTCTATGAGTATAGGGAGCTGTACATACAACTAGGAAAAAAACCCACAGTAGTTTAAACATATCACATCTCAGCCAAGAATCCACTTGATACATATATAATCTATGCAGGCCATCTCTGCCTGTGCTTCTCTTTCTCATTCTTAATTTTAGTGAAAATACAGTGGTAGAGCCTTTAACACGCTTCACGTCTTGGGAAGGAAAGTGGCAGTTTCTTGTTTGTGTGTTTTTTTTACTGATAAACACAGTATTCAATAAACACTATTTGTGCTGGACACAGAGGGTGGAGCAAAGGTGTCATTCTATACAAGTCCCAGGAGGACAGTCTCAGGAAGGAAAAGAATGACATTTTCTGAACTTCCTTGTGCAGTTTTGCTAAAGTTGCTTTTGTTAGTGGTGGAGTGAGAAGCCTAATTACAGAGGGCCGAAGAGTGACTCAAAAATGGAAAAGCAGTGAGTAGAGGCGGCTGGCTGCGCCTCCTGACAACGGCTCTGGATTTAACCTGGTGCTAAGTCCCTCCCAGAGCCTACAGGGTTCACGTGGGGCTCAAGGCTATGAAAGTGCTGCACTCAATATGCCAGCAAATTTGGAAAACTCAGCAGTGGCCACAGGACTGGAAAAGGTCAGTTTTCATTCCAACCCCAAAGAAAGGCAATGCCAAAGAATGCTCAAACTACCACGCAATTGCACTCACAGCCAAAGATGGAGAAGCTCTTTACAGTCAGCAAAAACAAGACCGGGAGCTGAGTGTGGCTCAGATCATGAACTCCTTATTGCCAAATTCAGACTGAAATTGAAAAAAGTAGGGAAGATCACTAAACCATTTAGGTATGACCTAAATCAAATCCCTTAGGTTTATACAGTAGAAGTGAGAAATATATTCAAGGGATTATATCTGATAGAGTGCCTGAAGAACTATGAATGGAGGTTCATGACATTGTACAGGAGTCAGGGATCGAGACCATCCCCAAGAAAAAAAAATGCAAAAAGGCAAAATGGTTGTCTGAGGAGGCCTTACACATAGCTGAGAAAAAGAGAAGCTAAAGGCAAAGGAGAAAAGGAAAGATATACCCATTTGAATGCAGAGTTCCAAAGAATAGCAAGGAGAGATAAGAAAGCCTTCCTCAGTGATCAGTGCAAAGAAATAGAGGAAAACAATAGAATGGGAAAGACTAGAGATCTCTTCAAGAAAATTAGAGCTACCAAGGGAAATTTTCATGCAAAGATGGTCACAATAAAGGACAGAAATGGTATGGACTTAACAGAAACAGAAGGTATTAAGAAGAGGTGGCAAGAATACACAGAAGAACTGTACAAAAAAGATCTTAATGACCCAGATAACCATGATGGTGTGATCACTCACCTAGAGCCAGACATCCTGGAATGTGAAGTCAAGTGGGCCTTAGGAAGCATCGCTACGAACAAAGCTAGTAGAGATGATGGAAGTTGAGCTATTTCAAATCCTAAAAGATAAACCTAGACAGCATATTAAAAAACAAAGACATTACTTTGCTGTCAGGGGTCCATCTAGTCAAGGCTATGGTTTTTCCAGTAGTCATGTATGGATGTGAGAGTTGGACCATAAAGAAAGCTGAGTGCCAAAGAACTGATGCTTTTGAACTGTGGTATTGGAGAAGACTCTTGAGAGTCCCTTGGACAGCAAGGAGATCCAGCCAGTCCCTCCTAAAGGAAATCGGTCCTGAATATTCACTGGAAGGACTGATGCTGAAGCTGAAGCTCCAATACTTTGGCCACCTGATGTGAAGAACTGACTCACTGGAAAAGACCCTGATGCTGGGAAAGATTGAAGGCGGGAGGAGAAGGGGATGACAGAGGGTGAGATAGTTGGATGGCATCACCGACTCGATGAACATGAGTTTGAGCAAGCTCTGGGAGTCAGTGATGGACAGGAAAACCTGGGATGCTGCAGTCCATGGAGGTCACAAAGAGTCAGACACAACTGAATGACTGAACTGAACTGAAAGAACCCACCTGCCAATGCAGGAGACATAAGAGATGCGAGTTTGATCCCTGGGTCAGAAAGATCCTCTGGAGGAGGGTATGGCAACCCACTGTAGTATTCCTGCCTGGAGAATTCCATGAACAGAAGAGCCTGGCGGGCTACAGTCCATAGGATTGCAAAGAGTCAGACGCAACTGAAGTGACTTAGTGCACATGATTAGTGTGTAAGAAATTGACATATTACTACAGCTAATTTTAAGGAAATTTGAGACCTATATAGAAGTATGTCTTCCTGATTAATTTTACTCATACTGATCAACATGCATTTGATCCAAGACTTTTTTATTCTCTCTGCTTTTCTGTTAACAATGTACTGGAGGTGTAGAAAAGTCAGTTTGCGTACTTTCAGCTCCCTCTCGATCCAATTCAGGCTGCAATTTCCTAATTGGATTTGAAGAGTTATGGGATCTTAAATCACCAGCATTTAGTACAGACCAGTCATTACAGCTCTGTTAGTATCCTTGTGTCTTAGAGAAAGCTTCTCTTTTCCTTTACATGATGGAAACTTGCCTGCCCTCTGAGGACATCTCATCCCTCCAGATTCCTCCAGCTCTCTCTGCTCCTTAAGTTGGAGGAGGGCTCACTACCTGCCCCACCCAGCATCCTCATCCATCCATGCCGTATTTTGGCAGCCTTTGACCACCTGTCTCAGCTTTAGGCAGATTTAGAGCTCAGCTTCTGCAAAGGTTCTAAATATAATACAGTAATAATATCTACCATATACTAAATATGTGCCGGGCTAATTGCATCCAGTGTATTATGTTAAAGCTTCAGGACTCCACAGGTGGATATGCTTATTATCTTTATTTCATAGAGGAACAAACTGAGAGAGATTAAGCTACAGCTCAAGGCCTCTTGGCTGGTAAATGCCCAAATCAAGTTTTTTAATATTCCATATGATCCCAAAGCCCATTATCTTCTATTAAAAATGTTATACTTTAAAATTAAAGTTTGTTTTTATTGAAGTAAAATAGGCACATAATTTAAAAGCCAAATAAGACCAAAAGACTCACAAACAACAAAACAGCAATTCCCTGCTCGCCTCTCTTCATGCCCTTGTTGTACTTCCCTTTGGCCAACACTCTCAACCCTTATTAGTCTCCATGGGACTTAACCTCACACTGCTAAGTAATATGCTTCCAGCACTGTTACTTTTAAATTTTAATCTAAAATTAGTTAGAAATTGCACGAGGAATACATATATTTGCATTCCTATTTAAAATATTCAAAGAGAATTGAAGTGCATTTACTAGGAAGTTCTCTTTTCTTCCTCCCAACCGTACATCCCAACTCATTTCTTCTTTTAACAATGAAGAACCTCAAACACAAACAAATGTAGAGAGAACACTACACTGAACCCTGCACCCACCACCCCGTGATCCTTGATCGTGTCCTGGCTTTCAGCTGTGACAAGTACTCCTGGGCGCACTTTGTGCATTTCTTACTCCAGATCTGAAACCAAGCATTTCTCCGAGAAACTCCCTTCTTGGGAGAATCCTGTGGACAGAGGAGCCTGGTGGGCAACAGTCCATGAGGTCACAACAAGTCAGACATGCCTGAGCGTCTGAGCACCCTGTACTGTATTTAGAGACTAAGCAATATCTATTGACCTCTTTTTCCATAGATGAGGGTTTTATTGATGGACATCATTCCGTGTCCATCAATAACTATACCATGATTTAGGTTAAATCAACATTCACTGATTGCATAGCGTGTTGGGATTATGTTTCTATTCTTGCACAACTTTTTGCCTTCCTCTGGGCTTCCTGAGTAGCTCGGTCAGTAAAGCATCTGCCTGCAATGCAGAAGACCAGGGTTCAATTCCTGGGTCGGGAAGACCCCCTGGAAAAGGAAATGGCAACTCACTCCAGTATTCTTGCCTGGAGAATCCCATAGACAGAGGAGCTAGGCAGGCTATGGTTCATTGGATCACAAGAGTCAGACATGGCTTAGCTCTTTTTTTCTTTTTTATGTAATTCTTTTTCCCTTTTTAATTCTTTAGCTTTCTATGTACCTTATTGTATATGCTTATTCTCAAGTCCCTCAGCTATTTTTTTAAATGAAATTTTCCTCATAAGTACATCAGAAAATCTATCATTTTCGCTTTTTGGATTGTTTTCTCCTGGACATTTCTTTCATTCTGTTACAACTTATTCTGGTTGCTTACATGGCCTCCCGTGAAGTGTTTGCCCTGGAACTGTCTTTCTCTCACTGAGGGATCCTCTTTGACATTCTTCTGTGTGAGACTTCATTTCCTCTTGGATCTCACGTCTTCCTCTTGTTGGTTTATTCCATTATTTTGAAGGAGAACGTCCTTCAGAAATTCCTGAGAAAATTCCACAACTAGAGTTTCAAATACTTTAGTAACATTTCAAAGAACTTCAATGTTCAGAAAGGTCTATTTATTCTACCATTGCCTTAGATTAGTGGCTTGGTTGGGTTTGGAATACTAGACTGAAATTGCTTTTCACAAAGAATTTTATGATGTCCCTCTTTCTTTCTTTTTTTTTTTTTAAGTGTTTAGTGTTGCCTTATAAATACAATGTTATCCTTAATAGGGGATCTGTTTATTCTCTGAACGTTTTGGGGTCTTCTCTTTATTTCAAGAGTTGTAACATTTCATAATGATGACCCCTGGGTGCATCATTTTCCTGTTGTTGTTCATTGTATGGGGTACTCGGTGGTTCTTTTAATCTAGATTTCAAGCCCTTCGGGTTTGCAAAATAGTTAGATTTATGGCTTTTATAATTTCTTCTCATCTGCCTTCATTCATCTTTTGGGAACTTCAATTATTAGGTATTTGCCCTGTCAATCAAATTTCTTTATCTTTAACCCCTTTGATGAATATTTTTTCTCTATAATATTTTATTGCATTTTATTTTCCAAAACCTTCTACTTGTTGTGTTCCTTTATTAAAAAATAAAATAAAAACCTGTTTTTCCTTGATTCAAAATCCAGTATCTCTCTAAAGATATGAAGAGTATATAATTTACATGGTTTTGTATATAAATCCAAGGGTATATGTCTGCCGAATAAAGTACAAGCCAATTCAAGTATTAACAATTGTTTAGAAAATATTATCAAGTGTTTTTGAGTTGGGGAAACAGAACTCTTCCAAAGCTAACAGAATTGGTTAGCTCATACAAGAAAGCCTTTGCTATCCATAAAAGAAGCCTTCTTGTTTCAGTAAGTTGTGCTTACAAGAGCAATTATAAAAATGCAATGTCAACACCCATTACGTATTCCGCTTTGAAGGGATGTTGTTGATGCAGAGCACAGGGCTGTGACCCGTGGGTTCCTTGTCTGCTCATCCAGGACAGTGAAAGCCTGCAGTGAAGCAGTGTGTATTGTGACCGACAGGCTTTAATCCGAGATTTGTGCTGCTAGCTCTCTGTAAATTTCCCCTCGGGCTCACATCAAAGGGGAAGTTGTGACTATGATCATTTAAAACTATTATTTCACAAATATCAATAATAGAATATACCCTGTGCCATTCTATGATTTCTTTTTTCTTTTAAACTTCTTTGGCTTTGGGGACTTCCCTGGTGGTCCCGTGGTTAAGAATCTGCCTTGCAATGCAGGGGACCTGGATTCCATCTCGGGTCTCAGAATTTAGATCCCACGTGACTTGGAGCAACTAAGCTGGTCAGAAGCAACTACCGAGCCCATGTGTCGAGGAGCTTGCTTGACACAAATAGAGTCCGTGGGCCACAGTGGAACATGCCGGGTGGCGCTGCAAGGATCTCACATGCCACAGTGAAGACCCAACTCAGCCAAGTAAATAAAATAGATAATTTAAAAAATTCTCTTCTTTTTGTCTCCTAGGAAATCTGGATGCTCCATTTACTCAGAGAACCTCTCTTAGGTCCACAATATACTTATATTGCAAGTCTAGCAGTGTTAAACATGGCCATTTAAACACTTCCACAAAATGTAGTTAAATGAATCATTCTATTGGTATATCAATAAAGTGAAAGTTCACTGGGAACGGCCATTGTTCAACAGCCTTGTTGATACTCTGGATTTTCTCAGCTTCCTCTTCCAACATGTAAATCTTGATCCTCAGATAATTTTTTACATGAGCAAAAACTTTATTATGCTTACTTTTTCTCCATTTAGGTGAGAAGCTTCTGAACACATCAGACTTGACTTTAAAAAAAAAAAGATAAAATTGCTATTTCCTACTAAACACTAAACTTAATTGGTAATTTTCTTTGCCCCTTTTGCACACTCTAAAGACTTCTTCCTCTTCTTTTTATACATTTTCCTTAACTTCTGAGTCCCTAATCTTCTATGCAAAAGAACTGATTTCTATATAGCAATACCAGTATTCTACCAGTATTCCTCAGCCTAATGCTGGAATAGCAACCATCAGAAGTAAGAAGAGTTTAGACAGCTGGAGTTCTTGCTCTCTCTTTCTTTCTGTGTGTGTCTGTTTGTGCATGTGTGTGTACTGGTAATGAGTGCATAGCTGGAGAGCCCTGCTTATCTCTTAAGTCACTTGCTTGAGATTCAGTGACTTAGCTCAGCTGGTAGAGAATCTGTGTGCAATGCAGGAGACTCCGTTTCAATCCCTGGGTCGGGAAGATCCTCTGGAGAAGGGATAGGATACCCACTTCAGTATTCTTGGGCTTCCCTTGTGTCTCAGCAGGTAAAGGATCTGCCTGCATTGAGGGAGACCTGGGTTCGATCCCTGGGTTGGGAAGATCCCCTGGAGAAGGGAACGGCTACCCACTCCAGTATTCTGGCCTGGAGAATTCCATGGACTGTATAGTCCATGGGGTCGCAAAGAGTCGGACACGACTGAGCAACTTTCACTTTCACATGGTATCCAGAGATGGAATTTTGCTTCTGAGTAGATCAATACTGCCCATGGCTGTTTCTATAGTTTTTAAAGAGGCCTCAGAGAAATCTGAGTTTGAATCTCAACATTGCCACTTAATAACTGTGTGTGTTATTTACTTACATATAAAATAGAGATATATTTACTCTCATCATAAAAGGGATATAAGGACTAAAGAAGGTCATGCCTGCAGTGTCTAGAACAGCAACTGGAATGCTAATAAACCCTCAACATTTTTTTTATTGGAATATGATTGCTTTACAATGTTGTGTTAGTTTCTGTTGTACAGTGGTGTGAATCGACCATATGTACACATACATCCCCTCCCTCTTGTTCCTCCCTTCCGTAACCCACCCCCATCACATACATCTAGGTCATCACAGAGCACCGGGCTGAGCTCCCTCTGCTTCATAGCAGGTTCCCACTAGCCGTCTATGTTACACAGTAGAGTATATATGCCAACTCCATTCTCCCAACTTCATCCCGCCCTCCCTTTCCTCCACTGTGTTCACATGTCCCCATGAAGAAAGTCAGAAAGAGAAAAAAATACTGTGTATTAACACACACATATGGGATCCAGAAAGATGGTACAGACGAACCTATTTCCAGGGCAGGAATAGAGGCCCATACAAGGAGAATGAACTCCCAACAATTGATTAAAGAAACTGTAAGCTTTTTTCTAGCCTGTTTTTAATGGGTATAAAGCAATATTGAGAAAAGGTATACTTCATCCAACTCTTTTTAGTGAATTTTTTGTAATTAGGCAGGAAATTACTTGAATTGCCAAAGACTACTATCTTCAAATAATCTCTTCTTGTGGAAAGCAGGTAGGGAATCCAAAAAGAGAAATGGAGAAAATTTTCGTCTGAGGAATACTGCCTCTTGAACATGCCAGTCTTGTTTCTTTTTCTCCGGCTGTTCCTCCTCCTGAAAGGATCTTTATAGGAATGATGTTTACAGGACTAACTGCTCTTGTTCAGATCTTAGATTAAATTTAAATTTCTCAGAAAGAGTTCCTGACCAATCAACTCAAAGCACAGCTTATCAGGGTCTGGGTCTTGTTTGTTTCGCATCAATTTACTGCCCTCTCCTGCAATGAACGCTGGCACTTTGTCCATCTAGGTCACTGAGTCCATGGGTCACTGAATCCACGTGCATTTAATACACAGCAGGCTATAAAAAATACTTGTTGAATAAGTGTTTAAATGAGTAGACCATATTTCAACTTTAAGAATGAAAAGAATAATGATGAAATAAAGTTCATGTTTTATGGAAGACAAGAAAATCTAAAATAAACAAAAATTTTCCATCTTTTGGGGGCTCATCCCTCCCCTTTTAGTGTGTACTGTATATCTGCATTGATCAGACATCCTGAAGAGACATTTCTTCTCAGTCTGATGAGGGGTCATGCTGACTTTATACATGCAGGGCTGGATTGTGTTAACTGTCAGAATTTCATTTCATGTATGGTTCTGTCTCAGAAACAGATGTAATTGTGCTCCACCTCTAACAGATAGAAGAGTCCTCAGAGTTTTCTGAAGGATTGTCTCCTGGGTTATAATCCTCAGTTAGGCATGGATAAAATCTTCTATTTCTTTTTTAGGTTGATTATTAATTAATCTTTCATCAACAATAGGAAGTCAGTCACTGACTCACTGCTAGTAATTCACTACTCTCTGTGTGTAGAGAAACTACTTAGTGATGGTGGTGGAGCAGATACTCGATAAATATTTGTTGAATAAATCAAAAAGCAAGGAGTCAATTTAGTCTGTAGTTGATGATGGAACTATAGTCACCGAGAATGTGCTTCAAAAGTAAAGTATCAGTTGTTGGCCCCACAATGAGTGAGACGCGGTGAATAGAGGATGTCAGGGTCTTTCACACCCAAGCAATCTGTCTTTACATTTTGCTCCAACGCTGTCCAGGCACCTCCCTGCTGTGGGCCTCAATTTCTTTTAGCAGTACCTGCGTTCTGTTCCTTGAAAGTTTCTGCCCCTCTAAGCTCCCAACAATCAGATCTCATATACCTTATGCTCTTTCAAAGAGCCTTGTTCAACCGATTGTGCTTTCCACAGCTTTCCTCCTCTTGACTTCTCATGCAATCAAATTAATAAATTAAGTTAGAATGTATTTTAATAACGCTGTCCTTTGTCCATTGTTCAGTAGTGAATGGTTGACTGGCTCAAGCACCATCAGCAGAAAGAAAGATAGTTTAGTAAACAGTTCAAGAATGAGCCAGGATCCATCAAAAGGCTGAACGAGGGGTGTGTTTTGGGCCTGTGTCCATTGAGGCAGAAATTCCATTTTGCCACCACCCCTCCCCATCCATTGTCCAAATGATGCACTCTCGTTGACTAAGTGGGCCTAAGTGGCCCCAGTTGGGCCTTTGAAATTCCCATGGAGATTTGTAAATTCTATCTATTCTGGGAGCAGCCAGCCATAGCTAATGGCAAGCCTATGATGTTAGTGGGAAAAAACTTTGGTGTTTTATATTGACTTGATTGAAAAACTAGGTAAATAGGAAATTGTTACACATTTTTTTTATTGTTTCATAATAATTAACCTGCTATTTAATGAGTAGTTGATATGCATCAAGAATTTTTATAACTGCTTTCATGTGCTTTCTTATTTTATCTGCTTTTTACAGGAAAGGTTTCCAGAAGGCCAGAGATCTTAGGTAGTTTTGCCAAAGGTCATTCAGGTAACTGAAAGCAGAACCAGAAATCTGATCCCAGCTAGTCTGATCCTTATTCATTCAGAACACTTAATCCCTGACCCACTCTTGTTCTGGCAAGAGTGTGAATGAGCAGTGATTACATGCTGATCTAAAACACAATAGCAATTGTCTCCAATGAATTTACATGTAAAATTCAGAAACACCCCTTTCCTTTTACTGCGGATAATCCTCTAGATAAACACAACTCAAAGTTTATTAAAATAATTTCAAACTGTTTAATTATAATAAGAAATGGTATATCTCATTAAGTATTATTCAATGATGAAGGACTGTTTTGTCGATTGTTCTCTCTGAAAGGCTTTCGTTTTATTTTTCTGTGTGGACTTATCCCATATGTTACCACTAGATGGTGCATGGGTTATGCAAACACCTCAAATCTCTTAGGAGAAATTAGCCCTTAACAAAAAGAAAAAAAAAAATCAGCAGTTAGATGTCGAATTTGGATTAAGTTGAAGATAGCAATACCCTACCTAATGGCTTTCTACAGTGGGACCCTGGGTCTCTAGTTCCATCCTTTTTCCTTTCAGAATAGACATTAGCATCTATTTCATGTGAGATAAAGAAGATTTGAATAACAGTCAAATGCTCTCGGAGAGTTTTTCTCAGAAAACTAATGCCCATAATTGCAGCCAGGGTTGGCATTTTGAAAAAGAAGAACAAATTCCAAGACACCAAACAGCGGCTTCCTCTAATTTTATGTGTTCTGGAACCTAGTAAAATCTGCAGTTATTTCCTCCTAATTTTCTTCAATTAGTCTATAATAAAAATGGTCATGAATAGCCAGTTACCACTTTTTAGCAATCATCTGTGATCAACAAAAATTCTGATAATCTACAATTCAGGGTAGTTTAATGAGTAAGACTGAAAATTCTTGGAAAGCTCATGAGAAGGATTTTGAAAACTCACAAGAAGTCACTTATTTATTACTTTTTTAAAAATATTCCTCTACCAAGTGAAAACGTGGATCACCGCTTCCCTTTGCAGACAGCTCTATGACATTAAAGACGAGAACGGCGTGGGTGCTTAAACCCACCAACACGTGCACACAGATCCCCTCTGCTGTCTGTTTTTAACATAGAGTTCTGTTCTGTTTCCATAGTTAAGGATACATTATATTTGCTGAAGGAATAAGGCGAACAAAACCTCATTTTTCACCACATCAGGTGTGGTGGTGGTTGGAATGAGGTTTTAGTCACTCAGTCATGCCCGCCTGTTTGTGACCCCATGGACTGTAGCCTGTAACCCACCCGGCTCCTCTGTTCCTGCCATAATTCCTTCAGTTTTTCACAAGGCCTGCAGACTCATGAGGGAAATGACGGTGATGGGATAAGAGGTATTAGCGTACACTTAATGCGGAGATGGTTCCTCTAAGTTTTTCCCTCACGTAAATATATTTGATCAGCTCTTAGCGGGTAAATTTTAAAAATACCCAGTTGTCATTTTTTACTCCGGACAAGGTCCAGGCTTTGGGCTTACAAACATAATTGGAAATGAGCCAGTCCCCAACACCTGATGAAATACGGTGCACACACCATTCTTGCCATCACGATGCTTATTTCACACTTAGATGAAGCCTGTTGACCCAACTGCTCCCCCTTTGGTGGAATTCAGTCGTAGCAGGGCCAGAGCGCTTGGTTTGCTCAGATCTTCACTTGGACTGCTATTCTCAGTCCTGAGTTGGAAGGGGACGCCGGTGCCGTGTGAGTGAAAAACGGCATGATCGCTGTGAGCAGGGCGTTTGCTTTCTCTCTGTGAGCTCAGTTGCTTCAGTCAGGTCTGACTCTTTGCGACCCTATGGACAATAGCCCTCTGCTCCTCTGTCCATGGGATTCTCCGGGCAAGAATACTGGAGTGGTGGCCATTCCCTCCTCCAGAGGATCTTCCCGACCCAGGGATGGAACCCGAGTCACCTGGACTGCAGTTGGATTCTTTACCTCTGAGCCACCAGGGAAGCCCTTTTCTTCCTCTATTGGGGTATTGAAGTGTAAGTTCCTCTCTAAGGATGCATCAATCTTTTTTTTTAATAATCTGTGAAAGCAAATTTGGCTTCATGTTAATTGCATTCACTGTGCTGAATTTTAGCAGCAATTGCTTTAAGTTACTTTTAAATTTTAAAGCATTCATCACTTTATTGAATGTTGGTCATTTGTCCTTATGATTATCAGGCAGCTGCCAAGGGTATCCAGGCACTCAGCGGGCATCTGGGGTGCCTTAAAAACCAGCTTTCTAAGAATACACACTAGGAGAGAACTATGAAACGTGGTGGATGGGGAGAAAAGGGATAGGAGATCAAAAGGCATCTGTGTTTCTTCTCTCTGAAGACTTCTGACGTCCACGTCATCTTCATTCTGCACTCAGTGTCTCTGAAGATCTGCTAGAGCCACCCCTATCTTTAGTCATCAGTCTCACCTCAGCCCGCTTGTAAATGGGTCAGGATGTGCTCCAGGCCCAGGCGATGCTGGGTGATCTGTTTGGTACAGAGCGTAGAAAGGATTCAGTACACGTTTTCAGGATGTACTACTGAATGCATAAATGGTTACTCATTTACCCGAAAAGAATTTTACTCCTATAACCAATCCTTAATTGGAAATATAAAGAACATTTGATTACAGTATCATCGGTCACTTTATATCAGAATATGATGCTTCATTTTCAACAAAAGTGAAAATAATAAGGTTCTGTGTGTCTCTTTAAAACTTGGATATAATTAATCATACAGGAAAAACAAAAGTGAATGTATGGTTTCAGAGTTGGGAGTAGTTTGGCATCAGATCCCTGTGTTGTAGATGGAAGATCAGAAAAAAAGAGATTCCAAATGCCGTGTATCTCAAATCTTCAAAGGACTAAGATTAACCTTAAAATGAAAACTAGTGTTTCAAGAGCCTGTCATCCAGCGTAATCTGCTTGTGTTGGAAATGACCTCTTTTTCATGGAAAAGCATGTGCTGGATTCCATGACCTGAGGGAAATGGCAGGATTTTCTTTTACTTAGAGTCTCTCCAGTTCCAGGGGGTCTTCCCAACCTAGGGATTGAACCCGCATCCGCAGGCGGGTTCTTTACCACTGAGCCATCTGGGACGTCGCTACTAACAGTCTCTTTTGGAACCACATGCTGTGACGTAAGTGGCCATTCACCAAGTGGCCACTTAGGGCCTCCAAAGTGCAAAGGACTGGGCTCTGCCGTGCTGGTAATCAGCCAGGTGACAGGCTATGAATTGATTACAGTTAATAAAAACCATGACAACTCAAAATTATTTCAATAAGGAAAATGTCATGATAGTAAGACAGCAAAAAAAAAAGCAGTGGCTAATCAAGGAAACACCCAGCAAAGAAATCCTTAAGAAAAGCCTCCAGTTACCAAGTGTGGGAAGATAATCTCTAAAGGACTAAGGGCACTCCTATGGGTGTTTTGTGAACTGTTCCTTACTGCTACTGCTACTGCTAAGTCGCTTCAGTCGTGTCTGACTCTGTGCGACCCCATAGACGGCAGCCCACAAGGCTCCCCTGTCCCTGGGATTCTCCAGGCAAGAACACTGGAGTGGGTTGCCATTGCCTTTTCCAATGCAGGAAAGTGAAAAGTGAAAGTGAAGTCGCTCAGTCGTGTCTGACTCTTAGCGACCCCATGGACTGCAGCCTACCAGGCTCCTCTGTCCATGGGATTTTCCAGACAAGAGTACTGGACTGCTCCTTAGGGAGTGCTAATATCGGATCACTTCCCCCCACCTATCTCCTTGCCCATTATGGCATATTCTTATCTGGGGGGAAGTGGACAGCCCCCAGCTGGACACCAGCTTAGGTGAGACAGCTGGCTCTCTTGCTTACTGGGTTAAAGGCACGATGTGCAGCTGTGGAATCTTTGAGCATAGAGATGGTATATTGGTGGAATAAGTTCATTGGCTACCTTACTTTTAAGGTCTGGATAATGCTTTTTTAATTTCTACTGCATATTTCATTGACTTCCCAGGTAAAAAGTGTGAGTTGAGGCTGTAGACAAATTATGTTGGCTGCCTCAGCACTGAACAAAGGATGCTGGGGCCACTGAACCTCAGTCACTGAAGCCCCCAGGCCCCGTGGTGTGCCCCTGAGGGGATCCAGGATGTAGAAAAGAGGATACTGGCCCTAGAGAGTTAAGGTGCCTATCGAAGAAATGATTTCAGTGACTCCAGTCTTCTGCATCTTCCCTGATAGAGAAAAGTACTAAATTCCTAAACTTGAGATGTCTGGTTTTCTTTAAATAACAACAATCTTTTGAAGTTTCAATAGCTTGTTTTGTGTGTGTGTGTGTGTGTGTGAAAACTCCTATACATCCTGGCTGCTTCCTTTTCTCTTTGGAACAATCCCTCAGAGCCATTTGAGAGGCTGTCCCTATTCCCCTCGCGCTCAGTCATGTCTGACTGTTTTGCGACCCCATGGACTGTAGCCCGACAGGCTCTTCTGTCCGTGTGGTTTCCCCAGGCAAGAATCCTGGATCGCGTTGCCATTTCCTCTTCCAGGGAATGCTTCTGACTCTTGCACTCCTGCACTGGAAGGTCGATTCTTTACCACTGTACCAACAGGGAAACCCCGAGAGGCTGAATCCCAGGCTGAAGTCCTCAGTTTGTCTGCCAAATAAAACATAATCCCCAACTTTTAGATTGTGTGTTTTTGTCAGTCAATAAGACCCACGGAGGAGATACTTCACACAACCTAAGCTGACGAGGGGTTTCGGACTTAGCATCCCCAACTCGAAATTTTCAAAAACAGTATTACTTATCTTTAATAGAATTTTGATCCTTCAAGTTAAAAAAAAAAACAGAGTGTAGCAATGAAATGCATAGCAACCAAATGAATATTCCAGGAGGAATGCAACATTTACAATTCCTATTTTCATTTCACTGATGTGACTTTTAAACACAGGAATTTATTTTGTAAGACCACCAACACCTTGAATATATTGATTGCATACTTTTCATTCTTTGAATCTTTTCTTCTCAATTTTTGGCAGTGAATACAAATATTTTCTGCATTTTTTTTTCTAATTAGAATAAACACACTTTAAGTGGATTGTATTTAAAACATGTTTCCTTGGTAAATATCATAGATGCCCTCAGCACTATAGTTTCTGGAGATAATTGATAGCATTGCCATTGTCATAAAAAAGTAAGCTTGTTGCCCCATAACAGTACTGTACAAACCACGTGAAACAATTGTTTTTTTCTCCTTTCAGAAATTCTTTTTCTAAGAAATTTGCCATCCACGGGGGAGTGGGTGGAGTTACTTTCCTTAATCATCAATAGCAAGAAGATTATATTCATATAAGTGTAATGCTTGGTAATATATGCGTTATTAATTGTTTTAGATTATATTTGTTTGGTAATTTCACTTAGGTCTCCAGAGCATTTTAAAAATTTGTTATCTAATTTAGTCCTCAAAAGATATTATTCCCTCTTTTTTCACATAAGTAAACTGAAGCTTGGAGAAGTGAAGGAAATTTGCTTAAGATATACAGATGGGACCCAGGTTCGATCCCTGGGTCAGGAAGATCCCCTGGAGAAGGAAATGGCAACCCTCTCCAGTATTCTTGCCTGGAGAATCCCATGGATGGAGGAGCCTGACAGGCAATAGTCCATGGGGTCGCAAAGAGTCAGTCCCGGCTGAGTGACTAACACACACACACACACACACACACACAGATGGCAGGCAGCAGAGCCAATGCAGAAGAATTTTGTCCACATCACCAACACGTGCAGTGCATCGGGGTTTGCAGAATGAATGTAAGACGTGGTTTCTGATTTTAAGAAACTTACAGGTTAGTTGGGGAAAAGATTGATGCTGTGAAAACAACTTGCACAGATGGCAGATGAAGCACAGTCCTGGGACCAGAGAGCCCTTGCAGCTCACAGGAACGTGCTTCTCTGAGTTGAATTAAGTCACGTGTAAAGGATAAGGCAGCAAAGCTTTCAGCTGATGAAAGTGCTGTCACAGGTACTTGTTGTCTAAGGATCGCAGAGACAACTTGAGATAATCAAGGCTAGATTTACCTGCATGTAAACGACCTGGGTTCGATCCCTGGGTTGGGAAGATCCCCTGGAGAAGGGGAAGGCTGCCCACTCCAGTATTCTGGCCTGGAGAATTCCATCCCTGGGTTGGGAAGATCCCCTGGAGAAGGGGAAGGCTGCCCACTCCAGTGTTCTGGCCTGGAGAATTCCATCCCTGGGTTGGGAAGATCCCCTGGAGAAGGGGAAGGCTGCCCACTCCAGTGTTCTGGCCTGGAGAATTCCATGGGCTGTGTAGTCCAGGGGTCACAAAGAGTCGGACATGACTGACCGACTTTCACTTTCACTTTCTTTCAAACGCTTGTCAAGCACATAATCATGTCTTCCCAACAACCACGCAGCACACGAGACAGCCGCAAGAGAAGCCAGCTGTGCCCTTCAGAAACCCAGTTTTCATCCCAGGCCTGCGGCAGGAGCAGGAGCAGGAGGCACTCCAGTCACATTGGTTGAACATGCTGCTGTAAGGGACCTTAGGCTCTGTCCTCTGTGAAACCAATTAGCGGTTAATATTCAGCTGGGCTGTTAACTGGAGCACAAAAGCGGGACGAGATTTGCAATCTGTTAATGTTTCCTTAAAACCTTGTTAAGTAAAAGCTAAATCCATCATTAATGGGAGCAATATAAATTAGGTGCTGTCATTAGCCGTCCAAATGTGTGTGTACCTTTGCAAAAGGTTATCTTCAATGTCTTTTCTAAAAAATGAATGTATCTGTGGGTTTTGGATAATCATAGTCACAGGGAAAAATTACAAACTGCAGAAGTATTGTTGCTTAGCCCAACAGAAGTGAAAAGGTGATGTCTGCCCAGGCCTTGTGCATGAGAAAGGGAATGAATACTAGATAAGACATCCATGTATCTAACAAGCTAGATTTAACACACACTACCATGTTTTCTTCAAATTGGTATGTTTTTAAAATGAAATAAAGTGTTTAATGTAGCTTAAAAAAAAAAAAAGAAGAAGAAAAAAATTGAATGTAGTCCAAATGTACCACCACATAATTATAGAATACTGTGGGGTATTGGGGCTTCCCAGGTGGCTCTAGTGGTAAAGGCCCTGCCTGCCAATGCAGGAGACCTAAGAGCCTCAGATTCGATTCCTGGGTCAGGAAGATCCTCTGGAGGAGGAAATGGCTACCCACTCCAGCATTCTTGCCTGGAAAATCCCATGGACAGAGGAGCCTGGTGGGCTACAGTCCATAGGGTTGCAAAAGAGCTGGACACGACTGAACACACGTACTGCAAATATAAGTGGACACACACGAGTATTAAAAAACCGTGCTAGCTCTTACGGAGCTGGTGCTTGTGATAATCAGAGAATGCAGACCCTCCATCACTGTCTCCAGGGCCTTTCATGCTTCAGTATAGCCCTTGTCCTGGTGGATGCCGATGCTGCTGACTTGATTTGTCCCACTCCTGTGGCTTGGAGCTTTCTTGGGACAAGTACTTACCTTTTCCTCCCTGGCAATTGCCACATCATCTGGAGGACAATAGATACTGAATCAGTATCTGTTAAAGTCATGCCTTAGGTCTAATTTTTCTCTGTTCATTATTTCATATTGATCATCAGCTAATCAAGCTTGGAGCTCTCTTGGAACAAGTACTTACCTTTTCCTCCCTGGCAATTGCCACATCACCTGGAGGACAATAGATACTGAATCAGTATCTGTTAAAGTCATGCCTTAGGTCTAATTTTTCTCTGTTCATTATTTCATATTGACCATCAGCTAATCAAAGAGTCAAACCTGAATCTGTTTAGATCAGGATAATACCATCTCTCACCTGTGCTATTTCAGCAGGTACCTTACTGTCTATCTTCGGCTTTCCCCACCCTCTCATCCGTTATCATTAGTTCAGCCCTCAGGTTGCTGTCAGCAGATGTCTATAAACAGCATCTGATTTTATTATTCTTCTGCTGCTTTCTCATGCCCCCTGGGGTGCATGTGTACCCTTTTGCATGAAATGCAAGGTCTTTCCGAGGAGACTCATCTTCCTCCAGTTTCTCCGCCCCCTTTCCCCTTTATTTTACATTCATTTTAATATAGGACCACCCATGTTGCGTCCTCCCTTCTCCTAACATTCCCCCTGCCTGTAACACATCCTCCCTTCCCAGCCTCCGCCCCGGCCCGCTGGCTTCCCTGCTTAGCCCTGCTTAGCGTCTCTTCCTTATGCTCTGCCTTGCAGCCTAGTTCTCACCTATGTATGAAGCTCCCTTTGCTTCTCGCTCCTTCCCTCTGCTCCTCCCCACCCCGCCCCCATCTTCCCATTGCCTTGCCCAAGCCGACACTCGTCCTTAGGAAATCAAAGTTCTTGTACTGATATTGTGTTTTCATGTCTATCTTCCTTCAAAGCTGCAAGCTCCTTGAGATAGAGTGCTATTTGGCAGGTAACAGAAACTCGAGACGTATTTGTTGAATAAATGAACGGATGAGTAAATGAATTTGATATACACAACTGTAAAAATGTCTTCATGAAGTCAGGAAAAACAAAAACCCTGTGATCTGGAGATTTATTGAAATGACTAATTCTCCATGCTGTGGTGATAAAGGCAGCAGTGAGAGGAATGCAAACTCACCCACTCAGGTCCTGCTCATCTCAGGCGCGTAGACCAGCTGTCCTAATATGTTTCCCCTCCGCTTCTGGCTTTTTACAGACAGGACAACAAAATTCAGAGGAAATTTTCCATGACATTAACGAATATCATGAAAGCTGCTGTACAGCTGGTGCGAGGAGTGAAAATAAACTCAGTGATTTAATACAAACTGTCGCTTACTTTTTCCAGAAAAGAAGCATTGCACAGGTGTTCCCCGAGAATGGTGCAGCCTGCTGGGGACGGGAGCTGGGTCTGAGTCGCCTTGGCTTCCCCGAGAATGCCCACCGTGAATGGGCATGCAGTAGGTGTTTGCTAAATGCACGAAGGAAGGACTCAGCGGACCCAAATATAAAACCGGGCTCTATGTTATAGAGGCATTAGGTGAATGATTTAAAGAGTGATAAACTGTCCTACTTTCTGGACCATGGTACCAAAGCGATCAGGATGCTGCTGAGAGATTTTTCACTCACATATATAAAATGTGGTCAATAAAAATGAAAAGGGAAGGTCTGTCAGTGCCAGAACCATGAGACAGGAAAATGAACCCAAGACTGCTGTTTCCTCTCTGGCCAAAGGTATTTTGCAATGAAGGTTCCTTGTGTGTTAGAAGCAGCCTGTTCCTGAGTCATGGGTCTGCTGCTCTGCTGCGTCTTGTTAACTCTTCATAAAAAATGAAGCCTGGGACACAGGGCAGGAATCAGCTAGGCTTTCTAATGTGTTCCAGCGAGAGCCTATCTGTTTCCAGTCCCTAACGCGTGGATTTTTCTCTTTTTTTGCACCTAAATCTTTCTCTCGTCCAACTACCTATTTTTAATTTTGCTTGAAATCAGAATTGAAATTATTCAACAGATATTCAATGAACACCTACTCTGTGCCAGGTTCTGATCCAGGCCCCGGGGACACAGCAAGTTTCCCCTCTGTCCCTCATCTTGGGAGTCTGCAGTCTAGCCCTGCAAGACCAAAGATATACTATTAGTACATCACGTGCCTGGGGGAGTAAGAATTTTGGAGGAGCAGAAGGCAGAGGCCCTGAGACTGAAGGAAGAAGAGCTCTCTGAGATGAGGTTACAGGGCTTCTGTGGTGGCTCAGATGCTAAAGAATCTGCAATGCAGGAGACCCAAGTTCAGTCTCTGGGTCAGAAAGATCCCCCACTCCAGTATTCTTACCTGGAGAATTCCATGAACAGAGGAGCCTGGCAGGCTAAAGTCATGGAGTTGCAAAAAGTTAGACACGACTGAGTGACTAACACTTCACTAGGAAAGGCATGTTCTAGGAGGTAACATTTTCCTTTGTTTTATCCCATTTTTCACTTCTGTCCACACGATTGCCATGAGGTCTAGCTGATATGAGCCTGATGTTGATAGCTATTTATTACTACCTCGTAGACACCTGTAAAGGTCTTACTGAATCTCAGACTTCCTATTCTCCAAGTGCTGTGGGGAGCAGTGGGGTCCTGGAGAAGACGGAGCTCCCCCGTCTTGGTTGCATGTAAGACAAAGGACATACCACTCATTAAAGTGTTGAAGAATATCTCTATTTACCAAGCAGCTTGATGAGAAAGCACAGCTTAATGCATCCAAATTTAAAAAACCAACCCTCTAGGAAAGAATGAAAATGTCACCTCCTGACAATTTCCTTTTTTAATCAGTGCTTTCCTTTTCATGGAAGGACATAGAATTCCAGAAGCACAGTAGGAGTCCATTCTGGTATTTACCACTTTGAAAACAAGGGGCAGTGGTGGTGGGGGGTGTTGGTGGGGGAGACTTTGTCCACTAGAGAAGGGAGTTGTGCTCAGGAAAAAAATTTGGTTGATTCAAAGTAACTCCAACCTACTTGCCATATAACTCCACTTTGTTTCTGGGTTTGACTCTTTTGCAATTTCACTTGGGTAGTTAGTTATAGATTGAAGAAAATAAGATTAACCTTTATGATTTAAATGTCTCAGTCTCTACGCCAACCATGATCTAGAGTTTGCAACATCCTAATGAGAAATAGTGGAACTTGCCAAGCAGAATGTCTGTGTTTAAACAGACTTTCTCCAGAAATTCTTCTGCCAATCAATTTCTGAAGCTAGGGTACTACTCCAATTTGGAATTTACTTTCTTCTCGGTCCCTGTGTTCTACTATTATTGCTATGTAACAAAACACTCCAAAACACACAACTATTTCCTTATCTCTACTGTTTCTGGGGGATGGCTCTCTGTGAACAGGGGCCCTGCAGGAAGGTTCTGGCTCAGGGTGCTCAGGTGGCTGCCGACAGTGTCTGAATTGGAGAAGCAGGGCAGGAGCAGCTGGGCTTCCTCACAGCGCGGCTGCTCTGGGGCAGTGGGCCTCTCGCAGGGGGTTCAGGGTTTTGGCAGGAGTGTTCCAGCTCCCCAGGGAAAGCTGACCCAACCTCAGAAATCACCCAGCATCATCCTGCTTCATTCCAGGCCTCCGTATTGGTCACAACCCTGCTCACAATCAGGACTGAAGGGGGAGCTGCAGGTCCCTAGGGGAGCATTTGGGACAGGACAGAATAATCTGCCACAGCCTACTGATAGCAGGCTGCAGAAGCAAACCTAGTTTTGGCGACAGGTGACTTCTGATGGAATGAAACTGTGGCCACCAGCATCTGTAGTGGGAAACTAGAAATAAGCAGTCAAGAGGGCCTGGACACCAGGTCAACGAAACGCTAAAGGGCGAAAGGTAAACCCTCTACTGCTTTTTTTCACATGGGGATAAAAATACCAGAGTTATTTTTAACAAAATAAAAATGTGATTTTTTTTTTCCTTTTAGTACTGCCATGTTTTATTCTGTGATGAAACGTGATTCCACTCTTTCAAATGCTGACAGTAGATCTAAAAAAAAAAAAGTTGATTTTGATAAGTTTTATCCTCTGCCTGAAAGAAGAAAAAACTCAGACATCTTATCTCACAGTCACAAGAGGAATGTGAGAAAGCTGCATATATTATGCAGTGCTGAAACTGGGGCTTGAATTCCTGGTTTATACTTCTTACTTTGTTATTTTAAAAATGGTTTGGTTCTAGTGGGGGCTGATTGGAAGTATAATGGAAGCCACATGTTCCTGAACTATAAATTAATATGAGCTAGTTTCCAGATGTGGGATTCTGCCAGCTGAGAAATGAATTGTGATTCAGAATTATTCATTTCTTTTTCCTCCTATGTAAACATTTTAGCCCTATTCATAATTGTATTCAAGATGACTTGGAACACACGACGTTGTGGTTTCAGATTTATTAATGGATGGCGATTAATCTACTCTTGACCTCGACTTCTGCGGAATTGGTATTTATTGTCTCTTTCATTCCGTTATGATTTTGAACATGCACTCTCATTCAGGGGTTCCCAGGAGAAAGCATGCTGCTGCTGCTGCTAAGTCACTTCAGTCGTGTCCGACTCTGTGTGACCCCATAGACGGCAGCCCACCAGGCTCCCCTGTCCCTGGGATTCTCCAGGCAAGAATACTGGAGTGGGTTGCCATTTCCTTCTCCAATGCATGAAAGTGAAAAGTGAAAGTGAAGTCGCTCAATCATGCCTGACTCTTAGCGACCCCATGGACTGCAGCCTAGCAGGCTCCTCCGTCCATGGGATTTTCCAGGCAAGAGTACTGGAGTGGGGTGCCATTGCCTTCTCCAAGGAGAAAGCATACTCACCCACAACTAATGATACCCTGGGATTCCTCTCAGGCCCCAGTGTATTTTCAAAGTTAGCCCAGTATTTACTTTCATCTTTTCAACCATCTTTCCAATATGGCTTTAAAATCTGTGTTGTGTGTGTGTGTGTATTTGAATGGAGGAGAATGTCTCCAAAGGGTGTGAAAACGTGTAGAAACAGTTGCCCCTCATTTCTCATTCTCCTTGCTGTACTTTCAGCAATTCTGCTCTGCATCTCTAGAAAGACATTTGGAGCAGGGCTAAGGAAAGGATGCACCCCAAATGAGGGAAGGAAGTTGGTTCTTCCCTATGATAAACTATCTTGGACTGGAAACTCTGCCTAGTGTGGTGTGATGGTGTTCAGAGCCTGTGCTCCTGCAGCAGATTACCCTGGCAGATCACCAACCCCCAGCAGACATCAGAGCCCATCACACTGAGACAGTGCGTCTGCGAACAGAACACTTCCATCCCCGCAACCTCTTATAAACAGAACACCTGGGCAGTTTGTTCTGCAGCGGTGCTGTCTTTGAAAGGGGCTGCCTGGAATTCCACTCCGAGAGCTTGACTCAGATGGCTCTTAGCACAGATGGTTTGTGGGATTTTTTTTTCCTGATGCCAATACAGTCAGACATTTTCTCAAAAAGAAAGTGAGAGCGTCACCAGCAGTCATTTCTTCATTGTACCTTATTTAAGCTAAATTGTATGCAGCCCAGATAATTTTTTTCAGATGCGCCTTCGGTGACAGTTAGGGTGTCAAGGCAAGCTGGAAAGCAGCTTGTTTGTTTGTTACAAGGTAGGTAGATAAATGCAGCTTATACAACTCTTCAGTCATTATCAAGTTATTAGATTATTCCGGGTTAGATTGACATTCACAACTGTCTTTAAGTTGAACTGAAAGATCATATCTCATCAAGTACCGCCCACAATTCCAAAACCAGAAATTACTTGCAGGGGTCCACTTCCTACAAACACCTTCATCTTCATGTCTCCAGGAAAGAACCTGGCTTTCAGTAACTATTACACAAACTTCAACTACACAAAAAAATTAGTCAGTTTGAAAAGAGCGGAAGAATGGCAAGTTTTATCTTCGGTGACCAGCCGGTGGGTGCTAACGCAGAAAGGCAGTGAACGGAGTTTGCAGAGAGGTAAGGGACAGACGGGAGGGTGAGTAACGGGAAGTGAGGCAAGGGATGTTTCTGTCTGACTTCAGAAGCTTCGGTCACAAAAGCATTCAGGATGTTTGTGCATTTTCAAGGAGAACAAGCAAAATTAGAACACTTGGGTCAAAGAAGCATCTAAAATCTGATGACTCACTTTCTCTTTCATTTGAATCAAAGCTCTGAGCCCAAATATGTGGCCTCAATACATCTAAATATGGCACTGGGGAAAGAAAACAGTTTCTCTAAATAAAGTAACAAAAAGGTGAGTGGTAATTAGCAAGTTCTTAAAGATCTCTATGTCTAAGTAAACATCCTGTTAATTTAGTCATTTAGAGTAACTGTTCAGTCTAGGCTCAGGGATCAGACTGTGTGGTCAACACAGAGCCTGTCCCTTAGCGGTAGCTGTTTTTGGACAGCTTACTTAGCTTTTGTTCACTTCAATCTATTCATCTGTAAAATGAGAATACTAGGAGTATCCATCTCCTGGGAAGTTACTCCTTGAAAGAGTAGATTAATTAAGTAATAGATACACAGCACTGAACAAAAGTCCAGGTGACTAGTCAGTAAATGCTGAGAGGAATGATGATGAAGGCGTCCCTGCTGGTTCAGCTGGTAAAGAATCTGCCTGCAACACAGGAGACCCCGGTTTGATTCCTGGGCCAGGAAGATCCCCTGGAGAAGGGATAGGCTACCCGCTCCAGGATTCTTGGGCTTCCCTGGTGGCTCAGATGGTAAAGAATCCACCTGCGATGCAGGAGACCTGGATTTGATCCCTGGGTTGGGAAGATCCCCCAGAGAAAGGAAAGGCTACCCACGCCAGTATTCTTGCCTGGAGAATCCCATGGACAGAAGAGCCTGGCGGGCTGCAGTCCATGGGGTCAGAGAGTTGGACATGACTGAGTGACTAAGCACAGCACAGCAAGGATGATGATGAGTATCTTTTGAAAAACTAATGCTCTTGGGATCCTAGGACCCAGAATCCTGAAAGATTCCAAATATTCTGGGTAATGAAATATATAGGTTTACCTTTGATGTTTTTGTGACTTTAAAACAATAACAGGGTTTATCCAAGCTTGTTTTCCCTTTTAAATGAATTAGGTTATTGTATAACTAGATTAAAGTTAGTCAAAAGATTAACCATGTGTGAAAACCCCAGGCAATATTTCTCAAGGTCACAATCAGAAAATACCAGACTATAATCCTGCAAGCTTCCTGAACACGAATGAGGCATATTAAAGATCCACGAATGAAGTGAAGAATAGGATTAACCACTTCTGGTCTTGAAGACTTTCTGTCCTGGGTGGAGACCCAAGGACAAAGAAGCCAAATGCTTAGGTGTAATGCCTCACACCCTTAACTCTCAAACAAGGGTGTGAGGACAGCCCATTTCCTCCTTGGACACAGTCTCCATGTGTTGCTTCCCCTTCACGCTCTTCAGCGCTCCTTAGCCAGGTTCTCATCACTGTGGGATCAGATTCTTGCCATCAGCTAACTGTTTACCCTTTGTGAGATGATTTGTTTCATTACCCAGAAATCCCAACTTAACTTTTGCTTTTAGTAGTGTGAGATAGTGAAAGTGAAAGTCTCTCAGTTGTGTTCAACTCTTTGTGACCCCATGGACTATAGAGTCCATGGAATTCTCCAGGCCAGAATACTGGAGTGGGTAGCCTTTCCCTTCTCCAGGGGATCTTCCCAACCGAGGGATCAAACCCAGGTCTCCAGCATTACAGGTGGATTCTTTACCAGCTGAGCCACAAGGGAAGCCCTAAAATACTGCAGTGGGTAGGCTTTCCCTTCTCTAGGAGATCTTCCCTACCCAGGTCTCCCACATTGCAGGTAGATTCTTTACCAGAAGCTTCGTAAACAATTAGGAAAAGCTTTTGAAAAGCAAATCTTTCATCTCTCCTTCCAGTCTTTAAATTCCACTTCTCTTTATAGTCAGTAGAAAATGCAGTATGTGGTTATCAACATTGCAAAGGAATTTTCCTGTTTTCCTGAAGGCAATTCTATCTTGTTGCTTTTAACATCTAGTTACAGAATTATATATAATAAAAATGTGATAAGTAGATATAAATTCAAAGTAATTTAAATAAAAATTCCAACAAGAATATTGTGGAATTTGGCAGGCTAAGTATAAAGTTCATCTTGGAAAATAAAACACAAGAATGATTAAGATTTCTTTTTTTAAGTAAGAAGGAATTTTATTTTCCATAGTAAAGTGTACTCAAGTTATAGTAATTGAAACAGTCTGCTATTCATGGGAAAATGGAACAACAGATCTGCTACACCTCGTAGAGCGCTCAGGAACAGAACAACATACATGTTGTTGCTGTTCAGTTGCTAAGTCGTGGCCAACTCTTTGTGACCCCATGGACTGCAGCACACCAGGCTTCCCTGTCCTTCACTATGTCCCAGAGTTTGCTCAAATTCATGTCCATTGAGTCAGTGATGCTATCTAACCATCTCATTCTCTGCCATCCCCTTCTCCTTTTGCCTTCAATCTTTCCCAGCATTGGGGTCTTTTCCAATGAGTTGGCTCTTCACATCAGGTGGCAGAAGTGTTGGAGCTTCAGCATCAGTCCATCTAATAAATATTCAGAGTTGATTTCCCTTAAGATTGACTGGTTTCATCTTGCAGTCCAAGGGACTCTCAAAAGTCTTCTCCAGCACTACAGTTCAAAAGCATCGGTTCTTCGGTCCTCAGCCTTCTTTATGGTCCAGCTCTCACAGTTGTACATGACTACAATATATGCATTGAAGTTTGCAAATGATAAAAGCAGCATTTGATATGAGAAGAAAGCATTAACTATTTAGTAAATGATTTTGTGCCAATGGCAATTCATTTGGGGGAAAAGGTAAATTATTTATATTATAATATACACAAAAAAGAACTCGGGGTAGATTAAACAATTAAATTTTAAAGCTGTTAAAAATTAGAAGAAAATAGGGGATAAGTTTATAAATCTGAGGTGGGCAAAGTCTTTGAGTCAATATGCTAAATGCAAATGCAATAAAGAAAAATATTCACAGTTTAACTCTACAAAGTTCCTGGACCATAGCAATGGTCAAGGAACTGAAACAGAGGAAATATTTGTAACAAATATTTAAAAACAAACAAAAATTGGAGATTGTTACAAGAAGATGTGGAAAAATGAAGCGCATGCAGATTAGTTAAGTAGTTTTTAGAGAAATTTGGCAGTTTTTTATTAAAATAATTATCTGTACTAGAAAAATATTCCCATGTATGTGCAAAGTGGTATTCAAGAGTATTTCTTTCAGCATTTATTTTTTCTGGGAAGAGTGAGAATTGCTAAGCACTTCGGAACTGATGATTAAATTATGGTACATTCATAACTATGAAGCAGCAGAAAGAATAAGGAAGACCTACACTTAGAGATAGGAAAATATTTTCAAGACATATTAGCTTAAAACATATTGCTAAACCAAATGAACAGTATAATTTCATTTTTGTAATTTTCAAAACAAAATTTCACAAAACGAAACTGCATCACCTGTATATACGTCTTCTGTCTACCTAGAAAGTAGTCTGGGGTGATGCAAGCCAAATTGTCAGTGGTAGTTTTCCTGTAGTGGGTAAAGAAAAGGGAGGAAGATTAATGAAAGCCAAGAACTGAGCTAATCTGTATTTTTACAATTAAAGTGTTTTCCAGTACAGCTTGTGAATTAACTTTTTGTGTGTGTTTTACTTTTCAATTTTCATTTTTTATTGTAGTTGATGTACAGTCTTATATAAGTTACATGTGTACAATATAGTAATTCACAAGTTTTAAAGATTATGTTCCATTTGTAATTATTATAAAGTATTGGTCATGATCCCTGTGTTGTACAGTGTATCCTTGTAGCTTCTTTTATACGTAATAGACTGTGCCTCTCAATTCCCTACCCCAGTATTGCCCTCTCCCCACTGGTAATCACTGCTTTGTTCTCTACATCTGTGAGTCTGCTTCTTTTTTATTATCCTCACTAGTTCATTGTATTTTTCCTTAGATTTCATATAGAACTGATATCATACAGTAGTGAGCTTTCTCTGACTTATTTCACTTCACATAATGCCCTCTAAGTCTGTCCATGTTGCTGCAGTTGGCAAAATTTCATTCTTTTTTTTTTATGGCTAAGTATTCTGTTGTCTTCTGCATATCTGAGGTTATTGAGATTTCTCCCAGCAATCTTGACTCCAGCTTGTGCTTCTTCCAGTCCAGCGTTTCTCATGACGTACTCTGCATATAAGTTAAATAAACAGGGTGACAATATACAGCCTTGACGAACTCCTTTTCCTATTTGGAACCAGTCTGTTTTTCCATGTCCAGTTCTAACTGTTGCTTCCTGACCTGCATACAGATTTCTCAAGAGGCAGGTCAGGTGGTCTGGTATTCCCATCTCTTTCAGAATTTTCCACAGTTTATTGTGATCCACACAGACAAAGGCTTAGTCAATAAAACAGAAATAGATGTTTTTCTGGAACTCTCTTGTTTTTTCTATGATCCAGCGGATGTTGGCAATTACATCTCTGATTCCTCTGCCTTTTCTAAAACCAGCTTGAACATCTGGAAGTTCACGGTTCACATATTGCTGAAGCCTGGCTTGGAGAATTTTGAGCATTACTTTACTAGCGTGTGAGATGAGTGCAATTGTGTGGTAGTTTGAGCATTCTTTGGCATTGCCTTTCTTTGGAATTGGAATGAAAACTGATCTTTCCCAGTCCTGTGGCCACTGCTGAGTTTTCCAAATTTGCTGGCATATTGAGTGCAGCACTTTCACAGCATCATCTTTCAGGATTTGGAATAGCTCAACTGGAATTCCATCACCTCCACTAGCTTTGTTTGTATTGATGCTTTCTAAGGCCCACTTGACTTCACATTCCAGGATATCTGGCTCTAGGTCAGTGATCACACCATCGTGATTATCTGGGTCGTGAAGATCTTTTTTGTACAGTTCTTCTGTGTATTCTTGCCATGTCTTCTTAATATCTTCTGCTTCTGTTAGGTCCATACCATTTCTGTCCTTTATCGAGCTCATCTTTGCATGAAATGTTCCTTTGGTATCTCTGATTTTCTTGAAGAGATCCCTAGTCTTTCCCATTCTGTTGTTTTCCTCTATTTCTTTGCATTGATCGCTGAAGAAGGCTTTCTTATCTCTTCTTCCTATTCCTTGGGACTCTGCATTCAGATGTTTATATCTTTCCTTTTCTCCTTTGCTTTTCGCTTCTCTTCTTTTTACAGCTATTTGTAAGGCCTCCCCAGACAGCCATTTTGTTTTTTTGCATTTCTTTTCTATGGGAATGGTCTTAATCCCTGTCTCCTGTACAATGTCACAACCTTATTCCATAGTTCATCAGGCACTCTATCTATCAGATCACTCTTGATGAAAGTGAAAGAGGAGAGTGAAAAAGTTGGCTTAAAGCTCAACATTCAGAAAACAAAGATCATGGCATCCAGTCCCACCACTTCATGGGAAATAGATGGGGAAACAGTGTCAGACTTTATTTTTCTGGGCTCCAAAATCACTGAAGATGGTGACTGCAGCCATGAAATTAAAAGATACTTACTCCTTGGAAGGAAAGTTATGACCAACCGAGATAGCATATTCAAAAGCAGAGACATTACTTTGCCAACAAAGGTTCATCTAGTCAAGGCTATGGTTTTTCCTGTGGTCATGTATGGATGTGAGAGTTGGACTGTGAAGAAGGCTGAGCGCCAAAGAATTGATGCTTTTGAACTGTGGTGTTGGAGAAGACTCTTGAGAGTCCCTTGGACTGCAAGGAGATCCAACCAGTCCATTCTGAAGGAGATCAGCCCTGGGATTTCTTTGGAAGGACTGATGCTAAAGCTGAAACTCCAGTACTTTGGCCACCTCATGTGAAGAGTTGACTCATTGGCAAAGACTCTGAAGCTGGGAAGGATTGGGGGCAGGAGGAGAAGGGGCGACAGAGGATGAGATGGCTGGATGGCATCACTGACTCGATGGACGTGAGTCTGAGTGAACTCTGGGAGTTGTTGATGGACAGGGAGGCCTGGCGTGCTGCGATTCATGGGGTCGAAAAGAGTCGGACAGGACTGAGCGACTGATCTGATCTGATCTGATTCTGTTGTCTATATAAACCACATCTTTATCCATTCCATCTGTTAATGGACACAGGTTGTTTTCATATCTTGGAAATTGTAAATAATGCTGATGTGAACATTGACATGTACATATCTTTTCAAATTAGTGGGGATTTGGGGGAGGATATATACTCAGGGGTGGAATTCTTAGGTCATATGTTAGCTCTATTTTCAGTGTTTTGAGGAACCTTCATACTGTTATCTACATTGCCGCACCAATTTGCATTCCCACCAGCAGTGCTGGGTTCCCACCAACAGGGGTTCCCTTTCATCCAACATGTGCTGTGTTCTTCCTGGTGACAGTCATTCTGACAAGTGTGAAGCGGTATCTCCCTGTGGTTTTGATTGTATCTCTCTGATGATTAGTGATGCTGAGTATCTTCATATTACTGTTGGCCATCTGCCTTTCCTCTTTGGAAAAATTTCCATTCGTTCTTCTGCCCATTTTTAAATAGAGCTGTTCGTTTTTTGTTGTTGTTGAGTTGTATGAGCTGTTTATATATGTTGGATATTAACCGCATTTCAGTCATATCATTTGTGAATGTTTTCTCCCCTTCAGTGGGTTGTCTTTTCATTTTGTCAATGGGGTGGAAGGTTTCCTTCACTGTGTAAAAGCTTTTAAGTTTTATTCAGTCCCATTTTGGAGAAGGCACTGGTGACCCACTTCAGTACTCTTGCCTGGAAAATCCCATGGACGTAGGAGCCTGGTCGGCTGCAGTCCATGGGGTCGAGAAGAGTCAGACACGACTGAAGGACTTCACTTTCACTTTTCACTTTCATGCATTGGAGAAGGAAATGGCAACCCACTCCAGTGTTCTTGCCTGGAGAATCCCAGGGACGGGGGAGCCTGGTGGGCTGCCATCTATGGGGTCGCACAGAGTCGGACACGACTGAATCGAGTTAGCAGCAGCAGCAACAGTCCCATTTGTTTATTTTTGCCTTTTTCCCCCTTTGCTTTAAGATACAGATTAAAAAATATTGTTGCATTTTATGTCAAAAAGCGTTCTGCCTATGTTTTCCTCTAGGAGGTTTCTGGTTTTACCTTTAGGTCTTTAATCCAATTTGAATTTGTTTTTGTGTATGGTGTTACAGGATGTTCTAATTTTATTCTTTTACACAGAGGTGTCCAGTTTTCCCAGCACCATTTATTGAAGAGACTGTCTTTTATCCCTTGTTTATTCTTGGCTCTTTTTTAAAAAAAAGCAGCAGAACTAAATATGATGAGCTAGCCCTAGGCAGAACATTTCCCTCTGACTGGGGACCTGTTGGGCATCACCTCTCAGAGCAGGCAAAGTGATACATTGCATCAGAGGCCTACAGGAAGATGGCCTTCACCTTTCTCACATTATTCCAGAGTCAGCTGTCTCTGCTAGACGTGATAGCTTACATCTTGTTGTTTATATTTAAGAAAGTACTTTGCCAGTTCTGTCTCATTAATTAACTTTAACGGAGAGGATGATGTGAGTCTCAGACAGGAAGAGGAAATTAGTAAGTTGGCTGAAGGGAAACAAAGGGTCTAAACAAAAAGAGAAGCAACTTGTTGAAGACATTAGAGGAGAAGAAAACTTGTTGAAATGACAAGAATCAAGGAAGGAGGATGATTAAAATAGGAGCCTTCTCGGTGAATGCAGTGACTTGGATGGATGTCTGTACTCTGGATGTGTGCTTAGAGCCATGGGGTGATGACTAAGTCTAGCCTGGATTTCTGACTGGTGAGAAGATGCATCTTACAAACGGAAAGGAGCAGTGCAAGGGATAGTAGCAATGATGCACGTATATTCAGTGATTTATATCATCTTGAACAGAAATTTCAGCATAATGTTAAATACTTGGCCTCTGTTTGTATAGCAACTGGTGTGGAAGTGGGGTCTGACTTTCCATCTACCCTAATCTAAGAGGAGTGCCCATGGACCAGGTGATAAGGATGTGTTCTCAGTCCTCATTTGAGTTTGGTTAATACAGCTTCTTTCTCTTTTAAATGGTTTTTTAAAAGAAAAAAGAGTGTCAGACTGGGCGAAACTGGGCCTTGGATTCCAAGTAGGAAGTTGACTAGTAAAAGGGCAACTGAGTGAGGAGGGGAGGAAGCTTGGGACCTCAACTCCGTCCTTTGCCAACACTAGCCCAGTCTAGTTAACAAGATTGGAGGGTGAAGTGTGTGATTTAAAGACCTTTGAGTTCCCTCCCTCCAAGCTAAACCCTCCACACTTTCTCAGACTTTGTCTGCTTGAGATCCATCTGTGTTAATTAGTTAATGCTCCTGGGAATCAATTTGATCCTAACATCTGGCTGAGGACAGATACCATGCTGAAAGTTATTATGACTGAAGAATTTAGGAAGTCAGGGTAAATGTATTTTATGAGTCACTCTTTCAGACTAGAGCCAAGGGGTTGGCACAGCTGTTGCCACATAGCAAGCATTTAATAAGCACATGAATGGATGGATGAACTGAAGGGTTCTGAGATTCAAAACATGGTTTTGAGGGTCCATGAGATATTTCAGGGTAGAAGATAAAACAGCCTCTGCAGACTTTGGGGACAAGAGGAGCAGATTATTCAGAGGTCTGAACTGATTCTATTTAAGGAACTCCTCCTCCTCCTCCTCCTCCTCCTCGCATTCTTCCATTTCTCTCCTGCTGCAATAGAAACACGTTCTAGAACCAAAGGGAGGTTTCCCAGGTTTAGCCATGCTCCCAGTAGAGCTTTGTGTGTTTTTAAACACCCAAGAGTTCATCTTAGAGAGATGGGAATACCAGACCACCTTACCTGCCTTCTGAGAAATCTGTATGCAGGTCAAGAAGCAACAGTTAGAAGTGGACATGGAATAACAGACTGGTTTTAAATACGGAAAGGAAGATGTCAAGGCTGTATAAGTCACCCTGCTTATTTAACTTATATGCAGAGTACATCATGCAAAATGCCAGGCTAGATGAAGCACAAGCTGGAATCAAGATTACTGGGAGAAATATCAATAACCTCAGGTACCTAGATGACACTACCCTTATGGAGAAAGCGAAGAAGAACTAAAGAGTCCCTTGATGAAAGTGAAAGAGGAGAGTGAAAAAGCTGGCTTAAAACTCAACATTCAGAAAACTAAGGTCATGGCATCCAGTCCCATTAGTTCATGGGAAATAGATGGGGAAACAGTGGAAACAGTGTCAGACTTTATTTTTCTGGGCTCCAAAATCACTACAGATGGTGACTGCAGCCATGAAATTAAAAGACATTTGCTCCTTGGAAGAAAATTTATGACCAACCTAGACAGCATATTAAAAAGTAAAGATGTTACTTTATCAACAAAGGTCCGTCTAGTCAAAGCTATTGTTTTTCCAGTATTCATGTATGGATGTGAGAGTTGGACTACAAAGAAAGCTGAGTGCTGAAGAACTGATGCTTTTGAACTGTGGTGTTGGAGAAGACTCTTGAGAGTCCCCTGGACTGCAAGGAGATCCAACCAATCAATCCTAAAGGAAATTAGTCCTGAATATTCATTGGGAGGACTGATGCTGAAGCTGAGACTCTAATACTTCGGCTACCTGATACGAAGAACTGACTCATTTGAAAAGACCCTGATGCTAGGAAAGATTGAAGGCAACAGGAAAAAGGGACGACAGAGGATGAGATGGTTGGATGGCATCACCAATGCAATAGACATGAGTTTGAGTAAGCTCCAGGAGTTGGTGATGGACACAGAGGCCTGGTGTGCTGCATTCCACGGGATTGCGGAGTCGGTCACGACTGAGCGACTGAACTGAACAGGAGTTCATTATGATAGTAACTCTGCCCTTCTCTTACAAAGGAACCTGGTCCAGGAATCCATGAGTTGTCTTAAGACCTATTTAAATATAAGCACAAGAGGCATTTGAATGCCTGAGGTCTTAGAAAAAATTAAATTAAGGGTCTATTTCTATTTTTATTCAGAATCATTGAAATACAATGAACTGTATTAAACTTACTCATTGTAAGATTCTCTTTGGATGCAATGTTCTTGATTTGTCAACTGCTTTGAATGATGGATAAAATCTGGAAGATGAGGCAGTGGAAAAAGGGATGAATTTCAGGCTGCTTGTATGGAAGGAGGTCTGGAAATTTGGAAGACTCAACTCCAGTGATGATATTTGAAAGGATACAATGAAGGTAAAAGAAGTTAGGTTGATTTGTAACTGGAAAACAGGAAAAAGCAAAGACTAATAAACAGATATTGGCTTCAAGTCTCTATTTGATTTATGGATTAAAAAGGAGGCAAATAAATAAACAGGGAAGAAAATGGACAGATGTATAGGAAAAAGCAGAGCTTTGATCAAGGAAATAATAAGAGGAGATTTAGGAGAGAAACTTGGTAGCAAAATCGATGAGATGGAGTCGTCCGCAAACGCCAGCTGTTTTGAGTCAGTGCTAGAATTCTTACCTCTCACCCACTTTGATTCTTCATGGTGCACCTTTTAAAATTTTTTAAATTTTATATTGGAGTATAGTTGATTGACAATATTGCGATAGTTTCAGGTACAGAACAGCAAAGTGATTCAGTGTATCTATTCTTTTCAAATTCTTTTCCCATTTAGGTTGTTGCATGATATTGAGCAGAGTTCTCTGTGCTATACAACAAGTCCTTGTTGGGTATCTGTTGTAAATAGAGCAGTTGTGTACATGTCAATCCCGAACTCCCTAACTAACCTTTCCCCCAACCCTTCCTGCCCAGTAACCATGTGTTAATTCTCTAAATCTGTGAATCTGTTTCTGTTTTGTAAGTAAATTCATTTATGTAATTGATTTTTAGATTCACTGCATAGAAGTGATATTATATGATATTTCTCTTCCTCTGTCTGACTTACCCTACCAACCAGTGGGTCCAAATATGACTTAGAATGCTGCAGAGAGAGTTTCCTGGTGGCCTAGGGCTTAGAATGCTGCACTTTCACTGCTGCGGTCCACGTTCAATCCCTGGTTGGGGAACTAAGATGCGACAAGCCGAGTGGTGTGGCAAAAAAAAAAAAAAAAAAAAAGTTCAGACAGTAAGTTTTACTTTCCTTTATATATGATCTAAGTGATATATTTTACATATTGACTTTCAATGGGTGTGTTTGGCCCACAAGTAATGAAATTAATGGATGTGGATTGGATACTTCCTAGAGCAACTAAGCTAGAGGCAAGTCAAAGATATTATGTTTAATTTTAGGAAAATATACTGTTTAAAATCAATCATTTTATTTTTTCTAATTTATTCAAACCTTTATTATATAAGCTTTAGGTATATAGCGTTGCAGTTCACCATATACAGAGTCATCATCACTGCAAGCCTAGTTACCATCCACCACCATGCAACTGGCCCCATTCACCTATTATATTTCATATTTCTCCCTTTAAAATTATAAGAAAAATATAAATGCTAAAAAAAAAACCTATTTTTAAATGAAATAAATTTAAATGTCTAGTTTCTTAAAAATTTTAATTCACAGTTTATGCAAAAATCATTTTCATTTGGCTACTGACTTGGTAAATATTTGGAACATAAATTCTAAGTATGGATACAAAGATTTTTTTTTTTAACATACTCTGCTTAAAGGGCTCTCCAGGTGGCTCAGTGGCAAAGAGTCTGCCTGACGTGCAGGTATTGCAGTTTTGATCCCTGGGTCCAGAAGATCCCCTGAAGAAGAAAATGGCAACCCACTCCAGTACTCTTGCCTGGGAAATCCCATGGACCTCTGTCAACATATGCAGAGTGATCAAGTCTGCAAGTCACAGTTCAAGGCATCATCACCAGAGTCTGACATGGCTTAACAACTGAGGACATGCACAGGCTTACTTAAATCCTTCAATTCCCTCTATCATCTGACTTCTACAGCTTACTGATGGTTCCGGATTGACACGGAACCTCGATTTAGGTGACTTGATCTTGAGACACTCTAGCAAATCCCCACTTATTGGGCCTTTACTAAACTTAAGAATTGAATGCCAAAATGAGTAAAAGAGAGAAAACATAGTTTAGTTGCAAAATAAACATCATCTTGAAGACAAACTGTTCTAGTCATGGATTCTTTTTTTTTTTTTTTTTTAAGATAAAGAAGGGCCATCAGCATCAAATATAAATTAAAAATTTGGCTTGCATTGTCTGTATGAGGTTGTTTGTTTATGTCAGGAATTTCAGTGTCTGCAAACATCTCATTCAATTTCTTGGTTTTCGATTTTAAAAATGTTCATTAGTTCTTGCTAATGAAAAACACCGTTCTGCCTATGTTAGCCAGTTTTGGTCCTCCAAGATGCTAAGCGGATGCTGAGACAGAATTAGAAAAGCAAGAGATTTATTAGGGTAAAGTCGTGTGAAAGTTGAAGTAGAGGGAGACTGGAGTAGTTAGGGAAAAACAAAAGTAAAAGTAAAGTGAAGTTGCTCAGTCGCGTCCAACTCTTTGCAACCCCATGGAAGACTGTAGCCCACCAGGCTCCTCCATCCATGGAATTTTCCAGGCAAGAATACTGAAGTGGTTGCCATTTCCTTCTCCAGGGGGTCTTCCCAACCCAGGGATTGAACCCGGGTCTCCTGCATTGCAGACAGACACTTTACCATCTGAGCCACCAGGGAAGCCGGGAGTAGTCAGAGGGAGTCTCCAAACAGCATGCAGGTCTGACTTCAGAAGAAGAGCGGATGTGGAGGCTTGGGCAGGAAGCGCCTTTGAGCACAGCCCAGCTCAGAGAGGGTCCTGGCTAGGCCGGGGTGGCGCCTGGAACAAAGATCACCCGCTGGGCAGGAAGGGCCCAGTCTAGCCCTCCTACTGTACGCAGACGTGGGGGACACTGCTGTCTCAGTCTGGATGCTGCAGCAGATCCCGAGGAAGTGGCCACTGGGGGTGTCCACCTACGCGCTCTTTCTAGAAGGTTCTCTCTTGAAGGATGATCTGAATGACGAGAGCCCTGTGGCTGCCAGTGAGAAAGAAGAGCCCACAGGCAGGACAAGGAGCAGATTAACTGGAACCTTCTGGTTCAAGTCATTTTGTCTGCTCCCTTGTGGTAGTTGCAATAATAATAATAACTCCCTTGGGTATAGCATGGTACAAATTACAAAGGGCTGTAATGTAGTTATCTGGTTTTATTATCCTGATTTCATACATGAATGGGGCTACAAGAGGTGAAGTAATACTGTCCAAGTTCATTCTTTATCAGAGCTAAGACTTTCTTCGAGATAGACCACAACTGCTTCACTTGCATGACAGATGTAATCTCAGATACTTCATCTTGATTTTTCTTCTCTTGTACTTCCCTTGTGGCTCAGATGGTAAAGCATCTGCCTGCAATATGAGAGACCTGGGTTTGATCCCTGGGTCGAGAAGATCCCCTGGAGAAGGAAATGGCAACCCACTCCAATATTCTTGCCTGGAAAATCCCATGGATGGAGGAGCGTGGTGGGCTACAGTTGCGGGGCAAAGAGTTGGCCATGACTGAGCAACTTCACTCACTCATTTTGATAAAGTATAACATTGACAAAAAGTTAAATATAACCTGTATGCACATTCTGGTGAATAATTATTAGGCAAGTACCTGTTTTACCACTAGCAGAACATTACAAACATGCTGGAAGTCTGTTACGCCTCTTCCCAGTCACAGGCTCATTCGTTTCTGGAAAGGGAAGCCTTGAGGGGGCAAAAAACGAAACTAACCCCAAAGTCTATCCATGGGTGAATGAGTGGACAAGTTGGGGTGCATCCAAACAAAGGCATATACCTCTTAGCAGTAAAAAAACTACCTACGGATACACGTGCAATAGAAACGGCTTGTAAATAATTATCCTGAGTGAAAGAAGCAAGACACCAAATGGGACATACTGTATGATCCAGTAATATAACTCCTAGAAATGTAAATTAATCTGTAGTGACTAAAGAGCAGATTAGAGGTTGCCTGAGACTGGAGTCAGTGGAGGGATAAACTATGAAGGGGCATCAGAAAAGCTTTGGGGAGATGCAAGTATCCTGTGTCCATCTGCAAACTCTCATTGACGTGTACACCAAGAAGGATGCAGTTTATTGTGTTAGTACACCTGTGGGGTTTCCCTGGCAGTCCAGCGCTGAAGATTTGCCCTTTAATGCAGGGGGTGAGGCTTGGACCCCTGATCAGGGAGTTAGAATCCCACGTGCCTCGTGACCAAAAAACCAAAACATAGCACAGAAGCCATACTGTACCAAATTCAGTAAAAACTGTAAAAACTGACCCACGTTAAACCAGAAAGAGTTGTACCTGCACAATGTCGGCGGGGAAAGCCCTCCAATGACAACAGCCATCGCAGGCTCTGGTGGCATATGTATCCAGCTTTCCTTGTGTTTTCTGTCAAGGTTTATTTCTGTACTTTGAAACTATTGTATTATTTGCTTACAAACTTAAACACGGTGGCATCTTTGTGAAAAATAGAATCATTTATCAATGCGACTTGACTTTATTCCTGGTAATTTTTTTACTCAAGAGCAAATTTTGTCTAATATTAATGTAGCTATATCTACCATGTGCTTTGCTAGAATGGCATCATATATCTGTTTATGTTCTCCAAATTTTTTTTTTCTCTTTTTAATGCAATTTTTAAAGGTTACTTTCCATTTACAGTTATTACAAAATATTGGCTGTATTTGCCATTTTGGGCAATACATCCTCAAGCCTGTTTTACACCCCATGGCTGGTGCTTCCCGCTCTCCCATCCCTATATCGCCCTCCAACTCTCCCCTCCTCTGAAAACCACCAGTTTGCTGTCTACATCTGTGAATCTGCTTTTTTGTTGTACATTTTTAGATTCCACATGTAAGTGATATCACACTGCATTTTCTTTTTTTCTCCTCTGACTTATTTCACTTAGCAAAATACCCTCCAGGTTCATCCATGTTGCTGCAAATGGCAAAATTTCATTTTTTTTTTTTTTATGACTGAGTAGCATTCCACTGGCTATACATACCACATCTCCTTTATCTACTCATCTATTGCTGCTCTTAAAACCTTGCATTTTTGAGTAAGATTTTTTATACTTGATACCATCACACTGCAGCAAGAACAAATCAGGCATTGGATTTCTTACAGCTGAAGATGGGTATTTGTGAAGGCAGGTTAACTTGTCCTCTTAACTCAGCAGTGGTTCTGGCATCCTGCTCAGTACAATGGATCCTGTTAGGCAAGCTTATCTCTGGTCATCCAGAAAGTTCCATTTCACCTTAACTTACACTCTGCTCCAGCTCAGGGACGGATTAAGGAAGGTGGCGGTAGGTGAGCTGTGGTGTGGGGTTTCTTTCAGGGGAGCCCATAAAACAGAATGTGTCACACATTACGTATCTCCGAGCCTGTGCTCATATGTCGGACTTGGCCGTCATAATAAATCCTGGTGGGGGTAATATTTGTACCTGTCACCTCTTAAAGACAGAAATTGAGTCTCAGATAGGTTAAGGAATTTGCTGGAGGTCATGCTTGCTGCAAGCTTGCCTGATGCTATTCTAAAACACTGCTGGGATCTTAGGATGGGTTACATGTTGGTCTGTAGCAGCTCTGTCCAAAAGAAAGATGAGGTGAGCTGCACATGTAATTTAAAATTTTCTGGTAGCCGTGTTAAAAAAAAGTAAGTGAAACATGAAAAGAAAGAGCTTATTTCTGTATCGTTCTTTTGATAACCTGCTTTTTTCCCTGTGGCTGTTTTAAGAGAACTGCATTTTCTTTGGTGTTTTGCAGTTTCATGATGACATTACTAAATGTGGTCTCATTTATTGAGTCTGTTTTGCTGAGTTCTGTAAAATGATCAGCTATTACCTTAATTATTACCTTTAATTATCACCTCTAATTATTAGTGCTGTCCTCTTTACTTTTCTGAATCAGTCCCCTTTTGGAACTGTGATTAAAAGTATGTTAGCTCTTCCATCCCCTTGGAGAAGGAAATGGCAACCCACTCCAGTGTTCTTGCCTGGAGAATCCCAGGGACAGAGCAGTCTGGTGGGCTGCCGTCTGTGGGGTCGCGCAGAGTTGGACATGACTGAAGGGACTTAGCAGCAGCAGCAGCAGCAGCAGCAGCAGTTCTTCTATCCATCTCTTAACTCTCTACCATATTTTCCAACTTTTTGTCTCTGCACACTGGCCAACTTTCTGGTGTATTTTCCAATTCACTAAATCTTTTTCAGTTGTATCTCATTTTCTCTTCACCCCTCAACTAAGTTATTATATTTGTCTCTTATGTTTCTTTTGTACTATTTCTTTCATTTTTTTCACATTTTCTAGGTTTATTTTTATAGTTTTTCTTTCTTGCAGATATTTTCAAACTGTCTTTAATATTAATATCTTTAAACAGAGTAAGCCTATTTCTGGATTTCAATATCTCAAATATTTTGGGGTCTGTTCTGTAATTTTATCTTTCTGCAGATTATTTTCCATGGTGCCTTATTCTTGGGTATTTTTATCTTATTAGTTTTACTGCCGACTTCTCAATGTTTCTTGAACAGTTACTTTTTCGTGATTCTTTGAGGCCTAAGATTAAGGTGCCTTCTTGCAGAGACAATCTGCATTTCCTCCTGCAGACCTCACAGGCACTACCGCTTTGGTAAGGCCACCAACCAAGTTTGCGGCTTGACACTGACAGGCTGCCCAAATAATGTAATCCAAGCTTTGAGCTGTCCCAGGATATGGTTGTGGTGACCACAGCTTCTCAGGGACTTTCTCTGCCCTCTGATCTTTTCTATTTACACAGTGTTGTGGCTGTGGCCTTCCCTACAGTCTCCTGGGCGATGCGTGTGGGGAGGGGTAGGGGACTTATTTTTGATTCGTTTTTACCCTGGGATGAGCCCCACGGCACCCAGTTTAATGAGAGGAGGGTCTCCTTGTAAACTTGGCACTGCTAGTGGACTCCTGGCCCTAGATTTTAAAATTGGAGGAAGTTGCTTTATACTGCTCAGGTGGTCTCTGCCACAAATCAAAGCGATTCAGTCATAATCATGCGTGTGTGTGTGTGTGTGTGTGTGTGTGCGTGCGCGCGTGTGCGTCCCCTTCCTCCTGAGCCTCCCCACACCATCCCACCCCTCCAGACTGTCACAAAGCACCAGGCTGGTTCTCCTCTAGCTATCTGTTTTACACATGACAGTGTATATACGTCAATAACACTTTGTCAATTTCTCCTAGCCTCCCCTTTGCCCACGGTGTCCACAAGTCCATTCTCTCCGTCTGCATCTCTATTTCTTCTCTGTACACGGATTCACTAGTACCATTTTTCTAGATTCCATTATATGTGTGTTAATATACAATATTTGTTTTTCTCTTTCTGGCTTGCTTCACTCTGTATAATAGGCTCTAGGTTCATCCGCCTCACTACAGTTGACACAAATACTTCTGTCTCATCTCCCAAGTCCAAATTTAACGAGTTCAGCAAATGCTCTCAAGGCACAAGAAGCTTGTCTGTCTGGTTCCCATTTTCCTTTACATGTCAGCTTAACAATCTATTTTGTTAAATATTTAATTCTTTTAAGAATATTGCAAAACAAAATGCTTACACAGTGTTTTAGTTGTTTCTAGCGAGTTGTTGTTTAACTGCCAAGTCATTAACTTTTGTGACCAACTCTTTTGTGACCTCAGACTGTATAGCTCGCCAAGCTCCTCCATTCGTGGGATTTCTCAGGCAAGAATACTGGAGTGGGTTGCCATTTCCTTCTCCAGGGAGTCTTCCTGACCCATTCCTGGGTCACATTCCTGGGACCCATTCCTGGAAGCCACATCTCCTGTATTAGCAGGAGGATTCTTTACCACTGAACCTCCAGCAAGAGTTTGGTATAAATTTATTCTGCTGTTTACTGGAAACAGAAATCTTTGGTTCTTAATCCTATGATAGGAATTGTAAACTGAAAGTTAGCTAATGGAAATGATTAGAACACATCAAACATGGATGAATAACACAGTATGGAAAAGCACCACAATGGTTTGCAAAGCATAACAAAGACAGGTTTGGCTTGGGATGCGATGCACTTATTTCCTTTTTCAAGATATGATTTTGCAGCCTCAAAACTGGCTAGACTCTGTCACCCAGTAGAACTGTCAAACTCTTCAGCTCTGGTGGCTCAGACATAAGGAGTCTGCCTGCAATGTAGGCGACCCTGGTTCGATCCCTGAGTCAGGAAGATCCCCTGGAGAAGGAAATGGTGATCCACTTCTGTATTCTTGCCTGGAGAATTCCATGAACGGAGGAGCCTGGTGGGCTATATATAGTCCATGGGTTTGCAAAGAGTCAGCACGACCAGTGCCTTTCACTTTCAGTTCATCCTCAATAGACTCTAACCCTAAAGCAAGTATGTCTCAGTCCACTTGGGCTGTTATGACAGAATACCACAGCCTGGGTGACTTACAAGCAATAGAAAATTAATTATCCCTTAGAATTCAGGAGGCTGAAGTCCAAGGTTAAGGCACCTGGAGACTTGATGTTTGGTGAGAGTGTGCCTCTGTTCATAGACAGCTGTCAACTCCTGTGACCTTACATGGCAGGAAGGGCAAGAGAGCTCTCTGAAGACTGTTAGAAGGACACTAATTCCATTCAGGAGAGCCTCACCCTCATTGTCTGATTACCTTTCAAAGACCCACCTCCTAACACCATCACATTAGGGTTTAACAAGTAGATTTTAGGGGAACACAAACATGCAGTCTAGAGCAGTGTGAAACCCATGGGTGCCTATGATGGTCATTTATACAGTGGAGGGTCAGATCTTGAATAGGAAATACTCCACTCCACCCTGTTTTATCTATAATTTTCTCTCCTGCTTGAAACTAGTTGAAAGAGATGGAATTTTAGGATAAAAAAGAGAGATTTTGATTTTGTGGTTTTTTTTGAAATTTATTATTAAATACATTATTCCTGGGACATGATAAGTTTGGAACAGACCACAGGAATAATTACTAGCTAATAGATACTAAAATATCCGAGAAGGCAGTGGCTACCTACTCCAGTACTCTTGCCTGGAAAATCCCATGGACGGAGGGGCCTGGTAGGTTGCAGTCCATGAGGTTGCTAAGAGTCAGACACGACTGAGTGATTTCACTTTCACTTTTCACTTTCATGCATTGGAGAAGGAAATGGCACCCCACTCCAGTGTTTTTGCCTGAAGAATCCCAGGAACAGAGGAGCCTGGTGGGCTGCCGTATATGCGGTCACACAGAGTCGAACACGACTGAAGTGACTTAGCAGCAGCAGCAGCAGATACAAAAAGATAGGCTACAGAGAAACAAGAGAGATGGTTTTTCACTATCACTCCATGCTAACCTGATTAATTAGCATGAAATGATAGTGAAAAATCTTTACTGTGGTTTGTCAACTAGTGGTAGAAAGAAAAAAATTTTTTTCTTACTTGAAATATGGGTGAAATAAACATTAACAGAAATAAAGCTTTCAATTTTTCATAATGAATGTGAAGTTTAAAAAAAAATGGTTCAAATTTGCATTGTAATGGGGACTCCTGTGAGAGAATGTCAATTTATAATGAGTGGAAAAATAAGACAAGGCACTAAAGCTTACAAATGCCTTCTTAATAAAGCTTAGCATCTGTTTTCTGGATAAGAAGAACATTTAAACCACTGTTTTTGGTGAGGAGAGAGACAATAAACATGGAAGCCATCAATTTCAAATGACCTGCTTTTTAAGATCTTCCTGCCACTTCTGATATTAACATGTTAAAAAAAATACATGAATGCCAATAAAATATTTCCTGTATTTCAGATACGTTTGCCGGTATTTGTAGCTCTACTAAGACATAAAAGTCAACATGAAATTGCGTGGCATGGGGTCTGCAGATTGGTAGAAACTGTATCTTTCAAACATCAGCCCTTATGCTGCTGCTACTGCTAAGTCGCTTCAGTCGTGTCTGACTCTGTGCGACCCCATAGACGGCAGCCCACCAGGCTCCCCCGTCCCTGGGATTCTCCAGGCAAGAACACGAGTGGGTTGCCATTTCCTTCTCTGATGCATGAAAGTGAAAAGTGAAAGTGAAGTCACTCAGTCGTGTCCGACTCTAGCGACCCCATGGACTGCAGCCCACCAGGCTCCTCTGTCCATGGGATTTTCCAGGCAAGAGTACTGGAGTGGGGTGCCATTGCCTTCTCCGTGTGTGGCATGAGGTCTGCAGATTGGTAGAAACTGTATCTTTTAAACATCAGCCCTTATTAGTATTCACCAAATTAATCTTTCAGAGATAATTTAGAAAAGCCCCTGTTGTATGTTAAAGTTCTAGCTTTAAAATATTAATTCAGTACAAAATAAAAATAAATGGGACATTGTGGAGTGGCTTATAGACACAGTCTGATTACGGCTCTCTAGAAGACTAACAAACCCGAGGAATTGGCTAGTTTGAACAGACTGCTAGTTTGGGGACCTTCTATATGTTGGTCAATGAAAATTTAGAAATTCATCATATTAATTAATTAATATTGGGCCTTAATTCTTTTCACAGAAGTTCCTAGTAGAATAGATGAGAGCTTGGTCACGTCTTATTCAGGATGTTACAAATAAGTAAACTTCATGTGCTGTGCTAATCTGATATGCTTAGCTAATTTTTTTTTGTTTTAACAAGAAATTATTTTTTACTGGGCACATTTAGTGGGAGGTCTTTTTCTTTAAGTTTCCATCATCTAATGATAAGGACAGTTGAGACATCAGATCCAGAGAAGGTGGCGTTTCCTGCTGGAGCTCAGGCTTACGGTTACAAAGGACTGAATATGTATTGTCTCAGACAGGCTCAAGGATATTTGGTCTTTGTAATGCAGATTCTTATTATGTAAATAATTTGTGTGTGCCTAAAAACAGGCTTATATTTTTTTTTGCATGTCTTACTTTACTTTTCTCATATTTCTTTCTTTTCTCACTTCATTTCCCCTTTCCTGGTGAACTGATGATGAATACGGCTAGATTCTTCTACTGCCAGCCAGGCCTCCTCTGCCTGACCCAAGGCTGAGCTCACAATGACAGCATCAGGTGTGACGGATGCGGGTGGAGGAGACTCAGATGAGAAGATGAGCCCTTTCCAAATCTCACCATAAATCTCCAAACTGCTGAAGTGCTGCCCACTCGTTACCTCGGTTACAGCCCACACACTCTGTCTCCTCACAGTCATAGATGCTCCTCAATAAAACGAAGTTCATTACTACTAAAGGAATTTTTTTTCTTTTTTGCTTCTCCCTGGAAGGAACAAATTATTCTTGTGTTGAACTTGCTGCCTACTCACGCCCAGTCTCCTTTTGTGCCTTCCCTGTCTCTAACCCCGCTCCCTTCGCGTTCACTCTCTGTGCTGCTGAACCTCACTGATTTTAACCTGTGGAGCAGCAAACCCAGGCCCGGCAGCAATACAATTGACCTTCCTTGGGCAGGCCAGAGTAAGGCATCTGGCTTCCCTCTGAGATGCCTGCTTCACTCATTTTACAGCCTTTACAAACTCTCAGCTTTTGTGCTACCATAGCCGTGAAAGTGAGTGAAAATGAAAGTTGCTCAGTCGTGTCCTACTCTTTCCGACCCCATGGACTCAACAGTCCATGAAATTCTTCAGGCCAGAACACTGGAGTGGGTAGCCTTTCCCTTCTCCAGAGGATCTTCCCAGCCCAGGGATCGAACTGGGGTCTCCTGCATTGCAGGTGGATTCTTTACCAACTGAGCTATCAGGGAACAACATCTAACACAGTAAATCAAATTTATTCTGGCTTTAAAAAAAAAAAAAATTGTGATGCTAAGGGCAAAAATAAACCATTTCTAAAGATTTTATTAACAAAGGAGTTGTTTCCGGAATCAGAAAAGGAATGCCAATAGGTGAAGCTGAGTGAATATAAGACAATAAGGAGTGGGAAGGTCAGGGAGGCACTAGATCTCTACTGTCATCTCAAATGGGTCAAAGTCAACTGTAAAATGGCCAAGACAGATTTCTCAAGTACTGGATTCTATCGATGAAGTCATCAGTTTGCAAAACATTTGAATTATATATATGGCATGTACCCAAAGCTAAAAGTTTTAATAATATATGCTAAGTGCTTCTGTGTATCTATAATGAATGCCGTCACCAGCCCAGGACACCAATTCTGTGCTAATGTGCCATCTACAATGTCTACATCCAAATTAGCTCTGTGCAAAGAGGTGAACTCCCCAAGGCTCCAGCTGAATTTCTACTCTGGTTTCTCCAAGTCTACCAGGGCTTTCCTGGTGGCTCAGCTGGGGAAGAATCTGCCTGTATTGTGGGAGATCTGGGTTGGATCCCTGGGTTGGGAAGATCCCTTGGAGAAGGAAATGGCAACCCACTCTAGTCTTCTTGCCTGGAGAATTCCATGGACTATATTCCATGGGGTTGCAAAGTGTCGGAGGCGACTGAGAGACTTTCACTTTCTCCAAGTCAAGACAAGAAGCTGACTGCTTGCATGAATTTTCCAACAGAACTGTGGTCTGCAAACAGGGTCTGCTGCTTTCCCTGTGGGTGGCAGTCTCCCAAGCGTGATGATCTCTTAAAGGTCTGCAGAGGATGGACTCAAAACGCACTTATTCAAAAGAGACTGACAGTTCAGAAGCAGAAGCACTGCTGGAATGCAAGGTGAGAAGAGTTTGTTCTTGTTCCAGGGATTCAGAAAACACTTAGGGTGCCTAGTCATTCTGGTAGAGAAACAACTTCAGATTTTAGACACATAAATCAGAAAAAAAAAAAAAAAGGTACCGTAGCTCCAGTCCTATGTTTTGGATTCTAGACACAATACCTGAGTCCAAAATAATGCTACAGGAGTGGGAGGTCTCATCTCCCCAACTTTGAAGTGGCTGAATCAGTCCGCTGTGCACTCCGGACCCCTCTTGTGGGACAGCCAAATAAACAAGGGCCCTTGGAATAGAAAAAAACATTTTTAGAAAACAACTATCTAACCTAAGCTTTCCTGACTTCCATTTTATTCCCTCCCATTCATTTAAGAAACTTGACTTTAAACTAGAGGATACTTGCATTCAGATGAAGGAAAAGCTTCGCCTGCACGTTGTCCTTCCCCTGGGCAGACTGTGGCTGTGGAGCATACGGTTTGCTCTTTTGACTGTTCTGGCCTGATTGTGGGGTGGCCCAGTAATTCCGGCTTCCAGCCCCACTGGACTTTCTTTTCATTTTTTTGGTCCAGTGCAGGCTTCCCTGAGTGAAGTAGAGGGAAGACAGCTGCTGCCCTTCCCCTCAATTCTTGCTTAGCTTTGAGGATGAGCTGTTTTCAGGCATCATAAGATTTCCTGGATATCAGAGGTTAAGCAAAACTTGGAGGATTTAATAGGCTAGTGAAGTGAAGTGAGTGAGTGAAGTGAGTGAAAGCCGCTCAGTCAGGCCCGACTCTTTGCAACCCCATGGACTATAGAGTCCATGGAATTCTCCAGGCCAGAATACTGGAGTGGGTAGCTGGTTCTTTCTCCAGGGGATCTTCCCAATCCAGGGACTGAATCCGGGTCTCCTGCATTGCAGGCGGATTCTTTACCATCTGAGCCACAAGGGAAGCCCTTAATGGACTAATGAATCCTCAATTATCCCGCAAGCATAAATGATTCAGATGATATGTCCATTCACTAGTGCTTTTGACCTTAAGATAGGAATATCACTATGTCTCAGCCCAAAGTACATTTTAAACCATTAGGTCTAAGAGCAACTCAGTAAGGCAGTATTATTACTAACATCTTCATTTTAGGGGAGGAAGGATTAATGTACAAGAAGATAGAGTAAGCTGCCTAAGGTCAAACAGCCAGCAAGTGTCAACACTAGGAATTTAGCCCAAAGTCTTTTTTTTCTTTCCACTCAGACATTCCACAGCCTCAAAGGAGGGAGGGGTCTTAATCCCCTCAAGAGGCCCCATACCTGCTGCAAGAATGCCAAGCATGAACCCTGACCCAGCACGATTGCCGCTCGACCTCAGCGAGTTCACAGGAAGGCTGTCTCAGTTTTCCTTTAGGGACAAAGAGGTGTGTGAAAGCTCACAAAAATCTCCTAAACTCAACAGAATCTGGTCTCTGTCTTCTGTCAGGAAGGAAATTGATGATTGATAGCCATACAGGTAGGGGTTTTCAGGCTTTAGAGGAGGGCAAGGGAAAGAATGGAGAGGATAAAGTTCTATAAAAACACTCATCATAACCATTTATCAGCACAGCTGTCCAGCAGAGACACCGAGCAAGTGTCTGGCTCAGTGCCTGTGGACAAGAAAAGCCAGATAATTGGTGAAAACTCTTCTGAGGGTCAGACGGTTCTGTTCCCTTGGGGGAGGGAAGATTTAGAGGGATTCGGGACTCAGGCAGGATTGTCCAAATGCATGGATTATCAACTCTCTCTTGTCCAGTTCTCAAGTAGAGAGCTTCACTTTTAAGTCTTATTTAAAGTCTCACCTCCTCTCTTGAATTATTCTCATGTAGCCAAGGCAACAAAACGTAATGCTCTCATTTTATCCTTTCTCTTTGTTCCAGCCTACCTGACCTCTTCTGTTCAGTTTCCCAGTCTACCCAAAAGAATTAACGTTGCTATGATTACTACTCTACTAAACTGGAAAGCTGAAAAAGCCAGACAAAAAGTCTTTAAGAAAGGACAGCTCTTCTCATTAGTGTGGTTAATCCGTAAGGGAGGCTATTCATTCCAAGAATGTTCCTGAAAGAAAGTGGCCAAACAGATGGGTAGGTTTGGTTATAAAAGATGGAAAGTGTGAAAAACTGAGTATAGCTCCTGGCCCAGAGAAAAGATGACACAAAGCGTCAGTTGTCTCTCCCCACAAAGTCCTACTTACAGAGCTTGTGAAAATATTAAAAGACGTGATGTGCATTCAAATGTGTTCTGAAGAGTGAAGTGTCATATATAGGACCTACCCTCAGCGTGATTCTGTGGTTGAAAGCTGACCCACGGCCTCTCCTCACTGCAGTCACCTGCCAACACCTTCAGGCCACTTCTCGGTACTCAAGGCTTAAGGTCACTCCGTCCTGCCCTGTCTTGTCACAGTGATCATTGTCGTCTCAATGGCTACAACACTGATGACGCTCCTAGGACCTTCGCCTCTCGCTTCCTTCCCTCTGTTATCTTGTCTCCACGCTTCCTTAGATCAGTTCAGTTTAGTTGCTCAGTCATGTCCAACTCTTTGCAACCCCATGAACCGCAGCACACCAGGCCTCCTTGTCCATCACCAACTCCCAGGGTTTACCCAAACTCATGTCCATTGAGTCAGTGATGCCATTCAGCCATCTTATCCTCTGTCGTCCCCTTCTCCTGCCTTCAATCTTTCCCAGCATCAGGGTCTTTTGAAATGAGTCAGCACTTCGCATGAGGTGGCCAAAGTATTGGAGCTTTAGCTTCAGCATCAGTCCTTCCAATGAACACTCAGGACTGATCTCCCTTAGGATGGACTGGTTGGACCTCCTTGCAGTCCAAGGGGCTCTCAAGTCTTCTCCTTAGATACTTACCGTACAATCTCAGCTGTAAGCATCCTGCTCGCTGCCGCCCCTCCTTTCTCTTCAGCTGCTTTATTTCGTGTCCCTCATCCAACCACCCATCGATTCACCAGGATCCAGTGTCCTTCACCCGCTCACGCCTCACTTACCCAGATTAACCTCCAAAGCAAACTGTTTCAGCCAGCCCCCCGGCTATCCCTTCACCCGCTCTGTGTCTCTCTTGTCTACTGAATTCTTGCAGCCTCGTCCTGTCCACGGCTCCACCCAGGCTCAGAGCTACTGCCCAATGCTGCCCTCAGGAAGCTGGGAACAAGGGCAGAGGCATCTGTGACCCAGGAACGTTTAATGACGTGATTGCATCCTCGCATTCATGACAAATTGCCTGGCAAGTGTATAAAGTTACAATCTCATCTACAGTGTTCTTTTGGGAGAGGAAGGGGCCCCCAGTTCCTCCACGTGGTCACTTCTAAATCCTACCCTGGATGATCCAGGAGGTTGGCTGCCACCTGCCCCTTTCCTCTGAGCTTACAGGTGGGTGTTCAAGGCAGAGCAGGCACATCTGAAGGCTCTGAGGGAAGAGAGAGCCTCTGGTGATGTTGCGTTTCCGGAAGGGAAAAGAGGCCATTGAGACTGAAGAGCCAGGAGTGGGAGGAATAAAAAGGTGTAACTCTGCAGCTGTGACTCAGCCCAGCAGCCATGGCACCCCACAGTTAGAAACTTAGAATTGTTTCTATGTGAGGTGGGAAATCATAGGGTACAGTTGACTAAATTTCAAACTGACTCGTCTGGCTGCCATGTAACAAAATTATTTATAACGACAAAGTGAATTGAAGTCACTCAGTCCTGTCTGACTCTTTGCGACCCCATGGACTGTAGCCCAGCAAGAGTACTGGAGTGGGGTGCCATATCCTTCTCCAGAAGATCTTCCCAACCAAGGGATTGAACCCGGGTCTCCCGCTCTGTAGGCAGACACTTTACCGTGTGAGCCACCAGGGAAGCCCATATAATGACAAAAGTAGATGTTAAAGAGCAACAAGGAGGCTGTCATAGGAAGTCAGGTGAGAAATGATAGCATTGGGGCCATGAACCTTGGAATGGAAAATAGAGTTGCCATCTGTTTCAGGGACACAAGTGACCAGACTTGTGGATGCCAGGAGTGGGATGTACATTGGATATAAGGACGGAAGAGAAAGAAAGGATTCAAGGATAACTTTTAGGATTTTTGGTTTATTCAGCCGAATGGCTTATGGAACTGAGAAACAAGCAAATGTTGGGAGGGGGGCACAGGATCAAGAATGGGTTTTGTTTTATTTTATTTTTATTTAATTAATTTATTTTGAAGTTTGAAATTTTTATTTTTAAAAATGAGGTATAGTTGATTCACAATGTGTATAAAAGTGATTCAGATATATATATATATATATATGAATATATATATATATTCTTTTTCAGATTCCTTTCCATTGTAGGTTATTACAAAATGTTGAGTGGAATTCCCTGTGCTATATAGTAGGTCTCTGTTAGCTACCTCTTTTATATATAGTAGTGTGTATCTATTAACCCCAAACTCCTAATTTATTACTCCCCCCTTTCACTTCGGTAATCATAGGTTTGTTTTTTCTCTCTCTCTCTCTCTCTCTTTCTGTTTTGTTAATAGGTTCATTTGTATCACAGACATGTTAAGTTGGAGAGACCTGTAGGATCTGCAGATGATGATACCTGTAGGAGGTTGCATTTATGAGACTGAAACCCAGAGAGGAAGTTAGCCAGGAAATGTGAAATTGGGCATTGTTGGGGGTAGAAGAAACTCAAAGGCACAAGAAAGAGCAAGATAACTTAGGAGGAGAACTGTATCAGCAGAAGGAAGACTTCAGAGCCCAGGACCAAGCGGGACAAATAGCAACTGGGAAAGGTTAAATGTAGGAGGAAAACCAACCACAGACACAGGGAAAGAACGCAGAGAGCAGACAGCCTGCAGAATTCACTTGAGTTACTGGGAGGGACACGGGCTGGCATTTAAGTCTCTGTTTCTGAAGAACAGAGAGACGCTCACTCAAGTTCACGCTTTCTTCTCATATGGCTTTCCCACATCCGCCACACCCCCTAGGCCTGACTTCAGATTAAGCCAAGATACACATCTAGGGATTTAGTCAAGGAAGGAGAATTTGCATGGCAAGGAGGTAGGGAGCACAATCTGGAAGATCAAAAGAGGCTATGGATATTTTCCATCATCTCTCTGTGTCCTGGTTCCCTAATTTTACTTTTAGGGAAGTATCGATTTCTAAGTTCTTCCTTATTTTCAATTCAGAAAGAAAAATGTGAGAGGGAGGAAGAAGGGGAGAATAGTACAGAGAAGTTCAGCTAAATGACCACTTCTTGACTAGATTTTATAAATATTTAAATATAATGCACAAATCAAGAAAACTGTCTTTGCCACTGTTACTAATACACTGAATATTATTAGTGCAAATATTGCAGGGAGCATCTTTTCTGAGACACATAGAATTGTTTTTAATTATTTTTTTATTGGAGTATAGTTGCTTTATAATGTTGTGTTAACTTCTGCTGTGCAACGAAGTGAATCTGCTACATGCAGACATACATCCCCTCCCTCGGGGACCACCCTCCCTCCACCATTCTGCCCGTCTGGGCCACAGAGGGCCCTGAGCTGAGCTCCCGGCGCTGCTCCGCTGCAAGGGCCCGCTCGCTGTCTGCTTTACGCAGGGTAGAGTATATATGTCAGTTCCAGTCTCCCAGTTCTTCACATCCCTTGTCGCTCCCCGCCCTGTGTCCACACATCTGATTTCTACGGCCACATCTCTACTCCTGCCCTGCAAATAGGTTCATCTACAGCATCTTTCTAGATTCAACATATATGCGTTAATATACAATACTTGTTTTTCTCTTTCGGACTTAGTTCTCTCTGTATTACAGATTCTGGGTCCATCCACATCTCTACAAAACCCGTTTTTCCCCCTTTTAATGGTGAAGTAATATGCCATTGCATATGTGTACCACATCTTCTTTATCCATTCATCTGTCAGTGGACATCTAGGTTGCCTAAATAAAATGGTAAGGGAGATGATAGCCTCTGGGAACCATCGGAAAGTGCTGGGAGAAGATGTCTACCACAGCACCATACACTGAACTCCGCGTATGTAAGTATCACGAGGTACAGGCATGATTCAACAAGTAGACAAGGGTTCCCTGACCTTCAGTGACCTTTTTTCTCTGTTTTCCCTATGACTTCCTGGAGAAAGTTTTAATTTTTTAAAAATGGAGATTTCTCTGAGCCTGAGAATGGAGCTTGTAGTTTTCTATCCGAGACTGTCATTAAGATAGCCTGGGATCTGTGAAGAGAGAAAATAGGACTAAGAGCAAGAAAATCGAGTATCAGTGATCTGGAGTCTTACGGATGGAGCAATAAGTGCCATTGTCCTTACTTTGCTTATGCTGTGGGTTGGATATGGCACTTCGGTAGAGCAGTCAAATAAAAGGGATCAGGGACAGACCCAAGAGAAATCCTTGTTGATTTTTTTGTTTGTTTGTTTGGGGATATTTTGTTGCTGCTGTTTTACAGAATTTTTGTTTCCTGGTGGTCCTTGTGGTGGCCTTTAGTCATCCCCACCTGGTATTCACCCTTTATGAACTTCCCTCTTGCACTGTATCAGGAGCTCTCTGTGTGGCCCTTAGAATGTGGCAGAAGTCTTGGGACATTATTTCCAAAGTTAGGTGGTAAGAGGCATTGGGCATCAACCTTGCCTTCTCTTTTGGATTATCACTCTGATGGACTCGAGTCTCTACTGGTGGCTCAGATGGTAATGAATCTGATCTGCAAAAAGTTCAATCCCTGGGTCAGGAAGATCCCCTGGAGAAGGGAATGGCTAGCCACTCCAGTGTTCTTGCCTTGAGAATTCCATGGACAGAGAGGTCTGGCAAGCTACAGTCCCAGGGCCACAAAGAACTGGACATGACTGAGTGACTTACACACTACACTGCCCTGAAGGAAGCTAGCTCCGTGATGTGAAGGCTTTCAAGGAACTCCATGGAGAGACGTCTGCAGAGAGGGCCTCAGCGCTCCAACCAATGACGATGTAACGAGCCCTCTGGGAAGCCGAAGTTCCAGCCCCTTTGGATGACTGCATGCCTCTACTTGATTTTCCTCCCCTTTGATGTCATTGCCACAGTAAGAGTGCTGCATACAATCTTAGGTTGAAAATAAGGGATCTATTATTTATACTTGATGATTCTGCACCACTTCTTCTAGGAATCAGAGGCCAGAACCTACAGAGGCCAGAATCATGTGGATCAATATTTAAAGGGTCATTAGCTGGACTTTTGGTTTCTAGATGAGATTATTAAAGTATAATTAGGGAAACAGAATCAATGATTTCCCCCAATACTAATATTCAGTTGTATGTGTATACCTTTTTTGTTTATGCTTTTATCCATAGATAAGACATTTGGGTGGTTTTCAACTTTTGGCTATTGTGAATAACACTTCTAAGAACATTATTATGCAAATATCTGTTCTAGTTCCCGATTTCAATTCTTCTGTGTTTATACCCAGAAGTGGAATTGCCGGTTCAAATGCTAATCTTATGCTTATTAATTTGAAGCCTCACCACAGTGGCTGTACCATTCTACATTCCCGCCAGCAATGCCCAGGAGTCTCGGTTTCTCCACATCCACGCCAATACTTGTTCTGGGATTAGCACCTTGGGGAAACAGGTCGCAGGGAGTGTTCCTTCCACCAGGCGAGGACAAAGGGAAAAGTCAGTTGTCTATGAACCAGGAAGCCCTCACCCTGACTGCCAACAGCATGGTCTTGGAGGTCCCAGCCTCTGGAACTGGGAGAAATGTCTGTTGTTTAGAGGTCACCTGTTCTACAGTGTTCTGTGACAGAGGCCCAGACTGACTGAGTCAGTGGCCTTCATCAGCGCAGGCCTGGTGCCCCCCACAGGCCTCTTCTCACAGCCTGTTGGAGGGCACAGCGTCGCCCCAGGGAGGAGAGACTGATGGACCGGTACACACGCCCCACCCTCAGGAGAGTCTGCTCCTGAGATACCGTAGGGAGAGCGAGGCTGTCTTTTCTCTCAACTTCCTCGGCATCTTGGGTGCTTCTAATTCAACTTGCTGATCCAATCTTTTGCCAAAAGTGTCTGCCCTAATAGGTTTTCTTTTTTTTTTTTTAATTGGAGGATAGTTGATTTCCAATGTTGTGTTAGATTTTGAGCACATTGAGTGCAAGAATCATTTCTTTCTCACTTTTGTGCCTCTTGAATTGGACACGGTGCTTGGATTATGACATGATCTCAGTAAATATTTGATACATTTCAAATATATAATATGAATGCTGTGTGCCTAGTCACTCAGTTGTGCGTCTTTGTGACCCCATGGACTGTAGCCCCCCAGGCTCCTCTGTCCATGGGGACTCCCCAGGCAAGAATACTGGAGTAGGTTGCCATGCCCTCCTCCAGGGGATCTTCCAAACCCATGGATTGAATCCAGTTCTCCCGCATTGCAAGCAGATTCTTTACCATCTAAGCCACCAGGGAAGCCCAGGACTACTGGAGTGTGTAGCCTATCCCTTCTCCAGGGAATCTTCACAACCCAGGAATTGAACTGGAGTCTCCTGCTTTGCTGGTGGATTCTTCCAGCTGAGCTACCAGGAAAGCCCATACAATATGTATACATATATCTATATATATTCACAGATACATATATGCATATAAATGTACATATATATATGTGGATACACATGCACACATGTATGTATGTATACAGGCACACACATAGGTCCATACCAGACACACACATATACACATATCACATTGCTTTTACCAAGTATCCAGCACTAAAACACTGCTCTGGAGGAAGAGAGATGGTTGTTAGTGATCAACTAGCCGTCTTCCTAACTTTGGTTTGCAGTTATAACTTGGATCTTGTGGTTTAGTTCTGATGGCTAGAAACTCATTTTGATTTCTGTGCTTAAGACTTTCTTTTCCGGTAAAATCCACTGTCCTTCTCTAACTAGTCGTGAGTCCCAGCACACTTCTTGTCGCTTCTTCATGAGGCTCTGTGTCCCGGGCTGGGGCTCTGCGGTCAGCAGTGAGCAGGCTCCCTAGTGCTGCCTTTCTGAGCATCCAGCTCCTGGCTTCTTCTTCACCTCACTCCCTGTAGCTTATGTTGAACTTCCCAGATGTTATCTGTAGCTGTGGACCTGTAACCTGCAGGCTAGATGCACCTGCCAGACTGGATCTCCTGTCATACCTGGGACTGTCCTCCCACTGCCCACATAGACATATCTTGAGCTCTCGATTACTACATGTTCTATAATGGAAATGTAGCAAACTCAGTGACTCTTAAAAATGTGAATAGCTATAAATCCCTTTTGAGCAGCTGTTGAGAACTGTTAGCTCTCTCTGTAGAAAAAAAAGTATGCAAGTATACATAAAAATTTGTATCTACTAAAGAGGTAAATGGACTTTTGAACTGAAGGTCTAGTGACCTGGCAGATCCGAGGTGGTTCAGGAGAAGTAGGTAGACACTACAGCCATCACTGGGGATTTCCCTCCTAGCTCAATCGGTTAAGAATCTGCCTGCAATGCCGGACACCCGGGTTTGATTCTTTGATTGGAAAGATCCCCTGGAGAAGGAAATGGCAACCCAGTCCAGTACTCTTGCCTCGGAAATCCCATGGACAGGGGACCTGGTGGGCTACAGCCCATGGGGTCGCAAAAGTCGGACACGACTGAGCGAGCAGTCCACCACCAAAGCCGTCATTACGGTGGACAGAGTGCCATCTCAGTTGTCCTTGCTACTGGACAGGAAAGGGCCTGGAGACCTTAGTTGCCATGGGGGACCGCTAGCTCAGGGTGCCAGTTATTCAGCAGGACCAGACTCCTTTTACATGTGATTTACTTTCAAAAATCAAAGCCTCCAAAGTGGTTTCTAGAATAGCCCACAATGTTGTGATTACTGAACAAGAAAAAGGAATATATTCTATCTGTCAGCTGGGGACGATTGACACCTTCCGCTTAATGATTTCAGGGCCAACAGAAGCGTGGGCAAACTGAAAAGCCCACAATCTAAACTTTTAAACATGTATCAATAATGGGGAATGAAAAAGAGGGAATGTAATGATCTTAAGCAGAGAGTATTTCAGACCTTTTTAGAACAACAATCTTGCAAGTGATTTGGAAGACTGGCATGAAAAGAAAAGCAAAATCAAAAACAATGTCTGGATTTCACGGCTGTTAAAAGGAAAAAAGAAGAGTCGTGTGGAGGTTTAAACTGAAGTTTTACGAATCATTCTTTTTCACACAGAGGTTAATCAACCTTAGTTATATAATTCTGAGGTGAATTGGATGAAAACTTTTCAATATTATATGCATTGGAATGAGGATTAAGCCCACGGAAGATATATAATATGCATATGTCAATATTACATGTTTAGGTTTTCTCATTTTGCAAACTGTTGCAAAAATGTCACGTTGTATTCATGAGATTCTAGTCAGACTCCAGTGGTAGATTACCTACTCTAGTGAAACTAAGCAAATATCACAGGCTACCAGGATAACAATGCTCATCAAAGAATTAACTTTCTAAAAAATTTCAGATAATGGAAAAGAAAGAATCTGCATCATCCATGACAAACAGTTTAATTTTGAAGGGAACAATTTTTTTTTTTTTTTTTGCAATGTAAAAGAAGAATTCTTCCCTGGTGGTTCAGATGGTAAACAAACCACCTGCAATCTGGGAGACCTGGCTTCAACCCCTGGTTGTGAAGATCCCCTGGAGAAGGGACCAGCTACCCACTCCAGCATTCTGGCCTGGAGAATTTCATGGACAGAGGAGCCTGGCAGGCTACAATCCATGGGGTCGCAAAGAGTCAGACACGACTGTGTGACTTTCACTTCACTTCACTTATATTTTCGGTGATAACTAGGTAAAAACTATTTATTGCATAGATTTTGTGTAGTTACTCCCACTTCATTCAAAGTGGTTTTTAAATAATTTTCTTTTTTAAACTTTTTTACATCTATCACAAGAATCTAGAGCTCAATTACAGCTATGCTTCCCTTAAGTAAATGTGAAAATAAATAAGTGAATAAATAATCTTTCCTTGCCTAGTCCTGACTTCCTTGTTAAAGAATTCTCATCCTTCAGTTTTGAGGAGAACATAAAATCCTCTTTCCCTTTTCCCCAGATAATTCTCTATTTCTCTTTCTATCAATATAAGCAGGAGTAGCTCTTGAGAAAAAAGCAGTTAAAATGTAGTCGACTCTCCTACTATTCACCAACATCCAGTGCCCTACACATCTAGGCCCACGGGAGGGTCACACTTCTCAATTCCCTTGCATTTGAGTGAGGCCATGTGACTGATTCCAGCCAGCGGGTAGAGGGTCAGTTCCTTAGCTGAGTATTTCATTGCCAACACCAGACAGTTCAAAGGAGTCTTCTCCCACCACAGTAGCAACAACAGCCTGTGTAAAGATGGCTCTGCCATTGCTTTGGACTCTAGAGACACTTGGATGAACAGAGCCATGAGCCAAGACCCAGCTAACACACTTTGGAGAATGGCATAAGCTTTACTGTTTTAACCACTGAAATTTTGGGAGAGTTAGTTAGCACAATATAACCTAAGCTATTCTAACTAACACAGAGAGAACAATTAACAATAATTCTAATAAAACAACTAACTATATCTCTAATACAAGCTGATATGGATTTGCTGTATACCATGTGTCAGACACTTAAAGCTACCCTGTAAGAGAGTTATTAATATGATTCCTATTTTATAGATGAGGCAACTGAGATCCTGACAGATTAAATAACAAGATTACCCAACTAAGCATTATTAGAAGGAGAATATGATGTTAAATAGATTTACTCCCCAGTCTAACTATTCACCAGAGTGACATTCTACTAACTGCCCAAACTCTACCCTCTAAGATTTCATCAATGTGCTCCAGGAAAAATAATGTTCTGGGCTATAGCTCCAAGAGTTCCATCTTCTAGTCAGCAATTGCAGATGAGAAATATTTAACTGCAAAACAGTTTTCTACTCCCCTAATAAAACTATTTAAAAGTTTCAAAGCTGAACAAATATTTAGGGAATATCTATTATGAATTAGGCATTCTATTAGGTTGACTTTACATATGCTTTTAAATTATTCCTCCCCAAAATCTTTTCCACTTATAATACTATTGCCCCTTCTTTATAGAAAGAAATTAAGGGCCAGGGAATATATGCATGTAATATGCTCAAGATCATCCAGCTTGGAGACGGCAGAGGAAGAACTCAAATTCTGTTCTGCCTTAAAACTCCAGGCTTTTTCTATTAGGAGAGAAATGATGCGTGTAAACAGTAAATGAAGCAGAGCTGATTCTTCTAGGATGGATTGAGCCTTGAACACAGTTGGCTCAGAGGACTGAGACTCTCTGCCAGCGTGGTTGGACCGTATCTCATCCTGCTGGTTCAGTGTTGGCTGTGTGCAGGCTGGTGACCCGACAGCCCTGAACTGGGAACGACTCTCCTTGGAGCCCTTACAGGCCAAGTGCAGAATGGATTTCCAAATATGCCTGAAACATCACTGCAAAAGCTGCAGACACGCCAGCTGACCTGACTTTCAGCTATTCTAAAGGTTTCCTCTGGAACACCCTCCAGTGAGCACCAGGGTTTTGATTACCTACAACTTGTTGTCTTCTGTACCAGTCTGATCTCTCTTTCAGCCCATGGTCTGACATCTGTCTTTCACTGGGTCCTTCACTGTAACCCTTCCACCTTTGTACTTCCAAATACCAATTTTAAAAACGCATTAAGTAGACATTTTCAGACTTTACCCTTTAATAATAATACTGACAACCTGCCAAATTGGCACTATTAACTCCTCTCCACTACAATTCAGATTTGAATTCAGTGTGAACACAAGATTGCCCCAGCAGCAGCAGGAAAACAAGGAACACTTGATTCCTGTTATACCCAGTCTTAAACATATTAATATTTGGCCAGTAAAATTCCTCAGCAAGTTGGCAGTGCCTTGCTCCAGATGTGATAACAGTATTTTTTTTTTTTTTTTTTATCGTAGTACAAATAAGTGAAAAGCCCTGCCTTGTACTTACTCTGAACTTTGAAGTTTCTTTATGGAATGTCTTGAGTTCCTGATGCCTCTCTCTATGTGAAAACCTTTCCTTTTGCTTCTTTACACACTGCTTGTCAAAGGTTAAGACTAATTGTAACCCTGTCTTTGTTTTTGAAGCTAAATCAATCAAAAGTGTCAATGTCCTTAGCAAACAGACTTGTGGTTGCCAAGAGGGAGGGGGTGAGGGAAGGGATGGATGTGGAGTTTGGGGTTAACAGATGCAAGCTATCATATATAGAATGGATAAGCAACAGGGTCTTTCTGGATAGCTCAGGGGACTATATTCAGTATCCTGTAACAAACCAAAATGGAAAAAGAAGCTAAAAAAGAACATCAGTTCAGTTCAGTTCAGTTGCTCAGTTGTGTCTGACTCTCGAGACCCCATGGACTGCAGCACGCCAGGCCTCCCTGTCCATCACCAACTCCCGGAGTTTACCCAAACTCATGTCCATCGAGTCAGTGATGTCATCCAACCATCTCATCCTCTGTCGTCCCCTTCTCCTACCCTCAATCTTTCCCAGCATCAGGGTCCTTTCCAGTGACTCAGCTCTTCACATCAGGTGGCCAAAGTATTGGAGTTTCAGCTTCAACATCAGTCTTTTCAATGAATATTCAGGACTGATCTCCTTTAGGATGGACTGGTTGGATCTCCTTGCAGTCCAAGGGACTCTCAAGAGTCTTCTCCAACACCACGGTTCAAAAGCATCAATTCTTTGATGCTCAGCTTTCTTTATAGTCCAACTCTCAGATCCATACCTGACTACTGGAAAAACCATAAAGAGCATATATATATATGAATATATATGTATATATATGAATCACTTAACACTGTAAATCAACTATATTTCAATAAAAAATAAATAAAAGACACATCCTTCTAAAAAAGTGTTAAATTCTTTAAGATTCCTTCCATGAGTGGCATTTAGACTCTTCTTTGATACTTGCAGTTTATGGAGCTGAATTTTCCTGATGGAAGAATCTGAGCATTTTTGGCAAGAGGATCAATGTCCAATGTCTGTGTCATCTCTGTCTAAACTTTCTATCTCCAGAAGTCAGATGTAGGATTGCTAGAAGCAGCTTTTCCTGCCAGACTTCCAGCAGGAAGCTGTTTAGATGGTCATTATTATTTCCTTTCAAACTTTTTGATATCACTGGAGTCACAGATGTTTTAACAAGTAAAAATAATCAAATGTAACATACAGCATGGTAAATAAAACAAGAAAATTATATTAAAGTTTTACATCTCGTTAGCCCCAGAGACATGACGCCTACCTGAGAGAAGTCACTGGCTCTTCTTTGGATATAATTTCTTGAATTTATACATTTATGTTTGAGCCTATTTTTTCCCTTTCTTACATCACCCATCTCCCCCAATCTCCCCTCCACCACCAGCCCTACATGCAGACAACAAAATCAAAGTAAAGAAAGAATTTAATTGCAAAAATGGCAGTACTTCCTAATAGTAATTTCGGCTTTTCTTAGCGCTTCACTTAAAATCAAACTGTTTTCAAGTGAAAATGTATGAGGCTGAAATAGTGAAGGAAACAAAGTCCTAAACCCCAGAAAATTTGTCCCCGATTAAAATACAAACGTGACATTTCATCTTCTAGTTCAGTACCTTTAAAATGTGGTAGAACATCAATGTCCCCTGAGATTGTAAAAAATATTTTTCAGTCTCTTCAATCGCTATTCCCCTTTCTCCACCTCACACACAGGCATGCGTGTATGCGTGCACACACACACAGTCATACCCACTTACACATACACTTGGAGTTTTGTGGCAAATGAGTGTGGCTAAAGAAGTCTGAGAAGCTGGTGCTCCTGGTGATTCATAATGTGTCTAAGCATCTTAGAACCTCTACAAAGTTGTCTGGTAAGTGGCTTCTGTGATATTGTGTTGCAGGATCATTGTCCCAGGAATGCTGATTTTATTTGGGGGATTCATAGCTTCAGAAATGCCGGACTAGAAATATGAGTAAGAATCAAGCAGCAGATTTGCAGCAAGCGCTGGCCAAACTGGAGCCCTGCGGGGGCGTCACACAACCGTGGCCGGCGGTAAAGGGACGTGTCCGGGAGAAAGGCCTCAGTCTGAATCCGGCTTCACAACCTGCGTGTGTGTTCGTGGGCAGAGGACCTCACTTCCCTGCAGCTCTGATCCCTCATTTTATGAAAACCAGGGCTGTGAATACATACCTCATGGTGATATTGGGAGAGTTTGGCACACTCTGAGGGCCTGGAAGACTCCCGAAATAGAAATTCCCCAGGAATGTTATTAGACGTATCAAAGTCTCAATGCATAATGTTCTCTATCATGTGTTAGTAAATGGTTCTAGAAATGTCAACCAAATCAACTTCCTCCTTGTTTGCTGGTAATTACAGGTTCACCGAGTCTTTTTTTTCTTTTGGATCCAAGCAGGTAGCCTCCCTGAGTAACACTGGCGTGAGTTCACAACTAGAAGCAAATGTAAAGAAGAATGAGTCAGCTTTTCTCAGCCCATGAGAATTATCAACACCAGTATAGTTCTGAAGGCATCAGGGAAAGAAAGGGCATCTCTTTATCTTGCTGCTTTTCCTGTTAATATTGACTGTGATAACATGACTGAGGGAAAGAAAGGGCATCTCTTTATCTTGCTGCTTTTCCTGTTAATACTGACTGTGATAGCATGACTGTAACATTCATTCTTTATTACTCTTGTGCCTCTGAAGTTCATATCATTGATAAATAAAACAAAATATAAGTGTGCTATTTTTCCTTTTCACATATAAATACTCTGATGCATGGAAATGTACCATAAAATTGCAGTAAGAAAAGCAACTCTAGCATGCCTATAAAGAGACGTCATGAAGGGGAAAGGAAAAAAAGGAGAAGAGACAGTGCTGGCCACTGCCCCTGACACGAGTTGGGTCCTGTTTGAGATTGACGTGTACACGCCGCTCTATACAGGAACCTACTGCATAGCACAGGGAGCTCTGCTCAATGTTCTGTCACAACCTACACGAGAGAAGAATTTGAAAGAGAATAAATACATCTACGTAAAAAAATAAACTGTATTTTGTTTAAAAAAATAAACGAATTGAGTCCTATCTCTGAATGGAATACTGTGATATGAGCTAAAGCAGAAACATGGGTTTGGACTGACAGTTGATTTTTCAGAAGATGGTATCTGAAGCAAATGATGAAGCAAATACCCTTCCTTATGCTTGATGTGGGCATCACACAGCATTTTTGTTTTCTGATGTCTTTTTTGGCCATGATGCGAAGTTTGTGGGATCGCGGTTCTCTGACCAGGAAGCAAACTCAGCAGTAGTAAGAGTGAGGAGTCCTAAGCACTTGACCACCAGGAGAGTCCCTTGGTAATCCTTTAGATACCATGTCACAAGAGTGCTTGTCTGATGTTTCAAATACTCTTGGAATTGGTGAGTTTTGAAAGTAAATGGATATGAATTGTGTCATAACCAGCATACCATTAAATGAGAATTATCTCAGGAAATTCCTGTAAAGTTGCACTGATATTTTTGTCACCCAGATTTTCTTCCCTGAAAAATCCTTCATTGCTGTGGCCCACCATTGCCAGGAAAGACAGTCTTGAAGATATGAAGTATCGGTTCCTAAAAAAGTTGAGAAGACAAAAACAACTCTGCTTTATTCAATTGTTTAAAGAAAAAACAAACAAGAACACACAGATATTTTCTGAGATTCTTCTATATATCAGATATTATGGTGGGCTGAAGTATTAGAGAAATAAGGCATGCGTGCGTGCATGCCAAGGTGCTTCAATCATGTCAACTCTTCGTGACCCCATGGACTGTAACCCTTCAGACTCCTCTGTCCATGGGATTCTCCAGGCAAGAATACCGGAGCGGGTTGCCACGCCCTTCTCCAGGGGATCTTCCCGACCCAGGGATCAAACCCATGTCTCTCACATCGCCTGCACTGGCAGGGGGATTGTTTACCACTAGCACCACCTGGGAAGCCCTGAAATAAGCCACATACACATTAATTCATTCAATGGACGTTGAGTGCCCGCCACATTCCACACTCTAGATTAGTTTCTAGTTGGCTAGTGGCAGGGCGGGGGTGGGGAACGTGATCAGTATAAGTAAATTGCAGACAAATTAGAGAAGGATGAGGGATACATGCTAAGGATAAGATGCAATGTTGAGAAATGAAGGGTGGGAGAAGGGAGCTGAAACAGTAGACAGGGTGGTCAGGGAAGGTCTCACTGAGAAAATGTGCTTTATGTAAAGATTCTAGGAAGTGAGGAAGTGAGTCCTGTGGAAACCTAGGAAATGAGCATCCAGACAGAGGAATCAGCAAGTGCTGGGCGTCTAAGCAAAAAGTGTGCCTGGCACATTGGAGGAAGAGTTGGAGGCGGGTGGCTGAACAGGGTGGAGGAGGCGCAGGAGATGTGATCACAGGAGGAATGGAGAACCAGGTCATGAGGGTCCTGCTTGCTCTTAGAACAGCTCAGGCTCTCACTCTGAGACAGAAAGTCATTAAGGGCTTTGTGTTTGTTTAGTTTAGTTTTTAATTTTATTCTTTAGCCTTACCGCATAGCTTACCAGATCTCAGCTCCCTGACCAGGAATGGAACCTGGGCCTTTGGCAGTGAAAATCTGCAGTCCTAGCCACTGGACCACCAGGGAATTTTTTGGCTTCCATTTTAACAGTATTACTTTGGCTGCTGTGTAGTGATGAGAGAGAGGGGAGAAGGTGGAAGCAGGCAAACCATTTAGGAGGCTGCAGAAATAATCCAGATGAGAGATGATGTGTCTTGGAATAGAGTTAGGATGGGTAAGAAGTGATCAGTTTCTGGGTACGCTTCGAAAGTGCATCCGAAAGGAGGTTTTTGGTGGATTAATTGTGGAAAAGAGAAATGCCGAAGACTCCTCTGGAACTTTCAGGTTGAGCGAAGCGTGAGATGAAGTACACTGAGACGTTGGCATCTTAGTGATGTTAGGTTCGGGCTGCCTGTTAGACAGCCAGGTGGTCATGGACACAGGAGCTGGGAGTTCAGGGAAGGAGTCTAAGCTGGAGATACAAATTTGGCAATTGTCAGCATAGAGACAGCAAGAGTCAGACATGACTGAGTGACTTCACTTTCACTTTCCACTTTCATGAATTGGAGAAGGAAATGGCAACCCACTCCAGTGTTCTTGCCTGGAGAATCCCATGGACGGAGAAGCCTGGTAGGCTGCAGTCCATGGGGTCACACAGAGTCGGACACGACTGAAGCGACTTGGCGGCAGCAGCAGCAGCAGCATAGAGATGGCGTTTAAAGTAATGCAACTGGATGAAATCATCTAGGGAATAAATTTTTTGTATAAAAGAGGAAGGATCCAATGGGTGAGCCTGGGATCTCTTTCAAGTTTAGAGGTGTGGAGAATTGGAGAAAGCAGCAAAAGTGAATGAGAAAGAATAATCTGTGAGGTAGCAGGAAAATCAAAATAGGAATAAAGCAAAATGTAGAAATTGCTCTGACAGAGAGGGAGAGAGAGAGATCTCAAAGTGCGAACTCAGTCAAATGCAACTTAAAGGTCAAGGAGAGATGAGGACTCATAATTGACCCCTGCATTTAGCAACACGGTGACCTGGAAGCACATATAAAAGAGAAATAATAGTGGAGCAGAGCTCAAGTGCCAGTGTGTGGTTTGAATCCTGTACACGAGGCTGACCTAGAAAGCACAGATTTCTGGACTCCATTCCCAACGAATTGACCCTCAAAGTCTAGGATGGTGCTTGGGAACATTTATTTTGAACATTTTCCATTTCTCCCAGATGACCAGCCAGATTTGGAATCCTGCAGGTGATTCACAGTCAGGAGAGCAGAGAAATATTACTTGGAGCAGAAATTTTAAGCTGAAGAGGCAAAGAGAAGCTAGGAAACCTTGTTGCAATGCAGCCAAGTGATGGTAATGAATACGGGAAAGGAGCCCAAACTGCTTAAATGAGGGGCAGATGTATTCAGAAAAGGAGACTGAAGCTGACTGCTGCCAGCCTGGCAAGTCCTGCTAAGGCTGTGTAAGTAACAGAGTCACAGTGCACTTCTGAGCCGGAATGGACATAATAAACGTGATGTTTGTGAGTATTACCTATTACCTGCGGTGATGTTTTTTAAAGAAGGGAATTTGAAAGTGATCCATTGTAAAGTTTCTCTTTAAACTTAGGTAGTCAGCATTTTGGTTTTAGGCTCCTTTGTGAGCCTCGGTTTTAGGGTCTCCTAGACTTCACTTTCACTTTTCACTTTTATGCATTGGAGAAGGAAATGGCAACCCACTCCAGTGTTCTTGCCTGGAGAATCCCAGGGACGGGGGAGCCTGGTGGGCTGCCGTCTATGGGGTCCTACAGAGTTGGACACAACTGAAGCGACTTAGCAGCAGCAGCAGCAGCAGTCCTAAATTAGTTTCCAGCCACTGTCACCTCTTTGTGATTTCTATTGCCATTCTATCTCCTGCCTTTATTTATACTTTTCTTGAACAGTGATTCTCAATCAGTAAGCTCTAATATTCTTACAAGTGCACACATTTTGACCAATACATAGTACTTATTTTATTGTGACTGATTTTAAATACCATGACAACTACATTTGTCGGGCAGAATGTAGCACTGAGGAATCTTACGCTGGAATATAATGTAGAGAAACTCAGAGGTAAGAGTAGGGGAACTATATGATTAATCGTTAGCCCAAGAATGCTTCTGAGAGGAATAAGTGCCACCGATAATTACACCAGGACAAGAGGCACAAACTGGACTATTCAGGTAAACTAGGGCTTCCCTGGTGGCTCAGAGGTTAAAGCGTCTGCCTGGAATGTAGGAGACCCAGGTTCAATCCCTGGGTTGGGAAGATTCCCTGGAGAAGGAAATGGCAACCCACTCCAGTACTCTTACCTGGAGAATCCCATGGAGGGAGGAGCCTGGTAGGCTACAGTCCATGGGGTCGCAAAGAGTGAACACAAAGAGAATGTATACATCTAACGTGGAATGTGGACATCTACACATCTGACTTTCTTGCACAATTCCCTAAAAATGATTACTCAGAACAGTTTCTCTGAAGGTTTGTTAAAAATAATTAAAAATTAGAGACATAAACTGTGTTCTAACACTTCCATTAACTTCTAGGAAACTCTCCTTAGGTTGCATTTCCTTTGTCTTCAAGTACCTTCTGGTATCTCAAAACACGAAGAAGAAAATGTCAGCATGACCCTGACAACATTTTTCTTAAAACTTTACCACGTGGTGTTGAACCTAATGATAGATTTTCAATCCATTCTGTTTGCCAGTCTCACAGTATTCAGCGATCTCTCCTTCTGGAAACATGCCCTACCGCCCATCATCTTTTTTTATTGGAAACATTACAATTTCCTCCTGTGTAAATGGTCTAGAAGTGCTTCACTGATGCTTTTTTCTCCTCCTTTTCCAAAGTTGTCTGTATTGCTTAAGGGTAATTCTCAATGCATCCTTATGCCCTTTCTTTTCTAAGTTGTTTTCACCTGACCCTAGAGTCCAATATCAATCATGCCCATGACCCCAAATCTTATACTAACTTTTTTCATCTCTCTCTCAGTTGCTGGATTTCTCACTGTATCTCAATTTCAGCTTATTTCCAGCAAAACTCATCACTTCTTTCTCATGATCAGTCCCCACGTCTGACTTTCTTGCACAATTCCATAAAAAGGTTGACTGATGGATACTTTGTTACAGAACAGCACAGCTTTCACACACCCACACTGCTTTTCCAATGCTTGACAGCAATAGTCATCAGCAATTTTTCATTTTATGATTCTGCCTCAGGAATCTCAGCAGTGCAGTTAATTCATATAACCAAGCCCAAGGCGTGGGCAGTGCAAAACTTGGGCAGCCTCCCTACTTAGGGGCAAAGATTGACTCTATAATGCTTCCAGTAAGGAGTTGCTGAGCAGAATGTGTGACTCGCAGGCCAGCTTATCCCCAAGAGAAAAAGGAGGGAAGGGAGAGGGTCAGACTCCACTTGTCCAGTTTTTCTTCCAAAACTCATAAAATTAAGTCAAAGATGCCAGGAGTGTAATGGAAATGACACTTCCCTTACACAAAAAGAAAAACACAGGTGGAAAGTACTCAGCTCCACCCCCGCCTCCACCAGTAGTCCCATTCTTTAAAACTACGTGGGCAGCGAGTATCAGGGTGGAGTCATCGAATCGATCACAGAACCCAGCAGTAAATGAGAGTAATGAAGTACCCTACATTTGAAAATAAAACCCATCCTCAAACCGTCCTCCACAGTGGCTGCATCAACTTACATTCCCACCAACAGGGCAAGAGGCTTGTCTTTTCTCCACACCCTCTCCAGAATTTATTGTTTGTAGATTTTGATGATGGGCATTCTGATGGTGTGAGGTGATGCCTCGTTGCAGTTTTGATTTGCATTTCTCTAAAAATGAGCGATGTTGAGCATCTTTTCATGTGTTTCTTAGCCATCTGCGTCTTTGGACATCTTTGGAGAGATGTCTATTTAGATCTTCTGTCCATTTTTTGAGTTGAGTTGTTTGTTTTTTCTGGTGTTGAGTGTCATGAGTTGCTTGCATATTTTGGAAATTAATCCTTGTCAGTTTTTTGCTATTATTTTCTCCTATTCTGAAGGTTGTCTTTTCACCTTGTTTATAGTTTCCTTTGCTGTGAAAAGCTTTTAAGTTTAATTAGGTCCCATTTGCTTATTTTTGTTTTTATTTCTATTACTCTAGGAGGTGGGTCATAGAGGATATTTCTGTGCTTTATGTCATAGAGTATCCTGCCTATGTTTTTCTCTAAGAGATTTATAGTTTCTGGTCTTACATTTATGTTTTTATCCCATTTTGGGTTTATTTTTGTGTTTGGTGTTAGGAAGTGTTCTATTGTCATTCTTTTACATGTAAGAATAAAACTGCTATATGAGCCAACAATCCAACTACTGGACATACACCCCGAGAAAGCCGTAATTGAAAAAGACGCAAGTACCACGTTGTTTACTGAAGCACCATTTACAATAGCTACTGCATGGTGGCAACCTAGATGTCCATTGACAGGTGAATGGATAAAGAAGCGGAATATTACGCATCCACAAGAAGGAACACAGTGGAGTCAGTTCTAATGAAATGGATGAAACTACAGCCTATTATACAGAGTGAAGACAGACAGAAAGAGAAAAACAAATATCGTAAATCAATGATCAATGTATATGTATGGAATCTAGAAAGATGGTCCTGGTGAACCTGTTTGCAGGCAGCAACAGAGATGCAGACATAGAGAACAGGCTTGTGGACACAGTGGGGAAGGAGATGGTGGGCGGATGAAGAGATGACATGGAAACATGTAGCTGTGGCTGCTGCTGCTGCATATGCAAAACAGAGAGCCAGTGGGAATTTGCCGTGTGACTTAGGAAGCTCTAAATGGTGTTTAGTGACAACCTAGAGGGGTGGGATGGGGTGGCGGGGAGGTTCAAGAGGGAGGTGACCTGTGAGCCCATGGCTGATTCGTGATGTATGACAGCAACCAGCACAAAGTTGTAAAGCAACTGTCCTTCACTTGTTGTTGTTCAGCCACCCAGTCACGTCTGCCTCCTCGCAACGCCACGGATGCAGCTGCCAGGCTTCCCTGTCCTTCGCTATCTCCCAGAGTTCACTCAAACTCATGCCCGCTGAGTTGATGATACCCTCCAACCATCTCAACCCATGTGTCCCCCTTCTCCTCCGGTCTTCAATCTTTCCCAGCATTAGGGTCTTTTCCAATGAGTCAGCTCTTCACATTAGGTGGCCAAAATAAATAAATTTTAAAAAAAATCTCATTTTCAGATTGCCAAAGGGAATTAAAATCCAAAGATTAAATCCCCAGAATTCAAAGTACAAAGCATCAAGTCTACAATCAAATCTTCTTGTCCTGTGGATTAAGTTCACAGGAACTAAAGTACAAAATTCATTAACCATCCCAACTTCCAGTTCTGTTCAGTCTCAGCCAGATGGTTCTTGATGCCTAGGAATTGCTGTGATTGCTTCAGTAGCTACAGGCAACTCTGTCTCAAGCCAAGTTCCTCATGTTTCACTTGAGAGTCCCAAAAGATTATCTGAGAACTGGCCTTACCAAATGACCAAATTTAGAAAACAAACCAGTCTTCAGGACCCTGGGCCAGTTATTTTGAGCAAAGATTTTTTCCCTGGAACCTGGGGAAAACCCACTGTATTCAGTGTTGTCAAAGATCCTAACAGGTATTCATGACATCGGTGTGAGAGAGGACAGATGACAAAAAATGTGATTTCTGCTTTGCCAGGATGCTAGTTACTCCAGAGCCAGTGGCTCAAAATCTATGATTGAATTTAAATTCATCTGGGAAATAGTACTCAGTAAATTTGATTTGACGTCATGTATTATTGTACCTTGGAGGTAAATTCGACTATATTTATTCTTAATTTTCTTCTGGAGGCTAACATATTTAGACATTGCTGCTTTCTTGCAAGCTTTCGAAATCAGCAATTGTGGTAACATCAGCTACTAGGTGTTATTGAGGCGTGCTCCAGTCTCTTGAAAAGCTCTCGATTTCCATTGAACCCATAGTTTTATTGCTCAACTCCTGAAGGAAATGGAGGGCCTACTCCGTGACTTGAAATCACTTCTCTAGTAAGCAGGCGTGCTCAGGTCTGAGCCACAGTGGCTGTTTCTACTGCCTCTTCTTTTGGAATCGCTTCAGCCTTAAAACTCTGCCCCAAGCATGTTTAACCAACCAATTTACAAGTAACCAATTCATATGTAACCGACCAATTCAGAGCCAACTTGAAACTGCATGTGCTTCTGGAGTTAATTCTTGAGTGTGGGCAAGCCTCATTAACTCAAGAACTGCCTCTTTCAGATGTAAAAGCAAAATGAGGTTTGGGACAGCTAATCCAGTGCTACCTAAATTAAGTGTTAGTCCCTCAATTGTGTCTGTCTGTTTGAGACTCTATGGACTATGTAGCCCTCCAGGCTCCTCTGTCCATGGAATTCTCCAGGCAAAAATACTGGAGTAGGTTGCCATTCCCTTCTGCAGGGGATCTTCCTAACGCAGGGCTCGAACCTGGGTCTCCTGCAAGGCGGGGAGATTCTTTACTGTCTGAGCCACCAGGGAAGCCCTAACTGGCCCTGATTAGAAGCAGAGGCCAACAATTGACGGTCCACAGTTGTTTTCATAAACATGTTCCTTCATTTGTGTGTTGTCTATGGCTCTTTTGCAGTATGACAGCAGAGCTGAGTTCTTGTGAAAAGCCCCTAGTGCTCTAGTATACAAGAAACTCATCCTTTTGCAGCAAGGAACAGTGCATGGAATTCTATCCCCCAGTGCATAGAAGGTCTAATCTCACTGACAGGGTTCAAGGCTAAGGACAGCCACATGTATTCTCAGTTCACCACAGGCAGCCTCACACAACCAATTTCTGCTAAGCAAGCTCCTTGGTTGGCACATGACTGAGGTTTCCCAAGGCCTGAGGCTTTTCTGAGTCTTATCCCCCATTTTGTTAAGACTCGGTACAGACCTGCTTCTATAAAAAGAGTCACTCGCTGGTGGACAAGGCTGCTATAAAGTTTATAGCAATGAATCACCATGGTCAAAGTCCCATGGTCTGCACCTAAAGGCCTAGAGCTGTCTACATGGGTTGTTATAATTAAAAGTCCACTGTATAAAACTCAGTCTTTTATCCTTTAGAAGCCTCTACAAACCACCAAGGTCAACATGTCCTGTCTTCATATTCAAGTTCCAAGCCCCAAATCACAGGCCTTGCCCTTCAAAGCCTCACTTTCTATTATTTGACTTCTCAAAGCCACTGGCCAGTGAACACAATATCAAGGTGCCTGTTGGAAGCTAATAAAGAGCGCCCTATACCTGACTTGATTCCAGAACAAATTAAGAGCTAAGTAAGGAGTGAAACTGGGCTTCTCTGATACCTTGGTGGCAAAGAACCCTGCCAATATAGGAGGTTTTATCTCTGGGTCAGAAAGATTGCTTGGAGAAGGAAATGGCAACCCACTCCAGTATTCTTGCCTGGGAAATCCCATGGACAGAGGAGCCTGGCGGGCTACAGTCCTTGGGGTCACAAAATAGTCAGACATGGCTTAGTGATTAAACAGCAGCAACATGTAGAAGGTAAGAACTAAAAATAAAGAGAAAAGCAAGAACTGTAATTATCTTGGCTTATTCTTTTAGACTCTTCTATTCCTTATCCAATAACTGATGTAGAAAACCCAGGCAGGCCGGCGTGAATCCTCCTTCTCCACTGTCGGTCGTGTTACCTTTGGTTGGTCGTGTGCTCAGTCGTGTCTGACTCCTTGTGTCACCCGGGCTTGTTTGTTTTCCTCTTTGACCCCAGTTTCCTCATCCAAAAATGTGGATAACAATGTTCCTACCTCATTGGACTCACAAAGGTCTGTAAACCACTAAACATGCTGCCCATCCCATTGTAAACGCATTGGATTCAAAGATGTTTGTAAAACACTGAGCATCTTGCCTAACCATTGTAAATGCTCAGTTTATGATTCTTAAAAGGACAAAGGACGGTTGTCGTTTAGTCACTCAGTCGTGTCTGACTCTGCGACCTCACGGACTATAGCCTGCCAGGCTCCTCTGTCCGTGGAATTTTCCAGGCAAGAATACTGGAGTGGGTTGCCGTTTCCTTCTCCAAAGGATTTTCCCAACTCAGGGGTTGAACCCATGTCTCCTGCTTGGCAGGTGGATTCACTGAGCCACCTGGGGAGCCCCAGGGGACAGCTGTTCCTATGTTATCTGACATGCAAATAAACAATTGCTTCATTCCCTATTGTTCAGGTAACTGCTCTCTCTCTGAAACCAAATCATAATGTATTTATTAAGAGAGATTTTTCTTTTTGCTTTTATTTTAAAAAATCTTCTGGAGATTTTTAATAAAGACGCAAAAGTAAATGCTGTGTAAACTGGAGGACTAGATTGCTTTCAAGTATGTCGGTCTGAAATTCATGAGTCTTTATAGAATAAATGGCCTTTATTTTTACTTGGATATCATCAAAAAATACCCTATTCTGTTTTACTTTTAGTTCTGCTTTGTATGGAAAGATTATTAATGATTATACACAAGGTGTTAAATAACTCTGAATCATAAAATGAGGCAATTCTTTCTTAACTATCTTCCATTCCTTCTGATTATGTCAAGGAAAGATGTCTCAGGTTCAAGTAAAGAAGACTTTATCACCTTAGCAATCTTCTTTGTTAACAGAGAGGGCAGATCAAACTGTAATTGCTGCAGGAAACAGTATTGAGCAGAAGTTAAATAATACTGTATTGCTTTTATTGTGTGTATTTTTATGTTTAACTCCTGTTTTTGCTAAAGTGGCTACTAAAACATCATTTAAAAATTATTTAAATAAAATAATGAGCCATTTAAAGACAAGTATTTACTAAATAACGTCCCAATTGATATCCATATGCAAAAAAAGTATGACTGTAGCTACCAAATAGCCCCAAATTGGGAAAAGTCCCGAGAAAGTGGCCGGCCACTTCTCTTCCTTCAGACTGCAGGGGCTCTGAATGGTGAAATGAGAACCTCACTCACCCCTGTGCGGCTGGGAGGAGCTATCAGCAGGGTGACGACTCAAGGGGGCCACATTGGAAGGAGTGTTTACCTCACCTCCCACTCAGCCTGCCTTTTCCTCATGGGCTGCAAGCAACAGAAAAGGAGCTAGGAAAAAAAAAGGAGACTGGAGTAGGAATAAGAAGAATATTCATTCTCAGATGGTCTGGCCATGGCATATGTTTCCTAAGTGGGAGGAAAAAAGAGAGATTCTCTGATGAAAAAAAAGAGACAGCTGTAGTCTGAACACATCTCATATCATTTGAACCCAGCAATGAAAATATCTTAGTAGTTGAAGCTATTGGCTTATTCATGGGCTAGCTGGCATTTTGCCTTTCCTGTTTTAAGCAGGCCACTCTCCAGTATGAACAGGAGATAACATTTGCCACACTGGGCCTTATCTTGCTCTTTCTTTCTCCCTCTCCCTTTCTAATCTGTTTACTCCTCTAGATTCTCCTGAGATGATTTTACATTACCTCAAGAATATTTGCCTAAAGAATATAAAATAATTTCTTCATTAAGTTTAATAAAACATTCAACAGGCAAAGAACTTGAAAACGTGAATTAGAAAATTTTAGTCTTATAAAGATTACTCTTAGATGTCTACAATTTTGTCGTGCTAATATACTAAAAGCTGACTGGAATTTGATGTTTTGTGTGTGCCTTTTTTAACCGTGCCCTGCCGTCGAATGAACAAGCCTATGATTAATTATTTAATTCTTAGTATTCATTTACAAATTATCTCTATCAATGCTAAGATTTTGCATATGCTTACTGGAGCGTGAATATTTCTTAGTTAAGAGGAACTAAGAAGCCAGATATTGTACACAAAAAGTATTTTAGAGATGATCCAATTTGTCCAATTCATTTTATGAGTAGGCAAGCTGAGGTCCAGAGAGAGGAAATGAACTTGCAGGGTTATGCCACTAGCCACTGCCCAGAGGTAGGGAGGGACCTAGCCTGACCCCAGCCTTCCAGGTAAGGAACGCTGTTGCTGTGTACACCGTGTTGTTCATCTGTAATACATATATGACTAGTAACATTTGTTTTAATCTCCTGTAACATATCAATCTTGACAATCTTCTGAGTTCTTTAAAAAAATAGATAATTCTCTCAAATTAATCATACAAAGCCATCCATTACTCTTTTCTTAACATTTTATTAAACACTTCATATCCCCTTATGAGTCGTAAACCTAAACATGCACTTTCCATTCATGAAAGTGAAAGTGAAGTCGCTCAGTCGTGTCCGACTCTTTGCGACCCCATGGACTGTAGCCTACCAGGCTCCTCCATCCATGGGATTCTCCAGGCAAGAGTACTGGAGGGGGTTGCCATTTCCTTCTCCGGGGGATCTTCCCGACCGAGGGATCGAACCCGCGTTTCCCGAATCTCAGGCAGACGCTTTAACCTCTGAGCCACCAGCATCCTATAATTGAGATCACAGCTCTCACTGAAGCTTTCTCAAGAGTTAAGTCTTCCATTTCCCTTTTCAGGAGTTTGAACTTTAGGAAACTGTACCTCTTGTAGTTAGCTAGGGCGTCTATCCATCCTGTTTTCAGAGCAATGTCTTTTCTTTCATATTTGTTCCTTTGATAAATAATGTTGTGGCATTATTGCTGAAGGGAAGAGAGAATAAGATTTATCATCTAGGCTTAAAATGAAATATTTTGAGACATAGAACATAGTGTTTTAATCTGAAGAGTGATTTTCCATGTAGACACATACATCACTTTCCAAGATAATTTACGTATGCAAATGGTTGAGTAAGCTCACCCTTATATATACTACAGTGAAAGTGAAAGTTAGTTGCAAGTTGTGTCCAGCTTTTTGCGATTCCATGGACTGTAGCCCGCCAGGCTCCTCTGTCCTTGTAATTCTCCAGGCAAGAGTACTGGAGTGGGTTGCCATTTCCTTCTCCAGAGGAACTTCCAGACCCCAGGATTGAATCCAGGTCTCCTACATTGCAGGCAGATTTTTTACCAACTGAGGTGCTAGGGAAGCCCTAGTAGCTATATATACTAAAGATCTATATGTACACACATATAAATACATACACCAGTAATATCACATTAATGTACTAGTATCTCTATATTATGCTTCTGGACCATAGTTGTAAGGAGTATTCCAGGCAATGATCTAAACTGTAGCTAAATAGTCAATATAGTCAGCAAAACATTTAAGTAGTATCATTTATATAGGCCACATGTGATAAATCACCTATTGAAAATGATGTAAGAATCATATTACTCTCTCAGTTGCTAATAGAAGTTGCTTTTGTTGTTTGTTCCTTTTTTAATGAGTAAGAAAAAATATGAGAGAAAAGGAGTATAAAAATTTAGTCTGAAAGTTTTAGAAGTCTAAAATTAATTCATTTCTGATTTTCATATTAAATAAAACAAGAATCCTCCCTCTTAAAATACACATAAAATCAGGTACAAAAATGAGGGATTTCCCTGGTGACTCAGAGGTAAAAAAACATCCACCAGCAATGCAGGAGATGTGGGTTCCATCCCTGGGTCAGGAAGATCCATTGGAGGAGGAAATAGCAACCCAATCCAGTATTCTTGCCTGGAGAATCCCATGGACAGAGGAGTCTGACTGGCTGTAGTCCATGGGGTCGCAGAGTAGGACGCGACTGAAGGGACTCGGCGTGAACGGAAATGAGGAGAAGAAGAAAAAGACAATCTTTCTGCTAGAGAACAGAGGAAGGTTGGTGCCCTGGAGTCTAGTGTTCCCTAAAAAAAAAAAAAAAAAAAAACAGATAAATACCTATTGAGCGATATAAATCCTTTTAGCCACCACCCCAAAACATGAATGCACAGCTCTGCACAGCCTTGGGTTACCTTTATCAGTTCAGTTTTGATGTGATTAAACAGAGAATCTTAGTCTTACGTTTGATAGCTACAAAATCTTTAAAATAAAGGAAATTCTTTCCTCTAAATGCCCTGAAACCATAGACAACATTTTGTAGGAATGTACATTGGTGCATTTTTTTTTTTCTAGGATATTAGCTCACAGAATCCATTAAGGCTTCAAAGGGATTTTTGGCTAACAAAATTCAAGAACCACAATAAAGGGGTAATGAATTGGAATGGAATTTCAAGCACGTCGCAGCAGTTGGGGAAAGATTCTGGGTAGGCCTTCTCTTTCAACAACCTCAGATATGCAGATGACACCACTCTAATGGCAGAAAGTTGAAGAAGAACTAAAGAGCCTCTTGATGAAGGTGAAAGAGGAGAGTGAAAAAGCTGGCTTAAAACTCAACAGTAAAAAAATAACAAAACAAAACTAAGATCATGGTATCCACTCCCATCCCTTCATGGCAAATAGATGGGGAAAAAGTGTAAACAGTGACAGATTTTATTTTCTTGGGCTCCAAAATCACTGCAGATAGTGACTGCAGCCATGAAATTAAAAGGCTCTTGCTCCTTGGAAGAAAAGCTATCATAAAACTAGACAGCATATAAAAAGCAGAGGTATCACTTTGCAGACAAAGATCCACATAGTCAAAGCTATGGTTTTTCTTAGAGAAGGAATGGCAACCTATTCCAGTGTCTTTGCCTGGAGAAACCCATGGACAGAGGAGGCTGGCAGGCTACAGTCCATGGAGTCGAAAAGAGCTGGACACAACTAGATGACTAAGCAAGTGATTTTTCCAGTAGTCACGTACAGATGTGAGTCATTCAGTCATGTCTGACTCTTTGCGACCCCATGGACTATAGCCTACCAGGCTCCTGCATCCATGGAATTTTCCAGGCAAGAGTACTGGAGTGGGTTGCCATTTCCTTCTTCGGGGGATCTTCCTGATCTGAGGATCGAACCCAGATCTCCCGAATTGCAGGCAGACACTTTAACATCTGAGCCATCTGGGAAACCCAGGATGTGAGAGTTGGACCATAAAGAAAGCTGAGCACAAAATAACTAATGTTTTTGAATTCTGGTGCTGGAGAAGACTCTTGACGGTCCCTTGGACTGCAAGGAGATCAAATGGGTTAGTCCTACTCATTTAGCTACCAGGGCTTCCCTATTCAATCAACTCTGAATATTCATTGGAAGGACTGATGCTGAAGCTGAAGGCCCAATACTTTGGCCAGCTGATGTGAAGAGCTGACTCGCTGGAAAAGACCCTGATGCTGAAGAGATTTGAGGGCAGGAGAATAAGGGGGCAATAGAGGATTGGGTGGTTGGATGGCATCATCGACTCAATGGATGTGAATTTGAGCAAGCTCCATTAGATAGTGAAGGACAGGGGAGCCCGGTGTGCTGCAGTCCATGGGGTCACAAAGAGTTGGACACAACTTAGTGACTGAACAACAAGGCTTCTCCTTCCCGTCAAAAAGGGTACATACTATATGACTGCATTTATAGAAAATTCTAGAAAATTTCATGTTAAACTAGAGTGACTAAAAGCAAATTACTGTTTGCCTGAAGTCTGGGAGCAGGGGATAGGATGGGAAGATGGATGGTATGTGTTTTGCAGCTTTTCCCTCTTTAAATCTTAGCTTTTTCCACTGAGTGATTTCTTATTTTAAGAAGATGGATCATCCCTGATGTTCTTTCTTAGGGACTGGTGATGGAGACAGAAGGTTGGCTGACCTTAGAATGTTCCTTTTAGTTCTTTCTATCTAATACACCACTCTAACGGCAGAAAGCAAAGAGGAACTAAAGGGCTTCTTGATGAGGGTGAAGGAGGAGAGTGAAAAATATGGCTTAACATTAAATATTAAAAAAACCAAGATCATGGCATCCAGCCCTATTTTGGCATGGCCAATAGAAAGGGAACATGGAAGTAGTGATAGATTTCCTCTTCTTGGGCTCCAAAATTACAGCGGACAGTGACTGCAGCCACGAAATCAAAAGCGATGGCAAACCTAGACAGTGTGTCGGAAAGCAGAGACATTCCTCTCCTGACAAAGTCTGTATAGTCAAGGCTATGGCCTTCCCAGTGGTCACATACAGTTGTGAGAGCTGGACTGTAAAGAAGGCAGAGCACCAAAGGACTGATGCCTTTGAACTGCAGGGTTGGAGAAGACTCCAAAAGTCCCTTGGACAGCAAGGAGATGAAACTGAAGAAGGAATTCATAGGGCCTGGACTCCATCTTAGGCCTGTTCGTGCTGATCATGCTCTGCCACCTTTCCAATGGACTCTGAACTCTGTATTTAGTGCCCATGAAAACAACAACAGGCGGATAAGACCCCCTCAAGACAGGGGAACCTTGAAGATCGTACCTAGGTTACTCATCGCCTAAGAGAAAACATACACTAATCACCCCTTCCTCCAGACAGGCCATAAATTTTTCTGTATCCATCAGAGTGTAACCTTGGGTTTATTGATTATTGGCTGATTGTTTGACTGTTTGAGCACATGAGCACATAGCACGTGGATGATGGGGTGACTGGGATTGTATTTTCCTTGGTTGATGTAAGTCTCAAGGAATTTGGAGTGGTGGGTTCAGACACGTACGCATGGGGTATAAAAGACTTTCACAAATGCTGGTCGGGGTCCTTGGCCAAGAGGAGACTCTGCCTTGGGCTTGTTGGTGTAATAAACTGCACTCCACTATCTGCATTGTCCTTCTGAGTGAGTTTGTTTCCTGGAACGCGTGGCTACAACAAAACCAGTCAATCTTAAGGGAGATCAACCCTGAATATTCCCTGGAAGGACTGATGCTGAAGCTGAAGCTCCAGTATTTTGATCCTCTGATGCTCACAGCTGACTCATTGGAAAAGTCCCTGATGCTGGGAAAGATTGAGGGCTGAAGAAGAGGGAGTCAAAGGATGAGATGGCTGGAGGCATCACCGATGCAATGAACATGAACTTGGGCAAACTCTGGGAGATGGTGAGGGACAGGAAGGCCTGGCATGCTGCAGACCATGGGCTCACAAAGAGTCAGACGCGACTGGGTGACTGAGCAACAACAGCAACTTCATATACATAGTAGATTTTAGTACCGTGATCTTTTCCTACCAAGTGTTATGGTTGTCTTCCTGTCTCAAGGCTGACATCCATCTTCAGCCCTCTGGCTCTGCTTCTGGGACAACTTGGCAAAGAGACTTTATTCTTCCACTCATTATTATGCAGTTGCTAACTAACTTGCCTTTTTTTTTTTTTTTTTTAACTTGCTTTTCCTGCAAAGTAACCATTGATGCTGTGTAGAGCTGTTCATGAAGCAACTTTCGATTATCGGTGAGAACTATAAAGGGGCATGTCATAACGAACACTGAAATAATAAAAAAGATGGCAACAGTTTCTATCTACTGTCTTTCTCTTATGTATTGGGGGTTCTGCTTTAAAAACACTATCTGCTTTGATGCTTGCAAAGCTTCTGTAATAAACATTATGCTCCATATTATACAGATTTAAAAAAAATGAGTACTCAGAAAAGCTGAGCAAATTTCCCAATGTGCAATTGCTAGGCAAGAAGAGGGAAGCTGAACAAAGTAGGGTAGGGCAGTCAAGAGTCAGTGCTTCCTTCACCCCAGCTTACTGACTCTTTTGATAACAACAAATGCATGACACATTAATTACAGTATTATTTGTCCACAAGATTAACTCTGATTGAAAAATTACTTGATTTAAATTGCCTCTCACATTTCATCCATGGTGGAATCCAGTTGCCAAGAGTATGAGAAGAGGCAACAAAAGCTGGGGTAATCCACCACCTCAAGTGTTGTAGAGATGGATTATTTTATTATTATTATTGATAGTGAAAGGTTGTTGCTGAACCACAAAAAGACGCCGGGATTCTTAGCCTCCAGAGGAAAATAATTCAATCCAGAACCAGAGACGAGGCTTGATTGCTCAGAGCTTTTGTGTAACAAAGTTTTATTAAAGTATAAAGGAGATAGAGAAAGCTTCTGACATAGGCATCAGAAGGGGGCAGAAAGAGTGCCCCCCTGCTAGTCTTCAGCTGGATGTTATATAGTCACTCAGTTCAGTTCAGTCACTCAGTTGTGTCCGACTCTTTGCAACCCCATGAATTGCAGCACGCCAGGCCTCCCTGTCCATCACCAACTCCCAGAGTTCACTCAGACTCACATCCATCGAGTCAGTGATGCCATCCAGCCATCTCATCCTCTGTCGTCCCCTTCTCCTCCTGTCCCCAATCCCTCCCAGCTTCAGAGTCTTTTCCAATGAGTCAACTCTTTGCATGAGGTGGCCAAAGTACTGGAGTTTCAGCTTTAGCATCATTCCTTCCAAAGAAATCCCAGGGCTGATCTCCTTCCGAATGGACTGGTTGGATCTCCTTGCAGTCCAAGGGACTCTCAAGAATCTTCTTCAACACCACAGTTCAAAAGCATCAATTCTTCGGCACTCAGCTTCCTTCACAGTCCAACTCTCACATCCATACATGACCACTGGAAAAACCACAGCCTTGACTAGACGGACCTTTGTTGGCAAAGAAATGTCTCTGCTTTTGAATATGCTATCTAGGTTGGTCATGACTTTTCTTCCAAGGAGTAAGCATCTTTTAATTTCATGGCTGCAGTCACCATCTGCAGTGATTTTGGAGCCCCAGAAAATAAAATCTGACACTGTTTCCACTGTTTCCCCATCTGATATATTCACTGCTGCTGCTGCTAAGTTGCTTCAGTCATGTCTGACTCTGTGCGACCCCATAGACGGCCTCCTACCAGGCTCCTCTGTCTCTGGGATTCTCCAGGCAAGAACACTGGAGTGGGTTGCCATTTCCTTCTCCAATGCATGAAAGTGAAAAGTGAAAGTGAAGTCGCTCAGTCGTGTCTGACTCTTATCGACCTCATGGACTGCCACCTACCAGGCTCCTCTGTCCATGGGATTTGCCAGGCAAAAGTACTGGAGTGGGGTGCCATTGCCTTCTCCAGATATAGTCACTAGTAGTCTGTTAATGAAAGAAAGGAGTCTTAAAACCCAGAATGGCACCAGGCCTTTCATCCATAAGATGTATTTTGGGATAATATTGGCACCAGACGGGTCATCCCGGGCCATAAAATGATCAACTTGAATCTTGTAGAAGGGCAGATTACCATACAAATAGTTTTGTTTACATAGATTAGGGGAACAATGTCTGAGTATAACATAATGGTTTGTCAAGTCGGTTCTGAGCCATTAGGCGGAACCGACTTGAAGACAGAGTCTGGGTAAATGCATAATACATTAACACAGCTTAAGACAAACATTTCCATAAGAAAAATGCATTGGTTAACTCAAGGTTTGAGAATGGTTAACTTCAGGTGAAACCAGGTGTCATTATGGCAACACAGTATTTTAAGAGAAACCTCCTTTTAACTTTGTATAAAGAAGGGGAAAAATATCGCTAGTTTGTTTCCTCCTGCCGCATAAGAGAGATAAAAATATCTGACATTTGCAGCCTGTTTGCTCCATTTGGGAGACCCCTGGCCTTCCTGCCTGTTACCCTCTCAATAGCTACCAACAGGAAGCCAAGTTAAAAACTAATTCCTTGGGGAGTATAACTGGGGTGTATCATTCTCCTTAGAGTAGTCATTATCCAAAATCATTTTAAGATTTATTAGATGTGTATCTCCATGTCTACCTTGCCCATTCCATGAGATTCAAGGAAAAGTGCTATTTGGTGGGGAGAGGAGCCCATTTCATGAGAACAGAAAACTGTAATGCTTCTAAGCTAGTGTTTGAGTCACATAAAACTGTAGTCAACCCTGATTCTTTGGTCTTTACACATCCAAAGATTAAATAGTGTGATAATCATTTTTTTTTTTAATAAAACCATTTGCATGATCAACCATTTTCATAGACTAAAAGAATTTGCTCTTAAAAATTCAATCTGATGGTAATCCTCTTGGATTATTTAAGGAGGGGCAGAAGCAAAAAGCAAAGGAGAAAAGGAAAGAAATAAGCATCTGAATGCAGAGTTCCAAAGAACAGCAAGAAGAGATAAGAAAGCCTTCCTCAGCGATTAATGCAAAGAAATAGAGGAAAACAACAGAATGGGAAAGACTAGAGATCTCTTCAAGAAAATTAGAGATACCAAGGGAACATTTCATGCAAAGATGTGCTCGATAAAGGACAGAAATGGTATGGACCTAAAAGAAGCAGACGATATTAAGAAAAGGTGGCAAGAATACACAGAAATACTGTACAAAAAAGATCTTCACGACCCAGATAATCACGATGGTGTGATCACTGACCTAGAGCCAGATATCCTGGAATGTGAAGTCAAGTGGGCCTTAGAAAGCATCACTACGAACAAAGCTAGTGGAGGTGATGGAATTCCAGTTGAGCTATTTCAAATCCTGAAAGATGATGCTGTGAAAGTGCTGCACTCAATCTGCCAGCAAATTTGGAAAACTCAGCAGTGGCCACAGGACTGGAAAAGAAAGAAAGTTTTCATTCCAATCCCAAAGAAAGGCAATGCCAAAGAATGCTCAAACTACCGCACAATTGCACTCATCTCACATGTTAGTAAAGGAATGCTCAAAATTCTCCAAGCCAGGCTTCTGCAATACATGAACTGTGAACTTCCAGATGTTCAAGCTGGTTTTAGAAAAGGCAGAGGAACCAGAGACCAAATTGCCAACATGGATCATTGAAAAACCAAGAGAGTTCCAAAAAAACATCTATTTCTGCTTTATTGACTATGCCAAAGCCTTTGACTGTGTGGATCACAATAAACTGTGGGAAATTCTGAAAGAGATGGGAATACCAGACCACCTGACCTGCCTCTTGAGAAATCTGTATGCAGGTCAGGAAGCAACAGTTAGGACTGGACATGGAACAACAGACTGGTTCCAAATAGGAAAAGGAGTACGTCAAGGCTGTATATTGTCACCCTGCTTATTTAACTTCTATGCAGAGTACATCATGAGAAACGCTGGGCTGGAAGAAGCACAAGCTGGAATCAAGATTGCCGGGAGAAATCTCAATAACCTCAGATATGCAGATGACACCACCCTTATGGCAGAAAGTGAAGAGGAACTAAAAAGCCTCTTGATGAAGGTGAAAGACGAGAGTAAAAAAGGTGGCTTAAAGCTCAACATTCAGAAAACGAAGATCATGGCATCTGGTCCCATCACTTCATGGGAAATAGATGGGGAAACAGTGGAAACAGTGTCAGATTTTATTTTCTGGGGCTCCAAAATCACTGCAGATGGTGACTGCAGCCGTGAAATTAAAAGATGCTTACTCCTTGGAAGGAAAGTTATGACCAACCTAGATAGCATATTCAAAAGCAGAGATATTACTTTGCCAACAAAGGTCCATCTAGTCAGGCTATGGTTTTTCCAGTGGTCATGTATGGATGTGAGAGTTGGACTGTGAAGAAAGCTGAGCACCAAAGAATTGATGCTTTTGAACTGTGGTGTTGGAGAAGATTCTTGAGAGTCCCTTGGACTGCAAGGAGATCCAACCAGTCCATTCTGAAGGAGATCAGCCCTGGGTGTTCTTTGGAAGGAATGATGCTAAAGCTGAAACTCCAGTACTTTGGCCACCTCATGTGAAGAGCTGACTCATTGGAAAAGACTCCGAAGCTGGGAGGTATTGGGGGCAGGAGGAAAAGGGGATGACAGAGGATGAGACGTCTGGATGGCATTACTGACTCGATGGATGTGAGTCTGAGTGAACTCTGGGAGTTGGTGATGGACAGGGAGGCCTGGTGTGCTGCGATTCATGGGGTCGCAAAGAGTCGGACACGACTGAGCGACTTAACTGAACTGAACTGAAATCTATATTTATTGCTTCCTGAAAGACCCTCCCTTTGCATCAGCAGAGCCATAAATCTGCCAAAATGCCAGGTCATGTGATATGGACAAAGGCCATTAAGCCTTGGCATTGCCAATGCGCTCTGTGACTCATCGTGCACTGAGCCTCCCCCAGCAGGTTCGGTCTCACTTCAATTTCACCCTGAGTTAGGCAAAGTGTGGCCTTGAAGGCCCTGAAAACCGTTTAGAACAAAATACACACTTAATGACACAACTGAGCGACTTCACTTTCACTTTTCACTTTCATGCACTGGAGAAGGAAATGGCAACCCACTCCAGTGTTCTTGCCTGGAGAATCCCAGGGACGCGGGAGCCTGGTGGGCTGCAGTCTATGGGGTCTCACAGAGTCGGACACGACTAAAGCGACTTAGCAGCAGCACCAGCACATAATTTTGTGCTTAAAAAAAAATTAAAATCACAAACTACATATTATTTTTACTTTTATGTGTACATTATTATTTTTATGTGCATAAAATCAAAACAAGTTTTTTTTTTTTCTTTACCTGGTGTGCTCATTCTTTCTCCTGCTTTCTTTTTATATCCTGTTGAATCCCAAACTTCAAACAGACTTATTAACTGTTTACACATATGTCCTCACTTAGTTATACCAGGCTATCCGGTGTTTGGCTTAAGATATTTAAAAATTCACAGGGGTGGGGAGCATTGGCAAAGAGGGTTCTTTTTAACCTAATATCCTTTCCTGTTAGAATGACACTTAAGTCAGACATACTTTTTTCTGGTCTGTTCTTCCTGAGTTTATATAAAAGAACTTGCAGGAATTAATTCATCAGAGAGGCAGTCTAAAAATTTACGTATTCTCTTCGACAGAAATCATTGAAGGTAACAAATTAAATTTCCCTAACTTAAGAGAAATTTTTCTTCCAACAGCTGTAAAAAAGTCAATATATTTGGAGGCCAGGATTATGTATAGTAAAATTTAAATAAAAGGCCGTGCTTGCTATTAGGTATATCCACTTTTAGCAGAAAGATTATCTCCTATAGTCTACAGTCTTCGATTTCTGCCTAGCATTTTCTCCCAAGTTTAGCCAGGAAGTTTGGCAGTATTTACAGATTTACAGAAATTGCAGTTATAATTTTATTTTCATTGTTCATATATTCTATTATAAATTTATTTTCATTCATTCATTATTTATTTTTATCATTACAGTTGTCCCTAGTTTGGCTAATCATTTAATATTATTGTCCTTTCTTCATATCTGCTTCAATAACTTCTACTTCTGAAAGACAGGATATGTGAACAAATGGAATTAAGGTCTGATTAAGACACTGATGCTAACCTCTCTGAAATGTTATTTCAAATAATACTATGTGTCTACTATGCAGTCTCCTGCATTAGCGTAACCTCATACATATCCACTTACATGGATGCTTTATGCAGCCTTATTGAGATGTAATTGACATACAAAAGGTGTACTATTTAAAATGTACAGTTTTACAAGATGTAAACTGTGTTTGCCCCAATGAAACCCTGTGATTGTAACTATTAGTGTAGCTGCTCTCATGAGCTTAGTTGCTCGTCATGTCTGACTCTTTGCACCACCACGGACTGCAGCCCACCAGGCTCCTCCGTCCATGGGGATTCTCCAGGCCAGAATACTGGAGTGGGTTGCCATGCCCTCCTCCAGGCGATCTTCCCAAGGCCAGGATCGAACCCAGGTCTCCATACTGCAGGCAGATTACCATCTGAGCCACCAGGGAAGCCTAGCTGTGCTCATAATTACATGGATTTTTAAGTCAAAGTCCATTTTTAAAATAGAACATTCCTTCAGTGGAATTACAGTTTAGGGATTAACTCCTAGTTTGGTTTCCTTTCTTTATCCAGTGTAAAGACTCAAGTTAGTGGGTGGTAGATGTGTTAGGATTAACTTCATAGTAATGCTAAATGGATTTTTTAATAATTTAAAAAAATGGATTCTGAAAGACCAATATCTTTAAGAACTTGTTTTGAACCTAACATTTTCTTAATGTTATTTTATTATTTAATGGGGCATGTTTGCAGTCTAAGTTTTGCAGGACCTATTTTTCTAAATGCTCCAGTAAGTGTATTTGACTGAACATGCTCGTCGTTAATATTCACTTGACTTGATTAGCACATACGTAAATTCCAAAGCAAAACCAGATTATTTTAACAATTAGCTCTCGTTTTAAAATGACAAAATGATTTATGACTCCTAAGGTGTAGTTTCTTTTCATGTTAGTCTGTACCCTAGTTAAACATTTACGCACATACGCAAGTGCGTGTCCCCAGAAACTCTGTCCTTTATCCGTCCCAGCTGTCCAGAAGGGGTCTCTTCATGGCCACTGGCCTGCAAAATCTGAGAGCAGTCGGGTCTCGCTGAGCCAGGGTAAGGCTGTGACGGGGCCTCACGCAGGCTTTATGTTCAATAACACACTGTCTACACCACAAAAGGGAAGCGCAGATGGCAACTCTTCTCACACTTTCTCAGAGTTCTAAAGTGAGTTCTTTTTCTTGGAATGTCAATGTGTGGACGCTTGGTTTTCTGAGCTCAGAAAATTCATCTGTTTCTCAGCTGTAAAAACGTGTTCTTTATGCCAAACAGATACTGATTTTTAAAATATCTTGCTTTTTCTTCTGGTACTGATTCCTTAAAAAAAAAAAATATGGATGCTACTTTGGGCTTCTGACCTCTAGATAAGGCGAGGGGGCTGAAGCAGTGCTTCCTCAACATTGACTTCACCCCAGTATTAATATGAATGTGTGTGGCTCACGTTGGGGAGACCTTCCAGAGTCATTGTTCCCCAGCAATGGTGAAGTTCTCAGGAGTTGGGTGAGGTCTTGCATCCTAAAATTCGACATTAGATGGTAAGTCCCTTGAAGGTAATTTATTTTTGCATCTTTGCTGAGCTGGCACAGTCCCCACATTTAGCCAGTGTTAACAACTGAGTCTCTCTCTGGCTGGGAGGAGAGGTAAGCCCGGTGTCAGGCTGGAGGCAGCAGTGAGTGAGCATAAGACAAATGCAGCTCAGTGCGATTTTGAAAATGAATTTCTGGTTCCACAGTTTATTTGATACACATTTAAGTGGCGACTTTTAAAGGTGATCCACTACTGCCCAGACCCTTGGAATGTGAATATTTAATGTTATCGCTACATTGTGGGTTAATTGTGGACTTTATTTGGTTACAGGGCAGCCTTGAAGCAGTTTTACAAACTCAGTGGACATCATTACTTCACTGTCCAGCGAACGACACCTTGGAATGAATTCTTGCTACAGTAAGAAACACTAAAATACGAACTACAGAGAAATCGAATTTTTAACATATGTTTTATATCCCTCTAGCATTCTAGGTAAAGGCCTGTGGGGAAAGATGGAATGGTCAAAGCACTGGCAGAGATTCATGCCATCCTTGAGATTCCGGGAAAACCTAAGACAGAATAAGGAAAAGAAAAGTGTTTAGTTGTGTCTTAGTGATAAAGAAACGATGGATTCTTTTAACTTAATCCTTGTTGAAAATCTTTTAAAATATATCGATCTATATCTCTACGGAAATAAATACATTACGTTAATATGCAATTGAATATTGTTGAATATTACCTTAAAAATCTAGAATCGTTGGTTCCTCGGACCATGGTTTTACTTGGTTATTGAATTCCTAAAACATAATAATATTCTAGTGGTTAGAGGTACAAGAATATAGAAATATAATCCTATATACAAGTTTGGGAAATAAAATATATAGACAGGATATGGGATTTCAAATATCAGCAAGACTAACTTTCAGTGAATATAAGATGCCATTGACTATGATATACATGACTGCTTTTATGACAGTGAAAGGACAATAGTCAATTATGTTTGCAACATGTCTCTGAGATGCATTCTGATTTGAGAGATGTTAAAATACGAAAAGTGTGCCTCTCAGAATTAACAGCACACGGCATGTTTGACGTAACAGAGGATGAAGTGTAATCAGTACCCGTGGCAGCAGAGATGATAATGCACGTGAGTGGTGGGTAGGACTCCACTGGGAAGGACAAGCGAAGTATGATCAGAAAGAGCAGACAGTAGACGTGATATATCAGGAGCAAGAGAACAAGGTAAAGAAAAGTACATCTATTCGATGATATGTGTGCTTGTTGTTGTTCAGTCGCTCAGTCGTGTTCGACTCTTTGCAACCCCATGGACTGCAGCATGCCAGGCCTCCCTGTCCATCACTGTCTCCCAGAGCTTACTCAAACTCATGTCCATCGAGTCAGTGATGCCATCCAACCATCTCATCCCCTGTTGTCCCCTTCTCCTCCTGCCTTCAATCTTTCCCAGCAGCAGGGTCTTTTCACATGAGTCAGTTCTTCGCATCAGGTGACCAGAGTATTGGAGCTTCAGCTTCAGTTATCAGTCCTTCCCATAAACATTCAGGACTGATTTCCTTTAGGATGGACTGGTTGATCTTCTTGCCATATGTGCTAGACCTAGGGTATATCTTGAAATACAAATTCTAGTATGTATCTTCTGGTGTTCATAGAAATAAAACAAATTTCAGATTTAGGAACCTAGATTTTAGAACTTTAAATTATCAGAGTCTAAAGCTCTGTCATTATGATAACACTTGTACGTCTGGGAAAACTGAGCCCGTGTGAGCAGACACAGTTAAAGTTACACAGGCAGTAAATGGTGAAGGGCCAATGCGGCCCAGGCCTCCCACCTCACAGAGCAATGACCCTGGTCAGCACCGAGGTGCTGAGGGCTTCAGTGAGCAAGAATCTTAGTTTACCTTCCGCGTCCACATTGCAAGATAGAAAACCAGGCATCTTCATTTTCAAAAATGTTTATTCAGGATCTTCTGACATGTTTTTAGTTGATGCTTATGTTCTAATGCATGTAATTTTTAGACGCTACTAGGACATGACTGCGGAGAAGGCAATGGCACCCCACTCCAGTACTCTTGCCTGGAAAACCCCATGCACGGAGGAGCCTGGTGGGCTGCAGTCCATGGGGTCGCTAAGAGTCAGACACGACTGAGCGACTTCATTTTCACTTTTCACTTCATGCATTGGAGAAGGCAATGGCAACCCACTCCAGTACTCTTGCCTGGAGAATCCCAGGGACAGGGAGCCTGGTGGGCTGCCGTCTATGGGGTCGCACAGAGTCGGACACGACTGAAGAGACTTAGCAGCAGCAGCAGCAGCAGTTGCTAAAAATATTTCTAGTGGAAAATGCTAGAGGCAACAATCGTTAAATGAACTTGGCATCATGAGAAATTATTGAAGAAAATATAGGCAGTTGTAACCTTCATTGACTTGTAAAGTCCTTGAATACATGCAAAATGCTTTCAACAGTGCCTAGCTGCTAATGTATGTTAGTTGTTATTATAGGTTTCTGATCAGAAAATAATGGAATCACATAGAATTTGGATGAGTATTGCCTAATTAGTCAAGATTAGCCATATATACATATAATATTTAAATACCTGAAGGATGAAAAGATATATGTAAATATATACAGATATATGCAAAGATATATGTAACTGCTACTGCTGCTGCCAAGTTGCTTCAGTCGTGTCCGACTCTGTGCGACCCCAGAGACGGCAGCCCACCAGGCTCCCCCGTCCCAAGATATATGTAATACATGCAATATTAAATAAAATAGAAAAATTAAATATGTGATACAATTATAATTAAAATACATAATTTAAAAGAATTTTGGACTATTCTGGATAATGCAAGAAGTGGGTTTTGTTCATGTCAGTATATGCTGTTGCAGCAAAAATAAAAATGGAAAGCCAAGAGATATGCTGTATTCTGCTATCATCAGTGCGATTTTAACCTTAACTCATTTGTTTACAACATGCAGTCACTTTGGGGGATGTGCTAGGAGGCTGGAAATAAAGTTCCTGAAAGGGCATATTTCTTCAGTGGCCTGAATGTGATCTAAAATATAAAGCTCTAAGGGAATGTTTGTGATTAAAATTCTGTTCAAGTATTCAATATAACTGTATTAATTTAATCTCTTTGAGAGCATTGGGAAATATTTAAGGCAGTTAGAAGTGCTGGGAATAAGCAATACAAGCATAATTTAAACATCTGGGTTGTTCCATGATAATATATATTCTGCACATGTACATATTCAAACACTCAGCCTATCCCCTGTCTTTGGAATTCTCCAGGCAAGAATACTAGAGTGGGTAGCCATTCCTTTCTCCAGGATATCTTCCTGACCCAGGGATTGAACCTGGATCTCCTGCATTGGCCTCTGAGCCAGCAGGGAAGTCCTTTATCCATTGCTATCTCCTTCACCAAAAATAATTTAGGCTTTTATTTAAAAGAAAGGAATTATAAATATTTAGAATAAATACTTCTAGCATGTCACTGAACCTCTATAGTTATTGAAAGCTATATTTCTCATCAGGGCCTGTGTCTTATTATAGTTTAGCTGGACTCTGGTATATTGTCACATTTGACATGTTTTCCAGAATCAAGAACCTAGGAAGAAATTTTACATCTGGGGTTGCATTAGAAAAGAGAAAATCATTCAGACATTCAGGATATAAAGCAAAAAAGTAAATTTATGTGTATGTGTGATGATTAGAAAAGAGAAAATCATTCAGACATTCAGGATATAAAGCAAAAAAGTAAATTTATGTGTATGTGTGATGGGATAAATAGACCTAGTTATTATCCTGGTGAAATTTTAATAAGCCTTTTATAGATGTTTACAGGCTTCTCAGGTGGCTCAGTGGTAAAGAACCCACTTGCCAATGCAGGAGACATAAGAGATAAGGGTTCAATCCTTGGGTTGGGAAGATTCCCTGGAGGAGAGCAAGACTGAAGCAACTTAGCATGCACACATGCATGTATAGATGTGTACACGGATATTTAACCCAATAATAATTATTATTAACAATAATTACTTTATCTCTATTTGTTGAGTTTTTACTATAGTCAGGAGCAGTGTTGATACTTTAATGCACCAGTGAATTGTTAAAACATCTTTGAATAACTATATTTATTCCTATTTACAGATGAAGAAATTAAGTTCAGGGAAGTCTAGTTGTTCAACGAGGTCACACAGCGATTTGTGACCGAGTGAACTCTGAAGTTGATCTTTAAGCTTTACTGTGGATGAAACTGTTAGGTATCCTGTTAGGGATATGAATAAAATGCTGCAGGAACAAGGGAACCACTTACTGTCCCTGTGAGAGTGAGTGGGTGTGTCAAAGAAAATTTACAGAGAAGAGGACATTTGAACTGGAAGACCAAAGAAATGTGTTTCTGGAGAGAGGGGCCAGTATGTGTACAAGGCTGGAGGTCTGAGAGAGGTACTGGAGGAACTGTAAAGAATGTCGTGTGTGTAGATTACAGAGAGGGCTTGGTGAGCGTGAGGTTAGATGATAACATTGTAGGATGACACCAGACTTCAAAGGACCCCAGAGACCCTGTCAAGATGCTGGGCTTTATCCTGCACACAGAAGAAAGCACATTTACCACTTGCTTGGGATGATAAGCTCGGTAGGCTTGTATTCAGACCCTGAAAGAGTGAATTAAATAATGATCTGGGATGGTGGAAGAGGCACCTAATTCAAGGATCATTTCAACTGGGTGAATATTGGTGACGAAGTGAATATGGAGATTGAGGAAGAGAGAGTTAAGAACGTCACAAGCGCATATCATAGGGTTTACTATGTAATTATGAAATATTAGGGCATGATTAGACAAGCACCGTAAGGTTACTTCTTAGATTCTAGCCAGTAGCGTAGACAGGTTTGTTTTGGAATCAACTGGTTTGCCCCTATGAATTCTGGTTGGCAGCATATATCTTCTTGTTTCCATCTGGTAGGGATAAGTTTCTAAATCTGCATGTCAGTTTTAAGTCTATACATGTAATTCTGAGCAGTTTGAATAATTAAGGAGGCATGGCTATGTAGGACATTTTAATAAAATAGCTTTGTTAATGAGCAAATTTATGATGGTTTAATTTATGCCTCACTGTGTAAAAGCAGTGGCCCAATAAATACAGTTTCTCAAGGGTCCCTGATTCTGTGTGGCCGTCCCGAGGCGCTCGGGGACAGGATGTCTGTGGTTGCACCACTCGGTCGCTGCTGGGCCAGCCTTCTCTCCTCTCTGGTTCCCACGCCCGCCCTCCAGCCGTGGTCTCTCCGGTCCTAAGAAGCTGCTATCGCTCCCCTCGGCCCCCCCAGACTGGACCAACTGTTGAGGCAACAGGAACTTGGTTTGGGATAAGCAGAAGAGATAAGATCAAAGTCTCAACACAAACAGAGTGAGAAACAGCCTGCCCTTTGAGACCTTGGCCGACCACATGCTGGCCTTGTGTTTAGAAAGCCTTCGGGGCCTCACAAGGGTGATGTGGGGACAGAAAGACTGGATGAGATGTTCAAATTTCTCCATATTGTAGGTTTTAGGAGAATTCAGTTACATATCTTAGCATCTTTTTTTTTTTCTTGTTCTTAGAGTTGCTTTCCAAATCAGATCTTGTTGAAATCAGGTTGAAATGTCCTCTTTGCTTCATAAGGACACACTCAACTAAATTTTAAAACAATGTAATAGATAGCTAAAACTCTAATAACTGAAAGTGTCCACTTTAGAAGAGAAGAATAATCAAAGTCATACATAGGCTTGAGATTTTTGTAGATCCACCATTCTAGTTTGAGGTCAAGACCAAAATTTTATTTATTTATTTAAATTTAATTTTATCCCGGAATATATTGATTTACAATGCTTTGTTAGTTTCAAGTGTGCAGTCAAGTGATTCAGTTATACATATACATATAATACATATATCCATTCTTTTTCAGATTCTCTTCCCACACAGGTTATTATAGAGTATTGAATAGAGTTCCCTGTGCTAAATTCTAAAGTCATTCCTTTTCTATTAACATTTCATTCAGCAGAATTCTTAGAGCTGCTAATTCTTTTGTTGAATTTTCTGACTTTTCTTTTTCAGGATACAGTAATAAATGAACATATTATTATAAAGAAGTGTTTCATATAATATAGAATTACTCACATAAATCTTTTTGCTAGTCTACATTTTATGAAGCAAATAATATGTTGATGCAAATATATTAGTATAGTCACATGAGCTTTCAATATTAGCCAAATAACTAGGATCTCTGTGATTTGTTTTCATTGAGTATTATCTTAGCACTTAGTGGTATCTTAGGAGAGAGTTGTGGGTATATTTTAAGTCACTTCAGTGGTGTCCAACTTTTTGCAACCCTCTGGAACATAGCCCACTAGGCTCCTCTGTCCATGGGGATTCTTCAGGCAAGAATACTGGAGTGGGCTGCCGTGCCCTCCTCCAGGAGATCTTTCCCACCGGGGATCAAACCCGTATCGCTTAGGTCTCCTGCATCGGCAGGTGTTTTTTTTTTTTTTTTTTTTTTAACCACTAGTGCCACTTGGTAAGCCAAGAAAGTGTCAGCCTAATTCTGCTGCTGCTGCTGCTAAGTCGCTTCAGTCGTGTCTGACTCTGTGCAACCCCATAGATGGCAGCCCACCAGGCTCAGCCGTCCCTGGGATTCTCCAGGCAAGAACACTGGAGTGGGTTGCCATTTCCTTCTCCAATGCATGAACGTGAAAAGTGAAAGTGAAGTCGCTCAGTCATGTCCGACCCTTTGCGACCCCATGGACTGCAGCCTACCAGGCTCCTCCGTCCATGGGATTTTCCAGGCAAGAGTACTGGAGTGGGGTGCCATTGCCTTCTCTGCAGCCTAATTCTAATATATATTAAAACCTTATTAGTGCACTCTTCATTTTTTTATGAAAATTGGTATCTTGGAACTTCTGAACTACATAACTCAAGATCTTTTATTTATGTGAAAAAAGAGCTTTGCTAAAACCCGCAGGAAGTTTGAATTGATTCTTGAGCTTAATATTTCTGTCAAAATGTTTCTGGAGGCCATATATAAATGTTCAGATTCTGAGAAGTTTCTCAGTGTCCAAAGAGTGAGTTTGTAAAAGCACAACACACACAATTGATTAATTTTCCATGAAAATCCTGAAGCCCTAGGAGAGAAAGGAGGCTCCAGGACCTTTTAGCCTGGCATCCCAGGGGATATAGGCTTTTCCCAAGGGCATGACACATCTTTGTAAAGGTTTCATGGTTCTTCTCTAGCTTCTCAAAGGAGTCCTTGGTAAACAAATGGTTAAATACCCCAGGTCTAGGACCTCCTATTGCTCTAAATGTAATCAATCTTATTTTTACCATTAGCTAAGCATCCAGTTAGACAGCAAACACTGGTTCGTCCCCAAAGTGACCTATGCTTATTTTTACATACAGAAAGTTGTAACCACAAAGGCCACACTTCTTTTTTTGAGGAGTGAGTTTTGCTATAACATCATTCATTAACTTCCAGGCTTCGGGATTTCTTTGATTCTCACATACTTGAGTTAGTACAGTTGACTGTGTGAACTAGGAACCCCACGACTCTGACTCACTAACCACTTTCCTGTGTTAATCTGGTCCCCTCACAGTGCCTGCCACAAGATGCTAGGCCACACTCAGGGTGAATCAGAAAAGCTAAAAATGGTTGGGGGTAAAAAATAGATTAATGGTCATAGTTTATTCTTGAAATGTGTTTATTAGCTTGATCCAGTTAAATGTTAAATGAAGAAGGCATATTTAACAAGTGTTTTACTAAATGGCTATTTTTTTTAATAAATTATTTTTACCTTATTTTATATCTCACAGAAATAACATTCCTTGGACAACACTTTGGAAGATGTTACTGAAGGAAGAAGTCAAGAATTACAGTTTCATCACAATTGTTATATTCAATAACAGATGGTCTTGGAAACATATAAGATGTCTGTGGACTAGTTTTACTTTTAATCTTCACTGCAGTAGATGAGTGCCTTCACAGCTTTACTAGAAAACAGGGTCTTTTAAAAGGAAAAGTTGAATTAGGGTTAAACTTCCCTAAAGAAACTGAATTAACAGAACTTTTATTGCGCTCTCATCATACAAGGTGCTAGAAATTAGGCAAAGATAAGAAAAAGACAATTGTGGTTTTCAGAGGCCAACATTTTGTGGAGAAGTTCACAGACCTGTGCATTTTATGTACCTAACATGGTTTACACTAGTTACTTTGGTGAACTACAGACAAGGAAAAGCAAAACTGAGGGGAGGAGGAAGGTTCACTAAGAGGTGACTTTGGGTCAAAGACTGCCTGAAGACTAGGAAGTATGTGTGTGATGTTTGGGTTCCCCCCCAGCCCCTCAATCAGAAAAACAGGAGAAAGCAGGAGCCCAGACAGGAGTGTGCCAAGGCCTGACTGGCCCAGAGAACAGTGAGTAATGCCAAGTGGCAGGAGGCAGAGAGCAGGAGAGGACTGGGAAAGAGGCGGAGGGTGAACTCAAGAGTCTGCTCCAAGGACACCGGAAGGAATTCAGATCTTTCTGCAAAGCAGGGCTTCCAAAGGAGAGTGGGCAAGGGGTGTTAGAGTCCCATTGACAATTTACTTTTGTCTCTTTCTTTAAAATTTTTAATGTGTGTGTGCTTTGTTCTGATTTATCTATTAGTGGAGCAGTAAATGGATATCTTATGTGGCTTAATACACATCCATAATTAAATGTTTTCCCAGATAGCACAGTTCAAAACATGTGGACAACTCGTATGATGGACTACATCGTCTCCAATTTCAAGTACAGGACGGAACATATTAACTTCTAAATTAGATGATGGAGATTATTAGATCTGGAAGGATCTTGGAGTAGATATAATTTGACTGAGGGGCTTCCTAAGTGTTGCTAGTGGTAAAGAACCCATCTGCCAATGCAGAAGATGTAACAGATGCAGGTTTGATCCCTGGGTTCGGAAGATCCCCTGGAGAAGGGCATGCAACCCACTCCAGTATTCTTGCCTGGAGAATCCCCATGGACAGAGGAGCCTGATGGGCTACAGTCCCTGGGGTCAAAAAGAGTCAACACGACTGAAGCAACTTAGCACAACTTTCTACACATGAACGAGATCCGAATGACTAGAAATTGTTTGCTAAGACTAACCTAGAGTGTATCCATTAACAGGCCTGGATAATCTGCCTGCATTTCCCTCTTGAAGCGCACGTGTTTTTTCTTAACTAAGGACATTCTTGCCTTTTAACGATATTCTGTCAGCAAATTGAACGTAAATCCTGTGTTTGTGGCACGGATGGGAAAAACCCAAGTAACGTTAGCTGAAGCACAATGAACAAGAGATACGTAAACGTGGACCCTCGTGACAGGAAGTGTTTTAGAAAAAAATTTTATTCCTAAAAGAGCATTTAAGATGAAAGCTTGTGTCTGCAAAACTGTCACACGGTATAACCCCTTCCCCTCCAGACCGCCAGCTAGAACGTTGCTTTTGCTCTGCGATAAGGAGAAGAGGCTGTACAGGCAGATAATCTGACTCAGGCTCTTGACAATTCTCTTGTCTTCGACTCTTAGCTGAATTTTTTACAATATTGCCTTGTTTTGAAATTTGCCGCCTCCATCCTTTTTTTTTTTTTTTCAGGAAGGCTTAATTTGTTAATTAATTTTTAAATTTATTTTGGGTTTACCACATGGCATGCAGGATGTGAGTTCCCTTACCAGGCTTGTTTGTTTGTTTGTTTGTTATGATATCAGCAATATATTTGAAGAATTCAGGTCAGTTAATTTAGAAAAAGTCTCTCAGTTTGGGTTTTCCAACTTTCTTCAGGATCAGGTTGAGGTTATGCATTTTTGGCGGGAATATTGCATAACAGAAGTGTCTTTCTCAGGGAGCAATGTTGATAGCACAGATGCCCCTTCCCCTGCCTTGGTGATATTAATTTTAATCACCTGGTCAAGGTTTTGTCTATTTTCTCCATTTTGTTGTTATACTGTTTTCCCTTTTGCAATTAAGTAATTTGTGGGGAAATGCTTTGAGACTACATAAGTTTCCCGTTCCTTATCCATGTCCCTTCTCTACCTTGATTTAGCACCCATTACTGACTCAAACCAGTCCATCCCACAGGAAATCAATCCTGGGTGTTCATTGGAAGGACTGACGTTGAAGCTGAAACTCCAATACTTTGGCCACCTGATGTGAAGAGTTGACTCATTGGAAAAGACCCTGATGCTGTGAGGGATTGGGGGCAGGAGGAGAAGGGGGAAACAGAGGATGAGATGGTTGGATTGCATCACCAACTCAATGGACATGAGTTTGAGTAGACTCCAGGAGTTGGTGATGGACAGGGAGGCCTGGCGTGCTGCCGTCCGTGGAGTCACAAAGAGTCAGACATGACTGAGTGACTGAACTGAACCGAAATGACTCTTGCCTAAAATAATTTTTTCTTATAATAATTATGAAGAAATGATTTTTAATTCCATCATTCTGTCTCTCTACGAGTCAGCTAAAGAATTGACTTTGTTTTCCTCTTTTTCTTTTCTTCCTCCTTTCTTCCTCTTCCCTGTCTTTTTTATCAACATGAACTCTGATTTTTATTCAGTTTTGTTTTAATCCATCACTGTCTTCATTTATTTTGATTCTGAAATTGTCTCAGCTCTGTCTCCTTCAAACTACCTACTTGTATCCTTTTGACTCATTCATTAATTTATGTATTTATTCATTCATTTTCTGGCACAAGACGGTCTGGATCATCTTTCACTCTCCCTGCCTCAGCTCCAGAATCAACCATGTCTAAAACAAACAAAAACTGCTTTCTTTTGGTGAGGAACTATGTGAAGAAAACTCTGCACACTGACCTAGACACCGAGATCGCTGCTTCTGAGATGTATTATGTCCACGGTCTTTCAGCGGGTTTTGGCTCTCTGTTGCTACATAACAAACGACCCCAAAATGTAGTGACTTGAAACAACGATATATTATTACCTCTCATAACTGTTGTGTTGGCTGGCCTCAGCTAGGCAGTCCTTGCTTGGGCTTTTTCCCACAATTGTTAAACGGTGCCTGGGACTGGAGTTGTCTAAAGGTCAGACTGGAATGATGTCCAAGACAGCTCCCTCACAGGGCTGGCAGCTGGTGCTGGCGGGCAGCAGAGAGCTCCGAGAGGATGTCAGCTGGAGTCTCTCAGCGGTCTCTGAATGAAGCTTGGGCTTCCATGGCACGGTGGCTGCGTTCTGAGAAGAGTCTTGACAGCAGTGAAAGAAAGAAGCTGAAACTGCCCATCCTTTAATAGGCAAAGTCTGGAACTGGTCCAGTGTTCTCTTCTGCATCTTCTACTGGGGTCATGAGACACAGGCGTGCCCAGATTGAAGCCAGTAAAGAAAAACAGATAACCACCTCTCTCTCTGGAAGTCTGGTGTGTGTGTACAGGGAGGGGAGATGTTGGTAGTAGCCATCTTGCTACTGTTTATTTTAGAAATGGTGAGTTTACACTGATTCCTCTGATTTCATCCCAACTCCACAATGATCTCCTATGTATCTTCCTTCTTCCCAGTTGTTAAGTCTAACAACACACTCAAAATAGCTTCAAGATTGCTGCGTACATAGCATGGAAAGCAGACCCACTGCCAAGAGATGAAGATTTGCTTGTAGTACTTATTTTTATAAACTGAGGATTTATCATTGAAATCTTCATACACCTTTACTTTTTGCTTGTTCTTAATGATTTCTCTCCTTTGTTGCTTTTGTGAACAGGATTTTATCTTTCATAATGCTCTTGAACTTTCATTTATTTGCCTACTCATCATTTTTAAATACATTGATTGTGAGTGCTTTTAGTTTGAAATGCACTATTTCAGAATGTCCACAAGTACTCATTGTCTTAGATGTTGCCTGTTATTTGGCTAGCTTTTAAAGGCATTTGAGTTTTTTCAACCATTGAAAGCATATTTCAAATTATTTTATAATAGAATACTCTGTAAATAGTTTGGAAATATAAAGAAATTATCCATAATGCAAATCTTACCCCAATAGAGGTGTTTTAAAATTTTTATTTTAATAAGTATGTGTGTTTTTTGTTTTTTTTTTTTAAATAAAGCACACTGACCTCATAATTCCTTTCTTTTTCTAAGGCATGCACTTGGCTACCTGGGGCTGCTCCTAAGTTAAGCAATGGGTTATGTATTTTGAGAAGATTCTCTCAGCAGTACAATAAAAATTAACACTGCATGTGCATTAAACATGGCCTACTCTAATGAACTTTGCATAAACAGCCTTCCTACTGCTTGGCATTTACACCTTCAGTGGCCTTTAAGAAAGAAGGGTGCGTCAGAAATTTCCACCTGTTCTACTTTTAAGTCATTCAAAAAGTAAGCAAAAGTCAGCCCTTTGAAACAAGTACAAATATAATAAATAACCCTTAAATACTTTATTAATAACCAAGGACCTAATTATCACAGGCAGTTATCTAGTCAGCCATTAATTCTGAAGCATTTGGAGAGTGCTGTTTTCTAACATCCAACAATTCTTCAGTTCTCCAGGACCGATTGGGTGTCCAACAATTCGATTCAGTTCCGACCATCTACCCGGAGTTCACATCAGATCCCCCAGATTAGGGGCTCAGTCCCACAGGGTGCTCCCTCTTTGGATACCAGGGGCAAAGTTCAGAGCCACTCAGACTTCTGACGGACGGGTGATAACCTGGGTTCCCGCAGCCTGCTCCTCAGGTTTGATAATTAGCTGGCATGGCTCACAGAACTCAGGAAAACACTTCCGTTACGTTTATCAATTTATGATCAAGGATATGATCCAGTGGCAGTCAAATGGAAAGATGGATAGAGCAAGGTGGGGGAGGGCCCAGAGTGTCCACGGCTTCTCCGGTGGACCACGCTCCAGCAGCCTGGGTCTGCGCACCAACCTGCGAGTTCCCTGAATCCTGTTCGAGAGTTTTAGAGAGCGTGATCTCCACCTCGGAGCTGTGTGGATGAGGTGAGAAATTCCACCCTGTCACCTCTTGGTCAGTGACTAGTTCAATCCAGAAGTTATCTAGGGGGCCCATTGAAAGTCAGTTGTTTTGTAATGAATAACAAAAGACACTTCTGTCACTCAGGAAATTCCAAGTGTTTTCGGAAATCTGTGCCAAAACTGGGGACAAAGACCCAATATATTTCTTACTATGCTACATGTAGGTATTTACATACAAACTGTGGCTTTTCTTTGTCTTTTCATAAGGAATGGTAGAGAGAAGAAGCAAAGAGAGGGGGAAAAAGTGAATAAACTGAAAAGGAGAAAACAAGAGGTGGAAGGATGTAGAGATAAAGCAGAAAAATAACAAAGTGGAGAAAATCGTTTCTATGCTTTAGGCAACTTTTCAAATCTCTTACAACATCCCAGAGATTTTTTCAGAATTAATTTGAAGTTAGAATTCGTATTAACTCTGAATGTTAATTATGATAAAAGCTCTGATCATTTCTAATTATTTTCTCTTTCTTTTAACAATGATGATGATAAATCACACTACTGAAAGATAATATCTTTTAAAGTTTGCTTATTGATAAGATATCAGACTGACCACAAACTTGGATGATTGAGTATTTTCATAAATAAGTAGTTCCTTTTCTTAACTGGAGAAAAGATTACAGGTATTCTTGAACACTAGGAGAAAACATGACTAAATAAATGTCACTGAGACTTAATGACTCAGGAACCCCCTCTGTGTGTGTGCTCGGTCATGTCCAGCTCTTTGTGACCCCATGGACTGTATAACCTGCCATGCTGCTCCATCCGTGGGATTTCCCAGGCAAATATACTGGAGTGGGTTGCCATTTCCTATTTCAGGGGATCTTCCCAACCCAGAGATGGGAGCAGCCAGAGTCTCTTACATCTCCTGCACTGGCAAGCAGATTCTTTACCATTGAGCCACCTGGGAAATCCCAACCACTTTAATGCAATGCAATTATTTCAGTAAAGTTAAGCTATTAGAGTCATTCATTAACTAGTTATAGAGTGGTTTAGTGATGTTTTCTGTTTGAAATACATAGCCACCAAACTCACGTTCAGATCAGATCAAATCAGTTGCTCAGTCATGTCTGACTCTTTGCGACCCCATGAATCTCAGCACACCAGGCCTCCCTGTCTATCACCAACTCCCAGAGTTCAACCAGACTCACGTCCATTGAGTCAGTGATGCCATCCAGCCATCTCATCCTCTGTTGTCCCCTTCTCCTCCTGCCCCCAATCCCTCCCAACATCAGAGTGTTTTCCAATGAGTCAACTCTTCACAGGAGGTGGCCAAAGTACTGGAGTTTCAGCTTTAGCATCATTCCTTCCAAAGAAATCCCAAGGCTGATCTCCTTCAGAATGGACTGGTTGGATCTCCTTGCAGTCCAAGGGACTCTCAAGAGTCTTCTCCAACACCACAGTTCAAAAGCATCGATTCTTCGGCACTGAGCCTTCTTCACAGTCCAACTCTCACAACCATACATGACCATAGGAAAAACTATAGCCTTGACTAGATGAAACTTTGTTAGCAAAGTAATGTCTCTGCTTTTGAATATGCTATCTAGGTTGGTCATAACTTTCCTTCCAAGGAGTAAGCGTCTTTTAATGTCATGGCTGCAGTCACCATCTGCAGTGATTTTGGAGCCCACAAAAATAAAGTCTGACACTGTTTCCACTGTTTCCCCATCTATTTCCCATGAAGTGATGGGACCAGATGCCATGATCTTCGTTTTCTGAATGTTTTAAGCCAACTTTTTCACTCTCCACTTTCACCTTCATCAAGAGGCTTTTGAGTTCCTCTTCACTTTCTGCCATAAGGGTGGTGTCATCTGCATATCTGAGGTTATTGATATTTCTCCCGGCAATCTTGATTCCAGCTTGTGTTTCTTCCAGTCCAGCATTTCTCATGATGTACTATGTATATAAGTTAAATAAACAGGGTGACAATATACAGCCTTGATGAACTCCTTTTCCTATTTGGAACCAGTTTGTTGTTCCATGTCCAGTCCTAACTGTTGCTTCCTGACCTGCATACGAATTTCTCAAGAGGAAGATCAGGTGGTGTGGTATTTCCATCTCTTTCAGAATTTTCCACAGTTTATTGTGATCCACACAGTCAAAGGCTTTGGCATAGTCAATAAAACAGAAATAGATGCTTTTCTGGAACTCTCTTGCTTTTTCCATGATCCAGCGGATGTTGGCAATTTGATCTCTGGTTCCTCTGCCTTTTCTAAAACCAGCTTGAACATCAGGAAGTTCACAGTTCACATATTGCTGAAGCCTGGCTTGGAGAATTTTGAGCATTACTTTACTAGCATGTGAGATGAGTGCAGTTGTGCGGTAGTTTGAGCATTCTTTGGCATTGCCTTTCTTTGGGATTGGAATGAAAACTGACCTTTTCCAGTCCTGTGGCCACTGCTGAGTCTTCCAAATTTGCTGGCATATTGAGTGCAGCACTTTCACAGCATAATCTTTCAGGATTTGGAATAGCTCAACTGGAATTCCATCACCTCCACTAGCTTTGTTCGTAGTGATGCTTTCTAAGGCCCACTTGACTTCACATTCCAGGATGTCTGGCTCTAGGTCAGTGATCACACCATCGTGATTATCTGGGTCGTGAAGATCTTTTTTGAAGAAGTTTTTCTGTGTATTCTTGCCATGTCTTCTTAATATCTTCTGCTTCTGTTAGGTCCATACCATTTCTGTCCTTTATTGAGCCCATCTTTGCATGAAATATTCCTTTGGTATCTCTGACTTTCTTGAAGAGATCCCTAGTCTTTCCCATTCTGTTGTTTTCCTCTATTTCTTTGCATTGATCTCTGAAGAAGGCTTTCTTATCTCTTCTTGCTATTCTTTGGAACTCTGCATTCAGATGTTTATATCTTTCCTTTTCTCCTTTGCTTTTCGCTTCTCTTCTTTTCACAGCTATTTGTAAGCCCTCCCCAGATAGCCATTTTGCTTTTTTGCATTTCTTTTCCATGGGAATGGTCTTGATCCCTGTCTCCTGTACAATGTTACGAACCTTATTCCATAGTTCATCAGGCACTCTATCTATCATATCTAGGCCCTTAAATCTATTTCTCACTTCCACTGTATAATCATAAGGGATTTGATTTAGGTCATACCTGAATGGTCTAGTGGTTTTCCCTACTTTCTTCAATTTCAGTCTGAATTTGGCAATAAGGAGTTCATGGTCTGAGCCACAGTCAGCTCCTAGTCTTGTTTTTGCTGACTCTATAGAGCTTCTCCATCTTTGGCTACAGAATATAATCAATCTGATTTCGGTGTTGACCATCTGGTGATGTCCATGTATAGAGTCTTCTCTTGTGTTGTTGGAAGAGGGTGTTTGTTATGACCAGTGCATTTTCTTGGCAAAACTTTGTTAGTCTTTGCCCTGCTTCATTCCGTATTCCAAGGCCAAATTTGCCTGTTACTCCAGGTGTTTCTTGACTTCCTACTTTTGCATTCCAGTCCCCTAAAATGAAAAGGACATCTTTTTTGGGTGTTAGTTCTAAAAGGCCTTGTAGGTCTTCATGCTATGCTATGCTATGCTAAGTCACTTCAGTCGTGTCCGACTCTGTGCAACCCCATAGACGGCAGCCCACCAGGCTCCCCCGTCCCTGGGATTCTCCAGGCAAGAACACTGGAGTGGGTTGCATAGAACCGTTCAGTTTCAGCTTCTTCAGCGTTACTGGTTGGGGCGTAGACTTGGATTACTGTGATATTGAATGGTTTGCCTTGGAAATGAACACAGATCATTCTGTTGTTTTTGAGATTGCATCCAAGTACTGCATTTCGGACTCTTTTGTTGACTATGATGGCTACTCCATTTCTTCTCAGAGATTCCTGCCCGCAGTAGTAGATATAATGGTCATTTGAGTTAAATTCACCCATCCCAGTCCATTTCAGTTCACTGATTCCTAGAATGTCGACATTCACTCTTGCCATCTCTTATTTGACCATTTCCAATTTGCCTTGATTCATGGGCCTGACATTCCAGGTTCCTATGCAATATTGCTCTTTACAGCATCGGACCTTGCTTCTATCACCAGTCACATCCACAGCTGGCTATTTTTTTTTGCTTTGGCTCCATCCCTTCATTCTTTCTGGAGTTATTTCTCCACTGATCTCCAGTAGCATATTGGGCACCTACTGACCTGGGGAGTTTCTCTTTCAGTATCCCCTCATTTTGCCTTTTCATACTGTTCATGGGGTTCTCAAGGCAAGAATACTGAAGTGGTTTGCCATTCCCTCCTCCAGTGGACCACATTCTGTCAGATCTCTCCACCATGACCCGCCCGTCTTGGGTTGCCCATGGGCATGGCTTAGTTTCACTGAGTTAGGCAAGGCTGTGGTCTTAGTGTGATTAGATTGACCAGTTTTCTGTGAGCATGGTTTCAGTGTGTTTGCCCTCTGATGCCTTCTTGCAACACCTACCATCTTACTTGGGTTTCTCTTACCTTGGATGTGGGGTATCTCTTCACGGCTGCTCCAGCAAAGTGCAGCCATTGCTCCTTACCTTGGACGAGGGGTATCTCCTCACTGCCACCCTTCCTGACCTTCAACATTACTAGGTTAAAGTCACGTTACTAGGTTAGCAAATTTGCTTAGGACTGACTTGTCAAGTATTTATCAGGTATTTAGCTCAATAAAGACATTACTTTAAAGTGTCTAATTTAGCTCCCAAAGGTAATCCAGGAACATAGGAATAATGAAAATGAGAACAGTTCTTCATGGAAGAAAACTTGATTAATTGCTCTGTTCAGTCAGAATCTCTAATGGATAAATGAATAAGTGGCAGTGTCTCTTGGGAGAAATATCAATGGGAAAACTTTTATGATTACCATAGTAGCAAGAATAAGTTTTATTCTCATTGACTTTCTAAATTATTTTACTTTTCCTCTTCATTGCCATATAATTCTAAGAAGAGAGATATAACAATTAATTGAAGAAATCTGAATTTGTTCTTGTATATCAGTACAGTAGGAGAATCAATGAGAAACGTTCAAGAAATGACATCCCAAAGACTAAACACAGCACCACCAATAGCTGCTGTGTATTGAGTAATCTGTATGCAGGTCAGGAAGCAACAGTTAGAACTGGACATGGAACAACAGACTGGTTCCAAATTGGGAAAGAAGTATGTCAAGGCTGTATATTGTCATCCTGCTTATTTAACTTCTATGAAGAGTACATCATAAGAAATGCTGGGCTGGAAGAAGCACAAGCTGGAATCAAGATTGCTGGGAGAAATATCAATCACCTCAGATATGCAGATGACACCACCCTTATGGCAGAAAATGAAGAACTAAAGAGCCTCTTGATGAAAGTGAAAAAGGAGAGTGAAAAAGTTGGCTTAAAGCTCAACATTCAGAAAACAAAGATCATGGCACCCATTACTTCATGGCAAATAGATGGGAAAACAATTGAAACACTAGCAGATTTTATTTTTGGGGGCTCCAAAATCACTGCAGATGGTGAAAGCAGCCATGAAATTAAAAGATGCTTGCTCCTTGGAAGAAAAGCTATGACCAACCTAGATAGCATATTCAAAAGCAGAGACATTATTTTGCCAACAAAGGTCCATTTAGTCAAGGCTATGGTTTTTCCAGTTGTCATGTGTGGATGTGAGAGTTGGACTGTGAAGAAGGTTGAGCACCGAAGAACTGATGCTTTTAAACTGTGGTGTTGAAGAAGACTCTTGAGAGTCCCTTGGACTGCAAGGAGATCCAACCAGTCCATTCTAAAGGAAATCAGTCCTGGGTGTTCTTTGGAAGGACTGATGTTGAAGCTGAAACTCCAATACTTTGGCCACCTCATGCGAAGAGCTGACTCATTGGAAAAGACCCTGATGTTCGGAAAGATTGAAGGCGGGAGAAGAAGGGGATGACAGAGGATGAAATGGTTGGATGGCATCACCGACTCAATGGACATGAGTTTGGGTGGACTCCGGGAGTTGGTGATGGACAGGGAGGCCTGGCGTGCTGCGGTTCATGAGGTCACAAAGAGTCAGACACGACTGAGCGACTGAACTGAGCTGATTGAGTGGTTTGACGGTGTCAGTCACTGTGGTAAGTCTTTAACAGGAACTTTCTTCCTCTTCTTCAGAACTTTTGAGGTAGATATAGAACCATAGACTATATGGGTGGACATGATTTTTCACCTATTGTGCCCAGTCTGCTCTATTGAGCTGCAAAGAAATGTGTCTAATCTTTCCTATCTACAAATCCAGTGATCAACAAAGTCTCTCCAGCATTTCATTTTTTTATTCAAAGGCCTTTCTTCTTCATACCAAATAGTCTATATTTCCTCTTCCACTGTCTTCTTAATATTGAAATTTGTCAAGCACTTCTGTAGATGTGGCTCCCTGAAATGTGCATAGAAATTTGATGATCTTCTAATATGGACACAATTGTGGAGGAAAAAAACACTTCCTTTGTCTGGTCTATAAAATGTATGTTGTTATTCAGTCACTCACTGGTGTCTGACTCTGCGAGCCTGTGGTCTGCAGCACTCTAGGCCTCCCTGTCCATCACCATCTCCTAGAGTTTCCTCAGACTCATGTCCACTGAGTCGGTGATGCCATCGAAACATCTCATCCTCTGTCGTCTCCTTCTCCTCTCACCTTCAGTCTTTCCAAGCATCAATATTTGATGCTGTTGATGCTGGGAGGGATTGGGGGCAGGAGGAAAAGGGGACGACAGAGGATGAGTTGGCTGGATGGCATCACGGACTAGATGCACATGAGTTTGCGTGAACTCTGGGAGTTGGTGATGGACAGGGAGGCCTGGTGTGCTGCGATTCATGGGGTCGCAAAGAGTCTGACACGACTGAGTGACTGAACTGAACTGAACTGATTGATAATACCTATTGGCTCAGCTCCTTGGCATTATTGATGGTATTTAAGTTTCGATGGCAATTATGGCACCAAACTGATTTTCACAGGTGAGCTACTTAGCCATAATCATCTATCCTGAACTTGTGATTATTTATGGGATGGATTTTTAAATTTATATTTTATGTATTTATTTTTATATTGCTGTATAAATATGTAACATTTATTTAGTGCTCACTACAGATGGTGACTGCAGCCATGAAATTAAGACACTTACTCCTTGGAAGGAAAGTTATGACCAACCCAAATAGCATATTCAAAAGCAGAGACATTACTTTGCCAACAAAGGTTCGTCTAGTCAGGGCTATGGTTTTTCCTGTGGTCGTGTATGGATGTGAGAGTTGGACTGTGAAGAAGGCTGAGCACCGAAGAATTGATGCTTTTGAACTGTGGTGTTGGAGAAGACTCTTGAGAGTCCCTTGGACTGCAAGGAGATCCAACCAGTCCATTCTGAAGCAGATCAGCCCTGGGATTTCTTTGGAAGGACTGATGCTAAAGCTGAAACTCCAGTACTTTGCCGACCTCATGCGAAGAGTTGACTCATTGGAAAAGACTCTGACGCTGGGAGGGATTGGGGGCAGGAAGAGAAGGGACGACAGAGGATGAGGTGGCTGGATGGCATCACTGACTCGATGGATGTGAGTCTCAGTGAACTCCAGGAGTTAGTGATGGACAGGGAGGCCTGGCGTGCTGCAATTCATGGGGTCTCAAAGAGTCGGACACGACTGAGTGACTGATCTGATCTGATTATTTAACCATCTTATATAAAATGCAAAAATGAGCTTTGTTTCATATTTTGCTTACATATTTGTTTATATATTGATATTATATGTCATAAATATTTACCTCATTAAGTTTGTCTTATTAGCTTCATCTATCATAACCTTAAAATCAATTTCTCTAACATTTTCTTTCTTTCTACTTTCGTGTCATCTCAATAACTACTGGTTTAATACATTTTCCAATTTGTCACGCATGTCTTCATTGGAGTCACGGACCAAAAAATTTATATACACACGCACATAACTCATCTTGGATAGAATTTCGGGTCTATACCTTTATAAAACATCACTCAAATTTAGATTTGTTCATTAGCCAGTCTTTTGTTTGGTTCATTGTGTCTATAACAATATGCTTTGCCAGATACCTTGCTAAAGCCCTCACCAAAAAATGGAAAAAATGTTTTCTTAGTTAATCCTTATTTAACAGTAATGAGTCTCTATTCTCTAGGCATTCTCCAAATCATATTTGTTCAAAAGTTCTGTGTGACAGACTAATAATGCCAAGATCACCTCTGCACAGTTTATAGCATTTGTCTTTTTCTTGTTTCAAATTTTGGAAAACAGCAACTTATCTACTGTCTTCCTACTACTTTTTATGAGGTCAACATTTCTTTACAGATTGTGGATGATAGTTCAATGGTTAAGCTGGAATTTTTCACTGCACCTACAAGTCTCTTCATCCAAGAGACTCAAGCTCATTCAGAATAAAAACTGGATCTCTTGCAATTTTCTACCCTAATTTCTGGTATAATTTTATTGAATAATTAAAAAAATTTTTATCCCGATATGATAATTATCTTGACAGAGCAGAGGAAATGCTGGAACATTTTCACTTTGTCATTTGTTAACATGATGCTATTCATCCTAATCACCTATTCTTTATTTTCCTGGGGCTGCACTTACCTAAAAAAATGGTTTTTAGTTTGTTCTTGTTGTATTTTCAAGCCCTGGCTCATTCCTAGCTTTGCTAAGACACGTCAGTAGTGTCCAACTGTGAACCAGGCTCCTCTCTCCACGGATTCTCCAGGCAAGAATACTGGAGTGTGTCTTTCTCCAGTTCTGAGCTTTAACCTTTGTCAAATTATTCTTATAGAAGGCTTATTTCACACTTTGTCTTCATCTCAACCATGTCATGATTTAATCTATCTTTTATCGAGCATTTTATATATGTTATCTTATTTGAAGTTCACAATGTTCTATGAAGCATGTATTATTATCTCATTTTACATATAAGAAATTAAATATTTTGACAAAGTCTGGCCTCTGATATTCAGTAGAGCTGGACTAAAATGAGCAATTTTATCTCAAAGTCTGCACGCCACCATGATACATTTGTTTCTCATTCCATGTTTTCTCTAGGCCATCTAGAAAGCTCCTTTTATAACCATTTTAATAAGCCCCTTCTGGTTATTCAAAAGTATTAAGTGCAGAATAATCTTTCTGTTCTCCTGAGTCATTCTTTTCCCTTTAAAGTAATCTACATCTCACTTTCTTTGGACTTTTTGATATTTAGCTTTCTAAATTTTAGGAAGCATGTATAATAGTGACTAAGAATTCCCTCCTTTCAGTTCAGTTCAGTTCAGTCACTCAGTCGTGTCCGACTCTGCGACCCCATGAAACGCAGCATGCCAGACCTCCCTGTCCATCACCAACTCCTGGAGTTTATTCAAACTCATGTCCATTGAGTCGGTGATGCCATCCAGCCATCTCATCCTCTGCCGTCCCCTTCTTCTCCTGCCCCCAATCCCTCCCAGAATCAGGGTCTTTTCCAATGAGTCAACTCTCCCCATCAGGAGGCCAAAGTATTGGAGTTTCAGCTTCATCATCAGTCCTTCCAATGAACACCCAGGACTGATCTCCTTTAGAATGGACTGGTTAAATCTCCTTGCAGTCCAAGGGACTCTCAAGAGTCTTCTCCAACATCACAGTTCAAAAGCATCAATTCTTCAGCGCTCAGCTTTCTTCACAATCCAACTCTCACATCCATACATAACCAGTGGAAAAACCATAGCCTTGACTAGATGGACCTTTGTTGGCAAGGTAATATCTCTGCTTTTGAATATGCTATCTAGGTTGGTCATAACTTTCCTTCCAAGGTGTAAGTGTCTTTTAATTTCATGGCTGCAATCACCATCTGCAGTGATTTTGGAGCCCAGAAAAATAAAGTCTGTCACTGTTTCCATTGTTTCCCCATCTATTTCCCATGAAGTGATGGGACCAGATGCCATGATCTTTGTTTTCTGAATGTTGAGCTTTAAGCCAATTTTTTCACTCTCCTCTTTCACTTTCATCAAGAGGCTTTTGAGTTCCTCTTCACTTTCTGCCATAAGGGTGGTGTCATCTGCATATCTGAGGTTATTGAGATTTCTCCCAGCAATCTTGATTCCAGCTTGTGCTTCTTCCAGCCCAGCGTTTCTCATGATGTACTCTGCATAGAAGTTAAAAAGGCAGGGTGACAGTATACAGCCTTGACGTACTCCTTTTCCTATTTGGAACCAGTCTGCTGTTCCATGTCCAGTTCTAACTGTTGCTTCCTGACCTGCATCTAGGCTTCTCAAGAGGCAGGTCAGGTGGTCTGGTATTCCCATCTTTTTCTGAATTTTCCACAGTTTATTGTGATCCACACAGTCAAAGGCTTTGGCATAGTCAATAAAGCAGAAATAGATATTTTTCTGGAACTCTCTTGGTTTTTCCATGATCCAGCAGAGGTTGGCAATTTGATCTCTGGTTCCTCTGCCTTTTCTAAAACCAGCTTGAACATCTGGAAGTTCACGGTTCACATATTGCTGAAGCCTGGCTTGGAGAATTTTGAGCAATACTTTACTAGCATGTGAGATGAGTGCAATTGTGTGGTAGTTTGAGCATTCTTTAGCATTGCCTTTTTTGGGGATTGGAATGAAAACTGACCTTTTCCAGTCCTGTGGCCACTGCTGAGTTTTCCAAATTTGCTGGCATATTGAGTGCAGCACTTTCACAGCATCATCTTTCAGGATTTGAAGTAACTAAACTAGAATTCCATCACCTCCACTAGCTTTGTTTGTAGTGATTCTTTCTAAGGTCCACTTGACTTCACATTCCAGGATGTCTGGCTCTAGGTGAGTACCATGGTGATTATCTGGGTCATGAAGCTCTTTTTTGTACAGTATCCCCAATTTAAAGATTACAGTTTATTACAAGTCTTTCATTAAAACTCTATGATCAGATTTGTTCTTGAAATTCAAGATTAGAAAAAATATATTCTCACAGCTTCTTCCACTTTTGGAAAAAATTAACTATCAACAACATAATTAAAATTCTCAAGTATATTTATTAGCATCAAAAGAGACTCCAGTGATTATACCATGGATTTAAAAAATGAGGATAAAAGAAAAATGCCAGGCAATTTTCACATAATCTGGATTATAACACAATAAGAATAGGTTAATAAGTGGCTAGTTGGGACTGAATGGGCAGAAACTATGGATGACCCAGTGGGACAGGAGCTGACTCTTGTCCTGGTGGGAAATGTTGTGGAAAGAGGAAGAGAAGTGAGGTGCTTTCAATCATCAAAAGCCAGCAGACATTAAAAATATATTTGCCAAAGGAAAAAAATTTTAAAGAATACTTTTAAAATGCATGAAAAGAAATCTTCTTGGAAATACAACAAAACTGCAAAGTCAAAATAACTGGAGAAAGAAAAAAAGATTAAATATGTGTAAGAAAAGACAAAAGAGTCTACCCAAGAGAGCTATATCCATGAGGCCAATAGGAATTTTAAACATACACACACACAAACACTCACTCACATATAAGGGAAGAAATGGCCTAAATAAGTGCCTTGCGCATTGAACGACAAAAAATGATACAAAGAACTTTGTGTGAAATTTTACAAAAGAGAATTTTCTAAAAGCTCTGAGGAAAAACATCTTGAACATTTCCTCTACAAACACAAGATAATCAGAATAACATTGAATTTCTCAATAATATGCTCAATGACTTGTTGACAGCATGCCAGAGATGGTAGAGAAGTGTTTTTAATTTTTTGAAGGAATGGTTTTCATCCTGAATTCTATACTTAGCCAAACTATCAATCAAAGTTGGAGAATAGAAAAACTGTCATAAGATATGCAAGAGCTCAGAAAACATCTCCATGAAATCTTCATTCTATCAGGAAGCTTCCTGAAAGAATAAATCAGGTAAAAGTCCTGGGATCTAAAAATATTGATGATGGATAACATTTAAACACCAAAAAATGATTATTTAATTTTAGCGGAAAGGTGGATAATGAGGTGGGAGTGAAAAAGAACTAAATCATTGTCTATTACAGCAGGAAATAAATAGTGTCTGAAATTGATAAAAAAAAAAAACAAAACAGTAGTATAAAATACAATTTAGTGATGGCTATCAGAAGAAATAGCTAAAAGCATTAAAAATTGATTATTCTTGAGAGTGGGAAGGGATTAGAAAATGGATGGTGGTTTCTCATTATCAGCTATTAAGCACCTTATTATTTTTTAATCAAAAGCTTTTGAATCGGTTAGACTAGGCTAGGTTATGCTTTAGTAGTAAGTGACCCTGAAATCTCTGTCTAGCCATCTTTGGAGTTAAGCCTCTGCATAGATCAAAAATGATGTGTTTTACACTGAGGCCTTCAATTTCATGATGTCTCTTGTTTGTGAATTCCCTTCTTCTCAGCCGTTCTTCCCAATTTAATAAAAAGTACAAAGCAGATTCAGGACTGCTGCACACATACCACTCTGAAAAACAAATGTATTCCTTTGAGAAGAAATCAAGAGTTGTTTGCAGTTCTCTATACAATCTCTTAAAAAGCAGAGACATAACTTTGCCAACAAAGGTCCATCTGAAGGGTATGTCAAGGGTATGGTTTTTCCAGTGGTCATGTATGGATGTGAGAGCTGGACTATAAAGAAAGCTGAGTGCAGAAGAATTGATGCTTTTGGACTGTAGTGTTGGAGAAGACTCTTGAGAGTCCCTTGGACTGCAAGGAGATCCAACCCCAGTCCATCCTAAAGGAGATCAGTCCTGGGTGTTCACTGGAAGGACTGATGTTGAACCTGAAACTCCAGTACTTTGGCCACATGTGAAGAGTTGACTCATTGGAAAAGACCCTGATGCTGGGAGGGATTGAGGGCAGGAGGAGAAGGGGATGACAGAGGATGAGATGGCTGGATGGCATCACCGACTCAGTGGACATGAGTTTGGATAAACTCTGGGAGTTGGTGATGGACAGGGAGGCCTGAAATGCTGCTATTCATGGGGTCACAGAGTCGGACACGACTGAGCAACTGAACTGAACTGAACATAATCTCTGGCACTTAATTTCTAAACAATAAAGTCAGAAAATTAATGAAAGAATTAAAAAAAAAAAAGAAACCTCTTCAAAGTAGGTTCCACCTAGTTTCCTAAAAACATTCTTCTAAAACTTGAGATTAACTTGATATTTAGAATGTAGCACCTGGAAAAATATAGTGTCCAGTGTTTAATAAAAGGAAGTACAAGACAAGCTCAGATAATGTCAATAGGCGGAAGTGGCACGGATCACTGCCATGAAAAACTACGCAGAGAGCTCACTGGTGTTCTTAGCAATTCTAAACACTTTGCAATTTCTGAGTCACTCTACATGGGCTTTCTTTACTCATATGCTTTCTTCTTTATCACATGCTGACTTTTGGTTTCTATTTACCCGTGCTTTTTTTTTTTTTTTTTGATGGGACTATATAATTCTCTGCTCTCTATCTCCTTAATAGGCACACCTGTAACTGTGTGTTATAACAAAAATGAACCAGTCATTCTTCTGACTCCATTATTTTTGTTGTTCATGGATCAGATCTCTTGGCACAGAGCCCTTAGGCGACAACTCTCCCACTGAGTTACAAAGGTGGAAGAATGCCCTTTGCCCTTTAAAGGAAGAAAACGTAGAGCAAAAGCATCTAGTCGGGTTGGGCTCCAACTCAACTGAAGTGAGAGATGCTGACCTACTGGAGCTAATTAATATCAGTGATCCAAACAATGAAAGGCTAGGGTCACATGGAAATAAGAGAAACTTGCCAAACTGAACACCATACTGACACCCAAGAACAAGCCAAACATCCTCAAAACATAGAGAAAAATTCAATTCCTATCAAAATACTGTGTGGATCACAACAAACTGCGGAAAATTCTTACAGAGATGGGAATACCAGACCACCTTATCTGTCTCCTGAGAAACCTGTATGCAGGTCAAGAAGCAACAGTTAGAATCAGACATGGAACAATGGACGAGTTCAAAATGGGGAAGGGCATACATCAAGGCTGTATATTGTCACCCTGCTTTATTTAACTTATATGCAGAGTACATCATGCAAATCCCAGACTGGATGAAACACAAACTGGAATCAAGATTGCTGGGAGAAATATCAATAATCTCAGATATGCAGATGACACCACGCTTATGGCAGAAAGCAAAGAGGAGCTAAAGAGCCTCTTGATGAAAGTGAAAGAGGAGAGTGAAAAAGTTGGCTTAAAACTCAACATTCAAAAAGCTAAGATCATGGCATCCAGTCCCATCACCTCATGGCAAGTAGATGGGGAGAAAATGGAAACAATGGCAGACTTTATGTGCTTGGGCTCCAAAATCACTGCAGATGGTGACTGCAGCCATGAAATTAAAAGATGCTTGCTCCTTGGAAGAAAAGTTATGACCAACCTCGACAGCATACTAAATACCAGAGGATCACTTTGCTGACAAAGATCCGTATAGTCAAAGCTACGGTTTTCCAGTAGTCATGTACGGATGTGAGAGTTGGACAGTAAAGAAGGCTGAGTGCCAAAGAATTGATGATTTCAAACTGTGATGCTAAAGAAGACTCTTGAGAGTCCCCTGGACTCCAAGGAGATTAAACCAGTCAATTCTAAAAGAAATCAACCCTGGATATTCATTAGAAGGACTGATGCTAAAGACTGACACTCCAATATTTTGGCCACACACACACACACACACACACACACAGAGGGCTTCCCTGGTGGCTCAGTTGGTAAAGAATCTGCCTGCATGCCACCCGCTCCTGTTCCGCTCCTTGCCATTTGCAACAACATGGATGAAACTAAGACGGTATTATGTTAAAAAGTGGTTACCAGAGGAGAGAGGGTAAGGGGAGGAAAGAAATACATGAGGGAGACTGAGGTACAAACTTTGAGGTACAAAATAAATGAGTCTTAAATATGAAATATATAGTGAGCACATAGGTGTTATCTTTGTATGGGGACATATCCTAATGAGAGAAATGATAAAATATAGGAAAAAACTCTGTGTTTTGCAAAGCAAAAACAAAAAGGGAAAAAAGTCTTGAATTTAGAGGAAACTGACAAACTTTTCCTGGAAAATTTATCCCATAAATTCAGTTTTGACTGGAAGGAGAAATCCATCAATCTAATATTTATTCTCATTAGCTCTAATCCATATGTTCAGATTGAGAAATTAGACAAACAAGTAAATATCTTGGAAAGGCCCATGAAATTGAAGCCTTACGTCCCCTATATCATTAAGAACGCACTTCAAAACCCAGAATTCATTTGATTTTGAAAATGAATTTCAGAGTGGTTAAACCACTTGTACCTTGCAGAGTAAAGCAATTCTTAGATAAGCTAAGAATTTAAATTTTGATCTGCATTTTGAATTATACCATCACTCTACACTTGCATGCCTACCCCAGAAGTATATCATGGTTTGTAAGAGAAGATTTCAGCCAAACCCAGTCATCATTGCAATGGACCTCACACCCTGTCCTCAGTTACTCACTCAGCTGGGGCTCATTCTGACTTTTTTTTTCAGGTCGTTTCCACCTTCAACCTCTGAAATCAGAAAGGAAAACCTTTAGCAGTTTACTGATACAGTCCTCATTAATGAAAACAATACTATGAATGAAATTTCCAATATTTTCCAGGACTAATGCCCTTTTCAGTAAACGGTCTCTTGACAATTGCTCCATGAACACTTAAACGTAATGATTACAGCTCTTAACATGGGTAGAAGTCATTACTCAAAATCTTCCTTACCACACAGTTACTGGGTCATGTGCTTCTTTTGGCTTCTGTGCTACAATACCATGATTCAACTTTTGTTTGGGAAGCAGACTTTGTGTCAGCAACAAAAATCTTACTGCCTCTCATGGAAACTTAAAAAAAAAAAATTTGCATTTTTAAAATGAAATCAAGAACATGGAAACATGTATTAGGAGTATTATAATTCTAGTATCTTATTGAACACTAATTATGTACCAAGTTTAATGTTGCTGCAGGAATTACCACATATAATTTAATCTAGACATTGCCCTTCTGAGTGGATACTAAGATTAACCCAATTTTGAAGATAAAGAAATTGTTTAACAGCAATTCCTGTGTCACTCAAAGAAAGTGAAACTATTAAAGTAATTTTTGGAGAAGAAAATGAAAGTCCTAACAGCAACGGTGAGGTTGGTGAGCAGGAGGCTGATTGCTGTAGGGACAGTTGGGAAACTCCTTGGTGGATGTACCTGGGGAGGCACAGAGAATCAGAGGAGACTCAAGCCATTTCTAAACTTCATGAAACTAGTCTTTGCTCATCAAAAGTCATGCTTTACCTCAAGGCATCTGGGTATGGATTGAAACTTCTTTGGGGGAGTTCAAAGGCTGTGTGAGAGGCTTGGCACTGATTAGTTCTAGCCAGGGAATTCTCCAGGCAAGAATACTGGAGTGGATTGCCATTTCCTTCTCCAGGGGATCTTCCAGACCCAGGGATTGAACCCAGGTCTCCTGCACTGCAGGCGAATTCTTTACCATCTGAGCCCCCAGGGAACCCCCAATATCTCTATCAAATCTCTCCAACTCTCCAACTAGATTTTAAGGTCATCTTAGACTTGGTACAGAACGCTGTCATTTCTCTTCTGTCAAAGATGAGAAAGAGATGGAGGAGGTCATGCTAGAAAAGATTGCTAAACTCCCAAGGGAAGTTTAAGGTAAGGGTGGAAATGTAGAGAGGAAGACCAGGGATTATTACCAGGTTGGATGTCAGTCAGCTACTGTAGGGCATCTTCACTATAGGCTCTGTTCCAAAGTTAAGATTCTCTTTGACAAAGAGGAATCAAACCAATGATCTACAGAGCTTCGGGGATTTTGTTTTTCTTTATACCCTAAGTTTAGCGAGGACTAGATTCTTATAAGCTGTAATTTTGCATTGTGTTTCCCAAACTAAAATCACAATAGGTATGCTGTCTTTTGTTCTTTGTCAGTGTTGTCAGACTCCAGTCTGCCCACTGGCATTAATCTACATGGTCACTACACTTCCTATATTTGGTAACAAAAGCTCCAGCCTGCATATGTATGAACCAAACAATAGCCAGGGAGGACAAAAGTTCATTCATGAGATCATGTCAAAGCTGCAACAGATTAGAGAAACTATTTTTTTTTTCCCATTTAAATGAAGATGGAACACAACCATATATTATTCACATTGTCTGTCCTGTCACAAGGGTAGTTAGTGACAATTGCTGCTCATAATTCTTTCTTTCATTCCTGCTAATAAATATCCATTCAGATCAGTCAGTGAGAGGAGGTGGGAAAGACTTTACATGAATATGAATGTTTATACAGAGGAACAACAAGATTCCTGCTTGATTTTGGAACTAGTTCTATTTAAAACATATCTTTTGCAAGTTGCCTTTGAATATTTAATATTCAGTTCAGCTCAGTCTCTCAGTCATGTCCAACTCTTTGCGACTCCATGAATCGCAGCAGGCCAGGCCTCCCTGTCCATCACCAACTCCCGGAGTTCACCCAAACTCATGTCCATCAGAGTTGGTGATGCCTTCCAGCCATCTCATCCTCTGTCGTCCCCTTTTCCTTCTGCCCCCAATCCCTCCCAGCATCAGAGTCTTTTCCAATGAGTCAACTCTTTGCATGAGGTGGCCAAAGTACTGGAATTTCAGCTTTAGCATCAGTCCTTCCAAAGAACACCCAGGACTGATCTCCTTTAGAATGGACTGGTTGGATCTCCTTGCAGTCCAAGGGACTCTCAAGAGTCTTCTCCAACACCACAGTTTAAAAGCATCAATTCTTCAGTGCTCAGCTTTCTTCACAATCCAACTCTCACATCCGTACATGACCACTGGAAAAACCATAGCCTTGACTAGACGGACCTTTGTTGGCAAGGTAATATCTCTGCTTTTGAATATGCTATCTAGGTTGGTCATAACTTTCCTTCCAAGGAATAAGCGTCTTTTCATTTCATGGCTGCAATCACCATCTGCAGTGATTTTGAAGCCCCAAAATATAAAGTCTGCCACTGTTTCCACTGTTTCCCCATCTATTTCCCATAAAGTGATGGGACCAGATGCCATGATCTTTGTTTTCTGAATGTTGAGCTTTAAGCCAACTTTTTCACTCTCTTCTTTCACTTTCATCAAGAGGCTTTTGAGTTCCTCTTCACTTTCTGCCATAAGGGTGGTGTCATCTGCATATCTGAGGTGACTGATATTTCTCTCAGCAATCTTGATTCCAGCTTGTGCTTCCTCCAGCCTAGCGTTTCTCATGATGTACTCTGCATATAAGTTAAATAATCAGGGTGACAATATACAGCCTTGATGTACTCCTTTTCCTATTTGGAACCAGTCTGTTGTTCCATGTCCAGTTCTAACTGTTGCTTCCTGACCTGGATACAGATTTCTCAAGAGGCAGATCAGGTGGTCTGGTATTCCCATCTCTTTCAGAATTTTCCACAGTTTATTGTGATCCACACAGTCAAAGGCTTTGACATACTCAATAAAGCAGAAATAGAAGTTTTTCTGGAACTCTCTTCCTTTTTCCATGATCCAGCAGATGTTGGCAATAATATATTAACAATATAGTTGGCACATTAATTAAATGGATAATTTATCAAAAGTATCTAAAGATAATATTAATAAAATAGCAATGCCGATGATATAAAAGAAGAGCCATTTTATATAAAATTATTAGGCATAAAGCTAAAAGAGGCAACATGCCCATTCTGATATAATGAGTAAATGGTTTAGATTTCCATCCTGTTTTGTTAGACAGAAACTGGATTCTAGTAAAAAACTAAGGGTTATATGAGGGCTTCCTTTGTGGCCCAGTTGTAAAGGATTTGCCTGCAATGTGGGAGACCTGGGTTCGATACCTGGGTTGGGAAGATTCCCCTGGAGAAGGGAAAGGCTACCCACTCCAGTATTCTGGCCTGGAGAATTCCATGGACTGTATAGTTCATGGGCTCACAAAGAGTCGGACATGACTGAGCGATCTTCACCTAACTTAGTTATATGACAAAGAGTATCTTAGAAATCTTTCTCAGTCTAGTAAGAGACCAGATCTGCCTGCCTCAAAATGTAATTGACCTACTTAACGACTCCATTTTACCACCATTTTTCAAATGTAAGTCTTACTCTAAGTCTTTTCTGCAAACAGAATGACAGTAAAACATTTAACCATTAGTAACTGACTCGATGGATGTGAGTCTGAGTGAACTCTAGGAGTTGGTGATGGACAGGGAGGCCTCGTGTGCTGCGATTCATGGGGTCGCAAAGAGTCGGACATGACTGAGCGACTGATCTGATCTGATCTGATCTGAATCCATTTATTTATTTATGAAACACTTTCTGAGCACCTTCCATGTGACAGGTACCATACTAGGGACTGGAGACAGAGATGATTTAGTCATTCTCTCTACCCTCAAGGAACTCGTGAATGTTTTGGTCAGATCAGTAAAGCAGATAATCATAACAGTAGCTAGTATTTATGGAATGCTTTGCTTTATACCAGGTGCATGCGTGAGTGCTAAGTTACTTCAGTACTGTCTGACTCTTTGTGACCCCATGGACTGTAGGCTGCCAGGCTCCTCTGTGCATGGGATTCTCCTGTCAAGAACACTGGAGTGGGTTGCCGTTCCCTCCTCCAGGGAATCTTCCTGACCCAGGGATTGAATCCAAGTCTCTTGAATTACAGACAGATTCTTTACCAACTGAGCCACCGGGGAAGCCCATGTACCAGGGAGGGTTCTAAAACCTTATTAGTACAAGCTCTTTTAATACATAGCAGTATACTTTTAGAGATAGATACATTATTATTCTCATTTCACAGATGTCGATACTGAAGCGAAGAGGAACCTGCCTAAGGTCATAAGGGACAATAATACATAGTGATAGGATTCAAATACAAGCAATTTGACTTTGTTCTCAAACATTATGCCCAGAGGACGATGGAGTCAGGTCAGGGGGCAGACTTTCAGAAATAAAATGGAGCTCAGACTGAGCCTTAAAGACTGAGATGGAGTTAACTAGCAGAGGGATGAAGAAGAACAGGGGAGGACATCCTAGAGATCGAGGATATGAGCCAAGACAAGGCATGAAAGTAACAGCCAGCACCCATTCATCACGTCGGGGCCCCCATGCTGCTGCTGCTGCTGGGCAGGGTCCCAGGGAAACTGATGGAAAGCGGGAGGGAGAGAGGGCTTAGCCGTGAGGCTGGGCCAAGTGTAGGACTTCATCAGGGTGGGCCTTGCAGACCCCCTCAGGAGACCTGGGTCTTACCCTCTTCCGTTGCTAAACCCTGTCTGACTCTTGGCGACCCCATGGACTGCAGAGTGCCAAGCTTCCCTGCCCTTCACTACTTCCCGGAGTTTGTGCAAACTCACGTCTATAGAGTCAGCGACGCTATCCAACCATCTCGTCCCCTTTGTTGCGCCCTATTCTTCATACACAACTATGTTTTATGGGGCTTTTGTCTGTTTGTTTGTCCACATTGCCTTGACCCACATTTTTTTTTCCATTTATGCAACTTTATTGAAGAAAAATAAATCAATTGCTACCAGAGCTATTACTTGATCACTCATCCATTGACAACTTGCATCATTTATTCCGTGCTATATTAAACAGTGTATTGGAAGATAGATTAAGTAATAACTCCAAGCCTCCTAACAGTTCAAATGAAAATTGCAAAATATTGGAGGCTCTATTTTGGAATACGAAGGGTGTTTGACTTCCAATTTCCATTCTCTGTGGAACAAGAACAGGTCATTCTTTTATTGGTATGGATAAAATACATCACATTTTCCGTTCTGCTGATGCTATGAATTCAATACCAGTTCTCCAGCCACATTATGAGCATAATGTATATCACTTAGCCTCAAATCTCTAACAGTGGAAGGCTTAAACACGCATGGAAGCTGCTAGAAAAATGCTGCTTCCTTTGACGTGCCAACTCAGCATCCATCGCCTTTCCTCTCAGATGATTCTTCAGCTTGTTAGAGCAGTGAGGAACGGTTTTAGTCTCATAAGCAAGTTAGAGTGAAGGCACTGGCCACATAATACACCTGCTCCATTTTTTTTTTTTAATTCTGAACCTTCGGCAACGCTTCTCTTGTAACTACTTTACAGTTTCTAAAAGCAGTTATTGTCCGAAGCTGGAAGAACTTGTCTTCTCAGATGAGCATGTGAATGAATGGAAGGTGGTAAACAAAAAGCAAAATCAAAACGACGAGGCCTGATAGGGGAGCTGCCAAATAAGGAAAGCAAAAAACGAACAGTGTGAATTTCTTCCAGCTATGATGCAGGTTATTCTGACTTTAAGGCAGCATCACATGGTACACTTCTGAGTCCGTTCTAGAGATATTCTGCTGCACTTTGTCTGCTTTATAGGTCTGTGCAGTCTCTGGCAGTAGGGGGTCACCTGGGTTTGGATCACAGGGCAGTAAACAGAGGGATAAAAGAACTTTAGAAAGAGCTGAAGCTGAGACCACCGTGATGGTAGAATACCGAGACAAATGCTGCCATTACTGTTGATACTTGGAGGATAAATTCTTTACAGATTCTTGTCGTACATGCAACCTTAGGTGCTTTAAAGGGGTAGTCGTAGGAAAATGAATCGCCAAAAACAACACTCCAGCTTGATACGGGCTGTCATTTGGTCCCATGACTGTGGCTTCCCACGAAACGTACCATCCCCTACCGGACCTGCAGAACCTTGTGCTGGAAGGTCATGGGTCACATCACTAGGCTCTTAATCCGTTTCAGCGCCATAGTCTGTGCATGTCGCCTGGCTCCTCGCTATCTCAGGGTGTGCTCAAGGCCCGGCCAAAACCCTTGATTATCTCGGTGGCTCTGGAGGGTGTTCTCTTGGTCTCACACAGGCTCTGCCAGACACAGGCCTCCCTCATGCTGGGGCCTCAGCCTCCAGCCCACGTGGCAGCTTGACCTGCAATTTATAAATTGAATACGTATCAAATCACTGGGGGTGCGCTCAGTTTCCTCATAAAGATTTGAGGAGTTTGGTTTAGATGACCACTTAGATCCCTTCTAGTTGAGCTTTAAATCCATTTATCTCATCTCTTTGGTCTCTTGTTTGTGTAATTAAGTTCTTTCTAAAGCTAAACTTTACCAAGCTTATGTATCTCTCCCTCAGCTCAATATAGAAGCAAAGTTTGATGAAACCCTAGGTAATTACAGTTTAAAGGAGTGATGCTCCTCATTACTCACTTCAGTATGGAAGCTGGTGGTGATGCTAAGGGGTGACACAGCAGTAGTAGAATTACAAGTTAGATGTGCACGCGGGTAAAACCAAATTACATATCAGTGAGCCACAGCACTCATAAAATGTTATTACTGTAGCATGTGCTAATTCTTTGTTCTTTGGCTCTCCTGACTGCAGTGAACTCTGATCCCGGGACCGTGCTTTGACCAGTCACCTGTTTTCTCAATTGCCTCAGCCCCATTTCTTGTTCTGCCAAAATCATGCTGTCTTCTGGCCAGGCCAGCGTCCCCCTCCCAGTCTCTTGTGCTCCTTTTTGACTGCACTCTCTTCGGGGTCCTTGCTGCAGAATCCATCTTCAGTTCAGTTTCAGTTCAGTCACTCAATCGTGTCCGACTCTTTGCGACCCCATGAATCGCAGCATGCCAGGCCTCCCTGTCCATCACCAACTCCCGGAGTTCACTCAGACTCACGTCCATTGAGTCGGTGATGCCATCCAACCATCTCACCCTCTGTCGTCCCCTTCTCCTCCTGCCCCCAATCCCTCCCAGCATCAGAGTCTTTTCCAGTGAGTCAACTCTTCGCATGAGGTGGCCAAAGTACTGGAGTTTCAGCTTTAGCATCAGTCCTTCCAAGAAATCCCAGGGTTGATCTCCTTCAGAATGGACTGGTTGGATCTCCTTGCAGTCCAAGGGACTCTCAAGAGTCTTCTCCAACACCACAGTTCAAAACCATCAATTCTTCAGCACTCAGCTTTCTTCACAGTCCAACTCTCACATCCATACATGACCACAGGAAAAACCATAGCCTTGACTAGACGAACCTTTGTTGGCAAAGTAATGTCTCTGCTTTTGAATATGCTATCTAGGTTGGTCATAACTTTTCTTCCAAGGAGTAAGCGTCTTTTAATTTCATGGCTGCAGTCACCATCTGCAGTGATTTTGGAGCCCCAAAAAATAAAGTCTGCCACTGTTTCCCCTGTTTCCCCATCTATTTCCCATGAAGTGATGGGACCAGATGCCATGATCTTCGTTTTCTGAATGCTGAGTTTTAAGCCAACTTTTTCACTCTCCTCTTTCACATTCACCCTATTACAAAGCTTTCTTTTTCTACAGTCAATGGGCTTTGCTTCCCTCCTCTCTTTAAACTTAGGTCTCATCTGTTTCATGTTCCTTGATACACTTGAAAGAAATTTCCACTTGCCAGAAGTTTCCTGAAAACTACCTGTTTGCAAAAAACTTCTTGGTCACTTTTGCTTTAAGGTTTTGATTATACGTCGGAAGGAGGGATCCACCAGACTCGCAAGGCAGATGGTCTCACAGGGTGGATTTTTTTCCTTCCCTTCTGCTCTCTTCTGCTCCCTCTCTCATCCCCTCCCCTTTGCCCCTTCCTTCTTTGCCCAGAAAGGACACAAAACAGGTTTTACAAAGGAATACAGCGTGACTAGAGCCAATCGAACTAGAATTTTGTGATTACGGAAATAAAGGGAGAAGTCAGGAATGGGGTTAAGTTGAAAACAAACGGTACCGGGTCCTTCATGTACATTTGTTAAAGGCAAGACACAGCTTGGCTCTAATCAGGAGCTAATGCCTAAGGGGAAAGCTGATCCAGTGGACCCAGAGGACACGCGCAAGTGGCACCAAGGTGAAGGGCGGCGTCTCTTGGGCTGCGAATTCAGAGGAATTTCTGCCATGAATCCCCATGAAGGAGACCCGACCACGCACAGCGTTCACAGTGGTGTCTTTACAAAAAGCAGCCACACACAAAATATTTTAAAGATCTGTACTTTGGGACTTACACTGTACCAAAACCAGCTCAGAAAAATAAACTTCAGGGGGCGGCCCTGATGTGCTGTGCAGGGCTGGACTTCCCAAGTTGGGGAGCAGCAAGTGTTCTGTGGCTCAGCAGTTACAGGAAACGGGGGATGGGGTACAGGCTTCCGTGGCCCAAGTAATTCGAATTTGCAAACTCTCTTTGAAGATTGGAAATGCACACTAGAAAATAAGGACTCTGGATAGTCCTTCAGTAAGGAAACGGCCTTATCTTTGTTTACCCACTTTCTCCCCAAACATGTTAAACATGGAACTGTTTTTTTTTTTATTTTTTCGTATGTTGTTTTTTTATTTTTTCGTTGTGTTGTTTTTGTCTCTCAGCTCATTACTTGGGCCACTTTATTATGTTTAAGGAACAGATTAGAGGTTAATAAAATTAATTGAATGAATCAAACACAAATGTTTATCTTACTTTCTTAATACATTTTCTTACTTTCTTAATGTACTAGAATTACACTAGCTTCTAGACCGTTATAAAATCATGGTTGGAAATTAAATAAAATTGAATTAAACCTCACTAAGGATTTCAACGGCATTTTACTCTGGGTCAGAAAAAAAAAGCTTTTCCTTTTAGAGTACAGGAAAATGTCCATTTTGATATTTTTAAAATGACCACTTAAAATACTGTTGACATCATTTTAACTATACTCACTTATACCTTTTCAAAAACACGGAATATTAATTTAGAAAAACTGCTGTTGGCTGAGGTTTTTTGAGCAATTTTTTTTTAACTGAACTAGTGAATCATTTTAGGAATACACCATAATTAAACATAAAAGATAAACATTTCTTAGCTGTGTACCAGACATTTTCTAATCTCTAAATAGAAATGAATAATTAGCAATACATTTTACCTTCGGTCCCTTTTTCAGTGTAAAGAGACAGGAAATTACGGATATTTAAAGAAACAGTGCTGCGAGCCTTCTGGCTCTATTATTAGGTGTACAGAATCCTCCGCAGGACTATTTTTTCCCCGAGCAAACAAATAAGCATCATTGAATGAACCGCGTGTGAGCCGCAGTTCTCCCCCAAGTACTTTCCTGGCAGCGCTTTTCGGTAGGTGGTTCTCTCCCATTCTCGGTGCATTCCCTTTTCTGCAGTTAGACAGACTTGCTATTTGGGGATCACTGTTTATCTGAGGTATAAAGCCGATTCCAGCCTATCGTCATGTTTAGAACCCACATGACAATTAAATTCTCCTTCTGAGAAAATGACTAGACACAGGGAATAAATCCTCCTTTACTAGGCAGACTTTTCTGGTTAGGAGAAGTTCTTCACATTGGGCATTTTTAAAGGGCTATATATAATATAAGATAATATTTTATAGAGATAGATATTAGTTGAAACTGATCAGTCCAGTGAGAGATATACAGTACTCCTCTTTTCAAAGTTATACACAGTACAGCGTATCACAACGGGAAGGGTCTTACCCCATAATTTTACAGCTTCGGAGACTGAGAGAGACGGGAAGGGATTTTCCCATGGTCACATACAAGTTACTGGAAAAAATTAGAACACATCCTGGAGGTTCTAATTCCTAGGTTTTCTCGTAACAACATGCTGATAGTTCATAGAAATCTTTATAGAGAAGTCACATATTTTTTTCTCTTGATCGAATAGGTTTATAAAAATATGAGGTCATGGAGTTTATAAGTGTTTATTAAGCACTGACTATATTTGTAAATAACATGGTAGCAACACCCTGAGTCAGAATCTCCTAAAATGTGAAGAGATGCTGGTGACTGGGGAAGCTCACCCACACTCAGGACACTTACTGGATTGAGAAAATACACGCAACTTATTACCATCACACTGAGAGTCCTTGTCCTCTTATTTTCTAATGCCCACCCCCATCGATATATGCTGGTGACACTGAAATGCAGATCTCTAGTCCAGATCTCTGTCCTGAAGTCTATCAACAGCAATCCAGAGGTCTATGGGACATCTCTTAATTGCTTCAAGGTCTTAAGCTTAACATGGTGAGATCTGAGGTCATCATCTTGAGCCCTGAATTCTTATCTCAGGACTGCCCTCACCAACTCTTCCCAACCTGAAAATCTGGGCATCACCCTGAGTGCCTTCCTCTCCCCCAACTTTCACTTCAAGTCGGTCACTGGTCTTAGAGCCATTGCTTCCTTGGTTATCTTATACATCCGTGACCTTCTCTGCATCTGCCCTGCAGAGCTTTAGCTCAGATTCTCACCGTTTCCTGTGTCACAACAGCCTCCTAATTTCCCACAAATTTCCTGCATCTCCTGTCACCATCTGCCAGACCAGTAGCCAATCTTTTCTATTGTTTTGGCAACAGGAAATGTCCTGTTTCCTGTTGGGTTTCCATAAGGGTTCCTATAAGAACCCTTTCAAATTCCACATAATCTAATGGTTACCACAGACCTTTGCTTAGGGAACTGACTGATGCTACAGGCAGGTTACCTGATGTAACCTGCTGTTTGAGTTCACTACTCTTAATACTCTTCCTGAGCCTCCTCTCTGTTTCATCAAATACCATGGCAAAGAGGGAAGGGGAGCACGGCAGGTAGAGACTGGCCCTTCTGGACATGTAATTAAATAGGTTTTAATCATTTTCAAGAAACACATGAGTAATCTCATCACTTACTTAGGAACAATATTCATAGTTTGATATAGATATGAAAATATAGATATGGCATTATCTACTGTGTTCCCCTTTTTAAAATGCTTATTTAGATCTAAGAAAAGAGTGAAGTTAGCAATGTACATAAACATCAAGCAGGTTTACAAGCAAAGATTCATAAACATGAATTCCTGTTAGAGTCCCTGGGAGGAGTTCTAGAAAGCATGGGTCTAGAGTGCGTGTGTACATGCCTGGGCTTGCACGCATGTGACCGTGTGTGTGATTGTCTCACTGTCTCCCCCATTCATGACAAGGACGGTTTTGAGACATGGCTTCATAAATGTCAGCTGCAACTGACACCTCTGGCTTCTGAAAAGTGGAACACGTGCTTTCTGGAGATGATACGGGGATTAGCTGCTCACGCTGCCCTCTTCTCTGTAATTTTCCTCACGGGCTCAGCAATTCCACCCTTTTTATAATTTCTTTAGCCACTATTTAAGAAATTGCATGCCTTCTTTTTTCCTCAAAGAAGCTGAAGAATCTAATTTATGACACCTGCTGTGGCTAGGCAACCATATGGACCGCAGACACTGCATAACCCGGCCTCATGAGACAAGCACCTTGGATTAAAAGGGGCGCTTGTGTTTTGACCCATAGATTCTGAACCTTTCCAACCCCGTGCACTCTGGTGAATAATTTGTATGCTTAGTCAAAAAAAAAAAAAGAATCCTAAAAAAAATTCACTGTCTCCAATTACTTAGTTACATTACATGAATTTCTCCATTTTCTTTCATTTCTCTCTCCATTTCTAGAGTATTCTAGTTGATACACCTTGGAAGGTCCTTAACACTCACCTTAACTTATGTAAAAGAAAGTACATAGGCTGATATAGGGAACCATACAAAAGCAAAATAGTCCTGCAAATTCATAGGATTTTCAGAATTCGACAAGAATGCACAATCCTATATCTTCATTTTATAGATACAAAAACTGATTTTGTATCAGACAGATCATTCAGACTTAGGGTACAAAGTCAATAAGTAGTCAAATTGATATTAGAATTCAAGATTGGGCTTCCCAGGTGACTCCAGTGGTTAAAAAACAAACAAACAAAAACAAACAACAAAAAAAACCGCTTGCTAGTGTAGGAGACAGAAGGCTGCCGGTTCAGTTCCTGGGTCAGGAAGATCCCCTGGAGGAGGGCATGGCAACCCACTCCAGTATTCTTGCCTGGAGAATACCATGGACACAGGAGCCTGGTGGGCTACACTTCATGGGGTCACAAAGAGTTAGACATGACTGAAGTCACTTAGTACACGTGCACTAAGACTGTTATTTCATGGAGGGCATGGGAAACAGGAGAGGTCATAGGAATGGTTGCCTTCAGGCCGCATGCTCTGAGCCAGCAATTCCCAAGCCCATGTCACTAAACTACCTTTTTAGGATTAAGCATGTTGGAACAAAGAAAAAGCTCCTATACAGGTCTGGAAATACATATAAACACAGAAGATGACGATTATTTAGGGTGAATTGGAAAGCTTTTATCCCAAACTTCTGTTCCCTTAGCTTGCCCCCTTGCTTGCCACTTCCAGCTAGAGGAATTACACCAGCAGGCTTCATTAGTGGATATGGCTACATCACTGTATCTCGAAACTGGAGAGTCCCTTCCTGCTTTGTTACCTCTCTCCTTCTCTCTCTTTTCCTTCCTCCCTCCAGCCTTTCTTTCCATTGCATTGCATTTTTCTTTTCTTTCTCCTTTCTGTCTTCATATATTTATCAGCGTCTGTCTTGTACCAGGCACTGTAACAGTTATCGCATACAGAAAGATTAGAAACTCATTAGAAACTCATCAGTCAGGAGTTCAAAGTCCAGTGGGAAGATAGCTCTATAAAAGCCTGACTACAAGGGCAATGCAATGTCCTAAGTGCTAAAATACAGTCTATGCACAGCACTATGGGAAACCAGGGGAGGGAAAGCCTAACAATGGAGCTGGATTGACAGGAAGAGAGAGGTTGGAAAGGGTCAAGAGGGACTTGCAAGACTTCAAGAGACGAGGCTGTGTTCACGTGGTCTAGAACAGGATGCTCCTCGTTTCATTTCATTTACGAGCATGTGCTGAGGATTCTTCTAGCTGTTGGAGATTAAAGTAACTGATCCTGTAAATTTGCCTAGAATTTCCTTGGTTTTCAAACTGAAAGACCCACATCTCAGGCTGTTTCTCAGTTCTGAGTAAAGATGCATTGGAGCGGCTTGTGAGATATCCAGTGAGAGGGGTCACGCAGAGAGTTAGCATACGTGATCAGAATGCAGGAGGGAGCAGGGGGCGGGTTGGCAGCACAGAGATGGTATTTAAAGTTGTGAGACTGGATAATACTGATAGTATTTTTTCTTTTTAAATTTCTAATTGGGGGATAATTGCTTTGCAATATTGCGTTGGGTTCTGCCACACAACTGCATGAATCAGCCATAAATCTCTCTCTCTCTCTCAGGCATTATTTTCTTAGTTGTCCTGTCTTCTAGTGGGTTATAATGAGTGTGGCAATTGTGGTTGGGGAGGCGCTTAACGTGGTCCTGAGTGGGGCATGTTAGTGAGTCGAATGACCCCAGCACTGAAGAGAGGAAGGGCATCGCCATGGCCTTATATTCTACATGTTTTGCATATTTTACATGTCTGTCTCTTTGGAGGTATTGATGTAAAAAACAAAAGAATGAGTAAATGATCCATTCATTCTAGAATCTTCCATGTCCAGAGAGAAGAGGGAAAGCCCTTTGAAACCTATGTCATCTTCTCTGGTTCTCATGAAACTAATTTGGGTCTTTCAATAATTTTGGCTTCTAATAGGTCTTCAGATTAACTCCTCATGGCAGTGTTCTTAAGTATGCTTTGATCTTTGGTTACCTATCTCTGGCCTAATATTCAACAACTGCTTCTTCCAATGATGGCAGCTTTATAAAGTTTCTTCTGCTAGATGATAACCATTGCTGTATTTTTATCCTGCTTTGATGCTGAAGCTGAAACTCCAATGCTTTGGCCACCCGATGCGAAGAACTGACTCGTTTGCAAAGACCATGATGCTGGGAAAGATTGAAGACAGGAAGAGAAGGGGATGACAGAGAATGAGATGGTTGGATGGCATCATCAAAGAGATGGACACGTGTTTGAGTGAACTCTGGGGGTTGCTGAAGGACAGGGAGGCCTGGCATGCTGCAATCCATGGGGTTGCAAAGAGTCGGACATGACTGAGCGACTGAACTGAACTGATCCTTTAATATCAGCAGCCTCAATATTTAGAAATGCATATTTCCTTAGCTGAGTTTCTCAGGTCATGAGTAATAAAACCTGGCCCAGTGATTTATCTGGACTCAACTGTCTCTCCATGTCGCCTCCAACAACCTTGCTGCAATGTGAAAATTCACCTTACAAAGTTTCTTGATGCGAGACCTCAGAAAAAAGCAAGCATGCCAAGAGTCAAACATGACTTTTGATATTTCCATGAGTTATTTCCCATAAAATGGCTAGTCATAGATTGCTTGCTGTTGTTTGATAGCTATGGGATGTAGAGATCTTGAGAGTATGTCAGAACTTAGCCATGCACATTAAAAGTTAAAATTAAAAAATGAAGGGCTAAGAATTTGAGCTTTTCTACACTCTGCAACCATTCTCTGCGTATTGTGTTTATCCCCGAGGGTAAAATGGTTTGGCCTGATCACCGGGCAGCACAGAGATGTCTGACCTGAAATCCCTCCTGGTTTGTGTTTACGTAATGTTCTCTCCTTGGCCTCATCCCAGATAGGCCAGAGGGCTGCCGCTCTTATCAGGAAACCTTACCAGAAACTAAGGGTTCCTGTTTTCGTTGCAAAGTAGTCTCAAAACAAATATTGTATATTAACACATATGTATGGAATCTAGGAAAATGGTTCAGAGGAACCTATTTACAGGGCAGGAATAGAGACACAGATGTAGCGAAGAGACAGGTGGACACAGAAGGGCAAGGGGCGGGTGGAACACGCGGGGAGATTAGGACGGACATACACACACTCCTGTGTGCAGAGCTGCTTGTGGGGACCTGCGGGGCAGCACAGGAGGTCAGCTCGGCGCTCTGCGTGACCTGGGGGTGGGAGGCTCAAGGGGAGCTGTATGTGTATACACGTGGCTGATTCAGTTTGCTGTGCAGCAGAAATTAGCACAATACTGTAAAGCAATTACACTCCAATGAGAAGAAAAAGACGCCAGACAGCCTTCTATTTAGAATCACCTACTGCGAGTCTCAGCTGCCTCATTCCTGTGCTTACGGCACGACATACCACCCTTATTTCCTGTTCTTGAGTCAGTCTACATTTGTTTCAAGTTGCGTATTTTTGTTTGGTGTATCTATGTCTTTAATATCAATAAATATTTATATACATGCGTTTTCTGTATTTATTTAATAAGCTACTATTGTTTGTGTGGTCGGGAGGAGGAAATGGCAACCCACTCCAGTGTTCTTGCCTCAGAGAAGCCTGGTGGGCTGCCGTCTATGGGGTCGCACAGACTCAGACATGGCTGAAGTGACTTAGCAGCAGCAGCAGTAGTTTGTGGTCAGTAAACCTCAGGTCTCCTCTACTGTCTGTTTTAAAGCAAACAGCCAACACAATTAGTGCTGTGGATGTTCAAGGAGAGATTCAGTCTAGACCACAGAATCAAGATTCCTGGAACTATCTGTGATACCCTCTACATCCTATAAAAATATTCCAATTCTCCAAAAAGAATCTCGTAGAAACACACAGTGTGCTTCTTTCAGAGAGGCTGACTCTGCTCACAAAAATCTAGAATCCGTTTCCCAGCATGGTCTACAAAGCCACTGCATAAGTATGATAGTCAATGCCTCAGTTGTCTAAAATTCGGTCTTAAATTTACATATGGAGACATAACTGACATTCAGCACTGTGTGGATGTGGAGTGTACAGCGTAGTGGTCTGACTTACAAACATGAAATAGCAACATCGTTTGGATAGCATCCATCTCCTCATACAGATACAAAATTAAAGAAATAGAAAAAAACGTGTGTTTGTGATCAGAACTCAGAATTTACTTTCTGGATAACATTCTTAGTCTCTGCACAAACTTCCGGTCACAAGACGAATAAGTACGAGATTAACACTACTGTATGTTATCTTTTGGCCACCTTCATCCAGTTCCCCTTTCTCCACCCCTCCACTTCTGCTAACCACAAATACGACCTCTTTTTTCTTTAAGCTTGTATGTTTATTTGTTTGTTTTTTATAATTGACTTACAACACTATGTTCATTCCTGTTACACAACACACTGAATTTTTTCTGTACGTTTCAAAATGATATGACTTATTTTATGATCAGCCTAATTATGTCACCATACAAAAATATTACTTAGCTATCCACTGTATCGCCCACACTGAGCATTTCCTGCCGTGATCCGTTCATTCTGTAAATGGGAATGTGTGCTCTTAGTCTCCCTCACTCACGTCTCTTCTCTCCACTCTCCTCTGGCGCTCACCTGCTTGTTCTCTGGATCTATGACTCTGCTTCTGTTTTGTCATGTTTGGCTTTTTTTGTTTTTAACTCATAAGCGAAATCATACAGTATTTGTCTTCCTCGGTTTTATTTCACTTAACATATTGCTCTCAAGTTCCATTCATGTTGTTGCAAACTGCAAGATTTCATTCTTTCTTGTGGCTGAGTAATATTCCATTATATATATATATATATATATATATGTATATACACACACACCACAGCTTCTTTATCCTTTCATCTGTTGATGGAAGCTTAGGTTGTTTCTATATTTTGGCCAATTGCAAATTATGATGCAACGAACATAGGGTGCATATATCTTTTCTAATTAGTGTTTCTGTTTTATTTGAATAAGTACCCAGGAATGGAATTGCTGAATCATATGGTAGTTCTATTTTTAATTTCTGGAGAAATTCCATACTGTTTTCTGTCATGGTTGTACATTCCCAGGAACAATGCACAAAGGCCTCTTTTTTCCCACACCCTCACCAACAATTGCTATTTCTTGTCTTTTGGATAATGGCCATTCTTACAGGTGTGAGGCGATACCTCATGGTTTTAATTTGCATTTCCATGATGATTACTGATGTTGAGCAACTTTTCATGTGTATTTTGGTTATCTATATGCCTTCTTTGGAAAAATGGATATTCGGATCCCCTGCCTATTCTGAAATCACGTTGTTTGCTTTTGTGATGTTGTGTTGTAGGAGTTTTTTGTATATTTTGGACTTTTAACTCCTTATCAGATGTATAGTTTGCAAATATCTTCTTCCATTCAGTAGGTGGATTCAAAGTGAGTTCTGCCTGTGTTTTCCTCTAGAAGTTTTATGGTTTCAGGTTTGCATTTAATTCTTTAATCCATTTTGAATTTATTTTTGTGCATGGTGTGAGCGAGTAGTCCAGTTTGATTCTTTTGCATGTAGTCATCCAGCTTTCCCCACACCATTTATTGGAGAACTGTCTTCTCCTCATTGTAGATTTTTGCCTCCTTTAATGCCCCAATTTTATTAAAAACAAAGGAAACAATACACACTCCCCACTTACCCAGTCTGGTTCTCCACCTTGCTTATAATAATCAGCTCTTAAGAAATTTTATGTGTTTCCAAAATACCAAGCCCTGTCCAAAGTGATGATTTGTCCCCGTTGGATATATGTGTATACTGAATTTTTTAGAAACCTTTAAACCTCAGCACAGGGTCCGAGGGTGAGAGTCTGGGTTCTTATATTTATGATGTTGACTTTGTGAAAGTCATTTACTTTTTCATGTTCCCGTGTCTTCACTTGCCAAACGTGATTAACAGTAATTCCTTCAAGTACATATTGAGGTCCTGTGAGGTGCACTCCCTTCACATACCTTGTGATAATGCCCTGTTCTTAAAAGGATTAAAGTGCTTGTGCATTGCCTCCATGAATGAAAGGTGTTATTTTTATTAACACACTTCAGGCCCTGAAAACAAATGAAAAAGAAGTTCTGAAAATGTTTTGATCATTGCCAGCTTTACCAGAGTAAATATTTGGCTTACCAAGGTGCCTGGAACTCAGTGACTATTTATCAAATGGATACATTTACTAAGCACTGGGACTTTAGGGAAAAAAAAATCAATAGCCTTACTCATGACCTGTCAGAATCTGTGAATAAATGAATGAATAATAATTCTTATTGGCAAAATATGTATTTGTATATGTTAAGGATGGTATCTGATATTATTTAACACTTGCACTTCATAGCTTAAGAAAGGTTATATCTGAGGTTTAATTTCCTAGAGACAAGAACTCTGGTTAATAATCTCCTAGAGGAACTGAAAAAGAAATAATCTTATGATTCCTTTTCCTAGCTTGATCATTGACTCTGAGCTCCATTTAAAGAGAAAAAGCCATTATTTCATTTATCCCTTCGTTAATCACTCTAGCAAGTATTTTGCGTGCTGGGTGCTGGTGTAGTATCCTGAATGAGACATTCCCCCAACCTTTGTGACACTCACGTTTGTGCAATGTGTCTTTCCCAATCCATATCCATGTGGGCAGACAACCGCAGCCAACTGCAGTAGGGTACCATTGTGCCAGTTATTTCTGCAATAAGAGCATCGCCTTACTCATCATCTCATTATCTGCCTGAAAGGGGCTCCACAGGCAAAACAAAAAGGGAGTTAGCTGGAGAATTGAAGCCAGGTCAGAACAGCCTCCTACAGAGGATTTATGATCATGAGGGTCTAGGATAACTACCCACTGTCATTTGTCAGTTTTAATAATAGTAATTTTAATATAATAATAATAGATCTGTATAGTGCTTTAAGCATTATCTTCATTACATGTATAAAAACCAGAACTCAGAGACCCAAGAAAGCATGGTTTGGGGGTGACACAGACAGATAAGACTTCAGGCCTCCTCATTCCAAACCCAGAGCACATTCAAACATCCTGTGATTCCCCCTCTGGCAACTGCTTTCCCATCCATTTCTGAGTTAAAAATCGACAAACTTTACTTTAGGATAGGGTGGGAAAGGAAAATTGTAATCATTTTATTAACCAAGATTTTGCCTGCAAAAGAAGAAATAAACTCGATTTTAATCTGAAGATTGCTTAATTGGTAGGTTCTTCATAGAAAGAGCTATCATTATCGACTGAATTATGGAAATGTCCGGACATGTTTTATGGGCTTCCCCAGAGGCCTAGCAGTAAAGAATGCACTGGCAATGCAGGAGCCGCAGGAGACGCAGGTTTGATCCCTGGGTTGGGAAGATCCCCCTGGAGGAGGGCACGGCAACCCACTCCATATTCTTGCCTGGAGAATCCTATGGACAGAGGAGCCTGGCAGGCTACAGTCCATGGGGTTGCAAAGAGTCGGACATGACTGAGTGACTTAGCACACACACCAGAAATGTTTTATACATACAGCATTTCTTGATAATAACAAATCTCTTAAATATGCATACCCTAAGCATCTTCTTTATTAGAAAACACAGGATGTTTATAGAAGACAGCACAGAGAATTCATGTGATTTATTTGTTCTAAATAAGCTAATCAAGTGTGTTTAAGAATGGATTCCCACAAAATTGTTTCTTTTTTTATCTTGGAATTGTTACTGAATTAGTTTTACGTCAATGGAAATCCCACGCAAGCCAGCATCCGTAAGTGGAACAGTTTTTAGAACCAGAAATGCAGATACGGGGTAGGGCCACACTCGGAGGTGTGGGACAGATAGCAGAGCTGCTAATGGAGATGCTGCTTGAAGACTGAGGTTGTGAGGGGGTTGAGACATTCAGCTGAACCATATTGAAGCGCTGGGCCCTGGGGTGGGTCTAACCTTCTAGGGGCACTCTGAAGATAAGAAAAGCAACAGCCTTTTTATTTTTATTAATATCTTTTAAAATAATAATAACTTTTATTAATTATATAATATTATTATTAAAATAATAACTTAATATTTATTGTTAATAAAGGGTTTTGAAGGTGAAGAGCCCCATGGAGAAACCTAGTTCCCCTCCTGTGTGTCTCAGATGGATTTTTCCTTCCTAATTCTGCACTTCAGCTATCCATAACAGGAAAATAATGATACCAGCATCACAGAATTGTTGGGAAGATTAAATGAGACATTAGAAAAACAGTTAGCATGCTACCTGGTACTTAGTTGTCATTTAGTAAATAAAAACTTTTAGAGCTATAGAAAGGAAAACTATGAGATACTGACCAGTGAATTCTCAATATCTATTCTAGTGGGAAAAAGAGAAATGTAAACATCCCGGTGATCCACGAACAACGAAGCAGAGGAGAATCCAAACAAGCGAAACCCATTTCTGAACATAGATCAGCCTGAAAACGGAGGCCAAGTATGGGCAATGAATGGGTGCTGGGATCAAGCGGGCCTCTCGGGCGTTACGTGTTACACATTCCCAACAGAGGGAATTATAACCCTGTGTACAAAGGACATCGCATCCGAACTGAAGTCCACACGGAGTTAGTTCCAGGGAACATGATGCAAACCGACCAAAATGTTTCGCCCTAGGGATGAAGCAGCCTGCCAGGAGACCTCAGAAGGAGCAGACACTCAGACCAGCACTTGCAACCTAATCACAAAGCCTCTGTCAGGGGGTCATGAGTGGGAGAGCACAGGACCACGTCTGTCACCCAGGGCAGCTTGGATCCACTGCGTGAGGGAATTTAATTTGAAAAAGCTGTTGGTTCAAATCACTTGGGTTTGAATCCAGACAGGGAAGCCTGGCATGCTGCAGTCCATGGGGTCGCAGAGTCGGACACCACTGAGCGACTGAACTGAACTGAAATCTTCCTTTTATTGCTTACTGTCTGGCTTATCTTGGGCAAGTTGCCACTATTAATCTTCTGTTATTTTGTTCCAGATCGCCATACTTTGTGCCTTAGCATCACACCCACGATCAGCTCACAGTCCTGAAGGCAGAAGTCCAGCAGCATTCTGTGGTTGGGCTCCAGGCTCCCTAGAGTCTCTGGGCTGAGGTCAAGGTGCCAGGTGGGTTGGGCTCTCATCTGATGGTCCTGGGGAAGAATTCACTTTCCAGGTTATTCGCCTCCTTGGTAGAATTCTGTTTCTTGCCACCATATGTCTAAGGTTCCATTTCATTCCCTCATAGCTCAGTTGGTAAAGAATCCATCTGCAGTGCAGGAGACCCAGGTTCAATTCCTGGGTTGGGAAAATCCCCTGGAGAAGGACATGGCAACACTCCAGTATTCTTGTCTGGGAAATCCCACGGACAGAGGAGCCTGGCGGCTACAGTCCATGGGATCTCAAAAGAGATGAACCCAACTGAGTGACCAGCACACACCCTTGCACCGCTATCAGCCTCCAATTACTCTTTCCTTAGAGCTCACCTGCTTTCTTCATCACATACCTTCCTCCACATGCAAAACCAGCATTAAAATGTTTTAAGCATTAAAACCCTCATGCTTCAAATCTTTCTATCTTCCTCTTCTATGGTCAGTCAGAGAAAACTCTCTACTTTTAAGCAATTTATTTAATTAGATCAGACTTAACCTGGGAGAATCCCAGGGACTGGGGAGCCTGGTGGGCTGTCATCTCTGGGGTCGCACAGAGTTGGACATGACTGAAGCGACTTAGCAGCAGCAGCAACCTGGGTGAATCTCTGAAACTTAAGGGAAATTGGTTTGGAACTTAAAGTACATCTGCAAACTCCCATCAACAGCAGTATCTGTATTTGCCTTTGGCTGAATAATCAGGGGGTAGAAACTTGGAGGTTCCTCTTTGGGATTTTCCTCCATATTCCCTAACCTCTCTGTGCCTCAGTCTCCTCACCTGTAAAGTGGGATAATAATAATGCATACTTCATATGGTTGCTGTGAGGATTAAGCGATTAAATTTTGTGAGGATTATGTGATTAAATGTTGTGAGGATTACATGCTCAGTGAGGTCTGACTCTTTGCGACCCCATGGACTGTAGTCTGCCAGGCTCCTCTGTCCATGGGGAATCTCCAGGCAAGAATCCTGGAGCAGGTTGCCATGCCCTCCTCCAGGGGATCTTTCCGACCCAGGGGTCAAACCTCTGTCTCCCGCAGCTCCTGCACTGCAAGCAGATTCTTCAGGCTGAGCCACCAGGGAAGCCCTTGTGAGGATTAAATGATTAAATGTTGTGAGGATTAAATGATTAAATGCTGTGAGGATTAAATGCTGTAATATGTGCAAAGTGCCTAGAAGAATTCTGGCACACAGGGAGAGCCAAGTGTTTATTATTACCAGTGTTGAGTCTGAGTGGCCCTGATTCCGAAAATGGTACCTAGGCGACTGCACAGTGGCCCCCGGGGTGGGTGGCAGAGCCTGTAGAAGCGGCGTTGGTGACGAGGCAGAGACATCCCTTGGGGGAGAGAGCAGGGCTGTGGCTACATCAGGCCGACAAGGAGGGGCCCAGCAGAAGAGGGCACAACCAGGAGAGGAAGGGAAGAACGGGGCCCACTGGTGGCCGGCCAGACCGGATCCGGGCACCCTGGCAGCTCAGAAACGCTCCAGGGGGCACTTTCCAAGCTCAGCCCCGGCTGCACATTAAAATCCCCTGGGAGCTTTTCAAAGGCACTTAGCCTGGCCTCACCCTAGACCAATTAGATTAAAATTTAAGGGTTTGTGTCTAAATAGACTTTTAAAAGCTCTCTGAGCAGTTCCATGTCCTGGGAGGATTCAAAACTACTAGGCTAAAGGGAAATACCAAATACTCCTGAAAGATACCAAAGATCTTTGGTCATTCTCAGACCACACTATCCAGGGCTAAATAGGAAGCAATTCATTTGAAAGTAAAATCTTTGCTTCTTTCGGGCAGAAAGCACCTGGGTTTCCAGGGAGGGCAAGTGGAGGCCAGTTCTGACCTGGCTGTGGGCACAGCGGATTGGGGGTGGGACCCATGGGGCTGAGGAGTCGGTTGGGGTGCAAGTGAGCAGTGGGCACAAGGGCTTTGCAGGGACCCCCTTCTCCCTCAGTCCTGCTGGGCTAACCTGGCAGGTAGTTCTGGGCCAGCCGGGAAGTGCAGGGGCCTCTAGACTCAAAATAACGTTGGTTGGGCTGGAGCCAGTCTTGCTGTGGTTGTTGCTGAAGACATGATTTTTTTGCTATGTTCGTTCCAGTCTAGGGAAATCAGGGTTACATGTAGGGTTAAGTTTATTCTTTTTCAGCTGCAGACTTGTCTCAGCTGACGCTAAAGCTGAGTTGTGGGGTTTGGGTACAGACTAGGCGGGTAGATTAGAAAAGATGTGCTATGCTCAATCAGTCGTGTGCAACTTTTTGCTACCTCATGGAGTATAGTCCACCAGGCTCCTCTTTCCATGGGATTTTTCAGGCCAGGATATTGGAGTGGGTTGCCATTTCCTCCTCCTGGGGATCTTCCAGACCCATGGATCGAACCTGAGTCTCTTGCATTTCCTGCATTGGTAGGCAGGCAGATTCTTTACCAGTGTGCCACCTGGGAAGCCCACAAATTAGAAAAGATGGCTGGAAGTAGACTGAATGTGTTGGCCACGTGGAGGGCAGTTCAGGATTTCAACCTGGACTTTGCCAGTACACTGTGAAAGCAAGCTACATGACAGAGGAGTTTTGTTGCTGTTCAGTCACTGAGTCATGTCCAACTCTGCGACCCCATGGACTTCAGCACACCAGGCTCCTCTGTCCTCCACCACCTCCTGGAGTTCTCTCAAAGGAAGGGTTAGCACTATATTAAATGTGTAGGGCTGTTTTGGAATGTCTGTCTTTTAGAAGTGCTTTCATGATTTCTACAGAGCCTGTTTGAGAGTACTTAGAATTAGAAATACACAATTTTTAAATCTACATCGTATCACCCCCCCCCCAACAATTTACATAGATTTTGGGTCTGTTTATATTAAATTCCTACATCAGCTTAAAAAAATTTTATATCTTTGTTTTAATGGAAGTATAGTTGATTTACAATGTTGAGAGGTATTAGTATAGGCGTACAGCAAAGTGATTCAGTTATAGACATGTATTTTTTCCATTTTAGATTATTATAAGATATTGAATGTTGTTCTTTATACAGTAAGTTTTTGTTGCTTATCTATTTTATTATAGTCGCTTGTGTCTATTAATTTAATCCTTCTCTGTGAGTCTGTCTGTTTTGTATATAGATTCCTTTGTATTATTTTTTAGATTCCACATAGAAATGTTATCATATACTTGTTTTTCTCTGTCTAACTTATATCACTTAGTATAATATTTTTAGGTCCATCCATGTAGCTGCAAATGGCAATATTTCATTCTTAAAATTTTAAACCTTGATAAGTTGCATTTTAAAGCATTTAAAGATCCCATCATTATTTGTATAGCTTTCTAGGAAAAGTTCAACTTCTAAGCACCCCCTTGAGTGGTAATATTGCCATTGAGGTCTCGTAAAGTGCTTTTAATTTTTATCTTTAAAGCACTTTCCTGAAAAGTACATTTCCCAGCAGACTACCCCACCTTGCTTGACTGGGGTCCCTTGGCTGGCCAGGCTACTGGTGGAGGAAGATGCATGAATCCAGGACCTTGAGCACTTTCAATTCTCTTCACAGTGATCTCGAAACCCAGGGCGAACATCTCACGCTCTTTCCACCTGTACACTAGTCTTCTTACTGTGCCGGTTCGATATGCCTTGCTGTCTCAGGGATCAAAACAGATGTGAATTAGTAAAGAGCAAACTAGGAGACTGATCTAGTGGAAAAATAGCTTATAGGCTGCGAGGAACTCTCTGTGAGGGGAAGCTTGGGCCTGAGGGCAAAAAGACCTAAAATGACTCCTGAAGTAGAAATTGGAATTCAGCACTCTTGCTTTCTAGATGTACGATAGCAGACAGAAAACAGCAGCTTTGTGTCTTCTTCAAGAACTGTCCTTACCAGTTAAAAACTTGTTGAAACAGTCCCCAAACCAAGCAAATAGAACTACAATAGGTAGGTCATTCTCACAGCTATATTCTCAAATCGGAGAAGGCAATGGCACCCCACTGTAGTACTCTTGCCTGGAAAATCCCATGAGCGGAGGAGCCAGGTAGGCTGCAGTCCATGGGGTCACTAAGAGTCTGACACGACTGAGCAACTTCACCTTCACTTTTCACTTTCATGCATTGGAGAAGGAAATGGCAACCCACTCCAGTGTTCTTGCCTGGAGAATCCCAGGGACGGGGGAGCCTGGTGGGCTGCCGTCTATGGGGTCGCACAGAGTCGGACACGACTGAAGCGACTTAGCAGCAGCAGCAGCAGATTCTCAAATCCAAACTAGTTCCCTCCTTGGGTAATATGCATGTTTTCCAAGTTATATGGAAAAGCAACTGGCCAGAACTGTTTTTGAAATATTGACATTCTTATGTGTTTTACAGAATTAACTTAGTTTGCTTAAATTCATCATTTTTTTGATTTTTAATATTATTCATTGATACAGCATTTTTAGACACTTTTAAAATAAACACGGCAGCATTGGGATATCATCTGCTCCCAAAACCAGCCCTGGAGTGCTTCTTGTAGCCATTGGCCCAGGGCTAAAGAAGAGAAGCAGCCTGCACTTTATTTTTCCATCAGCATTTCTAGCTTTTAAATATAACCTATGGCTTTGTGGAAAATCAATCAGTGATCTGAATTGTTAGATATGCAACTTAGCTATTCCAGACTTTTTTTTTTTCATTAAAAAAAAACCCACAAAACTGCCTGAGAATGTTTAAATCCCAATACAAAAAGGCCAGTGCTATTTCGGGCTGTCTCAGAAGACTATCTTAGAGAAGGGAGGGAGACAAACGGAGGTAGACACATCTGGGATGCTATTTTCAGGCTCCTGGATCCCAGAAAGGCTCTGGAAAGCTGGAAAGAGACCAGAGTGTGAAAGGAAATGATTAATGAGTGAAGTCTGGGCAGAACCAGAAGAGTGACTGCTCAGGCAGTGGCTGAGAACTTGAAAGCCAGAGAGACTTAGGAGAGGCAGGAAAGAACCCTTCATCTCATCAGTCCATGGGGTAATCACATATTTAGATGAACTAAAACTACCAAAAAAAAAAAAAAAGAGAGAGAGAGAGAAAAATCCTAGAACAAAAACTACATTAAAAAAAGCAAAACATGGTTCCCTTTGGTTGTGAATACTGCAAAGACCTTGAGGCTGAGGATCAGACATTCTGGAGACAGAAGTGGTCTTTGGTCCTGGTCGTGTATTAGCTTCCCCAGGAAAGCTTTAGAAAACCCCCGGGCCTGGCCAAAACCTGTGGAGGCATCAGACAGCCCCAAGAACAGCTTTCCAGGCTGGATGCATGCAGAGGTTACCATGATACTTGTAAACCACATGAAAATTTCTTAGTGTAGTAGTCAAATCCCAGCCACTTTTAAATAACAACATGATATATGTTATCGTGGGGCTTCCCAGGTGGCTCAGTGGCGAAGAATACACCTGCCAACACAGGAGACTCAGAGGACGTGAGTTTAATCTCTAGGTTCCTGACCTAGAGGAGGAAATGACAACCCACTCCAGTAGTCTTGCCTGAGAAATCCTGGGGACAGAGGAGCCTGGTGGGCTACAGTCCATGGGAATACAAAGAGTCAGACACGGCAGAGCATGCATGCATGCGTACGTTATTGTAAGGGAAAACTTAAAGCTAGTTAAATGGTGAAATATGGAAACTTTTTACTTTAATTTGAAGAATGCTAATAGGAATGAAACAATTTATCATGGTGTCTTTTAACACTGATTATTTAAACAAAACCATGGAGATTATTGTGCTTTGTAGATTGGTGCTTCTCAAACATTAATGTGCAAAGAAAGCATCCAGTGGACCTCATAAGGTGAAGGCTTGGATCTGATTGACCCAGTGGGGCTCCAGGTTCTGTTTCTCTAATGAGCTCTCGGATGAGGCTGGGAGTGCTGATCCAGGCACACGCGCGGAGCAGTTGAGGCTGCAGTAAACTAAACAGCTTCCTTTCTCATACACTCAGACCTGGAAAACTTCCCAGAAATGATTTGTACGTGAGATTTGGCATATCCATTCCCTATCCAAGGGGGTGGAGCTGGAAGAAAAAGATGTTTCTTAATGCATCATGGATGACTCAGCTTGTACCTTGAAGATACACAGGTCACAGGGAAAGCGCATTTGGTTAAAGAAATTTCATCCCTGCCATTTCCAAAAAGTCAGTTCATGCACTCCAAAATTATGTCTTGATTTGAAGTAAAATGTTAAATGCCATAAATAAACCATGCTCAGTCCCTCTGTCGTGTCTGACTCTTTGCAACTCCCTGGACTGTAGACTGCCAGGCTCCTCTGTCCATGGGATTTCCTAGGCAAGAATTCTAGAGTGGGTTGCTATTTCCTTCTCGAGGGGATCTTCCCTACCCAGGATTGAATCCTGCATCTCCTGCATTGACAGGCAGATTCTTTATCACTGAGCCACCTGGGAAGCCCCAGGTAAACCATAAGCATATAAAACACCAGCAATTTCTTTCATGGTAGGAAAATAACTTGCCCCTGAAGATTGTGGCTGGGATTTTTAATCTTAAATGCATGCAGTACCTGGTATGTACTCACTGCTAACTTTCAGTGGCGTATGTGTGATAAAGGACGTAAAGATGCCACTGACAGAAGGCAGGGGAAGGCTAGGAAGCAAGCACACTTGGAGTTAACATTGTAAAAATGGTTTATGATCGTGCCTAAGGATATTGCACATGTTCCTTGGGAATTACTTTCTTTTTTTTTTTTTCTCGACACAAGTGAATCAAACAAACACAGATTCTCAGCTTTTTAATAAAAGACACACTACTTACAGGCTCAATGTCTTTTTAAGAATTTGGCCTAAGCAAGAGTTTCTTTAAAATTATAAATCCTTGCCGACTTTTAGTTTACTTGGATTTTTTCTGGCTTCAGGTTTGCATTTGTTGAGTCTTTAAAGTATCTGTGAAGTGTCTGGGTGTTATGCTTTCAAATGCTTTTTAATTTTTCGTGCAAGGAATAGACTAATTTAAAGCTCAAAGTATTTAGGACCTATGGTTACTGTACTTTGAAGTAACATTATGGTGCTCTTGGACTTCAGTGTGCATGCGCTCAGTCGTGTCAGATTCTTTGCGGCCCCGTGGATGGTAACCCACCAGACTTCTCTCTCTCCTACGTTGGCAGGCAGGTTCTTTACCATTAATGCCACCTGGGAAGCCCCTTAGAGTTCAGTAGAATAAAAGAATAAGCTAATAGTGTTTGATACGCTGGTAGAAATGAAAGAGGCGGTAATGTAATTTTCCTAACAGGTATTTTTTTCTATTTTTGTTCCCAAATGTTTACAGTCTTTCGTATTTCAAAGGCCAGGAGAGTTATTGCATATTTAAAGGATAATAGAAACTGTCCTGGACTTGGAGGTTGTGATCCTTCCAAAGTTCCCCATTGAAAGGGTTAGAAATGTCTCCTTTCTCTACATTTCTGTCCCAGTGGCTCTCACCTCCAACAACCTTCAAAGAATGTCTGTCACCTGTCCAAAACAGCAGCAGCCTTTCGGGTGTGGCTACTGAACACTTGAAGTGCTGCTTGTCCGAACTGAGATATCCTGTAAAGTATAGAATTGGAGGAGGAAATGGCAACCCACTCCAGTATCTTTGCCTGGAAATCCTCTGGACCGAGGAGCCTGGTGCGTTACCGTCCGTGGGGCCGCGAAGAGTCAGACACGACTGAGGATGCACACTCGTTAAGTGTGGAATATGCGCCCAACTTCCCCAGACTTAGTACCAAAAAAGTGAAATATTTCATTAACAATTTTCATATCGATTTCATGTTGAAGTAAGAATATTTTGAATAAACTGGGTTTAAGCAGCATTATTAACACTACTTTCATCTTTTGCTTTTTACATTTTTAAAAGCAACCACTGGAAAATGTAAAATCACACACGTGGTTTACATTCAATTTCTGTTGGACAGTACTATTGTATGTAATTATCCAGATTGCTCGCTTTGCTTTTGGAATAATATTCTACTTACTGAATAGTTGCTATCCCTAAACTAAGCATTTTATCTGTATTAACTCAATGTAATTATCTCCACTTTACAAATGAGGATATTGAGCTTACAGAAGTCAGGTAACTTGCTCAAGCCACACTTCTAGAAAGTGGGAGAGATGCCTTCAAACCTCCATCTGTCTGAAACTAAAGCTCGTCTCTTCACCAGGGTGTCACCAGGCCGGGGCGAGAGGGAGGCGAGGGAGCCATTCGCCTTGGTTGCAAAACTCAGTAATCAAGATACACAGTGCTTTAATGGAATGTTTTTAAAATCAAAGTTAATGAAAAAAAATTAATAAGGAAGAAAATATCAACATTTTGAATACAGACAGAATTTGTCCCCGACTTGCATGCTGTGTCCAGCCTCGCCTCATCGCCGTCTTAACCCTGCCAGTCGGTCCACCTCGCTGAATGCCTGCTCAAGTCTGCATGCGTGGGACTTCCCTACTGTCCAGCGGTGAAGACCCTCCCCTCCAACGCAGGGGGTGAGGGTTCCATCCCTGATTGGGAAGCTAAGGTCCCATATGTCTCCCGGCCGGAAAACCGAAATGTAAAACAGAAGCGATATTGTAACAAATTCGATAAATACTTTCACATATTAAAACTACCTTTAAAAAAAAATCTGTATTTGTTATCTTCTAAAGAATATTGTCAGTGCTTGAAGAGGGGGGCCTAGATCTCACATCTCAGAGCTGCTTCTCAAGGGATCCAGGCCCAGTGAGCTACTGAGACGTGGGGGCTGCTAATAAACACACGAACAGCAAAAGGCTGAAAGGAAGTAGACCAGACCACAGTGTTTAGAGAGGGTTTTCCTCTGTGTCGGGGGCGTGGAGGCGGGGGAGCGGAGGTTGATTTCTCCACCACTTATAGTGTAGTCCTGGTGTAATTCTCTCAGTCGTGTCTGCCTCTTACCCCAAGGACTGTACCTCCCCAGGCTCCTCTGTCCATGGAACTCTCCAGGCAAGAATACTGGAGTGCGTTACCACCTACTTATATGGATAACTCCTACAGTTAAAAACAGACTTTTAAAATTTTGCTGAATAAGCTTTGAACTCGATTCAAAACTGTGGAAAAGGCACATCTGGCTGAGAAAAGCACTTGCAACAACATTATGCAATGAGTGAAAAGCCGTGACTCTGACAGCCAGACTCAACGAACGCTGCGCGCTGTTGGGCAATCCGAGCCTGTTCATTTAACTCCCTTTGTTCAACGTGTGAATCACAGGGTGGACCTTTTCACAGCAGGCCTTTACTGGGCCTGTGATCAGGGCTGAAGGACCTCATTCATTCCTCTGCCTTAGAGGCTCTCCATCCATCTGTTTGGCAGGCCAAACAGAATTTCCCAAAGAACTTTCAGATTTCTCCTTCTGCCACCACCCCACGAATACACACAACCTTCCATCTCTTTCTATTCTCTTTGCCAGTTAAGCTGTTTGAGAAAAAATAACCCACCTCGTTTCTACTTCTTTCCCTCTTTTCCCTGATCAGCTCACTCCATCTCTACACAGACTCTACACTTGTGATGTTTCCTATTGACCTTCTGGTCAAATCCAGTGGACAATTTACAGTTTGCATCTTTGTTGATCTCGTAGCTACTTTTGACACCATGAACCATTGTCTCCTTTAAATACATTTTCCTTCATTTCTTTCCCTCCGTATTCTCCTGGTGTTCATTCGCATTTTTGGATTCCTTCTGAGTCTCCTTCAGAGGACTTTCCTAGAGGAAACACCCCTCCGTCTCTCCCAGTCTGCCCCCACCATATCACCCCTCATCACCAACCTTCCCCCTAAGATTCACCATGTGTCTTTCAATCACCATAGAAGTCTTAGCCTCCGTGGTGGGTTTGTATTGCTCCCTCAGAATCCATCCCCTTCCCTGAAATCAAGTCATTTAATCAAGAGTAGCAGGATAACCAGAGTCGGGGGTCTAATATCCATCGCAGGTCATTCTCTTAAAATCATCTGGTTTCTTTGCTCTCCCAGTGAGCCTGTGTCCAGCTCTCACTCACCTCTGCAGCCTTAGTGTCCGGAGAAGACTTGGGGCCTGTCAGTATGTAGCAGTATGATTTTGACAGGAAGAGAAATTCCAACCCCAAATGACCAAAACACACAAACAAAAAAATGTACTCTTTCAGTAACTAGAAGCCCAACAAAGAGTACACCAGGGCTCCATAATGCCAGCAAGAACTAAGGTTCTGTTCAGTCTCACCACTTGGTCACGTTCTGGGTCGTCCTCTGTCTAAGGCCAGTTCCATCATCAACACGGAAGCCAGTGGGGAGCAAAGGGAACTACAGCGTCCCCTCGTTCAAGAAGAAATTCCTGCCCTTACGTATTTCCGCACCTCAAATTAACAGTGAATAATCAGTAATAACTGGCCCAGCCACTCTATGTGCAGGGGCAGAAGAGAGGAAGACCTATTTGGAGTATTTTACCCAGATGTGAAAATTCTTGAGGTAGACAATATGTAAAACCAACCAAACATCATGCCTGTGATTATAGAAACCATAATACGCTGTTTAAGAACTTAAGAAGTCTTTGCGATTTCCCCCTGTATAAATCTTTTTATTTCCTTGAGCCAAGCCTTTCCAGGAGCCTTTACGTTTTCCAACTTTGCTCCAAATAATAGGCTTTGTCTTACAAACTTTATTCTGCTTTTCCACTATACCTCCCAACTCTTGAAGAATCAAGGTTCTGTGTGATCCTCCAAGTCTCGCTCTGAATTTCAGAAAAGAAAAAAAAATTTCAGAAGCCTTCTGAAAACTCTATTTATTGAACGAATGGACCTCTCAAAACCTGCAGATTCTTCCAGCTCGTTCAAATCGCCCGAACTCCAAACACTGACAACATGCCATCGAAGGCAAGATGCTTTTCCTCTTTGCGGTACAGCATTCTGGATGGTTCCTGGCTCTGCTGTCATGCTTCCTCTTGCTCTGTTTCAGACCTGTGTTTCCTTTCCCCCGGCTTACCTGCTATTTTTAGCCCCGTCCTCTGGATTTGTCAGTCGCATTTATCCCAGATTAAACCTCAGCATTTTCTCAAAGCTTTGCTTGAACTCTGCCCCAGCTGCTTCTGTCCTGACTACCTTGGGCGGTCAAACTCCAGGCGGCCAAATCCTCTCCATTGTCCTGCGTGTGGATACTCCTCCCCCTTCCTTACGCCCCGTTGTGTTTAAATTCCTTTTCTTCATCCTTATTTATCAGTCTACACTGAGAGTTTGGACTATCAGCGTTAGTCTAAACTCTAATTTTCCCCGTTCATCACCCATTACTGAGTCACCTTCACGAGGAAGTACTGACCTTTACATGATATAAAACACCGTTGGCTCTCCCAGACCAGAAGGACAGTCTTAGCTCAGGCTAAAAAAATCTAGTTCCTGTTAGCAGGTCCAGGTCTTATTTGGTTCCACTCGAGTTATAAGTGAATCTTGTCTAATTGAAGATCTGGCTCACTCCAGAGAAATCAGTATCTGAGTTGAAAATCAGTTGAAACAAATGAATTCAGGCCTGTCTGGGTTTTTAATGTCTGAAAGGCTTCTTTACATACGAAGTTGGGAAGAGGATAACATCAATCACTAAGAAAGAGCAACACAAAAATTTAGACCAGAGGTGTAGGGCCTTTTTCCACAATGAACCAGAGAGCAGATAATTTCAGCTGTGTGGGCCTTAGAGTCTCTGTTGCAGGTACTCTGCTCTGCTTTTGTAGTGTGACAGCAGCCACAGACAATATTAAAAGAGTAGACATGGCTCTATTCCAAAAATGCTTTTATTTACAGAAGCAGGTGGTGGGCCAGACTTGGTTCATGGGCAGTCTAGATGACCAACACAGAGACGGACAGAGGGCACCTCCCTGGGCTGTGGTGCATGTCAGGAGAGTGAGAGGGGCTCCTGGTGGGAGGTTGATCTGACAGTAAATAATATGAAACGCTGTCACATTCAAACAAACCCAGATATTTCATAAAGTGGAATACAACACTGGACCTTGTTGAGGCAGGTTCTTAGGAATACATTTTTTAAATTGACATATAGTTGATTTCAACTATAGTCATTGGAAGTCATCCATCAGTCATTGGAAGGACTGATGTTGAAGCTGAAACTCCAATACTTTGGCCACTTGATGGGAAGAGCTGACTCATTGGAAAAGACCCTGATGCTGGGAAAGATTGAAGGCGGGAGGAGAAGGGGACGACAGAGGATGAGATGGTTGGATGGCATCACCGACTCAATGGACAGGAGTTTGAGTAAACTCCAGGAGTTGGTGATGGACAGGGAGGCCTGGCGTGCTGCGGTTCAAGGGTCACGACTGAGCAACTGAACTGGACTGAGAGCTGATTTACAGTATTGTGTTAGTTTCAGGTGTACAACATAGTGATTTGGTATTTTTGCAGATTATATTCCATTATGGGTTATTGCAAGATAAGGGCTGCGATACCCTGTGGCTACAGTATATTCTTGCCGTTCAGCTATCTTATACATAGTAGTTTGTATCTTTGAATCTCATGCTCTAGTTTGTACCTCCATCCCCTTCCCTCTCCCCTTTGTCAACCAGAAGTTCATTTCTATATCTGTGAGTTTGTTTCTGCTTTGTATATTCACTCATTTGTATTATTTTTTAGATGCTACATATGTGATATCATCTAATATTTGTCTTTGACATTTCAGCAAACACAATATTCTCTAGGTCCATCTAACGTTGACACAAATGACAGTATTTTATTCTTTTTTATAGCTGAATAATATTCCACTGTATCTGTATATACCGCTTCTGCTTAATCTGCCATTAGCTCGGGTGGGAAGGTTTGAGGAGTGCTGGCTGGGACACACTTCTGTAACTGATGACTGCATGGGAACCCCTGGGGTCTTGTCTAACCACAGTGCCTTCATCCCCCACTGAAGTCTGAACCACGGCTAGCGCTGCGCCTGCTGCACTGTCCTGGGACTCACAAGCTTTGCCCTCTTCTGGGATTTCCCGGTGGTCCCTGCCTGCTGGCCCGTGAGACTCACAGACTTTCTTTGCAGTTTCCCAGAAGAATCCAGTTATTTTTATCATACTGTCCTGAAATGTTCTGCTGCTGTTCTGCTGAAGTTTTTGCAACTTTTAGGTCTCTTCTGGTTCATCACACACCTGAATATTACACAGTCAATCCTCATCACTCACAGTCCATATTCGTGGTTTCACCTACCCACAAACATTTATATGTAGCTCCTCAGATCAATACTGATGGCATTCTCACGATCGTGGCCGTCATGTGCAAAGAGGTGAAACATACCAGCTGCCCATTTTGCAAGATCCCAGCTGAGGTCAAAGAAGGTGGTGTTCTGCCGTCTGGTTTCAGCTCTCAGACTGTAACACGTTTTTTCTGTAGTGTATTCAGTGTCACATTTTGCACATTTTTGTGTTTTTGGGGGGTGATTTTGTTGTTTATGATGGCCTCCAAGCATAACACTGTCTGTGTGAAGTGTCCCTGACTGCAAGAAGGTTGTGACATAACTCACAAAGAAAGCACAAATGTTGGACAAGCTTCATTCAGAGATGAGTCATGGTGTGACTCAGGAATTTAATGCTAATGAATCAATAATATATATTTAATGAAGTACCTGTAAAAACACATTTGTGCTCAAACACTTTAGTCATAACCGACTCTTTGTGACCCCATGGACTGTAGCCCACCAGGCTCCTCTGTCTGTGGCATTTCCCAGGCAAGAATACAGGAGTGTGTTGCCATGTCCTTCTCCAGGGCACCTTTCCGACGCAGGGATCAAACCCGCATTTCCTGTGGCACCTGCATTGGCAGGCGAATTCTTTACCACTGAGCCACCAGGGAAGCCAAAAAAAAGAAGCACATATAAAACAAGATGTATTGATTAGTTGGCAAAAATGCTGTGACCAGGGGCTCACAGAGACCTAGTTCTGTGTTTCCCTCAGCATCAATAGTTCAGTATTTGCTAATTCAGTATTCAGCGACTTTATAGAATCCACAAAGAACAAGAATCCACTGTAATTCCACAAGCAGAACCCTGTGAACTTTGGGCCCAGTCAGCCACTCTCAAGGGTGGCCCATCATTTTTCCAAGTCAGGCCCTGGAAGCCTTGATATTCAGACAGCAGAACCCCAGGCCCCAATCCAGATGTAACGAAGCAGAATCTGTATCTAAAGAAGATTCCCAGGCAATTCACATTTGCACTGACATTTGAGAAGCACTGCTTTAAAGCACATCCATCAAGCCCACAATTATCTCACTGGTCATTTTTTTCCCCTGGTTACACCAGAAACATCTTTCGTTTTCAAATGTCAAACACTTCTCCTGGTCAGTTACATATTTCTAGTTTGGTATTCTCCATTCACTCACTCACCAATTCATTAATTCAATCAATAAGTTGTTTTTTTTTTTTTTTTTTTCCCTGAGCATCCATTTTATAGCAGGTATAATGCTGATAGTGAGATTACCCAGGAAAAAACACTCAAAGACCCCCATTCTGTTAGGGGCACAGCCTGCAAACTAACGCTGTAAATGAATGAGGAGACGGCAGGAATACAGCCACAAAAGAGATGCAAAGGTGGCAGAAAAAGTAATACTAGATGAATGTGTCTGTGATTACTTCCTGGCAGAGTTATTTTGAACACAAAGCACCTTTAATCTCTGTCAATATGATTTAGCAAAGAAGGGGGTGTTTCAAAGAATTCATTAATCCTTTCAAATCTAATATGTAACATTCCCAGCACATACACACCACAACTAGATTATAATAATTTTCCTACACAGAAGCAAAAATAACAGTAACAACAAAAGAAGTGTTATCTAAGAAATAAGCACAGAATATGTACAGAATGAAGGAAGTTTTGTCGTATCCACCCTTCAAGTGTCTTTTGATCCAACTTAATAATTCAGTTTCCCTTTCCTTACAGATTCTGAAGATTCTGCACAATGTGAAACTTTTGATCATTTTTCTGATCTCCTTTTACCTAATGTGATCTTTTTCAGGTCAGAACTCAACAAAGGAAGTTAACTGTTCTCCTGTATGCCTCTTAAGAAGTCACAAGTTTATTTCCCCTTTTATATTAAATTATATGACAGAATTGCAAAACAAAAAAGGAAAAGATATTGAATCAGCTGAGCTATTGATTTGCTGGCCTCAACAGTCACTTATACTTTTTTGAAAAGCTTTCTCCTTTGAGTACAGGAAAGCCACAACTTAGCTGGCTCTCATTTTTCACTGCTTGTCACAGAAAATGCCTCCAAGCTGGTCTGTATGAGCCTCTCCAGTTTACAAATGAGAAACTTGAGGCCCTGGAAGGTAAAGTGATTTTATGTTATGAGTCAGCAGAGCCCTGGAAAGCCAGGGGGAAATATGAGCTGCAGGCAATTGGGGATAAGCTGGTTCTTAAATTAGCGAGTGACCTTATGAAGAGGTAAATTTGAAATGAAAAACTATAATTAACCCTCTAAGCTGGAGTTTTGTTCCATCCTATTCATTTTGGGATAAAGAAAACATTCTTATAATTTCAAGAAACAAGTTAAAGGAAGGCTGAGTGGGAATGTGGAGCATCTTTATTTTTTATATATATTTTATTTTATTTTTATTTTATTTTTTAACTTTACAATATTGTATTGGTTCTGCCATATATCAACATGAATCCGCCACAGGTATACACGTGTTGCCCATCCTGAACCCTCCTCCCTCCTCCCTCCCCGTACCATCCCTCTGGCAGGCACAATTTAAAAATGCTCCAGGGCTGGAGCATCTTTAAATAGTGCCTGTGTGTTAGGAAGTCGCACTAACGTCCTGATGGCTGCCATGCCACGGACACGTGTGATAGATGTGTAACGAGGCGGAGACGGTGCTGTGGAGTGTACTGGGGGACCCACGCGTATACTAACGCACTCCTGGGTACAAGAGGTCCGAGTCGTCCAGGACGCCATAAATAAATTAAAACAAGGCGCCTCGCAATCCACCTCTACAGTCGTCAGAAGCTGGCGTATAATTGAGGGATGGATTTTGCCGTGTGGACTGAGAATAATCACCCAGGATGGCCATTCAAGAAGGTAGAGAGTTTGAGAAACTGGAGCAGCTGGGAGCCTGGAGTGCAGGGCGGTGGACCCCGCACCGCCTCTAACTCACTCTGGGACAAGTCTTTCTGGGCGAGTCCTTTCCTGTCTGTTTCTTCATCCGCAAAGAGGAAGGGAAGCGAATGAGACAGCATCCCACACAGCTCTAGGGCTCTCCGATCACTTATTTGCACGACCTGCTCCCAGTGGAGCCACGTGTGCCCAGGGGTGGCTCAGCGGGCGGTGGCCACAGTGGGTCTCCCTTGGGAGTCCACTGGGAGCGGTGGTTCCACGCTTACGACCTGGGCTCTTGCTAGGCCTCAGTTTCTTCATCCACGAAATCGGCACAATGACACTGGTGTCACGGCTCTCTGGTACGGATTAAACACACAGGGAGCGCTGAGTGATTCTGCCTGAAATACTGGCCACGTGACGGATTTCAAACATGCTTGCTCCCGTCCCACTTTCTCCCCACTCTGCAGTGATTGGTGCTGAAAGACTAAGGGGTAGCGCTCAAGGTCAAGTGTTAGACAGCGTTCAGGGAGGAGGGCCCATTCGGCTCCTCACTGAAACCGTTACGGAGACAGGTGCTCATCCTGCTTACACAGCGGGTCCAGACTTAAGTGCACCGCCACGTCTAACAGACGGGAGTCTTGGGCCCACGCCAGTCACCACTGCAGACGGCGCAAGAGCAGAGGGCAGCAGGCAGGCACTGACGGTCCGTGCTTATGCCATACCTGGGGGGCCGAAGACCTAAAATAAGATCCCTCTAATGTGGGCGGTAGGGCTACTGTAATGCGCTGATGTAAAGCCCGGACAAGCTGAAAGACGCTGGAGCAGCCAATTTGCCCAGAGGAATGAGGGGAGACAGGCAGGATCGCAGCCCATGGGAAAGGATTAAGGTGCTGTTGGTGCAAACCTCAACATACACAAAACCTTAAGTAGACCAAAAAAAAAAAAGTTTTTTTTTTTTTTTTTTTTTTTTAATATTTAAACCGTCTATAGCAAGGAAGGGGTAAGAAATTCACCCTCTGAATTTAAACTTTGGATAAACAATGTTAATACGAAAGTTCCTAAGTATGCTTTAAATAAAAAACACATAGGACAAGCTGTATATCTGGATAAAGGCCTCTCTGGACCGTTTGATGGCAGAAAGCTCTCACAGAAAGTCCTGAGGTCAAAAGGCTTTGCTCCATTTTCCCAGGTTGATGCTCCCCACTGACCTCTGCCCTCACCCCCACAACACACACACACACACATCCCTGTTGTTCTTAGCTTAGATTCTAAGAAAATCGACCGTAGTAAGAACGTGGCAGGGAAACATTAAAATGCCTTACACAGCCCGCACTTAAGTCTGGATTCTCCTTCCTAGAGAAGTCCATGACACAGAATGAAGCGTCGGAAGCCCCACGCGGCAAAGAGGAGCCAAACTGCCCTCCAGAGCATCCAGGAGGGTTCTACGGGGGTCACCAGTTTATTTTGCAGGGGCAAAGCAGGAATTGAAAGAAGCAAAAAGTTAAGAAAGGGCAGTCACCGACTTTAAGGGGTTCACAGGCCAGTGGGGCGCAATAGACTCTCTTTGACCGTTGTTAGCAAAGCGGGAACTCAGCAACGGAAGCCTCCCTTTGCAGAGGCAGACGCCCAAGGAGCAAAGCCGGGGAGGTCTCAGGCAGTGCAAGCAGCGGCGCGGAACGGTGCTGGCCTCCCATGCCCACGGCCCGCGCGTTCCTTCCTCGTCCTTTCTGAGCCTGGTGCGCAGCCAGCCAGGCGGGAGTAGTGTTGCTCTCGACCCCGAAGGGAAATGTCCCACTGCGGAGCAGTCTCCACACGTCCCGTGTTCTCGTAGATTTGCGGCTCATACGCTACAGTTCGTATGTGGCTACTGATGCTGCCATCACTTTCATACCAAAGAATGTTTTCTAAAAATAATGTTTCAAATTAAGCAAATGTGGTACCTTCAAGACTAGTGTTCTGCTAGTTTTGCTGGTTGTCCTAACATCTCGAGACATTAAACAGCTAAGGGACAAATTCCTGCTGCTCTTAGGCAGATGTTTTCATAATCTATAAGACACACTGATCGTCAGTCAATATTTTTAGGTTTCAGTTCAGAAAATGAAAAACACAGTTCTGGCCATGAATCGAGGTGACTTAGACTTTCAGAGTCAGAATCATGTTTCAAGAACTCTTGACTTTAATCCTATAAAATAAAGGGCAGGGTGATCGTTTGCAAGTTCAGGAGAAATACAGGATTTGAGTCTGAGACTGTACAGTTAAATGATGTCATCCTATGAATCATCGGAATTATTGGTGCTTCTTAAGCTACACTTCTTTCCCCGCATTAGTAATCTTATGCTTAGGCACCGCTGCCAAGGTGCTACTGAGCATCACCCGGAACCCCAGGTCTCACTCTGTACAGCCTGACAAAACGGGCCGGGAGGGGAAGAGACACGTCTGCATCAAGCTCTGGCATGCATATGAAGGCGCTGAGCATGACTGCTCAATGATGAATTTCAAAGATTGGCAAAGAATTGGCAAGATCTTTTATAGGAAACAGTGGATGTGGGTGGACAGACGTCAAGATGGGATCTTCATCTGTTTTACCCTCCAAGAAAATGAGTACTAGATTAGAGATCTTCCTGAGAATAAAAAGGAACTGAAAGAAACATCTGTCCTCATGTGATCTTTTCTTCTACTCAACCAAGCCAGGTTACTGTCGGGAAGAAGTAGAACCAAGCAAGAGAGGAATAAGTGCTCTCATCTGAAAGGAAACTTTTGAAAGTCAAATGATTCAGATATTCAGGCTAGATTCAATGATTCAAGAATGAGCCAAACTCCTAATCACTTCATCTGTTGGTATTCCTTTCAAGTTGGCCAGGTTTATATAAAATCAGAGAGCAGTATTTTCCTATTCTGTGAGCTCTTTCACCTCATGACCTCCCACAAATCCTGTGAATAGGTACCTGAGGATTTTGTGAAAGGAAAGAGAGTGAGCTTGAAGCAGTTTGTAGGGGGCTGGGCATTCTTCAGGGAGTGAAGTCCCCCAACTCTGTCCAGCGACCCCCTCCTAAAGGTATGACTGAGGCGTGGAGAATACCCTTGCATTAGTGCGCTCCCTGTAAAAAATGAATGCAGTGAAAAAATAAACATGAGAGTCCGTGAATTCTGATTTTCAAAAAGAGCAATAACTGAACACTAGCCTGATCAAACATTAAAACGTGTGTGTGAAACAGTGAAGCAGCAGTGCATTAGCAGACAGGCTGGAAAGTCCAAAAATGAGTAAAAAGTCCAAGCATACATAGAAAGTCAGATACAAGAAGGGATTTGGTATTGGATAAACATGGCTTCTCCAATAATTGTAGGGAAGATGGGTATTTTAATATATGGTGTTGGACATCTGGGGGACCATCTGGGAAACACAAGCTTCGATATATAACTCATGTTACACTAACAGGATAGATTCCACATGGATCAAAAATTTAATTGTTAAATCCTAAAACTATTAGAAGAAAAATGTGAGAGACAACTTCTGTATCATTTAAAACTAAAAATCATTAAGGAAAAATTGTTAGACTAACCAAACACTTATTTCAAAAACCTAAGAAAGGATTGCTGTATGCAAGATCACAAAACAACTGACATATTGGAAAAGAGTATTTGCATTTCATATCAAAAATATCTAAAGAATTTCTAGAAACTTATGAGGAAAAAACCCAAAAACCCAGAAGAAGAATGAGCAAGGGATAAATAGATGGCTCACAAGAGAGAAATAAAAATGATTCAAACATATGAGGAGACACTCAACGGCATAGACAGTACGATGCATGCAAATTAAAACTACACTGAAACACAATTTTCCACCAATTAGTACAAATCCAAGGTAGAGGCGCTCTGTTGGTCGTACTGCAGACAAACAGCTGCTGTCATGGATTGCTGGTAGGAGGGTGAATTATTACAGCTCCTACAGAGAACAGTTTTGCATGATGCATCAAAATTATAGGTACATATTATAGTTGACCAAGTGATTCCACTTCTTGATATATACACATATTTTCTACTACAACAGTTTTTAAAATAATAGTACAAGTATCCTTCCATGAGAGAGTGGTTAAATAAATAATGATATCTTTACATGATGGGATACTATACATCTGTGCACAAAAAAAAAAAAAAAAAAGAGAGAGAGAGATAATGTTGTTTAGATGGATATGGAAAGAGTTCTCTGATTCTTGATAAGGAAGAAAGGGTTCAGTAGACGATGTCCCCTTTTGGGGTAAACAGGAAATAAAGGCCTGTATTAACATTTGGTATACTGAAAAAAAAAGACTGAGGAAGGTTGCCTAAAATGCACGATGCTGGATGCTTGGGGCTGGTGCACTGGGACGACCCAGAGGGATGGTATGGGGAGGGAGGAGGGAGGAGGGTTCAGGATGGGGAACACATGAGAAATAAAGGAATAAATTAAAAAAAAAAAAGATGAATAAGGTCTGAGGACATAAAGTATAACATAAAGACTATAGTTGATAACATTGAATTCTATAATTGAAATTTTAAGAGTGTCAAACTTAAATGTTCTCACCCAAAAAAGTAAAAAAAGGTAAAAAAATAAAAAAAAATAAAAATAAAAAAATTTTTATTATTATTATTTTTTTAACTTTACAATATTGTATTGGTTTTGCCATACATCAACATGTATCTGCCATGGGTGTACACATGTTCCCCATCCTGAACCCCCCATTAGCTCCCTGGATGGTGGAGGACTGGAAGATGAGGTGAGGCAGAAGAGTTTTAGTCCTCCAAAAGAGTGAGTCTCCAAAACTATAGGTACACAGAGCTAGAGGCACAGTCTGGGGTCGTGGAAGTGACCCAGTTTGGGGCCCGACTCAGTTCAGCTCAGTCACTCAGTCGTGTCTGACTCTTTACAACCCCATGGACTGCAGCATGTCAGGCCTCCCTGGCCATCACCAACTCCTGGAGTTCACTCAAACTCATGTCCATTGAGTTGTTGATGCCATCCAGCCACCTCATCCTCTGTCGTCCCCTTCTCCTCCTGCCCCCAATCCCTCCCAGCATCAGAGTCTTTTCCAATGAGTCAACTCTTCACATGAGGTGGCCAAAGTATTGGAGTTTCAGCTTCAGCATCAGTCCTTCCAATGAATATTCAGGACTGAACTCCATTAGGATGGACTGGTTGGATCTCCTTGCAGTCCAAGGGACTCTCAAGAGTCTTCTCCAACACCACAGTTCAAAAGCATCAATTCTTCTGCGCTCAGCTTTCTTTATAGTCCAACTCTCACATCCATACAAGACTACTGGAAAAACCATAGCCTTGGCTAGACGGACCTTTGTTGGTAAAGTAATGTCTCTGCTTTTGAATATGCTATCTAGGTTGGTCATAACTTTCCTTCCAAGGAGTAAGTGTCTTTTAATTTCATGGCTGCAGGCACCATCTGCAGTGATTTTGGAGCCCCCAAAAATAAAGTCTCTCACTGTTTCCATTGTTTTCCCATCTATATGCCATGAAGTGATGGGACCAGATGTCATGATCTTAGTTTTCTGAATGCTGAGTTTTAAGCCCACTTTTTCCACTCTCTTCTTTCACTTTCATCAAGAGGCTATTTAGTTCTTCACTTTCTGCCATAAGGGTGGTGTCATCTGTGTATCTGAGGTGACTGATATTTCTCCTGGCAATCCTGATTCCAGCTTGTGCTTCCCCCAGCCCAGCGTTTCTCATGATGTACTCTGCATATAAGCTAAATAAGCAGGGTGCCTATATATAGCCTTGCCGTACTCCTTTCCCGAATCAGGGCCAGATAAGTGGCTTTGGCTTTGTTACCCCAGAGGGCTTGCTAGCAGCACTGCACAAACCTCAGACTACGACACACAGCACGTTCCAGAGTCAACGACGAGAGTAAGAAGATGCCCAGGAGCTGCTGGACCAGGACTCGGACTCAAGCCTTCCTTGTCCTTCTCCTTTCCTCATTTTCCCTCCACCGGACCAACGGCGCTCGGCTAGAGGTAATTCTGCCCCACAGCGGCGTTTTTGGTTGTCACGAATAGGAGTATATATATTTGGCATAAAATGTCAATAATGTTGAAGATGAGAAAGTTTTCAGTAGTGCATGATACCAAGGAAAGGATGAAACCTGTGAGGCAAAGCAAAGGGGACATGAGGACTCTTGCAGCACAGAGAAGATGGCAGCCTTGAAGCCCACCCGTGTATCTGGGGTAAGGTTGGAGGAAATGGATGATTTTTCTGTGTCCTCATGTGACAAACGCTGTGAAACTTAATCTTGAAGAAGACGCAAAGCAGATCGAAAAGCCCCATGCTGTAGTTCAGGAATAGCGGTTAAACCCCTGCGTGTGCGGGAAGTCTGTGATCAGTGTTGGTACAATTCCTTGTGGCCCATCCCTCTCACGGTCACCATGCGGTCTGATCTGCAGGAGACCCTGTGTTCCCAAAGACCCCTGGAGACCCAGTGAAAGCAGCATTTCCGCAGAGCAGCTGCCTCGGTCTTTTCAAGGTAGTCAGCAGCCCGGGAGGAGCACCCATTTACCCGGGAGGAGCACCCATTTACTCCCCAAAGGGAGCAAACGGCCTAGCACCCGGGCCTGCAGGCCGCAGCCTCGTCCGCCCACCGCGCCTGCATCAGCCCCGGCCGCGGGTCCCTCAGCCCAGAATACCCGCGGGCTCCGCCTTCCTCCGCGGGGCTTCCCTCCAAGGCCCAGAGGACCCCGTCCTCAGCGTTCCAGCCCAGTGGGGAGGTTTTCCTAAGGCCGAAGTTCCAAAGGGAGAGGGCACTTGACCGTTTTGCTTCCAAGCAGTTCCTTGGGTACCTGGGTAAATTCTTCTGCCTTCTCTCCCGAACCAGTTCCCATTCAGGCAGTATTTAGAGCACGGCTTTCAGGAGACTACATTCTATATTTTTTCCCTTTAGGATAAAGGTACCTATTGGCCTTACATTGCCATAACACATATTGGCCTCTCCCCAAGTAATAGCTCTCCAAATAATAATTTTTTTTACAGATTCGCTTCAAGGTGACTCGGCCTCTAGGCCGAGAAGAACGTGGCATAATTTTTAAAGTTCCATTCCACCAGATGCCCTTTTATTTCCTGTGGGAATCCATCAATTTGATGATACTGGTAATCACACCAGTGTCATCTGTTTCCCCCAAATCGACCCAGCAGAGCAGTTTATATTTCTATCCAAGCTGCACTGTTTTTCAGATGACCGGCATAAAACAGAAATGAAACGTGAATAATTCCAGACTGTCTTGATAACTACCGCATTGCTGTAGAAGTCACAACTCGTAAATGCCTTGCTTCTATCAACATATGGTTTTGTGATATTAGTTGGTGCTGCAGGTGGTATGTTTCCTTGTGACACTTCACGAGCTAGCTAAAAATGCACAAATACCTCCAAACCGGAGACAGAAACAGGGAAACAGACTCCAAATCACAAGGAGCAGGTGACAGTCTTGTGTGAAGCTGTGAACCATTTCAGAGTACAAAGTAACCTCTGTTACTCTAGGAGGAACACTGAACACATAAAAAAAAAAAGTTACTTTACCCAACAGACTGGATTCAAGGCACAGACTTTCTTCTTTTGTGCTTTCCCAACACTTCCCTAAAACAAAAGACAATGGGTGTTTTTTAGAGATATAAACCCCACAGGGACAAAAGAAATGTGAAAGGGCCTGACAGCATTAAATTTTTGAAAACTGGAAAGATGAGTAAGGCAGCAGGCTTGAATTTAAAACTGGTAGTGGGAAAAGCTGACAACAATCCAATTCATATTGTGAACCCCCCCAAATTCTGGAGTTGGCTGCACCAGGTACCCGTGAAGCAGGGTAAAGAGACATGGGCTGGCTAGAATAAGGAGAACAATTAAAACTGCAACCAAGAAGCAGCCTCAGGTCTTCACTGCACAAGCTGGGGGACTGAGCCTCCCCACTCTGGGGCAAGATTTGGAAGTTTCTTCTCCGTAGAAGGCCAAGAGAGAGTCCCCAAACTGGGAGGCTAAATGAAGCACAGTTAAGGATGGGGATGACTGGCAGTGACTACTGAAGTGGACCTCATTCGTATTCTTAACCAGGTCCTATTCTTAACTAGGAGTACACAAGCAGGCAGGTGTGCACAGCACACAGATGCCATTATTTGTGGTCAAGGATTGGAATCAAAGCAAAGGTTAATCCACAGCAGGATGGAGAAATTAACTGCGGCATGTTCTTATAGAAACTCACAAAAGTAATGTTGAATGAAAGAAGTTCAGACACACAGTGTTACCTATTGCGAGTTTCTAACTATAGAAAAGTTCAAACAAAGGAAGCAAAATCAGCGTATGGTCTTAAAAGTCAGGGTAACGGTTAATCTGGGAGAGGAGGCCACAGAGCCTGGGAGGGGACATTGGAGAACCTCTCAGAGTCTGGCAGTTTTCCATGTCTTGAGCTGAGTGTAGGTCTATGTAGTATGTTCACTTTGTGATAATTTGTTGAGCTGTACACTTATGATCTTGTTCGTTTTCTGTATGAATGTACTACTTCAATAATAAAGTTTACTTTTTAAAAAATGGGCCAACTAGCAAATCTATGATTGAATATCAAATTGATAAGCAGGGGTTCTTTATAAACTTGCCATCATTGGAAACAAAATGGGTAAAACTGTTGGAGAGGAAATTCTCTTGACCCAGAAACCTCTACTGAGAGACACTGTACCTGTCAGAATAAGCCCGCTCTCTGTATACTCTAGATGTCTACCCTTAACGTAGCTCCATTTCTTACTAGGTCGTTTTGAGAAGTAGATTTCTAAGATGTCTGTAAGATTTCAAGTCCCTGGTATGTTCACACTTTATTTTAATTATTCAGTTAAATTTCAGTTTACTGAAGTGAACGGATTTTTCAGATGTAATTAAATTTCCAGATTACGTGATCTTAAAATCAAGAGATTGTCCTGTTTGAACGTGGCCTGAGGGGGTTGGAGGTTTAATGGCTAAGTCATGTCTGACTCTTGCAACCCTGTGGATTTTAGCCCACAGGCTCCTCTGTCCATGGGATTCTCCAGGTAAGAATACCGGAGTGGGTTACCGTGCCCTTCTCCAGGGGATCTTCCTGACCCAGGAATTGAACCCATGTCTCCTGCATTGCAGGCAGATTTTTTACCAACTAAGCTACAAGGGAAGTCCCCTTGAACCTGACCTAATGATCGTTTAAAAAGCTGAGAGATGTTTTTTGTTTTTTTTTTTTTGACTAGTCACAGAACAGAAAATCACACAGAAAAACCTCTGTGTGTAAATTGCTGGTGGGGATCACATGGCCAAGAGCTGCAGGCAGCTTCTAGGAGCTGAGACTGGTGCCTCCGTGAAAGTCAGCAGGAAACTCAGGGACTCTGTCTTATGACCGTGAGGACATGAATTTTTCCAACAACCAGTGAGTTTGGAGGAAGACCTAAGGCCCCACGTGAAAACCATAGCTCAGGCTACCTTGATTTTGGCCTACTCAGATCCTGAGCAGTGATCCATCCATGTCATGCCTGGACATTTCCTGGCTGAATCTTTTAGATAATAAATCTGTGCTGTTTTAAGCTGCTCGTGTGTTAGTCGCTCAGTCGTGTCTGGCTCTTTGTGACCCCCACGGACTTCGGTCCACTGAGCTCCTCCGTCCATGGGGTTCTCCAGGCAAGAGCACTGGAGTGAGTGGCCATTGCCTTCTCCATTTAAGCTGATAAGTCTGTGATACTTTGTTAGAAAATGAATACAGTCATCTTCTCCCAATGCTATCAGTCACCATCTCATTTTTCTATGTTAGGTAAAAGTTGATAACGACTAGTCTGAAAGAAAAAGATTGCCTGCCATATCAGGAAGCAAGGAATGTTGCAGCTATCGAGCCATCAAATTACAGCCTCCCCAGGGGTGTGCCCTGAGGAACTGTGTCCTCTCTAGCAGGCCAGTGCTGCATCCTCTCCCAGTGGTGCCCTCGAGGAGACCTGGAATGAGGAAGCAGGTCACCCTGACCCCAGACGGCTGAGATGTTCATCAAAGGAGTGATTTCAGTGAGCCTAGACTTTCTCATCTTCCCATACATAGAAAAGCCCTAAATTCCTTAACCTGAGATCCATGGTTTCCTTTAATGAACAGTCATCTTTTGATGTTCTGACTATCTGGTCTTTGTTGCAGAAATTCCTGTATATCCTGGCTCCCCTCCTTGCCTCTTCGGAGCAGTCTCTCAGAATTATCTGAGATGCCGTGTCCTGTGCTTAAGTCATCAGTTTTGTCCACCAAATAAAGCGTAATTCTCAACTTCTGGGTTTTGCATGGGTCGCCACTTGTTAAGTTGCCCTTTTTAAACTTTCTAAAATTCCCTAAAACAAGAGCTCTCGCGACTGTTCTTAGTAGCAGGTCAGTGATACCCATATTAGCACCTCAGGAGTGTTTAGAAGTCAGCCTGTCACCTCAAAGGTTAAGAAGGACCAAAGGGGAAATCTAGAAAACAAAAAACAGTATTAAATAAGGTGAGCACAAACTCGTTGACCGACTCTTGAAGCGTTTAACACAATGAGGAATCTTTGAGAGATGAGTGAGGGAAATGAATAATGAATACAGTGTAAGGACATTGTCACATAGAATTTGTTTTATTTAAGGAAACTAATCATAGAGTTTGTTCCAACACGGTGACAGAGGCAATTTAGATTTTTTAAAAGCTTTCAACTAATGTGTGTGTGTCAGAGGCAATAAGTGGCAAAAAGAGAAGGTGGAATTCACTCGGGGTCCGGCAATGACAAGGGAGGGATGACCGGACCCTCCCGCAGTCCAGTGGGGGCACTTCCTTTGGCCCCAGACTGTCACCTCAGAGGCAGGAGGGTGGGGTCCTATGGCGAGTCCTTTGTATCTACCATGCTGACTGTTCATCTGTGCACTCTATTCCTTTCTTTGCTGGATCAGCATCCTTTTTCTCCCACCTGAAGGTTACTTTGTATTTCTCCCCCATCATTATGATTAACAGGGTGCCATCTTTCAAAGAGATTTATAAATAGTACTTGAGAACAAACTTCCTAGCTGTTATTAAAATCATTTCCAAGGTTTTGAGCATACATATCCTCTATGCTAAAATGGGGATTAAGTTGAGAAAAGCTGTATCTAATAAGAATGCCCACACAGGCGCTGGCTGAATGCTTGTGGATTTGTGGAAGTAGAGAACTCCATAGTCCTTGGTGGGCTCTGCCAGGGAATTCTGAGAAATCACCTAATTAAACCGGCACATAATGGGAGAAGATGAATCGCCCTCACCCCTGGCCGAAAGACACAGTGTGCTTTTGACCAACACAGACTTTGACTACGTCTAAAGAAAGTGACTGTGTCTGAAGAAAGAAGGAGTGGTCAGCAAGGAAGACAAGAACCACAGAGGAGGTCAGCCAGGATGTGCTCAGTGAGACAGGGAGAATGCATTGGGGAAGGGAGAGCCATCCTCTCACTAAAGAGATGGGACTTCATGGGTGGCAGAGTCATTTTATCTAACTTCCCTAGACCGGAGAGCAGCTGTTTCCCCCATCTAAAATCCCCTTATTGATGTTCACCAAAGAAATTCTTATTTAAAAACTTTAGATTTCTAGGCATATTTTTATGAAAAAGGAATTGTCATGGATAATAACTGAAGTGTTTCAGATTCCATGTTTACTTGTAGCTTTGGTTATCTGTGGTGCTTTAAATATCTTACTTTTGTAATTTTACAAAACCATAAGGCCCCCACATCCATTCCCTGAAAACTTTGTTTCAACCTGTGCTGCTAAGTCACTTTAGTCGTGTCCGACTCTGTGTGACCCCATAGACGGCAGCCCACCAGGCTCCCCCGTCCCTGGGATTCTCCAGGCAAGAACACTGGAGTGGGTTGCCATTTCCTTCTCCAATGCATGAAAGTGAAAAGTCAAAGTGAAGTCGCTCAGTCGTGTCCAACTCTTAGCGACCCCATGGACTGCAGCCTACCAGGCTCCTCCGTCCATGGGATTTTCCAGGCTAGAGTACTGGAGTGGGGTGCCATTGCCTTCTCCATTCAACCTATGAGGTAGATTCAATTACTGGCTCACTTAACTGATGAGGAAACTGAGACACAGGCGTTAACTCGCCCATGTTTACCCAGCTAGCCAGTCAATGGTACAAGAGCTGGAAGAGATTTTTTAATGCGACTGCGTCGAGTTCATGAATTTGGGAGAAATAAAGCCTTCATATTATTGAAACTTCTAATACATGAACACGGTATACGCCTCTATTTGTTCTATCCTCTTTAATTTCTCTATCATGTTTTACTGTCTCCTCCGTAGAGGTTTAACATATCTCTAATTCATAGGTATCTGATAGAATGTTTTTGCATTTGTACCTGTAAAATTTTTAATGTTTCATTAATGTTGTTATATAAAAATACAATGGTTTTATATAGAGATCTTCTACCCAGCAACACTGTCATATCTCTTTACTACTTCTAATGGCCTATAGGTAGATTCATGTGGGTTTCTACCTACCCAAATGTGTCATTTGTGAATAACAAGTTTAATTTCTTCTTTTGTACTCTTCACTTCTTTTCTTTCTTTCTGTTGTCTCATTGCACTGGGTAAGACTTTTAGTGCACTTTTGGGTAACAGGCCTTCCTGTATCATATCTGATCTCACCATTAATTTTGCTGTAAGATTTTTATAGATGTCCTTTATCAGATTAAGGAAGTCTTCTTTCTTTTTAGTTTGCTAATGATTTTTATTATGAGTAAATGTTATATTTTAATAAAGGCAATTATGCATCTATTGAGATAGGTGATTTTCCTTCTCTATATAGTTAATGTGTTGAACTATACAAGTTAATCAGAGAAGGTGATGGCACCCCACTCCAGTACTCTTGCCTGGAAAATCCCATGGACAGAGGAGCCTGATAGGCTACATACAGTCCAGGGGGTCGCTAAGAGTTGGACATGACTGAGGGACTTCACTTCACTTCACTTCACACAGAATATCTGGAGAAGAGCATGGCATCCCACTCCAATATTGTTGCCTGGAGAATCCCAGGGACAGAGGAGCCTGATGGGCTACAGTTCATAGGGTCGCAAAAGTCAGACATGACTGAATCGACAGCATGCACACACACGCACAGAATACAAAACAAAAAAATAAATACATAATTATTCATGAGATGAGGTGTTGAGTTCCACGAGAAATAAAAAATGCTCATAGTTTAGCATTATAGTCATAATAAGACACATACTGAATGCTGATCTAATAAAAATTGCCGTATGATATTCAATACCTGGGAAAAGGGCATCTATTGTGGAAAGGATTAGTGGAGGAAATGAACAAGAGCCAATCCTTATATTTCATAGGGGGAGTGAGTCCATAAATAAGAACCAATATGAAAATTTAAGAAGAAAGAACGTCAGCATTTATTAGATGAAACAGTGGTAAATCTCCAAATAATCAGCTAAAAAACATTGAAAATTTTTGTTTTTGGATAGCAAAAAAAAAAAGCGACAATGTTGATTACCTTCAAGGAATTGCTCTATTTTTTCACAGCTTGTGGGGAAAAAAAGTAGGCAAAAATTTGACTCTATGTGTGTGGGTGTGGGTATGTATAAAATTGATAGAAATAAAAACTGAATTAAAAAACAAAAATGTTTTCCAAAGTTTTATATTCTTTATATAATAGGAAATTAATTCAAAGTATATTGGATAGGGAACTCGCTCTGATTCAGTTCAGTTCAGTTCAGATCAGTCACTCAGTCGTGTTCCATTCTTTGCGACCCCATGGACTGCAGCACACCAGGCCTCCCTGTCCATCACCAACTCCCCGAGTTCACCCAAACCCATGTCTATTGACATCGCACATGTTGGTGATGCCATCCAACCATCTCATCCTCTGTCACCCCCTTCCCTTCTCGCTTTCGATCTTTCCCAGCATCAGGTCTTTTCCAATGAGTCAGCTCTTCGCATCAGGTGGCCAAAGTATTGGAGTTTCAGCTTCAACATCAGTCCTACCAATGAACACTCAGGACTGAACTCCATTAGGATGAACTGGTTGGATCTCCTTGCAGTCAAAGGGACTCTCAAGAGTCTTCTCCAACACCACAGTTCAAAAGCATCAATTCTTTAGCACTCAGCTTTGATTGATTTCAAATTTAATTTCTTTTAATGTTCAGGAGAAGGGGAGAGTTGACAGGAATTATGATATAACACTTGAAGCAACTGAAAGTAAATAATATTCTTAAATACAAGGATAAAGCAGTTAGGTACGTTTTTCTCACTGGAATTACAGCTCCTTTCTCTAGCCCTCATCCGTTTTGTCCAAGGATCAACTTACAAAAGGAACTTTCCTGCCTGTCTTCTTAATGGTCTGTACCCTAAATGTATTGCTCATTCTCATGCATTCATTTAATAAATATTTATTAAATACCTATCATGCTTGTCACCATGGTAAGCATTAAGGATATCTTGTTTAGCAAGATGGGTGTGGTCCTGTCCTCATAAAGTCTGATTAAAGCACATGAAACTAGCAATGTGATTTCATCACCTTGCATTAAGAATTATTTCTCTGCCGGTAGAGACTTTTCATTTCTTCCACAATCCAAGTCCTACACTTCACACAAGGCCTAACTCGAGCTTTAGCTGACATGTCCAAACCAACCTTTCCAAAAGACTTGCAAATTCTCTTCACTGTGGGTGTTTGTGTATGTAGCATGTTATTTCTTCAGTGTTTTCATGGTGGTAGTGTGAGTCAGTCATGTCCGACTCTTTGAGACCCCATGGACCTTAGACCACCAGGCTCCTCTGTCCATGGAATTCTCCAGGCAAGAATACTGGAGTGGGTAGCCATTCCCTTTTCCAGGGGATCTTCCTGACCCAGCGATGGAACCAGGGTCTCCCACATTGCAGGTAGATTCCTTACTGTCTGAGCCACCAGCGAAGTCTTTTTCTTAAAGACACACTGAATTAAGTATGTGTGGATGAATGACAATGAGTTAATTACTGGCTGACTGTTTAGAGAATATTGCAGATGGGCATATCATAACCTAAGTCACAGCTTTCCTTATTATTTCCCATTGCAGACAACCTTCACAGAGTGTGAATTTTCCTCGTGTACAAAATCGTGGCTACCATCTGTCTGACATCTTCATTATAGTCACCATTGTTGGACAAGAAGAAAATGCTCCTCTACCTAGGTTTTGTCCGACTGATTCAAGAATTAAATTGACATGAGATGGATTAACAGGAGAAAATAAAACTTGATTTTGCATAAATGGGAACCCCAATTTTATGAGAGATCCAGAGACAGAAAGCTAAAATGAAGTGTTTATGCCATCCTGAGCTAAGGAATGGGGGCTCCCAAGGACAGGGGGGTCACTCACAGGATGGTGAGAAGAGTTGATGTTTGGTAACTAGATGTGTGTTGAGCCTTACAGCCCTGGGTCGGGAAGATCCCCCAGAGTAGGAAATGGCAACTCCAGTACTCCTGCCTGGGAAGTCCCATGGTCAGAGGAGCTTGGCGGGCTGCAGGCCCTAGGGTCGCAAAGAGTGGGACACGACTGAGTGACTGAGCACTCCCACATGCCAGCCTTACAGACACAGGCACTTAGGTGAAATTCAACTCCAATTACAACTCTTTTTCTGGGAAAAATAACCAATTTAAATTCCTCTAGGTAGGTCAGGGAGGAGCAGTAGTTTTTATAAAGCTGCAGGCTATCAACTGCCTTTAGCTCAAAACGTGAAAGTGAAGTGAAAGTTGCTCTGTCGTTTCCGACTCTTTGCGACCCCAGGGACTATACATTCCATGGAATTCTCCAGGCCAGAATACCGGAGTGGGTAGCCTTTCCCTTCTCCAGAGGATCTTCCAGACCCAGGGATCAAACTCAGGTCTTCCGCATTGCAGACGGATTCTTTACCAGCTGAGCCACAAGGGAAGCCCAGCTCAAAATAATCCTCCTGTAAAAGTGACAAGACTTTTTGGGAGGGCTTATTCTGAACCCCTACACTATGAAGTATCTTATTCAGTTTTGACCATGATAATCATAGTAAACATTTACAGAGCATTTGCTATGTGCCAGACATTGTTCTTTAATAAATCAGCTACTTTAATCCTCAGAGATCCTGTGAGATATGCTATTGTTTATACCATTTTATGAAGGACAAACTGAAGCTTAGAGAGATTAAAGAACTTGCCTCCTGTCACAGAACTTGCCAGATGCAAAGCCAAGCAATCTGGCTCCAGTGTCTGCTCTGTGAGCCTCTGGGCGATACTTCTGATCACAGACATGTTCAATAATGATATGAAATTATGAAAACTGGCCAGTTTAATAAATTTACCCTATACCAAGTATTCACTGACTTTTCCATGGTTTTTAATTACTATTCTTTCTTATTTTATGAACTTGGTGTTTTGACTTGAAAATGAGAAACACTAATAAAAATAATGATAAGGGGGAAAAAAGATCAAATTTTAAAATACTTGAATAAAAGGATTTATCTCATAGTATCCCAGGTTGCTCAATGATAAAAAATTTGCCTGCCAGTGCAGGAGATGTGGTGCAATCCCTGACTCAGAAGACTGGAGGAAATGGCAACCCACTCCAGTATCCTTGCCTGGAAAATTCCATAGAGGAGTCTGCCAGGCTGCACTCCACGGGGTCACAAAGAGTCAGACACGACTACGCGACTGAGCACATTAGAGAAAGAGAGTATTCATAAAACTAGTCGCAGAGAACTGGACACAACTGAGAGACTGAGAATATTCATAAAACTAAAACTTTTTAGATGACCGATCAAGGGAAAAGTACTTTGCTATGACTATTTATTGATGCTATACATTCTATCTTTGCTGTTTCTATTTTTCTTGCAAAAGGGCACAAAAAATGCCCTTTCCCTGGGAGTACAGGTATGAACAGCTGATTTCAGAAGTCATAAGACTAGGTGTTGCTTCTCAAAAAGTTAAGGATTTCCTTTTGCATTGTGATTAATTGCTTTCCATATTTAAGAATACTCAAAATCTGAAATGAGAAAGGACAAGATTAGATTAACCCTAAAACACAGGCTGAAAATAAAGCTCCTTAAAATTAAAATTATTTGAGGAAATAAAATTACATCAATTACTTTCCTAAGTTTTCTAGGTGTATCCATAAAGGATAATGGTGTTTGAAGACTCTCAAGCTAAAGACTCAAAAGGAATTGTTTTTGTTTTTTACCATTTCCCAAATCATGTGTATGTGTGCACCTCACTGGTAGACGAGTGAGCGGCACAATGAGAGATTTTAAAATCTCTCAAAAATCTACCTAAAATTAATATGTGGATTGAAAGGAACTTAATTAGATAGGCAGTGTTTAGCACAAGACTACAAAAGAAAACAGAAGACATACTTTACATTCTGACTGTGGGATTGTGACAACAGGGTCAGTCTATACTTCACTAAAGAGGTTAAAGCAGATCATATAACCAGTCCTTTTTTAGATTAGAGAGCAGTCTATCTTTGTGAAGAGATATATCAGTAGTTAGGATGAGAAATAAACGGATAGAGATATGGTACATGTATACAGTGGAGATTACTCAGGATATTGGAACAATATTGGGCCATTTGTAGAGACATGGATAAATGGATAGAGATATGGTACATGTATACAGTGGAGATTACTCAGGATATTGGGATAATATTGGGCCATTTGTAGAGACATGGATAGACCTAGAGTCTGTCACACAGAGTGAAAGTGAAAGCTGCTCAGTCAGGTCTGACCCTTTACAATCCCATGGACTAAATACAGTCCCTGGAATTCCCCAGGGCAGAATGCTGGAGTGGGTAGCCTTTCCCTTCTACAGGGGATCTTCCCAACCCAGGGATCAAACCCAGGTCTCCTGCATTGCAGGCTGATTCTTTACCATCTGAGCCACAAGGGAAGCCCGTAAGTCAGAAAGAGAAAAATATTGTATATTAACACATATATGGAGAATCTAGAAAAATGGTACAGGGGAGCCTATTTGCAGGGCAGGACTATAGATGCACGAGTAGAGAACAGACTTGTGGAATACAGGGTATGGGGTGAATCGGGAGGTTGGGATTGACATATGTTCACCGCCATGTGTGAGACAGACAGCTGGTGGGAACCTGCTGTACAGCCCAGGGAGCTCAGCTCGGCGCTCTGTGATGACCTAGGTGAGGGCGGGGCGGGGGCCGGGCGGGCAAAAGGGAGGGGATATATGTATACATTTGGCTGATCCGCCTTATTGTGCAGCAGAAACTAAACGCTGCAAAGCAACTATTCCCCAATAAAAAGAAGAAAAATAATTTGGATTCAGTACATGCCTCTACTTTATTGAATTTGCTTATTTGAATTTAGCTATAGACAGATTTTATTACAATGAAAATATCTGGAGCTACTTGTTAACAGGATGGATCAGAAAGAAGATGCAAGGGCAGATACAACCGTATCCACAACATACAGTTGGTGTTGTGAGTTCACGGCACAGAAAAACAGCACTCCACTATTTAAAGGACTTTTGGTTTTAATTATGTTTCGTAGCAAACTGAGCCAAGGATTTTAGTACAGATTTCAAGTTGCTCACAGTCATGCTTTCTAAGAATAAAGCTTAGTTGTTTAAACTTTTCTGACTCAGGACTGTCTATCCTGACCACATCTGTGTTACTGCTATGATATGTTATCCTTCATCCAGATTTTGGAAGACAATTTAATTTCCCTTGAGAATGAACAGGGGCAAATTTGAAGATTAACTTGTATGCTGTCTCTTTTGAATGTTTCTTCACTGAAGTCTAGACTGATTTGAAATACAAAGCCCGGGGCTTCTAGTCTTAAGTGTAATCCTATTTAGGGAAACACGATTCAGACACTCATGTGTAAGTATGACAAAACCGGCATGGATTGATTTACATGATACTTGAGAGCCTTTTACAAAATACTGAAGTCTGCATGATGCTTTGCCACAACTTGCATATATTTCACAACGTATTTACAAGCCCCTGGTTCAACAAATCGAGAACATTCCTTTTACCACCTTTTTGTCTGGGATCAGATGTTAACAAACCCTGTAACTCGCTGTTTCTGTACCCTGATTCTTTACCTGCAAGTGAAGCTAACGATGGGATCCTTCTAACAAACTTGTTGTGAGGATTAAATAAGATAAAACATACAAAGTGCTTAGAAGGGGGCATGTTACTTCTTCCAATACCAGACTTATTTCAGGACAACAGATGAACATAATTACAAAGCCTTTAACAGTGAGTGTGGATACTCGCCTTCCTGGATTCTCATCTCATCTGCTTTCTAAGGCACTGTTGTTGATGAGTTGCTCAGTTGTGTCCGGCACTTTGCGACCCCATAGACTGTAGCCCACCTGTCTCCTCTGTCCATGGGATTCTCCAGGCAAGAACACTGGAGTGGGTTGCCATTTCCTTCTCCAAAGACACTATTATATCACTATAAAATAACAAACATTCCTCCTTCTTTTCTGTTTTTCCAACAGTTGCCATGTTCCTGAATATCTGCAAAAGCACATCAGGATGGGGAATGCAGTCAAATTTTTGAAAATACGCATTACAAGTAAAATTATTCTGTGATTATTGTCTGATACAAAGTTTATTGACCATTTTCTTTTTCTCCTCACCCTAAAAAGTGGAATGAAATTGAAGTATCATTTTCTATTTTCACCGAGAGAGCCAAAGCTTTATTTCCTATTTTTTGCTCCGTTAGTTCTCAAATGAAATTGTCCTTAGAGCTGTTCTGTGAGCCTGATGACACAGCTACAGCATGACTGTGCTTTGCCCTCCTACACAGTAAAGTGAAGTGAAGGTCATTAAGTTCAGTTCGGTTCAGTCACTCAGTTGTATCTGACTCTTTTGACCCCATGAATCGCAGTACGCCGGGCCTCCCTGTCCATCAACAACACCCGGAGTTCATTCAGACTCACGTCCATTGAGTCGGTGATGCCATCCATCCATCTCATCCTCTGTCGTCCCCTTCTCCTCTTGCCCCCAATCCCTCCCAGCGTCAGAGTCTTTTCCAATGAGTCAACTCTTTGCATGAGGTGGCCAAAGTACTGGAGTTTCAGCTTTAGCATCATTCCCTCCAAAGAAATCCCAGGGCTGATCTCCTTCAGAATGGACTGGTTGGATCTCCTTGCAGTCCAAGGGACTCTCAAGAGTCTTCTCCAACACCACAGTTCAAAAGCATCAATTCTTCAGCTCTTAGCTTTCTTCACAGTCCAACTCTCACATCCATACATGACCACTGGAAAAACCATAGCCTTAACTAGTTGGACCTTTGTTGGCAAAGTAATGTCTCTGCTCTTGAATATGCTGTCTAGTTTGGTCATAACTTTTCTTCCAAGGAGTAAGTGTCTTTTAATTTCATGGCTGCAGTCAGCATTTGCAGTGATTTTGGAGCCCCAAAAATAAAGTCTGACACTGTTTCCACTGTTTCCCCATCTATTTCCCATGAAGTGATGGCATCGTGTCCAACTCTTGGTGACCCACATGGACCATATCGTCCATGAATTCTCCAGGCCAGAATACTGGAGTGGGTTGCCATTTCCTTCTCCAGGGATCTTCCCAACCCAGGGATCAAACCCAGGTCTCTCTAATTGCAGGCGGATTCTTTACCATCTGAGCCACCAGCTAACACAGTAAAGTGTAACATTAAACTGGCCACTATGTGTAGAGGATGTAAGATAAATATTGAATCTGAAGAGCAAACATATCTAGTGTATATTCATGATTAAAGCCATAGTACCTTAAAAAAAAATCTCACCCCAAGGATTTTCCTAACCAAGTAGAGAAACTCGTGATGAAGCACAAGGACACAATGATTTTGATAACCGTTACCTAATGAAAGGTAAACACACATAAGGGTGTTTTTCAAAAGAACCCGATAGTGGTTTTCAGAAGCAATTAACAGCCAGTGGTGTGTATTATTTAACAGCATCAATGGCATATCTTCTCTCAACCAACTAAGTAGCATACAGGTTCCAACCATGTTCGAATTGAAGAAAAAAAGCAAAGAGGATGACAGAAACTTGACTGAACCTGTCAAAAATGCCATTAGTCTTTCTCTGTCTTGCAGAGTTATATGTTATTTAAATGATACTTAAAGAGCTTTGTTGTACAGTTGATTGTTGAAAGCTTTGAAATTGAGTAATTTGCCATTTCTTAGTGCTCTCTAAGCAAATACAGGTATACAGGGAGATCCAACCAGTCCATCCTAAAGGAATTCAATCCTGAATAGTCATTGGAAGGACTGATGCTGAAGTTGAAACTTCAGTACTTTGGCCGCCTGAAGCAAAGAGCTGACTCATTAGAAAAAACCCTGATGCTGGGAAAGATGGAAGGCAGGAGAAGGGGATGACAGAGGATGAGATGGCTGGATGGCATCACTGACTCAATGGACATTAGTTTGAGTGAGTCCCGGGAGTTGGTGATGGACAGGGAGGCCTGACGTGCTGCAATCCATGGGGTCACAAGGAGTCTGACATAACTGAGTGACTAAACAACAGATATATTTTTTCTGAGTTTTCACAGCAGCTAGAAGCACCAGAAAGTGTATTTCCAACCAGAAGACAGAGAGAGACATAGAGAGAGACAGAGAGAAAACGTGTATGTTATAACGAAAATGGATGTGGAAGATGGTGATGTTAATTTTAATTTTGTTGGCTGAAACATTCCCTAATATAAATGTATTTAAAAAATAAAGTAAAAATGTGTCTGCCTTCAAATTATTTAACATAGTTAAGTCACAAAGACAGAGATTATATTGGCAGTGAATTTAAAGTTCTCAACGTTTTCTTTGCTAATTTCTATATGCTAAGATTTCCCAGGTGGTGCAATGGTAAAGAATTTGCCTACCAATACAGGAGAGGCAGAAGACACAGTTTCGATCCCTGGGTCAGGAAGATCCCCCACAGGAGAAAATGTCAACCCACTCCAGGATTCTTGCCTGGGAAATCCCATGGACAGAGGAGCCTGGATGGCTAAGTCCAGGGGTCTCAAAGAGTTGGACACGACTGAGCACACACACACACACCACACACACACACAGATACACACACGTTTGTTTTAAAATACAAGTATATTTCACTTCCCTGGATCCAGGCAACACTGCTGCTGCTGCTGCTAAGTTGCTTCAGTCGTGTCCCACTCTGTGTAACCCCATAAACGGCAGCCCACCAGGCTCCCCCATCCTTGGGATTCTCCAGGCAAGAACACTGGAGTGGGTTGCCATTTCCTTCTCCAATGCATGAAAGTGAAAAGTGAAAGTGAAGTCGCTCAGTCGTGTCTGACTCTTAGCTACCCCATGGACTGCAGCCCACCAGGCTCCTCCATCCATGGGATTTTCCAGGCAAGAGTACTGGAGTGGGATGCCATTGCCTTGTCCCAGGTAACACTAAATTGATTTAAAAAATATGAAAGGTGAAAGGCTAACCAACCACCATTCCTTAGGAGATGACTTGAGAGTTCAGAGAGAAGAAGGGATAAAGTATGGTGTTTGGCATGGTGGTTATTCTCCATGGGAGACCAAACTCAGGGGTCTGACTTCTTCGCGTCTGAGTCAGTGTGCTTTGCTCTACTTCTTGGACACTGAGGACGCACTTAGCCCTGTGCTTCAGATTCGGTTTCTAGACTCAGATGAGAACTACGAAAATTAGTCTGACGTCACTGATTTTCACAAATGCCCTCCAGCTGCTAGCCAGAGACTACTGCACACACACTAATGAGGTCTGACCGATGGCCTTTCTATTCTTCTGTGAGAGGCACCAGTATTTGTGCCTAGTAGAGATAACATCGGAGAAGGCAATGGCACCCCACTCCAGTGCTCTTGCCTGGAAAATCCCATGGCCAGAGGAGCCTGCTAGGCTGCAGTCCATGGGGTCGAGAAGAGTCTGACATGACTGAGCGGCTTCACCTTCACTTTTCACTTTCATGCATTGGAGAAGGAAATGGCAACCCACTCCAGTGTTCTTGCCTGGAGAATCCCAGGGACGGGGGAGCCTGGTGGGCTGCCGTCTATGGGGTCGCACAGAGTCGGACACGACTGAAGCGACTTAGCAGCAGCAGAGATAATATAAAATCCTGGTGATTTTGCCTCCTGAATGTTCCCATCCACTCTTTTCCTTCTCTACCACTATTTCTCTATTCCACAGCAGTCTGTCCTCTCACATACCTGGCAAGAGCTTCTTAACTGATGCACCTCTGCATCCCCCCCACTTCTTTGCCCGCAGCCTTGCCATTCCAGAATGCACGGCTCGCCTTACTCAGGTCAGACTCTGTACTGAGCCCCTGCCACCCCCACCACCGTCTCTAACCTACGTTCTCCCACTGATCTTAGGGTAAATTATACTCATCAGCAACATGGCTGACAGGTAGATCTGAGTCACCCCTACCTCTCCAGCCCCATCTGGACGCCCCTTTCTTCTCGCTTTCTTGATCCTGTCCTCAAAAGCTTCTTTCCCTTGCACTTGCCATCTTCCCTCTCACCACAGACCCTTTGCACATGCTGTTCCCTTTAACCCCAAAGACACCTTGTCTTCCCCGTTCTCCCTCCTCAGCTTCACACCTCACAGTGCGGTTTCCTCACAGGAGACTTCCTGGACCTCCTGAGTCCAGCCACTCATCACAGCACTTGTAAGAGCAGCAATCCTATGCATGCTGTGTGGTAATTTGATTAAGGAATCACTTCGAGAGCAAGTGATACCTCTCACAGCTGGGATATCTTAAGTTTAATGAAGCAAGGCTCAGCTGTGAGCTAAAAATAAACAGTCATTAAAACACTTGGGTCAGAAAAAAAGCAAGTACTTAATATCATCTAACTGAGAAGGCAATGGCACCCCACTCCAGTACTCTTGCCTGGAAAATCCCATGGGCAGAGGAGCCTGAGAGCGTGCAGTCCATGGGGTCACGAAGAGTCTGACATGACTGAGCGGCTTCACTTTCACTTTTCACTTTCATGCATTGGAGAAGGCAATGGCAACCCACTCCAGTGTTCTTGCCTGGAGAATCCCAGGGACGGGGAGCCTGGTAGGCTGCTGTCTCTGGGGTCGCACAGAGTCGGACACGACTGAATCGACTTAGAAGCAGCAGCAGCAATATCATCTAAATGAATTTAAGATTTTAAATCTCCTTAAATTCATGTTTTGAAAAGAATTTTATTGAATTTTAAAGGGAAGTTATTTTATCAATATTGGTTTCTTAGCCTCCTGCATTTGAACACAGTCTGAAAACAATTTTTGCAATGTCTCTGCATAGGTGGTAAGTCACTTCATTTGAGTCAGACTCTGAGACCATGCGGAGAAGGCAATGGCACCCCACTTCAGTACTCTTGCCTGGCAAATCCCACGGACAAAGAAGCCTGGTAGGCTGCAGTCCATGGTGTCGCTAGGAGTCGGACACTACTGAGCGACTTCATTTTCACTTTTCAGTTTCATGCATTGGAGAAGGAAATGGCAACCCACTCCAGTGTTCTTGTCTGGAGAATCCCAGGGACGGGGGAGCCTGGTGGGCTGCCGTCTATGGGGTCTCGCAGAGTCGGACACGACTGAAGCGACTTAGCAGCAGCAGCAGCAGCAGCTGAGACCATGGACTGTAGCCCACCAGGCTCCACTGTCCATGGGATTCTCCAGGCAAGAATACTGGAGTGTGTTGCCATACTGGTTCTCTTCCAGGAACAGGTCCTTTCTCTAAACTCTTTTTTGTTTTGTTTTGCTTTTTAATTAAAAAAAATTTTTTTTTGAGGTACAGTTGACTTATAACATTGTGTTAGTTTCAGGTGTACCAGGCGGATAAAGGGAGGTAAAAAGAAAGACTTCCCGAGTCTCCTGTTTCTTAATTTTTTCACTTAAAACTAACTCACATATCAAAAAGACATTTTAGGGTGGCAAATTTTACTCCCCTACAACATCAAGAGCATAGGTAATAGTTAAATGTTGCAAAATAATTAAGAATTGATGAGTTGAGAGCATTTATTGCCTTTTTTAAATATGACATTTAATTTCATATTTATGTCATTTAATTTTGAATAATGACTGCTTATCAGAAAATTTCTGGAAATTTAACAATTGATTCTCAGAAGCCAGTATAAGAATGCTTCGTAACACCACTAGAGTCACCAAAAGGAGTGAGTGTCACAAAAGATGCTGTGAACTGAAATGCTTGGCTGAGGCCACAACAGAGCACCGCAGGTCTTCTCTCCCTCAAATCCAAGTGGTGCTTTTAAAGTCAATCAATTTGTGGGAGGTGGGAGGGCTAAATGTCAGAGAATATTTGGTTTAAGATAAGTTTTTTTTGAAAATATTCGTAATGTTGAAGTAATAATAGCAGGGTGATTAAAAGCATGGGTCTGGAATCAGATAGCCTTATATTTGATGTCCAACCCTGTTATTTCATGACTTGTTCAACTGAGCAAGAGTTTCTGTCATTCTGAATATAGCTCTATATCTATACATGAAGATAATGATGTCTACCTTCCTAGTTTTCTATAAAAAGCAATTGACAACTATTGCCTTTCCCAAAGTGTGTGCCACAAGACACTGGTTTTGTGAAGTGTTGATAGGTACTAATCTGAGAAAATTCTGGTTTAAAATTAAGAAATTTAAAATATGGACTCTGAAGAAAGGATATAAATGAACTTGTTTACAAAACAGAAATAGACTCACAGACATAGAAAACAAACTAAACAAACTTACGGTTACCAAAGAGGATGGTGAGAGGGATAAATTAGGAGTTTGGGATTAACATGTATACACTACTCTGTATAAAATAGATAGCCCACAAGGAACTTCTGTATAGTACAGGGAACTGTATTCAATATCTTGAAATAACCTATAATGGAAAAGAATCTGCAAAAAAATCTATCTGGATCACTTTGCTACACCCCTGAAACTAACACAATCGTGTAAATTAACCATTCACACATGTGCGTACTCAGTCGTGTTCAACTCTTGGTGACCCCATGGACTGTAGCCCACCAGGCTCCTCTGTTCATTGAATTTTCCAGGCAAGAATACTGAAGTGGGTTGCCATTTCCTTCTTCAGGGGATTTTCCACACGCAGGGATTAAACCTGTGTCTCTTGCCTCTCCTGTACTGGCAGACAGATTCTTCACCACTGTGCAACCTGGGGGCTTCAATTTTATAAAATAGCTTAAAAAGCTGAAAAACTATTAAAAAAGTTAAGTTAAGAAAGGTTATAATAAAGAGTAGTCAAGAAAGGTATTTTAAAAGGAACATTTTGAAATGTGTTTGTCTAATGATCTCTATTCACACTGAGTGTTTGAGAATCTATTTATTATATTCTGAGGAACACATGGATAAATATGTACATGGTGCTCAGCATGGGGCTGGTAAATGACTATGGGCCTGATAACGAAGAAGAACAATAACATTTTTACCCAAATAATTAAAAAATAATACTCTGATATATGATTAAATATTTAGCATAGATACGGTGGTTTGTCCAATGAAAAAATGAAGTCCTGCACAGTCAGATGGGCCAAAGGCCATTATAGACAGGAACTCCATGAACACTTCAGAGACTTTTGTAGATTCAGGTGGAATAAAAACCAAAGTGAACTGAAAGAGAATTGAAAAGCTGGGATTATTAGTCAACCAGAAAAACATTGAAAGCAGAAGCCAAAGCTGAAAGAAAAGTAAGGTAAACCTAAGAAGTCACCTCTCAGATGATACATAGAAAAGAAGAGGGCCCTGATGTGAAATCACCAAATAGAAGCTTTCTGTCTTCCTAGGGTTTCCTGGGCAAATTATTAGGAGAGGTGAGTGAACAAATTAATAGCTACCTGAGACTAAAAGAGTCTGGACTGGGCTAGGAAAAGACAGAGTCCTGAGAAGTCTTAGGGAGCAAAACAGACTCTAGCATAAGGTAAAGGGACTGAGCAGAGAAGAGACAAGTAGGCTTGTGGGAGGGAGGAAAATGCGCTTGAAGGGAGCAGGTTTGGTGTAAAGAACTAATCTGCCCCCAGTGAATTAGCAGATTGATAACTGAATGAATGTAACTGCAAACACACAGAGAGAAAGACCATGCCTCTGTGAAAAGCGATCAAAAGAAAGGAGCTACTTGAAGAGGTGCTGGTTTTGACCTCTAAGTGTGAGCATCACTTCAGCGTTCAGGAGGACAGAGGGACCATGATCTCAGTCCACAGTTCTGCCTTGCATATGGAGACAAATCAGAAAAGTTGTAGCTTTGTCAGAACCAGGGAGAAGCCTGGGGAAGATACTGTTTGGACCAGCAGAATTCACACTGCTGTGTTAACCCTGCCAGGTGAATCTGAGTCCTATCTTATAGACGTTGTCTCAGAGCAAAACTTATAAAAAGGGGAAGTGATCATCTATAAAAGCGAACTGGGCATGTATATTATGTGCTGATGACCAACTTTGGAGAAGTCAGGGTACAATGGGTATGGGACAACCCTTGACTCTAACTTCCAACACCCGGAATTGACCTTGAAACCTTAGCAACAGATTCCTTTCTACCAGAGCTACATAGGAGAAGCCGTCTGTTTGAGAATATTACACCCTTCACCTTGATTCAGGAAACTGTATAGTAATCAATCTGGTTTCTTAACAAACACTTAAGGAAAAGGAAAAAGCAAAGACAAGAAAGCGATGCCTTTTCGGAAGAAGGTATCACTGTTAATTAGCGGTTCTGAGTAATGGTGATCATAACCCAAGAGTCAAGATTAATTCTTCTTGTTCTTAGGCTTTTGATCTACAATTCAGGATTTGCTTCTGACCTTGTAACTTAAATTGTGCTGTAAAATGTTGTGATGATAGATAATCTTTCCAAATAAAGGCCCAGGGAGCACTGGCCTTACGGAGTGCACAGCACCCGCACTGCAAAGCCCAGACGAAACGCTCTGAAAGCAAGGTGGGGTAGCCACTTGCGCTCATTTCCCTTGATCAAGGGCATCATTGGTGACATCTCTTCAATTCAAAATCTTTTGACCTTCAGGAAATTACAGCACAGTCCTTTCCAAGGTAAAAATTACCCCATTACATACTCTGAGATTTTAAGTGCAGCTTTCACAAAGCATCCCTATTACACTATCTTGCTTTTGCCAAGGACACCCTCTTGCCCCTGGCATTCAGCTCTGACCCAGTCTGACAGAAGCAGGGCAGACTGAAAAGAGCAGCAACAGAGCCAGCCAGCGCTCCCCTGCTGCTCTAAGGATACTTTCACATTTTCTCTCTCCCTTTCTTTCTTTCTTTTCCTCCCTCCCTCCCTGCCTCCCCCTTCCTTCCTTCCTTCCTTCCTTCCCTTCTATACAGCAATGAAGCTTTATTGCTGCTGCTAAGTCGTCAGTAATGTCCGACACTGTGAGACCCCATAGACGGCAGCCCACCAGGTTCCTCCATCCATGGGACTCTCCAGGCAAGAGTACTGCAGTGGGTTGCCATTGAAGCTTTATAGAAATCTAAAAAGTGAACTTTTGACAGGAAATACAGCTCTAAGAGATACACTGCATACGTCATAGTACTGCCCACCCTGCTCTGTTCCTCATAGCTTAAAAAAATACATACATGCACATCACACGCAAATATATATGCTTAAAGGGAACGCAAGAGCCCCTTGATGAAGGTGAAAGCAGAGACGGAAAAGCCGAAAAGACTAAGGTCGTGGCATCTGGTCCCATCACCTCATAGCAAATAGATGGGAAAGCAATGGAAACAGCGACACACTCTATTTTTTTGGGCTCCAAAATCACTGCTTATGGTGACTGCAGCCATGAAATTAAGACACTTGCTCCTTAGAAGAAAAGCTATGACCAACCTAGACAGCATATTAAAAAGCAGAGACATCACTTTGCCAACAAAGTTCCACATAGTCAAAGCTACGGTTTTTCCAGTAGTCATGTATGGATGTGAGAGTTGGACAATAAAAAAGGCTGAACACCAAAGAACTGATGCCTTCAAACTGTGGTGTTGGAGAAGACTCTTGAGAGTCCCTTGGACTGCAAGGAGATCCAACCAGTCCATCCTAAAAGAAATCAACTCTGGATATTCATTAGAAGGACTGATACTGAGGATGAAACTCCAATACTTTGGCCACCTGATGCGAAGAGCTGACTCATTGGAAAAGACCCTGATGCGGGGAAAGATTGAGGGCAGGAGAAGGGGATGACAGAGGATTAGATGGTTGGATGGCATCACCGACTCAATGGACTTGAGTTTGAGCAAGCTCCGGGAGATGGTGAAGGACAGAGAAGCCTGGCGTGCTGCAGTCCATGGGGTTGCAAAGAGTTGAACATGACAGAGCAACTGAACCACAACAGTTATTAATAGTATTATTCAAATATTGCTTCATCCACACAGTTATGCATTAAATTAATAACGCTTGTTCTCTCATTTTATCTATAGCTTGGTTCACTTTTGTAATTGTTGAGTAAAAGTAGTGAGAGGAAAATCCTAAAGTTAATGGAACTCCCAACAAAATCTGCAATATGGGAGTGGTAGATTCCATAACATACCTAAAATGCAATCTCATTATCACTATCTATCTCTGTCTGGAAAATCTGAATTTAAATTAAAGCCTTTTAAAATTTCAGCATTAGATTCCATATTCACAGACACCTGTACACAGAACACACACAAAAATGATTCAAGAGATCAATTATACATATAATTCTATGTAGTAAGACCGTTTCAGATAGTGCTATACATAGTGCTAAGCTAGATGAAAAATCAGTTAATTGTGCATCCACAAATTATGTAATCCAACATTTTATCTTCTTAAATCAGGTTGCCACATTTGTAGGAAGATCTGTAGTTTTTAGAAAGATAATGTTTTTCATTTCCTTCATAAAATACCCAACTGTAGTTAAGACAAACTTAAAAATTTTTTAAGATATAATAAGGTATCAAATATCTTTATAAGTTGGAGAAAGAAATGGTAAACCCACTCCAGTATTCTTACTTGGAGAATCCCATGGACAGAGAAGCCTGGTGGGCTACAGTCCATGGGGTCACAAAGAGTCGGACACGACTGAGTGACTTCACTTACTTACTTACTTACTTACTTACTAAGGTATCAATATGATGTTTAGCCTGAAAATCTTTTCATAGCCTTGTCTGGATTGAGAAGGCACCTTTGCATTGGGTCCTTTGTGTGTTTGTTTTGAAGTATGCCTTACCTTTTTCTGGGCAAGTTTTTAATGGCCAAGCAAAAATAACATAATTACCACTGTCTACCTAGAAAACAATGGCATCTTTTAAATATGTACCATTTTTCCAAAACAGAGTGAATTATGTAGATATTAGCCCACTCATTCCTCACAACTAAAGTATAAATTAAAACAAGTTTGAACCAAATCCCAACTTAAGAAACATGGAAATTGAAACAAACAAACAAAAAAACCCAAGAGAAGTGGGCAAGGTATTTCAGGAAATCAATTGCAGGACGCTGTCAGTGAAGACTTTGGACTTTTCTAGGACTCTGGCCATTTAGGGCTTGGCTCTGTGTTTAACCTACTCTTTGTCATTTTTTCATGAGTGCATTTCCGACATGATAACCTAGGGAGAGATATTTCAGTTGTGATTCAAGTTATATTACAGACCCAGACTATACAGTGTATTGCCAAGTTCTTGGTTCACTATGTGCATCCAGAACCTGAATTTAAGGAGCCACCCGTATTAGAGCATTAGAACTAGAAATAAAGCTAATATATGTGCAAGATAATCCATAGTGTTTATTCAAAACATCAATTTTTTTGTCCTTGCAATTAGCCAAAAAGTTAATGTATTTGATTTCTAATTAGGTGCTTGCATAATCACATTAAATTTAAGAAATTATTATATGAATATATGTAAATATGATATGGTATTCAAATATACATGGGCTTCCCTGGTGGCGCAGATGGTAAAGAATCTGCCTGCAATGCAGGGGACCCAAGTTTGATTCCGGGGTTGAGAAGATCTCCTAGAGAAGGGACTGGCTACCCACTCCAGTATTCTTGCCTGGAAAATCCCACAGACAGAGGGGATCACAAAGTCCATGGGGTCACAAAGAGTTGGACACAACTAAACAACAGCAAGAACAGCAATGAATATACTTAGGGTATAGAATTTATAAAGAGATCTTATGGCTTTTGACCACAAAAATTTTAATGAAGACAATATATAGGCATACTGTATGCAAAAAAAGAACAAATACATCTCACTTTACTTTCATACTTTCAATGGTCAGAAGCTACTGGGCGCAAGTGGGATGTGGCTGCTTTGCCTAAGTTGACCTACCGGAAATAAAAACCCAATGTAACCCAACAATTGTGGTTATTCTCATGTGTAACATTTCAAAATTCTCATATTTTATTCTCAGAATTTTACTTATGGATGACCACATAATATCTGAAGTGTTGTTGTTTAGTTGGTAAATTGAGTCCAGCTCTTTTGTGACCCCATGGACTATAGCCCCCTGGCTCCACTGTCCATGGGATTTCCCAGGCAAGAATATTGGAGTGGGTTACCATTTCCTTTTTCAGGGAATCTTTCAGATTCAGAGATCAAACCCGGGTCTCCTGCATTGGCAGGCAGATTCTTTACCATTTGAGCCACTAGGGAAGCCCCACTGAAGTGCAGGGAGTGCGTTTAATAAGTGACCGTTTAGAGGGTGCTTGCATTTTTCATGAAATGTTTTCTTTCTTTGTGAATGTATAAATTTGAGCCCCAATGTCTACATATTAATCTTTCTCCATGTATGCTATTATTCTATTAACTGATTTGAATTTTTAAATTATGTCTAATTCATTCGGTTCAAAATTTATGGAATGCCTCTATATACAAGTCTCAGTTAGGTATTCAGTAAATATTTTTAAAGATGAGGAAAGTAATCCTGAAATAAAGATTACCCCCACAATTTTTTTCTTATAAGAATAAAGATCTAATTTTTAAGAATAAATTAATCATTCACTTAATGAATCAGGAAAACCTTTAACAACTTTAATTTGGTTAATATTAAACAGAAGAGATAATTTGTAATCCTAACTTTGGGTTAGGTAGACTTGAAATCTTGTTAGCTGAAAGAAGCATGTTGCAACGTGTTTCCTCTAAGACATTGCAAATGTTTCAAAAATGTCAAATGCTGCAAAATTGTAATTCAGGTGATTGTTCTCTTTATCCTTATTATAATCAAATCTTTTTATGTAATTTGTATTATCACTGACTCGATTCTTGCCTGCCCTGACTTATTACTGATTCTTCTAGAAATAACTTAACATTTTTTAATGTTTGGCCTTCTAAAGCAAGGCCTTATTTTCTCATGTTTAATTCAAAATATTGGAAACATTTCCTTTTTACTTCTGTCAGTAGGATTTCCCAGGCAAGAATCCTGGAGTGGGTTGCCACTTCCTTCTTTGGGGGATCTTTCTGACCCAGAAATTCAACCCAGGTCTCCAGCACTGCACTGCACTACAGGCAGATTCTTTACCATTGAGCCACGAGGAAGCCCAGTGAAGGAAAGAACATGTAGTTTTGGTTAGGCTTAGCTTTGTATATTTATTTTCACAGATAATAATTCTACATTTCTATCATCTGTCCCAGTAGATGTTTTTATCATAACCTAGTTCACCGGTTTCTATTTCTTAGTTTCCTTCAAGAGAAGCTATCAAGTTCAGTCCCAAGCCCACAGTTCAAGTTCAGGTTCGGTGGGGACAAAGCACAGTGAACTGGAGCTGTAGTCTTCTTGGGCAGCTGTGATTAGGACATCACAGCTTTTGATGTGCTCTTTCTCCTTTACTTTTAGTTCACCCACTAGACTTAAGCCCGCATTTTATATTTAAATGTGTTCTGAATCATGACATTTTGGTACTGCTTGGTTTCCCTATAAAATTGTTAGAAATTCATTGGGCCTCTTGCCTGATCAGTCATTCATTACATAATTTTGAATTTGATTGGTCACTGATTATACAGTTGAATTTCAGCTGCTGAGGAAACATAGTACTGTCTTATGTCCAAGACTCTCATTTGCAAAATTTACTTGCCAAGATGATAAAAGCCATCTTTGAAAATTGCTACCTTTTGGGCACAAGTTGTTTATTTTTAGTTAATATTTCCTAAGTGATGCTTTATATTGTCAAGTACTGCATTTGTTGTTTCGTATTTTAGTAGGAAAATCTAAAAATAATTGTCATCAATAACTTTTAAGATCTGAAAAGCAGGAAATTATTTCTGGATTTAAAATAAACATTTCTATTAAATACGCTGCTATACTTGCTACTCTTAATTGTTAAAGCACTTGCTTTTAGGTTGTTATAGGAAAGGGATTTGTGTTGTTTTGCTCCTAAAATTGTACCTTAAATATGAAAGAAACCAAATATATATATGCTCCTGCTGCTAAGTCACTTCAGTCGTGTCCGACTCTGTGCGACCCCAAAGACGGCAGCCCACCAGGCTCCCCCGTCCCTGGGAGTCTCCAGGCAAGAACACTGGAGTGGGTTGCCATTTCCTTCTCCAATGCATGAAAGTGAGAAGTGAAAGTGAAGTCGCTCAGTCGTGTCCGACCCTCAGCGACCCCTGGACTGCAGCCTTCCAGGCTCCTCCATCCATGGGATTTTCCAGGCAAGAGTACTGGAGTGGGGTATATATCTAAAACACAGAAAAGGGAGGATGCAACCATTGACACAACTATTCACCTCATTTTGAGGGGATATTTGGAAATTCCATTCAGTTCTATGAGAATTCATTGAATGTTTTCTTTGTGGAAAAATCCTTCCACAGGCTATGAGGAAAGAAGCCAAGAGGACTAAGGCATGCTTCCTGGTTTCAGATTCACAAAGTTCTTCAAAGTAAATATTTTATTATGACTTCATAGATGAGAAAACTGAGGTTCAGAGAGGATAAGGTATTTGACCAAGTGAAACAGCTAAAGCAGTCAAACTAGGTGTTCGTTCTCACACCTGATGACCACAAACCACTTCCGTTGCTCATGACCCCAGGATTCACGCCGTAGAACTGCAGCAGCCTGTGTTGAACTAATGTAAGCATCTCAAATAGCATTCTGACATTCAAGATTAAGTAAAATATATTGCTAAAATTAATGTTATTTGCTTTTTTCCATTTTTAATGTGATTACTAGAAAATTTAAAATCATGTGTGTCTCTCATTTGTAACTTACACTGTGGTTCTCCTGGACAGCACTGTTTCAGGGTGTGTGAGTCACTCAGTCGTGTCCAACTGTTTGCGACCCCATGGACTGTAGCCTACCAGACTCCTCTATCCATGGCATTTTCCAGGCAAGAGTACTGGAACGGGTTACCATGCCCTCCTCTAGGGGATCTTCCTGACACAGAGACTGAATCTCCTGCATTGCAGGCAGATTCTTTATCATTTGAGCTACCTGGGAAGACCTATTGTTTTAGAAAAATGCTATAAATTTCTTACTTAGTGTGTTTCAAATTGCATTTTATTTTGCTTTTACTTATCCCTTTTATCCTCCTGAAATCTATGAAGCTACATGAATGTTCTCATTAACAAGATTCAGAAACTTTTATTGGACGCATCAGCAAAGCATTTTTCCCTGAGTGCTTGAATTAGAGGATTTGTAACTTCCTGAGTGCTCCTGAAAAGCTTTTTGGTGGCAGAATGCTATTGCTACCTGAATAGATTATAAGTACATTTAAATGAGGGTCAAGTTTTGCTCTCTGTTTTCTACGATCAACATTGTAAATGGTTGGTGCAGATGGGTTAACAAGAGAGGGAACTAAAAGCTCGAGGCTGAGAGAGAAAACTAACTGATTCTATTCAGTGACAAGAGAAATGAAGCAAATTATTAAAACTTAGACCTGCCAAACTATTTTTAGTCTAGAAAAAAAAAAGTGTATTTCCACTGCCTTTAGAGTTATCGTCCACTCTTTCTCCATGCCCTTTGCCCTCTGAGAGTCTTATCTGTAGCCTAAACGGACACAAATATCTGGTTAAAATAAAAATCTTCCTTTTTTCTCTCCAAACTCCAACTATTTAGGTCAAAATTTTATCAAAATTGCAATTTAAAGAGGAAAATAAACAGAAGTGAAGCATAGTCAGCCTCCTTTGACTATGTTTCTTTGATTTGTAAATTGGGATATTGCTAAAAACAACAGGCAAAATGGAGTAGCTTATGCTAAGTCCCATGGCACCAAAGAGACTTAATTATAGTTTTGGCTCCACCAGAAGTGGAATTTTAAGCCAGCCAGTCAGGAATGGCCTAATTTCCTCAGATTATCTGAAGGGGAGGGACTAGCAAGCTATAATGGAAACATGAAGTTCAAGTTGACCCTGATGATCTTTCAGTGAAGGTCTTATGGTTTTGCTTGCTTTTTACTTGCTTGTTTTTAAGACTAAACCGTTTTTAATAACCTATGCTGTTCTCCCTTGAAACAAAGCACTCTGTAAAGTGTGTGATTTTATCTTGTTTGTAGCATTATGATTTGACATCCTTCCTCTGCAAAGTACTTTGTGGCACATATTTTTAATTCATATAAATCAATTAACTCAATTTTAGGACTTTTCTGTGTTGCCACCAGTGATAACCAGACTTACTCATGGCCCTAATAAAAATCAGTCACCCAGGAGTGGAATAGGGGCTCAAATTCCTTAAAAAACTAGAAATAAAACTACCACATGTCCCAGCAATCCCACTACTAGGCATATACCCTGAGAAAACCATAACTGAAAATTACACATGTACCCCAATGTTCATTTCTGCACTATTTACGATAGCTAGGACATGAAGCAACCTAGATGTCCATCCACAGAGGAACAGGTAAAGAAGCTGTGGTACCTATACACAGTGGGATAATACTCAACCATAAAAAGTCAGAAAGAGAAAGACAGACATCGTATATTGACACATATGTCAGTGATGCATGTGGGATCTAGAAAGATGGTACTCATGAACCAGTTGCATGGCAGCAGTGGAGATGTAGGCATAGAAAACAGACTTGTGGAAACAGTGGGGGAAGGAGAGAGTGGATGAATTGGAAGACCACCATGAAAACATACACATTCCCAAATATAAAGTAGATAGCCAGTGGGAACTTGCTATATGACTCTGGGAGCTCAAATCAGTGACAACGTAGAGGGGTGGGATGGGGTGGGAGGTAGGAGAGAGCTTCAAGAGGGAGGGGGCATATTATCCATGGCTGATTCATGTTGATGTGTGGCAGAAACCAACACGATATTGTAAAGCAATTATCCTCCAATTAAAAATAAATACATTTAAAAAAATAGTAGACGCTCAAGAGGCTTCTAACTTTTGAACAACAAACTTAACAATAGAACTCGCTTTTATTTAACATAAGATTTGTTGTTAAATATTTTGCATTAATTTGTTCATTCAGATAACATCACAAAATTCAAGTTGTTTACATCTTCAAGGACTGACCCGGAGCACCAAAATAAATAGACTTAACAACAAAGAATAGATTTCTGTTAATTTCCAGTTCCTTTGGCAGGTAATAAGTTTGTTTCATCATTAAAATAAACCAAGTTTCTCAGACTTAGGAGTGCCCCACACTGTAACGTTAATGCTCTGATTTGGCAGTTAGAAACAAGCAGCATTGTACTGGCTCAGACGGTAAAGCATCTGTCTACAATGCGGGAGAACTGGGTTCGATCCCTGGGTCGGGAAGATTCCCTGGAGAAGGAAAGGGCAACCCACTCCAGTACTATCGCCTGGAAAATCCCATGGACAGAGGAGCCTGGTAGGCTACAGTCCATGGGGTCGCAAAGAGTCGGACACAACTGAGCGACTTCACTTTCACTTTTATACTTAGACAGGTGTTGCATATATATCTTAGTCTATTTGGACTTCGATAATAGAATAACATGGTTTGGGTGCCTTACAAACAACTGAAGTTTATTACTACAGTTTTGGAGGCTGGGAAGTTTGTTAGCAAGATGCTAGTAGATTCGGTGTCCAGTGAGAGCCTTCCCTGAGTTCACAGATGGCTAACTTCTTGCTGTGTCCCCTTATGGTAGAATCGACGAAGAAGCTTCTTGGGGGTCTCTTTTATAGGAGTACTAAACCCATAGGAGCCCTCATGATCCAATTGCCTCCCAAAGGTCCCATCTTTAAATATCATCACACTAAGAGTTGGGATTTCAACATATGAATTTTAGAAGACATAAGCGTTACATAAAAACACACATAGACACACATATATATAAAGAAATGTGTTATGTATTATAAGGAAATATAAAAAAGAGCTTTAGCTATTTATTTTGATTGATTTATTATTATTTATTCATTGCTGTGCTTGGACTTTCTCTAGTTGCAGCTCATGGGCTTTGTTTAGTTGTAGCAAGTTGGCTACTCTCTTTGCTGCGGTGCGGGCTTCTCGTTGCGGTGGCTTCTCACACTGCCAGGCATGCACTCTAAGCCCGTGGGCTCCAGTAGTCGTGATGCATCGGCTCGGTAGTTGTAACGCTCAGGTTTAGTTGCTCCGCGGCATGTAGGATCTTCCTGGAAAAGGAATTAAACTCATGTCCCCCAGTTGGCAGGCGGGTTCTCGACCACTGGACCACCAAGCAAGTCCCAGAGAGATTTATTATAAAGAGTTAGCTTACATGATTATGGAAGCTGACATATCCCAAGGTCGGCAGTCAGCAAGTTGAAGAACCTGCAGAATTAACAGCACAGTGCCAGTTCAAAGGCCAACAAGACTGAAACCCAGGAAGAGCTGATGTTTCTTTTACCTTAGAAAGCAGGTAAAAGCCAACGTCCATCCTACTTGATGGCGAAATCCTTCTGCTCACAACAAGGTCAGCCCTTTTGTGCTACTCGGGTCTTCAGCTGATTGGATGAGGCCCAACCCGATTAGGAAGAGCAATCTGATTTACTCAGTCTACCCATTCGAATGTTAATCTCATCCAGAAACGCCCAGAATAATATTTGCCTAAATGATATCTGGCCACCCCATGGCCCGGTTAAAATAACACATACAACTGACCATCGATTTGTGTGTGTGTATGTATTATCTTTCAGAAAGCTTACGCTAGGCACCAATAACATGTAATAAAAATTGGCAAGAAAGGGAGCAATATTGAGTACTCATCCTGGCATATCTACAGGCATCATATTTTTAAATAACAGAATTTCCCCTATTTTATAAGGGAAATATTTTTCTTTATGAAAGAATTCTAGCTCAGTAAATGTCAAAGGGATAATAGAATCAGAAATCAAAATTTTGCAATGTTGATGAACCAAAACTTAATGAAGCTCATTTACAGGAACTATAAAGGACAAATCAAAATTGTGGAATGTTCTATCCCACAGTTGACTTGGTTTTTTACATACCAATACAAGGGAAGAAAGAGCAAGGTTAATCTTAAATTAAGAAATTTAGAAGAGTTAAGACAGACCTAACAGAATTTGTCTAGTTCTTGATAACTAACAAGGTCTAAAAATACTTCTTCAGCTAATCAGAGAAATCAGCAGTTATTAGGTGATACCAAAGAGTTACTATGACATTTATTAGGTGTCATACATAGAATTTCTTTACAGTATTCTCTTTATTCTTATGTGCATTTGACATTTTTCATAAGAAAAAGAAGTTTAAAAAGAAAAGAAGCCTATGTTCTTTTACTCTTTACCTTCACAGTGTGAGGTTGCCCATTTCTTCTTAGCTGTAGCAATATTTATGACCAACCTAGACAGCATGTTCAAAAGCAGAGACATTACTTTGCCAACAAAGGTCCATCTAGTCAAGGCTATGGTTTTTCCTGTGGTCATGTATGGATGTGAGAGTTGGACTGTGAAGAAGGCTGAGCGCCAAAGAATTGATGCTTTTGAACTGTGGTGTTGGAGAAGACTCTTGAGAGTCCCTTGGACTGCAAGGAGGTCCAACCAGTCCATTCTTAAGATCAGTCCTGGGTGTTCATTGGAAGGAATGATGCTAAAGCTGATACTCCAGTACTTCGGCCACTTCATGCGAAGAATTGACTCATCGGAAAAGACTCTGATGCTGGGAGGGATTGGGGGCAGGGAGAGAAGGGGACGACAGAGGATGAGATGGCTGGATGGCATCACCGATGGGCATGAGTTTGAGTGAACTCCAGGAGTTGGTGATGGACAGGGAGGCCTGGCATGCTGCAATTCATGAGGTTGCAGAGTTGGACACGACTAAGTGACTGAACTGAACTGAACTGAAACATTTTTTGTTAATCTAACAAGTGAAAATAACTTGTGCTACTGTTTTAATTTGCAGTTCTTTAAAGTACACAGCATGATGGTTTGAATTATATATATTATGACGTGATTACCAATATAGATTTAGCTAACATTCATCTTCTCATATAGATACAATAAAAAGAAAAGAAAATAGAAAAGCATAAAGGAAAATAATATTTCTCCTTGTGATAAGAGCTCTTAGGATTTAACTATCTGCATTCTTGTATATCAAACAGCAGTGTTACTTACAGTCATGTTGTACATTACATTCCTAGTAATTGTTCATCTTATAACTGAAAGCTTGTCTTTTGACCACCTTCCTCCCATCTCTTCCTTTCACCACCTTTAGTAACTACAAGTCTGATCTATTTTTATATCAGAGTTTTGTTTAGATTTCACATGTAAGTGAGATCATACAACATTTGTCTTTTCCCCTCAGATTCATTTCACTTAGCGTAATGCCTTCAAGATCCACCCATGTCGTCACAAATGGAAGGATGTCCTCATTTTTTAGGGCTGAATAATGTTTCGCTGCATATATTATGGATATATATATATAATGTATACATATATATTGCATATACATATATACGCCACAACTTCTTTCTTTATCCATCTATCCACCTATGGACACTTAGACTATTTCCATGTCTTGGCTACTGTAAACAATGCTGCTATGAACTTGGGGGTGCGGGTATCTTTTCAAGTTAATGTTTTCATTACCTTTTAATATGTTCTCAGAGGCAGAATTGCTGGTTCATATGTAATTCTGTTTTTAATTTTTTCAAGGATAATATGGAGGTATCATTAGCCATAGTGGCTGCTGCAATTTATAATCTCATCAACAGTGTCCAAAGGTTCCCTTTCCTCCGCATCCATGACCCCTTTTCTTACCTCACATCTTTTTGTTTATGGGCATTCTAACAGATAAGAGGTGCTATCTCATTGTGGTTTTAATCTGCATTTCCCCAATGGCTAGCGATGTTGAGCATCTTTTCATGAACCTGTTGGCCTTTTGTATACCTGCTTTGAGAAATGTTTATCCAGATTCTTTGCCAATTTTTTAACTAGGTTATTTGATTTTTGCTACTGAGTCACATGAGTTCTTTCTATATTTTGGATTTCTATATTAATCGCTTATCAGATTATGGTTTTCAGTTTCTTTCCACTTTTAATCTCCCCCCACCAAAGGAGATATATTTCTTAAAATTCTCATTCCTCCTGCTACAGTTTGTACGCTCGCACACACACACACATATATATGTAATTTTAACCTGTTTTCTCTGTGCCTGATCGTGATACATAAAACTTAAATCTTGATACATAGATAATCTGGAATTCAGTTGAACTTTTCTCAAGGTTTACATTCCTAGTAATAATTGTAGGACTTCCCAAGAAAACCATTTAGCCAAATTTGCTCAAACTTTTGCTGCATGAATACTTTTATTTTCACTTTTGCTTTGATATGTTACGTAAAGACAGCTCCTGTTAGCTAATTACTACGGGAAAGTATCTTTGATAATTTTGGAAATGAGCACTCTGCCCTCCTACTACTGTTCTCTGAAGCAGTCCGTAAGCTTGCTTAAGCCTATTAGTGAGACCACCAAAACTTGGAAGATAGTAAATCTGATATATTTTGTTGACAAAAATTATATATTCATCTTTAATTGCCCCTTGAAATAGCCACTCCTTCATCATTCATGGTAACCAGTGAATACTGGGAGACAGACCTGGCCACTGCATATGTGAACAAATGTGGGCCTTCCATCTCTTATTCTTTTTTTTCAACTGTAGTATAATTACTTTACAATGTGTGAGTTTCTATTGTACAACGACGTGAATCAGCTCTTTGAATACACATATCCCTTCACTCTTGACCCTCCTGCCTACCCTCCATCCCAGCCCGCTAGGTCATCACAGAGCACCGAGCTGAGCTCTGCGTGCTGTTCGGCAGCTTCCCAGCGGCTGTCTATTTTCCACACGGTAGTATATGATACTATATTGATATTATATATTGATATATATTGATACTATATTGATATTAATTTCTGAGAAGTAAATATAATGCCTGACTACGTCAGTAGGCCACTTACCAGAGGGACTAGCAAAGGGCTACATAGTTAATTAGGTACATATCCTATTATAAATCTATACACCTATAGAAGCAAAAAATGATAAGGGCACATAAAACTTGAGGAAACTCTCTGCCATTGACTTCTTATTTTAATAATAATGATCACATTTTCAAAATAATATATTACGGCTCAGTGTAGAGAAGATTCAGAGGCGCATGTCACTCTGCATGTTCAGGAGCCCTGTTTTCTCAGCTTACTAACCCTAGGTAACTGTAGATCCCTTTACCTTCATCCACCTGGAACTGAATCAGCTCTAACCTTCCTGACTGGCAAAATTAGATTTTAGGTACCTCCCCTTGGAGATGTCTTATACCAACCTCAACTGGCCCATCAGTTAACAAGTGTACCCATCAGAGCTCTACCAGCCAAGGAAGCAATCATCCACTTCTAAAGTCCTCATTTCTGGAAGCAGGTGGAAATATGCCAGACACTGACTAACAGGGCTGTTTATTCTGTAAGCATTAACATTTGTTCTGACTCATATGCTACCTTTTTTTGTTGAAATTCCTTCAGTATGATTCTTTGTAGATTGATTTAAAATAAAGTGTATTCCATTTTAAAAAATGTTAAATTCAGCCTGCTAAACTACTTGCCTGTTGTAATGTTCAAGGTTCATTCAAATTTTATCATGGCTTGTTTCTTAATCAACTAATGTTTAAATTCCTTTGTCCAAAATTAACACTGAGAAACAATTTCAAGATAAAACTCCAGTCTTGATGATGGTGACATATTCTTGATTCATACAGAAATTGTCAAAACATGCAAGCTTATGGCTTTTACTGACTTCTACCACTGTTTAATATATAGACACTGTGGTGGGTTATGCGTTTGAACTTAAGGCACGTCAGAGTTAGAAATGCTATGGCAGAAACTATTAGCTGTGAAACCAATATTCATTCTGCAATTTTTCATTAGTGACAGAGTCACTAATGAAATATAGAGATATTCTGGGAGCAGCAGTCCTTCCAGATATACAACTATTATATATCTCACTCACATTATTGGTGGGGTGATCAGTTACATGTAAGTAAATGTTACTGTAGGGGAGAGGTTCACGGACTCTCTTTAAAAGGAAACCATCTATCTGGAAGGCGCACTCATCTATTCTGGTACTGTTTTCTTTTTGCTATATAGTGTGGCTAGAGCCACAGTGGTTACTCTGTGAGCATGAAGCTACCTTGGGGATGGAAGCTGGATGCTAAGAATATCAAGGCAGGGAGACAGAAGGAGCCTGAGACAATGCTGAGCTTGCGCAGCCCCCAGACCATTCTAGAATGGTGCTTTGCCATAATGGATATTGTGAAACAAGTCTCTATTTTGGTAAAACTATTTTAGGTCCTAGCCATGAAATACAATTCCCAATTGAAAAAAACTATTTTAGCAAAGTCTGTATTTTAACAACACACCCAGAATTAGAATTACAGTCTTTTTAAAAAATTTAAGGTGTAGCGCATAATGATTTGACTCACATAACCCAAGAATGCATGCTAAGTCACTCCAGTCATGCCCGACTCTGCGACCCCGCGGACTGTAGCCTGCCAGGCTCCTCTATCCACGGGATTCTCTAGGCAAGAACACTGGAGTGGGTTGCCATGTCCTCCTCTGGGGGATCTTCCCCACCCATGGATCAAATTCACGTCTTCTGCGGCTGCTACATGGCAGGCAGATTCTTTACTGTTGAGCCACCGGGGGATAGGTTATCACAATAAGTTTAATGATCATTTATCATCCCATATAGACACAAAACTAAAGAAACAGAAAAAAATTTTCCTTGCTATGAGCTATTAGGATTTACCCTCTTAAACCTTCATATAGAACATACAGCAGTACTGATTATATTTATTATGTTTTATAACATCCCTAGTACTTATTTATTTTGTAACTAGAAGTTTGTACCTTTAAATTGTCTTCATCCAGTTCCTCCTCACCCCATCCCTGTCTCTGGTAACTGAAAATCTGATCTCTTTTTTTAAAGAGTTTGTTTGTTTTTGAAGCATAATTGTTGGTTTATTGTACTATGCTGGCCCACAGTACCATGTTGGTTTCAGAGTGATGATCTTTTGAAAGAACATACAATAATGTCACGTGGTATTCGTAGGATATACTTTAGACCTTTCATAATTAAATGTGCATCTTAATGGGATGAAGCTTTAGATAAAGTCAGTATTTCTTTCCTGTCACCCTGTCCTAGTGAATATTAGGGCCTTGTCTTATATACCAGTGATAAGATTTCATCATCATAAAGGAAACGTTAATCTCATTAAAGTACATTTCTATCGATTAGAATGGTTTCAATTGCAAGAATACAATATAAATTGAATATGTAACAAAATCACAGCAAATTGTTTTATCTTTCAGAATATCTTGGTATAATCTAGACTTTATATAGACAAAGAGTACTCTCACACATTTATTAATCAGCACTCAGTGGGCATATGTTGTTTTTGCTCTGCATAGATCACCTCCCACTACTTCTGCGATCAGACCTTCTCTTTTCTTAGAAACTTCATTCCATACTGCTCAGCTGGGGTCCACCCTGCCTCCTGTACCAAGCTATAGCGTCTGGATTTAGCCAGTTCTGACCAAATTATCTCTTAATCTTGGTCCCAGTAACTGATTCTGAACTGACAGCTGACACAAGCTGGACTAATCACATCTTCCTAGGATGTTTTATCAAAACTATTTGAAAAGACTTTTTGCATATAGGAAATGAGTCTATGCGAGGTTGGTGGCCATTTGCGGGCCTAACTCAAGAGCACAGAGTTAGCAACCTAAGAACCTGCCAGTATTTGAGGCCCTAGATTCAATGTGTCTGATGCAACTCATGTCCTGCTGCACTTGTCCATGTTTCCTTTTCTGCAGAAATATGTAAAGTTGGGATTCAAGGAGGATGAAAAGCCCAATCTAATCTCATAGGAGAGATGTCTGTATTTCTGTGCCTGCCTCTATAAGCTCTTCCTTTACATTTAAGTTTTATTAATGATGCTGGAAGTTAAAGAATGCATATAGGCAACATAATTTCATGTTATTAATATGATAATTTGAAAATACATAGTCCCATAACCATGTGTCCATATTTATACTCTTACAAGAGAAGAAATCAGAAAAATCCTTGTCCCTAATCTAGCATCAAGTAAGAGTATTGCACCAAAGTAAAACACACATATAAGATATAACACATATATAACACGCTCCAGGCCCACCTTGGGACACGCTTCTGTGACCGTGCTAAGCTAGGGAGCAATGGTGCCAGAACCAAATCATCTTGGTGACGACAAGAAGCCTGCACGTCCTGTGACACTACGGTCACTACACTCACTCACCTTTCCTCACTATACTATTTCCATATCACTACACTCACTCAATGGCACCCCACTCCAGTACTCTTGCCTGGAAAATCCCATGGAAGGAGGAGCCTGGTAGGCTGCAGTCCATGGGGTCGCTAAGGGTCAGACACGACTGAGCGACTTCACTTTCACTTCTCACTTTCATGCATTGGAGAAGGAAATGGCAACCCACTCCAGTGTTCTTGCCTGGAGAATCCCAGGGACGGGGGAGCCTGGTGGGCTGCCGTCTATGGGGTCGCACAGAGTCTGACACGACTGAAGTGACTTAGCAGCAGCAGCATACTCACTCACACTGTACCCACTGCACTCACTCACACTGTCCTCACTATACTCACTCGGGAGCCACTGCCATCAGGAAGTTGCAGCTGGATCCAGGCCCTGCGGTGCCTGCTGCCTTCTGTGCCAGAAAGTGAAAAATTCCCAGGTCCTACCCCTCCACCCCATCAACTCTGTGGGCCTTGCACCCTTGCTAATGCTACCCTGGGAAAACCCAAAGCTCTATAAAGAGCAAAAGCAGAAGCAGAGGAGCATGGTCTCAGCCTCCTTGCTGCCTCTCCACGGGGTGAACCTAGTCACATTCACATTATCTTGCTGGGAGACTCTCATGGACAGAAGAGACTGGTGGGCTGCAGTCCGTGGCGCACGAAGACTCTGAGCAATCACATTCAGGAACCTGGAGGCAAGGATTCATTTAAAATGTAATTTTAGTATTTTAATTTTTCAGCCTCTGCTGTACAGAAAGGCCCAGGAGAAGGAGGGTAGGTATGCAAATCCACCACATCCATGACAGAGAATACAGTTATTAATTTGTGAATTGAGAATATAAAATCTCATTTTGTTTTATTTTTAAATCACGTTTTAAAAAAAATGAAAGCTTTTTTTCATAAGAAAAAAAAAGCCTTTCCCGCCACCCCCCCCTACCCCGCCCCCGCCCGAAAGCTTCATTGGTATATGGAAGATTTTGCATATCTTCTTTGGGTGATTGATTTTATTTTTATTTAAAAATTTTTTAAATTGAAGTATGATTGATTTACCATGTTGTGTTAATTTCTTCTGTTAAACAAAGCAATTCAAATATCTATATCTTTTAAAAATATCCTTTCCATTGTGGTTTATCCCAGGACACTGAATACAGTTGCCTTTGTCACACAGCAGGACCTCGTTCACCCATTCTATGTATATGTGCTAGTTTGCATCTACCACCCCCAAACTCCCATACTGATATTTTTAAAAGCTAAAATGATAGTTTTCTATTTTTTAATTTTTTAAAATTAATTTTAAAGATTTTTAAATTTTTTGAATAGAAGGATTATTGAACTCTAGTTATTTGTTATGCAATTGACAAAATAGCCAGTCATCTCAATGCAAGACTCAATGCAAATACAATGGGTAATTGATAAATATCTTTTTACTTTAGCTAATTTGTTAAAAGAGAAAAAAATTCCATTGTGAAACAGAATCTAATACAGTTGTAAGCAACTTACGAACATTCTTATGTATACATAAAATCAGCAAGAGTGAAATGAAAAAAAAGCAGATCTACTGCATGGTCAGGTCACTCGAGACAGCTGTGCTCCTGCTCTCTGCACCTCCCTGGCTGGGCCGGTGCCTGCTTCACCGACACCCTCCTCCCAGGACTGACTTCCTACACACTTGCCCCAGGCCCCAGCTAGTGAGTTTCCCTCAAAGCGGAGGCGAGGGACGTGCCCCTCTGACACTTTCCCGAGTAACCTGATGAGCCTGCCTGACATCAGTTCCACCAATCGCCTCTCTCTCCCCTAGAGCAAAGACTGTTATCACCTTCTCACAGTTCTCAGCACACAGTGGGAGTAACTCTGGGACCTTATTTCAGACATGTCAGATTCCTCGCCCATCAAACCCTTGATGTCTTGGTTGCTGACTCCAGGCTCTCTCCAGTCTTGAAGGTGGGCAAGTATAGGCTTTGTGGGCATGCAGGGTGCAGCCCAACATCCACTCTCAAGTTTTCTCCCATTGCCATAAATTGAGACCAAAATAGCTTTCTCAGAATGTGAGTGTTTTTGAACAATTGTGTGTCAACATCTATAGCAGAAAATTTTTCCTTCAAATTAAAACAAATTTGAGAATACTATTTTTTTTTTTTGCAGAACAGAATTACTCTGCATAGAAACTTTAGCAGTTGACAAATTGGTTATACTAATGTCAAATCACAGGAGAGAACTTTTCAAATTTTGTGTTTTTTCCTGGACTGGTTTTATTTTGTTTCTGTTTTTTTTTTTTTTTTAATAATGTGAAAGAATTACCTTTTAAAAGCTGCTAACAGTCTCTATTTTGAGAGATGTAGAAATTAAATCACACTTTTCATAGATTTTATTTGTTCAGTGATTGTCAACAAATAGTCCTTTTAGTGTACAAAAAAAAAAAGTAAGGCAGATATCCTAAAGATAAGAGAATAAAAGAGTGCTTTTGCAAGGATCTGGGCTACAAATGCTGGTGGTGAAATTAACTGCATTCCACAAATGTCATTTCAAACTTTTGGCTATATATGGGGGCCAAACAACCATTCAAAGGAAAAGATGCAGATCCCAAATCTTCTCCTTGAAAGTTGAGACTAGTTTGAAACTCTCTGATGGACAGTGCTCCTGAGAGAGGTAGTTGGTCTCCAAGGTGAATAATATCCCAAAGAAGAAATTAATCACGGGAAAGCGCCTTGTCCGGACTGACTTGGGTCCAACCTAAAGGCCTTGGGCCCAGAGAGGAGGCCTGGAAGTGAGCTGTGCCTTCAGCGGCTCAGCCTGCCTGGAATAAAGTGCCTGGGTTTGAAGTCCAAGAGCTGAGCCCTAAGAGCAATTCCCTGTGAGGATTTCAGCCCATTCTGACGTGAAATATCATAGTTCAAGTATTACTTTGGGCTTAGAGGACCCATGTGTGCCCTGAGGAGGTATTGTGACCTTAGAAGCCGACCTTGGCTAGTGGGCTGACCATAGTTGCTTGTTGTTTGAAACTGTTGAACCAGACCCTTTGATCTCAGTAAGAACTTTGGGAAGAGAAGATATGCAAGTGTGTTGTTCAAAGAGATACCTGGTCCAATTTTGGATTAAAACTCGTTATTTTTCCAAAATACCCCTGGTGCAGCTGTGGTTAATAGCCGATTGAGTCAGTTCCTCATAAACTAAGACAGCATCATGTCCTTCTCATGCTTGTCTTTTCTCTACAAACCATCGGGTCCTTCTCAAGTGCTGGATGAACTATGGGCTTTGTCAGTGATTATGTACTGAGTATTTAGCATCCTTCATTTATTTGTTTACATTCCTTTACCTTTTTGTGGAACAGTCAGTGCAGATGAGCATTTATCCTAAAACCTCCAATTAGATGCTTAACACAGAGTGACAGCCGAAGAGTCTCTTGTCCTCCAGCAACCAGGTGGGTTTCTCTCATCTACCATCACTGCTGGATGGAACCAAATGCCACTCATCTCCTTCTGACTAATGGACTCAGTTATCTCAGCGTTGTCTGTAACTCTGAAAAGAAAGTCCATTGATATCAAGTCTATTCCCCAGTGCTTTTTCTTCAACAAATATAACTGATTTCCCATGAGAGTTCCAGTATTTCCTGTATCAGCCAAGCTGAGAAAAGCTTGAACTCAGATGATCTTTGTGTCCCAGTGTATTCTCATTTGTCCCTGTCAGTTCAGAATAACCAGAAAGACAAACAGGGGGGTAAAAAGGCATGTTTTATTCACATTTTCTCCAATCTAAGAAAGTATTGAGAATAAGTTCCTTTATGAAAAAAAGCAGCTCACTGTTCTTTGTCAAGCAACTAAATTATATTATTTATATTTAGGACCCAAAAAGGGAGAAAAATGGTTCCCAGAGCATTTGGCTTAAAAGCTATTGTTTGCAGGTAATTTTAAAATGTATTTTTAAAAGCCCCATTATGTTTCACCAAGGATAGTTTTCCTGGTTTCCATAGTGATATCCAAAATGTGTGTAGGTGCAATCAAAGAGAGTCATTGCATTAATAGGTGGTTTAGCGTTTCTGTTGAATATGAAGGTTATCCAATGTTTTAATATAACTGAGCTATTTTTTAAGTCCTCATTCCTTAATGAATGCATTTAACATCAGATGTCTTCTTATGAAATGAGCAATAGAGCCCACTTTACTTGAAATTTAAAGCAGTTACAAAGGGAAAAAAATCTTTTTAAAGTTTCAAAGATACTAGAAGTTATTCTCTTCATACTTTGCCTTTATTAAGAGTATATGGAGAAATTCTTTAGTCAATTACTCTGAAAGCATTTTTAATATAACCTTCAGTGCCACATAAAGAGAGATGGGGAGAAAATATGCGAGCAGATACAAAATGAGTTGATTTTTTCTCTCAAAGAGCTTACATCATTTTCTGTTAAGGACTCTAACCTAGTTCTGTCCAGAAGTTAATTTTCACTATGGTAGGAACTGAAATCAACTTTTTGTACACAATGAAAGAGAGGGCAAAAAATAGTTGAAGTAGCTCACAAAAAAGCTCTTAAGATGTTCTTTTTTTTTTTCTCGCCTTGTACTATCTAGAACTATCTAGAAAAGGAAACGGCAACACACTCCAGTATTCTTGCCTGGAGAATTCCATGGACAGAGGAGCCTGGCAGGCTACAGTCCGTGCGGTCGCAAAGAGTCAGACACGACTGAGCGACACTATCACCCATTCAGTATTTAGAACTGATTCACTGAGAAACCAGACATCTATTGGGTCTAATGAATAATTATCAAATCATTTTAAAAGCAAACAGAATTAGCAAGATGTTTTGTGACAATTCAACAAACAATTATTTTCCCATTATTCTGAATTCTCATGAACTATACATGAATGATGGAACTTATGGGAAAATTTTTTAAAAACAATCAAACAAACAAAAAGCCAAAACCTGACATCCTGTATTAGCCAACTTCGAGAACACAGTGTAGCGGGTGGTGAGAAGAATCTAATTCAAGTTTGGAGGTAAGACCCTCCAAAGTGTTCTGGTGGTATGTTAATAAAATGTTTTAGCTGTTACATAGGTGTCGATAGCAATCTTCATATGTTCTGGGTGGAGCATTTCGTTACAAAGCATGTTAAAGAAAGATTAAGAATGGATCATCAGGGAACAAAGTCACACAGAGAAAAACAAATGATATTGTTTATACGTGGAATCTAAAAAAATGATAGACGTGAACTTATTTGCAACACGGAAATGGAGTCACAGATGTAGAAAACAGACTTACGGTTACCAGAGGGGAAAGGAGTGGGGAGGGATAAGCTGGAAGATTGAGAGTGACATATACACATTATTGTATGTAAACTGCCTAATAAAGATCTACTGTTTAGCACAGAGAACTTTTCTCAATACGCTATAATGATCTATAGGGGGAAGGACATCCAAATGAGAGGATATATGTATGTGTATAGCTGATTCACTTTGCTGTGCCACAGAAACTAATAATTTTTAGACTAATTATACTCCAATAAAAATTTTTTTAAAAAAGACTGGAGCATTAGTATGATTCTCAAGGGTGAAACGGTCTCAGTGTCCTTTTAAAGATGTATCTATTTATCTCTATCTACTAATATGTACTCACCTACCTATTTATTCAGTTGAATATTCACTGAGTGCAATATTTATTGCATATTGTGTGTTTTAGCTGTGTTAAGCATCATGGAGAAGAAAAAATTATTCCATTCATATCTCATGGAGCAATAGACCTAAATCAAATAACACAAATCACTGTGAAAGTCCGATGCAAGGGGGAGAAGGTGTTAACAGTGGTGATGAGTCTATGATAGTGAGGGATGTTAACAGGACGGAAGACTGAGAAGACTCTTAGAGGAAGGGATATATAAGATAAGATTTAAAGGAGGAAAAAGAGGCAACTGGAAAGATGGCCAGTTTCTCCAAAAGACAAGGGGAACTAAAAATAAAGGTGCAGAGAAAGGTAGTGGCACAGTCTGCAAGTCCTGCGGCCCGTTTTAAGTCCTGCGATCCGTATTAAGTCCTGCGGTCCGTATTAAGTCCTGCGGCCCGTATTAAGTCCTGTGGCCCGTATTAAGTCCTGCGATCCGTATTAAGTCCTGCGGTCCGTATTAAGTCCTGCGGTCCGTATTAAGTCCTGCGGCCCGTATTAAGTCCTGTGGCCCGTATTAAGTCCTGCGATCCGTATTAAGTCCTGCGGTCCGTATTAAGTCCTGCGGCCCGTATTAAGTCCTGTGGCCTGTATTAAGTCCTGTGGTCTGTATTAAGTCCTGTGATCCGTATTAAGTCCTGTGGTCCGTATTAAGTCCTGCGGTCCGTATTAAGTCCTGCGGTCCGTATTAAGTCCTGTGGCCCGTATTAAGTCCTGTGGTCTGTATTAAGTCCTGTGGTCTGTATTAAGTCCTGTGATCCGTATTAAGTCCTGTGGCCCATATTAAGTCCTGTGGTCCGTATTAAGTCCTGTGGTCCGTATTAAGTCCTGTGGCCTGTATTAAGTCCTGTGGTCTGTATTAAGTCCCGTGGTCCATATTAAGAAGTTCTATCTGGTCTCAAAAGCCATCAGTATTAAGGGCCACTGAAAAGTCTACAGGGATGTCAGTGGATATTGTTATAAGAGTCACAGTTGTGACAGTGGGCAAGAGTTGAGTTTCTTTTCTTTAGAAGTAGCAGATAAATAGCACAGAAAGTCAGGCTTTTACCTTTGTTAACTCTAATTGGGTTATCTAAACTCAGCAGTCCAGAGCCCTGTGAGGATGCATTGTTCCGCCCATTGCATGTACTTACTTGATACCTAACAGGTGTTTGAAGAGGATTTTCCTGGTGACTCAAGTAGTAAAGAATCTGCCTGCAATGCAGGAAATCCACATTCAATCCCTGAGTCGGGAAGATCACTTGGAGGTCTTTACTCTGTACTGTAAAGTTGACTTTTGACTAGTAGTCAGCCAACTTTGTCTGTAAAGGACCAGTGAGTAAATATTTTAGGTTTAGAGGCCACATAATCGCTGTTTCAACTACCTGACTCTGCCACTGTAAAATGAAGGAAGCCATAAGCAATAGATAAAGAAATGAGCACAGATGTTTTCCAATAAAATATTATTTGCAAAAACATTTGGGGAGCCAAATGTTGTCTGAAGGTATAATTTGCTGACCCTTGCTCTAGATCTTCTATAACAAGGCTGAAAATATTAGAAAGGTCAGTTTTCATTCTAATCCCAAAGAACGGCAATGCCAAAGAATGTTCATACCTCAGATATGCAGATGACATCACCCTTATGGCAGAAAGCGAAGAAGAATTAAAGAGGCTCTTGATGAAAGTGAAAGAGGAGAGTGAAAAAGTTGGCTTAAAACTCAACATTCAGAAAACTATGATCATGGCATTTGGTCCCATCACTTCACAACAAATAGATGGGGAAACAGTGGAAACAGTGACAGGCTTTATTTCCTTGGGCTCCAAAATCACTGCAGATGGTAACTGTAGTCATGAAATTAAAAGACACTTGCTCCTTGGAAGAAAAGCTATCACCAACCTAGATAGCATATTAAAAAGCAGAGACATTACTTTGCCAACAAAGGTCCGTCTAGTCAAGGCTATGGTTTTTCCAGTAGTCATGTATGGATGTGAGAGCTGGACTGTGAAGAAAGCTGAGAGCCGAAAGAATTGATGCTTTTGAACTGTGGTGTTGGAGAAGACTCTTGAGAGTCCCTTGGACTGCAAGGAGATCCAACCAGTCCATTCTGAAGGAGATCAGTCCTGGGTGTTCATTAGAAGGACTGATGCTGAGGCTGAAACTCCAATATTTTGGCCACCTCGTGTGAAGAATTGACTCATTGGAAAAGACCCTGATGCTGGAAGGGATTGGGGGCAGGAGGAGAAGGGGATGACAGAGGATGAGATGGCTGGATGGCATCACTGACTTGATGGACATGAGTTTATGTGAACTCCGGGAGTCAGAGAGGCCTGGCGTGCTGCGATTCATGGGGTCGCAAAGAGTCGGACACGACTGAGCGACTGAACTGAACTGAAGCATATATATTTGCTTGTGATGTGCATCGGTATATTTTTTTTAAGCTATGAGGAGCAGAGTGGAGTCGGCAGTACTATTAAGTATGTAGTATATCTCTTAGAGCTGTATTTCCTGTCAAAATTTCTCTTTTTAGACTTCTAGTAAAGCTTCATTGATGCATAGAAAGGAACGAAGGTAGGAAGGGGGAAGGTAGGGAGGGAAGGAGGAAAAGAAAGAAAGAAAGGGAGAGAGAAAATGTGAAAGCATCCTTAGAGCAGCAGGAGAGCACTGGCTGGCTTTGTTGCTGCTCTTTTCAGCCTGGGAGTTGACGATGGACAGGGAGGCCTGCCATGCTGCAGTTCAAGGGGTCGCAAAGAGTCAGACACGACTGAGTGACTGAACTGAACTGATGGAACTCCCTGATGGCTCAGTGGATAAAGAATCCACCTTAAACGTAGGAGGCACAGGAGATACAGGCTTGATCCTTGGGTCAGGAAGATCCCCTGGAGGAGGAAATGACAAACCAGTCCAGTAATCTTGCCTGGAAAATTCTGTGGACAGAGAAGCCTGGCAGGTACATTCCACAGGGTCACACGAGTCGGACGTGACTGAGCACACAGCACATACTGCATCAACAGGCTCAGGAAGAAAAACTGCACTGTCAGATCAACAGATTCAGAAAGAGGGTTGAGCAAAACCCGAAGCCTCTTTAAGTACTGGAGATCCAGCCAGGCCATCGTAAGGGAAATCAGTCTTGAATAAGTACACAGTTGGTTGGCTCAGACTGTAAAGCGTCTGCCTGCAGTGTGGAAGACCTGGGTTTGATCCTGGGTCGGGAAGATCCTCTGGAGAAGGAAATGGCAACCCACTCCAGTACCCTTGTCTGGAAAATCCCATGGACGGAGGAGCCTGGTAAGCTACAGTCCGTGGGGTCACAAAGAGTTGGACACGACTGAGCAACTTCACCTTACCTTAAAGCCTCTTTATGATAAAACTTCTCAGCAAATTAGAAATAGAAAGACACTTGAACTTGATAAACAATATCTACAAAAGACCTACAGCTAGCATCATACTTAATGGTGAGAAATTTCCTACTAAGGTCAGGCTCAAGGCAAGACTATCTCCTATCACCACTGCTTTTCAACATTGTATTGAAAGTCTAGACTAAAGCAGTAAGGCAAGAAAATGAAACTGAACAAATATAGATTGTAAAGGAAGAAATTAAACTTTTTGCAAACAAAAAATATGTTTTTGTTTGCATACGGCATGATGGTCTCTTTAGAAAATCCAAAGAAATTGATTTTTAAAACTCCTGGATTAATAAGCAATTATAGCAGGGTTTCAGGAGACTTGGTTAATAAAAAAAAGTCATTCTGTCCAGCAATAAACAAGTGAAAAATGAAATTATATACCCAGTACCATTTGTATTAGACTTCAGAAAAATGAAATAGGTACAAATCTAACAAAATATGTACAAATCTGTATAAGGAAAACCACAGAACCCTGAAGAATGGAATTTTTTTAAAAAGCTAAATAGATGGAGAAAGAGTCCATGTTCATGGATAGGAAGACTCAATATTGTCAAGGTATCAGTTCATCTCAACATGATTCAACACATTTCAGTTGAAATCCCAGAAAGTTATTTTGTGTATATTGATAAACTGATTCTAAAGTTTATTTGGAAAAGCAAAAGACCCAGAACAGCCAGCACAATATTGAAGGGAAAGAACAGCTGAAGGACTGACACTGCCTGACTCCAAGACTTACTATTCAGTTCAGTTCAGTTCAGTCGCCATCGCGTCTGACTCTTTGCGATGCCATGAATCGCAGCACGCCAAGCCTCCCTGTCCATCACCAACTCTCAGAGTTCACTCAGACTCACGTCCATCAAGTCAGTGATGCCATCCAGCCATCTCATCCTCTGTCATCCCCTTCTCCTCCTGCCACCAATCCCTCCCAGCATCAGAGTCTTTTCCAGTGAGTCAACTCTTCGCATGAGGTGGCCAAAGTATTGGAGTTTCAGCTTTAGCATCATTCCTTTCAAAGAAAACCCAGGGCTGATCTCCTTCAGAATGGACTGGTTGGATCTCCTTGCAGTCCAAGGGACTCTCAAGAGTCTTCTCCAACACCACAGTTCAAAAGCATCAATTCTTCGGTGCTCAGCTTTCTTCACAGTCCAATTCTCACATCCATACATGACCACAGGAAAAACCATAGCCTTGACTAGATGGACCTTTGTTGGCAAAGTAATGTCTCTGATTTTTAGTATTCTGTCTAGGTTGGTCATGACTTTCCTTCCAAGGAGTAAGCGTCCTTTAATTTCATGGCTGCAGTCACCATCTGCAGTGATTTTGGAGCCCAGAAAAATAAAGTCTGACACTGTTTCCACTGTTTCCCCATCTATTTCCCAGGAAGTGATGGGGCCGGATGCCATGATCTTCGTTTTCTGAATGTTGAGCTTTAAGCCAACTTTTTCACTCTCCACTTTCACTTTCATCAAGAGGCTTTTTAGTTCCTCTTCACTTTCTGCCATAAGGGTGGTATCATCTGCATATCTGAGGTTAGCAACTTAAATGCCCATAAATAGATGAATGGATAAAGCAGATGTGGTATGTGTACCAACAATGGAGTATTACCCAGCCATAAAAAGAATGAAATAATGCCATTTGCAGCAACAATGGATGTACCTAGAGATTATCATGGTAAGTGAAGTAAGTCAGAGAAAGACAAATATCCTATAGTGTTACTTACATGAAGAATCTAAAACATGATAGAAATGAACCCATTTATAAGACAGAAATAGACACACAGACTTAGAAAACAAACTTAGGGAAAGGAAGGGGGAGACGAATTATGAATTTGGAACTAACATATATATTACTATATGTAAAGTAGATAAACAGCATAGGGAGCAATATTCAATCTTGTAATAACCTACAATGGAAAGAATATATATATATGTACATATCTATATACATAAAACTGCATCACTTTTCTGAAGCTAACAAAACATTGTAAATTAACTATAGTTTAATAAAAAAATAATTTAAAAAGCCCCCAAACTTGTGAGCAACCAAGATCCTTGAGGAGGTGAATGGATAGATTACTGTGTTATATTGAGACAATGGAGTATTATTCAGCACTAAAAAGTAATGAGCTATCAGACCATGGAAAGACAGGAAACTTAAATGCATATCACTAAGTAGAAGAAGCCAATCTGGAAAAATCACATACTGTTTTATCTAGCTGTATAACATTCTGGAAAAGGGAAACTGTGGAGACAATAAACAGATTTGGGGTTACAGGGGTTTGGGGAGGTGTTGAACTGGTAAAGCACAGAGGATTTTTAGAGCCGTGAAGTCACTCTGTGTGATGCTATAGTGGTGGATTTTATCATCATTCACATGTCCAAACCGGTAGAATGAACAGCAGCATGAATGAAATAGTGTGAACCATGGACGTGAATAATAATAATGTGTCAATGTAGGCTCACACTGCAACAGAGGTACTATTCTAGTAGCGAATATTTATAATAAGGAGGCTAATCATGTGTAGGGACAGGGAGTACATGAAAATCTCCTGTCTTCTTCTCAACCTTGCACGGAATCCAAAACTGCTCTTAAAAAAAAAAACAAAAAAAAACTATTACCAAAAAAGAGAGAGAAAATTAAACCTAAAGTAAGAAAAAAGAAGTGAATAATAAAGTTGACAAAGCCCTAAAAGATTTTAATATCAATTAAAATATTAATTTAATATTAATTAATGTATTATAATACTAATATATTATACTATAATAATGAATATATTTATATAATATTATATAAATATATAATATAAAACAAAACATATATAATATATTCTATAATATAATATACAACATAATAATATATATTATAATATAATATAATAATGTAATATATCGTATATAATACAATATAATTAACATTATATTAATATTAATTATTATAAAACAAATTGAAAATATTAGGGTGGCATTTTCATATTTGAATGTTTAAAAAATCTTTAGCTATTTTAATTTTTATGTGTGATGGCTAATTTTTGCTGTCAACTTGACTGGAAAAAGGGGTGCCCAGGTAGCTGGTAAAACTATTTCTGGTTGTATCTATGAGGGTGCTTCTAAAAGAGATTAACGTTTGAATCAGTAGGCTGAGTAGAGAAGTTGACTTTCACCAATGTAGGTGGGATGGATCACCAAATCCCTTGAGGTCTGGATGGAGGAAGGGTAAATCTGCTCTGTGCTTCAGCGGGATATTGGTGCTCTTGGTTCTTGGGCCTTTTCAACAAATTGTGCTGAAAAGTTATATATTCACATGCACAGAAGTTGAATTTAGACACCGACTTTACCCCTTTACAAAAGTTAACTCACAGTGGATCATAGACCAAAGGGTAAAACACTAAACTATAAAGTCCTGGAAGATAACATTAGAGAAAATCTGGATAACTTTGGTTTGGTGATGACTTTGTAGATACAACATCAAAGGCATGATCTTTGAATGAAAGAATTGATAAGCTGGACTTCATTAAAATTAAAAACTTCTGCTTTGTGAAAGACACTGTCAAGGGAATGAAAAGACAAGTCATGGACTGGGAGAAAAAAATTTACAAAAGACATATCTGATAAAATATTTACAAAAGAAATACCTGATAAAAAATTTACAAAAGACATAGCTGATAAAATATTTACATGGCCAAGAGAGATCATCTCTCTTTTGTCTTTCATTTTAAGGGCACAGATCCTATTCATGAGGGCTCCACCTTCGTGACCTAATTATCTTCCAAAGGTCCCATCTCCAAATACTATCACACTGGGGTTTAATGCTTCAACGTATGAACTTCGGTGGGGGTGGGTGGACACAAACCTTCAGTTCATAGCATACGTGCTCTCCTGAAAGAGAAGAAAAAGATGGCATCTTAAGGCATACTTTGAGAATTGTAATAGCCATAGGTATCTCCATGAGAATGTATCCTGACCTTGAACATTGCTTGTCATACTTGTTGAGGTAGGGGGAGGAAAAAAGTTAAGAATTAATGAACTATCACAGCTAATGAAGTCTCTGTGTTAGAACATGAAAAGTTGTCGAAGCAAAATTACTTGGAATAAAATCACAGAACAATGATCACAGGACATGATCAAAGGATTAAAGAAAACCAAGAGTCAAGGTCTGTTGGCATTAACACCCATTCCTGCTCTAGAATCCATTAGATCCCAGGCCCAAGCTTGTAAAAACTTCTTCCTAAAAATAAACTCTGCCCTTTAGGTTGAGAGAAACGTTTTCTGTTTTATGTGAATATTTCTGAAAACTTCAGATGGCAAATTTAAAAGCAGCATCAAAGTCTTTCAGAGTAATGAAAGTCTGACAAAATTACATTTCTTAAATAAATATTTCCTTTGCTTTATTCTGATCATCCTATGTTTATTTCTGGTTTATTCTTTTGAATGAGAAAAGACCAAGAGGATTTTACCTACTCAAGGCAGGAGTATGAAATAAAATTAGTCCTATGTCTGGGCAAGGACTTGGTAAAGCATATTATCACTAGAAATCCTCCACCCTTCTAACTGTATGCTACTTTGTAGATCATGCTGCTGCTGCTGCTGCCAAGTCCCTTCAGTCGTGTCCGACTCTGTGTGACCCCATAGATGGCAGCCCACCAGGCTCCCCCATCCCTGGGATTCTCAACTTCTATTCATTTAACAGCAAATCTGTGTTTGTCATTTGCAGCAACATGGAAGGATTTGGACAGCATTATGCTAAGTAAAGAAAGTCAGACAGAGAAAGACCAATACTGTACGATATCAGTGATATATGGAATCTAAAAAAATACAACGAACTAGTGAAAGTAACGAAGAAGAGGCAGCCTCACAGCTACAGAGAACAGACCAGCGGTTACAAGTGGGGAGAGAAGGGGAAGGGCAATAGAGGTTAAGAGGTCCAAGCTATCAGCTATAAAATAAACTACAAGGATACATTGTACAGCATGGGGAATATAGCCAATATTTTGCAATAAATGTCAATGGAATATAACCTTTAAAATTGTGAATCACTATACAGGGAGGCCTGGTGTGCTGCAATTCATGGGGTCGCAAAGAGTTGGACACGACTGAGCGACTAAACTGAACTGAACTGATATTGTATAAATACCTGTAACTTCTATATTATGTATACAATAATATTGTATAGCAATTACACTTCAAAAAAAAAAAAGACCAGCAATTGTTGAAGTACCTACTGTGTGCCACATGCCACTAGATGCTAGGGAGATAAAGACAGTCTTCTCTTGTCTCTACTTGTTGAAACAGAAACAAGCAGTGCTGGAATTTGAGCAACAAATACAAGTAAAACTTGAGCAGGGTGAAGCAGAACAATGCCACTCTGCCTAGCTACGGGCCATTGTCAGCTATAAACTCCAAGAGAGCAGGCACCGTGTGCGCTGTTCACTTACTTTTTAACCCTGAGCACCTGGACATTTCCTGGCATCTGATTGATGCCCAGTTAATAATTGTTGAATGAGTGAATGAGAACTAGCAGTATGACCAAAAATGGTTTTACAAGCATAGTAGTAGAAGATGAAAAAGTATTTGAACTGCCCAAGATCCGTGGAGAGTGGAAACTTGGAAGCACAGAAATAAAAATGGTAACACCGGTGGATGTCTGAGTTGTAAACACTGTTGGATTACCTCCCATCTCTGAACTGATCTCAAGCTCAGTAAGGCATGGGAAAGAAAACATATTGATTTTAAAGATATATTTTTTTAATTAATTTATTTTAATTGGAGGCTACTTACTTTACAATATTGTATTGGTTTGCCATAAATTGACATGAATCTGCCACAGGTGTACATGTGTTCCCCATCATGAACCCCCTCCCACCTCCCTCCCCATCCCATCCCTCTGGGTCATCCCAGTGCACCAGCCCTGAGCACCTTGTCTCACACATCGAACCTGGACTGGCGATCCATTTCACATAAGATAAAATACATGTTTCAATGCCATTCTCCCAAACCATCCCACCCTCGCCCTCTCCCACAGAGTCCAAAAGACTGTTCTATACATCTGTGTCTCTTTTGCTATCTTGCATACAGGGTCATCAATGCTATCTTTCTAAATTCCATACTGCTAAGTCACTTCAGTCGTGTCCAACTCTGTGCGACCCCATAGATGCCAGCCTACCAGGCTCCGCTGTCCCTGGGATTCTCCAGGCAAGAACACTGGAGTGGGTTGCCATTTCCTTCTCCAATGCATGAAAGTGAAAAGTGAAAGTGAAGTCGCTCAGTCGCGTCCGACTCTTGGCGATCCCATGGACTGCAGCCCACCAGGCTCCTCCGTCCATGGGATTTTCCAGGCAAGAGTACTGGAGTGGGGTGCCAAAATTCCATATATATGTGTTATTATACTGTATTGGTGTTTTTCTTTCTGGCTTACTTCACTCTGTATAATAGGCTCCAGTTTCAACCACCTCATTAGAACGGATTCAAATGCATTCTTTTTAATAGCTGAGTAATATTCCATTGTGTATATGTACCACAGCTTTCTTATCCATTCGTCTGCTGATGGACATCTAGCTTGCTTCCATGTCCTGGCTATTATAAACAAGCTGCCATGAACATTGGGGTACATGTGTCTCTTTCAATTCTGGTTTCCTCAGTGTGTATGCCCAGCAGTGGGATTGCTGGGTCATAAGGCAGTTCTATTTCCAATTTTTTAAGGAATCTCCACACTGTTCTCCATAGTGGCTGTACTAGTTTGCATTCCCACTAACAGTGTAAGAGGGTTCCCTTTTCTCCACACCTTCTCCAGCATTTATTGCTTGTAGACTTTTGGATAGCAGCCATTCTGACTGGCATGAGATGGTACCTCACTGTGGTTTTGATTTGCATTTCTCTGATAATGAGTGATGTTGAGCATCTTTTCATGTGTTTGTTAGCCATCTGTATGTCTTCTTTGGAGAAATGTCTGTTTAGTACTTTGGCCCATTTTTTGATTGGGTCGTTTATTTTTCTGGAATTGAGCTGCAGGAGTTGCTTGTATATTTTTGCGATTAATTCTTTGTCAGTTGCTTCATTTGCTATTATTTTCTCCCATTCTGAAGGCTGTCTTTTTACTTTGCTTATAGTTTTCTTTGTTGTGCAAAAGCTTTTAATTTTAATTAGGTCCCATTTGTTTATTTTTGCTCTTATTTCCAATATTCTGGGAGGTGGGTCATAGAGGATCCTGCTGTGATTTATGTCAGAGAGTGTTTTGCCTATGTTTTCCTCTAGGAGTTTTATAGTCCCTGGTCTTACATTTAGATCTTTAATCCATTTTGAGTTTATTTTTGTGTATGATGTTAGAAAGTGTTCTAGTTTCATTCTTTTACAAGTGGTTGACCAGTTTTCCCAGCACCACTTAAAGAGATTGTCTTTTCTCCATTGCATATTCTTGCCTCCTTTGTTGAAGATAAGGTGTCCATAGGTGCATGGATTTATCTCTGGGCTTTCTATTTTGTTCCATTGATCTATATTTCTGTCTTTGTGCCAGATATATTTCTTGAATCCAGGACCAATAAAAACATATCTTTTCAGATATATTTCCTTTTGTCAGGAAACAAAAATCAAATCCATGTCTTTTACTTCTTTGCCAAGAAGTAAAACAAGGCTCCACTGTTAACTCCAGCTGCAGCTCAACTGTACATGTAGGTGCTAATATCTTCCCATCGTGGTGTAGTTAAGACCACACGTGGCTGTGGGGAGTTCCCTGGTGGCCAGGTGATCAGGAGCCTGGGCTTTCTGTGCCATAACCCAGGTTTGATCCCTGGTTGGGAAATTAAGATCCTGCAAGCTGTAGCCAAAAAGAAAAAAGACTCCATGCAATACGTATGATGAGAACACAGCACGGCCTCAGTTATAAGGAGGAGTTCACGAGAGTGCCAGTCTTAATCCCAGAATCTCTTACAGTCCTGGTGTCTAGAGGGCCATCTTGCTGTGTATTTCTGCATCGCAGTGGTGTGAGTGAAGTGAGTAAAGGCGCTCAGTCATGTCCGACTCTGCGACCCCATGGACTGTAGCCCACCAGGCTCCTCCATCCATGCGATTTGGTAGGCAAGAAAACTGGAGTGGGTTGCCATTTCCTTTTCCAGAGGATCTTTCTGACCCAGGAATCAAACCCTGGTCTCCGGCATTGCAGGCAGACGCTTTACCATAAGTGGCTGAGAACTCTGTGGCCAGAGAGTGGGATTTCTAATTCTGGTTCTGTCACGTATCATATTTGCTCCCCCATCCATAAATGAGGGATAATATTCATATCTACTTCATAGGATTACTAAAAGGTAGTACGTAAAGAAGGCTTGTGTAATTTCCCTGCACATAGTAAGCATCTAGGAACATTAACTCTCTCAATATTTTTGGTTATAATCAGCAGAGTCTTCACTGCCAACACAGCATAGTGATTAATACCAAGCTCCCTGGGGTCAGGTTGCCTGGGTTTATATTTTAAGGCTTCTACTTTCTGGCTTCTTTTGTGAGCCCAAATAAATTAATGTCACTGACTTTAAATGTCCTTACTGTTAAAATGAAAATGCTGATGGCACCCATGTCATAAGGTTTTGTGAGGAAAATTAAATAACTCATATTTCACAAAACAAAATCTGGCAGATAATTGAACACTCAATAAGTATTGGCCCCTCTAGTTATGAGGACCTACTTACTCCCTGGAGTTCACAGTCTGATAGGAGTCAAAGCGAGATGTAACAAATAATTACAATATACATGGTAAGCGCTGATAGACACAACTATCATGTGTAATGGGAGTATAAGACAGGCTTGTTTATGTAGAACATTAAACAAATGATCACCTAATTGATAGAGTTAGCAAAATATATTTACTTGGGTGCTCTACAATCACTTAATTATCTGATTGGAATAACAAATATTGACAAAGAAGAGGAAACCCTACTAGAGAAAATAAGCATTCTCTTAAAGGGATGGCTTTGTTTTGATCATAAATGAATTAGATTCATTTTGTTTATTCCAGGTTTTGTAAAAATACATTCAACTGTGATAATAAAAGCAAATCTGGCTGTTACTTCATAAAGGCAGAAAATATGCCTAATTAAGACGGCAACTCACAGCAGTCTCCCTGTAAAGGTGCTATTCTCACAGCTTGGCTCACACCCCTTCTACCAGCACCTAGTAATTCTTTGTGTATTTTTGTCCTCAGAGGAAGTTGCTGCCATTACCTCAGGCTGAGTCTAAGTAGGTTGCATGCACTCAAGATTTCTGTGCTCTTTCTTCACATTCACTAACCCCATCTGTGCACCCTGGTCCTTCTGTTCCTACCATTTTGATTTCTTTTTCTATGACTATACTGAGAAAAAATCCAAAAACAGATTCGCATTCTTTAGTAGTGTATTATCAGGATGGAAGTCAGGAATGCTTAAACCAAAGTCATCAAAACCAAAGTAGGCTTGATAGGTGTTGGGGGTTTCACAGTGGTGCGAAGAACTGTCATTACATAAAGTAATAATTACTGCACTCGGTTCTGTAGATATGATGATTGGTGGAATGTTCTGGTTACTGGAATTCGAAGCATTTGAAACTGTAAAAGACGTTGCTTGGTTTTTCTATTATTCTATTTGCTCCTTAGCTTTCTTCTTGTTTTTCAGTTCAGATTTGCTTTGAAATGCTTTTTCCTTGCCTTGTCTTCCTCTTTGAGAGGAATGTAAAAGTTTACAGTTACTGTCCATGTGTATGATAAAGGTATAAACTCCAATCAAGTCAACGGAAGCTTTTCTCTGTGAGGTAACAGATGAGTTTGGACTTCATGTGCTAGAAACATCTTGCCAAAACTGAAGGACTATTCCCACTGCAAATAATGCCCTGAATCTGAGGGAAGAAAAGACTTACTTTCTTAAAGAGTCTAACATCAATCAGTTTTGAATCATTCATGAAAAGAGGTCTTGAGAACATGCTTAGTCTTCAGCTTAACACTGCACAAAAGAGAAGCCACATGGTAGTAATTTTGCTCTGGTGCTAGCTGGAGTCTTTTCATCCCTCTGGACTTCTCTCCACCGACCTCAATATCAGGGTCCATGTGGTAATATGACGGCTGCCAGCAGCTGCAGCCCTGCCTCCTCCCATATGTGGGAGAAGCTTAGCCTCCTCACTGACCCGAGTCAAGTCATGTGGTTAGGCGGGGGGGAGCCCCACCTAGGCATAGACGGTGTGCTCTTCTCTGAGCCCTAAATATCGACAACTGGGGAAGGATGGCTTACACAGGAAATGTATAGCATTATTAACAAATGAGCAAAAACAGATGAAATGGGATAGTAGGAACTCATCACAAAACAAATCCCATCTATTGATAAGTGATAAAGTGAAAGTCGCTCAGTCGTGTCCAACTCTTTGCAACCCCACAGACTGTACAGTCCATGGGATTCTCCAGGCCAGAATACTGGAATGGTTAGCCTATTCCTTCTCCAGGGGATCTTCCCAACCCAGGAATCGAACCAGTGTCTCCGGAATTGCAGGTGGATTCTTTACCAACTGAGCTATCAGGGAAGTCCCAATAAGTGATAACCTGTCACTTAACCATCAGTTAACATGTTGAGCACTTACTAGTTGACAAGTAATGTTGCATTTGTTCTCAAAAGAAAGCAATTTTCTGTCTCTCTATGTTTCAGTAACCAATATAATTAAACAATTTTTTTTTCTCCCACTCAATTCAGACTGATACTTAAAACTCAGTATACTTGATCAAAAATTAAAATAATAAAATACTAGAGCCTGAAAGATTCTGGAACTTTTTTATAGAGATAGCTACCATGGTGCAGAATTCTCCAAACCATTTTGATCAAGGTCTTCTATGAATAGAAAACTGTTGAATCTGTGTGTATTACTAATGAACTATAATCCTCTACTACTGTTTTAATATATTGTACATCTTATATTAAATGTACATCAACACTAGAATCACAGAAGAACGTTTTGAAGATGAATTAGATAATATTTTATAATGTCTTACTAACCATGACTGCTTCGTGTTATCATTTGTACAACAGTCACTTTGCAAGAGTCATCCCTAACAATCAGATCAGATCAGATCAGTAGCTCAGTCGTGTCCGACTCTTTGCAACCTCATGAATCGCAGCACGCCAGGCCTCTCTGTCCATCACCAACTCCCGGAGTTCACTGAGACTCACTAACAATGGTGGATGAAAATCCATAGTCCAGATGCCCTTTTGATAATTTCACATATTTGGCCAGTTTATTCCCAGTATTTCTTAAATAGACTTTTAAAATATCATATAATATTGCTAATAGAGAGCTAGTAATAATTCAGAGAAAGGGTCATTTCTGCCATTTTCTGATTTGTTTGTAAGAACTAAGTATTAATTTATTATTAGTTTTAATACTGGATTATTCGTATTTGCTTCAGTCTGCTAAAGCAAACTGTTCTGTTTCTCACAGAAGCCTTTGTAAACTACTGTTCTTTCTGTAATACTTTCTGTAAAATAAGACAGTAATAACTGGCGCTTATCCTCTGTGCTAGGAGTAGCAGCCTCCGCTGAGGACCACCAACTCTCTGTTCAGGCCCCATCTCATCTCCTAAGTGGTTCAGTGGAGGGCAGGCGTCCACCTGTGTATTAAATATTTTTAAAGATAATACTTTTCATTTTTTAGATAAAGAGAAAAATAAGTACTAATGTTCTTGCTCCGCCGATTGGGGAACTGCCTGGGCAGTCCCTGAATGGACCAGTCCTACATGGGAGTCCAATGGCTACGGGCACAGAAAGAGAAGAGACAACCACGGTACATATTCTGTTCATCTGAAAAGGGAAGATTATGAGGTTGTCCTCATGGAATTTTTGTGCGGATTCCATGGGATAATTATTTCAGTGCTGAGCAGCCTTTTCTGAAGGTGCACTAATGCATCACGATTAGGATCTAGTGTGGTCAGAAGTCAGACTGTGTGTGCGTTTGTGTGTGCTACGTCGCTGCAGTCACGTCTGACCCTTTGCAACCCTATGGACTGTAGCCTGCCAGGCTCCTACCTAAGCACAAAAGCCAAGGCGAGAATTTGCCAGTGGTATAAGCTTGGGCAGGTCACGTATGCCCCCCGATGCCTTGTTGAGTGGTACAGTAATATTAGTGGCACAGTCTTCCAGGATTGTTTTCAGGAGTAAATGAAATGACATTTGCAAAGTTCTTAGTACAGTGCCTGATATAAGGAGCCCTCTGTAAGTGTTAGGTCTTGTTGTCGTTGTCATTCCAAGGATTCAAATCAGAAAAAATAAAAAGTTCTGCTGACAGCTATTTTCATTCATAATGAACATAACCATGCAATCCTTGCTTCAAATATGCATGGGAATTCCCTGGCAATCCAGTGGTTAGGACTGCATGCTCTCAACTGCCAAGGGCCTAGATTCGATCCCTGGTCAGGGAAATAAGATTCCACATGCTGCATGGTGCAGCCAAAAATTAAAATTATATATATTATTATGCATGTTATGTATATATATATAAAGTCAGAAAGGAAAAAGAAAGTGAAGTCACTCAGTCGTGTCTGACTCTTTGTGACCCCATGGACTGTAGTCCATCAGGCTCCTCCATCCATGGGATTTTCCAGGCAAGAATACTGGAGTGGGTTGCCATTTCCTTCTCCAGGGGATCTCCAACCCAGAAATTGAACCCAGGTCTCTTGCATTATAGGCAGACGCTTTGCCGTCTGAGCCACCAGGGAAGTCCTTAAAATTTACAGTAACTACTCCATCATATAGATTAGCAGTTACAAAGGGAATTCTCCAAAACCCTCTCAGGGGCTCTGCGAGGTCAAAGCACTTTCATCTGACAAAGAAGTTAGTTTTCTTTTGCACTCTCATTCTTTTATGAGTTTAGAGTGGTGCTTTCCAGAGGTTCCATATGTAATATTACAACAGACCAAATGAGAAGCAGACATGAGAATTCAGCTGTCATCTACAGAGCCAGATGTACAGAGATTTATAAAAATCCCCTTTACACTTTCCTCCCTGGGTTTTTTAAATTGGAAAATCATTTTTCATAAAAGTATGTCTCTTATGTAATGAACCTTTTGCTTTTAAATGAATTAATAAATTCATAATTTTAAAAGTTCTTAGCATTAGTTTCTAATAAGGTAAGTTTTCAGTGCCAGGGAAATCCCTCCTGTTCATTTTTACATCAGATTGTTTGTTTTTTGATGTTGAGTTGTATGAGCTGTTTACACATGTTGGATATTAATTATCTGGGGGTGTTTCTTAACAATTTTTGCATAAATGAAGTCCTAAAGCCCAAAAGCTTGAGAGCTGCTAATATAGAAGTTGTGGATGAAAAAAACTGACACCATTTTTAGCCATTAAAATTAGCAACACTTTATATTCTCTCAACATGAAAGTAAACCCCAGGCTGTGCTCAGTGCTCAGTCACGTCCAACTCTTTGCGACCCCATGGACTGTAGCCCTCCAGGCTCCTCTATCCATGGGGTTTTCCAGACAGGAATACTGGAGTGCGTTGCTGTGTCCTCCTCCAGGGAAATTCCAGGCTGTAGCATAAGGTTAAGCTAAGTTCACAGCTGCGTGAGGTGGCTCTGGGATGCTGTCTAAAGCACTGAGCATACTGCCCAGTAAGGACCAAGGGAGCTGCAGAAGGTACACTCTACCGTAGAATCACGGTGGCTGAGAAGTGACACGCTTTATTAAACATCCTGCTCCAGGTTACAGGCTGTTAGAGATGGAGACAGAACACTAAGGGGGATGTTCATTCCTCCTCTAAATTTTTATCTGAAAGTGAGAGTTCAGATAACAAAGATTTCAGAGGTTCTTAAGATTCTATTCCTGCTTTACAACTCCTCTGAGATGCAGTGGAAGTGATAGGAAAAAAATCATTATGAAACATTTGGTTATTAAATTGCAATCTCATTTGAATCTTGCTGTGCATCTGATTTACCATCATGCGTTGATCTAGATCTACCAAACAGAGGCACGTTATTGACTTCCCATTTGTAAACTATGCAATTTAAAGACATCATGATTTGTCATATTTTATAGATCCCCTTGGGAGAAGGCAATGGCACCCTACTCCAGTACTCTTGCCTAGAAAATCCCGTGGACGGAGGAGCCTGGTAGGCTGCAGTCCATGGGGTCGCTAGAGTCGGACACGACTGAGTGACTTCACTTTCACTTTTCACTTTCATGCATTGGAGAAGGAAATGGCAACCCACTCCAGTGTTCTTGCCTGGAGCACAGAGTCGGACACGACTGAAGCGACTTAGCAGCAGCAGCATAGATCCCCTTACAGAATTGCCCAACCTCGAGTCTGGATTTTCTGCATACATCACATTGAAAACATTTGGGTGTCATTTCGGGGGCTCTGAAGAGCTATTGAAGACCTCCAATAGCATAGTCCTATAAGTCTTAGCACAGAAAAGAATTCAGTGAGAGGCAAAGTGATAGATAAGAAGTGATTTATTAGAACAGGATGCCTGTGAGGCTTACAAGCAGCTGATCGAGGGGTGCCCCGCCCTGAGAACTTCCTGGGCTACAGTTTTACAATCAAAGGAAAAGTGGGGAGGGGCAGAAAATTCCTTTGTCTTTCTTGAGCAGACCTCATGACTCGTCATCAGCTCCTCCTCCAAGAGTGAGGTACTTTGGGAAAAACTGGCAGAAACGTTTTCAGTTAGATATTTTCAGGAGGAGATTTTATGAGCCCAATTCTTGCATCTCCTCATATCTAGAAAAGCACTAAAATCTTTGACAGTGATGTCTGCTCCTCATGAATTACAGTACATTCATGAGACTAGCAGCAGCCTTCTGCAAAATATATATATATATATATATATACATATATTATATATATATATATATGTACTTGATTGTATGTACTTGCCCAGCGCCAAAATCACGTATATACTGATTTTTCCTCCACCCTCTTTGGAGTGATTTCTCACAGCTATCTGAAATGTGTTTCCTGGAATACAGTTCTCATTTTGCCCCAAACAGAGCTTAATTCACCACTCTTATATTGTGTGTTTTTTCAGTCAACGACATTTAGGTTTTTAATTTATTTATTTTGAGAGACAGAGTGTTAAATACATGCACATAGGAGCAAGGCCACATTCGTTCCCTTCTTCATCTCTCACCTCAGATCATTGAAGCTGACTGTAACCCATCAACTAGTGAAAATTAACAGCTAAGCCATCTCCATTCTGATTGTTATTTCGACCTGTTTCAAATGCATGCTGGGAGTCATAATTCTCTTTGAAATCAGCTTTTCAAGGTGATATGGGACTGTGTCTTATTCAAGCTGGTGGGGGGTGGGGAATAATTTATTTTAGTTTTTTTTTCTTAATAGTAGTAGAAACCACATTAGAGTTTTCACTGCTGCCTTTACCTCCCATGAATTCTAAGGCTACTCAAATAATAATGGCTGTCAGAGTGTCATAGGAAATTTTGAGGCAGCTTAATCCTCTGCCAGTAAAGGCAGTTCTAAAGCAGCTAATAATTTAATAATGTTGTTTTTGTCTTGCAAAACTGGGCTGTAGGATTAATTTGCTTGTAGCCACAGAAGGTGAATGCTTTCATGTGTACCCCGTAGCTTTCCTCCAGGTTATAGTTGCTGCAAAGATTTATAGAAAATATTTTTTAAGAAGTAGGTTCCATCTGCTGTGCTTTATGCAGAAAGTCTCAGAGAACTGACTCATTTGAAAAGACACTGATGCTGGGAAAGATTGAAGGCAGGAGGAGAAGGGAACAACAGAGGATGAGATGGTTGGATGGCATCACCTACTCAATGGACATGAGTTTGAGTAAACTCCGGGAGTTGGTGATGGGCAGGGAAGCCTGGCATATTGCAGTCCATGGGGTTGCAAAGAGTCGGACACGACTGAGCGACTGAACTGAACTGAACTGAACTCAGAGACCAAAGTATGGTTTGTAAGAGACGAAAAATAATTTTCTGCTCAGTCTTTCCAGTTTGGGGGTGAGAATCCCTCTGTAATAAAAGACAAATTAACAGGAGGAAAAAAAATGTAATAATGCACAGATATGTGGGAGCCCCACAAGATATGACACTTGAAAGGTGGCCAGATATTTGAGGTTTCTATACCATCCAGGGCTTCCCAGGTGGCAGTAGTGGTAAAGAACCCACCTGCCAATGCAGGAGATATAAGAGACGCGGGTTGGATCCCTGGGTCAGGAGGATTCCTTGGAGAAGGGCATGGTAACCCACTTCAGTATTCTAGCCTGGTGAATCCCATGGACAGAGGAGCCTGGCAGGCTATGGTCCATAGAGTGGCAAAAAGTCATGCACGACTGAAGCAACTGAGCACAGACGCATGCAGATACTGTCCAGAGCTAAGGAGAGCAATAGGGGCTGGAGCGACAGAGCAAGGAAGATGACCGACCTGGAAGGGGAGAAGAGGAAGTATTGGGTAAACCAAGATTTCCCTGGAGAAGTCCCCCAGGGTAAACTTATCTCTGATATTGGCTTGCTTCTGGTACGGCCCCCTTTCTCATATAAATGTCTTTTACAAATGTAAATTTCCTTTATGAAAAAGCTAGATTTTACTCAGCTTTCAGAGCTCCTCCTGGGTCAGCAGTTATCAGCTGAAAAGAATCCTTACACCAAAGAAGCATATTGGGGGGAGCACGCCCTGCTCCCCATCCGGTGACATCCGCAGCCCTGCAGAGCGTCAGGTTGGCTATGGGTCAGCCAGGCCTGTGCGGTCTGTCCCGCTGGCCTCCTGCAGTCCTGGCTGGTGACCGCTGCCGTTGAACTGCAAACTATAAATTAGGCCTGTGACTCATTCCTACACGCTTTGCCATGTAGGTTTGTTAACACCTACAGCTGACTCACTGGAAAAGACCCTGATGCTGGGAAGGATTGAGGGCAGGAGGAGAAGGGGACGACAGAGGATGAGATGGCTGGATGGCATCACCGACTCAATGGACGTGTGTTTGAGTAAGCTCCGGGAGCTGGTGATGGACAGGGAGGCCTGGCGTGCTGCACTCCATGGGGTCTCAAAGAGTCGGACACAACTGAGTCCCTGAACTGAACTGAACTACCATTTTTGACACCTAATTAGCACTATATACACATTCACCACTTTTATTATTTATATTTGGGAGTTAGCACTACTGTTCGAATTTAACACGTCGACTTAGCCTCTGAGATTATACTTACATACCTCTTTGATTGATATTGTAGCTGAACAGGCAGTGGAACTTGCCCATATTTAAATTCTTAGGTATAAAATGGCTCATTTTCTTTCCCCTCTATTAAATAATGCATATGGTTGAGAGTTCTACCAGCTGGCTGTAAACAGCTATGGGTTGAATTACAAGCGGGAGCTACTGCTGTGTAAAACCAGATAGGCTGGCTTCTCACTGTCATCTGAGTGCCCTAAAGATAAAACAAGGAAAGCCTTACTGGAGCTTAGAAAACCCTCCAGGAAAACTTATTTTTCCCGGGGGTAGGGGGGGTGGTGGTGGTGGTGGGGGTGGGGAACACTGAAGGGAATCAAAATGTCTTCTGTGAAAACCTGAAGTCAATAGAAAGACGTTTTTCAATGGTGAATAAACTAGGATCCCTTTTGGCACCTCAGGCAGTTTTTAAAGGAAGGGAGGTCCAAAAATATTCATGCTTTTTCATGAACCATTGATGTGTTTTGTTTGGCTCAAACTCTAAGAAAGTAACTTAAGGTCAAGAAGATATGTAAATATACCAACTGTGGCTAAGAAGTCCCTCGGTAACGTGTCAATGCTTATATTGTAACATGTCTCTACTCCCAGATTTAGCCGTGCTTACAGAGAGACTTACATGGACTAATCCCTTTGTGACTTGGCCTAATAGGGCTTTTAAAATCCTTTGATGTATGATTATGCACCATCCACTCATTCAACAAATATTTACTGAGTTGTCTACTCTGTGCCCAATGCTATTCCACATGTATTGAATTCTGCACCCCAGATATCACCAACACAAAGCTGCTCACAAGACCAAACCAAGTGCATTTAGTTTACTAGGAAGAGGCATCACCAGCTTGACCAAACTACAGCTGTGCCTCTGACGGAAGGCAAGGCTGGGATTTAGTAAGAATTGGAAGTTTGATTTAAGGCAGGTATATGAAAATTCTCCAAGCCAGGCTTCAGCAATACGTGAACCATGAACTTCCAGATGTTCAAGCTGGTTTTAGAAAAGGCAGAGGAACCAGAGATCAAATTGCCAACATCGGCTGGATCATGGAAAAAGCAAGAGAGTTCCAGAAAAACATCTATTTCTGCTTTATTGACTATGTCAAAGCCTTTGACTGTGTGGATCACAATGAACTGTGGAAAATTCCAGAAGAGATGGGAATACCAGACCACCTGACCTGCCTCTTGAGAAACCTATACGCAGGTCAGGAAGCAACAGTTAGAACTGGACATGGAACAACAGACTGGTTCCAAATAGGAAAAGGAGTACATCAAGGCTGTATATTGTCACCCTGCTTATTTAACTTCTGTGCACAGTACATCATGAGAAACGCTGGGCTGGAAGAAGCACAAGCTGGAATCAAGATTGCTGGGAGAAATATCAATAACCTCAGATATGCAGATGACACCACCCTTATGGCAGAAAGTGAAGAGGAACTCAAAAGCCTCTTGATGAAAGTGAAAGTGGAGAGTGAAAAAGTTGGCTTAAAGCTCAACATTCAGAAAATGAAGATCATGGCATCCGGTCCCATCACTTCATGGGAAATAGATGGGGAAACAGTGGAAACAGTGTCAGACTTTATTTTTCTGGGCTCCAAAATCACTGCAGATGGTGACTGCAGTCATGAAATTAAAAGACGCTTATTCCTTGGAAGGAAAGTTATGACCAACCTAGCTAGCATATTCAAAAGCAGAGACATTACTTTGCCAACAAAGGTCTGTCTAGTCAAGGCTATGGTTTTTCCAGTGGTCATGTATGGATGTGACAGTTGGACTGTAAAGAAAGCTGAGCGCCGAAGAATTGATGCTTTTGAAGTGTGGTGTTGGAGAAGACTCTTGAGAGTCCCTTGGACTGCAAGGAAGTCCAACCAGTCCATCCTAAAGGAGATCAGTCCTGGGTGTTCATTGGAAGGACTGATGCTAAAGCTGAAACTCCATACTTTGGCTACCTCATGCGAAGACTTGACTCATTGGAAAAGACTTTGATGCTGGGAGGGATTGGGGGCAGGAGGAGAAGGGCACAACAGAGGATGAGATGGCTGGATGGCATCACCAACTCAACGGACATGAGTTTGAGTGAACTCCAGGAGTTGGTGATGGACAGGGAGGCCTGGCGTGCTGCAATTCATGCGGTCACAAAGAGTTGGACACGACTGAGCAACTGAACTGAACTGAACTGATATCGGGGAAGGCGGGGGGAGCATCGGGGCTTTGATTAGGATTGGGTAAGGATTGTGATGTAACAGTTTAGAATTGGTGGAAAGAATAAGGTGAGGATTCCTAAAGCCAGGTGTCTGTGTTTTCTAGTGAAGAGTTTGTAGGTGTTCAAAATACATCATCCTAAAGTATGACACCTTGGCATATTGATTATTCCAGGAACTTGAAAAACAGCCAATGTAAAAATAACACTCTGACCACACCCCCCTTTGACCACTAGGAAGCCAGGGATAAATCTGCCATGTGAAAGGTACCTTTCCTGTACCAGGGCAGTAGAAGGTATCCTTATCACTGATGACAGGGAACTGAGGCCCAAGGAGACCATATAAACAAACCTTGCTACTCTTTCACCATTTCACTACCCCAAGCCCAAACCCCTTGTTCAATCAACTGTCACAGAGTTATTGCTTCTTTGTCTAAATAAATTCCCTTCTCTGGTCACTTTGAGTCTCATTTTTGTGGGGCTCCTGCATGAATGTAAATAATTGAATTTGTCTTGCTCCTGTTCACCTGCTTTAAAAAAAATTACAGGAGGGTCTCAACCAGGAACACAGAAATGTAGAGAAAAAATTATTTTTCCTCACTACAAGTTTAGAGGTCTTTCTGGAAGTTAGTGGAGTGAAGAATTAAGTTGTGTGCTTTAACAAACGGGAGGAAACGGGAGGACATGAAGAAAGGGAGGACAATGCAGAAAATGGGGTGGTGAGGTCCTGTGACCGTGGTCCGGAAGCTGTGCCTGGGAGTGAAGGTGGGATAGGTAATTCCTGTGCTTGGGAGCCACCAGCAGACAAAGGGACAGTGATCCTTGCATTTGTGGAGTTTATGCTCTAGAAATAGACTGGTTCCAAATAGGAAAAGGAGTTCGTCAGGGCTGTATATTGTCGCCCTGCTTATTTAACTTCTATGCAGAGTACATCATGAGAAACGCTAGGCTGGAAGAAACACAAACTGGAATCAAGGTTGCTGGGAGAAATATCAATAACCTCAGATATGCAGATGACACCACCCTTATGGCAGAAAGTGAAGAGGAACTCAAAAGCCTCTTGATGAAAGTGAAAGTGGAGAGTGAAAAAGTTGGCTTAAAGCTCAACATTCAGAAAATGAAGATCATGGCATCCGGTCTCACCACTTGATGGGAAATAGATGGGGAAACAGTGGAAACAGTGTCAGACTTTATTTTTCTGGGCTCCAAAATCACTACAGATGGTGACTGCAGCCATGAAATTAAAAGACGCTTACTCCTTGGAAGGAAAGTTATGACCAACCTAGCTAGCATATTCAAAAGCAGAGACATTACTTTGCCAACAAAGGTTCGTCTAGTCAAGGCTATGGTTTTTCCAGTGGTCATGTATGGATATGAGAGTTGGACTGTGAAGAAGGTTGAGCGCCGAAGAATTGATGCTTTTGAACTGTGGTGTTGGAGAAGACTCTTGAGAGTCCCTTGGACTGCAAGGAGATCCAACCAGTCCATCCTAAAGGAGATCAATCCTGGGTGTTCATTGGAAGGACTGATGCTAAAGCTGAAACTCCAATACTTTGGCCACCTTATGCAAAGAGTTGATTCATTGGAAAAGACTCTGATGCTGGGAGGGATTGGGGGCAGGAGGAGAAGGTGACGACAGAGGATGACATGACTGGATGGCATCACTGACTCAATGGACATGAGTCTGAGTGAACTCTGGGAGTTGGTGATGGACAGGGAGGCCTGGTGTGCTGCTATTCATGGGGTCGCAAAGAGTTGGACACGACTGAGCAACTGATCTGATCTGATCTGATGCTCTAGAAATTTTGATCAACTTCAGATTGTGAACAAAACGCAGTAGTTTAAATTGTGTGGCAGTTATTAATTTATTCTTTCACAGTTCAGATTTAGAATTAGGCGGACACTATTTCTTAATTACTTTTTATTGGAGTACAGTTACTTTACAATACTGTGTTAGCTGCTACTGTACAGCAAAGTGAAGCAGCTAGATGTGTACACACATCCCTTCTTTTTTGGATTTCCTCCCATTTAGGTCAACTCTTCTCAGAGCACAGAGAAGAGTTCCCTGAGCTAGACCAGTAGGTTCTCATTGTTTTATCTATTTTATTCATTATATCAATAATGCATATATGTCAATCCCAATCATTAGGTCACTCAACAAGCGTTTATGCACTCTTCTGAAAGCCTGACCTTGGACTAGGTGTGATGGAGAAACTGTCCTCAAAAATGTCATTGTCTAGTGGGTGACCCCAACTTACAGATAGATGCCTATGAAAATAAGCTAGTAAGTGAGGCCTAAGAAAGAGTTATCTGATAAAATTAATATTTGTTGTAGTACAGTGTTCTGCTTCGAAAAGTACTAACTTACAGTGGCAACGCATGAAAGGAAGTGAATGGATTGGAAAGTACATCCACAGGCTGACTTATAACCTGGTCTAAGATTGATAAATCTGTTTCAAAAGGCCTGGGCCTTTGATTAAGACCCAGGGTTGTTGCATTTACTTGTTCTTATGACTAAGCTTGAAGAAATTGCTCCCCTGTCTCTCCTTCCATTTCCCTACCCTGCTCTGTTATCCTGCAGGTGGTTTTAACTCCTAAAAGAGTTACAAGGACTTCTACAGCCCGACAGAGCAATAAGTGGCGTGACTAGCCCGCCAGCCAGCCTAGGACGACAGTAGGTGGGAGCTGAGCCTCCTGCCGAGGGGGATTCACGTCACCCTGAGGGGGAATATGCAGACCTGCTCTACCAAAGGAGGGTCTGTAGTCCTGATTCTGCCTGCTTGTGATCAGCTTCTTAGTTCCGATCAAGCATTAAAAAGTGTCAAAGGGCACTGGGATCTCCCAGTAGATCAGGAAGGTTGTCTTGGTAGATGGAAGCTGCTGCACACTTCTCAGCCTCACCAGGGACTTGACCATTTGCCATCTTTCCTTCTTTTTCAGAAATCTCCCCCATGCCGGAAGATGTCAAAATATAAGACAAGTAAAGGTATTATAGGTTTTGATTTTACATAAAAGTTTATGCAGCAATCACTTTACCTGGAATAATTCATCTAGAGAATAAAGAGAAAACAATCCTTTTGGTTTTAAATATTGCTCACCAGGCTATCATTAAGATACATTTAATGCTTATGCATGTTGCTTAATGTACTTCTTCCAAATGCCCTTCTAACTTCAAAATTGTGTTTGTGCATATCATAAAACCTAAAATTAAAAAGATCCGTGTTCATTACAGTATTGAAACTGAAACTGATGTTAATGCCCATACAGCTCTAACCCTTCATTTTCAGGTGACTGAACAAAGGCAGACAGATAGATCTATTTAATCCAAGTCGTCAAGCATGTTAGAGCTCAAATCCAAGTCAAATTTAGAGGTCTTTGCCCAATATGTACTTTCCTGACTTTCCTAAGGAATTTTTCTTCTAAGGAGACAGTGTGACAAAACAGATAGAACTGTTTTCTTTTTAAAATTGCTTTAACAAACTAACAAAGAAATATGCAAAAATCTGTAAGGTAAAATACAAAAGCTCTAAGCTTTGCTTTCCTCACTCCCAATTTATATTCTTACAGTCATTTTCTTCACACATGTATATAGCTTACCTGGTGGCTTAGTCTGTAGAGTCTACCTGCAATGCAAGAGACCCAGCTTTGATCACTGGGGTTGGGAAGAGCCCCTGGAGAAGGGAATGGTAACCCACTCCAGTATTCTTGCCTGGAGAATCCCATGGACAGAGGAGAGTGGCAGGCTACAGCCCACAGGGTCCCAAAAAGTCGGACACGACTGAGCGACTAAACTTATATAGTATATACAATACATGTATACTTATTTCATTTGTTTTTTGTTACCAAAATGGGATTATACTCTTGTAATTTTTCCCCAATAATATATCATAAGAATCTTTCCATATACAGACAACTTATTATTTCTTTATCTGCAGAGCATTCCATGTGGGCAGGCCATGACTTACTGTCAGCATTCCCTTTTTAATGGAGAGTTAGATTGTCATCAATTCTGGGCTAGTATAAAAAATGTTTCAGTGGGAATGTTTTTCATACATCCTTTAAGAGGGTTGCTAATATTTCCATAGAAGTGAAGTTGCTCAGTTGTGTGCGACTGTTGGCAATCCCGTGGACTATAGCTGACCAGGCTCCTCTGTCCATGGGATTCTCCAGGCAAGACTACAGAAGTGGGTTGCCATGTTAGGAAGATCTCCAGGGGATCTTCCTAACCCAGGGATCCAACCCAGGTCTCTTGCTTTACCCTCTAAGCCATGAGGGAAGCCACCAGGGAAGCCCTAATTTCTAAAGAAGAGATTCCTAAGTATCTCTTAGGAATATTTCTGACAACGAGAATTTCTGACACAAAGAGTTTTACCATTGTGAATTTTGGTTTAAAAAAAAAAAAAACCTACACCCAACAGCAGTGAACGTGAGAATTCTCTCCAACACTGTCAAGGCTAGCATTTGCACTGCTCCGTATTTACAGGAAGTTCCTGAATCTTAATAAGAACTAAAATAAGCCTAACAGGAGGAACTTACTGAACCATCTGAGAAAGACAGGGGTGTACTGGCTTTAGGGAGGTCTATTACCGGGGATTTTAATGTCACCAGACTTCACTCGAACCCTGCACCCCCGCACCCCGTGGCCTTCTGCTTGAAACCCCTAGTTCAGCCCTTCTCCACAAGCCCACTTCTTGGTGGTTAAGAAAAAACATACTTCTGACTTCATATCCTAACAGTCTCATAAGTTAAGAGCAAAGAGGCTTCTTTCTTATAATTTCAGCTTGAAAACCCTGAGGGAAGGTCCGGATTGGCGGACGCAACGACGCTCCCTACTTGGGCTGTTAGGTGGGGCCGGAAGTGCTGTGCTGGGGTCACCCGGAAGGACCTGCCGCGCCGTGATTGCTTCCGGATGATGGGGTAAGTGTTGGACACACAGTACCGTCTGTGTGTCTGTGCGTACACTGGTTTTAAGTATTGATCACCAGGCTATCATCAAGATACACTGAATGCTTGTGCATGTTGTTTAATGTACTTCTTCCAAACGTCATTCTAACTTCAAAATTGTGTTTGTGCATATCCCTGTATACAGGTATGGATGTGTATACACGTTTACACAGGATACACACATATCACATGACTAAACTTAAGGGATGCCTTTAGTTAATTTATACCTGTTTGAGATCATGGTTCAGATTTTTACATGTAAAATAATTTTCAGGGTTAAACAACTACCATGGAGAACATCTCTTAGCTCAGTGTGTCTGTTCCCTAAAGGTTTGCTGTAACAAGAACTGCTGATTCCTATCAAAGTGATTTTAATTCTATCTCCACAGAATACATGTGAGCTATAAAAGAATATAAAATCCAAGTAATGGTAAAATTAGTCATAAACACCTTGCTGTTCTTGGCCTTACTTCAGTTTCTTAAAACTTGTCTGACCGGGAGGAAATCCAGGTTTTACTAAGTGATTGTTCTGATACAGTTCATCAAAATTTGTTAGTGTCTAATCCATGGACAGAGGAGCCTGGTGGGCTACAGTCCATGAGGTCGCAAAGAGTCAGACACGACTGAGTGACTAACACACTAATCCTACCATGTGCAAAATGGATAACTAGTGGAAAGCAGCAGTATTGCACAAGGAACTCAGCTTGGTGCTCTCTGATAACCTAGAGGAGTAGGTTGTGGGAGGGGGAGGGAGGCTCAAAAGGGAGGGGATATATGCATACTTATAACTGATTTCCATTTGGTGCTGGTGGTAAAAATCCCGCCTGCCAAGGCAGGAGATCTAAAAGATGTAGGTTTGATCCCTGAGTCGAAAAGATCTCCTGGAGGAGGAGGGCATGGCAACCCACCTCAGTATTCTTTCCTGGAGAATCCCATGGACAGAGGAGCCTGGTTGGCTACAGTCTATAGGGTCGAAAAGCAATTTAGCACACAGGCTCGAAACATTTTAAAGCAATTATCCTCCAATTAAAACTAAATAAAATTACAAAAAATGTATCAGTGTCTAATCATTCAGTAAAGACTTACAATATAGGAACATGGATGCACAGAGTCATGATGGCTTTACATCTATTTTGGACCCCAGTTTGCTGACTGTTCTGACAGTGTAATTGCTGGATCTGCATATGAGCATCCCCTTTGGGGAAGTCAGATAGGGCTGTGAATACAGTAGGTGTCTATGCTTGAGGGAAGTCAGATAAGGATGTGAATACAATAGGTGTCTATGCCTGAGGGAAGTCAGATAGGGCTGTGAATACAGTAGGTGTCTATTCCTGAGGGAAGTCAAATAGGGTTGTGAATACAGTAGGTGTCTGTGCTTGAGGGAAGTCAGATAGGGCTGTGAACACAGTAGGGGCTCCAAATCCAGATTGTGTGGATTTACATTCTGGTTACACTCATTTGCTATGTGACCCTGACTTAAATATATAACTTGTGCCTCACTTTCCTAAACTGTAAAATGGCAATATTATCTCCCCTATAGATATTGTCAGGATTGGAAGGGTTAACATATGTATACTATCAAGTGCATTTTAAGTAAGAAACTGGCACTTGTTATTATCATTATTATTATTTACAGCAAGCTTAAGTCACAATTTCTTTAGGCATAAAATTGAGCTGTAAATTATTTACCTACAGAGAGATTGTTAAGATTAGTGAGATGGTCTTTGTGAATTTCATTAATTGAATGTAAATTGAACCATGTATCTAGTATTTTTCTAAGACTTCCTGTGTGTTGCTTCATTCACTTCTCCCTAGGACGACCCTATGATCCTATTTTAAATGGAAGCACAGAAAGGTTAGCTTACTTGCCTAGTGTTAAGTTATTAAATGGTAGAACTTGAATTTGAACCCAGATGTCTAACTCCAGAGCATAAGTGCTTAACCCACCTCACTGCGATGCCTCCACAGAAAAACACAGCTAAGGGTGCAGTCCTAAGCAAAGGCATTCCAGTGATGTTTGCAGTTGCCTAGGCAACCTCCAGATGCCCTCATCCAGGACCACAGAGGAACAGGGGGCGGAGATGAGCAGCCTGACTTTGTCCCGTGACGACGCTGCCTCTTGCTAACTGTGCCACCTTGAGTCAGTTGTATGAACCTTCCTCCGGATGACCCTCACAAACCCCACAAATTGAGTAGGATTCACCGTCCAAGATTCCTTCACACAACCCTGGGCACTTAGTAGAATGAGGCACAGAGATCGCTCCGCTGCGCGGCAGGTGGGACGGCCGTGAGGGGCAGAGGAGGGGAAGCAAGGGTGCCGGACCTACGGAGCGGAGGAGGGGCAAGGCTGGCCCTCGGTCAGCTGAGGTTTTGTTTCATTAAATCCATTTAAGAAGCCCACGAGGAAGAGTGCATTGCTCTGAAATCACAAATGGAGAAACAGGTACCTCTAAAAACAAATGCACCATTTTCAGACTGGAATAGCTTTAAATCCACACATGAATTTGGGAGACTTTTTGCCATAAGGCACCCGGGCAACTCACTCCAGTGCTCTTGCCTGGAGAATCCCATGGACAATGGAGCCTGAAGGGCTACCGGCGGGAGTCCAGAGGGTCCAAAGAATCGAACATGAAGCAGCGACTAAGCACACACCTTATGTCTTACCATAAACAGCACTCTAAAATTGCTTTGCAAAGCAAATGGGTTATATGTGTCCAACAGGAAAAAACAGAAAGAAAATCTGTTCCTTAATAGTGTGTTGCCATTTGTGACGAGGGCATGCAGCGTGCTGTTTTTCCCTCTGCACTTTCGCTGTCAGCTTCCCCACACTTAGCCCGGTTACCCCAGCTCAGTGCTTCCCACCAAGTCTTCTTCGGGTGACCAGGCTGTCTTGAAGCCCCGCCTCTGATGGGCCAGGGGTCCCATGTGGCAGCCACAACTTCAGTAACCCTGGTGGACGGCTGCCCACACCTGGGGGGCCGGCAGCCAGCAAGGTAAGACCTCCCTCACCATTCTCCACCAGTCCTTTCTCCCCTGCAGTTCCCCTCTTCCCTCCTTATCTGAACCTAAGAAGTGATGGGAGTATTTTTTCAAACATCTCTTTCCCCACATGGTTTCTACCTACATGCGGCCCTTTGGATTTCAACAGAAGCATTCAATCTGTTCTAAGATGGTGAACTACCTATAGGAATTTATAGGTATATTTGAAAGTAAAAAGTGGTTTATACCACTTTATCTTATGAAATGTAGAGTTCCTAGCTTAGTGCTTCTTTGTATTTTGGTTTTAAATAGGTGATCGCAAAATCCAAGAGGCTCAAAGAGTGTACGTAAGAGACACGCATGTTCTCACCATGTTCCGGATGACCAAGGTCTCTTCCCGAGAGGTTCTCAAAGGTTTTAGTTTCTCAAATATTAGTCTAAACTTATTTTATATTTGTAAAAGCAAGTAATTAATGTATTCCCACTCTCAAAGAGAGGAGAATTAACTGTGCTCTGCCTTTTCAAGGGAAAATGGTTAAAGAATTTGTCTATAAACTTTCAAATCATCCTATATATACAATCTATTTTAATTAACACAAATTTAGTACAAAAATACTCTTCTTTTTAATTTGTTATATTTAATATATTCTAGAGATAATTCCAAATCTGCATGTCTAGAGTTCCCTTTGCTTTATTTTAGTTACCCAGTATTTTCTTATGAGGATGGATATACCATAACTCATTCAAACTTGCCTCTTACTGATGGGCAATTAAGTTGCTTCTATTCTTTTGTTCCCCAGAATATTATCATTTCACACATGTACACATCCACATAGAATAAATTACTTGAAAGAGAATTGCTGGATCAAAAGGTCTGTGCATTTGTGACTCTGATATATACTGCAAGATTTTCCTTCATAGAAGATTGTCTGAGTTGTTCCCCCACAAGCAGTATATGGCAGGAAAAGCCTCATTTAGATGAAAAAAAACTTCTCTCTGCCTCTCAGTTCAAAGGATCTGAAATTGCAGTCATTATCTTCTTCTGTAATGGCAATGGAGTAAAAATGCAAGATGATAAATGGCCTTCGTGTATTTTTCTGTCAGAAGCAGAGCCTAGAGTTAGATCTATGCAAGGAAATCATTGTGAGGAGGCACAGATGAGTAAATTCCCCTGTGCTGGAGGAATTTGTACATCCAACGCATCACCAGCTCCCACGCCCCTTCCGTGCTACCAGCTGTGAGAGCAGCACCATCACTCGGCAAAGATGGAATATGCGACCACGTGTCCATCCATGCGTGTCAGAGATGTCTGTTTCATACCTGCCGTGTGCCTGGAGACACACCCGCAGGGAGCTCAGAATGAATGTACTCTTATCTACAGAACAAGGCCAGAGTCAAGTCAAACCTCTCCATGGGTGATGCGACCAGGACCCATAATGCAAAAGACATCGTGTTTTTGGAACCCCAGTGATGCTAGCAGAATAAAACTGCTTTTTTTGTCTTTGCAATCTTACTACACAGTGGTTCAGAGCATGGTCTTTGAATTCAAATCTTGCTTCTGTATATCTCAATTGGAGAAGGGAATGGCAACCTACTCCAGTATTCTTGCCTAGAGAATCCCATGGACAGAGGAGCCTGGTGGGCTACAGTCTATGGGGTAGCAAAGAATTGGACACGACTAAGCGACTAACACACACACACACACACATATCTCAGTACTTCTGTTTCCTCATCTTATAAAATGCAAATAAATGTATTCACTCTCTCATGGGTTATAAGATTGTTTAATCTTATAACATGCTATTAAATAGAGTAATATGCTATCTAGTCTTAGAATGGTGATTTCAACATATGAAACTCACTAGTAATAAGGTTTCTAATATTATAATTTACATTGTATTCTTTTATATCATTGTTCAGTATGGTTCAGTTCAGTCACTCAGTTGTGTCTGACTCTTTGTGACCTCATGGATGCCAGGCTTCCCTGTCCATCACCAACTTCAGGAGCTTGCCTAAACTCAGGTCCATCAAGCTGGTGATGCCATCCAACCATCTCATCCTCTGTCATCCCCTTCTCATTCTGCCTTCAATCTTTCCCAGAATATAATTCTAATAAATTATTAACATTATATTGATATATTACATTAATAATATATTCTATTATATTAATTAATTATAATATTATTTACTATCATTACCCATTTTCTTATTTGTTGTAATAGTTATTCATTGCTGCACAACCAATTACCCCAACAACCTTTATTGTCTCAACTTCCACAGATCAGGAATCTGGATATGGTTTATCTGGGTGCTCTGCTTCAGCCATAAAATTAAAAGACACTTACTCCTTGGAAGGAAAGTTATGACCAACATAGATAGCATATTCAAAAGCAGAGACATTACTTTGCCAACAAAGGTCCGTCTAGTCAAGGCCATGGTTTTTCCAGTGGTCGTGTATGGATGTGAGAGTTGGACCATGAAGAAGGCTGAGCGCCAAAGAATTGATGCTTTTGAACTGTGGTGTTGGAGAAGACTCTTGAGAGTCCCTTGGACTGCAAGGAGATCCAACCAGTCCATTCTGAAGGAGATCAGCCCTGGGATTTCTTTGGAAGGAATGATGCTAAAGCTGAAACTCCAGTACTTTGTCCACCTCATGCGAAGAGTTGACTCATTGGAGAAGATTCTGCTGCTGGGAGGGATTGGGGGCAGGTGGAGAAGGGGACGACAGAGGATGAGATGGCTGGATGGCATCACTGACTCGATGGACGTGAGTCTGAGTGAACTCCGGGAGTTGGTGATGGACAGGGAGGCCTGGCGTGCTGTGATTCATGGGGTCGCAAAGAGTCGGACACGACTGAGCAACTGATCTGATCTGATCTGCTTTAGGGTGTCTTTCAAGGCTAAAATTAGGGTGTTAGCTGAAGTACAGTCATCTCAAGGTTCAACGGGGCTAACATACATTTCCAGGCTCACTCACGTGCTTGTTGGCATGATTCAGTTCCTTGTACCTGTCCAAAGGCTGCTCATTTCTTTTCAGCATAGACTTTTCTAACATGGCAGCTTGCCTCACCAAAATGAGCAAGACAAGACAGCAAGAGAAAGAGAGCACCAGGCAGACAAAAGTCTCAGCTTGTATCCTTTTATCTCAGGAAGAACATACAATCTCTTCTGCCCTGTGTATTCATTAGAACAAGTGATGAGGTCCAGCCCACACCTAAGAGGAGTGAACACCAGTAGGGAGGGGACTTAGGAGTCATTTTAGGAGTAGCCTCCCATGATTGTTCTCCCCCCGTGGTTTGTGCTTGGGAGATAAAGATAAAATAGAGACATTTGCGAGCACTATCATCTGAGTTAAAGACCATGCTGGTTATAGACTGTATTATAGTTTGACCTGAAGATAAACGTCTTGTTTGCCTAATTTTTTTTTATGGAAAACAATAAAGGTCACAGTCACAATAAAACAGAGCACACTTAAGACTGATCCAGGTAGGCATGAAGCCTGTGACATGGACGTCACGACAACCGCAGAATTCCACAAGCAGTTTCCATTCTCAAGAGCACTATGATTTGGTTAGTTGCTAGCACCATGTGGGTGGATCATTCCTGGGAGTTAGGAAAGAAAACATTTTATAAAAGTTAATGATGCTTTCAATCTGGGTGGATCAATGGCAGCACGACTAAGTCAGCTTTAGTGACTGCTTGGCACTCTTTTGGAAATCTGCCGAAGTTCAGAGGGCACCCATGTATTCAGTAAGGAATGGATCAACTAATGCTTTTGATACAGTGAAAACTTCTGGAGAAAATAAAATAAAATTCTTACTTTCTTTCTTATACCAAAATGAAATTTTAAAGGTTTCTATTTCAATGGAAACAAAATAAATAAACTCAGCAAGAGAAAATAATTTTTTAGCTTTGCAGTAGGGAATGCATTTCTGTGTGCTAACCAAACTTGGAAATCAGAAAATAAAAGAATCATTGGTTTTAATATGTAAAAAGTGAAAATTTCTTGTTAGTGAAAACTTAGTAAAATAAGGTCATGATGCTAATGACATAAAACAAGCTGAAATGAATATCTGAAACATATATTATTGCCACGTTGATAACTTCCTGTACATATAAACTCTTCAGTAATCAAAAAGAAAAAGTCCAAAAAAGACCAAAAGTATATTTCAAGATATTCACTGAAGCATTGTTTAAAACACAGAATATTAGAAATAACCATAAGTAAGCTCTTGAATCGATAAGACTCATGAAAAATTTATAGTGTGTTAGTGCAATAGAATGTCATTTGGCCACTAAAAGGAATGAGGTAAAACTCAATAAATAAATAATGAATGATCTCCAAGGCATGTTGTTAATGTAAAACTAAGATGTAGAGCAATGTGTGGAGTATGATGTCATTGGTGTTTAAAAAGTAACACAAAAGATACAGAAACGCATATAAACATGTAAATATATATTTATATATGCATAGACTGTTTCTGGTATGATACAAAGAAGCAGATAGCAATGATTTGCTTTTTACTGTATACTTTTACGCTTTTTTAAAAAATTATTTGTATGTATCTCCTATTCAAAATACAAAAATCATTTCAGAAAACCTTTAAATATGATACCAGCAAAGACAATCAATAGCACAGGAAAGACTATCCAATATCAAAACTGCTTAGGTTGGCTTAGGCACCTTTCAAAGAACAGTGATTTAGATACAGAGTCTCATGTTTAGCTTTGTTGGAATTTGGTGGTGAATTCTGAAACAAATTAAATAATTAAAAGTCAGAAAAATTTGGTGAAATAATTTAACCTAATTTTGATGCATTAGTTTTAATTCTTTTTTTTTTTTTTAAACTAACATCTATTGCTCACCCAGCATGGATCAGTCAGGGTGCTAAAGGATAAAACAAGTGGAAGCTCAGTGCTCTTTGTGGAGAATGTTTACACTGGAGAGCCCTGGCAGACAACGTCATAACCAAAGGATTCAGGTCAACAGCCCCAGTACGAAGGCCTGTCAGCATTCTGCACCTCCTGATACACGAGGAAGCATACCACACCACTGCTATAATAATACTGCCCAAAATCCATCTTGCTGTTGTTCAGTCGCCAAGTCATGTCTTTGCGACGCCATGGACTGCAGCACACCAGGCCTCCCTGGCCCTCACCATCTCCTAGAGTTTGCCCAAGTTCATGTTCATTGAAAAGACACAACCTCCATCTAAATCAAGAAAAGCTCAGACAAATCCAGTTCGGAGGTTATTCTACAAAATAAAGACTCAATATCTTTTTTAAAATGGTCAAAGTCATAAAAGACAAGGAGAAGCTGTCACAGGTTGACGTGCCTAAGCAGACATGATGACTAATGAAGTGTGTGGACCCTGGATTGGATTCTGGAACAGAAACAGTCCAGAAGTGTGGAAGCTGGGGAACTTCTAATCCATCTGTAGATGAATTAATGATGTTGTATTTAGTGAAGAGCATTAATTTCCTGGTTTTAGTAACTGTAGGGGCTTCCCCGGTGGCTCAGATGATAAAGAATCTGCCTGCCATGTAAGAGACCCAGGTTTGATCCCTGGGTTGTGAAGATCCCCTGGAGAAGGCAGTGGCAACCCACTCCAGTATTCTTGCCTGGAAAACCCCATGGACAGAGGAGCCTGGTGGGCTACAGTCCATGGGGTCACAAAGCGTCAGACATGACTGAGCGACTAACACTTTCGCCTCACTGCGTTCACATCTGATGTTAGCATCTGAATAAACTGGGTGAAGGTTATGCAAGAACACTTCATACTATTTTTGAAACTTTTGTGTAAGTCTAAAATTATTTCAAATTAAAAAAAAAACCCTTGGGGAATGCCATTCCTTACCCTAGATTTGGACAATGGGGAGCACTTTAATATTTGTCAGAGCAACCTGGCTATTTCTCTCACTGGGAAAAATCAACTTTGCTTATTTTATGGCAAATAGGCTGAGACCAATTTATGAAAAGAAATGCTTCAACTTTAGTAAGGGCTTCCCTGGTGGCTCAGCAGGTAAAGACTCCACCTGCAATGTGGGAGACCTGGGTTTGACCCCTGCGTTTGGACGATCCCCTGGAGAAGGGAAAGGCTGCCCACTCCTGCACTCTGGTTCATTTCCTCACGTAATGTTTGATGTATTAGAAGGCTTTATCGAATAACTAGCAGAACCTGGAAATAGAAACAAACACTTCTAAGACAAAAAACTCATGTAGAGAGAAAAACTGTTAATGTGTATTGTTTCCATATCCCCAGATTTCTCTCTCTCACTCTTAGATGACAACTGTCTACAATCTCACTGTAATCCCTGGCCAGCTTACAATGACACAGAAGAGCCAGCCCTGGAGACCAAGGATAAGATTCACAGGTGGTACAGAAAAGTGAAGTCTCCAGAGTCATTGTCTAGGGTAAAACACAGTATTAGAAGTTGACTCTTTTAGCACTGTGAACCCTTCTAGAATCTAAAAGCTCCTAGAGAATATGAAAAAAATCTGAAGACTCTTTGTGATTTTGATCACATATTAGATTGGTTCAAAAGTAATTGCTGTTTTGCATTGTTGAAATTTGCTGTTTCATATTAGAATACGTTCTTAAATAAGTGGGTTATGTTATATATCATTTTAATGCACATTTCTTTCTTTCTTTTTTTTTTGCTAATGACATTACTTGCTGTTTGTTTTATATTTGTTTTAGACTAGGGAAATGATGTTAGATAAAAAGCAAATTCGAATGATTTTCTTATTCAAGTTCAAACTGGGTCGTAAAGCAATGGAAACAATTTGCAACATCAACAACGCATTTAGCCCAGGAACTGCTAATGAATGTACAGTGCAGTGGTGTTTCAAGAAGTTTTGCAAAAGAGACGAGAGCCTTGAAATGAGGAGCATGGTGGCCTGCCATCGGAGGCTGACAATGACCAGTTGAGCAGGTCATCAAAGCTGATCATCTTACAAGTACAGGAGAAGTTGCCCCAAGAACTTAACGTCAACCATTCTATGGTCATTTGGCATTTGAAACAAATTGGAAAGGTGAAAAAGCTCAGTAAGCGGGCGCTTCATGCTGCTGCTGCTGCCACTGCTGCTAAATTGCTTCAGTCATGTCCAACTCTGTGCGACCCCATAGATGGCAGCCCACCAGGCTCCCCCGTCCCTGGGATTCTCCAGGCAAGAACACTGGAGTGGGTTGCCATTTCCTTCTCCAATGCATGAAAGTGAAAAGTGAAAGTGAAGTTGCTCAGTCATGTCTGACTCTTCGAGACCCCATGAACCGCACTCAGCTTACCAGGCTCCTCCATCCATGGGATTTTCCAGGCAAGAGTACTGGAGTGGGTTGCCATTGCCTTCTCCAGGGTGCTTCATGAGTCAAAAGCAAATAAAAAAAAGTCCTCATTTTGAATGATGTCTTCTCTTAGTCTGTGCAACAACAGTGAACCATTCCTCAACAGATTGTGACATGTGATAAAAAGTGAACTTTATACCACAACTGGCAATAACCAGCTCAGTGGTTGGACTGAGAAGAAGCTCCAAAGCACTTCCCAAAGCCAAGCTTACACCAAAAAATGTCGTGGTCACTGTTTGGTGGTCTGCTGCTGGTCTGACCCACTACAACTTTCTGAATCCCAGTGAAACCATTACATCTGAGAAGAATGGTCAGCAAATCAGTGAGGTGAATCAAAAACTGCAAAGTCTGCAGGCAGTATTGCTCAACAGAAAGGGACCAGTTCTTTTCCATGACAACACCCAACTGCATGTCTCATAGCCAACGCTTCAAAGGTGAGCAAATTGGGTTACAAGGTTTTGCCTCATCCACCATATTCACCTGAAGTGAAAGCGTTAATCTCTCAGTCATGCCTGACTCTTTGTGACCCCATGGACTGTAGCCGCCAGGCTCCACTGTCCATGGGATTTCCCAAGCAAGAATAATGGAGTGGGTTGCCATTTCCTTTTCTGGGGGATCTTTCTGACCCAGGGATCGAACACGGTCTCCTGCCCTGCAGGCAGACTCTACCACTGATCCACCTGACCTCTGGCCAATTGAGTACCATTTCTTCAAGCATCTCCACAATTTTTGCAGGGAAAATGCTTCCACAAACAACAGGAGGCAGAAAATGCTTTCCAGAAGTTCATCGAATCCTGAACCACAGATTTTTATGCTACAGGAATAAACATTTCTCGTTGACAAATATGTGTTGATTGTAATGGTTCCTATCTTGATTAATAAAGATGTGTTTGAGTCTAATTATAATGATTTAAAACTCACAGTCTGAAACCACGGTTACTTTTTCACCAACCTAACTCATTGGAAAAGACCCTGATACTGGGAGGGATTGGGGGCAGGAGGAGAAGGGGATGACAGAGGACGAGATGGCTGGATGGCATCACTAACTCAATGGACATGAGTTTGAGTGAACTCCAGGAGTTGCTGGTGGACAGGGAGGCCTGGAGTGCTGTTATTCATGCGGTAGCAAAGAGTCGGATATGACTGAGCAACTGAACTGAACTGAACATTGTCAAGAAAAATAACCCGTGTGAAAGGACTTAAGAATGAAATACAGGACAATATATTAGAGTTCCACCTCAAATAAATGGAATGTAGCTCACCAGAACCCTTAATTAGCGTTTTCCCTTTCCAGTTTCTTCCTATAGGAGAATGACCACAAGAGAACACAATGGGAGGGTTAAGAAGAGAGAAAAGGTGTCTGGGGCTCGCACAGCACAAACCACTCACGACCCTTCTGGGTCCGTCCTGCCTGCACCAGGCTTCCGGCCTCCTCTCTCCCGCCCCCCCGCCCCACCTCCCCCCGGCCTCCTTGTTCTCCCCAGGCACCACCAGGGAGCTCAGCAGCAGCCGAGGACTTCTGCTCCTCTTCCCTCTTCCTGGATGGCTCTTCCCTCTCCTACTCACAGGCTCGCACCTCTCACTTCGGCTCTCTGCTCAAACAACACCGCCCCCCAGGTCTTCCTTGACCATCTAGTGTCAGCAACCAGCTCACTCTCACCCCACAGTCCCTACTTCTCTTCCTCAGCTCTGTTTATCTGCAGAGCTCACTTAACATCTGTGCATTTAGGTGTATTTGTTGACGGTCCAACCACCCCCTCTCTAGAAAGTCATCCCCTTGAGAGCAGAAACACTATTTTTGTCACTGCTGTATGTCAGGGCTTGAAAGTTCTGACATACAGTAAATGCTCAGTTATTGTTTGTTGAGCGAATGGATGGACATGGTTCTTTGGTTATCTCAGTAACCTATAACCTCTGAGGTTCCTATGCTTAGGACAATCTCATTTCTCTGCTAAGGCACTTAGTACATTCTGTCCCACGAGTGTTACTGTATACAAGGATTATGTTCCCCTGATGGACTCTAAGATTTCTTAAGGCAGAACCTATTCATCATCACGGGCATGGTCTAGTAAATACTGAAAGAATATGTTAAACCTCTATGATCCAGTGCCTTAAAACATGGCGAGAACCCAAATCCCCCAAACAAGAGTCGATCCATTCATTATTCTGTGAAAGAGGAAGTGTTAGTCACTCAGTCCTGTCTGACTCTTTGTGACCCCATGGACTTGTAGCCCAGCAGACTCCTCTGTCCAGGGGATTCTCCAGGCAAGAATGCTAAAGTGGGTTGCCATTTCCTCTGCCAAGGGATCTTCCCAACCGAGGGATCAAACCTGGGTCTCCCGCATTGCAGGCAGATTCTTTATCATCTGAACTATCAGGGAAGTACTATTATACTGTAGTTCCTCCTTATTCATGAGAATATGTTCCAACATCCCCAGCAGATGCTTGAAACCACAGTTATACCTAACCCTATATATATATATATAATTTTTTTTTCTATACTAATGGGCAGGTAGCATATACAGGGTAGATATACGGGGCAAAAGGATGATTCGCATCCCTGGCAGGACCCCGCAGGAGGGCACAGGAGGGCATGGGATTTCATCGCATTACTCAGAGCAGCCAGGAGGCATGCACTTCAAAACGTATGAACCGTTTATTTCTGGAATTTTCCATTTACTACATTGTGCTTCGTGTGACTAAGAGTAACTGAAACTGCAGGTGAGGAGGGGCTACTATGTTCTGTTTGCTGAGGCAAAAAATATCCATGATACCTTAGAAATGTTTCGACAAGGGGACAACTAAAAGGGTGATTTCTTTTTTCAGCCCTCCTCTCACTATGAAATCCAATTACCTGAAATAATGCATTTTTGTTTTTTTTTTTTTAACATTCTGACTTAGCGGAGACAAAGGCTCATTGGGAAAAAAAAAAAAAGAAATGAATCTTACTTTCATTAAACCAGGGAAATGAAACAAAACATACAAATGAGCACAAGCACATTAAAGGTATTCAATCGAAAATAATATCCATCCCCTTTGGGTACAGAAGGAAACACTGCATCACTTGTCAGGGTAGTGTGTATGCGTTACGACTTTTAGTTTCCTGTAAAATTTGTGACTGTATTTCTACTGATTTATAGAACCATGAGCATGATAGATACAGCCACCACTGGGTACTTGAATGAGGTCTTTCTGACCCAAAAATGGACAGAGCAAGGAAAGTCAGACCGGAGCTAAGAGAGCCCTGCAGCAGAAAGTCCGGATAAGCAGCTGATGCCTCAAGGAGTCCAACAGAAGGACAAATGAAGCCATCTGGGGAGCAGAGCTTCAGAAATCCAAACGAAGATGAATGTTTCTGGGCTTACTGCTGAGATGGGCAGGGCACACGAGCAAGACGTTCAGACTCAGCTTTTAGGAACAGAACTTCTGTCCCTGAGAGGATTGTTTCGTTCTTTAAACTGTACAGCAAGGCATTAATCACAGAGAAGATTAATCTGCGGCTTGGTAATCCACCCAGTGCCCCAGGCCTGGACAAACAAGGCATTTGCACACCGGCAGTGAGGTGCAGCCAAGCAGGAGCCAGTCTCCTAGCAGCTGCACCTCAGAGCAGACTTGACGTGATGTCTCAAGGCCTCTAAGTGAGAAGAGGGATTGGTCTCAGGGGACAGAAGACTGGAAGAGGCAGTGTGGAGCTGGCAATCTGTCCTTCCACGAGGGAGCAGAGAAAAGCCAGGCTGGGCTGAAGGTCTTCCTCCTCGTCTCCACGAATCTTTCCATCACAGAGATTATTTTAGACTCTGAGGCATTTCATTTATCTTGAATACCAAGAATCTTTGTGACTGTTTTTGGGTGGGGTGGGGGGGGGGGCAGGGAACAGGACAGGAGGCTGGATGCTGGAATTCTCTTTCCCAGCATTTGGTTTCTTCATTTTTAATGGTAAGCATTAGAGTCCAAATGGAGAACCCACTAATTCAGGAAATGAAAGATTTGGGGCGGAATTATTTAGATAGACTGTGCTTTTAGATAATTATACAAGGCTCTGCTCTACTTAAGCATTGCCCACACAGACTATGTAATGTCATCTGCTATGAGAAAACTGTCCCTTCTCCCACAACAGGGTGATTACAGAGTTCTGGAAATAAACTCTGTATCAATGTGAGGAAGGGGGGAGGAAGGAAAAGGAAAGCAGAGACACTGAGACTAGTTGCAAACGTAAGATCATAGGCAGGCAATTTTTTTTTTTTTTAATAAAGGGGCTATTTGCGGTCCATGGGGTCTCAAAGAGACACAACTGAGCGACTGAACTGAACTGATTATGATGAATAAAGTTATCTGCAGAAGTGGACCTAGCTAGAATTCTGCTTCTGATTCAGGAGCAACTGAATTACGAGGATTTCAAGAACAGAGGATCAAAATCAAGGTAAAGATGAAGGAAAACCTGGGGGGAAAAAACCCTAAACCAAAAGCAAGCCAGAAAACAAAACAAACAAACAAACAAACAAAAGCAATAGCCGCAAAGGAGACGAGGCAGACAGCGTCTGGGAGAGTGGACTGAGGGGTAGACGAGGCCATGACAGAGCAAGGGCCCTGCTGAGCCAGCCGGGGAGCAGATTGCCTGGAGCGGGACTGAGCTCAGCTCACTCGGAACATGATGCGATAGGCTGTGGGTGAGACAAACTGGCCAGTGATGCTCTGAGCGCCCCTCACTCTATAGCACCCCCAAACTGTGTGGGAAGCCGTGCCGGGGTCCTGGGTTAGCATGGACCAAAGATGAGTAGAAATCTTACGCGCCCTCATAATGATAACAAAGATTATAAGAACTATTTTCTGCTCGAAATTATAAGCAAGAAGAATTTACTGCAACTATTTCCATTTTTTTCCTTTTGTCTTTCATAATACCTGAATCTTTTCTGTCTTTCTCAAAGCACATTAGAGGAAATAAGACAGAGGTGATTATCCATAGAAAATACTGCCATATTTGCAAGATCCGTGAGACAAAATTTGTGTTTTACTCCTTTCTTTTATACTTACGTGTCTCCCTCAGTGCTAGGCACGTGTGTGTGTGTGCTCATTTGCTTGTTTGTGTCCATGTCGCTGTAACCCAGAGGACGGTAGCTCACCAGGCTCCTCTCTCCATGGAAGTCTACAGGCAAGAATGTGGGAGTGGGTTGCTATTTTCTACTCCAGGGGAGCTTCCCAACCCAGGAATCAAACTTGCATCTCCTGCATTGGCAGGTGGATTCTTTACCATTGAGCCACCTGGGAAGCCTCTTCTAGGCACATAGTGGGACTTAAACATTACTGACTAATTTCCTTTTTGTTGAGGAAACTGAAATTGTGTTGTGTCCAAGTTGTAGTGTTCTCAGGGTTAGCGATGAGAGCCAATTGATGACTCTTTGCCAAAGTCACTGCATCCATACTCTTCTTGAATTAATGGAATATTGCAATTCTGCATTAAAATACTTCCTATAACAGTTTTCAATAAGTAGATTAGTGCTAAAAATCTATTTTACAATTAAAGTTTTATTTTTAGCTCCTTATATTTGTATTAAGAAAGAGAACTAAATCCTACTGCTTAAATAATTTTAAAAAGTACACTTTCAAAACCATAAGAAATCTGGGTTTGTAGTTTTTAAGGCTTTAATCTCATTTCTCCTTTCCTCATATTCTGAGTATTTTTTTAGTACTATTCTCAGCACCCCAGCTCTTAGACTTATCTCTTCCATTCAAATACTTCTTTTCTTTCTGATATTTTCTAGCATGTGATTTTTTTTTTCTTTCTTAATACCATTCTTTATCCTTCCCAAAACTGGCCTTTGGTGAATCAATTGGTCTATACTGATACTTTATAAAAACAAATTTTGCTTTTCTCAAAAAATCTTACATACTAAAAGTATAACCTTTAATTTCCTGATTCGTGGAGCTGTGTTTTATGTCCTGTTTTTTCACAGGGATGAACATGCTTTGAAATAATTGTTCCTTGGAATCTCACGTTATAAGGTAGCAACCACTTGTACTTTCCTTTGATTTGTATCTGACTCATTAAACTCACTGATTCCTCTACTTCTAAAAATCCTTCTGTTGATCAAGTTAGTATCTTCCTAATTCTGAAACCATAAGTTTCCATTTAAAAAATTTATTTTACAAATTAAAAAAAAATAATTTATTTTACCAAAAAAGCAAGTAGATACAATTCTGAAAATCTCTGCAAATAGAGCATAAAATGTGAGAAATTGGAATGATGAGTCATGAGCTGCTTGTGCTTATGAAATCATTTGTGTGAACAATAAAAATATTGGCTTCTCAGTCCAGGGAATTGCCAGCACTTGAGAATGTTCTCGTTTAAAGTGCTTAGTTTATAAAAGCTTACAATCTAATATTTTTTGAAATTTTGAGTAAAGTATGGATAGATAGGTAGGTAGGTAGATAGGAGATACATCTGAAGTACTTGGAATAATTTAGTATTGATTTTTGACATAAAAGTAAAACAATATACTTGATACTATAAATTTTTATGCTGCTGCTGCTGCTGCTAAGTTGCTTCAGTCGTGTCCGACTCTGTGCGACTCCATAGACAGCCCACCAGGCTCCCCCTTCTGGGATTCTCCAGGCAAGAACACGAGTGGGTTGCCATTTCCTTCTCCAATGCATGAAAGTGAAAAGTGAAAGTGAAGTCGCTCAGTCATGTCCAACTCTTCAAGACCCTATGGACTGCAGCCTACCAGGCTCCTCTGCCCGTGGGATTTTCCAGGCAAGAGTACTGGAGTCGGGTGCCATTGCCTTCTCCAAATTTTTGTGAAGTTACTGATACTTAAGTGGTTACAGACAAGTTTCTTCATTAAATATACTGCATGATTTCTTACATTTGTCTAGTTCTGAGACAGTTCTACTACTAACTGATGCAATTTCAATCCATTTGCTATTGAAAATGTGTATGAGTTTTAATAGTACCATGGAAGATGAGAGCTTTTTCTGGGTTGATGTTGAAGCGGGGTATTCCAGCAACTCTGGCCCCCTGTCTAAATCTTTCCTCCATCTTACAAGCTATGTGCCTTTAAGTGTGGTGCTTCATCTTCCTGTGATTCAGTTTCCTCATTTTTAAATCAGGATGACAACAGTATTACCTCACTGGGTCATTAAGGGTATTAAGGTGAGTCAGTGATTGGTTTGATATATAACAAAGACTCAGTAAGTGATTGAGGAAGTCCGTCCATAACCAGCAGAGATTTATGTTACATATTCTGACAAACATTCAAACCATGAAAGATATCCTTCATGTTATACTCTTTTGAAACACCATCAGGAACTCACTGCAGAACTTCTCTTTTTTTTAAACAAACATGACTTGCCATATTTTCAAATGTATATTATTCATTTTCACTTTCAAAGTCTATTTACTTGCAAGCACAAGTAGACCCTTCATCTTGTGGAGATCATGAAGCAATTCTCATAAAGCAATTCCTGTAATAAATATGTGTGTTGGTTAAAAGGGGAGGGGAGGTGGACATGTGAATCCTAGGGCATAGGAAAGTCCGTAATCCTTAAGTATTAAGGACCAGGGTGGATTGAGTCCTAACTCCTCTAAATAGTGAGCTCTCTCCTCCTTCTTGTCTGAAGTATTAGTCTCATAAATGGCAAAATTTTTGATTTCTAAAATTTGTCTGTGATCTTTTAGTTCTTTTCTTAAGGCAAATAACAATTTTTTTAAATTAAAGATTTTCTTAATTTAAGACACTTGAAAATTTAACAAAATCTTTTTTCTAAATTCAAAGAAAGCTCTGTATACAAATAGATTTTTTTTCCCCTGGTTATTCATTCTCCACTTCTGTTATCAAATAGGGCAGAGAAGAGGTTTGCTTAATTCTGTCCTTGAACTTCCCCTTCCCAGAAGCGGAAGTGAGTTAAGTTAGAGGCCCAACGATTAGGTTTTGCCTGGGGGAGAAAAATTCACAGAATATGTGATACTTGTATTACAACTTTTATTTCTCCCTTAGACAAGAATAAAACAGAACTATCTCGTGAAACTCATTGAAATAGTTCAGGACTTCGGTGAAGAAAATTCGTCTTGAACACCATCTAACTGCTCCCAGTGCTGGGTACCTGCAGCGGCGGACGACAGGAGGAAGAGATGCTTTCATTTTTTTCCTTAAAGAAATGAGCTTGCTCAAAGACGTTCTGGGCCTAGAACTCAGAGTGATACTTAGACTCTCTCTCCAGCGGAGGCAGCAATCTGGAGGCAACTGCTTCCCGCAGATGTAAATTCTGGAGCTCTGGGCCCAGGTGGTCTTCGGGTCTCCGTCAATATTGAATCATTAAGAGAAGAAAAATCTTGAAATTCTCAGATCCTAAATCTTCAATAAGCAAATGTCAACACATCTCAAATGCCATCTGAAGTGTAACCCTTCCCAATGGACATTTTGGATTCATAAACATGCTCTTTCTGAAACTAAAAATACACGAATGTGTATTTCTGAATAAACATTATTTTACTGTTAGACCAAGCGTTCAGATCAGCCTAGACCATGGGAAAAATTAAATAGAGAGAGAATGTATGCATGCAAGTAGAGAGTCTATCAGTCATGCTAAGACTTGGAAAAAAAACAAAATTAATATTTAGAACGCTGCTGCTGCTAAGTCACTTCAGTCGTGTCCAACTCTGTGCTACCCTATAGACAGTCCACCAGGCCTCCCCGTCCCTGGGATTCTCCAGGCAAGAACACTGGAGTGGGTTGCCATTTCCTTCTCTAATACGTGAAAGTGAGAAGTGAAAGTGAAGTCGCTCAGTCGTGTCTGACTCTTCGAGACCCCATGGACTGCAGCCTACCAGGCTCCTCCGTCCATGGGATTTTCCAAGCAAGAATACTGGAGTGGGGTGCCATTGCCTTCTCTGATTTAGAATGCTGCTGCTGCTGCTGCTAAGTCGCTTCAGTCATGTCTGACTCTGTGCAACCCCACAGACAGTAGTCCACCAGGTTCCCCCGTCCCTGGGATTCTCCAGGCAAGAACACTGGAGTGGGTTGCCATTTCCTTCTCCAATACATGAAAGTGAGAAGTGAAAGTGAAGTCGCTCAGTCGTGTCCGACTCTTAGTGACGCCATGGACTGCAGCCCACCAGGCTCCTCCATCCATGGGATTTTCCAGGCAAGACTACTGGAGTGGGGTGCCATTGCCTTCTCCGGATTTAGCATGCTAGGTGTATTCTAACCTCATCCTTGGACTCATTGACCAGGAACAAACAAATTGTTATTCCTAAAGCCAGAAATAATGTCTGTCTGCTGACCTCATTAACCAGGGATTCAAATGAGGTCACTGTATTACTTAGACTCACCTTTCCGTTCAGGGACACCATTCAGACAAATTCTGGGTCCCCTCTCCCTCCCTCTTTCCTGTGAGTGTCCCCAGGGATGATCCCTGTGGGCTCATGAGCAGGTCCAGACGCATCATCCCCATGAAGTACAACAGCCCAGGCCTCAACTTAAATAAGCAGAGAGCCTTGCAGTGTCCAGGACCATCATGCTCTTGAGTGATACTGCTTACCACAGGTCATCACTTGACGGCTCTTTGGAAGATGAGGCACGGCCTCTTCCTGTTTGGGGTTGGCAGAGACGTGTGTGACCCCACTGTGAGAGCTCACTAAGCTCCAGTCCAAACCTTCATCCCCACAGTGTGAGTAGAACTTCTGGTTGTCTGCTGTGACGGGGGCGGAGGGGCCACTGACAGCCCGCCCTAGACCCAGGTCTCCTCCTCCCCTCCAGTTCTCACGTTGGATCAGTCCTCCCAAGGACCCCTTCAGCTCCTCCTTAGAATTTGTCTTCTGCTATTTCCCCCTCTCCTGGAGGGTTTGGGATTCCCTGGTGGCTCAGAGAGTAAAGCATCTGCCCACAATGCGGGAGACCCGGTTCAGTCCCTGAGTTGGGAAGATCCCCTGGAGAAGGAAATGGCAACCCACTCCAGTGCTCTTGCCTAGAAAATTCCATGGATGGAGGAGCCATGTGGGCTACAGTCCATGGGGTCGCAAAGAGTCGGACACGACTGAGTGACTTCACTTTTTTTTATTTCCCTCTCTCCTAGTTAATCAGGCATAGACCCTTATTGGGTCCCCATTGGAGACAACATTCTCACAAGTTTCTTCTTAATCAGGACAAACTTTAAAAAGCTAGTGGAACTTGAATTACTTCTGTTAAAATGATCCCATCTGTACCATAAATGGTGAGACTTGGAAAATTAATTACATATATTCAGATGTATTTATATATCCCAGAAATACATATTAGATATGTTTTACATTCACCACCCTAACAGATACAGAAGGTAAACAACCCCTAAGAAATGATCCCTGGGTTTCATCACTTTATACAATTATGGCTTAGATTAATGAAAATTATAGTTTCCATTTCTTTATCTTTGATCTACAAAAGTATAGGAAAGTACCAGGTTTAGTTCGTCTCCAGAAAATGGTTTAGGCAATTACAATTAACAAGGAGTTGCTACTTTAAAGTAGATCTTATGTAAGAAAACTGCTCTTTCATTTTTGGTAGCTGCTTATCAACTAAGATGAGTCACTAGTAATGTTTACTTCTTTGTGAATTGACAGGAAAACCATAAACAAATCTCAAAGGAGACAGATGAATAAGGTTTCAAGGACATTACTGCTCCTGCCTGAAACTTTAGCCAACTGAAAGCCTGAAAATATGCAACTCAGAATTCCACTGCTTCCTCAAATTGCAGGTGGACAAACGTGAAAGATATCAGGACTTTAGCCTGACTGCTCACAAAACAACTTAAAGCAATGACAGTCAGTATATAACGAATCTTGAAAGCAAAACTAACATCTCAAAAAAGAGAGATGACAGTCCCTATTATGGACTGAATTGCCCCCCCCCATTCACATGTTAAATCCTGATACCCATATCTCAGGATGTGACTGAATTTGTACCTAAACGCTAATCCTTTAAAGAGGTAATTGAGCTAAGGTGGTGCTAGTGGTAAAGAACCCACCTGCCAATGGAGGAGACACGAGAGACGTGGGTTTGAGCCTTGGGTCGGGAAGAACCCCTGGAGGAGGGAATGATAACCCATTCCAGTATCCCTGCCTGGAGAATCCCATGGACAGAGGCTCCTGGAGGGCTACAGTCCATGGGGTCCTGGTCAGACACAACTGAAGCAACTTAGCACACAAAGTAAATGGGGTCACTGGGGTGAGGCCAAATCCAATATGAGTGGTGTTCGTAGAAGAAAATGAGAATATCACATAGACACGCACAGAGGGAAGATAGTGTTGTAGCCACGCGTTCCAGGAAACGAACTCACTCAGAAGGACAATGCAGATAGTGGAGTGCAGTTTATTACACCGGTGGGCTCAAGGCAGAGTCTCCTCTTAGCCAAGGACCCCAACCAGCGTTTGTGAAAATCTTTTATACCCCACGTGTACATGTCTGAACCCACCACTCCAAATTCCTTGAGACTTACATCAACCAAGGAAAATACAATCCCAGTCACCCCATCATCCACGTGCTATGTGCTCATGTGCCCAAACAGTCAAACAATCAGCCAATAATCAATAAACCCGAGGTTACACTCTGATAGAGACAGAAAAATTTATGGCCTGTCTGGAGGAAGGGGTGATTAGTGTATGTTTTCTCTTAGGCGATGAGTAACCTAGATACAGTCTTCAAGGTTCCCCTGTCTGGAGGGGGTCTTATCCTTCTGTTGTTGTTTTCATAGGCACTAAACAGAGTTCAGAGTCCATTGGAAAGGTGGCCGAGCATGATCAGCACTAACAGGCCTAAGATGGAGTCCAGGCCCTATGAATTCCTTCTTCAATAGTACAAAGACAAAGGGAGAACGTGACCATCGTCGAGCCAAGGAGAGAAGTCACAGGATGAAACCAACCCTGCTGATGCCTTATCTTGGGATTCTGGCCTCCAGAATCATGAAGAGATACATTTCTGTTAAGTCCCTCTGTCTGTAGTATTTTTTATGACAACATTAGCAAATGAATACACTCCCACACCAAAAATTTTCCCCCAAAGCTCATACAAAGGCGGGAGAATCATGACTCTCTCTTGGAATCATGGATTCTATTCATATTGTGCGTATAATCTGCAAAGCATCTTCATGTCTACCATCTCCTGTGTGCCTCGTAACAGTCCCATTTAATGGAATTGAGGCTGAGAGGAGAGCCTAGTTTTGATAGATGGCAGATTAAATAGGCACCAAGCCTCTTGATTCAGTCACGAGGCCACAGCTAAGGTTGAAGAGCATGGGTAGACCAGTACTCCACATTCCTGATGCCTGACGGAGGGTAAGGCTTGAGGTGACCTGTCCAAGGAATGCCCAGCAGGAGTAGCCTGCTGGGGACTGAAGGCAGGTCTTCAGACTTGACCTTGTGACATTCCCATTGCCCCATGAGAGAAAGGTATGCACTTCCTCTGCAGTCCCCAGGGATTCCTAACTTCCTTCCTCCCAGCTTGCCAAGGAGATGCCAGCTTTCAGGACTACAGGGAGGACAGCCAACTAGGCATATACCTGACAACTTTTGAAAGAAATCTTTAATGTCACAAGACAAATTCGTATACTTAAACATCCTTAACTTTTGTTCCTAATGAAAAAGAAAGGGTCAATCTCTATATGATAAAAATAAAAATAAGTAATAATAACACAGGACACCCCCTCCCTAAACTCATACTTGCTGTTATGTCTTTTTAGGGAGAAAATACATTGCTTTACATATAAAAAAGTCATCTAAAAAGATAAGCTTATTGTGGGGTTGGGGGTATACAGAGATTTGAATAACCACAGAGAATTTGCAGGACAGGAAAGTATATCTAATAATGAATTAAGTCTAGTTTATAATGTATTTATAAGTCTAGTATATAAACTCCACTGTGTAATTCCAACTTGGGTGTCTTCACATACTTTTCAGTAAGGGACAGCATTACTTTTCAGTGACTTTGGAGTTGGAATTGCCTTTCTTTCTTTCATTTTTCTTCCTGTCCTTTCTTTCTTGCTTTCTCCCATATGTCATATCAGACTGGTACTGGTCGTGAAATGGTCCAGTTTTATTTGAATTACAATTTTTTTCCCTTGGGTTCACTGAGGAGTAACTGAGAGTAAGGATTCAAGTGTGCAAACTACTGGTAACCAATAAGAAAAATTTGGAACTGTTCAGATCACAAAATGTGATTTTGCACAAAGTCTTGTGGATCAGCTAATACTTCTTAACAAAAGTCCCTCCTAGGATTAAAAAGAAGCACTAGTCTGTCTTTCTGACTCTCTCTGTGTGTCTCTTTCCTTTGTCTTTTACCATGTATCACTCCATCCATCCATCCGTCTGTCTGCTTTCATATCTATCTATATATTCTATTAATATATTTCTCTTCATTGACTTTTGGCTTACAAAATTTTCCCCTGTGAAAACTTCAAATGAGAAAAACTGTCCATAATCAAAATAAAACAGAGTGAAAACCAGAGCTCCTGTTTATAGCTTAACTTTCCCTGCTAGCTGATGAGTGACTCACTGCCTCTCACCTACATGAAACAGAGCCAAGGGGTGAAGGAGCTAAGGATAACACAATCTTTAGCCTAAAAGGGGGAAAAAAGTCTTTACAAAGCAGGTCCCAATTACCCTAAATGTTTTATCAGAATCCTCTCTCAGTCTTTTTAATATTGGTCAGTTTCCAGGTATAAAATGAAACCATCCGGAAAGCCACCATTGCCAGCCAGGGATTCCTAGAGAGGAATGCAGGGTCTTGGTGAAAAGCATGCTTTTGAAGACTCCTTCAGCAAGTCTCTAGGTAATTGTCTGAGAGTGTAGAGAATTGGTGGCTGTTTGCATGAAACTCACAGGGATCCAGGTGACCTCCAGAGACTCCGCTGAGATGCCATGTGATCTTCATCAGTTAAGGAATCCAGCAAGAAGGCCAGAGCCTGGGAACGGCATGCACTTCCCTGATAAAGCTTAGGCAGCGACAGATGGTCACTCATGTCAGACGCTAGTCAGCAGGCCTTTCAAAGTGAGAAGGGCACCTGACGGGGAGTCAGGATTCCCAGCCAGCCCGGCTCTCAGATGAGGACGTTTTCCTGTTGTGCAAATGTGACGAGACTGAGATCCCCCTTGGAGCATGGCGGGGGAGGCTCACCTTTCCAGCAAGGTCACTCATTCCAGCTAGCCCAAGAGCTGCGGGCACCTGTTCGATCTTTATTTAGTAACAGTCCACTCTGCAGTCCACTTGCTATTCTGAACTGTCTCCTCTATTTTTATCCCTGACATAAACTGGATTTCCTGGCTCATGTGCTACCTCCATCCTGACCCTCTCATCTGACCCACCCTACCCCAAACATACCTCCATCAATAAGTACAAATATTTTAGTAGAAAGGCTGGTTGTCCTTGGCTGAATTCTCCTCTTGCTTCGACCACGTGGCTACCCTTGACTTTCTCCCTGGTTTGACTTAATCACATAAAGGACTTTCTAGAGCACTTTCCTCATACACATTCCTCTTTGGAGAATGTTATCCTTAAAATAATTCCCAGTTTGTTGACCATCTTTTTCCTAAAATAGGCTTCCCTGGAGGTTCAGACAGTAAAGAATCTCCCTGCAGTGCAGGAGACCCAGGTTTGATCCCTGGGTCAGGAAGATCCCCTGAAGAAGGGAATGGCAACCCACTCCAGTATTCCTGCCTGGAGAATTACATGGACAGAGGAGCCTGGTGGGCTGCAGTCCACGGGGTCATAAAGAGTGGGACATGACTAAGTGTCTGACTTAGTTATACCTTCACTTTCCTAAAATAGATCCTCTTCTAGGTCTCTAATGTTTATTTACTTTTTGGGGGGTGGAGGGGGTCTTTAAAAAAACTGAATTAAAATGCAAAATGTTCTGAAAAATATGAAGCTTTATTAGCAAACATTTTAAACAGCAAGCAGTTGAGACAAGACCCTATTGATGCTTGATGCCAAATAATGGGCTAATGACAGTCACATCAGTCTTTTCAGCTCCTAGTTCTCTCTTGAGCTTCAGACCTGCGTACAACATGGAGACAAGGAGGTGTTCTCTCCTAACTGTTGACCACATCCTTCATACTCCACATGTCCCAAGCCCACCGCCTTTTTCTCTTCCAAGTCTTTCAATATTCCTTCCTGCTTTTATGGAAGTTATATATTCTGTTTGTTTTTTAATTTTTTTTTATTTAAGGATAATTGCTTTATAGAATTTTGTTGTTTTCTGTCAAACCTCAACATGAATCAGCCATAGGTATGCATATATCCCCTCCCTTGTCAACCTCCCTCCCATCTCCCCCACCATCCCACCCCTCTATGTTGATCCAGAGCCCCTGTTTGAGTTTCCTGAGACATACAGCAAATTTCCGTTGGCTATCTATTTACATATGGTAATGTAAGTTTCCATGTGACTCTTTCCATACATCTCACCCTCTCCTCCCCTGACCCATGTCCATAATATCCTGTTTTGTATAGTTCACTGTAGATGATGGGTAATGAACATGTAAATACATTGTGTCAGGTGGTGAGAAGCACCAAGAAAGTGGTGCATGCTCCCAGGAGAAAGGGGAGCCGGCCGTGGTGGAAGGCCTCACGGCTGAGGGACATTTGAGCAGAGACCTGGGGGACTTGAAAGCCAGGTGGCTGTTGGGAAAAGAGAGTGCTTCATGCAGCAAGAAAGGCAAGTGCAAATGGCCTGAGAAAAGAGATGGAACCTAAGAGGACTGGGGAGGTCAGACACAGACCTTGGTGGGGGGGTGGGGCAGTGTCAGTTATTACATAATATTAGAGATCAGAGCCAATAGTATAAAATAAGAGAAAGGAATATATAGCGTACGAATGGGAAAGTAAGAAATAATCCATTAGAACTAATAAGGCTTTAGAATAACTGCAGAATACAAGATCAATGTTTTTCTCTACCCTGTGAATTTGCACACTTTTTCTATAAAAAGCAAGTTAGTAAATGCTTTCACCTCTGCAGGCCTTAATGTCAGTATGCCTTTGTGGTGTGAAAGAACAGGCAGTATGTAAATGAATGGACAAGGCGGCATTCCAATAAACTTCACTTACAAAATCAGGTGGTGGGTCAGATTTGGCCCCTACGCAGTGTGCCAACCTCTGCGCTACATCAACAACTACCAAGCAGAAAACGGCACAGAAAATGCAGTGCTTTTCACAATAACAGCAAAGCTCTACAATATCTAGGCGTTAACTTAGATGATACAGTGTAGTACCTTCACAGAGAACATTTTAAAATGCTCCTAAGAACATTAAGAAAGATGTGAGTAAGTGGAGAAATATACCATGTCACAAATGGGTAACTTTCATAGTAAGGTTGTCAGTATGCCTCCAGAATAATCTCTGAATTTATTATAAACCAATTAAAAAATTTAGCAATATTTTTCAAAATATATAAACACTTACTCTAGATTTCATATGGGATGTAAAATCCATAAACAGCTCAGCAAGACTAAAATAAGAGCAAAGAGAGGAGCCATTTCAGCTAGATATCAAAGTTACAATGCCTTAATAATAGAAAACGGTAGTGGTGGAAAACAGACAAATTAACCACTGTATGTGTCAAGAAAGCTAATATGCATATATTTCATATCTATATAATTTTACATGCATGTAAACTCATAAAAACCAATGAGGAACAATTCATTGTTCAGGAGATTATGTTGGGAAATTTCAATCAGAATGTGCAGATTAATAAACTGGATCCTATATAAAGAAAGTGAAGTCGCTCAGTCCTCTCCAACTCTTTGAGACCCCATGGACTGTAGCCCACCAGGCTCCTCCGTCCATGGGATTCTCCAGGCAAGAATACTGGAGTGGGTTGCCATTTCCTTCTCCAGGGGATCTTCCTGACCCTGGGATTGAACCCAGGTCTGCCACATTGCAGGCAGACACTTTAACCTCCGAGCCACCAAAGCTATAAACATAGACTTATAAAGTCAATATAATAAGTGTGGGGGTAATGTTTATGGCCTTGTGGTAGAAAATATATACATTTAAACAAGATAAAGACGTATAAGATATGCCTATCAAATTTATAAATTTGACTATATCAGAATTAAGGATTTCTCTTTTACAAAGATATTATAGGCAAAGTTAATATATGACAGAATGGGAGAACATGCCAGTAACATCTAAGACTGCCAAAGGATTAATATCTTAAAAATAGGAAACTTTTGCAAATCAAACAAAAAGAAAATGGACAAACGCTAGAACAAGAATCACACGAAAAACGAAACTGAGTGGATAAGAAATCCTCAAACTCACTGTAACCAAAGAAACGAAGATTAAACAATGAGACATCGCTTTAGAGCCACCAAATGAGAAAATTTAAAAATGTGGATACTGCCCAATACTGATGAGGGCATGTATAAACTGGAAGCCTCGTACCTCATGCATTATTGATGAGAGCAGAAGAGTCAAGTCACTTCTCCAGTACTTAGTGATAGCCATCAGCAAAAAGCCTAGAGATCCAGCAATCCCACTGTTGGCTGTGAATCCCAGAGAAATGCTCTCAAAGTCCATTTTGTAACATTTGCCAGGGTATTCATTGCAGCATTATTTGTTTCCTGGAAATCAGATATTATTTGTTTGCAACAAAATGCTTCACTGCAGTGTCATCTTCTGCGGTCCCTCACATAGCTAAGGGTCAGACACGCTTTAACGTCGACAGCAGGTTCCAGCTCTGCAGGGGGCACCAGAAAAGACAAAAAGACAAATGTCAATTTTTTTTTAATTTATGAAGAAAATGGTAGGAGCTCTTGGCTTTCTCTGAGTGCTTCTGAGAGGATGTGGTTTTTAAACAAGGGAGCCATTTCATAACCAAACTCTAATTTTAATTCAGAGTGTGCCACTCAGGGTTCCCCCTCTGCTACTTTTGCTGGTGTGTAATTCCTAAAGAAATTTCTAGGTGAAGGACATTGCTGTCTTTGTCTCTGGAAAGTGCTCAGAAGACGGTTTCCACCCTGGCAGCCTGCATTTGACAGCTCAATAGCACACAGTTGACAAAGCCAAAGGCATGAAAGAGGACTGCAATGCCGCTGTTTGGGGAGTGAAGCATGTTTTTAAGGAAGCTGTGATGAAAAAGAACAGGCTGTATCTAGGGTGCAATCATTACTTGAAAAAACTTAGACAACATCACAAAGGTAGGTCTCTTGCTTTAGTATTAAAAAGAAGGACATTTCTCAGCCCTTCTAGATGACAGCCAGCCTTCGGTTCCTTGGCACTGCTAACGAGTCTTTTCCTTATTCACAACATATGCATCTGCATGGTCCTTACCAGATCTTTCTTTTCTAATTTCCACTTCTTCTCTCCAGTTCATCAGGATAGCCTCTACTCATTCCACAGGTCTCGCCTTAGCTGTCTCTTCCCACAGAACATCTTTCTGGTTCCATCCTCTCCCAACTGCCTTTCTCCACTGCAAAGTGTTGTAGGTAGTTCAGACTCAACACACACAGATCAGAAGCCCCCATGGGCTGCAAAACCCGTTCATGGATGTCCTGTGTTCCCCGCCTCAGTTGGTGACTCCACAGCGGGCCGTGGCCCTAGGCAGACACGAGGGTGCCACTGCTGCCTCTGCTGTTCCTGTTCCCAACATCAGTTTGATCACCGAGTTTAAGTCACACTCAGCCCCTCACGAGCCTTCTGCTTCGGCTGGGCATCATCAGGATGATGTCACCAGCCTCTCTCACTTGCTTAACGAGTCTCATATCACCTCCCATCCTTGGTTCCCTCACATCCGTCTTCTCTACTGCCATCGTCTTTCTTACACGTGATTTTAGTCATTTATTCTCAAGTTTTAAGCCCTTCATTAGTCTCCATTGCTTCAGGATCCAACCCAACTTTCTTATCACGATTTGGGGCTTCCCTGCTGGCTCAGACGGTAAAAATATATACCTGCAAAATTTAGGTTCGATCCCTGGGTCAGGAAGATCTCCTGGAGAAGGGAATGGCTACCCACTCCAATATCCTTGGCTGGAGAATTCCATGGACAGAGGAGCCTGGTGGGCTACAGTCCATGGGGTCACATAGAGTTGGACATGACTGAGCTGCTCAAACTTTCACTTCCACTTCAAAGATAGTAAATCATGATGATAGTATATTGATTTACAAGATACTTCATGATCTCTTCCATGGATTCTTCTCTTGAATTCTACTCTCCAAGGTAGATTTTATCACACTTTATATAATCAAATTAAATTTCCATGAGGTAGGAAGCCCTGGTTTGGGTCACAGAGTCAGGAATGAATGGTGTTGGAGCTGAATTCACATTAGAAGTCTGAATAAAGTGTTTAGAGATTTGATTTGGTTTGAATTTGTTTTCCTTGGGAGAGGAAATCCTAGGGTTCCATTTAGCATACCTGTGATTTCATATACAGGCGATGGGCCAGTCCCATGAGAATATTACTTGTGTATGAATTACCAGACCACCCTTATCTGTTATCTTAGTTGGGTTCACCTGAAAACAGTCCTGATGAAGAATTTGTGTGCAGGCGACTTCTTTGGAGGTGAACCCAGGGAGCAAGGTGCAGAAGGAGGACTAGCCAGCAGAAGTATCCGTGAACAGTCTCCATACTATGACAACGAGGCTCAGCTCTCCCAGGAGCAGGAACTGGGTACCTCCTAGAGTTGCTACCTGAGGGGTCAAAGACAGAAGAAACTCTCCATTAGCTTCTGGCCCCATGGGTTGGGAGTTGTCCTCAGGCATGTTAATTGCCCCCAAGTTTCTGAGCTGTAACATATGTAATAACCAAGCAAAGCCCTGCCAGCACCTGGGCAGGGCCCCAGGGCAGGAGGCAGGAACAGGCAGCACACACACAAAGCCCCTGGTCAAGGGCTTCTCCTTCCCTTCTGTGAGTCAGAGCCTGCGTAGACCTTGTGGGACAGCCACAGAGGAAACCGAAGAAGCTGGGAGCAGGGACGAATCTGGGCACCAGAGGCACCCAAGGTATCCAGCATCAGGAAGTGAAATAATTGAGAAATAGAATGCCATTCTATTCACGCATATTTTTAGACTCACACAAATTTTAGTAGGTTATAGATTAGCACAAATGCATTTTTCACTGATTTTTCTCTGTGGAAAACAAAGACAACTGAAGTATGTGTAGGTGGTTCTATTAAGTGACTCATTTGCTGCAAATAAGTACCAGGTGCTTAGTTGCAAAGCTAGGGCTAATCAATAAATAATTCTCTCTGAAAGGGAGACAGAATTCTCTATTTCTATAACAGTCCATTTATAGATATGTTAAATATTAAAAACTCTGAATCCAAAATTAATCATACACAAAATAATTTTAGCCATAGTTTTAGAACTTTGGAAATCATCTGACTGACTTTCACTACTCTTTATTCTAGGTCAGGTCTTAAGCTTCTTTACTTATTTAAGTATCAGGGCACAAGAAATATGCCAGGGTAAACTGTAACTTTCAAAAATGAAATCCTTCGTATGTTCTTGGAACATGAATTCTTTTTATCGATTTCATCTCATTCTAAAATGTATGTTAATATATCCACAAACTAAAGATGTAATCAAAATACTAACAGTGGTTATTGCCTTGGGATGAAATTAAAGGAGCTTTTATTTTCTTCTTTGTGTTTTTTGGAACTTTCCAAATTTTCTACAGTTCTTTCATGTCATTTTTGTGATGACAAACAATCCTACACTATACATCATTTTTTAAAGGTCAAATTAGAAAGAAAGCACTTTGGTAACCATTTTTAACCAAAGTGTGGTGCAATATGGTTATTATGAAAAATTGTTATGACATAGCTCATGCCTGTGGAGAATTTTCCATCACAGTGAAAAAGAATCAACCATTAGATTTTATCCTAAGGTAGCTTCTTCCCAGGGATGTTAATGCCTTAGGTTAAGAAGCCATGTATGGAGAGCCCAGGAGGTGATGAACTACATGTACAAAGAAAGGGGGGCATGTCTACAGTTTCCTTTATCCAAGATAGATTCACGGCAGGAATTTGGTATGGAATTTGGCACTTTGACCATACAGGGACAAAGACAGCACTTGTCCTTTCATGTCTGGATTGGCGATGACCTCTGGAGAGGTTTATACCCTATTCTCCAGTTAGGAATGTTCTTCTGGCTCTCCTCCTCCACACTTCTCCTCCTGTCCAGATGGATAATTCCAGAAAGGCACCAGAGAAGTCTTGCATAAGGGAGTTGGTGAAGTCATCAACCATTAACCACTGCAAACTTACCAAACCAGCTAGAAAGAGACAAGGCGTCACTGCTTTCCACAGGCAAACCCTGGGTGGATGTCTGTCTAGTTAGCCCTGGGTGAGTTCCCATTCTCCTGTCCCAGAAACTCCTGGCATTGGTCAGCCGTCACACGCCCATGGCACTGCTCTTTGCTGCCACGTCTCCTCCAGCACTGGCTGCAGAGCGGGGCTCAGCCTGCCTGGCTCCCCTGTGCCGGGCTGTTTTCCACGTCAGCCACACCATGTAGGCTCTTTCGGGTTGTCACTGTTTAGGAAGAGAGGCGACTCGTACCTTTGCTTTGTTTCGTTGTGCTTCTAATCCTGAGAAAATTGGGGACAAGAGAAATAAATATGAAGCAAAGTCAAATTTCTTAACATCACATGTCTTACCCTGATTATATTATCAAGATGATCTTGTTCCATCCTCTGCTTTCATTCCTCAAGATGCGGCTCTGCAAAAATCATCTCATTTTCCGACTGTCTCATTAGAGAAGGGAATGCCACGCCATCCCTATCTGAAGTCTACACTGCTGTGTATGTTGACAAGTAAAGAAATCAGGATAAAACAAATATGCCCTTTGTCTTTGGGGGGTAAGTCACCTCTGTGTGAACTTCCATATGGATGGAAGAGAGGCCTTACCTAAATTCTTAACCCCGTCATCATTTCACTGCTAAACCCTCTGTGTCTTTCTTTTTAGTAGGGTTCCTCAACCTTGGCATTATTGACATTTCCGACTGGGGGACTCAGTGTGTGGGAAGGGACTGTCCTATATATTTTTGGGTGCTGAGAAACCATCCTAGATGCCAAGAGCACCCTAGTTATTTGTGACAACAGTGTCTCCAGACATTACCAAATGTCCTCTGGGCAATACAATCACCCCTGATTGAGATTGTAAACCATTTGTCTAAAGAACTCAATTAATTTATAATTAATGTTTATTTATGTGATGGTTAGGTAGTTAGAATAGGAAAAAGGAGTCCAAAACGGTGGTGGCTAAAAGACAAAGAAAGGAAAAAGCCTGCGAAAATGGAACAAAAGAAAATCTACGGATCGGAGTGAGAACCTCAGGTGAAGCAAACAGCCCTCCTGCTAGCCCAGTTTACCCAGGGTAGGCTCAGGGGGAGGAGAAACAACACACAAAAAGAGGAGCCAAGATTGAGCCTCTCCTTTGGGGTTGGCCCACCCTCACACTTCGAGGAGATACTATCCTTTGCTTGCCAAGTCAAACTGAGCTGTAACATTGGTCTGCCATTTCAAATCTTTGCTGCGGTGAGACATACCCGAGGAAATTACACACTCCCTTCCCCACCCCCAACATGATTATTAATATTGTCTCTTCCACTAGAAAGTAAATTCCGCTGGGGCAGGATCATCTCTAATCTAAAATCTGCCCAACTTCTGTTCCTGGCATATAGTAGCCAGTCACTAAATACATGTTGACTTAATCAATGGCTAGTTTTATAAGATATTACAACTATCCTAAGAATTCCAGGAGAAAAATGATTATTCCGGCTACACAACAACTAATATTTATAAACTCTGATGATATCTAAAAGACATGACACTTTGGAAAATATGTCATAATTTTTTCTTATAACAAAAACTTAGAACTTAGATATACAAGATTTTTATATTATTCCAAAAATTGATTTGAACTTTAATCTTTGCTTTATCTCTCCATAAACTATATCTGAATGTCTGTGGATATGAAGGTATATTTATTAATACAGATTTCAGATGGATAGCTCAATTCTCTCAAGGCCTTTTTACCCTTAAATTTAATATAATTTTTAAAAATTATTACAAAATTAATATTTTCTCATTGTGAAAAAAAAGAATTCAAATCAGACAAAATACAGCTCCTAACTTTTTCACAAACTGGTGTTCTCTCTTGATTTCTCTAGAGTTTACCTACACATATTCATGAATAACTATAGACATATATATATTTGTTTGTTTTTTTGTTTAAAAGTGTTTTTATTTAAATAGTATGGTACCGTACTTATTTTCCACAACATGCTTTCTTAACAATTTTTCCAAGATTCACATCGAATTACCTCACTCTTCTTACCTGATGCCTACTAGTTTATAGTAGGTGCATTGTAGTTTATTTTTTTAAACAGCAAAAAGATCAAATATTAAGATAGTAATAAACATATTTCCCCCACAGACATTTATCCCCTGACCCTTGCTTCTGTTTAGTTAGCAGCATTCCTTGCCTCAGAGGACTGTTAACACACCCAATGACTTAGTCAATTTCTTAACTTTTAAGTTTCTAAGAAAACTTTGGGGAATCCTGGCCAAAAAAGTCTTAAAAATCAGTTTTTGCTTTTGACAAAATGTTGGCTTTTGCTTTTGTGTTTAGTTTTGATACTCAAGGCTTCCCTGGTGGCTCAGATGCTAAAGAGTCCGCCTGCAACGCAGGAGACACAAGTTCCATCCCTGGGTCAGGAAGATCCCCTGGAGAAGGGAATGACAATGCACCCCAATATTCTTGCCAGGAAAATTCCATAGACAGAGGTGCCTGGCGGGATACAGTCCGTGAGGTCGCAAAGAATCAGACAGGACTCAGCAACTAGCACTTTTACTTTCACGGATACTCAAACATAAAATTTGGGCAGAGCTATGGGTCCTGGGATTTCTTTGGAAGGAATGATGCTAAAGCTGAAACTCCAGTACTTTGGCTACCTCATGCGAGGAGTTGACTCATTGGAAAAGACTCTGATGCTGGGAGGGATTGGGGGCAGGAGGAGAAGGGGACGACAGAGGATGAGATGGCTGGATGGCATCACCGACTCGATGGACGTGAGTTTGAGTGAACTCTGGGAGTTGGTGATGGACAGGGAGGCCTGGCGTGCTGCGATTCATGGGGTCGCAAAGAGTCAGACACAACTGAATGACTGAACCGAATTGAACTGAAAAGAATAAAAATGCATCAACAATAGGCTGTAAAGAGAGCCCCTGAAGAGGCAGAATAACTAATTCTCCTCCATCCCCAACCCCACCAGCACAGCTGTTAATGTTACTGCTGGGAAAGGAAGGGATTGAAAGGTCAAATGCCCCTGAGGGTCTTGGGGGATAGAACACTTTGACCAGGTGCTAGACAATTAATGTAGGAAAAGAAAGTTGAAAATGAAGTGGCTCAGTCATGTCGGACTCTTTGTGACCCCACGGATTGCAGCCCACCAGGCTCCTTCATCAGTGCGATTTTCCAGGCAAGAGTCCTGGAGGGGATTGCCATTTCCTTCCGATGAACTGTTCTCTCATAACAAGTTACTGCAAAACTTTAATGGCTTCAAACAAAACCAGCTCTTCTGTTATCTCTGACAGTTTCTTCAAGTCAGAAATTTGAGACAGGTCTGGCTGGTCCTGGCCCGGGATCCTCCCATCCAGTCGCAGGTGGACAGTGGCTTGAGGGGAACAGAAGCTGAAGCAGCTGGGGAGGGTGGGCACCTGGCCGTCTTCAGGAAGCCTCGGGGCCACCCTGGGGTCTCTGCCACACTCGTGCTGGTTTGGGCTTCCTCACAGCAGAGTGGCCTGTCAGACCCCTTACATTCCAGCTCAGAACTCAAAGGCAAGTGTCTCAGAGAACAAGGCCGAGTGCACGACCCTCTTACCACCTTGCTGGGAGGTCTCACGGTGCTGTTTCTACCACGCTCCACTGGCGGAGGCTGTCATTATGTCCTTTCCAGGTTCAAGGGGAGAATACACAGGCTCAGCAGACCTCTCAGCGAGCGGAATGTCAAAGTCTCACTGTAAGAAAAGCAAGCGGGTTGGGAGACAGGCCTGTGGCTATCTTCTGCAAAGACAGTCCGCCTCAGAGAAGAACAGTAGACGTGCAGACCGTCAGATAAGCTTTGTGTCCTCAGAGCGTGGAGACGACTCACTCCCCGCGTCCTGTCTGGGGCCCTGACGGGCAGTAGGCCTCTCATGGCTCTCGTCCCTATCGCAGCAAAGGTGGGAGCAGTTGGTGGAAGGTCACAAGGGTGTTTCCAGGGAGGGCCCTGAAGCAGCCTGTCAGACCTCCTGCTGCCCAGAGTGGCGAGGAGACCCCCTGGACTGTAGTCCACCAGGCTCCTCTGTCCATGGGATTCTCCAGGCAAGAACAGTGGAGGGGGTGGCCACGCCCTTCTCCACGGGATCTTCCCAACCCAGGGATCGAACCTGAGTCTCCGGCATTGCATACAGATTCTTTACTGCTGAGCCACCAGGGAAGCCCTGTGAAAAGGGTGCCTAGAGGCAAAAATTCAAATAATTCTTTGTGCTTTTCTGCAAGGAGCTGTCCCACCCAACCATTTGCCTCAAACAACCTTTATTGAATTAATAGAATGAATTTCTTAAAGGCAGGGATTTTGCTTTTTCCATGTTATTTGCACAATAAATATTTGTTGAACAAACAATTTATGTTGTTGTATCAAATAACTCTGTGCTCTCTTTTCAAAATGTTTATCTTTGAGATAATCTCGTGAGCCACTTTTTTTCAAGACAGTTTCCTGTTTTCTGAATAAAACTAATGCCAGAAACAGACTGCGCCAACTGCAGGAGTTCGAGTAGGAATTTGAGTGGGAAGCGGGGCAGGGATTCCTGTAGAAGAATATCACTTTGATCACCACTCAAACTGTAATTTTTACAACATATTTGCTGGGAGTCTTGGAGAGGTTTGGATTTTTAATAAATGCTCTCAGTAGGTAACATAGCTGCCTTCCCTACCCGTCACCACAACTAAATTTTGGTAGTTATTACTGATCATTTACATGACGATTGATAGGAACAAACACCATCCGTTTTAACTGACATCTAGAGGAGTAAGGAGGCCAGAAGGAAGAAGGGACACCAATGACAAAGTCTCCCCCTTCCTTCATTTTGCCTGGGGCACAGTTTGCCTGAGATTAGAGAGGATAGAGTTTAGGTTTACAGAACCTTAGTTACTTGACAATTAGGTCTCATCTGTGAAAATCACTGACTACATCTCAGATTTCAGTTCACCAATCTGTTGGTTCTGGAGAAATAAATCTATCAGACAAGTGCTCTACCTAATTTTACTCAATAGATAAAGCCTGCTACATTATTAGATGTCGGTAATATTTAAGTAATAGCACAATGTTTCATCCAAATGTTCAGTTTTCACTTCTTTTTTGATCCAGGTCAGCCCAAGTGACTAGAACACTGTTTGCCCGCTCAGTCACACTGGAAACTGAGATTTAAAAGTCTCCAACAAATGACTGTAACAAAACAAGGAGAATGCAGACCAGGACTTTTCTCAAACAGATATTAAAAATCTAGATAATTGTTTCTGTGAATTGGAGATTTAAGCTTGGAACTAAATATAAACGTGGAGTAATAGACCTTGAGGGGAAGAGAGGTAGGAGGGGAAAATGCTTTGCAATAGAAGCCCTGAGACTTTCAGGTTTACAAGATGTGCTCTCTTCCTCTAAATCAATAAGTCTAGCAAAGGTATCACACAAATATTCTCAGAGAGAAAAAAAAAAAATGCAAGGCTCGAGAAATAAATAAAAGGAAAGTCTATAAGAAAACTTCAATAGCTTTTGATTCTTGTTTATTTCACTTTGTCAGTTTACTATCAATAGGGGATGAGATTATTTCAGCTCTGCGTGCAGACTAGTAACTTAATTTTTTTCTGGGTTTGGATTATGTGTGTGGTTCTAGTGAGGGAAGCTCTTAGCATTTCAAAAGGGTATTAATAACACAAAAATTTGCCAGATTGAGCAGACCTAAATGATCCTTTCTGTTCACAGGGCTCTGTCTTAGACAATCTCCAGGCCTCAGTTTAGACACCATTCAATGGTGATTGGATGCCAGTGTGTATTGAGCACTCACTCTATACCTTGAAATGTACGTGTGCTATCACATGCCATTCTCATAACAACTTTATGACTTAACCCCGTTTTAGAATGGAAGAAACTGAGGCACGGTGTGCTGTGTGTCCTGTGGGTGAGACCACAGCTGGCCTGGCTGTAAGGCTTAGGCTTAGTTCAGTTCAGTTCTGTTCAGTCGCTCAGTCATGTCTGACTCTTTGCGACCCCGTGAACAGCAGCACGCCAGGCCTCCCTGTCCATCGCCAACTCCCAGAGTCTACCCAAATCCATGTCCATCGAATTGGTTATGCTTAATTATGGTGCAATTAATTTCTCTAAGACAATGATACTGAAGGGCCCTAAAATCAAGACTACCTTGATTCATATCTTGGCACTGATACTTCCTGTGTGACTGTAGGCAAGTCATGAAGCTCTTAGTATCCGCTGGCTCAGAATAACATTAGTACCTGTTTCACTGTGTTGTTGTACAGACAAAAATGCTAGAACAGGAGAGCTTCAGCAGGGCCTGGTGTTTGCAAACAGTTTAATGAGGAATCCAACTCACAGATGTATTTCTTGAATGAAGAAGGCAGCACATCAACATTAGAAAATGTTCACAAGATTACTAACGGTCTATTCAGAGTCAAAGGAAGATCACATGTTATTGATGAAAGAAAAGAAGGGCATCTTATGTAACAGATGAACATTCTTCACAATTTAGCTATAGTAGGATTTTATGTATTTGATAAATATTATCCTCTACTACACCTTAGGCTTCCCGGTGGTCTAGTGGTGAAGAACCCAGCTGCCAATGCAGGAGACATAGGAGATGTGGGTCCAGTCCCTGGGGCAGGAAGATCCCTTGGCAAAGCAAAGGGCAACCCACTCCTGTATTCTTGCCTGGAGAATCCCATGGACAGAGGTGCCTGGTGGGCTACAGTCCACAGGTGTGCAAAGAGTCAGACACAACACACGACTTAGCACACACTACACTCTACACTTTGGAATCACAATTAATGATGTCAGAAAAAACCCTATAAATATGAAAGTGTTGCCTCTGACGGTAGCTCCTCAGTTTGGCTGAATCACCTGGGAGCTTTCTGTAAACCACATAGATCCTGGCCTTTATCCCAGAGACTCGGATTCTTCAGAACTGAAGGGGACCACCAAGGTATTTGCACTTGGTGTTTGGTTGTCTTGTTTTTTTTTTTTTTTTTTAATCTGAAAGTCCCTGATTTAAAGCGTTGGACGTGACTTAGCTGTGTTTTGCTCCTGTTCCTCTGCTATATTTTGAAAAATACCAGGGAAAATCAGGCTGCAGCTGAACGATGACCCTGCTGGTGACTCCATCTTGGGTTTTACTGATGTCATTGCTCTTCAGTTCATGGATTTCTCACCAACCTCAGCCCCTTCTGCTGCAAGATTTTTTTTTTTAATTCCACTAGAAACATATTAGGAAATTAATATTTAATTTTATTGGTGATTAAAACTGTGGTTGAGATTACCAACAAAATAAAAGAGAAATGTTTCTGGTAAACATTGTAGTTTTTAAGCAATTAAAGTAGGTAATTTTCATTTCCAATAAATAATGAAGATACTACTTGTGCTTACTTTTTTCCTTATGTTAATTATTTTCTTTCATAAGAATCCTGTGAAATAGGCATTATTTCACCATTTTGTTGATTAGGAAGCTGACATTCATAACTTATTCAAGGTCCTGGCCAGTAAAGGCAGAAACTCAGGTTCATGTCCAGACTTCTGAGTCCATGCTCAGAGTGGTTTCCTCCTCACTAGACTAAAAGGGACTCCTTTCTCTCTGTGTGGTTAAAAAATACATTAAACTAGGCTTTTTTCTAATGCATGATCAATTTTTCAAAATGGTTTTTGTAAACTTATTTCTCAATAGACAGTCTTTTTTATTAGAATCACTGCACACCCCCTACAATGAGTAGGCAGCGGAAACTGGCAGCACAGTCCAGAGTCTGATTTAGTCAAACATCAATCCACTTGTAAAAGTCCTTGGAAAAGAAAAACAATGTCTTTAACACTTTGCCAAGCAGTGGAAAGGAGGTTGGTTTGAAGGTTATATGAGCTTTCTTCCCACAGTTCAGAATGTTCTACTTCACAGCTCCAAACGTCACTACATAATGTTTTTTTTTTCTCTCTCTCTCTTTTCATTTATTTTCATACACGTGGAGATGAAATGTTCCCCGTAAGACAGAAAAACTGTCGGGTAGCCCTCCAGGTGTTCCTCAGCTGCATGGGACCCCGCATTTTGGGTCGGGTGCCCTCTCGCCTTGCTCTCAGAGGATGGCGGTCCTGAAGCAGTCTCTTCTTTTCCTGCCGAGGAGTTGAATCCAGCTGCGGGTCCAGCAAGGGCTAGAAGCAAAGGGCCCTGGCTCCTGCCCAGGTTTGAAAGCAAAAATGTCTCAAGGAGGCACACTGCAAAGCAAGCATGTGCGTGTTAAGCGCTTCACTCGTGTCCGACTCTTTCTGACCCCAGGGACTGCAGCCCACCAGGCTCCTCTGTCCACAGGACTCTCCAGGCAAGAATACTGCAGTGGGTTGCCATGCCGTCCTCCGGGGCATCTTCCCAGCTCAGGGATCAAACTCGCATCTCTTACATCTCCTGCATTGCAGGCAGAGTCTTTACTGCTGAACCACTGGGGAAGCCCATACTCTGATTTTTTAAAACATCCTACATAAATAAATCATTTATATAGGACAGTCCTTCCAGGTATTTTTTTACCTTTGACCAACTATATTCTTTTCTTTTTTCACACATGGCTGGGCCTAGGACCCTCCCCAACATGAGTGTGCAGCTTTTTGCTAAGATGGATTCCACTGCAGAAGCCTGTGGGGTTGGTGTTAGTGGCTGTCATATCTGACTCCATGGGACCCCATCGACTGTAGCCCACCAGGCTCCTCTGTCCATGGGACTCCTGGGCAAGAGTACTGGGCTGGGTTGCCATTCCCTTCTCCAGGGGATTTCCCCTACCCAGGGATCGAACCCGGGTCTCCGGCACTGCAGGTGTACTCTTCACTGCCTGAGCCTCCAGGGAAGCCCTGTGGGGGTATGTCCACACTTAGTCTGGGGTGGTGCCTCCTCCCTTTTTGACCCCCAAGGAGCCTTCCTGTTCGAGTACAGCCAGGGAAGCTCTCCTTGACCCCAGCAGTGATCATCTTACCTCTTTACTTCAGCAGACCTTAGCTTCTGCCACTAGCTTTGTTCTGAGAATGGAGGGAAGCAAAGCTTTAATTTTACTCCACTTGACCAACGCCAGCTGTCTGTCTCAGGGCTCCATCTAACTCTTACCTCAACCTGACTCGGGACGCTGTCGCCAAAAAGGGGAACGAGCTTCTCTCCTGACAGCCCCTGCTCCCCGTCCTCACCCTAGTCCCTCCGTCTCTGCTCATCCATGGAGTCTGTTGGCTGAGCAGATGGAAAAATACCCTTAAAATATATGACCAATTGCTTCTGACCCATTTAATAAAATCTAGGTGTGATAAGGTTGCTTAGTGGTTACAGTCAGTTCCCAGCTTCATCCCATTTTCCATTTCCCTTCCTTTATTTATTCACTCACTCATTTATTCAGTACATGCTGTTTAAGGGGAACTGTGCACCAAGTACTCTGTTAAGCACTAGGAGTGATTTAGTACCTACTGTCTGCCCTCAAGAAGCTGACCAAGAAATGGTTCACAGAAGCAGGCTGATAGCTCTAGGAACAGAGCCTGTCCAGGGCCCTTGGGGGTGGGGGGCAAGCACAGAGGAGGTGCCCCTCTCCCAGCCCCAGGCTCGCAGAGATTCAGGGAGAGGTCACCACTTAGTTCATCCTGGTAAAATGCTTCTGAGGAATTGGACTGAGGTGAGAGTCCCTTGGACTGCAAGGAGATCCAACCAGTCCATTCTAAAGGAGATCAGTCCTGAATATTCATTGGAAGGACTGATGTTGAAGCTGAAACTCCAATACTTTGGCCACCTGATGCGAAGAGCTGACTCATTGGAAAAGACCCTTATACTGGGAAAGATTGAAGGCAGGAGGAGAAGGGGATGACAGAGGATGAGATGGTTGGATGGCATCACAGACTCAATGGACATGGGTTTGGGTGGACTCTGGGAATTGGTGATGGACAGAGAGGCCTGGCGTGCTGCAGTTCATGGGATCGCAAAGAGTTGGACACGACTGAGCGACTGAACTGAACTGAGACAGTGGCGGACCAGGACTCGATGAGGCACATTCTTGATGATAGAGATGTTATGGGCAGAGGCTTTGAAGAAGGAAAGGGGTCTGTGTGTGTGTGTGTGTGTGTGTGTGTGTGTGCATCTATATGTTTGTAAGTATGTGTAAGTGCGGCAGTGAAAGTGTGCATTTGCGTGTATGTGAGTGTGTGGGGATGTGTGTGTGTGAAATAGTTACTGAAGCCAGTTCATTGTGTCATCAGGGGGCAGAACAGAAAAACATAGAATGAAGAAACATTCACAGAGATCTGCTAACACCTAAAGCCTGGAAATGAAGACCAATGCTCCTCAGAAGGTTTGGTAACTCTCCTCCAAAGGCTTCTTCTTTGAGCTGTAGTTTCTTAAGTTGTGAAATGAAAAGCTAGGACTCTGGAGTGAGCAAGCACCAAGACTCAGACTGACTGTCCGAATCGGAATCCTGACTCCGGTGACCAGTTCCAAGCTGAGGCCAATTACTTAACTCTCGGGGGGGATGGAAAGTTGACTGGTGAACCATTAGTGATGCCACCAGTCAGGGGGCACTAGATACTTACGAGATCAGATTCGTCTTCACTGATCTCAAGACTCACATCCTGCTCCCATACGTATAGAACATTTTGATGCTATAAACCAAATGTTGTCTTCCTTAAATCTGAGCATAATACCTTGTGTGCTGTGGTTATTTGTACATGTGTATAGATGTGTCTTATAGGTTGAATTGTGTCCCCATCAAAAAGATATGTGGACGTTTTAGCCCCACAATATGGCCTTAACGGGAAGTAGGATCTTTCCACAGAATATTAAGTTTAAATGAGGCCATTAGGATGCGGCCCTGATCAAACTTGACTGGTGTATAAAAGGGGGAAATCTCAACACTGAAATAGATACACAGCAAGGATGACGATGAGACATACAAGGAGAACGTCACATGACCACAGAGGGCCTGAGGGATACACCTACAGCCAAGGAAAGCTAGAGGTGGCTGGCCAACCCCCGGAAGCCAGGAAGAGGCAAGAAGGAGTCCCCCTTCTGGGTGTCAGAGAGAGCACGATCCAGCACCGTGAGACAATCCACATCTGTTGTGTAAAGCCTTCCAGTTTGTGGCACTTGGCTATGGCAGCCCTAGGAGATGAATATAGCATGGTACAATTTCTTTTATTTTGTAGAGTCTTAAGAACGATCAAATGCCAACATGTCGTTATTTGCTCAAAATATTTGCAATGGGAGGAAAGTGTGGAAAGGAAGAGTCAAAATATATCTTTTCTTTTTTTTTACAGAGCCACAAAAATGCAAGAGATGGCAACATTTTTTCCTGTACTTAATTTCTAATAACTATCATAGGAAGTGCTGATGTAAGTTTGGCTAAGTGTCTGTTTCCCACTGGAATGTGATCACACAAAAATAATGCAGGATCTCAAGGGCTATTCCCACTTTTCCAAGGGAGAAAGTTGATAAGTACTGCAATGGTTAGGGATTGTTTCAAACTTGCGTAACTGTTACAGGCAAAGAAAAGATCGTAATCATGTAGGAAGTTCCCGTGTTCCCGAATCCTGAATGCAGCCACGTCTTGGCGCACTGGAGGTAAAATAGTTTGTGAATTGAAAAACCTGTAGACAAAATAAAATGCTTTTCTTTTTCAGGTGTTTGTACCCTAACTCTCAAACGCTGTTAAAGTCTCAAAAATCAACTCAGAACTCATTAAACATTTTGATCCTCCAAAACAAACACAAAATCTGAGACATATTGTTGCAAATCACAATCAAGCTTTGTATAACTTCAAACACACTCAAAATGTAACGTTTCACCTTAACCCAAAGATAACCAATTTTCCCAGTATATGTATCACGATCTATTGATTCATACACTCACCTCTTCGTAATACCAAGGATGAACTGACCACCAGTTTCTTCTTTTAAAGGAAATATTATCATTCAAATATTTGTTAAGATGACAGTTTGATCAGACTTCCTGAAAAGTACCCTAAGGGGAGTCTTTATTTAGTAGCTGATGGAATAAAGCCTCTGCTTTTTAGTTCTCTCTTAAAAAAAAAACAAAAAAACATTATTTGACTTTTTTGAGTGAATCAAAAACATTGTAAGGAATAACTCTCTAAGGGATTTAATAAAATGCTAAACAAAACTTAGTTCGCATTTTAATCCTGAACAAAACAAAAAGTAGCAGACTATGATCTTCTCTACCCAGAGCCCTTTTGGGTTCTCCTGGGACTTGTCACTACTCACTGTTCAGGAAATGAGAGCTTTCATTTTCTGTTTTATTTTTTGCCTAAAAGCTCTCCAGTACTTTTTTTGCTCACTGTTATCTTTGACCCCAAATCTTTTCTCCATTAACATATTTGCCTTTGCTCCGCAAATCCCTCGTGACGGAAAGTCACCTAGGAGTCTTAGATGTGGCTAAAGGGGAACAAAATATTCCATAAAATTTTAACAGGCACTGTTGCAGTCTTCTTGATCCAAAACTGCCCTCTTATTCCCAAAAAGCTCTTCTTCAAAGCTCTTGCTTAGGGACTGAGGTTTTGTGCGGCCGCTCCACCCGGTGTCTCTTACAGCTGCTCCGCTAAAGGCGACAGTAATGCAGGTGAAGGGGGTGTGACGGCTTTTGCTTTCTTCTTATCAGTTAGTCTGCAGATGGTCCTTCTGTGCTACAAATGCCTTTCAATGAATGTTGCGAGAGCTGTGCACAGGCTTGAATCTTGGATGAAATCAGCTTGTTAATTTTCAGCTGTTTTGCAAAAGATGAAAAAAACCTTCCTGAGAGAGCCCTCTCCCCCAATTTGAGCACTGGGTTACCTGTGCCATAAAAATACAGAGAACACTTTCAAAGTCAGTGACTTGAATTTTTAAAGGCCGTCAGATGGGCTTTTATTTTCATGATATTTCAGTTCAGTTCAGTCGCTCAGTCCTGTCCGACTCTTTGTGACCCAATGGACTGCAGCATGCCAGGCCTCCCTGTCCATCACCAACTCCTGGAGCTTACTCAAACTCATGTCCATCCAATCAGTGATGCCATCCAACCATCTCATCCTCTGTCATCCCCTTCTCCTGCCTTCAATCTTTCCCAGCATCAGGGTCTTTTCAAAGGAGTCAGTTCTTTGCATCAGGTGGCCTAAGTATTGGAGTTTCAGCTTCAGCATCAGTCCTTCCAATGAATATTCAGGAATGATCTCCTTTAGGATGGACTGGGTGGATCTCCTTGCAGTCCAAGGGACTCTCAAGAGTCTTCTCCAACACCACAGTTCAGAAGCATCAATTTTTCAGCGCTCAGCTTTCATCATGACTTTTAAAGTCAGTTAATGGCAGGTAACTCAGATATGTTCCATTCCAAGACTGTTTGGGTTGAGAGGATCCCAGGGATAGTACCCAGGTCTCCCGCATTGCAGGAGGATGCTTTACCAAGTGAGCTAACAGCAAAGCCCCCAGGACTGTTTACACGTTCATTCAAATTGAGTCTCCCTCTGGGTTAGATGAGTACTTGCCTTGCTCCTGCAGAAACCAACATTCTGGACTCAATGAGTTCTCTCTCAATTGATTTTCAGAAAGTTTGCTATGAAAGAATTGCCTGCCCTGGCCCTGGCCTGAGACTATGTGTAACACTTGCTTACATTCATCTGCCCAAGTGAGGATTAAAGCTGGAATCTGAAATTCCTATCACAGTTCAAAATGTTGGTTTTCCCCAGAAGCAGACCTTAGAGGCATGGTCTTGGAAAGACTGCACAAATTAAGCAGAGGCCTGGGAACGGTGACTGCCAGGAGGAAAGTCAAAGATCTTCTCCAGGGGTCTAAAGTTTTATTCCAACAGTTGCCTGGACATGAGGGTAGAGTTGACTGAAAACTAGAATAAAATATTTTTCCCACTTATTCTTCCTTTATAAGTGCCTCTACCTTCAAGCCCTTTATAGACTGGCCATAAGAACAACAAATATCAAACAAATGAATACTGATTTTCACCCAGCCCGTGTTAGAATATAATTTAAGAGAACCAAAAATTTTCCAGTTATATTATGACAGAAGTGAAATAAATGGATTTTTGATCTCTGCTGAGACACAGTTATAAATAACAGCTCTATTTAGATATAATTCATGTAACATAAAATTCACTCTTGAAAAGTGTACAACTCAGTGGGTTTTTGTATATTCAAATGTTTTTGTCACTATCAACATTATCTAGTTTTAGAACATTTTTACTAGCCCTGAGGAAAACCCTGTGAACGTGAAAGTGTTGGTCACTAATTGGTGTTCAGCTCGCTGTGTGTGTGTGTGTGTGTGTGTGTGTGTGTATGCTAAGTTTCTTCGGTCATGTCCAACTCTTTGAGACCCCATGGACTGTAGCCTACCAGACTCCTTTATCCATGGGATTCTCCAGGCAAGGATACTGGAGTGGGTTGCCATTTCCTTCTCCAGGGGATCTTCCTGACCCAGGGATCAAACCCAGGTCTCCTGCATCGCAGGCAGAGTCTTCACCATCTGAGCCACCAGGAAAGCTCAAAAAACCCCTGTACTCTTTAGCAATTACTCCCCATTCTTCCATCCCCCAAAACCCTGGCAAGCACTTACCTACTTTCTGTCTCTGCAGATTGGCCTCTTCTGGACTTTGCATGTAAATGCAGTCATACAATCCATGGATCTTTGGTGATTGGCTTCTCCCACTGAGCATCATGTTTTCAAGGTTCACTTGTACGGTACCTTATTCTCAGTATCATTACCTCATTCCTTTTCATTGCCAAGTTGCTAAACTGAGAAGATCAAGCTCAATAGCCTGAGAAAAACTATTTGTTAGATATTTATCACAGAAAAAAAAAGTCTTTTCACATTAGCCTGATGTGACTTGCTCTAATTCTGACCCAAAGGCCACTCGGTAAGTATAATCCCACTTCTGCCAGAGTCATGGCTGGAGACAGAGTCATGTGCCAACTGAGTAATCTGATGAGAGTTTAACAAAGGGACTCTCCAGAAAGTGCGGGTGAGCTGTGGACTGTCCGCGGGGAGGGTAACATCCCAGAGCCAGAAGGAGCAAGGGGCTCTTACCAAGCCTGGGCTTGCAGGGCAAGGAGCCCAAGCAGTGGTGCGATCCCAGAGAGAGAGGGGGCTGCATGGGGGGGACCACCTGGCAGGAGCGGGTGGGAGGAGGAGGGAGCTGTTCTGGAAGTTGACGCGCACGGGGTGGGGGGTGGGGGGGGCCGGGGGGGTCTGTTTCGCCACCGCCTGACCGGTCGTGGTCGTGGTACTTCCTGGGATCCGCCTATGCAGAGAGACAGCTCTGCGGGGGAGCAGACTGTGAAGAGTGAGCTGGGGCGGTGAGAGTGTGTGATTCACGCTCCAGTGATGCCTCTAGATCTTCAGGAAACTCAGGAACCCCGAGAGATGCTTGCCCAGAGTGTCTTTTTCACTTTGTCTTTTTCATGGAAACCAGATTCAGGCTGCGCTGAGACAGCAGGTTTGGGTGCAGGAATACAGAGAGAAAATAATATTAGAAATCCACAATTATGGGAGAAGGCTTATTTTATTTCCAAGCCCATGTACAGCCCCCCAAAATAAAAGGAACTGAGTGATATAAAGTGGGACTTGGGTCAATTTATATCAAGAAAAGAGAACTAATTATTTTTAGATAAAATTATTCATAATAATAAAATTTAACCTTATTATGATCTCCACAAAAGATGTTTCGTGATGCTTCTTTAATGAAACTAAATGTTAATGCATATGTCACTATTTATTATTCAATATCATCAGTTTTTTTCTCCTGCTTAGTTATTCCTATAGTTTAATATTGTAATAACATTGCCTTATTCTCCATGTCATTGCAAATGAACAGTGCTACAACTATGTTAGAGATTAAGTACACATTTGCTTGCTACTTTGGAAAAGCAACCATTAATTTTATTAGACCCTGTACATTATGATTCCAAGTAACAAACTTTAAAATAACCTTTTGTAACATACCTGTTTTTGAACTGGAAAATACTGGTCTTAACAGCTGAATCAAAGAGGCTTGGCAGAAGAAGAGGGTCAGAGAGAAAGATATGGGGAGACGCAGTAATGAATTTTTTATAGGGGGATAAGAAATTTAGAAAGGCAATAAATCAATGCAAGAATTTTGAGTAGTGCTGCTCAAAAGAGAAACATCCAATTGAAGGAAGGCAGCATGCTAGGTTAGAAAGGTTTTGTCAATGAATTTTGAAGTATATACTTTTCATCAAGACATTGAGACAAACTAGATAAAGGTTATAGAATGTTTACATTCTTGCAACCTACCAAAGTGGGGCCAGCCAAGTTTACAGGTGAAATTAGTCCAATCGGAGAGCGAGTTCAGCTGAATTCATTGTATCTGCACCTTTCTCACTTAGTCAAGTTACTGAGCCCCTCCTACTCTTAATTATTTTATGGTAAGGCTACACCTTCTCCAAGCCTCCAAAAGCCAAAGTGCCTGCAGGGAAGTGTCCTCTCCCCCAGGATCTTAGGCATCTGAACTATGCCAGTTCTTTGCAAATGGTGTAGCATTATATGTAGAAAATCCTAAAGCCATCAAACAAAAATCTGTTAGAACTAATAAGTGAATTCAGAAATGCTCCAGAACACAAAATCAATATACAAAAATCAATTGTATTTCTCTACATTAACAACTGACTGTATAGAAAAAAAAAGAAAGAAAACAATCTTATTCACAATAGCATCAAAAAAAGGGGAAACTCTTATAGACAGAAAACTACGAAACACTGATGAAAGATTAAAGAAAAAACTTAAAGGAAAAAAATAAATTAAAGAAAAAACAAATAAATGGAAAGACATTTTGTATTTGTTTATTAAAAGACTTGTGTGTATGTGTTAACTGCTGAGTAACATCTGACTCTTTGTGACTAGGCTCCTCTGTCCATTGAATTCTCCAGGCAAGAATAATGGTGTGTGTAGCCTTTCCCTTCTCCAGGGGATCTTCGCGACTCAGGGATTGAATCCGTGTCTCCTGCATTGCAGGCAAACTTTACCATCTGAGCCACCAGGGATGCCCATTAGATGACTTAATCTTGTTAAAATGTTTTTATAGTCTAAACCAATCTACTAATTCAATAGTAGCCCCAATAAAATCCCAAAGGTGCTTTTTTTAAAAACAGAAATAGGAAAAAAAAAAAAAATAGCCCTAAAATTCATATGGAATAACAAAAACTTCAGAATAGCCAAAGTGACTTGAGAAAGAACAAAACTGAAGACATCACACTTTCAGATTTCAAAATACATTGCAAAGTCATAATAACTATAACAATATGGTATTGGCATAAACATATATAGACCAATGAAACAAAATAGAAAAGCCAGAATTAAGCCCACATAAAATAAACTCCAAATGAATTAAAGACCTAAACATAAGACCTGAAATATACAACTAGTAGTTGTGTATTTCAACTACTAGATTACTACTAGAAGTTGTATACTTCTAGTAGTAATCTACTAGAAGAAAACATTGGGTTGGGAAGGACTTCTTTGTTGTGACACCGAAAGCACAGACAACGAAAGACAAAGTAAACACGTGAGATGAGATCGAATTTAAAAACTTCTGTTCAGCAAAGGCAACAAGCAACAGGAAAAAACAGGGCAGCCAAAGGAATGTAATGATAAGGGGTTAATTTCCAAAATATATAAGAACCTCCTGCAACTCAGTAGCAAAAATCAGATAACCCAATTTTAAGAAATGGACAAAGGACTTGAAACAACATTCCTCCAAGGAAGATATACAAATGGCCAACAGGTATGAACATAACCAATCATCAGGGAAATGCCAATGGAAACCATAGTGCAAGATCATCTCACATCTGTCAGGATGGCTATTTTATCAAAAAAAAAAAACAAAAGAGAACAAAAGGCAGCAAGTGTTGAGGAGGACGTGGAGAAATTGGAATCCTTCTACACTGTTGGTGGAAATGTAAGACGGTGAAGTTGCTATGGAAAACAATATGATGTGTATACAACAAGTTAAAAATAGAACTATCACAGGATCTAGCAAGCCTACTTCTGGGTATATAGCTAAAATAATTGAAATCAGAATTTCAAAAGATATCTATACTTCTGTGTTTTTTGCAACACTATTCAGTAGCTGAGTTACAGAAATAAATCAAATGCCCTTTGACAGATAAGCAGATAAAGAAATTGTGCCATACACATATTCTACAATGGAATATTATTCCGCATTTAAAAAGAAGGAAAGCATGCCACTTGCAACATCATGAACAAACTAAGAAGACTTTATGCTAAGTGAAATATGCCAGTCATTGAACAAATACTGCATGGTTCTACTTATACGAGGTGCCTCAGTTAGACAAACTCATAAAAGTAGAGAATATAATAGTGGTAACTGGGGGAGGGGGTGATATCCTTATTTTAGTTAAGCTATTAATACAACACACAATGGCCTTGTAATCTATTTTTTTAACTATAACTGGAGAAGGAAATGGCAACCCACTCTAGTATTCTTGCCTGGAGAATCCCAAGGACAGAGGAGCCTGGTGGGCTACAATCCATGGGGTCGCAAAGAGTCAGACACGACTGAAGAGACTTAGTGTGCATGAGTATTGTCAGTTTGAACCGTTTTATGCATGAGACATGCAGATCAATTACAACCAAAACACATTCACGAATACAACTATAATAACACAAAGCACCATGAGATATTCTTCAGTATCTTTAGAGACATTAATCAATCCTCAAAACTATTTTTTCTTGTCTGCATTATATCCCAATCATTCCAGGCCAGGGAATAAATTATACTTTATATAACCCCCTTCAAAAATGAATTGCAATAACAGAGCCAAAGGCAAGTCAGAGTTGCCCGCTGTGACTAAAATCCAATTCTACACAGAGAAAAAGAAAGCAGCTAAGTCAAGATTACCCACTGCAGACATCTATAATTCAGTTTTGCTATCCTAAGAATTTATCTCACTCACTGATGCTCTGGCTACTTTTGAAAAGAAGAATTACTTATTAAACAATTTCTAGAAAGCTGCTTGTCAGCTCTTTCTTCCCACCCTAAGAGCAATGGTGCAAACGAATGAAGTCACAGAATAAGATGCAATTAAAATTTCAGTTGATTTTCAGTTATTGACTATTTCAGCTAATTTAGGAATTTAGGATTCGTTTCCCCAACTAACTTTAATTTTCTACAAAAGAGAGAGGATAAATGTTTTAAACTTTTTGATTATTTATAACATGCATTGTAATGTTTTTTACACTACAGCAACTATTCAGTTCAGTTCAGTTACTCAGTCACGTCCGATTCTTTAAGACCCCATGAATTGCAGCACGCCAGGCCTCCCTGTCCATCACCAACTCCCGGACTTCACTCAGACTCACATCCATCGAGTCAGTGATGCCAGCCAGCCATCTCATCCTCTGTCGTCCCCTTCTCCTCCTGCCCCCAATCCCTCCCAGCATCAGAGTCTTTTCCAATGAGTCAACTCTTTCATGAGGTGGCCAAAGTACTGGAGTTTCAGCTTTAGCATCATTCCTTCCAAAGAAATCCCAGGGCTGATCTCCTTTAGAATTGACTGGTTGGATCTCCTTGCAGTCCAAGGGACTCTCAAGAGTCTTCTCCAACACCACGGTTCAAAAGCATCAATTCTTCGGTGCTCACTATTACCCACTGTTTTTCCATGAATAGAGACCCCTCCAATTAATAGGTTTATTGATTTTTCAGAGTTATTCTAGAAAGGATTGATACTGAATTCTGTCAGGGAAAAACGAAGTTCTTAAAATGCTTCAGGAAAGGACAATGGATGGGAAATCCCTGCTGGTCCACTGGTTATGATTCAGTGCTTTCACTTTGGTGGCTTGAGTTCAATCCCTATTCACCGGGCTCCCTGCCCTGAGTGTCATGCCACACAGTCAAGAAGAAAAAGTACAACAGAAATTAGAAGCTAGTATTTAGAACTGTCAATCTGTGAGTATATTTTCAATCATTTAAAAAATGTCCTGACTATAACTCTGGTTGCCTGATATGATGATTTCAAAATTAAATTCCATGTTTATATACTAATAAGAAACCTGAGATATACTTGAGGAACCAAATTAAAATCTTTCTACTGTTATCAAAGTAGTCAAATATTAAATTACAACCCTCCTTAGGTTCTACTCAAGGTAAAGCTGACCTTTCAAACCAAAGGATTTCTTTGCATGAATCATTTGTGCAACTCTTTCTGATCAATGTTAATGACAAATGAAAATTGTAAGAAGTATTATAATCACAGCTAATATGTGTGCCATTTAGAATTTCTTTTTTTGTTGTAAGTCACTGACACCCCTTCACAAACAGGCTTAAGTAGTAACAAGAAGTTGATTGATTCACTGGGTCCCCAGTGCAAGTGGCTTCAACATTTCCATTCCATTTTCCTGTTCTCCTTCAGCTGTGCTCTCCACTAGACTGCCTCCTCAGTTCAGTTCAGTCACTCAGTCGTATCAGACCCTTTGCGATCCCATGGACTGCAGCACGCCAGGCCTCCCTGTTCATCATCAATTCCCAGAACTTGCTCAAACTCATGTCCATGAGTCAGTGATGCCATCCAACCATCTCATCCTCTGTCCTCCTCTTCTCCTCTGGTCTTCAATCTTTCCCAGCATCAGGGTCTTTTCCAAGGAGTCAATTCTTCTCATCAGGTGGCCAAAATATTGGAGTTTTAGCTTCAGCATCAGTCCTTCCAATGAATATTCAGGAGTGATTTCCTTTAGGATGGACTGGTTGGATCTCCTTGCAGTCCAAGGGACTCTCAACAATCTTCTCCAACACCACAGTTCAAAAGCATCAATTCTTCGGAGCTCAGCCTTCTTTATGGTCCAACTCACATCTATACATGACTACTGGAAAAACCATAGCTTTGACTAGACGGACCTTTGCTACCAAAGTAAATGTCTCTGCTTTTTAACAATCTGTTTAGGTTGGTTACAGCTTTTCTTCTCAAGGAGGCTCATAAATTCCAGGTGTCACACTGGTACACCAAAATGTCTCAGAAAACATCGCTGATCTGAGTTACTCTCTCTGCATGAGAGCGCTCAGTCCTGTTCGACTCTGTGCGACCCCATGGACTGTAGACCACCAGGCTCCTCTGTCCATGAAATTGGTTGCCATTTCCTCCTCCAGGGGATCTTTCCAACCCAGGAATCCAACCTGAGTCTCCTGCAGCTCCTACATCGGCAGGCAGATTCTTTATCACTGAGCCACCTGGGAAGGCTCTCTGAAAAGCAAGCAAATTCCTTTTCAACAAACAGTTTTACTGAATTGGTTAGAACCTGGCCACATGCAGAATCAATTCCTGTGGTGAGAAAAGTGCCCTGATTGGCTGGTGTCTGAGTGCCTTAGCCAATCACCATGGCCAGAGGACAGGATGCGTGACTGTTCAGGACCAATCGCAGCTCCCCTCCGGACCTAGTAGCGGGGCAAATCTCACCCAGACCGCAGGAGGCCACACCGGATATAAGAGGAACAGATGCTAGCGAGGCTGCTGAGTGAGCTCTTCAGTTACTCAACTTTTTTCAGGCTTTGTTGTTGCTGCTGTTGAACTGTATTCACAGAGAACCAGGGGGCGGGGGGGGTGGGGGGGGTGGGGGGGGTGCATAACGTGAAACCCAATCATACTCTACAGCAGTTATAAATAATTGTTGTGGATAAAAACCTAAAACTTATAGTGAGTTCCAACTTCCCATATCTGAAGTTTTACTGAAGACTCAAACGCTGAAATCTGAGTTATAGATCAAAAAATAAACGTGGCTTTTTATAGTATGTTCTCGCTCTGGTTTTTTAAAAAATTAACTTATTTTTTGTTGAAGGGTAATTGTTTTACAGAATTTTTCTGTTTCGCTGTTTATAAGCAACTTTGCTTTCAAGAGTTTACCGGCCTCTGGCTCTTAGGCTGCCTGTCATTCCAGAAAAGTCAGCAGACTCAAGGGTCCCCGCCTCCTTTGCTGAGCCCCGTGAGCCAGCTGCCTCTCGGCGGTGTCACTGTGCAAGAATCCAAGGGCAAAGCAGCAGCTCAGCGGGCTGGAGGCTTCTCTCTGGGACGGTCAGGTTCGTTGTCACCAGCATGGAGACAGAGAGACCTACTAAAGCAGCAACTGCTCATCTTCCTCGGTCCTGGGAAGTAAGAAACAGATACACTGAAGAAGGCGGCCAAACGAGTCAGTAAGTCCGGCCTCCGAGTCCATGGGGGTTATTTCTGACACTGGAGCAGAGCTGGTTGTACCACTATTACTGAACTGTCCATCTTCTCGTTGTTAGTTGCTCAGTTGTGTCCGACTCTTTGCGACCCCGTGAACCGTAGCCCGTCAGGCTCCTCTGCCCATGGAATTCTCCAGGCAAGAATACTTGAGTGGGTTGCCCTTCTCCAGGGGATCTTCCCCACCTAGGGATCAAACCTTGTTCTCCTGCATTTCAGGCTGAGCCACCGGGGAAGTCCATAACTGTTAGAAAAGACCTTAACAGAATCTATGGATCCATGAAAGGTATTCTAGTACCTCTCCTGAGAGAAAAAAAGACTTCTTAACCTAACTAAAATAGTACCTTTAGGAATTTAGGTATATAAGTGGTCATTATCTATTCAGTATAAGTTACTGTTTTAATATGACACAGTTTACAGTGTTTTCTATTTGAACCTATTCATTTTAAAGTTGAGAGTCTAATAAATCGTGTTAGCTTCACAGAAGAACATCATACCCCACTAATCAAAATTCTTTAAGTAGCCAAGTGACAAGTCTGTGAGTGCCGAGAGCCAGTCAGAGAAGTAATCTGTCTTGACTTAGGCAAAGCTGTAGACTCTGTCCTACTTGGAAGGCGTTCCTTTTGCATGTACTGCATGCTGGCACAGTGCTTATCACTGGCCACATTTCCAACTTCACTCCCAGCAGTACCGACTGAATGTTGTAAGAGAAGAGGGTGAGGAATGGGAGGAACTAGAAAAATTAGAGAGGGAAGAAGGAAGAAAGAACAGAAGACGAAAGGAAAGACGGGAGAAAAGGAAGAAATATTTGTCTATTGTTGTTCAGTCAGTGCGGTCGGCTGGCTTCTGTCCTGGCCCTGATCTTGTTTAGTGAGCATGGAGGGGAGGGAAAGGAGGGAAGGCAGAGACAAAATGAGGAGAGAACGCTCTGCCCCACAGATCTCCACAGCCTCCCCTCCATCAGTCTCAGGGCCATCCTTCATCCTCACACCAGCCACCCCCACGCCTGTGTTCAGTGGCTCATCTCTAGCACTGCTTCCCTCATCCCAGGGTGCTGGAAGACAACTCTAATGCCTTGATACCATCAGGGATGAAACGGAAGATGCATTCCTGATTCCCTAACATGTGACTCAGACTAAATTGTCTGGTGGCAGTTAGGGTCTCGATTACTACATACGGTAGTTCTACAGAGTTGTTTATGGAGTTCCCTCCCTCGGGCACTGAGGCTCTGCTATTGTCCGTGAATAGTCTAGGCTACTGGAGGTGATGATGAACAAGGTTTTTCTTATAGAGCTTACATAGTAGCAGAGCGCATACGTAATGTACAAAGAAATTAGCAGGAAAGTTTCAGGTGGTAGATTTTTTTTGAGCTAGACAAAGAATGAAAACAGGAAAACAGTATACGTGGCTAATTTATACCAGGTATCAGAGAAGATCTAACAGTTAAGGTTAGTCTACTAGGCAGTTATATCCAGGGCCATTTTCCTGGGTGGTTGAAGGACAAGAAGGAGCCAGCCTTGGTGAAAATCAGAGAGAATAGCATCTAAGTGAGAAAACAGGTCGTGCCAGCATCCTAAGATGACGTACTCAAGGATCTCAAGCAGAGCCGTGTGACCGGAGCACAGAGTGGGAGGGGAGAGCAGTGTGAGATAAGGACCAGAGGAGCAAAGGGGGCCGCGCGAAAGGCACTGTGGGAAACTCCTGGGGTACAGGGATGTCACTGAGTTAGAGAACTCGAGTTCACCAGTGTTTTCAGCATTCATCAGCTGCCAGCCTTATCAGTACATATTGCAAACCCATTACATGTTCAAGAAATCTGTGGACTCTTCTGGGATCCAAGCCGTGATAAGAAAGATTACTTCCATGAGACAATGTTCTGTGAAGTCCAGACAAGATACTAGCACAGTCTCTTCAGACCTGATTGATTTGCAACCTGGATGGGGACTCTTCCTCTAATATGGCTTCGATATTAGATATTAGATATTCGATATAGTGTCTCAATACTGCATCACTGTTGACCTTTATTCTTGAAGTCAAATTTGGAAAATGGATAATTGCAGACTACTTGAATCTTCTAGGCTTCAAGGAGATTCTGGCTTATCATTTCTCGATTTACCACTACATATGAAACCTTAGCACTGGAGAGTCGTCTATAGTACCAGGTCTATAATTCTTAAGTCTTGTTTAATTTGTTTTAAAATGTTTTTTGACAAAGAAGGAAAAATTAATTCACACTGTCTTCTCTTCAGTTTTAATTAAGACAACTTCCACTTTGAATTTTTTCATAAAACTTTTTTATTTAAAAAGTAATAGTAATAAATTATCACCAGTTTGAAAACAGCATTAGTAAGCAAAACATGAAATACAATTATATATTATTTGTGAAAATTATTCTCCAAGATTCAATTATTTTGAGACATATATTCCATTTTCTAGGGTAAGAAATCACTCTGGTATATGTCATAGGCCACATCAGGTAATTTGAAACAAGCTGGGATGTAAATATATGTAAATTGTTGTTCTTCAAGAAGTTAATTCCTATCCATGCACAGAAGATTTATTTTTCATTCAAATTATTCAGATAGAAAATGATAATATTTTACCATTATCTTTTGTTGAATTTGAATCCTTATTGTAAATTATTTTCTAGGGGAAGGAATTGGGGGACCATTTTCTTAGATGTTAGAGCAATATAATATAAGCTTACTGTGTGAATTCAATAGACCCACAAATTCAGAGGCCAAATAAATTGACCAAGTAATTTAATACAATTTAATACAATTGTTATAGCACTTTCCAGTTTTGGATATTCATCACATATAATATTTCCATAATGCTTTCAAAAAACTTTATATTATGGAAAAACTTCAAACACATAGAGAAAATAGTATAGACACCATCTAGCTTCAATAATTTTCAGTATTTTGTACATTTTGGTTTATTTTTCCACCCAATTTCTGATAAGAAATTTAAGAGCTGAAAAAATATATATGCAATAAACTCAGTTATTTTGAAGTTAATTGCAAGGTCTCTATCTTTCCTAACACTATTTTTTAAATAATTTTATTATTTTTAATCACAAATATTTGTCTAGATTTCTTAGGATATAGTGAGTGACTCATCTTTTTCTTTTTTTTTTTTTTCGCATTTCTCAGTGCTTTTTGGGAATTCAAAAAGAGAGAAGTACTGTTTTGATGTTGCAGCTTTCCTGTTTCAGAACCTTAGTTGTAAGAGGGGAGCTTGGTAAGTGAGCAAAGGAGAATGGCTCAGATGTAAAGAGTCTGCCTGCAATGTGGGAGACCTGGGTTCGATCCTTGGGTCTGGAAGATCCCTTGGAGAAGTGAGTGTCTAGCCACTTCAGTACTCTTGCCTGGGGAATTCCACTCTTGCCTGGGGAATTCCATGGACAGAGGAGCCTGATGGTCTACACTCCATGTGGTCAGGAAGAGTCAGACACGACTGAACGACTCACATCTTCAGTTCCAGTAGCCTAAGGGACAGAACAGAACTACTTTATTGCTTGATGATACTCAGTGAGTTCCCATGGAATCTATGTTCATAGTCCTCTTGGACTTGTTTCTGCTTCAGTAACAGCCAGTCTTAAACTCTCATCCCTACTTCCTGAAGGTTTCTGTTCTCCCTCCACCCCACATATTCTGTGATGGTCTCTTGCTGCCTCTCCCAAGCCAGCACGTTTCCCACACGACCGCCCTCAGCCTGGGAAGTGTCTCTGAAGCTCAGTGCGGAGCATGTTGCCATTCTCCAGGGGTTCCCCGCGGGCTTCGGGGTGGGGCTGTCTCTGCAGTGTGACTCGGGTGAACACGTGACACCCGACCCCCGCCTACCTCTTTGCCGCAGTGTTGTGTTGAATGCGCTGCATGAACTGGGAAGACTCCCCGAGGTGTCCCTTCAGGGTGAAAACTGGCTCCACGCCCTCAACTTGCTCTTCAGATCATCCACTCTCCCAGGGTCCTGATGCCTCCTCGCTCGCTGTGCAGTGCCCCTCCTCTGTTCCCAGGACACCAGCCTGGTTCTGTTGTAAAGCCTGTTGACATCCTCACTTCCCACCTGGACGAAGACGCTCCGAGGCAGGGACCACGCTGTACACATCCCTGCATCCTCCGCCGGTGCTCTGTTGCTCAGCGCATAGTTCGTGCTCAATAAAGGTGTGTGGGAGAAATGACCAAGGGGATGAAGGAAAAATGCACGATTCTGGCTTATTTGTTTGTTTCCCGTAAAATAATTCTGCTCCCTAAAAGGAAATAACTGTTTTTTTTAAATTCATTTAATTTTCTAAATTAAAATTTTATAAATTTTACAAAAGGAGATAGTCATCATTTGGAGTGTCATTTACTATAATACAAGTTGTGGTAGAAAGTTCTTTCTAGTCAAAAAAAAGGTTCTAGAGCTATTTTTTACATATATAGTGATATTCTTAATACCTTATCTACTTTTTAAAATAGATATATTCCAGATCTAAAGTCTTACAAATATTATCACTCATTGTATCAAGTCCACAGCAACAACAGGGCTCCGTGCAGGTTCACTGACACATCGCTGCTGTGAGCGGGTTAGAAGCCCAGCCCATGCAAGTTAGTGTGCTTATTAACGACGACCCAGACAGCGCCCACTTCCCTATGAGACGCCTGTGAGAATGGAGAAGAGGAAGCTGAGTCCATTTTCCCTTAAGAAACCGCAAACGTGGCCCAGAAACTGAAAAGCACAGGCTGTTTAGGTTTTGATGGAGTTTATTGATTTGTTGGTGGTACATTTCAGGTGCCTTTTGCAACTTTAAACCATTTGAATTCTGTTCACTGCCTCACATCCTTTCAGAAACAAAGGGGGCATAAATCTAAAATAAATTAAGGTACAGTTCCATCCGTGTAGAATAGCTACAGAGTGGTCCACACTTATTCACATAATATGTTGGTGTATTTGTTTCATATTTGTGAGATTAAATTGATCAATTTTGTTTCTTATAGCATGAACTCATTGCTTTATTTATAAGACATTTAAACCTTCTTACTCTAAACAGAGAATGTGACTGACTTCTTCATTTAAATAGCTCTGGTCTCAGGAATCCTCTGGTGGTACCGTGGTTAGGACTCTGCAATTTCAATATTGAGGGCCCAGGTTAAATCCTTAGTCAGAAAACTAAGATCCCACAAGCTGCGTACAAAAAAGAAAAATAAACAAATTAGTAGTTTTGATCTTAATGCAATACATAGTAGAGGAAAGATTTTTTTTTAAATGCCACTTTTTAAAGCTTCTCTTAAATACATTTACAAATAATTCGTCTAAAGTATTATAATTCTGACTACACTTTAGTTTTACTTTCAGACCATTGCTATCATTTTCTTTATTATATTAATGTTTGCTCTACTGCCAAAAATGATGCTTGCGTCTCTCTGATAATATGTACTTTTAATAAAGTTATAGAACAACTTTCAGCTTTAAAGTACTTAAGATTTGATAAAAGTCCTCCAATCTTATTGTAAGAACAATAGTGAAGAGTATATGATTCACACACAACATCTATTGAAAAGCTACATATTCCAAGTGCTTTCTCACAATATTTCATGTGATCTTTGTAACAGTGTGGTGAGGAACTGAGAATCATGGGGACTGAGTAAATTGCAGTTACACAAACAAAATGGAAAACACCTGTGAAGCAGTCTGACACATGGTAGGCATTCAGTAAATGGTTGCCAAACCAGAAAATACACTGCCTTTTAAGGCGAATTCTGTTTCTTTTCATCACCCTCAAATCCCCCCACACTAAATGAGTAAACACGAGGCTTAGCAAGCATTCTGACTCATTTATGCATGTAATTTTGTAAGTAATCTGCTATTTCATCTGAACAGGATTTTAAACTGTCCACCATTTTTAAAAACTCTTTAAACACATTTGAAGCCAATCTTCCCAAGTTATATTTATTATTAGCCCAATGCATCTCTTTCCTTTATTGTTTTATTGAGGTGTCTAAGAGAAATTGTTTCAGCCAGGGTAGTTAGAGACTCTGTCAGTCAGTCTAGAAAAGCATCTCCTATGTTTAATCAATGCTTACCTATCCTAATAGTTAAGTCTGGAATTGCAAATGGTAAATTGCTTTAAAGTCAATCTTCGTGTCTTACTAATCTTTTCCCCCAAGCTCCTGGCACAGTACCTAATGTATCATAGATCTTCAGTAAATACCAGATAAATGAAACGATGAACAAACAGTTTCCATATTGAATCCACACACTCACTGAACAAGTAATTCCTCCCTGTAATGTTTCTTTGGGTTGGATTCAATATGGCTAGTTAAGACCATGTTCAAACTCTATTACTTGCTTACTGTGGGAATTTGATCTGTTCATATAAGTCATTAAGCCTCAGTGTTCTTCTTTTAAAAATGGCAACAGTGAATTCTATTCTTTGTAAATTAGAAAGTGACAAAGGTAGCTCTTGAAGTTTATACATATTATGGATTGAATTATGCCCGTCTACCCACAAAATAGTCATGTGTTCAAGGCCTAAGCCCCACTGCCTCAAAATATTATCTTACTTGAAGGTAAGACAGATTACAGAGGTAATCCAGGTAAAATAAGGTTATTACCATGGGACCAAATCCAGTATGACAGATGTCCTGGGAAAACCGGGAATTGTAAACACACACACACGCAACCTGAGATCACCCCGTAAAGGCAGAGATTGGATCGATGCTCCTACGTGCTAAGGAGCACTGAAGATGGCCAGCAAAACCCCTGGAAGCTAGAAAGGAGACATGGGACACATCCTTCCCCACAGTTCTGAGAATAAGTCAACTCTGCTGATACCTTCATTTTGGACTTCCAGCCTCCAGAAATATGAGGCAATAAAATTTTGTCCATTTCAACCACTCAGTTTGTGATATTCTGTGATGCCAACCCTAGGAAATTAATACAGTGTCTGACTGTGATGAGGTCCTGTGTAAGAAGTTAAAGCCATCTTCTGGGAGGGAGGAGCTGATGGAGCTGAAAGCTTGAGAAGAAAGATACTTTCTCCATTCCACCTGTAATGGTCAAACTCCTCCCATGCTTTAGCTATTCTTCTTATCACCAGAGATACAGTCAAGGGTAAGACCTTCATGCCCGCCACCTTCATACAGCTGAATGTCTAGTAAAGGGAAAGCAGACACTGCAGGCAGCTTTGGGTGGATAAGCTGGTTGTCCGGAAGTACAGGGCTCGATCTCTTGATAAACAGGCTCTTTTATGACTTGCATTCTACCTGCCTGGTTTGACTTCAACTTCAACCTCCAACCTCTTATTCCCTCCCCACTATCCCACTGCCCACATATCACACACACACACACGCACACACACACACACACACACACACACACACACACACGGGCTAGGCTTCGCTCACACCCACTTGCATTCTCCACAGACTCCCACGCTGTTTTTATTTGATGACTTTACACATGCCATTCTCTCTGTGTGAAGCTCTCCTATTCCCTTTTATTTACAAGTTTTCCTGGAGTCTAAACTCAAGCATTATCCTCACCTTTTTTAGCCTTTCCTGACCATGGTCCAAGTTAGAAGTGTCTCCTCTGCTCCCGTAGAGCCAGATACTCATTATCACTCTGGACCGTGTTTGGCTGTGGACTTGAGAGCAAAGACTCTTTCATCTCTCTCCCACCCCTCACGCTAAGCGCAGTTCTTGGAATACAGTAGGTGGACGATACATGTTTCTTGGGTCAAATGCATAATTAATATAGAGAAATGTCATAAGCAAAGATCCTTGGTGACACACAACAAGATGGCCCCAGGGCTGATGTTTGGTATCACGTCCATCTGTGGCCTGGCCATGCGTCACTCTGTCCTGCAGGACAATGGCTTCCACCTCCACCCTTGACATCCTCATCCATCATGAAGGTACCACCCTCTGCCAGCCAGCTTACCATCAGATGCCAAAGCTATGTCTCTGTCTTTTACGACTTAGTAGGAAAGTTTTTGGAATGTTGAGCTTTATCTTTTGAAAAAGCACAATCCTAAAGCTGTGTGGTATTTTTCAATTACACACATTTCATTTTAACCATGTCTTAAAATGTGTAACATGTGTGATCTGAAAAAGCCAAAAAGCATTGAGTGATATATCAGTGTCTTTGGAAATAAATATGTAAAAATAAAATGAAAATTTAAAAATTGGAAGAGTTTCAATATTCAGGCAGCCATGCATCTCCATGGAACAACAGGCTGGTTCCAAATAGGAAAAGGAGTACATCAAGGCTGTATATTGTCACCCGGCTTATTTAACTTATATGCAGAGTACATCATGAGAAACGCTGGGCTGGGTGAAGCACAAGCTGGAATCAAGATTTCTGGGAGATATATCAATAACCTCAGATATGCAGATGACACCACCCTTATGGCAGAAAGTGAAGAAGAACTAAAGGAGCCTCTTGATGAAAGTGAAAGAGGAGAGTGAAAAAGTTGGCTTAAAACTCAACAGTCAAAAAACTAAGATCATGGCATCCAGTCCCATTACTTCATGGCAAATAGATGGGGAAACAGTGGAAACAGTGTCAGACTTTATTTTGTTGGGCTCCAAAATCACTGCAGATGGACTGCAGCCATGAAATTAAAAGACGCTTACTCCTTGGAAGAAAAGCTATGACCAACCTAGACAGCATATTAAAAAGTAGATACATTACTTTACCAACAAAGGTCCATCTAGTCAAAGCTATTGTTTCTCCAGTAGTCATGTATGAATGTAAGAGTCGGACTATAAAGAAAACTGAGCACCAAGAAATTGATGCTTTTGAACTGTGGTGTTGGAGAAGACTCTTGAGAGTCCCTTGAACTGCAAGGAGATCCAACCAGTCAATCATGATGGAAATTAGTCCTGAATATTCATTGGAAGGACTGATGTTGAAGCTGAAACTCCAATACTTTGGCCACCTAATGAGAAGAGCTGACTCATTTGAAAAGACCCTGATGCTGGAAAAGATTAAAGGTAGAAGGAGAAGGGGATGAAGAGGATGAGATGGTTGGATGACATCACTGACTCAATGGACATGAGTTTGAGCAAGCTCTGGGAGTTGGTGATGGACAGGGAGACCTGGTGTGCTGCAGTCTGTGGGGTCTCGAAGAGTCGGACATGACTAAGCAACTGAACTGACTGAATTGACGCATCTCCAGTGGTAATGTATAGATGAACAAGTACCATTTAAAACAGCTTTACAAGAATTACTAATCATAAACCCTAATTTTAACTCTGTCTTTGAATTGGTTGTGACTTGGTTTTAATCTCTCATAGATTTAGATTTCTTCTGTGTATAAAATGGAATGGATTTAAGTGTACCTATTACAATGCATGTTCACTTTCTGCAAAATAACACACTAAAAAATAACAAAACTTATAAAAGAGTAGGATTAGAGAAGATCGTTCAAAAGCTAGGGAACTTTTTCAAGCAAAACACTAATAAGTTAACAATCCTAATAGACACATAGCACAGTTACTTCTCTATTGGTATTTATTCCCTATCAGGCAGTCTTTGCAAGCTTAACCTCTGATGCTGATATTTCCCCTGCAAGGTAGAGATCCAGAAGATAGACCATTTTACTAGACCATGTACTTAAAAGTTGAATTCAGAGAGTAGCATTTTACATTTTTTCCATTGCTCTAATTCAAAGAAATGTCTTTGCATTTTTGTAATTTAAACTCAGTTTCCCCAGGAACTTAACATAGTAGAAAGCTTAGGAATTCTTGAAGCCACTGAACCAATCACTGCCTGCAGTTCTGTAGATTTCCAGTTTTCCTAAGGTGTCTGCAGATCACTAAGGTTTTCTCTTTAATTGAGAGAAAATTTGCCACTGATGACTTTAAAACATTAACCTGATGAGAAAACTCATGTAAGAGCCAATACGTGACTGACGCGTTTTATAGCTGCTGTCCTGTTTACCAAGAGTGAATGGGGTAATTAGTACAAAGCAGCACACTTTGAAGTAGAACAGCTTGTAGTTCTAAAACTTTATTTAATTCATGAACAAAACAGTCAGCTGCTGCCTCACAAGATCGTGTCAGGAAACTGAAAATTTCACGGGACAACTTTATTATGCAGCGGTATCCACTGTCTGTCTGGAGCCTCACAAGTAATAATCTTGTATCACTTCCACTTTCACATTTAAAGGAAATATGTTGTTAGTTATGGCAACTCCTAACCTGGCTACTTTCCCAGAAGTTGTGTGCTAAATATACTCAAGCAAAAATAATAAAGACTTCCTAAATGCTGCAGTTGGAGTTCTTTGGGGCTTTTCAGGGAATACCTTACTAACTAAGAAGGAAACAGTTTTAAACTCTGCAGGTGAAAACGTTTCCATAGTGGTCTACTGATTTATTTCCCTCTGGGTTGAAGATGTTTCAATGCCACTGGAAAAGAACTTTGCAGAATCCTGCACAAATATAAATCACTTCTCTCTAAGGCGACCAACTAGACTCAAAAATCATTGGAGGAAACTCCCTCATACTGCACTGGTTAGGACTCTGAACTTTCATACTGAGAGCCCTGGTCTGATCCCTGGTTGGAAACAATCCCACAAGCCAGAAGATGTGGCCAAAAAAAACCCATTTGGAATATAAAGTGTGACCCTGGGGTGCATTGATTAAAAGGTAAAAGAGTATTCCAATACAGCCAGCATATTTTTAATTTTCTTTTTTAACCTGAAACTATGCTGCTTTCTGGAAATTGGAAAATAATTATGTGATAGCTAAGTAGTGCTTTTGTGCAAGGCTACTGTTTCAGAATGGGGCTTTCCTGGTGGCTCAGCGGTTAAAGTGTCTGCTTGCAATGCAGGAGACCTGGGTTCGATCCCTGGGTCAGGAAGATCCCCTGGAGAAGGAAATGGCAACCCACTCCAGTATTCTTGCCTAGAGAATCCCATGGACAGAGGAGCCTGGTGGGCTACAGTCCACAGGGTCGCAAAGAGTCGGACATGACTGAGCGACTTCACTTTCACTTTCACTGTTTCAGAATAGGTATTTAGAATTCATATCCTTCTGGATTAGGGGAAAATCTATTGTTTTAGATGCTGTGTGCTCTTAATCCATCTACTCATAGAGTTACAGATCTGCAGGCTATTAGAACAGATTGGACTTTAGGAAGCAATTTAGGCTTCCCCGGTGGTGCCGTGGCAAAGAATCTGCCTGCCAGCGCAGGAGACTCAGGAGACACAAGTTCAATCCCTGGGTCAGTAAGATTACCCAGAGGAGGAAATGGCCACTCACTCCAGGATTCTTGCCTGGGAAATCCCACTGACAGAGGAGCCTGGTGAGCTATAGGCCATGGAGTCACACAGAGTCAGACACATCTGAGTGACTGAGCACACGCACACGTAGGTTCCTTTCATAGATCACAAAATCAGGAGGAAAATGATGATGGGACATCACAGCATATCTTATAATACTTAGCTTGCTTTATAACTTGTGAGCATGCGTGCATATTTAGTCGCTCTGTTGTGGATGACTCTGCGACCCCATGGACTGTAGCCCACCAGGCTCCTCTATCCAAGGGGATTCTTCAGGCAAGAATACTGGAGTGGGTTGTCATTTCCTTCTCCAGGGCATCTTCCCAACCCAGGGATCAAGCCCAGGTCTCCTGCTCTGCAGGCAGATTCTTTATCAGTTGAGCTACCAGAAAAGCCCACAAATTATGAGAAGAGGAAGCAATTATGATAACTCTGGCAAAGTGAGAGGGCAATAATGTGTCCTTTCTAGCTTGTATATTACAGCTGTGAAAAAGTGCTAGTAGGTATTTGAACTAGTGAACGTTGAAGGGCATGCCTGGTCATCTTTTTCCAATCCATTTAAATTGGGAATTACATAAACCATGTGAATCACCCAGAAAGACATACTGATTGAAAAGAGCAGTGGGCAAGGACAGATATTGGAGAAGCAATAGTTTGAGAAGCAGAAAAAAAGCTCATGCAAGAAGGAATGAGAAATGAAGGATGACCAAGAGAGATGATTTTCATGACAGATAAGAGTTTTCACAAGAACTAATTGGGCAACATGGTCAAACTGTACAAAACAGTCAGGAAAGAAGAGAGTTGAAGATAACACCCACATCTTGGCAAAAATCAGAACTGGAATGTTGGAGATTATGATCAGGCTGATTGTGCTGAGCTCAGAAGCTCTGGGGAGATAGAGGATTTGGGGCAAAGGCAGTTGAGCGGAAGGTGGGCAGAGATGGCAGGGGAGGCAAAGGCCCAGCGGCCATGTGGACCACAGCAGACGGGGGCCCTGGAGAGAGCCACTGGAGCCCAGCCTGGGACGTCTCTGCAAGGATTTGTTCTTTATTTAAGGGCATGTTTTGTTCCCATGACAAGAATCCTCAAACCATCCCCAGGAGGCAGATGACGACATCTAAGCACACCCTTATTCTTCTGCTGAAGATCACTTGGCAAGCAGAGAAGGAATTTATCCTCTGCTCAGTCAAGGCTCCTGTGGTTTGCAGAGTCGACAGTTACTTCTTCAGAAGGATTACTATGACATCTGCCCGGTGACCTTATGTTTATGAACAGATCACCATAGGTTAGGAAATCCTGTAACAGTTTTTGGAGTAGCACTCCCCTGTCCCCGCACTGCACATCCTGTCTCCTTCCCTCTGCGGTGAAGCTGGGTCTTCCCTATTCCGCAGTGCAGTGGAGAATGAATTAGCAGATGACAGATACAAACAATCTTTTGATAGAGCAGCTTCAAGGAGATTGTGTGGGTTTAAAATCAAACTGCGGTAGGTAAATAAGGAAGTGGAGGTGGTTAGTCAAACAGCTATTTCTAAAAATATCAAGAGAAAAGAGAGATGAGAATAAACCTTGAAAGGAAAAGAGGTTAAAGAAGTCATTTGCTGTTGTTTGTGTAGTTTTACAAAACACTTTCAAGAAAAATTTTCTATAATACACAGAAGTAGGAAGAAGTAAAATGAACCATCAAAATACAAAGTAAACAATGGTCAGTTACACTGTTATAGTTATTATATTTTTCCTTTCTCGTTTCTGAATTATTTTATGACAGATCCCAGATATGCTATTTAATAGCCACATTCTTCACTAAAAATAGGTATTTTTCCTTTATAAATCACTTCAGATGCTTAGTTGTGTCCGACTCTTTGAGACCTCATGGACTGCAGCAAGCCAGGCCTCCCTGTCCATCACCATCTCCTGGAGCTTTCTCAAAGTCATGTCCTTCGAGTCAGTGATGCTATTCAACCATCTCATCCTCTTTCTTCCCCTTCTCCTCCTTCCTTCAATCTTTCCCAGCATCAGGGTCTTTTCCATTGTCAGTTCTTTGCATCATGTGGCCAAAGTTTTGGAGTTTCAGCTTCAGCATTAGTCCTTCCAATGAATATTCAGGACTGATTTCCTTTAGGATGGACTAGTTGGATCTCCCTGCAGTCCAAGGAATTCTCAAGAGTCTTCTCCAACACTCAGTTCAAAAGCATCAATTCTTTGGTCCTCAGCCTTCTTTATGGTCAAACTCTCACATCCATACATGACTACTGGAAAAACCACAGCTTTGACTATAGCAATATATGGATCTTTGTTGGCAAAGTAATGTCTCTGCTTTTTAATACGCTGTCTAGGTTGGTCATAGCTTTTCTTCCAAGGAGCAAGCATCTTCTAGTTTCATGGCTGAAGTCACCATCTACAGTGATTTTGAAGCCCAAGAAAATAAAGTCTGTCACTGTTTCCACTGTTTCTCCATCTATTTGCCATGAAGTGATGGGACCAGATGCCGTGATCTTAGCTTTTTGAATGCTGAGTTTTAAGCCAGCTTTTTCACTCTCCTCTTTCACCTTCATCAAGAGACTCTTGATTCCTCTTTGTTTTATACCTTAAGAGTGGTGTCATCTGCATTTCTGAGGTTATTGATATTTCTCCTGGCAATCTTGATTCCAGCTTGTGTTTCATCCAGTCCTGCATTTTGCATGATGTACTCTGCATATAAGTTAAACAAGCAGGGTGACAATATACAGCCTTGATGTATTCCTTTCTTGATTTGGAACCTGTCCATTGTTCCATGTCTGGTTCTAACTGTTGTTTCTTGGCCTGCATACAGGTTTCTCAGCAGGCAGGTGAGATTGTCTGGTATTCCCAACTCTTAAAGAATTTTCCATAGTTTATTGTGATCCACACAGTCAAAGGCTTTAGTGTAGTCAATGAAGCAGAAGTTTTTCTGGAATTCTCTTGCATTTTCTTTGATCCAGTGGATGTTGGCAATTTGATCTCTGGTTCCTCTGCCTTTTCTAAATCCAACTTGAACATCCAGAAATTCTTGGTTCATGCACTGTTGAAGCCTGGTTTGGAGAATTTTGAGCTTTACTTTGCTAGGGTGTGAAATGAGTGCAATTGTGCAGTAGTTAGGACCTCCTTGGTAGCTTAGCTGGTAAAGAATCCACCTGCAATGCAGGAAACCCTGATTCAATTCCTGGGCCAAGAAGATTCCCTGAAGGAGGGACAGACTACCCACTTCAGTATTATTGGGCTTCCCTTTTGGCTCAGATGATAAAAAGTCTGCCTGCAATGCAGGAGACCTGGGTTCAATCCCTGGGTTGGGAAGATCCCCTGAAGGAGGGCATGGCAATCCACTCTAGTATTCTTGCCTGAGGAATCCCCATGGAAAGAGGAGCCTGGTGGGCTACAGTCCATGGGGTCACAAAGAGTTGGACATGGCTGAGTGACTAAGCATTCACCTTGCATTTGCAGTAATTTGAATGTTCTTCGGCACTGCCTTTCTTATCTCTCCTTGCTATTCTTTTGAACTCTGCCATCAGATGGGTATATCTTTCCTTTTCTCCTTTGCCTTTCACTTTTCTTCTTTTCTCAGCTATTTGCAAGTCCTCCTCAGGCAACCATTTTGCCTTTTTTCATTCCTTTCTCTTGGAGATGGTTTTGATCCCTGCCTCCTGTACAATGTCATGAACCTCCATCCGTAGTTTTTCAGGCACTCTGTCTATCACAACTAATTCCTTGAATCTATTTGTCACTTCCACTGCATGAATTGTAAGGGATTTGATTTAGGTCATACCTGAATTGCCTAGTGGTTTTCCCTACTTTCTTCAATTTAAGTCTGAATTTGGCAATAAGGAGTTTATGATCTGAGCCAGGCAGCTCCCAGTCTTGTTTTTGCTGACTGTATAGAGCTTCTCCATCTTTGGCTGCAAAGATTATAATCAATCTGATTTCGGTACTGACCATCTGGTGATGTCCATGTGTAGAGTCTTCTCTTGTGTTGTTGGAAGAGGGTGTTTGCTATGACCAATGCCTTCTCTTGGCAAAACTCCATTAGCCTTTGCACTGCTTCATTTTGTACTCAAAGATCAAACTTGCCTGTTACTCCAGGTATCTCTTGACTTCCTACTTATGCATTCCAGTCCCCTATAATGAAAAGGACATCTTTTTTGGGTGTTAGTTCTAGAAGGTCTTGTAGGTCCTCATAGAACCGTTCAACTTCAGCTTCTTCAGCGTTAGTGTTTGGAGCATAGACTTGGATTACTGTGATATTGAATGGTTTGCCTTGGAAATGAACAGAGACCATTCTGTTGTTTTTGAGATTGCACCCAAATACTGCATTTCAGACTCTTTTGTTGACTATGAGGGCAACTCCATTTCTTCTAAAGGATGCCCACAGTAGTAGATACGTTGGTCATCTGAATTGAATTCACCAACTCCAGTCCATTTTAGTTCACTGATTCCTAAAATGTTGATATTCACTCTTACCATCTCCTGTTTGACCACTTCCAGTTTACCTTGATTCATGGACCTGACATTCCAGGTTCATGTGCAATGTTGCTCTTTACAGCATCGGACTTTACTTCCATCACCAGGCACATCCACAACGGGGTGTTGTTTCCACCTTGGCTCAGCCTCTTCATTCCTTCTAGAGCTAGTTCTCTGCTTTTCTCCAATATCAACAAAGAAATATGACTTGTGTATTTGCAAACATTTGTCATATAATGTTTTAAATTAGTTACTGAGGAGAAAAGACAAAGCAAAAACAATGAAATATTAACAGTTGTTAGACAATGATTAGAGTATGGACATTTAATATTTTTGGTATTTTATATTTTTTCACTATTTAAAAAGTAATTGACAAATGAAGGCTAGATTATTAAATACATAAGGTTGTGCTAAAAATGCAGCTTTAATCAGAATTATTATGAACATGTGCTTTTGTTTACTTATCAGATGCTCATAATAAAAATTGAAATAAAGTTGGAAATTAGAGAAAAATCACTGCTTATATATTTTCATATCCATTTTTCAATGGATTTTTATTTGAGGGGGAGACTCACCATAGTACAACTTTGAGTAAGTTTTTAATTTAAGAACATGAAAAATTAAAATTCCCATTTCACTGTATAAATTTTATAACCATATTGTATTTAAGTATTACCTTATTGAGGTTGCTTCTAGATTCATACTGTTACAAACAATGGTAGATCCATTTTTAAATTAAATTTACTTTATGAAAATATAGATATAATTTTCTTTGGATATTATGAATCAAAGGGTATGACCATAACTGTTGGAGGTCTTGCTCCAGTAAGTCTCAAAGAGGTCTCAATGTCTGAGAATGTCTGTTTTAACACATCTATTCAGCATGAGTAATAGCTAACACATAGCAAATTTTCTAGACCAAAAGTGATATTTTAAGGAATTCCGTGGCTGTGCAGTGGCTAGGACTCCGCATCTTCACTGCCAAGGGCCAAGGTTCCACCCTTGGTCAGGGAACTAAGGTCCCACAAGCCATGCAGCACAGCACCCGCCAAAATTATATTGTAGAAACAAGGCTAACATTTACTAAACTCTTCTCTGCAAGTCCAGCTGAGCAGTTTATAAACAATCCTAAAATATTTCTTGTTTCTGTCCCAAGCTAACTGAGAAATGAAAGTTTCTAGCCCCCAAGCTGACAATTAATTGAAGAAGCCCTTGCTGTGTGCTGGGCACTGAGCTCGGTGCTACTGACACAAAAAGATCTCACATTCTAGACCAGAGAAACACCAGAAGCCAAAACTTATATAAGATTTTTTTCAAACAGGAGGAGGTGCTTTGCAGAGAATAAAACAAAGGGATACATTTGTAAGTGACAGAGATATGGCCCTGTGGGGCTGTTTGGACTGCAAGAGCAAGGTGAGGGCTTTTTAAGGCGGCATCGTCTCAGTTGAGACCTCAAATGAGAGAAAAAGGCCATTTGAAAATCTCAGAGAAAAGCATTCCAAGAAGAAGAAGCAAAATGTGCAAAGCCCTTGAGGCACCAAAAATAGGCGAATACCAGAATGCAGTGAAACCAGAAAAGAGGGTAGCAAGTTCAAAGGCGAGGGCTGAAGCCAAAGAGAGTAGGGCCTTGAGGGCAGGTCTGGGTTTGCTTGTCGGTGCCGGGGGAGGGCTTCATGGACGAGAGCAGTATGATCTAATCTATGCTTTAGGTCTACAGGGCTGGCATCTGTGTGAACAGCAAAGAGCAGAGTGGCCAGAACAGAGGCAGAAAGGTGTGTTGAGATGTTACTGTGGTCGTTCAGGGGCGACATGCCGATGACTTGGACAGGGTTGTACGGAAAACGTGTTAGAGAAAGAAGAATCGGGTGTGAGGTCTCAGTCCTTGGTGTGAGTGGTTGGGTAGGAGGCGATGCTGTCTGCTGAGCCAGGGAAAGTCAACGATAGAGAGGCCTGCAGAGCCTGACAGGTCGTTCTGATCACACTCAAGTTTTAGGGGCCTAGTAGACATCCACGTGGCAAAGCTGCAAAGATGGCTGAGCAGGAAAGGCTGTGGTCCTGGGGAGAGGCCTCAAGTGGGGAATAAAAATTGAGCATCTTCAATATGCAGGTGGCCATTAAAGCTGAAATCCTGGAGGAAATAAACTAGAAAGTGTAGCTAGAGGGAAAATGGACCAAGAGGATATTTGCAGAGGACTCCATCCTTGTACGGCCTGGGAAAGAAAAGAGCCAGCAGCTGAGGCTAACACGGGACAGGAGGTACTCTTAGAGGAAAACTGTGAGCGTGGCATCCTTGAAGTTAACGGAAGTATTAAAAAAAAAAAAAAAAAAGGAGTGATGTTCCTGTGACCTTTCACCTAATAATCTGCTTTAATTTGTGAGAACAGGATGGAGTTTGGCTAATTTTCTGCCCAGGTCATTTCAATACAAGTCTAAGGTTTTGCTTCCTGTCCTGGGAGAGCAAAGGAAATTATATGAAGTATTGATTCAGAAGTCTTTTTAAAAAGCATCTTATCTGAAATCTAGATGTGCCCGAAGTTTCGACACTTAACAAAGAAGTTTGAAAATGAATTGTTTCTCCTTAAAGATTCAATGAGTTGACACAAAATCAAATTCATGCACTACTTACTTTATACAAAAAGCATCTTTTCAACTAACAAAGCTATTAGAGCTTTATTTTACCTAAGAGTGCAGAAATTTAATACACTGGTAGCAGTAGGTGGTATTCTGATGTATATAGAAATAGCTTTGCCCCAGTTGTAAAAGAACATGTTTTATAACTAAAACTCTGGAATAACAAAGATGCTGGTGAAACACACAATATGGGCAAGAGATAACCTGCTTCCTGAGAAAATGAAGGTTTCTAACAAAGTGCATTTGAAGGCATTAGGGACGTGAGTGTAGCTTGATAAGTGTTTATATTTTTTTCACTTTGGCACATAAGCAAATATTCTTTAAAAAGCTCTGGCTCTTGTGAAAGAGGAAAGTTTACATACAGTATAAACACGTGGAAACTCTAAATTGTGCTTTCTTTTTTCTTCTCTTCTTTTTAATTTTTTGAAAATTTCTGTTTCAGGGATTAAAACTTGTGATGTATATTACAGTAACTCCTTTAGAAAGAAGTAACATAAAGAAGTGTACATCCAATTACGAGATATTTAGAAATTTATGAAAAATATAGTTTCACTTTTGTCATTTGACACAGATATTATTTAAAAGGACATTTGGTAGTTTTAGGGGTTAAATTGTGTCTCTCCGCCTCCTCAGAAAGAAATACTAGAGTCGTAACCCTAGTGCCGCGGAATGTGACCTTGGAAATCAGGTGGTTTACAGACATGACTGGTTAAGATGAGGCCATACGGGGTAGTGCGTGCCTGCCAGTCACTTCAGTTGAGTCCCACTCTCTGCGACCCCAGGGACTGCAGCCCGCCAGACTGCTCTGTGCATGGGAGTCTCCAGGCAAGAATACTGGAGTGGATTGCTGTTCCCTCCTCCAGGGATCTTCCTGACCTAGGGATTCAACCAGCATCTCCTGCACTGCAGGCAGATTCTTTACCGCTAAGCCACCAGGGAAGCCCATAATGGAGTAGGGTGGGCCCCTAATCCAACATGACTGGCGCCCTTATTTAAAGGGGAAACTTGGGCACAGACACACAGGGGAACTCTAGCAGGGTTAGAGTTAAGCTGCCGCTGGTCGAGGAACCACCAGCAGCTTCAAGAGGCACGTGGGACAGATCTTCCCCTCGTGCTTTCAGAGGCCCTGACCTTGGGCCTTCCAGCCTCTAAGACTCTGTGAGACAATCAAGTGCTACTGAAGCCACTCAGTTTATGGGGACTGAGTTAACAGAAGCCCCAGCAAACGAACAGAGCTGGAAAACTGCTTTAGGAGTCCCCTTCATTCACCGGGTGTGTCGGAGGGCTGGGCTTGCAGCTCTGGAGGAGCAGAGCTGGACAGCACCCCGAATGCCCACTGAGATGAGTTAATGTGCGTAAGAGCTGAAAATCTGCCCTTGAAAAGGACGTGGGAACACTGACCTCTTTGGGATTCAAGTTGATAAAAACCTGCAAACTGTGTAAGATAAGGCGAAGTCGCTCAGTCGTGTCCAACTCTTTGCGACCCCATGGACTGTAGCTTACCAGGCTCCTCCGTCCATGGGATTTTCCAGGCAAGAATACCAGAGTGGGTTGCCATTTCCTTCTCCAGAGGATCTTCCCGACCCAGGGATCGAACCCACGTCTCCCGCATTGTAGGCAGACGCATTACCGCCTGAGCCAACTGTGTACACGTGACTAAAACCGGAATGGGCCATGGAAGTGATAACGCTACCAGGGCAAGGCCGATGAAGTCTGGGCCCTGGGCTGCCCAGAGCACGAAGGTCAAACAGCCCGGTGCTGCAGAAGCCTCTTGGAGACAGACATGTGAGGAGTGTTGCGGGGGAAGACAGAGAGTTCTGTAGTAGGAGGGGCAGCCCCGAGTAAGGTTAATGCCCCTTTTTCCCAAGAGCATCACCATCCATGTGAGTTGAAGGAGGTCTGCACTAAGACCAGGGGACCATCAGGGCTCAAGCCGAAAGGCCTGGCCAGCTGACAGTCCCCCAGGGAAGCGGGGTCCCCAACCCGGCTCCCACGGCAGGTCTCCCCGTTCCTCTCTGGGAGCCGGAGCGCTGGAAAGACACAGAAGCAGAAACTTCAGAGGTGGGTCACCTTTGGAATTTGCCCACAAGGAATGTCGGATTTTCTGCCCTGTCAGCAAGCAATGCCCAAGGAGTAATTTTTGAATAAATGTAGGCATCTGAAGAATACAGATGATCTGAAGAAATATCTGGAAAGAAAGAATCTATCAACACAGATAAAACCTTCTGCAAGTCTATCAGGTAAGATCAGAGCGTCAAAGATTTAAACATTATTATAAATGTTTCCCGACTCACATGCAAATCTGGATATAGCAATCTTATTGGTATACCTTTAAAGTCAATTTACTGTCTTTTATAACATACAAAATTATTTCAAGGACAATGGCATTTTTTACAAAATACATATGGTAACCTTATGGTTATAAAACTATTTTGTAATTACTCAGTAAATTTATGTGAAAAACAGGTAAATGAAAACTTGGCAAAAACAGGAAGGTTTGCTCACTGGCACAGTGGAAAGGGCTGTGAAAATGCTTGGGGGTGGCCTGAAGAATTGTTTCTTAAACACCACAAGATCAGCTGAAAAACAGAAGAGCCTGTCAGCTCTGACAGCTCTATGTCTGCACCAAGGGAGGCACCAGATACTGTGACTTCACACCCTTAGTCCATTCCACAGTTCAGTCCAGTCACTCAGTCATGTTGTCCAATTCTGCGACCTCATGGACTGCAGCATGCCAGGCCTTCCTGTCCATCACCAACTCCCAGAGTTTACTCAAGCTCATGTTCATTGAGTCGATGATGCCATCCAACCATCTCATCCTCTGTCGTCCCCTTCTCCTCCTGCCCTCAATCTTTCCTAGCATCAGGGTCTTTTCAAATGAGTCAGCTCTTCGCATGAGGTGGCCAAAGTATTGGAGTTTCAGCTTCAACATCAGTCCTTCCAATGAACACCCAGGACTGATCTCCTTTAGGATGAACTGGTTGGATCTCCTTGCAGTCCAAGGGACTCTCAAGAGTGTTGTCTAACAACACAGTTCAAAAGCACCCATTCTTTGGCTCTCGGCTTTCTTTATAGAATATATATGCGCTTTTATTCCACAGTTAATGGACCATTTATCTGTGGATGGCCACCACTGTTTGAGATGTTGAGGTGGGTGTTTCACGCATCACACTCAGGAAACTCAGACGCTGCATGGAGCTCACAGCATGATCCGCGTGTGTTCTGAAACGAAAAGCCCCAACATGGTTGTTGGAACAGCATGTAGTCACCTCTATGGTGATGCATTTCCAGAAGCCTGGAAAAAAAAATCCAATGGATATCTGTGTGGCTGAGTCAATGAATTTTTACTAACCATGGCTAATATGTATGGAGCACTTGCCATCAGCAAGGGATGGTGATTAGAGTTTTACCTAGATTATCTCTAAGTAATAAGTAGGTAGGCTTGCTCTCTGCATGGACAGGTGAGGAAAATGGAGCTCTGAGGAATTAAACACCTGACCTTTCATCTGCTGGTGAGTGATAGCAGAGCCTGTGTTCACCCCGAGCAGCCAGGCCCTCATGCTTTTCCCCTCAGTGTTACCTCAAGCAACAGAGGCTGACGGGACCCTCAATAAAGAGATGGCCTTAGTTTTGTCTGCTGGGAAACAGATCTCATATTGAGCATTCATGTAAGAGTGGCTCTCTCTTGAGCACTCCCCACAAGCCAGGCTATGCTCCTGCTCTTCTTACAAACTCCATTTACTTCTGACATCAACCTCCTGATACATGTGATCATCATTCTACACTTGAAGTAACAGGTTTGAGTCACTGAGCAACTCGTTCAAGGTCACAGAGCCTGAACAGCATCTCTCAGTTGGACTCTAAAGGCTCTACGTCCTGCTCTAAACTTTATTTTTCATTTGTTTCTATAAAACCCTATGAATCATCGTGATGCATAGGAAATACCTCTTACCTCAAAGCTGGCATTTCTATTTTTAGATCATAGCAGGCTAAGATAAGCTAAGAAAGTGCTCTTGGTAGTAGTTAATCTGCTCCAGAGTGGTCGGTAAGTAAAACAACTAAAAAAGTCCATCTGAAATGGATTCATTATCTCCTTTTCTGGTTGCACAATGCGCTTCCCTGGTGGCTCACCAGTAAAGAATCCGCCTGCCAAGCAGAAGGCCCGGGTTCGATCCCTGGGTCAGGAAGATCCCCTGGAGGAGGGCATGGCAACCCATGCTAGTATTCTTTCCTGGAGAAACCCATGGACAGAGGAGCCTGGTGGGCTAAAGTCCATAGGGTGGAAACGAGTCGGACACAACTGAAGTGACTTAGCATGCACGCAAGGGCTCTTTAGACCTGGAAACAAAGGCAAAAAAGCGTGTTCTTTGTTTGTCTAGTATTACTTCACAGAATGATCAGGGCACACGAGAATTCTCGGGGGGATGGTCCAAGAATGCAGCACAGATGGTGTCCTGATCCCTGGGAGGAAGAAAGGGAAGATGATGAACCGAATCATTCATGCTGTCTGCGAGCCGCAGGCTGGTGTGAGTTGGACTAATACTGGAAACAATTCATTTTTAGTCATTTTTGGGGTCTATAACATCTTACTAGTTGTTACTGATATTTTTGATTGTTTTCTAAGCATGATAGTATTTCTTTTACACAGATTAGCTTTCAAAAATCTCATGTGAGAGCTAGTATTATAATCCTCAATTTACAGATGAGGGAAAGGAGATTTAAAGAGATTAAATAACTTGCCCTAGTTCACGCTGCTGAGTTCAAAAGCCAGGCTCTGAATCGAGAGAATCTAATTCCAGAACCCATTACGATTAAACACAACATTTGCTGCCCTTAAATTCCACTCATGCTGGTGACCCGGTCTTGTTTAAGGCCCTAAAGGCCTTTCAAGTGAGACTGTCCGTGTCTGTTCTGTCTTGTGTCTGTTTTCCACTGAGAAGGGAAAAGTGAATGACGCAACAGTGGGAAATGGAAAAGAATGCACATCTGACATTAAAAAAAATGTGATAAAATCCACATGAAATGTATCGTTTTAATCACTGTTGACAGTTCAGTGGTATCAGGCCTACCCACATGGTTGTGTAACTGTCCCCCACGTCTCTCCCTAGAACTCGTTTCATTGCATTTGACTTTAAAATACATTTATTCAGTCATTTATTCAGCAATATCTATGTGAGCTCTAGTTGCATCTCTGCTCTGAGCCAGGCTCTGCAACGGCCAAGCCTGGCCCACTGCATGTTCTCAAATTCTGTACCACCTCCCCTGCCCTGGAGGCTGGCAGCCCGCCCCAGCGAGTCCTGTTCTTGGTGCATAGAAGACCGCAAGTTCAAACAGACCTCGGCAGTTTGGAGAAAAGGCAGGGTTGGGGCTAGGGGTTGACAGCGTCGCAGGACAGCCCCCAGGCCACCATCCTCACACAGGATGCTGTGGAGGCGTGACCACAAAGCTTGCGTTTACATCCTTTTTTGCCACCGTTGCTGTGGGAAATCGGATGTACTGAATATTTCTAGTGCCTGAGTCCCCCCCGCCCCCATTTGGAAAAAAGGCATTCATTTTACTTTATTGTATTGACAGCATGGGCTTCCCCTGTGGCTCAGCTGGTAAAGAATCCGCCTGCAATACGGGAGACCTGGGTTCGATCCCTGGGTTGGAAAGATCCCCTGGAGAAGGGAAAGGCTACCAACTCCAGTATTCTGGCCTGGAGAATTCCATACACTGTACAGTCCATGGGGTCACATAGAGTTGAACATGACTGAGTGACTTTCACTCACTCACACATTGACAGCATGATAGATAATACATATACAGTAAAATAATTAGAAGTAATGTCATAAGAAAAATAAATATTTGTGATTCTTCTTCCACTTTTAGATGGTAAAGCGTCTGCCCACAATGCAGGAGACCCGGAATTAATCCCTGGGTCAGGAAGATCCCCTGGAGAAGGAAATGGCAACCCACTCCAGTATTCTTGCCTGGAAAATCCCATGAACGGAGGAGCCTGGTAGATACAGTCCACGGGGTCACAAAGAGTCAGACGTGACTGAGCGACTGCACTTTGACTTTCACCGCCACTTTTATGGAGCATGGCTCTTGAACTGGAGGAGCTCCCCTCTGCCGACCTTTCATGTGCTTAAGTGCAGTGCAGCATTGAGACATGGATATGTGTGTGTGTGCCGAGGTGCACACAGGTTCACAATGCATTGTGTGTGCATGCACATACGGGCATGCACGTGTATGTATTATGAGGAGGAGGAGGGAAGATGGCACTAGATTGTTCTCGATTAGAAATCGAGGAGAAAGTGAGGCCCGAGGGAGGCTGCAGGGACAGGGGACCGCAGTCCAGGGGGGTGTGGGGTCCTGGAGGAAGGGGCGGGGAGTGGGGATCTGGGTGGTAAAATTCTACACTGTGTGAGGTGAAAACCTCACTTCTGTTCTCTCTGTAAGATCAGCTTGCATTGGTCAGCAATAGTTGGATTTTCTATTTTCAAGGATGTAGACCTGAGGAGAAGAATTGATGCCTCTAAACTGTGGTGTTGGAGAAGACTCTTCAGAGTCTCTTGACTGCAAGGAGATCAGACCAGTCAGTCTTAAAGGAAATCAGTCCTGAATATTCATTGGAAGGATTGATGCTGAAGCTAAAACTCCACTACTTTGGCCACCTGATGTGAAGAGCTGACTCATTTGAAAAGACCCTGATGCTGGGAAAGATTGAGGGCAGGAGGAGAAGGGGACAACAGAGGACAAGATGGCTGGATGGCATCACCAACTCAATGGACATGAACTTGGGCAAACTTTGGGGGATGGTGAGGGACAGGGAGGCCTGGCGTGTTGCAGTCCATGTGGTCGTGAAGAGTTGGACACAAATTAACGACTGAACAACATATATCAGGCACGACATGGGAAGAGATGTAGTGCAAAACTCTACTTCATTACTGGTTCCTAGAAGAACCAGGCGGCTTAACCAAGAGAGTCATAAATAAAATAATTTGTACACAAGAAACACACCTTGCCAACCATGGTTGGGGGGGGTGTATTTAACAAAAAATTGTTTTGAAATTCTCTGTTTATACACAGGTCTCAAAGCTGGAAGGCATCTTTCTTCCTGCCAGAACTTTTTGAGAATAGGCTTCAGACAACAAAGCATTGAAAGCTTTTGCAGACTTGAAAACTTTTGCAAAGTAGAAACTCAGGTGGAGTGAATGGATGGAGAGAAAGATTAGTGACCAAGGGTTGGAGAGGCCTTCTCTGGGAGGGGGTGCTGGCCTCGGCCAAGCAAGCCAGGCTCATTCTTCTAAGAGGAGTCTCAGGAGCAACACCTTCTCTAAAAACCTCGGAGATGTCCAAAGCCCAATGATGTGTGGCCAAGACCTTCAGATGCCTGGGGCTGGAGACTTAGGTGGCAGAGGTGGCAGAGGTGGCAGCTGCAGCTCCAGTGGGGGCCCGTGTGCAGGGGGCATGGGGTGTGCTGGGCTCAGTGTCTCCAGTGAGCCTGCGGGACTCTGTCAGCTGAGGGCTGGGGGTCTTCTGAGGTCTTCTGAGCCTCCTTCCAAGCATCGCTCCTTGTAAGTGTGTTGGACGTTATTCACTCAGTCGTGTCTGACTCTGTGACCCCGTGGACTGTAGTCTGCCAGGCTCCTCTGTCCATGGAATTCTCCAGGCAAGGATACAAGAGAGGGTTGCCATTTCCTTCTCCAGGGGATCTTCCTGACCCAGGGATTGAACCCAGGTCTCCTGCACTGCCAGCAGATTCTTTACCAGCTGAGCCACCAGGGAAGCAAGTCCTCAATAGTGAAGCTACCATGCTCCTCTGCAGAATGTAACTCCATCAGGCAGCCTCGTGTTGCAATTCCCACCCCCGCCCCCACCTCCCCAACACACACACTCCCACAGAAGGACCATCAGACCTCAGGATGTCACACATGTAAAGGAAGTTGTGTGATCCTCTATTTGTGGAACATGAACCTTTCAGTATCAGAGCCTTCAGCATTCTCTCGTCTCATGCCATCCAACAGGTTGTCAGAAATCCTAGATGAGAAGTAACGCTTCCACCTTTGTTGACATTTTTAAGCACTATTTATTTCACAGTGAAAGTAGGGGTCCAGGACTGAGAAAGAATGGAGAGGAAAGGGGGATAAACACAGGTTAAATATCTTGTAGATTTTTACCAAGTGAGGTAAAGGAATCTCTTGAAGTCTTCAGTAACAGCATATTGCTAGGGGCAATGTGGATAGAAATGTGGAAATACTTTCTGATGGACCTTCTTCTATGAAACCACTTTTCCTCATGTGCATTTTATCTGCTACTATGACTCTGGGGAGAAAAGTTATGACCAACAAATATAGCATATTGAAAATCAGAGACATTACTTTGCCAACAAAGGTCTGTCTAGTCAAGGCTAGGGTTTTTCCAGTGGTCATGTATGGATGTGAGAGTTGGATTGTGAAGAAAGCTGAGCACCGAAGAATTGATGCTTTTGAACTGTGGTGTTGGAGAAGACTCTTGAGAGTCCCTTGGACTGCAAGGAGATCTAGCCAGTCCATTCTGAAGGAGATCAGCCCTGGGATTTCTTTGGAAGGAATGATGCTAAAGCTGAAACTCCAGTGCTTTGTCCACCTCATGCAAAGAGTTGACTCATTGGAAAAGACTCTGATGCTGGGAGGGATTGGGGGCAGGAGGAGAAGGGGACGACAGAGGATAAGATGGCTGGATGGCATCACTGACTCGATGGAAGTGAGTCTGAGTGAACTCTGGGAGATGGTGATGGACAGGGAGGCCTGGCGTGCAGTAATTCATGGGGTCGCAGAGAGTCGGATATGACTGAGCGACTGAACTGAACTGAACTGATGACTCTGGGGAAGGGTCCTGGTGAATGTCGGTTCCAGAAGAAAACAGAGTATAAGACAGAGTCCTGTTGTACAGGAAGAAGGGCCAGCCTATCTTTCTGGCCAGTGGAAAGAGGAGGAGGGGAGGGCAAGTTAGAAGAGAGGTCAGCTACCCATGTCTTCATCTCCCCAATCTGCCTGCAGGGTCAAATCTGGGTGATGAAGCAAGGACCGCAGGCACTGGGTCAGAGGAGAGAAGCCGATCATGTGGTTCTTGCGGTGCGAGAGGGGCTTCCCTTACACGCTGCGCCCTTTTATTCATTTGCGCGTTTATTTTCGGCTGCGGGGTCTTCCTCGCTGCCCACCAGTTCTCTCTGGTTGTGAGCACACACTCCAGGCACGCAGCCTTCAGGCGCAGCTGCCCGGCGGCACGTGGGATCCTCCAAGGCCAGGGATCCAACCCGTGTCCCCTGCAGGGACGGGTAGATTCCCAACCCCTGGGGCACCGGGAAGCCCCTCTGCTTCCTTTGGAAACAACATCTACCCGGGCGCCCCAGGGCTGTAGGGGACAACAGGTCTTTGCCGTCAGGCGACGGCGGGGGTAAAGTGGGCTGTGGACGCCTCCAAGGACCAGATGAGACAGGCTCCTGCAGACCCAGAGCGAGGCCAGGGCCGGCCTGGGCGAGCCCCTCCCTGGCAGAGGCCTCGGCCTAGGGGACCTCTTAGGCGCCAGTCACCAGGCCTGACCTGTGTGTGGGCTGGTGTGGAGCTAGAGATAGGAAACCTTACAAAAATAAACTGCCTCAACCAGCATAGGTTGAGATGCTCTTTAGGGCCAAGTTTGAGTTTTCAGCCGCCCTGCCACCACTGCTGGGGAGGATTGTGGATGAGGGTGAGCCGGGGGGGCGAGGGGGAGGTGAGCCTCAGCAAATAAAAAGCTGCCTCTTCTTTGCACGCAAAGGGCAGAACACACATCCCTCAGCAGGGGCCCTTCCATCACCCACCCGCGCCGCTGGTTTTAGATCTAGGACAAAGTTCACTCCCCTCCGAAGGCTCTCCCTGACTAATTCCATCCCACACACGTTTGCCAAGCCCCAGCTGTGCACACAGCTCTGGGCAGTGAATGAAAGCTGCCCTCCAGGGGCTCCCGAGGCAGGAAGGGAGACCGGTGTCCGACCGCAGCCCCGAGGGGAGGAGGCCATCGGCGTCTGAAGCCCCAGAGCCACACGCTCTCCTGAGTGAGAGACTGAGCGTCAGCGTTAAGACCTGACTTGGGAGCCTGGCATCCACGAGCAGGCAAGATTTCACAGTTAGGGCTGGAGAGGAGGAGCAGCCTAGGCTGAGGAATGGTTACCCCCGGGCTCACAGGCTGGACGGAGGAAGCCGCTGACCTCCTTTATTTTCACACGCAGGGTCACGTAATTCCTGCCTCAGTATTAAGTTCTCATGGCTGCTGTAACAAATCACCCCGCAAACTCAGTGGCTTAACACAGCAAGGCTATTATTTGACCTGTCCAGAGCCGGAAGTCCAAAGTGGGTCTTACAGGCGAAGATCCAGGTGTCAGCCGGGCTGGTTCTTCCAGAGAGGCGCCTGTGCCCTGCCTCTGCCTGAGTCCGGAGGCTGCCCGCTCCCTTGCCGGAGGGCTCATCCCTCCTCTCTGCTTCCGCCCTCCCATCTCCTCCTTCTGCTCCCAACCTTCGTGTCTCCCTCTTAGAACCCCAGTGACTGCAATGGATAATTGCCTCATTTCACAACCCTTACTGAAACTAAACGTGTAGTCTCTCTTACCAGGTAAGGTAACATTCAGTTTCAGGATGCAGGCATCTTTGGAGGGCCACTGTTCTGCCTACAAGAGTATCATTTATGTTACCTCCCTTCTTCTAACTCAGGGTGAATAACTGAGTTAGGATCCTATTTGTGAGATGCAAAAGAGCAATTCAAATATAGCTTAAAAATACAAACATACTAACACCAATTATGATATCCGTTAAAGTAAGGAGCCATTTAAAACTAACAGCTGTCCTTGGAGAAATAAATATAATCCAAATCCTCAATATTTAGCTTTAACTTATTCTTTCCTGCTTCTCAACATTATCAGTGCTTCTCAAACTGAGGCTACCCAGGTCCCAGCAAGTACACCCGATAACTAGAGGTAACAATAAGCTGAAGGATAAACAATACCCCAGTGCCAATTTTATTAACTGCAATAAGCCAGTTGTAACATTTTATATTAAAAATAAACATAGCTATAATACAGAGTAAGATGGACATTTTGAATAAATTTTGTAAAACATGAAACTCTAAAGAAGTAATGATCTGCTCTGAACTGTGCCTAAGGAATTTTTCTGCTTTAAAGGAATATTTTGATGAAACATCTGAAAAGTACTGGAATAAAGTAGAATATTTGTCAAAGTGTTTCCAAAAAAAAAGATCAAGAAAATAGTATCTCTTGATTACATGTATTTCTGGCTATGAGTGGTATACTGCTAAGTCGCTTCAGTCGTGTCTGACTCTGTGCGACCCCATAGACGGCAGCCCACGAGGCTCCCCCGTCCCTGGGATTCTCCAGGCAAGAACACTGGAGTGGGTTGCCATTTCCTTCTCCAATGCATGAAAGTGAAAAATGAAAGTGAAAAGTGAAAGTGAAGTCCCTGAGTCTTGTCCGACTCTTAGCGACCCCATGGACTACAACCTACCAGGCTCCTCCGTCCATGGGATTTTCTAGGCAAGAGTGCTGGAGTGGGGTGCCACTGCCTTCTCCAATAAGTGGTATAAAATATCTTTATTACAAAATTTAGAGATCATTATACACCAAGAACATCATAACTCACTTATATATAGAACTCAGTGTTGATAAGTTTCTGCTTCAGCATATAACTGAAAACCAATATGTAAAAATATACACAAGTTAAAATTTTCATATTTAGAAGAGGCCCTCTGCAGTTCACCTGGAGTAGATTTAGTTTTAATTCATACACAATTCTGTTTAAGGTTGGCCTGTAGGTCCCCTACCCAAAACAATAAACAACAAATTAGAGAAGCCTTGTTCCAGGAAACTGAGTTAACAGACTCACTGGCTTAAACACACACACACAGGCTTAAAATGTATTATTTTCGACCACCTCCTATACACCAGACATTACCTCATATAATATGATCATCCTGGGTGTTATCCTCTCTTTACACCCAGGGTCATAGCAATTGAGAACAGCCGAGATTCAAAACAGACCATCAAACTCCAAAGTTTCTGATCTTTCTTTTACAGAAAACTCAGTTCTTTAGCAAAGCAGGTGAGAATGAGTTAGTGACTTCTCTGTCTCTGGTAACAAAGAAGTTTATTTTTTTCCCCTCGAAGTGTGGCACCTGAGTCATGAGTTAAACTTGGCTTCCCAGAGTAACTCATTAGCCAAACATCCCAGGGTCTGGGCATGGAGCTAAATCCAAGACAGCCACGGGAGCAGGAGACTGGCGTTTCATCTGTTCACCCTGCTTCCCACCTGGAGCAGGTATGATTCACCTTCTGAAGATTCAGATGACTCTCACTTCTGGGGACCACTGGGATTCTTCTTTTGAATAAAATGGATTTTTATTTTTATTTGCTGCATTTCCCAGGAGCACATGTTGATTCGGGAAGTCTCCCCTCCCCCTCCCGCTGTTCTAGTAACCACTTCCTCTCCTTTTTCAGGATCTACCCTCATGGAGATCACATGAGCCAGTGCTCAGAAAACTCACAAGAGCGCATGGCAAATACAGATAACCTTCAGGGTGTTTCCTTCTGTGGCGACTCTTGATTATGAGTAAGCCAATTATGATGGCTTATTATTTACAGTGAATTAATATGAATTAAAAAAGTATACATTTGCTCCTTCACCATTACCCACTGCCCAGCATAAAATAAAATAATCCAAGATAGAATTCCAGATTTTATTAGAGAATGTATCTAAAATACAATATTTATTAAGTTATGATATATTATTTGAATGGAAATATACTCTGTATTACAACTATAACAATTTTTATAGATAATTCATTTACATTGCTATAGTTCAAAAGTCACTAAATCATAGCATAATTAAGATACCATTGCTACAAATATATAAGAATTTAAAGTTTTTATTATACCATCTTGGAATCACAAACATTTATCTGATTTACATTACATAGGATCGAGACTATTTTACCTGATTTATATCACATAGTTCAATCTACCCTCGTATATAGATTTGCACTCAATCATCCTACCTTCCTATATTTTAAAAATAGCATTTTACTGAACCATTGTGAGTGCTCATTACCCCACATTCTGTGAGCAAAATCAAGGTTCTTATATTCTCTGTCACAGAAAGGCTACCATCATAAGCAAAGCACCAGTCACAGCAAATCTGTCAATCATGACAATTGGTCTAGGTTTTCACATTTTAGTAGTAAGTACGTCAGGTGAGAGACGAAGGGTCTAGAAGGCCAAACGCAAAGCAGCGAGGGGCCAGTTCACCAAGTGGACTTGTGCTAAGCTAAAGGGAGGCCCAAAGGCTGTCCCCTGGACACTGCCCCGGGGCCTTCTTATTTGGGGAAACCTCTGACTTGTCTGTTTTTCAGCGGCTGAGCCGGACGCCAGTTGGCCAACATCAGGAGTTCAGGCTCGCCCTCCGCGTTGAAGTTAAGAGTACGGAATTTCAACATCTAAAAGACAAAATTAAAGATGAAAAACATCAAAAATACAAGTTTCACTAGAGCATTCAACTATCGTGCTTGTGTTAAATCTTGAAATATATTTCCCAGTATTCACAGTCTCAGATGGCAATGTTCAAAATTTAATTTGATTCGCACCCACAGATATATAATCACATATAGATTACATCTATATATGTTTATACAACAAATTAATTTCCACAGAATAAATACAACATTTTGCTGTTATTTGAAGGAAATTTGCAATGAGCTTGTTTTTTCCTCTTTTAATTACATAATCAAACATCAAAAACCTATAAAATATTTCAGAGATGTAAAGTAATAATAACAATTCTAGATCCAAATTAAGGTTTTGTTTTCTGCCCCAGGGAAGATAAACAGCATGGGTACAATTAGATAAAGTGACTCCGGGGTGGAATGATGGCTGACATCTCTGCTTACATTTACAGAAGCACAGGATTAAATCTGCCCATGCTGGGATTTCCAATGCTTATCACTGGGTAGTTCTGATTTCCTTTTAAATTCGTGTGAGCTCCCAGCAGAGTGCCCTGACCCAGGCAGCCCTGCCCCAGTTCCCTCCTTCTCTGAGGCTGTTTCTGAAAGTGTCACTTCCCTTTCACTAAGCATGACTTGATCTCAACGAAGAGTGGTGGTTTGGGAAGTAGGGCAGCTGCCAGAGAATCAGATCCTGATCTCTTTGCCAAACAAAATTCCCTTGGTCACCTCCAAGGAAGTCAATTTCCGAGCAAGTCAACTACTGTTAACACACACAGCCACTGCACTGCAGCGCTCTGAACAGCACAAACTGTGCTCTGTAGGAGATGTGTGTCTGGTCTAAGCTGCTACAGCAACTCGGAGTGACTTTTAATAGGTGCTTTTTATCCAAGGGATGACTCTCAACTGTTAGAATTCAGGATGTATTCTGATGTAAATAAACCACAGTAAGCTCTTAGGTGAGTGACCCATTGGCTGGAAATGATCACCCATAGCTATGCACCCTTGAATATAAAATCTCTTTGTTCCAGGCTTCAGATTCCTCCTAATGCACACACACAAAAAGCATGTACTGGGTGACAGACACCTTTCTCAGGTAATCTTCGATGTTATCCGACTTCAGAGTAAAAAGAAAGAATTGCCTAAGGTTATGGTTCACAACAGCAAGTTCTTGTTGGGTGCTAACTACACCTGCTAAGCATTGTTGCTGCGCCTGGAGCAGCAGGAGGATTACAGCCCAGGTCTGTCTGCTTCCAAAGGTCCAGTCCTTTCGCCTGAACTAAGTGCTCCCCCGACTTGAGCAAACGGACCTGCTGACTGCTAACAGAGATGGGTTCTTTGAGCACGATCCAGGTCACGCTTTCGAGGAGAGGAGGGGTGGTCAGTGAGCCAGGGTAGGTCCAGTAGTCCAAGACGTTAGGAAGGAGGCTGCCCGGATCGAAGTTGGGGAAGTCGGTGCTCTTACCCTGGAACACAAGACAAAGACACGTGATCAGAGTCGGGGGGAGGGGGCGGGGACGCAGGAGAAGAGGCAACAGAAACATTCAACTTGGAGAGTCAAACACCTTCCTTTTTTTTTTTAAAAGATACATTCCATATTCACCAGAAAACAGAATAAAAGAAATTAACAGAAGACATTCGACAGGGAAACTTAGATTAGCAGATATAAACAAGAGAACCTATCAATTTCACCCGTCCATTTGCTCATCTGTCCTCTCAAACAATCCCTTATCTTTTTCATTAAGTCATTAACTAATTTTAGCCGGTATTTAAAGTGAAACTGCTGCCACCGAAACGCTGCGATTTTAGGATGTAGGAACAGAACATGCAGACAGTCTCCTGGATGAGGAGGTAACTGTCCTGTTGTACCGTCTGATGGTTTGACCAGAACTGAAGAGCTGCATTTAGCTCTGGGCACCGCACTTTAGAGAAACAGAAGCAACAGCAAAGGGTTGTCCGAAGAGTGACAGGTCACTGCAGAGAGACAGTTGTCAGGTAAGACTAATTAAAGGGGACAGAGATAATGAGCTTGGGAGTAGGTGAGAGGCTGAGAGAAAACGGGCTCAAGCGAAGGAAGGTTTAGTTGGTTTTTTTGAGATGTAGTTGACATATAGTTTCAGGAATACAATGTAATGACTTAATATTTGAATATATTATCGAATGATCATAATAGGTCTAGTGAACATCTCTCAACATAAAACAGTTACAGAATTTTCTTTTCTTGGGATAAGAACTTTTAAACCTACTCTTAGCAACTTTCAAAGTGGCAATACAATGATATTAACTACAGTCACTACAGCATTGATTTTGATTTACTTGTAAGTCAATCCCAAAACGTCTTTATTTTATAACTGAAAATTTGTACATTTTGTCCCCTTTCAATCATTTTTGGCCCCCCACTCCCACTCTGGCAACCACCATCGATTCCCTGTATTTGTGAGCTGGTTTTGTATTTGTTTTCTTTGCTTATTTGTTTGATTCCACTAATTCATCTGGTATTTGTTTTTCTTTATCCGACTTATCTCACTTAGCCTAATGCTCTCAAGGTCCATCCATGTTCTCACAAATGGCATGATTTCATTCTCCTGTAGCTGAGTCCATTTTATCTGTCTGTCTGTGTCTTGAGCTTAGTCACTTCGGTCCTATCCAACTCTTTTGCAAGCCCAGGGACTGTAGCCCACCAGGCTCCTCTGTCCATGGGATTGGTTCTCCAGGCGAGAATACTGGAGTGGGTTGCCATGCCCTCCTCCAGGGGATCGTCCCGACCCAAGGATCAAACCCACGTCTCCTGCTTTGGCAGGCAGGTTCTTCACCCGCTGAGCCACCTGGGAAGCCCCCTCTATCTCTATCTACCTACCACGTCTTCTTTACCCATGCGCCTGTTATTGGATGCTCAGGCTCCTTCTGTCTTGGCTGTTGTAAATAAGCTGCAGTGAACATGGCGGGGGGTGCATATATCCTTCTGAATTAGTGTTGTAGGATCAGGTTTATTCTATACGAATCAAGGGAGTCAAGCTCAGGGTAACAGGTAAGCCTTTCAGAAGATAGATGCTGCTTTCATTTGAGGATGAGTTTGATAAAGCCAGGTTGCTGCTGCTGAAAGCCATATTTATAAGCAGATGCCCCATGACCTCAGCACATAGATTTAAACATGAATTCAAAGAGGCCTCAAAGCAGGACCTTACTCATCGTGTTCTCCATTGCATTTCCTAGACTAACAAAGTGGCCAGCATATAGTAAGTACTCAAGAAATATCTGCCTAATGAAGGGTGAATAACTGGATCAGGTGGTTCAGCCTCCTTGCAATCACAGTTTTCTCTGATTCTTGCATATGGATGTTCAAATGAAGCAAGATTAAATAAATACAAGTCCGAAAATTATACAAGCATTAGGATTAACTTTGGGATAAAGATTAAGTTACATAAACATATGAGCAACATGTTACCTTTATTAGGTGCTCATCTAAGCACCACTCATCAAACCGAGACTACCCAGCTTGAGCAAAAGAATTTTAAAAAATGAGTTGGGTATAGAAAATAGGTACCCTATGCAGGTGTCAAAAACACTGAACTGTACCTTTGTTTTAATAGAATCCAGCGCGTCAAGGACTTTCTGGAGGGCTGGGTTAGCATCACCAACCTACAGAAAGACACAAAGGACAAGGCAGCATATGCAGTTCGCACTACACCCTTTCTTGATTAGGGCAGCTCTAAGGTATAATTTCTCCAAATGGTGAAGCAAAAACCACCACTACCTACATGCCACCCATCAGTCTTAGTCTCATTTCCCTATTTTCACTAACAACCTGCTTCTGGCCCTGTGGTTCACCTGAAATTACCCTCTCAGATGTCACCAGTGACCTCCAACTGCCAAAGTCAACAACACTGTTCAAATGCTTGCGTTAAGCTTCATGTAGAATTTTGCACTATTGTCTTCCCTCCTTTGCCAAATCCCCCCTCTTTCGACCTTTCCTTCTGCCCTGCTGCTGCTGCTGCTGCTAAGTCACTTCAGTCGTGTCCGACTCTGTGCAGCCCCATAGACAGAAGCCCACCAGGCTCCCCTGTCCCTGGGATTCTCCAGGCAAGAACACTGGAGTGGGTTGCCATTTCCTTCTCCGATGCATGAAAGTGAAAAGTGAAAGTGAAGTCGCTGAGTCTTGTCCAACTCTTTGCGACCCCATGGACTTCGGCCTACCAGGCTCCTCAGTCCATGGGATTTTCCAGGCAAGAGTACTGGAGTGGGGTGCCAATGCCTTCTCTGTCCTTCTGCCCTCCAGCCTCCCAAATCTCCCTTGACTCCTGTATTCCCCATTGATCATTTAATCAGGGTCTTTCCTCCCAGTCTGCAGTTTCTCAGAGTTGCTTGATGAGCAGTGTTACCCCCTCTTCGTCAGGGTTTCCTTGCATAATTTCATAGACACTCGTAGTAGCTCAATTGGTAAAGAATCCACCTGAAATGCAGGAGACCCCGGTGCAATTCCTGGGTCGGGAAGATCCTCTGGAGAAGGGATAGGCTACCCACTCCAGTATTCTTGGGCTTCCCTTGTGGCTCAGCTGGTAAAGAATCTGCTGGCAAAGCGGGGGACCTGGGTTCTATCCCTGGGTTGGGAAGATCCCCTGTAGAAGGGAAAGGCTACCCACTCCAGTATTCTGGCCTGGAGATTCCATGGACTGTAGTCCACGGGGTCACAAAGAGTCGGACACGACTGAGCCACTTTCACTTCACTTGTCACTTGTGTGTGCAAATGTCACATTGACACAGGATTTCTAGAACCACGAATCTGCAGCCCGGACCTTCCTCCACTGGGTTTATAACTACCCAGGGGGCAGCTCAGTCGGTACGTCAAAGTCCTGCTGCCTGGATTCTGCAACATGGAGTCACTATCCTTCACTCCTCCAAAACCTGGTCTTAATTTATCATTCTCTATCATGGAATAGTACTACCCAGCTTAAGGCTGAATGAGAAAAAAAAAAGTACTAGTATTTATCCCAAGCACTGCTTTTTCTCATTTCATATTTCATGTGTAAACATCCTTCACATTTACATCCAAACAGTACCTAAGAAATACCTCTGGAATTGTCTTTTTGTCTCTATCTCCACTGCGGTTAGCAGATATGCAGGAAAATAAGCCCCTAAATACTTCAGAGCCAAAAGCATTTCCTAGGCTTTTTGTAGAATGTCCTATTTGTCATGAATGTTCTGTCCAGTTCATCTTTTTTGGAAACAGGCGGGGTGGGGGGGGGGAGAATTGGGCCATCAACTAACCTTCAAAAAAACACCCACAACAGCCAGTCCATCAGGCTGCTGTGCTGCTGTTCCAAAGTCCCCGTACTTGGTGTTCCAGTGAACCAGGTGTAGCTGAAGCAGAAGCACAGACAGCAAACGATTAACCCTGGTAAAAGCCTACACAGTTATCTCCATAGCTAGAGCTCACGAAAGAAAGCGAAAATGTGCATAATTATACATCGAAACTTGTATTTTAATTCTACTTGTCCACGACTTGGCATAAAAGCAAGCGATTCCTTCAACAACTCTAAGACAAAGCGTTGCATACCTTTGAGGAACGTTTATTTCTAGATTTTACATTAAAACACGATCCTCCAAGTTGAATTCATTTTCACGCAAACGGTGTTCTTAGGAGGTCTTACAGAAAGCTTTGTGGCATTAACCGTAACATCACAAATAAAGGTTATATGAAGCAAATATGAAGAGCCTTTGTAAAGAAAACGATTTGAGCTGAATTTACAAATTAAGCTTTTGAAAAAAAAAAAAAAAAGTGTATCTTACCTCGGCAGCATATTTCTTCCTATCCACAGTATGCTCAGAACCTTGGTCATCAGATGAGCCCCAGTGAAAGTGAAACTGAACCAATCTGTAAGTGCCAGTAAGAGGTCCATCTTTCAGCACTAAAATGAAAAAATATATATATATAATATATATGTGGGCTTGCCAGGTGGCGCTAGTGGGAAAGAACCCAACTGCCAATGCAGGAGACATAAGAGACGCGGTATTTTTGCCCGGAGAATCCCATGGACAGAGGAGCCTGGTGGCTCACACACACTTACACACCCACAAACTTATCCGTACACACGTGGGGCACACACACCACTGAATGTCACAATCTTCAATCTCCTTTTATAGTACTAAATCTATGCCTGAAGCAGCATCTTCACTCTGTGAAAATTAAATCTAGACTTGGGCTTAGTTTGCAGAGCTGAATGGAATCATTTCAACTGCTGTTATTTTTTTTTTTCTTTTACTTGTACTAACTGAAAGGATGGATGCTTTTCCCATCTGTTTTCTGAGCACAGGACACTTTCCTTCCAGGTTTGTTTTGAAGTCAGAGGTTCAGGTTTCAGAGAGAGGAGATTTCCAGGGCACTGTGAATTCTTCTGTGAATCAGTGAGGAGGCGCTGGCAGCAGCCCTCCAATGCTGGGCCATCACACACCTGCAAACTCAGGAACCTCTGCTCTGACTCGGCCCAGAGAGCAACCTTCAGCCCCCTTCGCCGACCTCTGATACCACTTCTCACTAGAATTTGTGAAACAATAAGCATGCCAACAAAGGTCCGTTTAGTCAAGGCTATGGTTTTTCCTGTGGTCATGTATGGATGTGAGAGTTGGACTATAAAGAAAGCTGAGTGCCAAAGAATTGATGCTTTTGAACTGTGGTGTTGGAGAAGACTCTTGAGAGTCCCTTGGACTGCAAGGAGATCCAGCCAGTCCATTCTGAAGGAGATCAGCCCTGGGATTTCTTTGGAAGGACTGATGCTAAAGCTGAAACTCCAGTACTTTGGCCACCTCATGCAAAGAGTTGACTCATTGGAAAAGACTCTGATGCTGGGAGGGATTGGGGGCAGGAGGAGAAGGGGACGACAGAGGATGAGATGGCTGGATGGCATCACTGACTCGATGGACGTGAGTTTGAGTGAACTCCGGGAGTTGGTGATGGACAGGGAGGCCTGGTGTGCTGCGGTTCATAGGGTCGCAAAGAGTCGGACACAACTGAGCGACTAATCTGAACTGAAGCATTCCCTTGATCTTAAAATCAATTCTTCTCTACAAGTTTCCCCAGTTCTTTAGAATTTGGATTGTGTGCTTGCTCCTCAGTCATGTCCGATTCTTAGTGACTCCATGAACCATAACCCTTCAGGCTCCTCTGTCCATGTGACTCTCCAGGCAAGAATACTGGAGTGGGTTGCCATGCCTCCTCCAGGGGATCTTCCCAACACAGGCATCGAGCCCAGGTCTCCTGCGTTGCAGGCAGAGTCCTCACCGTCTGACCCACCAGGGAGCCAGTTTGGATTGTCACTTCTACTATTTAGCTTTATACTTAAAATGTTCTATTTAGACTCTGACTAAATTGGCTCATCTGTAAAATGGATACCTTCAATTATTTATTCACTAAGAATTGATTGATCATCACAGGCTGATCATCTGTGAGATACAGTGCATAGTGCTTTCTTAAAATTCTAACTTTAATAACTATCCCATGATTCTGGTATTAGTGTAACCTTGTTACACTTAAATTCATACTAGAGATCACACTCTTAGACAGCAGTCTATCTGTAGATAATTAAGGAGCTGTGTCTTAAGGGAGGATTAAAATAGTAATAAACCACTGTTTTCCCCATGCCCTCCAAAAAGCTTTTACTTAATTTATATGTATTAATGGGATTTAACTGATATATCTATGACATATTTATAAGCTATGACAAACTGAGACAGTATGTTAAAAAGTAGAGACATCACTTTGCTGACAAAGGTCTGTACAGTCAAAGTTATGGTTTTTTCCAGTAGTCATGTATGGATGTGAGAGGTGGACCATAAAGAAGGCTGAGTGCTGAAAAATTGATGCTTTTGAATGTGGTGTTGGAGAAGACTCTTGAGAGTCCCTTGGATTGCAAGATAAAATCACTCAGTCCTAAAGGAAATCAACCCTGAATATTCATTGGAAGGACTGATGCTGAAGCTGAAACTCCAATACTTTGGCCACCTGATGCGAAGAGCCGACTCATTGGAAAAGACCCTGATGCTGGGAAAGATTGAGGGCAAAAGTAGAGTGCAGCAGAGGATAAGATGGCTAGATATTATCACTGACTCAATGGACATGAATTTGAGCAAACTCTGGGAGCTGGTAAAGGACAAGGAAGCCTGGCGTGCTGCAGTCCGTGCGGTCACAAACAGTCGGACACGATTTAGTGACTGAACTGCAACAAACCGACATACTTAAAAGCTTTTAAAATTAGGGTAGTTCTACTGCTTCAGTTTTATTTCTCTAGAACTGGAAATAGAACCCCTTTTGCCGTAAGTGAATTTTATTAGTTGGGGCTTATAATTCTGCAGAGTAATGAGTCCAAGATAACTTCAGCTTTGGCTGAAAACCAAGGGACAAGGTCTTCATGATAAAGTTTGTTTGGACAACTTCACCTAATACGCTTAACTGGTAGCAGCACACGTTCATCTCGTCAAAGAAAAGATAAAGCTGCTGGAAGATATCTAGGCGGCTGGGCCCTTCTGTGGCTCCTGATACAACCTCTGGCTGACAGCTCTGCCTTACAATAGGCCAGGAGAAGAAAAGAATTTGTTTAAAAAAAAGAGAGAACATTAAAATGGTGTTATAACCATACACAAAAATAAACTCAAAATGGATTAAAGATCTAAACGTAAGACCAGAAACTATAAAACTCCTAGAGAAGAACATAGGCAAAACACTCATAAATCACAGCAGGATCCTCTATAACCCATCTCCCAGAATATTGAAAATAAAAGCAAAAATAAACAAATGGGACCTAATTTAAAGTAAAAGCTTTTGCACAACAAAGGAAACTATAAGCAAGGTGAAAAGACAGCCTTCAGAATGGGAGAAAATAATAGCAAATGAAGCAACTGACAAACAATTAATTGCAAAAATATACAAGCAACTCCTATAGCTCAAGTCCAGAAAAACAAATGACCTAGTCAAAAAATGGGCCAAAGAACTAAACAGACATTCCTCCAAAGAAGACATACAGATGGATAACAAACACATGAAAAGATGCTCAACATCACTCATTATCAGAGAAATGCAAATCAAAACCATAATGAGGTACCATCTCATGCCAGTCAGAATGGCTGCTATCAAAAAGTCTACAAGCAATAAATGCTGGAGAGGGTGTGGAGAAAAGGGAACCCTCTTACACTGTTGGTGGGAATGCAAACTAGTACAGCCACTATGGAGAACAGTGTGGAGATTCCTTAAAAAACTGGAAATAGAAATGCCATACGACCCAGCAATCCCACTGCTGGGCAAACACACCGAGGAAACCAGAACTGAAAGAGATAGGTGTACCCCAATGTTCATCGCAGCACTGTTTATAATAGCCAGGACATGGAAGCAACCTAGATGTCCATCAACAGACGAATGGATAAGAAAGCTGTGGTACATATACACAATGGAGTATTACTCAGACATTAAAAAGAATACATTTGAATCAGTTCTAATGAGGTGGATGAAACTGGAGCCTATTATACAGAGTGAAGTAAGCCAGAAAGAAAAACACCAATACAGTATACTAACGCATATATATGGAATTTAGAAAGATGGTAACAATAACCCTGTATACGAGACAGCAAAAGAGACACAGATGTATAGAACCGTCTTTTGGACTCTGTGGGAGAGGGCGAGGGTGGGACGATTTGGAAGAATGGCATTGAAATATGTATATTATCATATGTGAAATGGATTGCCAGTCCAGGTTAAATGCATGATACAGGATGCTTGGGGCTGGTGCACTGGGATGACCCAGAGGGATGGTATGGGGAGGGAGGTGGGAGGGGGGTTGAGGATGGGGAACACATGTACACCCGTGGTGGATTCATGTCGATGGATGGCAAAACCAATACAATATTGTAAAGTAATTAGCATCCAATTAAAATAAATCAATTTATATTAAAAAATAAAAAGAAAGTTCAATGAAAAAATAAATAAATTTTAAAAAATGGTGCTATATTACTGATCTATTAAGAAACATGAATTTGGATGTATTCAGATAAAATCACATCTCTTAAAACTTTTAAAAACTTACTGTAAAAGTGCTTTTTTAAAATCTGATAATAAAGAAAGAATTAAAGAATTATCCTTATACCCCCCAAATAGACTTTTTCCAAGATGAAAATATAATTCATAACTATATATACCCTTAAAAAATACATGTTTATAAAGATTTAGAATTAGGCAAGAGTAATATGAACTTTTATTATATAAGGCTTTCTAATACTAAAAAAAAAAAGAAATGCCTGAGTGTTCAATGATTAAACACTTTCAGGACTAGTCTACTATTACCAGACATATCTGTTTCAGCTTCTGTTAAAATAAAACTATGTTACTATGTAGCTGAGAAGTCCACTGTAAACAGTGTATACTCGGTCGCTCAGTCATGTCCAACTCTTTTCGACCCCATGGACTGTAGCCCACCAGGCTCCCCTGTTGATGCGATTCTCCAGGCAAGAATACTGGAATGGATTGTCATTTCCTTCTCCAGGGGATCTTCCCAATCCAGGGATCAAACCAGAGTCTCTCGGGTCTCCTGCCTTGGCAGGTGGATTCTTTACCACTAGCACCGCCTGGGAAGCCCCTACTGTAATGAGGAAAGGTGTTAGCGTGTTAGTCACTCAGTCAACTGTAGCCCGCCAGGCTCCTCTGTCCATGAGATTCGCCAGGTAAGAATGCTGGAGTGGCTTGTCATCTCCTTCTCCAGGGGAAGGAATGTCATTTCCAACTCCATACGGTCTATGGGGTTGCAAAGAATCAGACACGACTGAGCGACACACACACTCATAAAGGCAGCGTGCATCTTTTCACTTGAGAAATAGGAAAGACGAGATTCAAGACGAGGAACTCGCACAGTATCCTGGGTCTACTTACTCTTTTACTTAATTTGATTGCTCCATGCCATTTTCTAAACTACTCCACTTTAAAAACTCCTTTTTCTAATGAAAAAATAGTTTTAAAGAATAGCAGAAATTGCTGACTGCGTTTTTTCCCCTATGGAAAAATCCAGTGATTTTTGTGTGTAGAATCCATCATCCGTTGTACCACAGAAATGTGTTCCACAAGCAATGGAGATACATGAATGGGGTTTTCTACTCTAAGACCCAATGTCCTGTTCAAGACGCCTCCAAACTTCATTTAAATCCAAACTGCAAAATCAAGAGCCTGAGAAGATTTTAACTTCCATGATCTTCCATCAGTTATACGTACTCTATATAAAACACAACAGAAGCACTAAATGTAATATTATCATCTGTCCTCTTATATATGTTACTTATGTAAATTATGTTACTTGTGAAAGATTCATTTTAGTAATATTGAAATAAATTAGCTACTAATACAAATTAAAAGCTATAAATGTAACATTAACATTTTTTCCTTCTTAATCACTTTAATATTACTTAATATAAGATGTGAGGGCTTCCCTGGTGGCTCAGCTGGTAAAGAATCTGCCTGCAATGCGAGAGACCCAGGTTCAATTCCTGGGTTGGGAAGATCCTCTGGAGAAGGAAATGGCAACCCATTCCAGTATTCTTCCCTGGAGAATCCCATGCAGAGGGGAGCCTGGAGGGCTACAGTCCATGGTGTCACAAAGAGTCAGGCATGACTGAGCTACTAACATGCATACATATAATATAAGATACATCCAGATAAACTACAGACCTTATTGAATGTCAATAATCTCTCTTAAATTCAAAATATAAATAAACTATTCCTAATAATCCTTAGTTTAAAATTTAAGGGATTCCTATTAATGAAGTAAATAGTCTATTAAAAAACACATTCTAGCAGGTGAATAATCATTTCTATGAAGAATCTGAAAATCTATTTTGGGGTTTTGGCAGTGGTCAGCCATTCTAGGGCTACCTGCTAAGGTTAAAAAAGCAAGTGTCAGTAGAGACAAATCTGAGGGAAACATGCCCATATTCCATTTCTTTTTCAGTAGTGAGATGTTTAGCTGTTACTTTCACTAACATAACCACAATGAAGACAGAAGGGAACAGCAGTTTTTAGTTTCAGGTTTATGGCCATTATTTGACAGCTTTTTTTTTTTTTTAAAGTAACCCTTTGACATGAACACAATTAAATACGGGGTCTAGAATGCTTTAGTCTATCTTACAGAAGCTCACAATGACTGTCCATGGGTTGGCCCAATAATTCGAGCTCTGGTTTTCAATATTTGCCTCTAACTTTGCAATACAGTAGGAGAGTTTTAAACTCATTAGTAAAAGTTAATAAGTTAGCAGGAGTTAATAATTTGACTACTATTCTTTTCTTCCCAGATAAAGAATGTAATAAAAGATCTCAAACGGGGAGAGTTATTTTTTAATAATTTAAAAAACCTAACAGGATTAACATTTTTTCATTAATTTCAGGTGGTTTCTTTTTAATGGCAGAAGATTGAGGAGAGCTTGAACCCAAGTTCCTAGTTAAAGCCTATTAACTCCATATTTAAAAAGAATTCTCGCAAGCTTAAACATAACAATAAATTCTACCAATTCAGTTCATTATCCCCAAGAATTTAAGTTTGGGTATAAGAACATTTAGGATATATCCGAAAATCTGAGCCTATGAAAAGTTCTTGAAGACTGATATCTCACTGGGTTGCGGGGGAGGGGAGTAAATGAACTGAAGCATTTAAATATAGAAAATAAAGGATATCTTAAAATATTAACACAATGAAAATAATTCCTAATAGAAAGAGATGATAAACTACAGATTTTAAAAAACTGAATGACCAAAATGAAAAATTATTTTTAGACTTAGAACAGAAAAGTATATCAGTTTTTAAAAGTATGGCATGGGTATGAACACACTAAATGTTAACTATGACTGTCATTTAAAGATTCTTATTCAATTTCCATTTTTAAGCGGTTGCCATGTAGTCTCATTCCAACAAACTAGGAAGGAGACGACTAGCAATTAACCTAAACTCTTGAGCATTCTGTTTCTTCATGTTTATTTTAAGTGGGTTTGACTAGAGTATCTCCTCTGTGTTCCAACTTGAGAGTCTAGGATCTTAAAAAAGTCCAAAGGGTGTTTCTCTGCATGCTATCTTTGGTTTTATTTTCTCTATCCTGTAGATGTGTTTTCCCTTAACATCAACATTTAATATATTCATATTCTAGAGGAAAATGCTTCCTTGTTTAATCAAAACACCTGCAAATGCTGACGAGGTACCAGGCAAAATTACAAAGGAGTCTTTCACCTGTAAAGGAGAACAAGCCTCTCGAGCATTCATTCCTCTTGTTTTTACTGTACCTCCCGCCTGGCTCTCTCAAGTCCTCCTTGTTTCCTGCTTCATTTTTGCTGGGAGTCTCCTCCAAAAGGCTGAAATCCCTCAAGCCTCATCCTTTAAGCTCAAACCTTATTCACCCTGAAAAGTCTTTTCTGACTTGCTCGGGCCAACTCCAAACCTGCTTTCCATGTTTCCTTGGAATACCTTCTTGTTGCACCCACCAAAGTGACTGTCAGCATCTATTGCTCTTGTCTTCCTACTTGACGCATCCCCAGCACGGGCTCAGGGAAGGCGAGCAAGGGACCATGGCTCCATCCTGACCTCCGGGTGCCTGGCTTGTCTTACATAAAGGTGGCGCTAGTGAGATTTTTCTTTTCTTTTATAAAAACTAAGTGAATAATGGGGTCGCTAAGAGTCGGACACGACTGAGCGACTTCACTTTTACTTTTCACTTTCATGCATTGGAGAAGGAAATGGCAACCCATTGCAGTGTTCTTGCCTGGAGAATCCCAGGGATGGGGGAGCCTGATGGGCTGCCGTCTATGGGGTCGCAGAGTCGGACACGACTGAAGCGACTTAGCAGCAGCAGCAGCAGCAAGTGAATAATACATCTGTCTCTAAAGACATGGACTTGAGCCTCTATCTGAACCACTTGGTTTTCATCTGTTTCACAATCAAACACAGCCAGTTGCTTTAGTAGTGTGTGTGTTATTCACCGGGAGAAACAGTTAGAAAAAGGTAGCTAGCTCTCATCAGTTATTGCTCATGTAGAAATCCATCAGAACTGGGCATACTCATGGTAAAACATATTACTATGTAATAATGTCATATGTAAAATCAGTCCATAGTTTAACATAATAACTGGCATGTTTGGAAAAATACAGAAGTGTTATAAGACTTCAAAATATCATCAAGTGGTAAGAAGTAATTTTACAGCAATTTAAAAACTTTACTTTTTTCTCTTTAATAAATTCTATTCATTTGCTACCGTGAAAAAAAAAAAAAAAAGTTTACATCAGAGGTGCAATAGCTACAGCTCTTACCTAACAAAGGCAGCCAAGTGGTGTGAAGAGCTGACAAGAGCAATGGCCATTTACCGAGGAATCTTAGGTGCCAAGCACTGGGCTTTATATATCTGTCCCATTTAATCCTTCCGCTGTAATAGATACTCCAATTTTACAGAGAGGAGGAAGAAGAAGAATTTTTTCAAAACTGTACTGAATACATCGGATAGCTACCAAAAAAGGCAAGGCACCTCGACTCTAATGATTCTAATTACATTCATATACTAGTACTGCAGGTCATTAGGCGAACATTTTGACAGTGTTACTGAACGCTGGATCCGTCTTTTCTCCTTCTGCGCAAGGCTCCACACCCCCCCAGGCCCACACCACCACACATAACGTGTTTGTAGCACCGTTTTCTCAGGGCCCTTCAGAGGAAAGCACTCGGGAAAACAGGGCACTGGCCAAGAAATCAACCAGTGGGCGTAGAAGGCTGCTACTGTGTCTGAAGGGGATTGTTCTCCGACTTCTAAGCAAGAAAAAAACAATAAAAAGAAGCAGCAGTCAAGAGTGTTCTGTAAACAGCACGACTACAAATACATTATGCTAATTGGTTTTGTCAGCCAGGGACCAGGTATGTCCACCAACTCTAAAACATCTTCATTTATGGAATGAACTTCTGGGTGGATACCGAGATACACAGCCACCTTTATCACACTGGCCCAAGGCTGAGAAAATATTCACAAACACAGTGTTTCTGAGAATTTCAAGATTTTAAAGTAGCAGGTTTTCATCGCTCTTCTGCATGCTACCTTGAAGACCAATCCTAAAAAGTTCAGTTTTTGCAAGTCTCCTCATTGCTGATCTCTATCGCCAAGGGGCCCTGCCTTTTTTTGACTTTTCTCAGGCACAGCACAGTTATTCAATGCCCTACCTAGAAACGGGGAATCCGACAGGGAGAAACAGCCCCTGCCACTGCAAAGAAATTAGCCTGCTTCCCAGAGGCTGAAATCCAACGAAGATGATCAGAGTGTAGTATTAAGGGGGGGTCCTGCGCCTGTTAAGCTGGGAAAAGAGCTGCTACTGACACACAAGTTATTTTATAAACACTGACCTGCTTTGTCCTGGGAGTCGTCATACTCCACGTTAAAAGAGTGACCATTGTTGACCATTCTCCGCGAAGTTGCTTCCCCATAGACAAGGGCCAGAGGCTTCAAAGCAGGATCCTGAACGACGGCCTTGGTGTCGATGTCAACGGGTGACTGGCGCTCTCCGTTGGCAATGGGAAAGTCCTTATGCCAGTGTTCGGGGCCTGGGATTGAGCAGAGATGTGTGAACCCCCCACAATGTGGGGAAGGGCACACCCCAACTCCGGCGATAGGGCAATGATTCTTGGACCTGCTTGGCTCCAATTCTGGCGATACCACTTCACAGCTGAATACAAGGTGGCGCTAGTGGTAAAGAACCCGCCTGCCAATGCAGGAGACTTGAGTTCGATCCCTGGGTCAGGAAGATCCCCTGGAAAAGGGCTCGGCAACCCACTCCAGTATTCCTGCCTGGAGAATCCCATGGACAGAGGAGCCTCACGGGCTACAGTCTATGGGGTCGCAAAAAGTAGGACACGACTGAAATGCAACCTTTGGGAAAACATTTGATCTGTACCTTAGTTTTTCCCTCTGTATTATGGGGTACAGTAGCATCTGGCTTAGAGGTTGGCATGAGAACATCAATCCATGTAATGCTTTTAGAACAAGCAGTGAGCGTCACATACATGTTAGCTATTTTTATGTTTCTTTTACTGAAACTGAGCACCTGACCCTGGGTTTGTGATTAGGATTTGAATGAGCAAGCTTCCTAAAGACACTCCCGCAGAGGGATATTCCTTCCTCGGTTCTGCCAGAGGCAAGGACTGAGTCACCGCCCCGCCAGCCCCCTCGCCTTGAAGGGTCGGGATCTCCATCACCTGACGAGCCCCAGACCCCGCAAGACGCTCAGAGATGCGCCAGACACATGTGCTCCTACGTCCGCTGGCCTGGGGGAACCCAGACCTGTGGCCCCGAAAAAACCGGGTTCCTGGGGACCTCCTGACCTCAGAAGTCAAGAAATCAGGAAAACTCAGAAGTCGGCGCAAAGGACTCAAACCACCAGCCCAGGAAAACGCCCCGGGAACAGTTCATGCTGAGAATCTTAGCCACAGGTGGTGCTAAGGATGAAGCGGGCGGCAGGGGGTTAGGGGGGGAGAGGAGATGAAGACGGTGGGAGGGGGGAGTCTCCTAATTTCTCTGCGATCAACGACCAAAGTGTTTCGCTGCACCCCTTCCTAGCGTCCTCTTGGGTCGGGACAGGGTGGTGATTGACCCGAGAGGGGCCGCGCGCGGGTCCCGCGGCGATGCGCGTCCCCCTTCCCGGCCCGGTGCGGGGCGCAGGGCTTCCTCCACAGCGGCCTGGGGCCCCGCGCCGGGGGGGCGCGCCCGGGGGGCCCCGCGCCGAGGGGCGCGTCGGGGGGTTCTGCACTCACCGTTGTGCTTGCCGTATCCCCAGTGATGGGACATGGTCGCGCCGGGGTCCGGGGGCTGCTGCTCAGGTGCCCGCGCCGTGTGTCGGCGGGCCGCGCCGTCGCCGGCTCTTATAGGCGCCCGCCACCTTCGCGCGTGGGGGCGGCCCCGGGGTGGGGGCCCCGGGCGGCCCCGGGCGGAGCGGGGAGGAGGGCGCGGGCGGAGGTGCGCTCCGCGCGCTCGGGGCGGGCCGGGCGGGCTTGGCTCCGGGGGGCGGGGAGAGCGCCCTGCCGGCGGGGCGCTACGCCAGGTTCCGGGGCTCCGCTCGGGCCGCCCGGCTTCCCTCGGCGCGGGCGCGGGCGCGGGGCGGCCGCGAGGCTCCGCGCTCCCCGCGCGGACTGGGCTGCGGAGCGTCTGCGCGCGCCCCGTCCCCCCGCGGGGCGCGGACCGCTCGGGCCCCGGCTCCTCTCCGCCCGCGCCCCCTTTGTGAGCGCACCCCCGGCCCCCGCGCCCTGCCGCCCCGCCCCATCGGCCCCGCCCGCGCCGCGGCCCCCAGCCCCGGGGGGCTCGCCGCTCGGGGTCCCGGCCCTGCGCCCGCTAGCGGGGCGGGGAGCGTGACCTTGGGGCGGACGGAGCTGCGGTCCTGGAGGGGCGCGGAGGGCCGGGCGCCGCGCGCCCCCTGCCGGACGGCCGTGAGCGCACTGAGGGCGGTCTCCCGCAGAGTCCGCACCGAGGCAAGCGTGCTTCTCCATCAGTCCCTCAGTCGTGTCCGAGTCTCTGCGACCCCATGGACCGCAGCATGCCAGGCCTCCCTGTCCATCACCAACTCCTGGAGTTTACCCAAACTCATGTCCATTGAGTCGGTGATGCCATCCAACCATCTCATCCTCTGTCGTGCCCTTCTCCTTCCGCCCTCAGTCTTTCCCAGCATCAGGGTCTTTCCCGTGAGTCAGCTCTTCGCATCAGGTGGCCAAAGTATTGGAGCTTCAGCTTCAGCATCAGTCTTTCCAATGAACATTCTGGACTGATTTCCTTTGGGCACATGCATGGAAGAGGGCCATTTCCTTGAGAACTGACAAGGTGTCATATGGATACCCTGACATCTCTTCCTACCTCCTTTCTTCTCTTTAAAAAATTAACTTGGGGTCGGGGTGGAGGGAGATTACCTAGGCGAGTAAATACTGATTTAAAGCAATCAAGACTTCTAAAGAATCACTCTTCTAACAGGAATTGGGTAAAAGAATTTCTTGCAAAAAGATGAGAACTTGCAAAAAGGTGAAAACTCGGAAGTTGGCTGCCAAAGAAAACTTGGCATCTGGCATACCTAAGAATCAATTCAAAGAAATTTAACAGGATATTTTTTGAGGCAAGGCAACATTATGGCTTTTCTGGGCCTTAGGCGTTTTGCCTTTATGGATCCCTTCTTCGTAAACACACACACACACACACACACACACACACAAGGGCATACATACACAAAATATTAATATTTTAATATTATGTATTTTAAACATTTTTTGATATATATGTTCATTTTTTTCTTCTGGTTTTAAAAGAAAACATTTTCATGGATATCTAAAAGTACTGTGGGCCTGAAGCTCTGTTTCCTAGTACCTAATGCATAAGTCAGGACTGTTTTCTGGTGGGAGCAGATTTCATTTCCCTCAAGGGGCCTTGCCACAAAAAGAGGAGAAGGATTTTCTGTCCTGTGGATCGCTGTGATCTTTGAGAGCATAGTATTAGAGTTAACGTTGGGGAAGCTGACACAGTTTTACACAATCCTATCAGCCTAAACATCATACTACTTATACAGATAAATAAAAAGATAAATTATAATATTAGTGCAAACTTTTGCAATATTGATCTCAAAAGTTATTACTTGCTATTTATTTCAGTCAATTCCACACAAACAAATACGATTCACAGTTAGATATACTTGTTATTGTCCTAAGATTCCAGGAAAGTGTGCACCTGTTTGTGCTGGAGTCTTTTGGTTGATGTTGCCATGAATTCTTAGGCAATGAGTATTTTTGGTTTCTAGTACCATCACAGTTCTTTCCAGATGCCACACAGTGCTAAAGAATCTGCCTGCCAATGCAGGAGATGCAAGAGATGCAGGCTCAGTCCCTGGGTTGGGAGATCCCCTGGAGGAGGGAATGGCAACCCACTCGTTTTCTTGCCTGGAAAATTCCATGGACAGAGGAGCCTGGTGGGCTACAGTCCATGGGGTCGCAAAGAGTCAGCCATAACTGAGCACACATGTACACATACCATCACAAAATGTAGTTTGTAGTTGCAAAGAACCTCTTATTTATGACTCTGTAGCTACATATTGTGGAGTCCAGTAAAATAATTTGATTCTTCACATAATTTTCAAATATTTACTTAATTGAAAAGAAGAGGGCCTTGCAGTTGATATGAGATTCTTCACTAGGCCCTGGGGATGTATTATTGGTAAGTGTTAAAAGCTGAATACTAAGTCTATGAATATAAAGTGGGTTCTAAAGATTCTGTGAAGGTAGCTAGGTTTTCAGACCTGCTGGAATCCTTGTCTCTTATTTTCTGTGAAGCTAGACTGTGGCTTTACTTACATGGAAGTAAAGAAGCACATTTTGATTATTAAATTTTCTGAAACTTCAAACACCACCAAACTGCAGTTCAGGAAACAGATTCTTATTATTCAAGTGAGTTTCTCTCTTCCTCTCACACTTCTGGAACATGAACTCATTTTTAGTGGGGCAGGCCCTCCCCACAGAGTTGAGCTTGGAGAGAACTTGCATCCTCACTTCAGGCAGAAAATATTTCATCTTTGGATATTCATTAGAGATCTACATTTTTTTGTTAACTTTTTTATTACATTGATTGTCTTAGCAGCTTTTTCTGTCCTTTTTTAAATTTTTTTAGATAATAGAGATGGCTTTGTGCCTTCACGTAGATGCATTCAGAACGGAAATTTATTTTACTGAGGCATTCTTAGCAGGCAGTCATGATTCAGTTATGTTCAAAAGACTACTCTAAGATTGGATTTTTAAATGTCAAAAATATTAGTTATCCTACACTCGTTTTTCTACTGGACAGGAATACCCGTTTATTTAAGAATAATTCTAAATAAAGAGACTGTTACAGTACCTGAAGAAAGATACTTTTTTTCTGCCCCAGAAGGAAAAAATGGCAGGCTATATATCAGGAAATTATAATACAAAAATCTTGAAGTCTGTGCTCCAATTATCATAATAAAAAGGTTTCTAACATATTAATATTCATAAAAATATAAAATAAAATGGTAAAGTATTTGTTCCCTCCAGTAAATATATTGGTAATATATTTTACAAAGTGAAATATACATAGTTTATTAGACATTTAACTACAAAACTAATAAGATAATAAATCATTAACTAGTCTCTTGTTTGTTACAATTACAGTTTTCAAGTAAATATCTATGGAGGCTGAGAACTGTCCCCTTCTTGGGGCTCCCATAGGTCTTTGCACGCATATCCATCTATCCTAGTATTTTCCATACCACGTTCTAATCCGACACTGTATTATGATCAGCAGGTTGTAATCCACCACCTCAATAAGCTTCTGGCTGCTCATTTGTAAAGTAGGAATAATGATACCAATCTCAGGCTTGTTACAAGGACTTAATTAGGGACTGTATATAAATCACCTGCCACATAAAGGCACTCGGTTCATCCCAGTCATTGCTACATTGTTAGAATATAATGTAATAAATGCAAAATTAAATACCTGGGCAGGGTTCAGGGGAACAATTAAGAAGAATGAGGCTCCAGCAGCCTGGGTTTTTTGTAGGGGTGACGAGGAGTGTTCATGTCATAGAGAAGTCCATTTTAGGACAATTGCATATTAGTTTTTATTAAACTGAGCCATCTGAAATTGAAAGCTGTATCACATTATTCGACTTTGAGTCCTAGGTATCTATCACTGTTATCTGGCCTGAGCTCCAGGACGCAAGTAGTAACTATCCAAGTAATGCTCTTTGAAATTACGAAGTCACTAATCCAGATGGAGGCAATAGCAACCTTTCTTCACAGAAGCCGGTAACAACATTGTGCTGAAATTGGACTTGGTTTTGAAACTGGGCTAACTGACTAACACTCTGACCTGGGGCCAATTGCTTGGTCTTGCAAAGATTCAATTTCCTCATTTGAAAAGCCAAAATAATATTACCCACGTTCTGGAGTTGTGGCAAGGACTAATGATTAAGGGGACTAATTTGTAAAAAAAAAAAAAAAAAAAGATTTAGCATGGTGCCAATATTTAGAGCTTGCTAAATCCTAGCTTTCATTACTGCTGTTATATGTGTTTTGAACTCCTGTTATGATATGCTTATTATTTTTAGGTCCTATGTGGGCTGTCAAAGCTGTAGTCACCTGTCCACTCATTCATTCATCAAACCTATCAAGTACTGTAATGTACCAGGCTCAGGGGCTGCAGCCACAAACCAGATGGGCAGGATCCTGCTCTCATGGAGCTTACCTGGGGACGGATAGGCGGAGAATACGATAAATGAATAAGCAACAAGGGACACGGACTTCAGTGAAGTGGAGAAGAACAAGGCGGTGGATGTTACCATAGGCACCGTGGTTAGTTATGAAGAGCTACTGAAGGCCGTGGCATTTCAGAAACCTCTAAAGAAAGATCCAGGGAAGGACATTCCAGGCAGAGGAAAAGTAACTATAAGGGCCCTGATCAAGGACATTTCCAGCGCAGAGACGCTTGTGACGAGAGCACTGTGACTGAGGGAGAGAAGACAAGGAGGGGAGTCAGGGCAGGCAGGGACAGCCGCCTGTGGAGTGTTAGCAGCCAGCTCCCCAGGAGAGACTTTGTACGATGGCACAGGGAAGCTGCCGGGAGGCTGGAAGCGAAGGAGTGGTGCAGACTGCAATGACATGGTGCTCTTCAGAACCAGCGGGAGTTCCGAGATCATCTCATTTGGTTATTTTTATGGATGAGGAAACTGGTAGAGGTTCCCAGAACATACAGACGGATCCCTCACGATCCCTCGCTTCCTTGCCTTGGACCATCTGACGGTGACTTTTCACAAAAAGGCTTAAGTTCCTTTTCCTGACCCATAATTGACCCATTTTAGTCCTGGCTCTGGCCTTCCCCTTGGCCTCTGGGTCTCTTGACATTCTTCGGCAAGCGGATAAGAGGAGTGGCCTAGAGCCCGATTGAGTTTTCCAAATTCAAACTCAGCTTCTACTCAAAGGCTGTGAAAGTGAAAGTCGCTGAGTCCTGTCCAACTCTTTGCAACCCCGTGGACTGTACAGCCCATGGAATTCTCCAGGCCAAAGAATACCCACTGAAGTGGATAGCCTTTCCGTTCTCCAGGGGATCTTCCCAACCCAGGGATCAAACCCAGGTCTCCCGAATTACAGGCAGATTCTTTACCAACTGAGCCACCAGGGAAGCCCACGACTACTGCTGTGAGTAGCTTATCCCTTCTCCAGGGGCTTTTCCCAACCCAGGAATCGAACTGGGGTCTCCTGCATTTCAGGCAGATTCTTTACCAACTGAGCTATCAGGGAAGCCCTCAAAAGCTGCTGCTGCTGCTAAGTTGCTTCAGTCGTGTCCGACTCTGTGCGACCCCATAGACGGCAGCATTCAAACGTAAATCCAAACTTTACCCTCTACTCCGCCTTGGATGATTTGTTTGTTCTACCTCCTCAAGCCTGTTTCTACATCCAGAATGTAATAAGAGTATCTAGGGTTGTGGGAGTGCTAGATGAGCTAGATCCTGTGATGTAGGCACGTAAGCTAGCATGGTTCCCGGTGCGGTTAACTGCTCCGTGAAGATCGTCCTCAGCCGGCCGAGAGGCGGAGACCTGTGCAGTGGGAATCAACGTCGTGAGAAAACGGACCTGAGCCCAGACTCCGGCCCAGTCACTCACGGGCCGTTGTCACCATCACCCTGCGTGAGCCTCGGGATCCTTCTGAACGCTACTTACTTTATTTGTAAATTAGTGAGAAATTCTGCTTCTCATTATGCTATGGGTAATATGCAGCATAATATGGTTCTGGAACATTTTCTTTATTGAATAAATGGTTTAATTGTTATTACAGCACTTCCCATTGTAAAATCATGAACTGGTTTTTCTGTTTCTCTAACTTGGATGTGGAGAGTGAAAAAGCTGGCTTAAAGCTCAACATTCAGAAAACGAAGATCATGGCATCCGGTCCCATCACTTCATGGGAAATAGATGGGGAAACAGTGGAAACAGTGTCAGACTTTATTTTGGGGGGCTCCAAAATCACTGCAGATGGGCTGCAGCCATGAAATTAAAAGATGCTTACTCCTTGGAAGAACAGTTATGACCAACCTAGATAGCATACTCAAAAGCAGAGACATTACTTGGCTAACTAAGGTCCGTCTAGTCAAGGCTATGGTTTTTCCTGTGGTCATGTATGGATGTGAGAGTTGGACTGTGAAGAAAGCTGAGCGCCGAAGAATTGATGCTTTTGAACTGTGGTGTTGGAGAAGACGCTCGAGAGTCCCTTGGACTGCAAGGAGATCCAACCAGTCCATTCTGAAGGAGATCAGCCCTGGGATTTCTTTGGAAGGAACGATGCTAAAGCTGAAACTCCAGTACTTAGGCCACCTCATGCGAAGAGTTGACTCATTAGAAAAGACTCTGATGCTGGGAGGGATTGGGGGCAGGTGGAGAAGGGGACGACAGAGGATGAGATGGCTGGATGGCATCACTGACTCGATGGATGTGAGTCTGGGTGAACTCTGGGAGTTGGTGATGGACAGGGAGGCCTGGTGTGCTTCGATTCATGGGGCCGCAAAGAGTCGGACACGACTGCGCGACTGAACTGAACTGAACTTGGATGAAAAAGCTCACATTTACTTAAGGAATACTTTCAGAGTTCCCTCTCTTACAGAGAAAAAAACATTTTTGGAAATCTGATAATACTGCAAGCACGATTCTGAGGATTTTATATAGCCCTGAGGCACCAATGTAGCTCAGTCTGCCCCAGGTTGCCCAGAACAGAGTTTGGGTATTTAGCCATCCGCCGTGCGGCCTCAGGGTGTCACAGTAGCAATGCATTCAGATTATGCATGAAGTGCTACTCTGGAAAGGGCTTCCGCAGTGGCTCAGTGGTCAAGAATCTGCCTCCAGTGCAGGAGCCGCAGGAGCTGAGGGCTCGATCTCTGAGTCTGGAAGATCTAAAGGAGCACATAGCAACGCACTCCAGGATTGTTGCCTGGAGAACCCCAAGGACAGAGGAGCCTGGGGGGCTGCAGTCCATAGGGTCACAAAGAGTCAGACACAACTGAAGTGACTTAGCACGCACGCACTACTCTGTAAAACAAAGTTATATCGACATACTGGTCATTTTTAGGGTTTTCTGCCAAAGCCCCTCTAATCACTGAAGTGGCAGGAGATAGCATCAAGTATACATCTAATAGGGCTTGCCTTGTGGCTCAGCTGGTAAAGAATCTGCTGTGTGGGAGACCTGGGTTCCATCCCTGGGTGGGAAGATCCCCTGGAGGAGGGCATGGCAACCCACTCCAGTATGCTTGGGTTTCCCTGGTGGCTCAGCTGGTAAAGAACCAGCCTGCAGTGTGGGAGACCTGGGTTCCATCCCTGGGTTGGGAAGATCCCTTGGAGGAGGGCATGGCAACCCACTCCAGTATTCTTGGGCTTCCCTGGTGGCTCAGCTGGTAAAGAACCTGCCTGCAGTGAGGGAGACCTGGGTTCCATCTCTGGGTTGGGAAGATCCCCTGGAGGAGGGCATAGCAACCCACTCTAGTACTCTTGTCTGGAGAATCCCATGGACAAAGGAGCCTGGAGGGCTACAGTCCGTGCAGTTGCAAAGAGTCAGACACGACAGAGTGACTAAGCACAGCACAGCATACATCTAATAAACGGATGAGTTCAACTTCCCTTAGTAATGCTTTCAGACTTTGAAAGCATTAGTTCCTAAATGTGTCTTTTTCTTTCATGATAACCTAGTAACATCTCAACTTTTCCTTATAACTAAGTCTATTTAGCTTTTAAAAGTAGTTGGTAAATTCTAATATTGTTTCAATCAAGCAGAACTGGAGTGGAAGTATTAGGTGGGATAATTACACTGGAAATGCAAATTGCACATTTACAATCTTTGATATTCCACGGTGTCTGCCACACGGAATACCGCGAAGTACTCAGTAAAAGTCCACCTCTCCTTAGAGCTTTGGTCGGGGGCGAGATCACCAGTGTCTGGAGCCATCTTGATATCACCACTGGTGAGGGCCAGTGTGCTACGGGCCTCCAGGAATGCTGTAAAACACCCTATAATTCACAGAGCAGCTCCCTGTAACAAAAATTAGTCCCAAATGTTAATAGTACCCTGATCATGAAACCCTGCCTTAAGAGTATCCATAAGGTAATGCTTTTGTAAAAATTATGTATGGATCCAGCAAGACGAGAGCCCTGGGACAGTTGTTTGCCCACAATATGCCTTCACTCATTTTTGTTGGTGGGATGGGATAGAAAACGGAAAATCTCACCGCTGTACCTTCCAAAGCTTGTTTGTTCACTTTGCTTCAGCGTATCTCCCATAACGGCTCTCCTATCTGAATCATGATAGTTGGTATATGTTAGTAGTAACTTCATCACATGATTCAACTTCTCATTTGCTTATAAATCACCAGGTTGTACGGGGAATTTTTGACTTCCTTTTAGAAACAAGAACAATTTAATTTTTCCGTACAAGGGGAATTATAGGCATGACAAGTAATTTTTCCCCCTTACCTAGGGCAAGAGTCAGGATTCACTGTTATAATAGAGCAAAACAGTCTTTCCCACCCCAAATGTTAAATTTGAATGTGTACTTTTAATAACTTTGTTGTTGCTGTGTTAGGTTGTTGTTTAGGGTGCCCTCGAGTGTCTCCATGTAACTTTTTCTGCCAGTGAGAACCTGGCTTTTACCCCTCCCGAAAGCAGGAGTAAATCCCTGTATGCTTCCGGGGCCTCACTCACGCCAGAATAGCCCATGGAAGGCTTGTTGTTCAGTCACTCAGTCGTGCCTGATTCTTTGTGACTCCGTGCACTGCAGCACTCCAGGCCTCCCTGGAAGGCCTCGATCCAGGTCAATCCGGTTTTCTGAAAACTGTCTTAAAAGTATACAGATGGGAAAAGGGCATTTTTATTACCCTAGGAAATATATGGATAGGCCACAGGATACAGAAATGGTTACATTTTATAACCGTGTAGTTTGTTAATTTTTTACTTATCCAGGTTAACTCTAAAGAGAGATTAAGTCTATTTTATGCAAGGAAAGATATCGTGAAAGTTTTGGACTGCTCAGTGAGGATTTGGGGAAAGGAGAAAGCAGTCTATAACCTGAAACTACCGCACTGACGTCGAATCTCCACGGCACTTTCTTTATGCTCCGTTGTTTCATATTGTGTGAGTTTGCTTTACCGCTTCACCAGAATTGTCTCTTACAGGCCGCAGCGTTCTCAGTCACTCTGTGCGAACCACCTCCGCTGTTCAGCACCTCCCCGCCCCTGTGTGTCTCCGTCCTGTTCTCCTCCTCCCCCTCTTCCTCTCCCTCTCCTTTCTCTCTCTTTCTCCTTCACTTGAGCAGAGAACGTAATATGCACTTGGATGAATAAATTTCTGTACGTTAATATCTTACGGCAAAAAAGGAACGGTATAGTCAACATCCTTTGAGGTGATGGGATGTCTTTTTCTTTCCTCTCTTCCTTGTTTTTTTTTCCTTTGTCTCATCTTTGATGATGCTAAAAGAGTTTATAAACAAGTCAAAAAAAAAAAAAAACAGCAACCAACGCAAGGTCAAAACTGGTCAGTCGAAGCCACGTGCTACCCTGCTCACCAGCCACAGCAGGGCCTGTTTGCACTGTTTTTCTAACACCTGTGGTGGCTATCCCGTCTACTTTCAGCTCCTCCCCACTCGGGGAGACAGTGAATACAGCAGTTACCCGTGAGGTGCGGAGTTCTAGAACAGACAGAAGCTGACGGGCTGGCAGGAGCCTGCCTGAGCTGACCCTGCTAGTGCTCGGCTGCCGCCCAGCCGCTTCGCGTGCGGGGCGCACACGGAGGGGTGCACGTGAGGGCCTGCTCCAGAGTAGGGAAAAGAGACTGTTTCTCTTCATAGTGATTTTTTGGCCCCCTGAAAATGTCCACTTTATTTATATTTTATAGCATATACAGTAGTATAATGCTGTGAGCATAACATTTATTATTTTTAGAAATTCGGTATCGGTGGTTCGTGTTCACCACCGATGAACTGGGCCGCGTGGCTGCGTCAGCCACAGAGTCGGGAGTCACTGTTGGCCCGGAGGCCCAGGTGCCCACACCCAGGCTTTGCGGGTTGCCCTCGCCCTTGGTTCTGCTGTCTCCCCCGTCTCCAGTGACGCTGATATCACTGTTTACCACGTATTTCGTGCCCAGTGTGCTGGGCACCTTGGCCATGCCCGATAAGGCCTTCCCCTCAGCAGCACAGCCACGTTTGGCACAGTTTCTCTTGAGCAGGGTCTGAAGCTTTCCTTCTGTTTTCCATTTCTTTCCTCCTCTGTGATGCTTCCAGGTAGCTCCTCGACTACTTCTGTATCTCTCATTCTCGACACCTAACTGCTTTCGGAAAGCATGCAGTCCTTTAAAGAAAAAGGTGGTTTAGTCACTATGTATACTTTCAAAATTGCACATCCAAGGCCTTCCCTGGTGGTCTAGTGGTTGGGACTTCCTCTTCCAATGTTGCAGGGTGGGGTGGGGAGGGGAGGTATGGGCTTGATCCCTGGTCGAGGAGCTGGGATCCCACGTGCTTCGCAGCCAAACAGTCAAAAGCATGAACGGAGACCATGCTATAACAGATTCGACAGAGACTTTAGAAAACAATATGTGTTAAATTTAAAAAAAGTCTCTAAAAAAATAAAATTGTATGTCAAATATTGAATGCTTTTGCCCAGCCAAAACCACTCCATTCTTAACAAGCTCAAACTTTCTTCTTTGCTCCTTATGGTTATTTCATAATTCCTCTGAAACTCCCCAGCCCTCCTGGGGCCTAATCAATGTTTCATATCAATTAAGCTGCTAAGGGCAAGAGACTCAGTACACCTCACAATCTTGACAACAGGCCTTCTGTTAGAGAAAACAAACTGAAAGAAAGAAGTCAGACCTCTGATGAAATATCACTAAAATACTTTAAATTAAAAAAAAAAAAACAATTATACAGGCAACCAGAGATTTACACTTCAAGTTACAAATTCAGCTGCCTAGTACCATTTCTTCTTCACCTCCCCATCCATCAAGAGATAACTTGAGTTTGATTTCTGGTAAATTTACTGTCTGGGTAAATGTTTTATTTCTCCAAATACTCCACTATACTGTAAGGTAAGCTCCAAGTAGTAACAAGTGCATGAGAACGTATAGGGTATATTTGTCTGTGTTGTTTATGGAGGGCAGGACATTTACCAATTCGCTTGGGGTGGGGCAGAATGTGTCAGTTGAAAATGTTTATTGAATTTTCAAAACTGTCACACTTGGGTCGTTCCTGGCCACACCACAAGCATTTGAGTTAAAGAATTATCTTTATAATGTGTGTGGAATTGCAATGTGAAGGAGAAGGAGAACTAAAAATCGCAAATAAGAAAATAAAGGCAAATTTATAAAAGTTCAAGCCCGAGCGTAAATCGTGCCAGTTGGTATCGCCAGAGTCCAGAGTCGCAGGCTCACTGCCAGCTGCCTTCAAACTGCGTGTGAGAAGCATGGGCGCTAAGAGATAAATGTTCTGGTAGCGAGTCTGCTTTTATATCTCTCTTTTATATTATAAAATATGTCTCTTCTCTACCCAGTTGAATTTGCAGATAATGAGGTTTGGGTGTCTATAAAACAGCTGTCTCTGCCCACTCCCGTTCTCTGTGCAGACACGCCTGGGCGGCAACAGAAACCGCCCTTTCGTCCGGAGCCCCTCGGAATGTCACTCCCTGCCCCTCCATGGATAAGCACAGAGCTCCCGCCAGCTCGTGGGCTTGGACCAGCATGCACTGTTTTCGGATCCCCGCTGCTTCCTCCATCTGTCCATCTGTCCATCCATCCATTCGCTCCTCCTTTCATTCAACAGATAATTCTCAGGCCCTATGATCCAGATAACTGCTGGGTACTGGGGCCTCTGCGGTACCAAAAGACAGAGTCCTTACCCTCCTAAAACCTCTTTGCCCAGACTGGTCATCACTCAAACATACATCTGCACACACACACCGACTTACATTACAGATAGAATTGACAAGTTCGCTTGTTAGCTCTTAAAATCAATTCCTGGTGCGAGAACCCGAGCCCAAAGTCGTCAATGGACTGGAGTTTCCTTATTGCTCACTTCTAACTGCACCTTTTCCTGCTTGCTTCTCAGTTCTTTCCTGGGCTGGACCCCACCCTTCTATCTTCTCTGCTTGGCTTCTACAATCTCCCTGCCCATGACAGGTCACTGCACGGGGGTCTTGTGTCCCATTAAACTAATCTCACACACAGGAGCGAGAAGGGTGAATTCTTTAAGCCCAGGTTGCCTGGTATTTTCAAGGACTTCCATTTGTAATATACTTTCAAGGGATTCAAGTGCCCTTGGGGGAATGACTTCCCTTCAACTAACGTGTTTGGAATCATCCAAATTTCACATGAGTTGAGGGAGTATGGTAGAAATACATGGACATGCTTAAACATTTAATGACCAAAATATTTTTCCTGAGCTTCCAGGCTGCGCTGCCTGGGAATAACTTAAATAAAAGGGAGAATCTGATTCCTTGTTTACTGCACACAGTCGATTCTCACCTGGCTAAAATTAGCTTTTAAATCACTGGGTTCTACATGGCTGCAGTGCACGCGGTCCCCAGGGACTGCACGGTTACTCTCGCTCTTACCCTGCTGATTACCTGTGATTATCTGCCTGGTCAAGTTGCCAAATGGCTGCCATTAAATGCCTTCAAATCTAAAGGACTTAATTGGCTCTCTCATCATCTCCGGATCCTGGATTTTATGCCTTGACTGTTTTGTTTCCTTCTGTACAATTGGAGCTGAGTTGCCTCCACTGGATGGTGACTTGTACACCTCATTCAGGATTCTGATTTTATGTCATGCCCAGACAAGCCCCAGATTAATTTCATGGCAAGAGATTTCCATATGTACCCTGAGGATAGATTTTCCACTTTACAGAGCACTCCAAGGGACTCTATTCTGCCAACATTGCTAAGTCAGCAAAACAGAATGACCATCACGCTTCCCCACCTGTCTATTTTGGTTTAGTCTTTGAATGTTTTGCCAATCGTACGTGTTCTCAGAAGCTCAGGGGCAGAGATTCAGAATAGAACCTTCCTCCTGAAACATTTTCCGAGCCTTCCCCAAATCACTCCTTTTAGCTTTGCTTCACTATTAGCTTCACTAATATGTATTAGTGAAAATCATTCAGTCGTGTCAGACTCTTTGCAACCCCATGGACTATATAGTCCATGGAATTCTCCAGGCCAGAATACTGGAGTGGGTAGCCTTTCCTTTCTCCAGGGGATCTTCCCAACCCAGGGATCAAACCCAGGTCTCCCGAATTACAGGCAGATTCTTTACCAACTGAGCCACCAGGGAAGCCCACGACTACTGCTGTGAGTAGCTTATCCCTTCTCCAGGGGCTTTTCCCAACCCAGGAATCGAACTGGGGTCTCCTGCATTTCAGGCAGATTCTTTACCAACTGAGCTATCAGGGAAGCCCTCAAAAGCTGCTGCTGCTGCTAAGTTGCTTCAGTCGTGTCCGACTCTGTGCGACCCCATAGACGGCAGCATTCAAACGTAAATCCAAACTTTACCCTCTACTCCGCCTTGGATGATTTGTTTGTTCTACCTCCTCAAGCCTGTTTCTACATCCAGAATGTAATAAGAGTATCTAGGGTTGTGGGAGTGCTAGATGAGCTAGATCCTGTGATGTAGGCACGTAAGCTAGCATGGTTCCCGGTGCGGTTAACTGCTCCGTGAAGATCGTCCTCAGCCGGCCGAGAGGCGGAGACCTGTGCAGTGGGAATCAACGTCGTGAGAAAACGGACCTGAGCCCAGACTCCGGCCCAGTCACTCACGGGCCGTTGTCACCATCACCCTGCGTGAGCCTCGGGATCCTTCTGAACGCTACTTACTTTATTTGTAAATTAGTGAGAAATTCTGCTTCTCATTATGCTATGGGTAATATGCAGCATAATATGGTTCTGGAACATTTTCTTTATTGAATAAATGGTTTAATTGTTATTACAGCACTTCCCATTGTAAAATCATGAACTGGTTTTTCTGTTTCTCTAACTTGGATGTGGAGAGTGAAAAAGCTGGCTTAAAGCTCAACATTCAGAAAACGAAGATCATGGCATCCGGTCCCATCACTTCATGGGAAATAGATGGGGAAACAGTGGAAACAGTGTCAGACTTTATTTTTGGGGGCTCCAAAATCACTGCAGATGGGCTGCAGCCATGAAATTAAAAGATGCTTACTCCTTGGAAGAACAGTTATGACCAACCTAGATAGCATACTCAAAAGCAGAGACATTACTTGGCCAACTAAGGTCCGTCTAGTCAAGGCTATGGTTTTTCCTGTGGTCATGTATGGATGTGAGAGTTGGATTGTGAAGAAAGCTGAGCGCCGAAGAATTGATGCTTTTGAACTGTGGTGTTGGAGAAGACGCTCGAGAGTCCCTTGGACTGCAAGGAGATCCAACCAGTCCATTCTGAAGGAGATCAGCCCTGGGATTTCTTTGGAAGGAACGATGCTAAAGCTGAAACTCCAGTACTTAGGCCACCTCATGCGAAGAGTTGACTCATTAGAAAAGACTCTGATGCTGGGAGGGATTGGGGGCAGGTGGAGAAGGGGACGACAGAGGATGAGATGGCTGGATGGCATCACTGACTCGATGGATGTGAGTCTGGGTGAACTCTGGGAGTTGGTGATGGACAGGGAGGCCTGGTGTGCTTCGATTCATGGGGTCGCAAAGAGTCGGACACGACTGTGCGACTGAACTGAACTGAACTTGGATGAAAAAGCTCACATTTACTTAAGGAATACTTTCAGAGTTCCCTCTCTTACAGAGAAAAAAACATTTTTGGAAATCTGATAATACTGCAAGCACGATTCTGAGGATTTTATATAGCCCTGAGGCACCGATGTAGCTCAGTCTGCCCCAGGTTGCCCAGAACAGAGTTTGGGTATTTAGCCATCCGCCGTGCGGCCTCAGGGTGTCACAGTAGCAATGCATTCAGATTATGCATGAAGTGCTACTCTGGAAAGGGCTTCCGCAGTGGCTCAGTGGTCAAGAATCTGCCTCCAGTGCAGGAGCCGCAGGAGCTGAGGGCTCGATCTCTGAGTCTGGAAGATCTAAAGGAGCACATAGCAACGCACTCCAGGATTGTTGCCTGGAGAACCCCAAGGACAGAGGAGCCTGGGGGGCTGCAGTCCATAGGGTCACAAAGAGTCAGACACAACTGAAGTGACTTAGCACGCACGCACTACTCTGTAAAACAAAGTTATATCGACATACTGGTCATTTTTAGGGTTTTCTGCCAAAGCCCCTCTAATCACTGAAGTGGCAGGAGATAGCATCAAGTATACATCTAATAGGGCTTGCCTTGTGGCTCAGCTGGTAAAGAATCTGCTGTGTGGGAGACCTGGGTTCCATCCCTGGGTGGGAAGATCCCCTGGAGGAGGGCATGGCAACCCACTCCAGTATTCTTGGGTTTCCCTGGTGGCTCAGCTGGTAAAGAACCAGCCTGCAGTGTGGGAGACCTGGGTTCCATCCCTGGGTTGGGAAGATCCCTTGGAGGAGGGCATGGCAACCCACTCCAGTATTCTTGGGCTTCCCTGGTGGCTCAGCTGGTAAAGAACCTGCCTGCAGTGCGGGAGACCTGGATTCCATCTCTGGGTTGGGAAGATCCCCTGGAGGAGGGCATAGCAACCCACTCTAGTACTCTTGTCTGGAGAATCCCATGGACAAAGGAGCCTGGAGGGCTACAGTCCGTGCAGTTGCAAAGAGTCAGACACGACAGAGTGACTAAGCACAGCACAGCATACATCTAATAAACGGATGAGTTCAACTTCCCTTAGTAATGCTTTCAGACTTTGAAAGCATTAGTTCCTAAATGTGTCTTTTTCTTTCATGATAACCTAGTAACATCTCAACTTTTCCTTATAACTAAGTCTATTTAGCTTTTAAAAGTAGTTGGTAAATTCTAATATTGTTTCAATCAAGCAGAACTGGAGTGGAAGTATTAGGTGGGATAATTACACTGGAAATGCAAATTGCACATTTACAATCTTTGATATTCCACGGTGTCTGCCACACGGAATACCGCGAAGTACTCAGTAAAAGTCCACCTCTCCTTAGAGCTTTGGTCGGGGGCGAGATCACCAGTGTCTGGAGCCATCTTGATATCACCACTGGTGAGGGCCAGTGTGCTACGGGCCTCCAGGAATGCTGTAAAACACCCTATAATTCACAGAGCAGCTCCCTGTAACAAAAATTAGTCCCAAATGTTAATAGTACCCTGATCATGAAACCCTGCCTTAAGAGTATCCATAAGGTAATGCTTTTGTAAAAATTATGTATGGATCCAGCAAGACGAGAGCCCTGGGACAGTTGTTTGCCCACAATATGCCTTCACTCATTTTTGTTGGTGGGATGGGATAGAAAACGGAAAATCTCACCGCTGTACCTTCCAAAGCTTGTTTGTTCACTTTGCTTCAGCGTATCTCCCATAACGGCTCTCCTATCTGAATCATGATAGTTGGTATATGTTAGTAGTAACTTCATCACATGATTCAACTTCTCATTTGCTTATAAATCACCAGGTTGTACGGGGAATTTTTGACTTCCTTTTAGAAACAAGAACAATTTAATTTTTCCGTACAAGGGGAATTATAGGCATGACAAGTAATTTTTCCCCCTTACCTAGGGCAAGAGTCAGGATTCACTGTTATAATAGAGCAAAACAGTCTTTCCCACCCCAAATGTTAAATTTGAATGTGTACTTTTAATAACTTTGTTGTTGCTGTGTTAGGTTGTTGTTTAGGGTGCCCTCGAGTGTCTCCATGTAACTTTTTCTGCCAGTGAGAACCTGGCTTTTACCCCTCCCGAAAGCAGGAGTAAATCCCTGTATGCTTCCGGGGCCTCACTCACGCCAGAATAGCCCATGGAAGGCTTGTTGTTCAGTCCTCAGTCGTGCCTGATTCTTTGTGACTCCGTGCACTGCAGCACTCCAGGCCTCCCTGGAAGGCCTCGATCCAGGTCAATCCGGTTTTCTGAAAACTGTCTTAAAAGTATACAGATGGGAAAAGGGCATTTTTATTACCCTAGGAAATATATGGATAGGCCACAGGATACAGAAATGGTTACATTTTATAACCGTGTAGTTTGTTAATTTTTTACTTATCCAGGTTAACTCTAAAGAGAGATTAAGTCTATTTTATGCAAGGAAAGATATCGTGAAAGTTTTGGACTGCTCAGTGAGGATTTGGGGAAAGGAGAAAGCAGTCTATAACCTGAAACTACCGCACTGACGTCGAATCTCCACGGCACTTTCTTTATGCTCCGTTGTTTCATATTGTGTGAGTTTGCTTTACCGCTTCACCAGAATTGTCTCTTACAGGCCGCAGCGTTCTCAGTCACTCTGTGCGAACCACCTCCGCTGTTCAGCACCTCCCCGCCCCTGTGTGTCTCCGTCCTGTTCTCCTCCTCCCCCTCTTCCTCTCCCTCTCCTTTCTCTCTCTTTCTCCTTCACTTGAGCAGAGAACGTAATATGCACTTGGATGAATAAATTTCTGTACGTTAATATCTTACGGCAAAAAAGGAACGGTATAGTCAACATCCTTTGAGGTGATGGGATGTCTTTTTCTTTCCTCTCTTCCTTGTTTTTTTTTCCTTTGTCTCATCTTTGATGATGCTAAAAGAGTTTATAAACAAGTCAAAAAAAAAAAAAAACAGCAACCAACGCAAGGTCAAAACTGGTCAGTCGAAGCCACGTGCTACCCTGCTCACCAGCCACAGCAGGGCCTGTTTGCACTGTTTTTCTAACACCTGTGGTGGCTATCCCGTCTACTTTCAGCTCCTCCCCACTCGGGGAGACAGTGAATACAGCAGTTACCCGTGAGGTGCGGAGTTCTAGAACAGACAGAAGCTGACGGGCTGGCAGGAGCCTGCCTGAGCTGACCCTGCTAGTGCTCGGCTGCCGCCCAGCCGCTTCGCGTGCGGGGCGCACACGGAGGGGTGCACGTGAGGGCCTGCTCCAGAGTAGGGAAAAGAGACTGTTTCTCTTCATAGTGATTTTTTGGCCCCCTGAAAATGTCCACTTTATTTATATTTTATAGCATATACAGTAGTATAATGCTGTGAGCATAACATTTATTATTTTTAGAAATTCGGTATCGGTGGTTCGTGTTCACCACCGATGAACTGGGCCGCGTGGCTGCGTCAGCCACAGAGTCGGGAGTCACTGTTGGCCCGGAGGCCCAGGTGCCCACACCCAGGCTTTGCGGGTTGCCCTCGCCCTTGGTTCTGCTGTCTCCCCTGTCTCCAGTGACGCTGATATCACTGTTTACCACGTATTTCGTGCCCAGTGTGCTGGGCACCTTGGCCATGCCCGATAAGGCCTTCCCCTCAGCAGCACAGCCACGTTTGGCACAGTTTCTCTTGAGCAGGGTCTGAAGCTTTCCTTCTGTTTTCCATTTCTTTCCTCCTCTGTGATGCTTCCAGGTAGCTCCTCGACTACTTCTGTATCTCTCATTCTCGACACCTAACTGCTTTCGGAAAGCATGCAGTCCTTTAAAGAAAAAGGTGGTTTAGTCACTATGTATACTTTCAAAATTGCACATCCAAGGCCTTCCCTGGTGGTCTAGTGGTTGGGACTTCCTCTTCCAATGTTGCAGGGTGGGGTGGGGAGGGGAGGTATGGGCTTGATCCCTGGTCGAGGAGCTGGGATCCCACGTGCTTCGCAGCCAAACAGTCAAAAGCATGAACGGAGACCATGCTATAACAGATTCGACAGAGACTTTAGAAAACAATATGTGTTAAATTTAAAAAAAGTCTCTAAAAAAATAAAATTGTACGTCAAATATTGAATGCTTTTGCCCAGCCAAAACCACTCCATTCTTAACAAGCTCAAACTTTCTTCTTTGCTCCTTATGGTTATTTCATAATTCCTCTGAAACTCCCCAGCCCTCCTGGGGCCTAATCAATGTTTCATATCAATTAAGCTGCTAAGGGCAAGAGACTCAGTACACCTCACAATCTTGACAACAGGCCTTCTGTTAGAGAAAACAAACTGAAAGAAAGAAGTCAGACCTCTGATGAAATATCACTAAAATACTTTAAATTAAAAAAAAAAAAACAATTATACAGGCAACCAGAGATTTACACTTCAAGTTACAAATTCAGCTGCCTAGTACCATTTCTTCTTCACCTCCCCATCCATCAAGAGATAACTTGAGTTTGATTTCTGGTAAATTTACTGTCTGGGTAAATGTTTTATTTCTCCAAATACTCCACTATACTGTAAGGTAAGCTCCAAGTAGTAACAAGTGCATGAGAACGTATAGGGTATATTTGTCTGTGTTGTTTATGGAGGGCAGGACATTTACCAATTCGCTTGGGGTGGGGCAGAATGTGTCAGTTGAAAATGTTTATTGAATTTTCAAAACTGTCACACTTGGGTCGTTCCTGGCCACACCACAAGCATTTGAGTTAAAGAATTATCTTTATAATGTGTGTGGAATTGCAATGTGAAGGAGAAGGAGAACTAAAAATCGCAAATAAGAAAATAAAGGCAAATTTATAAAAGTTCAAGCCCGAGCGTAAATCGTGCCAGTTGGTATCGCCAGAGTCCAGAGTCGCAGGCTCACTGCCAGCTGCCTTCAAACTGCGTGTGAGAAGCATGGGCGCTAAGAGATAAATGTTCTGGTAGCGAGTCTGCTTTTATATCTCTCTTTTATATTATAAAATATGTCTCTTCTCTACCCAGTTGAATTTGCAGATAATGAGGTTTGGGTGTCTATAAAACAGCTGTCTCTGCCCACTCCCGTTCTCTGTGCAGACACGCCTGGGCGGCAACAGAAACCGCCCTTTCGTCCGGAGCCCCTCGGAATGTCACTCCCTGCCCCTCCATGGATAAGCACAGAGCTCCCGCCAGCTCGTGGGCTTGGACCAGCATGCACTGTTTTCGGATCCCCGCTGCTTCCTCCATCTGTCCATCTGTCCATCCATCCATTCGCTCCTCCTTTCATTCAACAGATAATTCTCAGGCCCTATGATCCAGATAACTGCTGGGTACTGGGGCCTCTGCGGTACCAAAAGACAGAGTCCTTACCCTCCTAAAACCTCTTTGCCCAGACTGGTCATCACTCAAACATACATCTGCACACACACACCGACTTACATTACAGATAGAATTGACAAGTTCGCTTGTTAGCTCTTAAAATCAATTCCTGGTGCGAGAACCCGAGCCCAAAGTCGTCACTGGACTGGAGTTTCCTTATTGCTCACTTCTAACTGCACCTTTTCCTGCTTGCTTCTCAGTTCTTTCCTGGGCTGGACCCCACCCTTCTATCTTCTCTGCTTGGCTTCTACAATCTCCCTGCCCATGACAGGTCACTGCACGGGGGTCTTGTGTCCCATTAAACTAATCTCACACACAGGAGCGAGAAGGGTGAATTCTTTAAGCCCAGGTTGCCTGGTATTTTCAAGGACTTCCATTTGTAATATACTTTCAAGGGATTCAAGTGCCCTTGGGGGAATGACTTCCCTTCAACTAACGTGTTTGGAATCATCCAAATTTCACATGAGTTGAGGGAGTATGGTAGAAATACATGGACATGCTTAAACATTTAATGACCAAAATATTTTTCCTGAGCTTCCAGGCTGCGCTGCCTGGGAATAACTTAAATAAAAGGGAGAATCTGATTCCTTGTTTACTGCACACAGTCGATTCTCACCTGGCTAAAATTAGCTTTTAAATCACTGGGTTCTACATGGCTGCAGTGCACGCGGTCCCCAGGGACTGCACGGTTACTCTCGCTCTTACCCTGCTGATTACCTGTGATTATCTGCCTGGTCAAGTTGCCAAATGGCTGCCATTAAATGCCTTCAAATCTAAAGGACTTAATTGGCTCTCTCATCATCTCCGGATCCTGGATTTTATGCCTTGACTGTTTTGTTTCCTTCTGTACAATTGGAGCTGAGTTGCCTCCACTGGATGGTGACTTGTACACCTCATTCAGGATTCTGATTTTATGTCATGCCCAGACAAGCCCCAGATTAATTTCATGGCAAGAGATTTCCATATGTACCCTGAGGATAGATTTTCCACTTTACAGAGCACTCCAAGGGACTCTATTCTGCCAACATTGCTAAGTCAGCAAAACAGAATGACCATCACGCTTCCCCACCTGTCTATTTTGGTTTAGTCTTTGAATGTTTTGCCAATCGTACGTGTTCTCAGAAGCTCAGGGGCAGAGATTCAGAATAGAACCTTCCTCCTGAAACATTTTCCGAGCCTTCCCCAAATCACTCCTTTTAGCTTTGCTTCACTATTAGCTTCACTAATATGTATTAGTGAAAATCATTCAGTCGTGTCAGACTCTTTGCAACCCCATGGACTATATAGTCCATGGAATTCTCCAGGCCAGAATACTGGAGTGGGTAGCCTTTCCTTTCTCCAGGGGATCTTCCCAACCCAGGGATCAACCCAGGTCTCCCACATTGCAGGTGGATTTCTTACCAGCTGAGCCACAAGGGAAGCCCAAGAATACTGGAGTGGATAACCTATCCCTTCTCCAGTGGATCTTCCCGACCCAGGAATCAAGCCGGGGTCTCCTGCACTGCAGGCAGATTCTTTACCAACTGAGCTATCAGGGAAGCCCAAAGTTCTGTTACATGCTAGAAAAGCTACTGAAGAGGTTTAGGTATATTAACTCATTTAATTCTTAAAATAACCCTCTAGCAGTTACTATTATCATTCCTGCTCACAGATAGAGTGAGGCAGAGAGAAGTTAACTTGCCTGAGGTCATGTATCTGGGGAGTGCTGTGTACCTTGCCCCAGGTCTCCAGAAGACTGAACGGGGCTGTAAAAAGCTCATTTCTCATATGTCTCAATTTTAGTGTAGCAACTACTAACTCATAGGCTTCACAAAGTAAAAATGTTAGTCGCTCAGTCATGTCCGACTCTTTTGTGACCCCGCGGACTATACCTCTGTCTGTGGGATTCTCCTGGCAAGAATGCTGGAGTGGGTTGCCATTCCCTTCTCCAGGGGATCTTCCCGACCCAGGGATCGAACCCACATCGCCTGTGTCTCCTGCACTGTAGGCAGCTTGAGTCTCTACCTGCTGAGCCACCAGAGAAGCCTGGCTTCACATTTGGCTACGAAAATTCTCAGAACTATGTGAGACTCTCACCATCTTTTCTGTTGCAGATAGGTATTGACGGTTAATGCTGAACATTTGAGAAAAGGAGACAGGGTGTTCAGGATTTAAAAATAAAAGCCCTTATTGCTCTACAATTGGTGTTTCATTTGTCATTTTCGTCATTACTTTGCCGCCATCTAGTGGCCCAGATGAAAATTTTAAATATGTTGCTGCCATCTAGTGACCGAAATGAAAATAACATGCAAATAATTTTGCCTTCTCATTTGCATTTTAAGTCTTAAGTGCTACCTTGATGAACTTGTTTAGCCCCTAAGTCATGTCTGACTCTTTGCTACTACCTGGACTGTATCTTGCCAGGATCCTCTATCCATGGGATTTCCCAGGCAAGTATACTGGAGAGGGTTGCCATTTCCTTTCTTCAGCAGATCTTTCTGACCCGAAGATCAAACTCATGTCTCCTGCTTGGCAGGCGGATTCTTTACCACTGAGCTACCTGGTTAGGAGTCGTTTTTTAAAAAATCATTAAACATTCATATACTAAATCCAAAATTCAAAAAAAAATAACATCTGCAGTTCTTTTTTCTTCTCACTTATTCTTTCTCTGCTAAAATAATGTATTTTGCTCATGTCCAGAGTCCATTTTAATTTGATATTAAAATATCAAATAAGCAGGTTTTACAGGAGAAACTAAAATCTAATTAATTTTATTTATGCGTGGTGTCTGATGTAGTTTTGGTTAGAATGAGTTTATTTGCACCTATTCTTATTTGAGTAACATACTAATTTTTCATATCTCGCCAAGCTTGTTTATAGTTGATCAATTTCACCCATATTTGTTGAATTATATAAATGATTATAGTTAGACACTGAAATCTGCCATTTTACACATTCTGTGTAGAATTCTTCCCATTCATCTACATAAATATTCACCGATTGCACGTAAAGAATTCTGAACCAGTGGTCCTGAATAGTTATTTACCTCTTCATAAATATATTCTGTCTTCCCATTAAATGGGTGGGAATTATATTTGCAGCCTCAAAAGGTAACAAGGCCCTATATTCAGTAAATTCTTATTGGTTGATGCCCCACTCATAGACTTTCAAGGTTGTCATCATCTGACTATTATAACACCCTTCCTTTAAATTAGTTTTTGCCCTTTGTTGAAGTTTTAAAATGCCTGAAATGATTATATCCTCAAGAACGAGAGTTCACAGATGTGAAACATTTTCACCACAGCAGCTCCTACCCAAGTCGCTTCTGTAGGCTGTATATGCCTAAAACATCTTTGTTTGGAAACCTGTCCATGATCAGAAAATATGATCCTCCCACTGAATACAGACTACAAGTGTGGTTTTGATGTTCTAGTGGACATTTCTAGGAACTCAGCACTTTTGAGTTGCAGGCAGAAGTTGAGAGGAAGTTTTAAGTTGAGTGATAATTGTGATCATTGGCAATGACTTGGGTGAGGGGCGGGGAATATATATTCTACTGGGAAGCTACTACCTAAAGCTAAAGAGGTCACTTTCCAAGGAGACCCAAACTAAATGAAATGAAGAAAGAAACAGTATGAATCTTCATCCTGTGTTGTTCAAGGAGATAAGTATTTGTCCTGGGTTTATCCATGTTCGTGACATTATTTATTCACCAAATATTTGCTGAGGGCTTATTAAGTGCCAGACACCATGCTGCTAAGTCGCTTCAGTCATGTCCGACTCTGTGTGACCCCAGAGACGGACACCATACTAGAATGTTAGCATATGAGACTCAAGTCTACGCCATCAGGGAGCTCATGGTCTAGGGAGATACTTTCCTGGATTAGATATTTCCCCTCAACACCGCTGCAGCTTTGTCTAGCCCATCCTTCAGCAAGTGCCACTGTAGCTGAACTAAGCCCTACGTTCCTCCACCACGCAGTGTTTTTGCGGCGCTCCCTGCATTACCAAGTAAGTACCCTGAGAGAATCAGCTTGTGTATTACCACTAATTGATGAAAACTCCACACCTTCTAATTTCAAGGGATTTAATTAACACACCCAGTTTGCACTGACCAACCTGGTTTAACCTCACCCAAGTGGTAATCTATTAAATAACGTTAGCCTCCCAGGACTCTGTCACGTGACTTGACTTCCGGCTTTGCAGGACTCTCCTGACCCAATACCATTCTCATTCCTTAGGCTAACTCAATTACTGCTGCCATTTTCAAAAGTAAGTTAACAGATTAGCCAGTGACGTGATGAGAGTTCATCAAGGCTACTCACGGCAAAATTGGACTTTATGCCTAAAGATATTTCACTTTTGAAGGTCTCAAATATATGGATGTTTGCAGTGTCAGACAGACGTCATCTCAATGTGCATTTAAAAAAATAATGACATAAAGGCTACAGTCTGACGATTCCATGCCCCAAAGTTAGCAACCATGGTACTGATAAGGACCCCCTAACCTAACCAGTCCACACTGTCAACTCTGTGGCTACACAAGCCCCTTCTGGCCTGCAGTTTCCTTGGAAAGCCCCCAGGAAGTGCTCCAGCCACTCCACAAGGAAAGCAGCTTCCAGTCAAACTCAGAATGAGTCCCTTCAGTTATGAAAACTCACAAAGTTCCCCCTCCACAAAAAACAACTCTCAAGTGTCTGCATTCATGTCTTTATTAGTTTGGATGATCAGTACACTGCTTTTATTTCAAGTGCAGTCATTCACTCCTGCGAGTTCTAGGACTTGTTAATCCCACCCTCACATTGGAAATACATCAGAGACATTTTTTACCTTAAGAAGCATGCAAAGATAAAAGTAGTAAAATGAAAAATAAATGGCCCTCCTTCAGGTAAAGAAAAATATCAGGATAAAGTCAACTACCTTCATGAAGAAAACATTCAAATAATGGGTCAAATTTTTAAAAAAAATTCCTGGTCAGTGTGTTTTACTTTCATTGATAATCAAAACCAGGAGACCTCTACAGCGGTTTTAAATGTTAATAAATGATGCACTTCTTATTGGTTTATTTAAGGGTTAAAATGCATAATCATCTCCATTCTTGATGTTCACAGTCACTTTAATTTCTGCTACAGAATCTGCAGACTCCTCTACGCCCACGTATAGAAGTACTCAGTATTTCTTTAAGATGGATAACGCATCATAGAAAAAGGGTAAACGGAAGTTCTGTGAAATTTAAGATGACACAGAAACGGTGCCCAGGAGGCACTTTTTCCCTGTCTTTACTCTCCTCACCCTGCTTCTTCTTCTTCTTTGAAACCTTACTAGAAATGCTACTTTTATAGGCAAGGTGTTATCACAGAGGCCAAGCGCTCTCACATCAGATCCTGGGAATAGTAGCTCTGATTTCCTGGTGATGGCGTCTCTCATCTGCTCTGCTCTGCGTGGAAACACGGGGATGGACCCGGAGTATACTGGAGTCAGAAGCACCAAGAGGAGGTGAGGGACCAAGCTCTGCAGGGCCGGCTTCCTTTCCTGAAGAGGGCGAGCTCCAGCGGCCTCACTTGAAGGAGGCCTTCACGATCCTGCCCTTGATGGGCTGCGGAGGGCGCCAGTTCCTCACCAGGGGCACCGGGGGCTCGTTCTCCGCGCTGGAGTACAGAGTGCGCAGCTTGGCTATCTGCAGGCGGGAAGGGGAGACGTCACACCACGTCCACCCAAGCGGACGCTAAGCGTGGGACAGAGAGAGATGGCTGGCTTTCTGGACGAGCCAACCACAAAACCGTCTCCAGTGTTCAGTCTAGAGTTACTGGTTGCCAGTTCCAGAGTAAGAACAACCTCTTTGTGGTTAAAAAAAAAAAAAAAATACATACACACACACACCCACATTTTTTTTCTTCCTTTTGTAGAGGATCACTATCCCCTGTGATTAAAACCTTTTCATCTAGAATTCTGAAACAATTATCTTAATCTGATGAATTATATATAAGAGTGGAAGACAGCGTCAGTGTAAGTAATAAGCTCAACTGGCCTTCACTGCATAATGGAATCAATTTACATGACTGTAATTTACAGGAAGGGAAGCCTAAGCAGAAGACCAAAGGCATTTGAAAGCAGACAGAGGGGAGGTGGAATCTCAGATGCTACCCTTGGCTGTGTGGTCATAAGCAAGTTACTTAACCTTTCTGAGCATTGGCCTCCTTAGCTGTAAAACTGAGGAACTAGCTGTGTCTGACTCTTGCAATCCATGGACTGTAGCCCACCAGGGGCTTCTGTCCATGGAGTTTTCCAGGCAAGAATACTGGAGTGGGTTGCCATTCCCTTTTCCAGGGATTCTCTTGAGCCAGGGATCGAACCCAGGTCTCCTGCATTGCAGGCAGATTCTTCCACATTCTGAGCCACTAGGGAAGCTGACACCTCACAAGGATGTTCAATCTCTTCCCATCCTTTCCCCAAGGCTGTATTCACCATCCCATTTGCTAAACAGTCCTCAGTATTTGGGGTTCTCCAAATTAGCAAGGACGATGAGATGGTTGGATGGCATCACCAACTCAATGGACATGAGTTTGAGCAAGCTTCAAGGGTTGGTGATGGACAGGGAGGCCTGGCGTGCTGCAGTCCATGGGGTCGCAGAGAGTTGGACAGGACTCATCACCTGAACAGCACCACCATCATCTATAAATGTTGTGCACTTAGCCTGGTACCCTCTGGAAGCTGAGTTTTAGAAAGTTAAACAAGCTGATCGTAATTAACCATGGCAAACTATGAAAGCGCCAGTGGTAGAGATTGGGTAAGCACCTATTTAGCAGCTTTATATTTTCAGAGACTTCCACACACACTCTCTATCTACTCTTAGGGATTCCCTGGTGCCTCAGCTGGTAAAGAATCCGCCTGCATTGGGGGACACCTGGGCTTGATCCCTGGGTTGGGAAGATTCCCTGTAGAAGGGAAAGGCTACCCACTCCAGGATTCTGGCTTGGAGAATCCCATGGTCAGCGGAGCCTGGCGGGTTACAGTTCATGGGGTCGCCAAGAGCCGGACAGGACTGAACGCCTTTCACACACACACACACACACACACACACACACACACACACACACACGCTTTCCGGTTAGTGCCGGCACCCCGCGGAGCCCTGCAGAGCCGGAGCCCCGCGCCCCACGGCGGGCGCTCACCTGGTCGGAGCTGACCGTGATGGGCTCCTTCAGCAGCAGCCACACGATGCACTCCTCGCAGGGCGGCGTGGTAAAGGAGCCGTGGTAGGTCCAGTAGTCCCGGCAGGCGGGGAACAGGCAGGACGGGTTGAAGTTGTTGAAGGGCGCCTCCTTGCCCTGCGAGAGAGCGGAGGTGAGCAGGCGCGCATGGCGCCCCGCATCTCAGCTTGAGGGGGGTGGATTTCAAAGGCAACGGAGAAAACAAGCTTGGGATCAAATCCGTGTCTTTTAGAAATAAAAGGGGTGCGGGGGGAGGGAGCTGGGCAGGTTTGCATGACATGACTTTGGCACAATCATTGTAATATTTTATCCCTTATTCGCTATCTGTAGAACTATAAACCTACCATTTCTTAAGAAAAAAGACAAACTCATTCTAAACTGACAGAAATATTTCATATAAATTAATGCTGTGGTTCCTGATGATACAAAACAGGCTTGCATTTTTATCACATGTCATCCTCAGAATACTTTACCTAGTGGTAAAACTAAAGTGATGACTAAAACAGTCTCAAAGAATTAAAGTGAGTCTGTTAAGTAGAAGAATTAACTGTTAAGATTTAAAATATACAGGTGCAATCCAGGAGAGAAAGGGGAACACTAGGACCCAAATATTTAGTGCCTCTGCAAGTGTGTAAGAGTGTGTGTGTGTGTGTGTGTGTGTTGGGCAGGGAAACACCACTCAACTTCTCTCTCAAACATTTCATTAAAAATGTAATTATCTGACAGGTTGACTATGAGGGTTAAATAAGCTTATGTATGTGAAACTGCTCTAAAACCAACAAACCACAAAAATATACAAACACAACAGCATTTGCTTTTATAGGTCTGCCTAGCATATTCATTCGGAGAAGGCAATGGCACCCCACTCCAGTACTCTTGCCTGGAAAATCCCATGGATGGAGGAGCCTGGAAGGCTGCAGTCCATGGGATCCCTGAGGGTCAGACATGACTGAGCAACTTCACTTTCACTTTTCACTTTCATGCATTGGAGAAGGAAATGGCAACCCACTCCAGTGTTCTTGCCTGGAGAATCCCAGGGACGGGGCATCCTGGTGGGCTGCCGTCTATGGGGTCGCACAGAGTCGGACACGACTGACGTGACTTAGCAGCAGCAGCATATTCATTGAACAATTTACTAACAGATTTTAGGTGAAAGAAGCACACTTGAAAAATGTAAAAAGAAAAAAATCGATATAACCTGACTTTATGTTCTACGAGGGAAAATGATATTTTTTACCTTCGTCTTAATTTTGTCCAGTGCATCAAGGAGAAGCTGGAACTCGCCTTTCTCACGTCCTATCTGTAAAAAAATAAAAAAGGGAGAGAGAAAGAGAAAGAAAACTAACGATTATAATTTTCTCTTCTCCATAATTTAGGATTGTCTTAAAAGCTGATTTTAATCCATCCATCTACAACCAGTGTTTATAAATCTGCCAGAATATATTGCATGAAGCAAAAACATAAGTTCATCCCTCCCCCGAAATTTTAGGGTAGGTATTTTCTGAACTAAACTTGGACTCTGGGTCTCTGAAATACAAAACCACAAAATTACATGTTGATTTACATCTATGTCCTTGACCTTCTCTGTGAAGTCATTCTGCTTTTCTTTTTAATATAATTGCAGCTAAGAGGACTCAATGTACCTAAAACTAAACCTATTGTCTTTCTGCTCAGACCCACTCCACTTCCTGTAGTGTTGTGCTCAAGCGCTGAAAAGGACCCAGTGAATTCAGAACATAAAACAAATTAGGTCATTCAAAAAGAAAGAAGCCAGATTTTCACCTCTGGCTTAAAATCTAGATCATGTTACCACTAAACTCATGTGTTAATGACACTAAGTCCTCTCTAAACCAAGGCTGGCTCAACAACACACACATTCCATGTGCTATCTTAGCCTGGGATCATGTGAGTGGTGGCCACCCTAAGCTGAGAGGATGTTCAGCCAGGGACTTGGCATCACAGTGATTTCCAACACTGGCTTTTCTGGTTTCCACTGCAATTGACGTGGAGGAGCCAGAAAAGGTAATGAATAAGGCGGCCCTTGCCTTCACTGCCGCTGAAATAAGCTCCTTCAAAGGCTCCGTCCCCACTGCCCCAACACACACACAAACACACCCCGCACCTTGAGAAAATTTAGAAGGCTAGGGCGACCGAAGTATAGCTAAAGGTGCTCTTTTAAGGGAGAACAAAACCTTTTGAGCTGATCTTACCAGAAATATCTTGATTAGCTGAATGAATCTTGAACTTCATTCCTCTCTCCCATATAAATAAAATGACGTGAAACCTAAGCATTGATAAGGAACTAAACTTTGAAAACAACATGCACTCAATTTTTACCTTACCTTCAGAAAAACCCCAACCACAGCTATACCGTCGGCATGCTTCAGAGCAGTTGCATAACTGTTATACTTTGAATTCCAGTGAACCAAATGGAGCTGAAACCATAGAACAGACGTTAGGAGGTACATGCCTAAAATAAGGAAATAAGTGTGAAATTATTCACAATAAACCCAACAACTTTACAGTCTAAGATTGCTGAACACTCTCATAGAAGTTGACAGAATTCTAAATGTTAACATGAGATATTTTGGCAAGACTTTTGATGGCTCAAATAAAAAGTTATGACAGGTAGAATTGGTGAAAACCAAACTGTCACTAAATCAATTCATAATACTATGTTAGCTTTGTATATTAGTCCTTTTTCTGACCAAAACAGTGAAATACAGAGCTCTAAACAGGAATCTGCTAACACACTGAAGTCACAATTAACTGGGAAGTAGGAGAGGAAAGATAAGGGGACAAATTCTTGGATGTTTTTCACGCCTCTCTCAGTAACAAACGCTCTAGAACCAGTTGGTAACCTTATCTTAATAAGGTTAAGGTGCTTACATATGCACTAGTTAAATTGGTCAAATTTCCACATTGAATTACACAGAATGGCAAGAGAATACCATAGTTCATGGCAGTTTAAAAATACTGTCTTCAAGAACAAAACTGTGTGATAATCCCGCATATCAAGACCAAACTGCAAGGCTTGGCCCTATTGAGAAGGAATATACTAAATTTTCCCCCTTTTGTGGGGAAAGACGTCTGAAAGGCATTCTCAATTAATTTATCCTGTCACTGGCTGTCTAGATGGCCTGCAGAGAAACAGAATGGTCACGGGGAAGTACTCTGGGTCTCTCACAGTTCAGCTGAGCTGTTTTGTTGAGTTGAGTTAAGCTGCCTTACGATTCTGCCCAAGAGCACGTCCGCAAATGGCTCCAAGGTTCCTGGCTCCTGTGTTGACCAGAGCCTGCCTCTGGAAGAGCCTGGCAGTACAAATGGAATTATCCACCTCCAGGGCATGCGTTGCCCCTTACAGGCTTGGCTTTATACAGAGAGCATGCGGGAGGCTTGTCTTATTTCCTTGTAATATGATGCCTTGATCTGAGCTACAATCATGCGCTTCCTTTAATGGGTTCTCAGGAACAGAGTATATAGTATCTGCTCATTTTAAACTGTGTGTATCTATAGCCAGCTATCTCTCTGCGTGCATAAGTCCATGTGTACATATAAAGTCACACGTATACCTATACTGACGCACCCGCTTCCTTAAGAGACGAGAGCCTGGGCATCAGCCAGCATCGCGGAGTGCTATTTTTAAAGCACCACACTCTCATAAAAGAGGAGGCTTAGGGCACTGGGCAGGATGATGAAGCCAATCAGCACGAAGCAGAGCACCAGTCCAGCACCATTGCGGTGGGACTTCGTTACGTAACCTTCTGGCACCTCTGTTTCCTCACCTGTAGCCCATTCCACAGCCTGCTGAGAGGGTCACAGGGGTTAACACCTGCAGGCACTTAATAAGCACTGGCTCCCCTTCTCTTTTCAGTTCCATTCAGAGCCCTGGTTTTATAAAATTATTATTATTAAGCAGCCATCCACTGTCTAAATATAACCTTGCAAGTCTTCAGGCATGACACTAACTCACCTCCACTGTCTTAACCGTCTAACCCAGAATGCCTGGCAGCTTCGGTTTATGCTAAAACTCCTGCAGCTCTTTTCATGACTACAGGCTGGAAGGACGTGCAGTGGATGTTCTTCTGTCGTTACCTTTCAGCTCAGCTCTCGCTGGGTGAGACTCAGAGTGGGTCCTGTCAGGTCCCCTTACCTCTGCTGCGTACTTGACTCCATCCACGCTGTGCTCCGAGCCGTGATCGTCCGAGGAGCCCCAGTGGAGGTGGAACTGGCGGAGCCGGTATGGCGCGGCGAGGGGACCACCTCTCAGCACTGCGAGCCAGAGAAGCTAGGTCAGCAGTGAGCTCGCACTTCTGGGACGGAGCCCTGCTTTAAACAGCTACCTTAGAGCCAAAGCTTGATGGGCTGGGCTGGTGGTGGCATTCCCAAGTACACTGGTCTCTTTCTTACAAAGTGAAGCCTTGGGGTATGTCAAAATAAATGCTTTCGTTTCTCTTTCTGATTGTGTTTGCTTGTTTTGTGATTTTTTACATGTTAATTTCACATGCATGAAAATAAAATTAAGCCAGCAGATGGGCAATGAAAACAACTAAACCCTAAAATCAAAATCTGTTGTGGGCTGCACTGAGGCGAACAGGACAGTTAGGAGCCGGGCAGACTCAGGGTCCAATCCCAGCCCCATCCCTTGCGAGTTGTGTGATCTCAGGCAAGTTGCTAAACTTCTCTGAACCCGTTTCTGTGTCTCGCCAAAGGTGATAATAATACTAACCTTTCAGAGCTGCTGTGAGGATTAAATGAGATTAAGGACTTTAAACTGCTCATCACAGTGCCTGTCACGGTCATCAAATGTGAATTCCTTCTCCGTATCTTGCCTCCAGCTACACTTTTCTTTAAGACTACAGACGAGAGCTCACATCCACAGCTAATTCGGACTGTGTTTATTCAAATGAGATGGAATGGAAAATTCTGAGGTTTCCCAGGGACTCAATCAATGCTGACCCTTAAACGAGATGATTCTCCATAGTATGAGTGTGAGTTTGCTGTCCAAATATCTCAACCTGGCACTTAACTCGGTTTCACTTCATTTAGCCTGGAGAGTGATTTAGAAGTTCAAATATTTTCTAAAGGATATTGGAAACTATACAGAAGCCCTAAAGTCAAAATTTACCAATGTAAGCTAGATCAAAATAGAATTCAGAGCATAGCCATTCTAGAAAAGATAGATTAACTGTTGGTGCTGAAATGGCAGACTGAAAATCATCAGGTAGGTCTAAACTGATAGAACGAGACTAGATGAGCTTGGACACACAGAAATGAGTGTTTTACTTGCATTTTTTTCTATCCATTTTTTGTTTGATTAATTGCTCTTTGCACTTTTACCATCCACTAGGAACCGTTATCATTCAGTGATATGAGTCCAATTTATTAGGATGAATCATAAGAAAGTGTCAATATTCAATCATATTTGCTTACAAAAAGGCTTCTTCATGTGATTCAACCTAAGAGATCCTGTTTAATTTTATTACTTATCCTTCAGAATGGACCTTGATTTAAATGGAGAAAAAAATAACAGATACCAATGAGATGATTATTTAAAGAATATACATTTCTATGATATTCCTTACCTGGAACCGGCTAGTAGGTAGAAATTATAGCTATTACTCTTTTTTTTTTTTTTTTTTAGCTATTACTCTTTAATTACAGGATCTCTGAGAATATTCATTCATGCACATCAGTAAGGATAATTCTAACTTTTTTACAAATGTGGTTATAGGAAAATACATATTGTATATCAAGTACCAAAATGCTAAAGGTAGATTCTTACCTCATTCACAGTAAAATAAAGTATTTCTAGTTAGCCTTCTTTTATTTCACTGATTTGCTTAATGGTTATAGATGAAATAGACTTTTTTTTAAACATGAGACTTTCCATTTCAGTTCAGTTCAGTTCAGTCGCTCAGTGGCGTCCAGCTCTTTGTGACCCCCACGGACAAACACAAACCAGAACTCAGGGAGAAATTATCAGTCTTGAAAACCCCTCACCAAAATGAGTAGTCGGGCGAGCCCCACAGAAGGCCAGTCTTCTTGCTTCTACCACGGGTCTGCTCTCTCCCCCAGGTCGGCCCCACCCCACACCAAGAGGAGAGTACCTACTTGGTTCTCTGCGTTCCTTGCTCTGTAGGATGGAATCTATGCCACATCTGAGAATGGGAGCCTTGCTCTCCAGGAGTTCGTTAGGATGCAAAACCCCCCTCAAGTATAGACCAGCAGAGCCCAGAGAACACTGCTCTGGCCTCATTACCATCACCTCCTTACTAAGCTTCATTTCAGGGGTACACTGCCAACTTTTAGCTTGGGCATGGGGCCATTTTGGAGCAGCCAGCGTGACCGGGGTTAAAGAGTGAGACATTCTTCTTCACTGTATAAATATAATCCTTCAGACGAACACAAAGTCAAGTGTCATCTCCATTTTCAGATAAGAAGTGCTCCCTTGTCCCACCGATTCTGTTGCTGTGACATAAATCACATTTTGCCAATACAGCCATTGAAAATGTTCTTGTGTCTCTACCTAGGTGTCATACTTACTTGACCTGTCATAAGTATCATCAAACACAACCCTGCAGGTCTTCCCATTATTTAGGATGGTCTTGGCAGAGCCTGGGTCATAGGATGCTGTCCATGGCTTCAGGGAAGGGTCGTGGCTGATCTCTTTAGTGTTCAGTTCAATGGGCGACTGGTTCTCTCCCTTGGCATTCGGGAAAAGTTCATGCCAATGGTCAGGACCTAGGAAATCAAATTGAGGGGATTCATTTATCTGGTGGCGCAATCAAAGTCCTCTCTCTAAGTGACTAAATCAGCAAAATACATGGAGGCTGGACAGTGATTATGAAAAGGTCTTGGATATCAGATTGGGCAATACAAGGCTTGGGGGCAAAGACCTGTTCATAGTTTTGTTAACAGCATACCTGTAAGGCTATATTTCACTCTGTGTATTTCCCCAAAGCGTCCCTGTATTGGCTCAAATACAGCCTGAAAGACTTATTTTTGAAGTGAACTTCATCGCATGTTTCACCAATGCCCTCTCCTATCATAGAGCTGGAATCAGCAGTGCCCCTAAGTGGGTTTCAGTATCCCTTTCCCCATCGGGAGGCAGAAACTGCAGGCAGAGCAGCTCGTACCAACACCAGGCTCAGAAAGGAGAAGAAGAGCTTGCCCAGCCAGTCTCCGAGAGAGGGGTACCCCCAAAAGCGGCCCTGGCTGGGTGGGCTTCTCCGTCAGAGGCACTGAGATCTGGGCACATTACGGGTTCCTGCAGTGGGCATACCAGCTGCCCCAGGAGAGGGAGAGATGAACGCGATCAAGGTGAGCCGGCCGGCCGTGCGGGGTCCTAGGGAAGGGCTTGGCGGGAGCGCCCCCGACCCCCGCACCCCGGCAGCGGGCCGCCGGACACTCACCGTTGTGGTCGGCGTAGCCCCACTCCTTGGCCATGGCGGTGCGCGGCGCTGCCTCGGCTCCCGCCGTGCGCGGCCCGCCGGCGCCCCTTTTATGCAGGGCCCCTCACTCCCACATGGCCTTATTAGGTCAGCGAGGGTGGGGCGGGGGGCTAAAGAGACCGGGGTGGTGCTCGGGAGGCGGGCTGGGGGAAGCCAATGAATTCCGCGGGCTGGACAGCTGTCGGGATGGGGGGAGACGGCCCCCGCCCCTTGGCCCTGGAAGGGGGGCTCCCTCGCGGCTCCCAAAGCGCCAGGCCCCCCTAACCTAGAGCCGAAGTGCAGAGGCCGGCGCTCTCGGCCCCCCTCCTCCAAGGCCCCCCACCTTTTTTGGGGGGGGCACGGCCGTTGCGCTTCGCCTCCGAACTGAAAGCTGCGCCCCGCGGGCTGGCGCTTGCAGCCTTGCTTGGTAGATGCTTTCAGCGCTGCCTGTCTGGCTGGCTGCAGTCTCTGGATGCTTCTGCGGGTTGATTTCACTCCAGCGATCCGGTTACCGTGGCTGGAAAGAACACGTTTGCCTGACCCATGTTTGACTCCTTCGCAGGCAACTTGCAAAATCCTAGGCACAAAGGACGGGAAAAAGCAGGCAGGAGGGCAGGTTCTCTCAACTCCGTTATCCTTAAGAGAGAGATGGTGCCAGGTCCCTGAACCAGACGTTTCTTGACCTCGCGGGTCCCGTCGGTCTGCAGGACGCCGGGGGCTGGGTCTCAGGAATCTAGGTGAGGACTGGACCCAGGTTACTGCGGAGCAGGAGCCTGGTTCTGATCTACCGACTCGGTGAACTGTACCTCTGCTCACGAGAAGTCCAGAACATTCTGGAGTGTTGGAGGGTCAGGAACATAAAGGGAGTCATATTGTTTAGAATGTATGACCTTATTTTCCAAGGCATAGTGAAAGATTCGAAGGAAAGAGAGGGCAAGTTTTCCAGAATTGCTTTGTATTTTTTTTCTCCCCCTCCCAACTTGTGTTATAGCATGATGACCCATGCAAAAAGAGAATAGAACTGGTATGCGCACTGTGCACATATCAAAGACGTATTTTTAAATATCTGGTTGTAGTTCACATCGAAGAACCAGAGTAGTAGATGCTTACAATTTTAAGAATATATTGTAAAAAAAAAAAAAATTGTTTTGGTTCCAGGTCAGTATTAATTTTATTTAAAAAAGAAAAGACAGCAAGAAGAGATAAACCTATTTTCAGTGCTGTCTTGAACAGGGTTGTAACATAAAACTTTTGAAATTTCTTTGACTTTTATTGATGTTAGGATTTTGTGTTTGGGGATTACAAAACTTGAAAAGGAAATATCTTATCATGGTAAAGATAGCTCACGGCTAAGGCATGTGGAATGACTGACCACACTCATAACCTGGACGCCAGGGGAGTCACTCCCCCAGCGTATTTTTGTGCCCAGGGATTATTTGATCCACACAATAGCGGCGCTGAGTCAAGAACTGACATGGTTTGGAAAATCCAGGCAAACAGCAATGCAAGTGCTCTTAGCCTCTGAGCTCAATTATGTCAGTGTTGGATTAGAAAGGCTACTGAGTTGGCATATCTGGGCCAGTTTTCTGCTTTAATGTGATTAGTTGTGTGCTGCTGTAGTTTGTAGTTAATGGAGGTTATATTCTGCATAATTATCTGTATTAGTAAACTATGATCCTGTTCCAATTCATTAAGTTGTTTCCATTCCTCTTTTTCTGCTATATATGGTTAGAAGATTGGTAACTAAGTTTCAAGTCATTTGATACAGGAATGATACAGATAAAGTTTTCAATAAACTCTGTATACCAAGCAAGGCCAACAGTATTGCTTTGTTGGTTCTGAAATTCATCATACTGTCACCATTTCTGCATATAAAGTGTTTAAATGGGTTTTCATTAATTAAAAATTTTAAAAGACTGTACACAGCACATCAATAGCAAACACTTGCATAGTAGCACAAATTTTCACAGAAATGCTAGTTGGAATTTGCAAAGTCAAACATTTAATAGTTTTGGGTTTGTGGTCTTGAAAACTGTTGACTGGTTTTTCATTGCACTTTCTTATGAGAGTTAAACAAAACTGGAATTTCAAGACAGTTTTTAGACCATAATATGTTTTTCAAAAGCCCCAAATTAATCATCTGCATTTTGATTTATTTGCTCCAGCATATTTGTCCACAAATTTCAAAATTCTGTATCCATAAAGCAAAGAGAAAATTCTAAATTGTGTCCAAGATGCTGAGATTTCTGGAGCTGGCTTTTAAAAAAGAAAATTGTTAGGTTATACACCAAGGGAAAAGACAGAAAAAGAGCCACAAATCATCCCTGAGCATGAGCACAGGATTCCTCCCAGCACTAGTACTGAAGAGCTGGTGTACTGGGCAGTCTGTAAGGTGAGTGTGTTCATGCAGAGAACAGAAGAGGCGGGGACCCAGTAACCAAGGAAGATAGTTTGGGTCAGCAAAATCACTGGGGGTTGGGAGTGTCTGGATGCAGAAGTTTCAACTAGGTGATATACTAAAATTATAAACTTGAGAGCTCTAAGCTGATCAAATTTAAACCTATTTTTAGTGTTGATTTAGCATTTTATTTTGCAGGATGCTAGGTAATATAAATCTTCTGCAAGTTGATAGCTATTTGATGTTTCTAGTGCATCAGAAACCAAAAAAAAAAAAAAAAGATAAATTGCCTATTTATTCATGTCTAACTAAAACTGTGAGTCGCTCAGTTATGTCTGACTCCTTGTGACCTCATGGAGTGTGGCCCACCAGGCATCTCTGTCCATGGGATTCTCCAGGCAAGAATACTGGAGTGAGTTGCCTTTCTCTTCTCCAGGGGATCTTCCCGACCCAGGGATTGAACCTGGGTCTGCTGCATTGCAGGCTGATTCTTCGCCATCTGAGCCACCAGGGAAGCTCCATCCTGCCCTTGGTGTGTGTCACAGAGCACAGGAGCTAACCCACAGACATCGCAAAGGATGCATTCAGCCAGTATAAGATGACACTAATACCCACCGCATTCACCTTCTCCTTGGATTATTTTGAGCTGCCTGATCTAATGGACCCTTCGTGCAGTGGGAATCACAGTAAACCTTTTTAAATACATGTGACCAATCATGTGCAAAAGGTATTAATCTAACAAAATTAACTGAAACTCTAAGCATTGTAATAAGAACTACAAAGACTCCTATTCCTACAAGTTTTAAACAGTTTTTTGGTATGTTATTTGTTAAATGAGTTTTTAGAAATGAAATGCAGTCTCCTCTAAATGACATTCAGGGTCTTCAGATGTCTTTCCAAACTGTTTTTCCATTTTATCCCCAGCTTACCTTCCAAATTCACCCACTCTCTGCTTCAGTTGCAGAGTGTCGTTCACTCTTCCCATAACACAATGTTTTCCCACCTCTGTGCCTTTTCACACACTATTTCACACACAATAGTGTGTGACTCCATTATCCTTTCTATCGTCTGTACCTGGTAAAGCTAAGCTGTTATAGCAACAGTCCCACAGACTGTATAGTGAGTGTTTATGTAAGATTTTACGCTGAAAAGACGTTGGTTCATCTTTAAGGTCAACCTACCTTCTTTTCCTCTCTGCTGCCACTTTAACTCAAGGCCAAGCCACCGGTAGAATTGCATTGACGTGTTTTGTGTATTATTTTTATTGGGTGGGGGTTGTTTTCAAAACAACGTACATACTTGTTTGCTTCCCTGAGAAAAATCAGTCATCAGCCTCGCTTCTCTGAAACCTAGCAAAACCCCAGGTCCACTTCTGGCTCTTCCCGTAAAGCATTGCTAGCCTAGGCGGGTCAGAGAGCTTCTCAGAAGAGTAATAACTGGCTAGCATGCAACACTTGATTATTAGCACCAAAAAAAGTAATACACGTACAAACACTTGAAAACGAACATTTCATGTTTGTGACTAGTCTCACTTTAAACAGTTGACCGCACAACTTTAAGAGCTGTGGAGTTTCCACGCAGGAAGGAAAGCAGCGTCATTTGTGTTTTATTGGGAAGCACACACCTGCCTTTGTCGTGGCTGTTGTTCAGTCCCCGCGTCCGCCTGACCCTTCATGGCCCCATGGACTGCGGCACTCTAGGCTTCCGTATCCCTCATCATCTCCCAGAGTTTGCCCAAGTTCATGTGCATTGAATCCGTGATGCCATCCAACCATCTCATCCTCTGTTGCCCTCTTCTCCTTCTGCCTTCAATCCTTCCCAGCATCAGTGTCTTTTCCAATGAGTCAGTTCTTCGCATCACGTGGCCAAAGTATTGGAGTTTCAGCCTCAGCATGGTTCCTTCCAAAGAGTATTCAGGGTTGATATCCTTTAGGATGGACTGGTTGGATCTCCTCACTGTCCAAGGGACTCTCAAGAGTCTTCTCCAACACCACAGTGTCATTTTCTTTTTATTAATTGTAAAGCATGAACCTGCCTTTAGGTATGCCCAAAATCGTGGCTTTTAAAGGCATTAAGAAACATTAGAGATTGCTTTTCATCAAATTTCTGAATAACAGAGCAGAAAAACATCTGCATTAATGGTTTGAACATTGTAGCCTTTTAATATTATGGAGTAATAGTTTCCCTAAATTGAATAATCAAGGCTAATAGGAATCTTTGAATTAGTGTCACATACCACACAGCTGTCTTTTCATATATATTCCAAATAAACAATAAAATTTAAATAATGTACTCTTAAAATATTTTATGTTGATATAATTGCAGAATATCTTGTACTTTTGCACTTTAGTGAGGTATAATTGACAAAATTATAAGTTATTTAAACTATATATTGCAATGATTTAGTGCATGTATTCATTGTGAAAAGATCTCTAGACTTTCCCGTTCTACTGTTTTCTTCTATTTCTTCGAACTGATCACTGAGGAAGGCTTTCTTATCTCTCCTTGCTATTCTTTGGAACTCTACATTCAAATGGGTATATCTTTCCTTTTCTCCTTTGCCTTTCACTTTTCTTTTCTCAGCTATTTGTAAGGCCTTCTCAGACAGCCATTTTGCTTTTCACATTTCTTTTACATGGGAATGGTCTTGCTCCCTGTTTCCTGTACAATGTCAAAAACCTCCGTCCATAGTTCATCAGGCACTCTGTCTATCAGATCTAATCCCCTGAATCTATTTGTCACTTCCACTGTATAATCATAAGGGATTTGATTTAGCTCATACCTGAATGGTCTAGTGGTTTTCCCTACTTTCTTCAATTTAAGTCTGAATTTGGCAACAAAGAGTTCATGATCTGAGCCACAGTCAGCTTCCAGTCTTGTTTTTGCTGACTGTATATAGCTTCTCCATCTTTGGCTGCAAAGAATATAATCAATCTGATTTCAGGGTTGACCATCTGGTGATGTCCATGTGTAGCGTCTTCTCTTGTGTTGTTGGAAGAAGGTGTTTGCTATGACCAGTGTGTTCTCTTGGCAGAACTCTATTAGCTTTTGCCCTGCTTCATTCTGTACTCCATGGCCAAATTTGCCTGTTACTCCAGGTGTTTCTTGACTTCCTACTTTTGCATTCCAGTCCCCTATAATGAAAAGGACATATTTTGGGGGTGTTAATTCTAGAAGGTCTTATAGGTCTTCATAGAACCATTCAACTTCAGCTTCTTCAATATTACTGGTCAGGGCATAGACTTGGATTACCATTATATTGAATGGTTTGCCTTGGAAATGAACAGAGATCATTCTGTCATTTTTAAGATTGCATCCAAGTACTGCATTTTGGACTCCTTTGTTGACTATGATGGCTAGTCCATTTCTTGACTTCCTACTTTTGCATTCCAGTCCCCTATAATCAAAAGGACATGTTTTTTGGGTGTTAGTTCTAGAAGGCCTTGTAGGTCTTCAGAGAACCATTCAACTTCAGCTTCTTCAGCGTTACTGGTTGGGGCATAGACAAAGAGTGCTCAAACTACTGCACAGGTGCATTCATCTCACGTGCTAGCAAAGAAATGCTCAAAATTCTCCAAGCCAGGCTTCAACAGTGCATGAACTATGAACTTCCAGATGTTCAAACTGAATTTAGAAAAGGCAGAAGAACCAGAAATCAAATTGCCAACATCCGTTGGATCATCAAAAAAGCCAGAGTTCCAGAAAAATGCCTACTGCTTTATTTATTACACCAAAGCCTTTGATTGTATGAATCACAACAAGCTGTGGAAAACTCTTCAAGAGATGGGAATACCAGAACATCTGACCTGCCTCTTGAGAAACCTGTATGCAGGTCAGGAAGCAACAGTTAAAACTGGACATGGAACAATAGACTGGTTCCAAATAGGAAAAGGAGTACGTCAAGGCTGTGTATTGTCACCCTGCTTATTTAACTTCTATGCAGAGTACATCATGAGAAATGCTGGGCTGGAGGAAGCACAAGCTGGAATCAAGAGTGCTGGGAGAAATATCAGTAACCTCAGATATGCAGATGACACCACCCTTATGGCAGAAATCAAAGAGGAACTAATGAGCCTCTTGAGGAAAGTGAAAGAGGAGAATGAAAAAAGTTGGTTTAAAGCTCAACATTCAGAAAACTAAGATCATGGCATCCAGTCCCATCACTTCATGGCAAATAGATGGGGAAACAATGGAAACAGTGTCAGACTTTATTTTTTGGGCTCCAAAATCACTGCAGATGGTGACTGCAAGCATGAAATTAAAAGACACTTACTCCTTGGGAGAAAAGTTATGACCAACCTAGACAGCATATTCAAAAGCAGAGACATTGCTTTGCCAACAAAGGTCCATCTTTTCAAGGCTATGGTTTTTCCAGTGGTAATGTATGGATGTGAGAGTTGGACGATAAAGAAAGTTGAGCGCCAAAGAATTGATGCTTTTGAACTGTGGTGTTGGAGAAGACTCAAGAATCCATTGGACTGCAAGGAGATCCAACCAGTCCATCCTAAAGGAAATCAGTCCTGAGTATTCATTGGAAGGATGCTGAAGCTGAAACTCTAATATTTTGGCTACCTGATGTGAAGAGCTGACTCATTTGAAAAGATCCTGATGCTGGGAAAGATTGAGGGCAGGAGGAGAAGGGGACGACAAAGGATAAGATGATTGGATAGCATCACCGACTCAATGGACATGAGTTTGAGTAAACTCTGGGAGTTGGTGATGAACAGGGAGGCCTGGCATGCTGCAGTCCATGGGGTCACAAAGAGTTGGACATGACTGAGAGCACTGAGCTGATAGATTGTGAAAAGATAGCTCCCATTTAGTTCATTAACACATCCATTACCTCGCCTATTTATCTTTTTCTATATGTAAGAACCTTAGTTCTTCTCTCTTAGCAAATTTCAGTTATACAACTGCTATTAACCCTAGTCACCACATTATACATTAAATCCCTGTGATTTTATTCATATTATAGCTAGATTTTATAACCCTTTATTAACCTCTTCCTATTTCCAATTTTCAATATTTTAAAAGTAAAAATTCTGTCTATAAAAATAAATTATACCTTAATTTCCCCCATTGTAGATGCTATTGATTCTAAGATAAATTATTAATTTATGTCCCGCTAAGAAAACTGATGTCAATTAAGCCATCATACACAACTTTTTAAAAATTCCTTCAATAATGTCTCATACACTATTAATTTTATCTGCTGTCTTTAGAAAAAGTTATTCGGACACTGTTGATTTTGATGCTAAGTGAGAAGGACGATCTTGTCATGTAGTGAATGTAATTTCTGATACATCCACAGCCATGTATCTCACGTTTCTCTACGTGATAGAAGATTCACTTAACAGCGTTAACTTGGAGGTGTAAGCGAGCCGCTTTTGGAGTTGGTAAGAGCATTAAACTTCACGGGGAAACCCAGATTCTCGTCTCAAGGCCCATCCTTAACTGTGTGTGTAACCTTGCAAAGTTGCCCAACACCCTGAGAAGTGTTTTCTTACATATAAGTGAAAACGGTGGGCTAGAGACTGGGCATGCCCATTCATCTTTGTGCATCTATGATCATTGATCATCACATGTAACATCTGAATTCTCTAAGTTGGTAGGCCTTAATATTTGGAGAAATTAATGCTTCTCACAGGCTATAAGGCTCTAATGTGTGCATTAAAACCTATATAATGCTTATTATCATTAAAACAAGCAAGAAAAATAACAGCAGAAAATCTAATTTCCATTCAGGTACAGCTTTACAGTATTGTTTGTTATTTTGTTTTTCTCAACCTAATATATCCTCTTGGTGTGTAATGATATGGGGGAAATTAATCATTTTCTGTGATATACCACTGATTTTTCTTATAAATCACAATCAGCTGAAATCCCTGACATAGAGTTTGGTTTTTGGTATTCTAATAACTTGAAACAAGTATGAACTGTTTTTAAAGAATTTTCTTAATGTGGACCATTTTTAAAGTCTTTACTGAATGTATTAGAATACTGTTTTATGTTTTGTCTTTTTTGGCCGTGAGGCATGTGAGATCTTAACTCCCTGACCAGGGATTGAACCCGCAGCCCCTGCATTGGAAGGCAAAGTCTTAACCCTTGGACCTCCAGGGAAGTCCTAAAACCAGTGTGAAATTTTGAGGTTAATTTTCTCAAACCGGAAACTTCTTCAGTTGACCATTGTCATTGTAAAGAAAAACGCAGCTATTGAACACAACAGCTACACTGTCTGCAGGCAATCACAGTGTGTACTCACTCACACGAAATGCAAAATTAGGAAATTCCACTTGGAGCTGCACTCGCAATCACAGTGTATACTCACTCACACGAAATGCAAAATTAGGAAATTCCACTTGGAGCTGCACTCGCAATCACAGTGTATACTCACTCACACGAAATGCAAAATTAGGAAATTCCACTTGGAGCTGCACTCGCAATCACAGTGTATACTCACTCACACGAAATGCAAAATTAGGAAATTCCACTTGGAGCTGCACTCGCAATCACAGTGTATACTCACTCACACGAAAGGCAAAATTAGGAAATTCCACTTGGAGCTGCACTCGCAATCACAGTGTATACTCACTCACACGAAATGCAAAATTAGGAAATTCCACTTGGAGCTGCACTCGACTACTGTTTTTATATTGTGCTCTGTCACATAACCTACCTGCCGGGTTTTAGCAGAGGAATGTTTAGGGTAGAATTTTAATATATCCTTTGTGAAATGCTAGCTCACCATATTCCTAAGGAAAAAAGTGTAGTATTCTCTTTCTATGACTTTGAAAAGCATACTGCAATATAAATAGCAAGTCAGATGAAACCCTGTACAACTAAAAATGTTGAAAGAGATCAACATAAATATTCATGTCCAAAACAAGTGGTTTTGTTACATGCTAGAATAAATATTTTCCTGGAGCCAATTGAATGTGTAACTGGAATGGAAACTTTTAGAATTAAAGTTCCATATCAGAATTGCCTTTAGTAAAACGTGCTTTTCCTCATACATCATAAATATCAAGTGAATTCCAAATACTTTAAGGGAGTTATACTTAACACTAAAAACTTCTTTTGTAAGAGCCAATATACTTAACCTTTAAAAAATTCTTTTTTTAAGATCGAATGAAGGCAATGGCACCCCACTCCAGTACTCTCACCTGGAAAATCCCATGGACAGAGGAGCCTGGTGGGCTGCAGTCCATGGGGTCGCTGAGGGTTGGACACGACTGAGCGACTTCATTTTCACTTTCATGCATTGGAGAAGGAAATGGCAACCCACTCCAGCATTCTTGCCTGGAGAATCCCAGGGACGGGGGAGCCTGGTGGGCTGCCATCTATGGGGTCGCACAGAGTTGGACACGACTGAAGTGACTTAGCAGCATACTTAACCTTGAAATATACCTAACTACCTAATAGAAGCCAGAGTTAGTCTTTACAGCTTAATTTTTCAGAATGTCCTTCTGAAAATAGAATATAACTGAATGAAAAGTACTTGTATGATGTGTAAAAGCAAATGTCAATATGGAAGAGTCAGAGCTTCTTTCCCAGGGCAGTGAAGGCGTATTACATCTCACTCTTTAGACCAGAGAACCGAATCACTGTTAGTTAGCATTTATGAATGTCAACAGCATGGAAAAATTGGAAAGCATATCCACTCTTTAGGCCAAGAAAGTTCCAACTTGGACTTGATGTGTAAGGAGAACAGACAAGAGCCAGTGGGAAAGTGGTGAGTCGGATGAGGAATGACATCATCAGAGACCAAGAGTGTCCTACTCGCACTTGGAGATCTATCCCGTGGCTCCCAGTTAATCCCTCATTAAACTCTGATGTTCCACTGACAGTAACGCTTAGGACACTTTATCCCTCTGTACTGTCAGAGCTTGAATCCTCAAGGGTCTCCATTCTGACCAGATTTGGGGTTTTCAATTTCACCCACAATTCGTCATCATTTATTATTGACCTTAAAGACATTCCTCTTTGCAGAGGGTGTCAAGGACAGGGTAGAGAAGAAAAACTTCACACAGAGGAACCTCCATTCCAATGAGATGGATGAACCTTTCTGTCCTCCATGGGCAGAAGCACAAACAGAAATACCTTGTCACAGCCAGACTGATGCACATGGCCCTTCCAAAATAAACAGGGCGAGATGCTTTGCTTGGTGATTGGCTGTGTTCGGACTCACAATTACTTTTCTAAGGTATTCTTTCTTCACACAGGGATCAGAACTGAGCCTGGGAGGAACAGCTGGTCAGATCTTTTCATCTTTGGCCTAAGTCACCAACTTCCCACATTGATATTTGATTGAGAGGATGACTAATGAGCATTGCTGTCCAGGGTTCAGTACTCAGATTGCAACCAGCAATGTTGCCTAGTCTGGGACGGCGTGATGAGAGACGTACGTGGCAGCCTAGCATGTCTGATATCGCACAAACTTTCTTCTTGCCATGGTTTAAAACCGGCATGAGCTCAAAACTGACTTTTAAAAAATGAATCTATCAGTGCTGATTCAGAAACAATCACTTCTTCACACTTTCACACTGCCAAAATGTTGTCACTAAAATCTATACTGATTTTCTTTAAGGTATATTATCTAAGGAAATAAAGAAGTTTCTTTCTTCAGCAGTGATAACTTAGAGCTGTTCATTATTATTTACTTTGTAAAGAATTTTATTGCTCTTTTAACAAGAACAAGGTAATTTTAAAAATCTGGAATATAAGTATTGAATTGCATGGAAAATATAAATTGTAATCATTTATCTCAGAAATTTGATATTCTTTGACTTGAGCATATATCTTCAATTTAGAATTTGCTACAGATAAAGATAAATGATATGTCACAAATCTTAGCACAAATCCTGTCTCTCAGAAATGGTTTCTTTGCCAACAGATAGAAACTTCTGAGGTCGTCACATTTCATTTCATAGTTTTCAAGTTATTACCATGCAAAAATTTATTTTATAACATAAAAACATTTTTAAATAAAAATTTAAATAAAATAAAATTTTAAAATAAAAAGTTTAATAAAATAAAAAAAATTTTATTCAATGACTGGCCAACGCTGTCCTCCAGCCTATAATACAAGTGACTAATCATAGCAGCTATTACTTTTGAGGTTCCTATTAGTATATTGAAGGTGTTAGTTGCTCAATCATGTTCGACTCTGTGACACCATGGACTGTAGCCTGCCAGGTTCCTTTGTCCATGGGATTCTCCAGGCCAGAATACTGGAGTGGGTAATCATTCCCTTCTCCTGGGATCTTCCCGACCCAGGGATCAAACCCAGGTCTCCTGCATTTCGGGCAGATTCTTTACCGTCTGAGCCAGCAAGGAAGTCCCTTAGTACCTTCAGTTTAGCTCGGTCACTCAGTCGTGTCCGACTCTTTGTGACCCCATGAATCGCAGCACGCCAGGCCTCCCTGTCCATCACCAACTCCCGGAGTTCACTCAGACTCATGTCCATTGAGTCTGTGATGCCATTCAGCCATCTCATCCTCTGTCATCCCCTTCTCCTCCTGCCCCCAGTCCCTCCCAGCATTAGGGTCTTCTCTAGTGAGTCAACTCTTCGCAGGAGGTGGCCAAAGTATTGGACATACCCGATTCAGTGCATTCCAAATGGAATAATATTTTATCAAAATCCAATACGTTTTTAATACAGACCTAAAGAATGTAGTTGAAAGAATATCACTTATTCATGCCTTCAACACAGTTTTTAATTTCTCCTGCATGCTCCTATGAGCTCTATTCTAGGCACTGGGGATAAATTAAGGAGCAAGAGAGATTGTGCACTCCACTGAGCGTAGTCTAGTTGGTTGGTACTGGCGAAAGGCAAGTAAACGGACTATAACAATTGGCTTACAGGGAAAATCCACTGGAGAGATTGGAAAAGAAAGATCTTCATTTAGATTTGATAATTACGGAAGAGTTTCCTGAGGAGGTGAAGTAAAAGAACTTAAAAAAGCATGGAAAGGCATTAACCATTGCAAGAATTCAAGAAAGTGCATTTCAAACCGAAGAAGCTCCAAGAACACTCTGTCTAGAGGGAATTAGTTAGGAGAGAGGGTGGTAACAATGTGAGGAGAGAAGGGCTGGTAGGGGCCAGGCCCTACAGGTCACAGAGAAGAGTTGATCTTCTGCTTCAGTGCAACAGCTGTTGCTGGAGAATGTAAGGCTGATGAGGAATACGACCTGATTTGCTTTTGCAGATCACGCTGACTACTACATGGGGTGAAAATGGAGGTAAAAAGCAAGAGAGGAACATTAATTTGCATTGTTATGAATCTAGCAAGACATCGCTTCATGTGATGAAGCTACAGATCTCAATAGCGTTTGTAGTAGTACCACTGGTGAAATGTGTGTGACTGCACAAGGAGGAAGAAACAAGAAACAAAACTCAATTCTACATTTCAGCTTGGTTACCTTTAAAATGAGACAATGGAAATATAGAAAAATACCTTGCTTTCTTCCACATTAGGAGACAGGGAATGGTTATCAGAGATTTAGCTTAGCCGATAGGTGATTGATATTGCCCCTGATGGTCTCCATTTTATGTCTTGAAATATATCTAATATTTTCAGTTAGTTTTAAAATAGGTGCCAACCTCAGCTCTGCCACTTAGTTAGGGCCAGAAAGTTTCCTGAGCACCAGCTTCTGCTTTAATAGCACAGGGGTGTGTTTGCTTTAAGGATGAATTAACATAACACCTCTAAAGTGCTTGAAATACTACCTGGGATTAATAAGCATTCAATAATTACTAGCTTAAAAAACACAGAAATGTAAACGAGATAAAATTTTGCCCTGGGTTAATTAGCTCTTAATTAAAAGAAAATTTCGTGAAGGCAGAAACCAGTAATGTCTTGTTCATAACTGTATGCCAAATAGCCCATTGCTAGACACCAGGCAGCCCTGTAATATTGACACATATTACTGAAGGCAGGCAGGCAAGAAGGGAGGGAGGCAGGGAGGGAGATTTTAATAACAGAAAGTGAATTGTCTGAAGAAGGATCCTATGAAGGAAAGGAATTACTTATATTCCAAACATGATAAGAGACTGCAACATGTTGAAGATTGCTTGAGATTATATATAACTAGAACAGAGGTTCTAGAGATATTTGTAAGCATATACACTGCACTTGTGATTTTCACGTATATAATGTCCACTCACTACGAACAAAGCTAATGGAGGTGATGGAATTCCAGTTGAGCTCTTTCAAATCCTGAAAGATGATGCTGTGAAAGTGCTGCACTCAATATGCCAGCAAATTTAGAAAACTCAGCAGTGGCCACAGGACTGTAAAAGGTCAATTTTCATTCCAATCCCAAAGAAAGGCAATGCTAAAGAATGTTCAAACTACTGCACAATTGCACTCATCTCACATGCTAGTAAAGTAATGCTCAAAATTCTCCAAGCCAGGCTTCAGCAATACGTGCACCATGAACTTCCTGATGTTCAAGCTGGTTTTAGAAAAGGCAGAGGAACCAGAGATCAAATTGCCAACATCCGCTGGATCATGGAAAAAGCAAGAGAGTTCCAGAAAAACATCTATTCCTGCTTTATTGACTATGCCATAGCCTTTGACTGTGTGGATCACAATCAACTGTGGAAAATTCTGAAAGAGATGGGAATATCAGACCACCTGACCTGCCTCTTGAGAAATCTGTATGCAGGTCAGGAAGCAACAGTTAGAACTGGACATGGAACAACAGACTGGTTCCAAATAGGAAAAGGAGTACATCAAGGCTGTATATTGTCATCCTGCTTATCTAACTTATATGCAGAGTACATCATGAGAAACACCGGATTGGAAGAAGCACAAGCTGGAATCAAGATTGCCAGGAGAAATATCAATAAACTCAGATATACAGATGACACCGCCCTTATGGCAGAAAGTGAAGAGGAACTAAAGAGCCTCTTGATGAAAGTGAAAGTGGAGAGTGAAAAAGTTGGCTTAAAGCTCAACATTCAGAAAACAAAGATCATGGCATCTGGTCCCATCACTTGATGGGAAATAGATGGGGAAACAGTGGAAACAGTGTCAGACTTTATTTTGGGGGGCTCCAAATTCACTGCAGATGGTGATTGCAGCCATGAAATTAAAAGACGCTTACTCCTTGGAAGGAAAGTTATGACCAACCTAGATAGCACATTGAAAAGCAGAGACATTACTATGCCAACAAAAGTCCGACTAGTCAAGGCTATGGTTTTTCCTGTGGTCATGTATGGATGTGAGAGTTGGACTGTGAAGAAAGCTGAGCGCTGAAGAATTGATGCTTTTGAACTGTGGTGTTGGAGAAGACTCTTGAGAGTCCCTTGGACTGCAAGGAGATCCAACCAGTCCATTCTGAAGGAGATCAGCCCTGGGATTTCTTTGGAGGGAATGATGCTGAAGCTGAAACTCCAGTACTTTGGCCACCTCATGCGAAGAGTTGACTCATTGGAAAAGACTCTGATGCTGGGAGGCATTGGGGGCAGGAGGAGAAGGGGACGACAGAGGATGAGATGGCTGGATGGCATCACTGACTCGATGGACGTGAGTCTGAGTGAACTCTGGGAGTTGGTGATGGACAGGGAGGCCTGGCGTGCTGCGATTCATGGGGTCGCAGAGTCCGACATGACTGAGCGACTGAACTGAACTGAATGTGCACTCTAGAGTCTGATTTCAATTTCCAAAATATACCTCCAGGGTATCCATTTATCGTCATTTCCACTGTTAATGTCTTAGTAGAAGTCACAGACGTCCCTCCCCTGGACTACTGCTGTGTCTTCTGGGTATGCCGAGAAAACGCTAAACTCCTTCCAGCCACAGTGCCTTTCAGCTTGGAGGATCTTCTTCTGGAATGCTCTTCCTCTGCGCTCTTTCCCTTTACTCAGGCTTCAGCTTAAAAGTCACCAGCTCTGGGAATGAAACTTGGTGCCACCACTATGGAGAACAGGATGGAGGCTCCTTTAAAAACTAAAAATAGAGTTACATACAGCCCTGCAATCACACACCTGGACATATATCTAGAGAAAAATCATAACTTGAAAAAATATATGCACCTCAGTGTTCCCTGAAGCACTGTTTATGATAGCCAAGATGTGGAGGCTACTTGAATGTCCATGGACAGATGAGTGGGTAAAGAAATCTGGCGTATATATACGATGGGACATTTGTCGTTGTTGCTTAGCTGCTAAGCTGTTCCTGACTCTTTGGTGACCCCCTGGACTGTAGCCTGCCAGGCTCCTCTGTCCATGGGATTTCCCAGGCAAGAATAATGGAGTGGGTTGCCATTTCCTTCTCTAGGGGATCTTCCCGATCCAGGGATCGAACCCGCATCTCCTGCATTGGCAGGTGGATTGTTTTACCACTGAGTTAACTGGCAAGCCCATTAGCGGAACATTATTCAGCCATAAAAAAAAGAATGAAATAATGCCATTTGCAGCAATTTGGATGGACCTAGAGATTCTCACACTGAGTGAAAGCAGACAAGAATAAATATATGATACAGCTTACATATGGGTTCTGGAAAAAATACACAAACAAATTTATCTACAAATCAGAAACAGACCCACAGACATAGGGGAAAAGTTATGGTTACCAAAGGGGAAGGTAGAGGACAGGGATAAATTAGGACTGGATTTCCATAAACACACTACTTAAATATATAACCAAGAAGGACCAACTGTATAGCACAGAGAACTATACTTGATATTTTGTAATAACCTATAAGGGAAATCTGAAAAATAATATACATATATATATACATATACATGGATAATATATATATATGCACATGTGTGTATATCTATATCTATGTATGTATATGTATATGTGTGCACGCTCAGTCACTCAGTTGTGTTCAACTCTTTGTGACCTGTAAATTACTGCAGTCCACCAGGCTCCTCTGTCCATGAGATTTTCCAGGCAAGAATACTGGAGTGGGTAGCCATTTTCTCCTCTAAGGGATCTTCCCAACACACGGATTCAACCCGAATCTCCTGCAGCTCCTGCATTGGCAGATGGATTCTTTACCACTTGGGAAGCCCCTTATATGCATCAATAAAAAACCATGTCACCAACTCAAGAGTGTCCGTTCTTGGCCATCTCACCCAAGTAGATTCCCCTTCATTTTTGCAAAAACATCATGTCTGTTTTCTTTCTTCTACTTATTAAAATACATAGTAATTTATCTGTTTGTTTCTTGAAATGAATGGTTGAATTTGTTTCTCATTTGACTGTCCTCAAAATAAACTGGATGAGAATTTATTGAAAACACTGTTGTCCTTTGTTTCTTCCAAAGACTTAAAATTTGTGGTGGGACCTACAAGTTCAAATTAAACACATGATTTTCCGAGCAGCATATCAGAGAGCACCTGTTAGTCACAGGTTCCCTATTTATAGGGAATTAAAACCACTCTGCAAACTTCAGAAAAGTCATCTGCCTACCACAAGAGTAATTACGGTAATTTCCATCTCTTGCCCCTTCCACTCTCTGGTAGGCATCTGCTCTCATGGCATGCAAAATGAAATCCCAATTCAGGAATGAAAACCTGAAACCATGCTATCTGCTTTTGTGTACTCTGGCACTGTCTTATTTGGAATTATCCAAGAATGAAAATATGAGCTAAGCTGTTTGCTTTTTTAAACACCGAACGTGTCGATCCTGAAATTCCACTGGGCAGGCTTTTACTCCCCGCAAAGATAAGAGTTCCTGCTGACCTTGAATTATTCAGATATCTAGCGACACAATACCCTCCAATGTATTCACTCTGAACAGATAGAATTTGAGCCAAATTATCTCACAATCAAAGTCGGTCTGTTATAACTCATTAAATAACATGGAATTTAAAAGAATTTTTAGGAAAGCTTTAAGATCTGGGGCTCTGAAATCCAGCAACCTGAGTTTGAGTGTTAGCAGTAACAAGTGAAGTATCCTTGGGTAAGGAAACTCCATAACTAGAGATGAAGCTGTATCTTCAACTACAAAATGAAGATAAAGTATTTCATTAAGATCTTGTCAGACCTAAATATGCCAATGCATGTGGAATATTTTCAATAGTAGCTTCCTTAATACATATTAGGGCTTCCCTGATAGCTCAGTTGGTAAAGAATCCGTCTGCAATGCAGGAGACCCTGGTTAAATTCCTGGGTCGGGAAGATCCCCTGGAGAAGGGAAAGACTACCCACTCCAGCATTCTGGCCTGGAGAATTCCATGGACTATATAGTCCATGGGGTTGCAAAGAGTCTGACACGACTGAATGACTTTCACTAATACATATTAGCTGATACAATAATAATGAGTATTATCATTGTTGTTATTGGGTCTTTGATTTCAAATGGATCCCATGAATTCTCAAGTCCCAACCTCAGTGACGATCCAGGGACCTCCAGTTACAAGTACTCATCCAGAGTCCTCTTGAATGATTTGCACGAGTAACTGCTCAGTAAATTATAAAGTAGATATTCCCTTTTCCACAACTCCAGCTATCTGAAAATTAGATTATTCCCTTTTCCACAACTCCAGCTATCTGAAAATAACTTAATCACAAATCTGTCTCCCTATCTTGTGTGGGGTTCTAGTTCTGTGAGACTAAATAAAATTAAACTAAACCTCCAGCCCTAAGATATGCCTTCAAGTCTTTGAAAAAAGTTAATCCATTACACTTCCGCCACCTCCACAGTACTGCCCAATTCTTCATACTAAGCTAAACATGAGTTTGGGTAGACTCTGGGAGTTGATGATGGACTGGGAGGCCCGGCATGCTGCAGTCCATGGGGTCGCAAAGAGTCGGACACGACTGAGCGACTGAACTGAACTGAACAACTGAAGCGAAACATCTCCAGTGACACAGTTTCATTTTTCTGATCTCTCTCCTCCAAACATATTCCACTTTGCTGATATTCTTCCTAACAATGACTGAACAAAATACTTCAAAATTTGTCTGACAAGAGCAGTGACTGGAAGTGCAATTACATTCCTTTCCCTGGACACTACTTTTCGTTTAATGCAAGATAAGAATGCCTCAGCTGTTTTGGCTCACACCTTTGAATGATATTGAGCTTGCTCTCAATTAAATATCCAAGTCTTTTTCATGCAAATTCCTGTTAAGCCAGTTCTCCCTGCATCCTGTGTTCATATCAGCCCATCGTTCCAGTCTGATGAAATCTTTTTTGAATCCTGATTCCTCCTTTGAGTGTATTAACTATCACTTCCAGCTTTGTGTCAACAGCAAATGCGGTCAGCCTGCCTCTGTGTCTTCATTTCCGTTGTAGCTAAGTCCGTCAAATAGGATCCAGCTATGGGAAGAACTCTTTGACCACTCTGGGGATATCCCTCCAGGTCGAGGTCAGTCCGTGAATTAACATTCTCTGCGGACAGTTATTCTCTCTGTAAATCTCCCTAATTACAATGTTCCTATTCTTACTTACAAGCACGCTGCTGTTGATATGTGACTAAATGGACCATCAGGGGCTTTGGGCCCAAATATGTGCTGTGCTTAGTCGCTCCGTCGTGTCCAACTCTTTGCGACCCCATTGGCTGTAGCCCACCAGGCTCCTCTGTCTATGGGGATTCTCCAGGCAAGAATACTGGAGTGGATTGCCATGCTCTCCTCCAGGGAATCTTCCCAACCCAGGGATGGAACCCAGGTCTCCAGCATTACAGGCGATTCTTTACCATTTGGGCCACCAGGGAAGGCCAGGAATATGGAGTGGGTAGACTGTCCCTTCTCCAGGGGATCTTCTAGACCCAGGAATTGAACCAGGATCTCCTGTGTTGCAGGCACATTCTTTACCAGCTAAGATACCAGGGAAGCCTGGGCTCAAATATAACTGCATTCAAATCCTTGCTTTGTCACTGATTACCTGTGTAATGCTGGGCCATTTATTTAACCTCGCTGAACTTCTTTTGCCTAATTTACAAAATAGTTTTTGACTAGTAAGCTAATTCCATGAAGAGCTGTGTCTTGTTGATCTGTGTGCTAAATCGCTTCAGTTGCGTACAACTCTATGCAACCCCATGGACTGTAGCCCACCAGGTTCCTCTGTCCATGGGATTCTCCAGGCAAGAATACTGGGTGGGATGCCGTGCGCTCCTCCAGGGGGCCTTTCTGACCCAGGGGTTCCACCCATGTCTCTTACGTCTCCTGCATTAGCAGGCAGATTCTTCACCAGTAGCATCACCTGGGGAGCCCCTGTGTTATCTCCAATAGCCCGCATACTTTAGGCACATTCTCAGTAAATTTGCAAAATGAATTGCTGAATAAATAAAGGAACAGTGATTGAGTCAAATTGCTTATGCAGATCAACATACGTTGCCTGCGTCCATCTCTGATCTGCTTGTCTGGTCCACTTATGGAAAATGATAGTAAATGAGATTGTTATTAAAATATTATTCTTAAATTATCCACTTAGCTCCTAATAACCACTATATCTATTTTTATTAAGATATAATTCACATATTGTAAAATGTACCCTTTTAAAGTATACAATCTGGTGGCTTTTAGTATATTCACAGAGTTGTACAAACATCAGAAATCAATTTCAGAATATTTTTATCATCTGGAGAAGAAATCCTGTATCCATTAGGAGTCACTCCCCAATTTCTTTCGAACTTTCAGTCCTAGACAACTACTAATCTACTTTCTGATTCTACAGATTTGCCTGTTATCTAACATTTTAGGTAAACAGAATCATTTAATAAGTTGCCTTCTGTGGTTGTATTCTTTCACTTAATTTTTTCAGTGTTTATCCAGGTTGTAGCCTGTATTAGTACTTCATTCCTTTAGGGACAACTAGTATTGTATGCGGAGAAGGCAATGGCACCCCACTCCAGTACTCTTGCCTGGAAAATCCCATGGACGGAGGAGCCTGGTAGGCTGCAGTCCATGGGGTCGAGAAGAGTCGGATACGACTGAGCAACTTCACTTTCACTTTTCACTTTCATGCATTGGAGAAGGAAATGGCAACCCACTCCAGTGTTCTTGCCTGGAGAATCCGAGGGACGGGGGAGCCTGGTGGGCTGCCGTCCATTGGGTCGCACAGAGTCGGACACGACTGAAGCGACTTAGCAGCAGCAGCAGCAGCAGGCTTGTATGGATGCACCATGTTTTATTTATCCACTCACTAGTTTATAGACATGGGAGTTGTTTCAACTTTTGGCTATTATGAATAACGCTGCTATGAGCACTTGCACAAAAGTTATCGGATGGACATACGTTTTCATTTCTCTTAGATGTATATCCATGAGTGGACTTACTGGTTACAGGGTTACTCTATTCAGTGTACTAAGGCATTGTTTTCAAAAGCAGCTGTATCAATACCATTTTTCCTTCCCACCAACGATGTAGGAGGGTTCTAAGTTCTTCACACGCTAATCAACATATGCTCTTTATTTCAGCATTTATTTTTTTTTCTTTTAAAATTATTTATTTTGTATTGTAGTATAGCCAGTTGACAAACAATGTAATAGTTTCAGGTAAACAGTGAAGAAACTCCGCCATACAAATACACGGACCGATTCTCCCCCAACTCCCCTCCCATCCAGGCTGTCACACAACATTGAGCAGAGCTCCATGTGCTATACAGGAGATCCTTGCTGGTTATCCATTTTAAGTACAGCTGAATGTACGTGTCCATCCCAAACTCCCTAACTATCCCTTCCTCTCAGAAACCAAAAGCTCATTCAGGAAGCCTGAGTCTGTTTCTGTTTTGTGCTTAAGTTCACTTGTATCATTTCTTTTTTAGACAGATTCCACATGCAAGGGATGTCACATGATATTCCACCTTCTCGGTCTGGCTTACTTCACTCAGGATGACACTCTCTAGATCCATCCATGGTGCTGCAAATGGCATTATTTCATTCTTTTTCACGGCTGAGTAGTATCCCATTGTATATATGTACCACATCTTCTTTATCTATTCCTCTGTTGACGGACATTTAGGTTGCTTCCGTGTCTAGCCAACACTTGTTATTGTTCAACCTCTTGGTTGTAGGCATCTTAGTGTGTGTAGTGCTACCGCACTGTGGTTTTGACTTGTATTTCCATGAGGACAAATGCGGCTAGGCATCTTTGCTTGTGCTTCCTTTCCATTTGTATATCTTCTTTGAAGTATGCCTATCCAAAGTATTTGCTCGTTTTTCAATTTTGTCTTTTTATTGTTGAGTTGTAAGAGGTCTTTTATATTCTAGATACTAGTCCTTTATCAGATGTATGATTTGCAAGTATTTTCTCCCATTCCATGGGCTATCTTTTAACTTTTTTGTTAATGTCTTTTGAAACACAATTTTTTTTTAAATTGATGAAGTTATATGTATGTATATGTGCATGTATCTTATTCTTGTGTTTTTAGTGTCATATGTAAGAAACCATTGCCTAATCCAAAGTTACAAAGTTATGCATCTGCCTTCTTTTATGGTTTCTTCTAAGAGTTTTACAGTTTTGCACTGAGGTCTGTAACCATATGGAATTAATTTTTGTATATGGCATGAGATCGCGGCCTTTCTTCATTCTACAGCATATGAGTAGCCAGTTGTGCTAGAACAGTTAGTCAAAAAGGTTGATTTTTCTATGTTAAATATTCTTGGAATCCTTGTTGAAAATCAGTTGACTGTAATTTTTTTTTTTTTTACTATACTTTCAATTATCTTCCAGTGCCCTACACCTCTATCCTTATGCCAGGACCACATTGTCTTGAATACTGTAACTTTGTAGTAAGTTTTGAAATTGACAGATGTGAGTCCATCTTTGTTGGTTTTCAAGACTGTTTAAACTATCTGGGTCTCTTGTATTTTACTGTAAATTTTAGAATAGATGGCCCATTTCTGTTAAAAAAAAAAAAAAAGACAGCTAGGATTTTAATAGGAACTGCATTACCAAGAGGATTTGAGGAGTATTTCCATCTTAAAAATATCAAGCTTTCAAACCATTTATTTCAACGATGTTTTGTAGCTTTCAGTGTATAAGTCATGAACTTTTTTGTTAATTTTATTTGTAACAATTTTATTATTTTTGATGCAACTGTAAATGAATTTTTTAAAAAGTTTCCTTTCATATTATTCATTGCTAGTGTTATAGATGTGTAACAGATTTTTGCATTATTTCTTGCATGCTGAAATCTTATTTATTAGCTGTAATAAGAGATTCTTTTTTGCATCTTCCCTAGGATCTTTTCTATGTAAGATGTCTTTTGTAACTATAGATAATTTTACTTCTTCCTTTCTGATTTTGATGCCTGTTATTTCCCTTTCTTGCTTAATTATGCTTGCTGAATCTCCAGTACAATGTTGTATTGTATGTTGAATGTTGAAGTGGTGAGAGTGGATATCCTTTTCCTATTACTGATTTGGAGAAAAAATTTCATTGTTTTATGATTAAGTATGATATTAGCTATGGGAGTTCATAGATGCCCTCTATCAAGTTGGGGAAGTTTCTTTCTGTTCCTGATTTGTTAAATATATATATATATATATCATGCAAGGGTACTGGATTTTTTTCAAAAGCTTTTCTGTATCTATTGAGGTGACCATGTGGTTTTTGTCCTTTTTTTCTATTAATATGGTGCATTATATTGATTTATTTTCATATGTTGAAACAACCTTGCATTCTAGGATAAATCTTATGTGGTCATGGAATATAATACTTTTTAAAAAATGTCACTGGATTCAGTTTGCTAGTAGCTCAATGAACCAATATTTTCCAAATGGCCGAAGGATGATATTACAAAATCATGTGTGGGTAAACAGTCTATTTAAAGTACAAGATAGGCCATGGATTTTAATGTGACAGGACATGAAAAACTTATTAACATGGTTTTAGATTCTACATTGAAGCTAATCTTTAAGAATCTACTATTTGTTGAGTTTTAGGGTAATATTAAAAAATTAGCCATAATTATACAAAAAGCTTGTTAAAATGTAGCCAGTTCTGCTCTAATGCATGTTTTGAAAATCTAAAGTTGTTATAACCAGAACCATTCAAAGAGGGCAATAAACCGCAGCCAGCTGAATGGAGGTGTGCAGGGCTATAGAAAGTGCATCGAGGCAATGCTTCGTGAGTACACTGGGCCACATCTGTTCACACCTGGTGTTACAAGCTTCCCTTTAACACCTGTCACTGGTTCTCAGAAACGCCCAAGCTGTAAGCCTTCTGATGGCCAATGGCATGTGGTTCCTGCCCTAAACTCTCTTAACACCCCCATTGCCTCTCAGTTTATTTTTCCCTCTCTTATGTGCTCATAAGTCAGTGATCTTAGGATGGAAAAGATGATATCGTTTAGGAAAAGGGCATACATGTGGCAACAGAAGTGGGAGCCAAGGCGTACCAGTAAGGCACCCACTTGTGCAAGCAAACTTCAGACAATTTTAAGGTAAAGTACCATGTGTATTACAGGGCTTACTCGTTTCTTAATCACTTAGCCTGTGTAAAACTGTGCTACTGGTTTTAACGTGTCACTGAGGAGTTTATGAGTGTTATATTCCTAACCCTATTTTCCTATCAGCTTTGTGTGTTTTTTATGGGGCTTCCCTGGTAGCTCAATTGGTAAAGAATCTGCCTGCAGTGCAGGAGACCCAGGTTCAGTCCCTGGGTCTGGAAGATCCCCTGGAGAGGGAAATGGCAACCCACTCCGGAACTCTTGCCTGGGAAAGCCTACGAACAGAGGAGCCTGGCGGGCTACAATCCGGGGTTCACAAGAGGCGGCCACAACTGAGCAACTAACGCTTGATACTGCTGGATGCCATGTCAGTAATATTTACATCTAGGAAGAAAAGCGAATGAACAAAACAACCAAAATGCCCCCAAATCAGCGTCATGAAGAAGCCACTCTAAGGAATCTTTTCTAGGTACCTGTTTAGAATGAGGGGTTTCAGTTTTTGGAGCTCTCCCATCTACATCACACTCTGCCAGTGTTTGTGAATGTCAGCATACAACACAATAAACTTTGAATAGAATTAACATGCAGTATTCCTTTCTCTTAAAAGATACCACCTTTCCAGTCCTATCATTGCTGGCTTATGTGAGCACTGATTCATTCAAAAATTTGTATTAGTATATACCAGGAATATAAAACTGAACAAAAGAAAAACTGGACAGACATACGTGCCCTCATTTAGTCTAGCTGAGGGAAATGGACAATTCACGAAAGTGATAAGTAAATTGTACAGCAATTTCAAATGTGATTAGCACTTTTGAGAAAAAGGAAAAAGTGAGATGCCAATTTAAAAAAAAGGTGAGAGATGGGAGACCCTGGTTTCCCGGTGGGTGGTCACTTTCTTCCCTGCAAGGATGACGTTTGTACCAGTGATTAGAAGATATTTCAATGATTTAGGTTCTCTGTCGAGTTGGTGTCATGATGTTTCCCCTTCAAAGTCTCCCTGGGCACGCAGCACCTGCCTTTCTGCCGTGTGAAACAGCCCCGTGTTCCTGTGGGCTACTCTTCCTCCTCCAGCATCTCCATGCATTCTTGTCCCTTTTCCAGTCCTCATCAAATATCTTTCCAGTGCGCCTACGATGGAGGGTGTGTTCTCCCAGCAGGAGAGACATTCATTCCTCTAAATGGCATTTTTAAAAAACATTTGACTTGTATCGTGACTGTCTTATAATAATGTCCTCTAAACAGTTTCCCCTTTTGGGTACACTCTCCAAGCCCACTCTTCTAAATCGCCCTTTTCCTGCCATAATGCATGTTTCTTCCAGAACAAGCTGCCAGTCTCTGTTATTTTTTATGTAGACCATTATTCTCTATTACCTGAGGAATCTGTCTTTGTATATATTTTTTTAAATTTTACAAAAGTAATCCCAGCTATGGGACTTCTTTGGTAATCCACTGGTTAAGACTCCATGCTTCTAATGCAGGGAGCATGGGTTTGCTCCCTGGCCAGAGAACTAAGATCCCACAGGCCTGCCACACAGTGTGACCAAAACAAAACAAACAAAAAAAGAAAACAAACAAACAAAAAAAAACCAGAAATAATTTCAACTAACTTTAGAAAGCTATGTTTAAGTTGCTTACCAATGTTCACTTCAATACTTTATGCGTACAAATAGAGAGCAGTTTACCAGACACGAGCATTTGAATTAGCAAAAGAGTCCCCCAGATCTGAAGCCTCAAGAAATACTGGTATCATTTTCCCAAGAATATTTATACTATCTAAGGACATCTATATTCAAAGAATTTCATTATAGGTAATGTCATGATGGTAAGATACAATTCCTAAAATCATTGAGTCACAGTTTGGGAGAGGTACTTTCCCCGGCAGGATGCAAAGAGACAGGAATTAGCATGCGTTCAGCTTCTACTAGATATAAAGCTCAATGATGGTCCTCACAGCACTGTAAAGAGATAGATTGTAATATACCCATGTGACAAAAGATGCAGCTGTGGTCTAAGAAGGTAAGTAAACTCCTTCAGGTCACGCAGTTGTAGACTGGCAGAGTTCAGACTCAAAAACCGGTCTGTCTTTCCAGTAGTTCATACAACAACAGAACTCAAACAATCCCCTTTCTAAAGAGTAATTAATATAGAAATCCAAGCCATAACAATTTACCAACCAAACAAAGAACAGTTGAGGCGCATCCAGTTCTTAAAGTGCCTAAGGATAGTTCATTGAAGAGCCACCAGTTTACATGAAAAAGAGATGTAGAATTTGTGACTGGAAAAGAGATCAAAGGTCAAAATCCTTGTATCACCCCCAAAATACACAGAGCAGGAAAGATTTTTTCCCAGGACCTTATAAAATTCTCTTTAAAACCTTTATTTTCAGCATATTTTAAGATGGAATGACAAACATTTAACAAATACTTGTGTGTTGAAATACACATTGAATAACACAGTGGTGAACATTCAAGAGTGACATGTGAATTTTTGTTCGGGTACAAAGTATATGGAGGGAGTGTCTGTCTCATCATTGCCAAGATTGCAATTATCAAGCTGATTACTGGAGTCAGCTTCCCTCTTGGTTCATGCAAGGGCGTGATCATGGGTCCTGTGGTCTTTGCCTCTACAGAGAATAGTTAGCCCTGCTCTGAGAAAACATGTTGCATAACCACCAACAGCAAACGAGGCCAGACGTCGTGAGTTCACATTCCTGGTCCAAAGACCAGTTGTGAACGGGAGTGGGGATGACTTGCAGCCCACCAAAAAGAACCATGAGTGGAAAACCAGCTCAGTCACTGAGGTTTAACCAAGGATTGTCTTTAATATCAGTACCGTGACCATCAGGCTTCCCTGGTGGCTCAGATGGTCGAGAATCTGCCTCCAAGCAGGAGACCCAGGTTCAATCGCTGGGTCGCTACACTGAGGAACTAACATTTTCACTTTTCACGACGACTATACAATTTATCCTCCAAACTAGAGCTTTTTAGAGGGGACTGTTATTAATAAATACCTTAGGATAACAGGCACAAACTGGGGTTGCCCCTGAAAGTGCAGGACTATTATTAGTATCATGTCTGTAAATAAGAAGATAAGCATCTCAACAGCGCATATGCACTATGAAGGGTCACAGCCTTTCTGGGATCATTTTGGACTAAAGAAGCTACATGATAATTCCAGCCAGAAGCATTCCCTCTGGTCTGGGGAATAGAGACCCATGATTAAATGAACCTCAGCCTGTATTAGCGTGCAGAAAGCAAGACCACGGTTCTGTTTTACCTTTTGTCTCAAGAATACAAACTCCAAGACCAAAGGGCATCGATATGGAGTAAACCACGACTTTCACCCTCTTCCCTGGAGCCTCGTGGCATTTTGTTCATATTTAGATACTGCTGCTGCTAAGTCGCTTTAGTCGTGTCTGACTCTGTGCGACCCTATAGATGGCAGCCCACCAGGCTCCCCCTTCCCTGGGATCCTCCAGGCAAGAACACTGGAGTGGGTTGCCATTTCCTTCTCCAATGCATGAAAGTGAAAAGTGAAAGTGACCCCATAGATGGCAGCCCACCAGGCTCCCCTGTCCCTGGGATTCTCCAGGCAAGAACACTGGAGTGGGTTGCCATTTCCTTCTCCAATGCATGAAAGTGAAAAGTGAAAGTGAAGTCTCTCAGTTGTGTCTGACTCTTAGCGACCCCATGGACTGCAGCCCACCAGGCTCCTCCGTCCATGGGATTTTCCAGGCGAGAGTACTGGAGTGGGGTGCCATTGTCTTCTCCAATTTAGATACTAGCACTTAATAAGATCTGTGGCCCTTCATCTTATTCCCTATCTATGAGCAACTTTAGAACAAAGACCATTTATCTTACTCAACTCTGGAGCCCAGATGAGATGAAACGAGATGAGACGGGATTCACACAGAGCCGCATAGTGAGTCTTCAGTAGACACAGAGGTACGTTGAATGAAAATGGTAGGATCGAGATTCTTAATCCTGAAAACTGTAGGATTTACTCAATCGACTAACACGGAACTTAAGAAATGAATTTTCCATCTTGGTTACTGAAGACCCAACTGATTGAGTTTCAGGAGGAACCTCCTTAGAAAATCCGAGTGAGTGCCTCTGACCCTCACTTGTTTTACTTTGCTTTCATATGCAAATATAAGAATGAGAGCAAAATAGATCTTATCTCAACGGTAACGACAGACTTCGATCCACTTTAGCTTTGCCAGTTACTTGTTTAATCTCTGCAGAGCCTTTTTGGTGATTTCAGCTGTATTCTGCAGGCAGGGTATCAGTTTTACCAGCCTATTTTTGTGTTTGCTAAGCAGAAACGATGGCTGTGTGTCCTAAGATGGGCTGGCATGGTAAATATTTCTTTTGAACTCACCCTGCCCGCTGTACCTTTCTTTCTCTTCAGCCGCCATGGAATCAGAGTTCTAAATAAAGAACTTACATGTGTTTTTAAGCAGCCAAATTCACCTCTGTTTATTTCACCTCCAGGAATATCCTTTGGCTAAAGCTCTGGGAGCTTCATTGGCTGGTGGCTCGGTTAAGACAGACCACGACATACTTCCAAGACAGTTTCTGGGCCGAATTCAATTAGAGCTGCTTCAAATTCTTTTCAGACATGGACAGGGCATAAATACATATATTTTTGATAGCAACTATGGAAGAGTTGCGGCATTGTATCTTTTCTGGAATGAGGTGGGATATAAATAAATAGGTAACTACGCAGAGCTCCATCTCAGATATTTGTTTACAAGGGAAAGGTCTGAAGCCTCCAGTCCATCCTCTCTATGTGGCCAGAGTTATTTTCCTAAAGGGAGAAATGGATCCCATCACAGCCCTGCCTCCAATCCTCCCAAGTCTTACTTGACCCACAGGTTTGTATGTCTTACCTCCACTTACAAGGCCCAGGGTGCTATAAACTTCCCTGACTCATCTCTCCCACCCTCTCACATGCTCCTTCCATTCCAGGGTGTGGCATGGTCCTCACTTGTATTGTGTAACACTTCCATGCCAATCAGTGTTAGCAAGAATGACCTGGTCCCCTAGCCCTCCACACTCTGCCACGTGACTAAGCAGCACCCGCTGATTTTCCTACTTGCTTCACCTAATCGAATGTGATGGGGCCTGGGGTTCATATCCAGTCCTCAGAAGGCCTTACGTGGACAAGTCATCCTAGGTGAGGTCATCGTAGACAAGCCAGCTCCCAGCTGCAGGCCAGCGGATCACAGATGCAAAGGTGAAGCCTGCTGAGATGGGCAGAATGCAGCCAGGTGGGCACAGTGCAGCCAGATCCACAGAACCCCCCAGCCCATCCACGGCTTCATGATGAGTGACGCTTGCCTATTGTTCAAGACACTGGATTTGGAAGAGTAGAGATTGTTTACAGAGAAATGGATAGACTTAACTTACATGCCAAACTACTGATACTCCCTGAACACAGATGACCTTCAACTCGCCACTGTTTTAAAGATGCTATTCTCTCTGCTTGGAGTAAGTCTCAGTTTGGTCCACAGTTATTAATAGGTCGTCCACATTCTCCAACATTCATCTCCCCTTTCTTTTTCAGCAGGAGACACTTCCACTCCCTTTTCAAGATCGTGCAATGCGAGTGCTCCCATGACCACAGCACTTGTGGGCTGAACTGAACTCTCTCCCGTTCTTCCTGCCCTCTCTTTCCTCGGTTACTCACTCTCTACACTTCTCAGCATTTCACACCCACCTCTATTCTAGCAGCTGTCACTTTATACTGAGTTTATTTTGCATTTCTGTCTCCTGCACTGAACTACAAGCTCCTTGAGAGGAGAGGGGAGGCTCTTTTACAGTAGCCAGGGCCTAGGGCAGGTCTACACACTTGAGTTGCATGGCTCTGTCAACTTCCTACTACGAGTTGGTTCCTTATCAACTTCTACATTCATAAAATGAAGACATGGAAGTATTACACAATACAAGTGAGGACCGTAAGTTAATTTTCAATCATATGTTAGCACTATACTAGCATTAAGGAAATAAAAAACAGGCCATTAAACCTATAAAAGAGATGGTTTAATGTCATCATAAAGATTTGTGGGATAGTCAACCCCCTGAATGATCTGAATTACGAAATTTTTACTTTATTCAGAAACCAGAAGGTATATTCTTACTGTAAAGCTGCTATCAACATCCATATGCAGATTTTTTGGGTAAGTGTAAGTTTTCAACTCTTTTGAGCAAATACCAAGCTTTTGCTGGATCACAGGATAAGAGTATGCTTAGTTTTATAAGAAACTGCAAAATGTCTTCCAATTGGTTGACTTTGAAACTTTCTGCTCTCAAAATATTAATGCCATCTTCTCCAAAGCATGGAATCGATGGAGATGTACAACTCAGCTCTGCCCTAGTCAGTCTTTGAATGTCCTCGTCTATTGCTTTTCTTTCTCTTTTTCTTATTCTTCACAACAATTTTGCAGTCTCTGTATCTCGTCCACTCACCATCCACACCGGAGGTTGTGATTTCAGAGAAAATGAGGCATTCTGAACTGAGCCACTTCCAGAGTTTCTAGCTGCAAAATAACCTGCCCTTTTCCATCCATCTTTTTTCACTTTGTCACTCTCGCTGTCTCTCTCACTCACGTGCTCGCTTTCTCTCTCTCTTTCACACACACACACACACACACACACACACACACACACACACACACACACAGAGTTTCTCTCTCCTCCAACCAAGCATAATTCTTTTATCTGAGCTCTGAACCTCAATCTAACCACATAGTTTTCTGTTTTCTTTTTATGTCTTCAAAAACTTTCTCTTCTCTTTCTTCTCAGCGAGTAAAAAGCTTAAATCACTCACATCTGAAAGCAAGCAACACTGAAAGCCTTCAATTACCCTGCCCTAGCTCGCTCTCTCCTCCACAGCTTCTCTCTTAGAAGCAGTAGGTCTACTCTGCTAACTTGGCTTGCCCTCGTACCATTTAGTCTCCTCCCCTCTGACCTCTGTGCCCTTACTCCTCTGACTCTGTTCTCTGGAGTCCGCAGTTAACCTCTAATTGCAAAACTCAGTGACTGCTCCTCAGCCTTGCCATGGCTCTCTGTTCCAATGCTTCCAGGCCTCACTCTGACTACTGACTTGCCTCTCCTGTCTCATTTATGTCTTTTTTGTGGATTCTTTCTCTCCTTGTTCTTTCTGCTCAAGGCCTCTGCTGGGCTACTTAGACCTAACTATTGTTCTGTGGTATTGACCTGCATCGTTGACATATTAGTCTAGCACACCCTCACCCTACTGATGGGTGTCAGGATATCTAACTTCATATCATCTAATCAGATTACTTCAACTCCCACTTATAAGTTTAAAAGCTCACAAACTTAGAGCTCACAATATTCCCTTTCACGATGAATGAATTTCTAGTTTGCCAAACCCGTGTGTTTGCTTCAGTAGTTTCAGTACCTTTGCGGTGTGCTAAGGTGCTTCAGCCATGTCCAGCTCTTTGTGACCCTGTGAACCATAGCCTGCCAGGCTCCTCTGTCCATGGGATTCTTCAGGCAAGAAAACTGGAGTGGGTTGCCATGCCCTCCTCAGGGGATCTTCCAGACCCAGGGATCGAACCAGTATCTGTGTCTCTTATGTCTCCTGCATTGTCAGGCGGGTTCTTTACCACCAGCCCACCTTTGCAATACTCCACCACAGTTCTCTCTGTACTCAGTCCTCCTCAAATCATCCATAAAGCACTGTCGGAGCTGTTATGCTAACAAATAAATCTGACTTTCACCTCTCTATTTAGAAATATTTGATAGCTCTCTGCTACCTATAGAATGAAGTAGAAACTTCTTAGAAGTCACACAAATCCTTCATCCAGCTTTTATCTGACTCTTCATCTTGGCCTCCTGCTGTGCTTGCTATCACACTTTATGCTCCAGAATTACTAAATTACTATACACATGTGCCTAGAGAGCTTTTGTCATCTTGGATGCTCAACGGCAACTAGAAAAAATACCAAGACCCACACTAGTTTTGTTCATAGGAAGAATTCAGTGGAATTAATTATTGGAACATGTACTGCGGGGCTGAAAAGGCAAAGGAGACAGCTGAGGCAACACAGAGTTAGCAACTGCGGGAGCCATCTGCCAGCCTGTGGCTGGGGGTGGGGGCAAAGAGAAGAGGTGCGGTTAGTAGAACCTGGAAGCTTAGGGAAAGGGTGCTGTAGAGTTGGGACCCAGAAATCCCAGGAGTGGGGGCAGCCCCCCTGCTGCGTTAGTATCTCAGGTGTGCGTCTCCACGGAGCTTAGTCCCAGATTACTGAACGGGGGGCACTGGCTGTTTGGAGCAAGTATCTCATTATGGCATTGCTTTTTGGACTGGGGGAAAAACTCAGTCCTGGAATCAGCTGCCCTTATCAGGTTGGACAACGATTTCTATGGTGACTCTGATAGGAGGATGGAGCCAAAGAGGAAGAAACAAGCCCCTCTCATCCTGCAACCTTCTAGTCTTCCTCCATTTCCCCTATTAGCAGAATTTATCCGGGTCCAGCTGGCAAAGAAGCAATGGGGCTTGCAGAGCCTCAGCCCCAGCACCGTGAAACAGAAAAGAGGACAGTGGCTTAATAACCAGCATCCAAACAGCCTTCCTACTTGAGAGATGAGACGACTGAAGCAAAGCAGAGCACTGTTTCTAACTCTGAAGGATGAAGGGAAAGAGTGTTCCTCCCTTTCCGAGCTCCATGCAGTTAGAGCACCTACCTTTACCCCAAAGAATATCCCTCTCAGGACTCTGTCCCTGGAATGAGACATGCAAAGATGAGGGGACCGTACAGAGAATTTATTTCAGCTGTGGCTCTGGCAGCAGCAGAGTCCAGTGCAGGGAGGCAGTAGTCTCAGGAAATGCAGTGACGGTGACCAACGACAAGACCACTAACGACGAGACTACCAGTGGAGGCTTCCAGGCTGCTAGCTAGCCAGTCTCCTCTTGTTTCTTCTCTATTATGAATTTAGTTCTTTAGACTTCCTGAGGATTCTGGGGGTATGGAAATACCATTTGATACATTATTTTCTGCTTACGTTAACCAACATAAGTTTCTGTTGATTGCAGAAATGATATCCTGTCTAGTGTATCTAACATGCTCTCATATCTCATGCCTCTACAATTTTTTCCCACTTAATGAGATTCCAATAATTTCAGCATTTATAACATTTAGAAACTTTGCAAATGTTTCTCTTAGGCCCTATTTTTCTTATATCCTCCTCCTGCATACACATTAGGTTAGTAATGTATGTACTGTGTTTCCATGATAGCTAAGTTGGTTAATCAAAATATCAGGTTCAGAAAAATTACCTCACAGTGCAGAAGCAGTGTCCCCGCAGAATGTACTGTGGGTTATAATTTATCCATACTTCTGATAGCTATACATTATAGCTGCCATATGTTATGATAGTTTATACATTGTAGCCATTCTGGTGGCTCCTTTAACAGCTAATAATAGAGGGATCTAAAGTAACTCTTTCCTTTTCAATGAGGCCCTATAATCCCATGGTGGAGAAAAGAGCCTGTTCCATGGGCCCTTTTGGGACAGGCTCCATGCAGTTAGATGACCGCTCTCTGTCCCCTCTTACCCTTACAAAGCCTTATACAGCCATTGGCAGCCGACCGTGGCCATTCTGAAACCTCTCCAGGGCTGGCAGCTTCCTTTCCACTTTCACAAATCTGTTTTCTCGAACCTGTCTGACACCCTGTGCAGGCGGCTTCCTAGAGTACAAAGCAGGTTCCTGTGCCAATGTATTTCAGCATGCTCTGCTAGCCACTCTAGAACAGAGCTTAAACCTGCAAGCTCTGGCACTCCTAAGCCAGAGAGTTAGAAGGGACTGAGAGCCTTTTAGAAAACTATAACCCAGGAGAGGGAGGGGGCATATGCCTTAAGGGCCTTCATGACCAAGAGTTTATTAGACATTTACTATGGGCCCAGAACTCTGTCCCTTCTCCCAAATTTGACCCTGAGTATGTCTGAATGAATTCATTACTCTCTTCTCACTTCCCTAGTATAAATGGAGGAAAAAAAATCTTCTTTTCTGTGTCTAGTTTCTACAGGAAAATACATCTATATTGTCTGGGCAGAATGAGGGGCTCCCCCTGGGGTTTATTCTCAGCCTCTTTCAATTCTGAAATCTATCTTCAAACCAACTGACCCTGAAAGTCTGATTGAGAGCTTGTCATTTACAGAGACACTCGAGAATACTAAAAACCAGAGAAATGAAAAAAAAAAAAAAAAATGCTAGTCTTGACAGGATTCTGAGTACAAATTTTGCAACTTTATAAAGAATAGTCAGAAATTCTTCCAACATTTTACTTTATCACATTGCTATGGAGTCACACCCACTCCAGTGCTCTTGCCTGGAGAATCCCAGGGACGGGAAGCCTGAGGGGCTGCCGTCTATGGGTCGCACAGAGTCGGACACGACTGAAGCGACTTAGCAGCAGCAGCAGCAGCAGCACCCATAGAGAATTACATTCACAATACAGGACACTTGTGTCTAATGTTTTAGTTGCTGTGTCCCAACATATCCTGAAGGGTAGAGTTATAGAAAAAAATGGAGTTGACTATTTCCAATTCCAAAGAAGGCTGAGCACCAAAGAAATGATGCTTTCAAATTGTGGTGCTGGAGAAGACTCTTGACAGTCTCTTGTACTTCAAGGAGATCAAATAGTCCATCCTAAAGGAAATCAACCCTGAATACTCACTGAAAGGACTGTTGCTGAAGCTCCAATACTTTGGCCACCTGATGCGAAGAGCTCACTGGAAAAGACCCTGATGCTGGGAAAGATTGAAGGCAAAAGGAGAAGGGGGCAGCAGAGAATGAGACGGTTAGATATCATCACAGACTCACTGGACATGAATCTGAGCAAACTTGGGAAGACAGTGGAGGACAGAGGAGCCTGGTGTGCTTTGGTCCATGGGATTGCAGTCAGTCTGTTGTGTGACTGGACAGAGTGTTCAGTTGTTGACTGAACAACAACAGCTTTCAATTGAGTTCCCTTTGCTGTGTCTAGAAAATATCTCCACAATGAAAGTTTTAATTTTTATTATAAAATATTTAGTAATTTAATGATAAGAATTTGCATTCTTTTTTTCTCCATTGCTTTTGCACCCTTATTGTGGGTCAGCTCAGGGCCTGATTCACCATTCAGTATCCAGCGTCTAGTCAAGCGCCTGACTCCTAGGAGCCACTCGTTAAATAGCTTGTGAAAACACAAATAAAAGCTCCTTAAGAAACAAAAGAGGTAAAAGAGAGAAGTCTTGCCCTTGAGTCTGAATAGAGAAGACTCACATACCCGGCACAGTTGAGGAGTGACCATCGGGCAAGTAGAGACGTCCAAGGTGGTATGCTGTCAACTTCGTCTGTGAGAACTGAAGGCATTTCAGATGAAGAAAAGAATAATCTGGCAGTTAAATTGGCCTGCATAGGGTTTCATGGGGGAGACAATTGAGGCAAATCTTATGGAAAGGTATTTAAATTAACAAGAAAAGAGCATTCACATAGTGATGAAAACTAAAGATTATGGCAATGGAATTTCATGGAAGATATTAGTGATCATATTGTAAGTCTGTTAGCTAGAACAGTGAGAGAAAAGAGTTTCTCTTGCTTGAAATCTCCTTGATTTCTCCTCTTTTAAAAAATATATGTTCCTTCTGGTTCAGGATGGCAGAGTAGAAGGACATGCACTCACCTCCTGCAAGAGCAAAAACCTAGCTGTTGAACAACTGTTGGCAGGAAGATGCTGGAATCCACCAAAAAAGACACCCCACATGCAGACACAGAGAAGAAGCCACAGCAAGATGGTAAGAGGGAGGCAATCATAGGAAAATCAAGCCCTATACCCACCGGGCGGGTGACCCACAGACTAGAGAAAAGTAATACCAAGGAAATTCTCGCACTGTTGTGAAGGTTCTGGACCCCATGTCAGAGTTCCCAGCCTGGGGACCTGACAAAGGGACTGGGAATCCTGAGGGAATCTGACCTTGAGGGCCAGCGGGATTTGATCACAGGCCTTCCACAGCACTGTGGGAAGCCGAGACTCCAGTGTTGGAGGGCACACACACAATTTTGCATGCACCGAGACTCAGAGGAGAGGAGCAGGGCCCCACAGGAGACTGATCCAAACCTACCTGCTGGTGTTGGAGGGCCTCCCGCGGAGGTGTGGGGTGGCAGGGCCGACCACAGAGGGCCGGGGCCCTGGAAGGGCTCCCTTGGCATAAACCCTCTTGGAGGTTGCCACTGACCGACCACGGAGCTGCAGACCCGAGGGCTGGGTCACCTCAGACCAAACAACTACCAGGGAGGGGGTGCTACCCCGCCCATCAGCAAATAATTGAATGAAAGCTTTACTGAGCAGGTGCTGCCCACAGAGCAAGACCCAGTTTTTCCCACCGCCAATCCCTCCATTGAGAAGCTTACCCAAGCCTCTTAGCCTCCTCCATCAGAGGGCAGACAGAGGAAGCAAGAAGCACAGTTCCAAGCAGCTAAAACCAAAGCCACATTACAGAAGCTACTCACAGTGAAAAAAGCGGGAAGTTATGTCCCAGATGAAGAGACAAAGTAAAGCCCCAGAAAACAGCTAAACAAGGTGGAGATAGGCAATCTTCCAGAAAAGGAATCCGGAATAAGGATAGTGAAGGTGATCCAGAATCTTGGGAAAAGAAGGGAGGCAAAGATTGAGACGATGCAAGAAACGTTTACCAAAGACCTAAGAGGAACAAGCAAACAGAGGTGACTGATGCACTGGAAGGAATCCATAGCAGATTAACTGAAGCAGAGGCACGGATAAATGACCTGGAGGACAGAATGGTGGGAATCACTGTCACAGAACTGAATACAGAAAAAAAGAATGAAAATAAATGAAGACAGCCTAAGAGACCGCTTGGACAGCATTAAACACACCAACAATCACATTATAGGCGTCCTAGTAGGAGAAGAGAGACAGAAAGGACTTGAGAAAATATTTGAAGAGCCAATAGCTGAAAACTTCCCTAACATGGGAAAGGAAATAGTCAACCAAGTCCAGGAAGCACCGAGTTCCAGGCAGGATAAAATCCAGGAGGAACACACCGAGACACACAGTAATCAAACTGACAAAAATTAAAGACAGAGATAAAATATTAAAAGCACCAAGGGGAAAACGACAGATAAGACACAAGGGAACTCCCATCAGGCTATCAGGCTGATTTCTCAACAGAAACTCTACGAGCCAGAAGGGAATGGCATGATATCTTTAAAACGATGGAAGGGGAGACCCTGCAACCAAGAATACTCTACCCAGCCAGACTCTTCTTCAGATTTGATGGAGAAATCAAAAGTTTTCCGGACAAGCAAAAGTTTAAGAGCACCACCAAACCAGCTTTACAAGAAACGCTAAAGAAACTTCTCTAGGCAGAAAACAAGAGAAGGAAAACATCTACAGAAAATAAACCCTAAGCAATTAAGAAAACAGTAATAGGATCATACATATCAATTATCACTTTAAACGTAAATGGATTTAACGCACCAGCCAAAAGACATAGACTGGCTGAGCAGACGACACATGTGCGTGCATGCACTTCCGCTCACCACCTCACTCTGCTTGATGCCCCCCCAACTGTACGTAACTATTTTATGTTGTTAAGTTAATTATGTTCCATTATGGCTTGCAATTACAATTATCTTTTCTTTTTTGTCTGGCTATTGATTGTGAAAACTGATAAACATCTTTTACTTTTGTGATTATGTAACTATTACTCATTTAATACCATTCTATCACAATTGGTCAACAGAAAAATAATAGAACTCTAAGTCACCAAAACTAGGATCTAATAGAAAAACCTGTAATCACTTTTTTAAAATCCAGATGTACATCAGAATTATCTTGAAATTGTTTTTTCTCCAGAACTCCAGACATGCTTCTAATGAGCAGTCGTGTTTAAAAACAACTGGATTATATGATGATCTTTTACTTTTAACTAGTTTGCTTCACTTTTTCTATTTCATATTCCGTGCTCCCATTTCATTGTTCCATTTCTCCATCTCTTCTTTTTTTTTTTTGAGGTTCTTTCTCAAGTCTTTATCAAGTATAGTAGAAAAGCTTTTGTATACATATATATATATATATAAATGTGCATAATGTATATATTTTAGAAGACTTATGAAATTTGCCTAACTAAAAAAATTATGACATTTTGAATCCACCTGCTTGACTTAGTATGAATAGAATGCTAGATTTCTAATTAAAAATTGGATATGCAACAGCAGCAAAGGTTTACTGTATAGCATAGGGAGCTATAGTCAATATCTTGTAATAACCTATGATGGAAAATAATTTCAAAAATAATATATGTGTATTTGTGTAACTGAATCACCTTGCTAAGCACCTGAAACACTGTAAGTCAACTATATTTCACAAAGTGTATGTATATAACTATATGTATATATGTTCCACCTGTTCTGCAAGGCTGTGTCCATGACTCACTGCCCTTCCCTCGCTGACCCAGCCTCAGTCTTGCTCCCTTCTAAGAGCTTGTCCTTTGCATATTTGTCCAGTACCATCTGGCACTCAAGGTGTACTACCCTGAAGCAGTGGAAAGTGGGGGAAAGAGGGGCCAAACCTGACATCCTAGTGCTAGCTCTTCAGCCAAATGGCTTGGTGGTGGTTGTTTTTAGTTGCTAAGTCACGTCTGACTCTTCGTGACCCCACGGACTTCAGCCCACCAGGCTCCTGCATCCATGTGATTTTCCAGGCAAGAATCCTGGAGTGGGTTGCCATTTCCTTCTCCAGAAATGGCTTGGTGACTTTGGCTAATCATTAAACCTCTATCGACCTCAGTATCCTAAGTAATTTCTAAGGGTCTTTCTACACATAAGAATCTTTTTTTTTTTTTGGCCTTTTAACAGCAGTAGGGGAAAATATCAGGCTGAGATTCCAAATCTTATCAGTTTCCAGAAGTCTTAGGCTCTTTCTAAGTGTCCAGTCCAGGGTGGGATGTATTTTGTAGCCTTCTCTTGCTACACAGCTTACTCATTTAACTACTCTTCTCTAGTTTCTCATCAGACAGTCTTGATTTGAATTCAACTCTACCAGTTTCTGTTTGCCTGTGGCAAGTTGCTTAACCTTATTTTGTTATATACAAAATACAGCTGTAAGAGTACCTATTCCTTGTTGTGAGGCTAAAGACTTGTGAGGATTAAAATAGATACTCCATGAAGGATTTAGCACACTTTTTCCCAGAAGAAACGCCAAGAGAAGTGATTTTTCTCCCCCTCATCCAGTGTGCTGAAACCCTGCTTCAAGAGTCGCAACTATCGCTAACAGCCATCTGAGCCCTCGGCATAACCACACCTGCCATACTATAGGCTGGCTCCACCTATCTTGTTGATATTTCAGTTTCCGAGCTGCTTTCTGGACAGGCTGCAATAAGAAATGTTCAGTTTTTTTCACAGCTACTGGTGGTCAGGAAAAACAAGCTGAACACACACATTCAACCCCAGGTTTTAGTTCTCCTGTATCTAAAACCAAGGGTCAGACATGACTGAGCATGCACGCACAGCACAGCACATCTAAAAGGTAGGAGTGTATCCTGCAAGGATGGATGTTATGTTGCTCTTATCTTTAAGGTCTCTTGAATTAACCAATCTCAAATTAATGAGGTTGTGACTTAAGACTTAATTTAATAGGTAGCAAAGAAAAAAACTATTAATTCTTAAGAGGTGAATGAGCAAGGGGTGACCCTGAGCAAGCATCGGGCATAAGATGTACTGTATCTGAGGAAAGAAAAGATGTTTGCTCTACAAATGTGTGTATTCTGATGGGATGAGGATGTGGTGTTTTTTAAAACACTTGGGAAATACAATCTCACCGAAATATCAAGGTCTGATTAGTACAGTTCTATTCTCAGAAACATATTTAGAAAGGAAGAAAAGAAGAGCTTGGCTTTTTAAATGAAAAACCTACACTGCTCCAATCCCCTGGATAGAAATAAACTGAAATGCTAGTTACTCACCTGAGCACGTTTGAAGTAATAAACTAGATTCTAGATCCACATTGGTATTTTGAAATCCATAGGGGAGATTGCAAATCCTTTTTTCAAGAGTATCTCACTTTAAGTGGAGCAAGCAGAATGAAACCTTTGAACCAGTATGTTTTATCACCAGTAACCTATCACTGAACTACACTATGAGTGATGAGGATTTTGAAAACTAAAGCCAAAATTGGCTGATTTTGGTAAAGCATATAATAATTAAACAACTACCCAAAATGAGGGCTTCCCCAGTGGCTCAGCAGATAAAGGATCCACCTGCAATGCAGGAGACATGGATTCAGTCCCTGGGTCGGGAAGATCCCCTGGACAAGGAAATGGCAACCCACTCCAGGATTCTTGCCTGTAGAATGCCACGGAGGGCTACAGTCCATGAAGTCAAAAAGAGTCAGACACAACTGAAGCTACTTAGCATGCAGGCACCCAAAATGAGTACAAGGAAGTTCCATTCTCCTCAATCAAAAATGAGAAAACATAAAAATGAAGCTAAATGACCTAACAAGTCCTGGAAAATAATAAAGTCACTTCCCCCCATGTGTATCACATTTTTAAAAACTGAATTCACCATTTGGAAATAGCACACAACTGTCATTCCTAGGACTCCCCTAATAATTTCTCAACTCAATTTCTACTGAATTGATCAAAGAAAAAATTATTATTATTATTTCTTAGCCATAAATTTTGTTTAATTTGTTTTTTTAACAGCTTTATTGAGATACAGTTCACATATTATATAATCCACCTATTTAAAGTATACATTTCAATGACTCTTAGTATATTCAGAGTTGTTTATCTCTCAACACAATAAGGTTCAGAATGTTTTCATTATCCCAAAAGAGACCCCCATACCTGTTAGCAGAAATTCTTATTTTCCCCCATCCTTCAGTCAGCTCTAGGCAACCACTAATCTTTAGTATGTGGTTCTTTGTGATTACAAGTTTCATTATGGACATAGGTAAGAATAGAATATACAACACCCTATCGCAGCTTTGCTTTCCCAATTATAATGAATTAAATGGGGAAATATAGCTCTTTCCCTTTTTTGTTTCTGAGTAAACATTGTGAGAAGACAAAGGAAAAGAATAACATTAGGAAAAGATAAAGGAAGATAGACTTTTCATAAAGAAAAGTGAAGAAGCCTGATGTGTAAGAAGGAGAAAAAGGGATGGACTGGTACTTCCAGCTCCCTACTGGAGAGGCACACTACTGATTCCTAATCCAGCTTTAAGAGAAGACAAAGGTCAGATATAAACTCCTGCAGCCCTGTAAAATGAACTGAAATACAAATGTGGCACATACGTATCAGAATAACCATCCTGAGTGAGGTCAAACACAGGCAAAAGCTACTGGAGAGTCGTGTGTACAATCAGTAAAATGAACACTCGCCCATCATGTTCCTCCTAAATTCTGTTTTTATTTATAGCTCTGTGTCCTCTGTCCTGACTCTGATTTTAGACATTGTTTTTCTTCATATTCTCCATTTTTCTTTTTTTTCAGCATTGTCATCACACACGGCCACAGAAGAAAAATTCTTTCTTTTTGCGATGAAAACTTTGAAGATCCATTCTCCCAGCTACTCTCAAATATGTAAAATACAGCATTATTAACCACAGCCACCATGCCACACATTCTACCCCAGACTTATTTAGTTTATAACCAGAAGATCTCCCACGTTCAATGTCAGGAGTGGTGGCTGCATTTTGCTGGAGCAGCCGTGAAGAGATCCTCCACGCCCAAGGTCAGAGAAACCCCAGTAAGACGGTAGGTGCTGGAGCGGCTGTGAGGAGCTACCCCATGTCCACGGGCAAAGGAGAAGCCCCAGCAAGATGGCAGGAGGGGTAAATTCGCATTTTGAATCAAACCCCGTTCCCACCAGAGATGCTCAGAGGGCTCAAACAAACCATGTGCGCACCAGGACCCAGGGACCCCACAGAGACTGAGACCGACCTGTGTCTGAGCGTCTCCTGAGGAGGTGCGGGTCAGCAGTGGACTGCTGCAGGGACAGGGGCTCTGGGCGCAGCAGACCTGGGTGTGGCATAAGCCCTCTTGGAGGAGGCCACCATTAACCTTGCTATAAAGCTGCCAGAACTTACACAGGACTGGGAAACAGACTCTTGGAGGGTGCAACAGAACCTTGTGTGCACCAGGACCCAGGAGAGAGGAACAGTGACCACACAGGAGACTGACTCAGAACTGCCCATGTCCTGGATTCTCCAGGGGAAACGTGGGTCAGTGGAGGCCTGCTACAGGGCTGGGGGCACTGAGTGTAGCAGTGCATGCATGGGACCTTTCGAAGGAGGTCACCATTGTCTTCATTACTTCCACCATAGTTTGGCCTCAGGTCAAATAACAGGGAAGGAAACAGCCCCGCCCATCAACAGAAAATTGGATTAGAGATTTACTGAGCATGGTCCTGCCCATCAGAACAAGACCCAGTTTCCCCTCAGTCAGTCTCTCCCATCAGGAAGCTTCCATAATCCTCTTATTCTTCTCCATCAGAGGGCAGACAGACTGAAAACCACAATCACAGAAAACTAACCAATCTAATACATGGACCACAGCCTTGTCTGACTAAATGAAACTATAAGCCATGCCATGTAGGGCCAACTAAGACAGATGGGTCATGGTGGAGAGTTCCGACAAAATGTGGTCCGTTGATGAAGGGAATGGCAACCACTTCAGTATTCCTGCCATGAGAACCCCATGAACAGTAAAAGGCAAAAAGATAGGACACTGAAAGATGAACTCCTCAGGTCGGTAGGTGCCCAATATGCTACTGGAGATCAGTGGAGAAGTAACTCCAGAAAGAATGAAGAGAGAGAGCCCAAGCAAAAACAACACCCAGTTGTGGATGTGACTGGTGATGAAAGCAAGCTCTGATGTGGTAAAGAGCAATATTGCATAGGAACCTGAAATGTTAGGTCCGTGAATCAAGGCAAATTGGAGGGGATCAAACAGGATATGACAAGACTGAATGTCAACATTTTAGGAATCAGCGAACTAAAATGGACTGGAATCGATGGATTTAACTCAGGTGACCATTATATCTACTACTGTGGGCAAGAATCCATTAAAAGAAATGGAATAGCCATCACAGTCAACAAGAGTCCAAAATGCAGTACTTGGATGCAATCTTAAAAATGACAGAATGACCTCTGTTCGTTTCCAAGGCAAACCATTCAATATCACAGTAATCCAAGTCTATGCCCCAACCAGTAACACTGAAGAAGCTGAAGTTAAACGGTTCTCTGAAGACCTATAAGACCCTTTAGAACTAACACCCAAAAAAGATGTCCTTTTTATTATAAGGGACTGGAATGCAGAAGTAGGAAGTCAAGAAACACCTGGAGTAACAGGCAAATTTGGCCTTGGAGTACAGAATGAAGCAAGGCAAAGGCTAATAGCGTTCTGCCAAGAGAACACACTGGTCATAGCAAACACCTTCTTCCAACAACACAAGAGAAGACTCTACACATGGACATCACCAGACGGTCAACCCTGAAATCAGATTGATTATAATCTTTGCAGCCAAAGATGCAGAAGCTCTATACAGTCACCAAAAACAAGACCAGGGGTGGACTGCAGATCAGATCATGAACTCCTTACTGCCAAATTCAGACTTAAATTTAAGAAAGTAAGGAAACCCCCTAAACCATTAAGGTATGACGTAATTCAAATCCCTAACAATTATACAGTGGAAGTGAGAAACAGATTTAAGGAACTATATCTGATAGACAGAATGCCTGATGAACTATGGGTGGAAGTTCCTCACATTGTCCAGGAGACACGAGGAAACAACATCCCCAAGAAAAAGAAATGCAAAAAAGCAAAATGGCTGTCTGAGGAGGCCTTACAAATAGCTGTGAAAAGAAGAGAAGCAAAAAGCAAAGGAGAAAAGGAAAGATATACCCATTTGAATGCAGAGCTCCAAAGAAGAGCAAGGAGAGATAAGAAAGCCTTCCTCAGAGATCAATGCAAAGAAATAGAGGAAGACAATAAAATGGGAAAAACTACAGATCTCTTCAAGAAAACTAGAGATACCAAGGGAACATTTCATGCAAAGATGGGCTCAATAAAGGACAGAAATGGCACAAACCTAACATGGACCAGAAGCAGAAGATATTAAGAAGAGGTGGCAAAAATACACAGAACTGTACAAAAAAGATCTTAACAACACAGATAATCATGATAGTGTGATCACTCACCTAGAGACAGACATCCTGGAATGCAAAGTCAAATGGGCCTTAGGAAGCATCAGTATGAACAAAGCTAGTGGAGGTGAAGGAATTCCAGTTGCGCTATTTCAAATCCTAAAAGATGATGCTGTGAAAGTGCTGCACTCAATATGCCAGCAAATTTGGAAAACTCAGCAGTGGCCACAGGACTGGAAAAGGTCAGTTTTCATCCCCACCCCTAAGGAAGGCAATGCCAAAGAATGCTCAAACTACCTCACAATTGCACACATCTCACAGGCTAGTAAAGTAATGCTCAAAATTCTCCAAGCCAGGCTTCAACAATGTGTGAACTGTGAACTTCCAGATATTTAAGCTGGTTTTAGAAAAGGCAGAGGAACCAGAGATCAAATTACCAACATCCACTGGATCATGGAAAAAGCAAGAGAGTTCCAGAAAAACATCTATTTCTGCTTTATTGACTATGCCATAGCCTTTGACTGTGTGGATCACAATAAACTGTGGACACTTCTGAAAGAGATGGGAATGCCAGACCACCTGACCTGCCTCTTGAGAAACCCATATGCAGGTCAGGAAGCAACAGTTAGAACTGGACATGGAACAACAAACTGGTTCCAAATAGGAAAAGGAGTACATCAAGGCTGTATATTGCCACCCTGTTTATTTAACTTATATGCAGAGTAAATCATGAAAAATGCTGGACTGGATGAAGCACAAGCTGAAATCAAGATTGCCAGGAGAAATATCAATAACCTCATTCATATATTCAGATGACACCACCTTTATGGCAGAAAGTGAAGAAGAACTAAAGAGCCTCTTGATGAAAGTGAAAGAGGAGAGTGAAAAAGTTGGCTTAAAGCTCAAGATTCAGAAAATAAAGATCATGGCATCTGGTCCCACCACTTCATGGCAAATAGATGGAGAAACAGTGGAAACAGTGGCAGACTTTATCTTTGGGGGCTCCAAAATCACTGCAGATGGTGACTGCAGCCATGAAATGAAAAGATGCTTACTCTTTGGAAGGAAAGTTATGACTAACCTAGACAGCATATTAAAAAGCAGAGACATTACTTTGCCAACAAAGGTCAAATCTAGTCAAGGCTATGGTTTTTCCAGTAGTCACGTATGGCTGTGAGAGTTGGACTGTGAAGAAAGCTGAGCGCTGAAGAATTGATGCTTTTGAACTGTGGTGTTGGAGAAGACTCTTGAGAGTCCCTTGGACTGCAAGGAGATCTAACCAGTCCATTCTATAGGAGATCAGCCCTGGGTGTTCATTGGGAGGACTGATGTTGAAGCTGAAACTCCAATACTTTGGCCACCTGATGTGAAGAGCTGACTCATTTGAAAAGACCCTGATGCTGGGAAAGATTGAAGGCGAGAAGGGAAGGGGGTGACAGAGGATGAGATGGTTGCATCACTGACTCAATGGAAATGAGTTTGGGTAAACCCTGGGAGTTGGTGATGGACAGGGAGGCCTGGCGTCGTACAGTCCTTGGGGTTGCAAAGAGTCGGACTCAACTGAACAAATGAATTGAACTGAACTAGACTAATAGTATTTGAGTTAAATCCAATGAAGTTGTTTTTAAATGAAGAAGGACTTCGAAATGGGGGAATTTCTCTAAAATGTCCTAAAAACCTTGAAATTTTCCTAAAAGTGCTACAAACCCATATTGAACCCATATGATTGTGACTAGAAGACTCTTTAATAAAATGTACTACATATTCACCCCCCCAAAAAATGGAAATTGTCTGCATTAAACTATATGGACATGAGTTTAAGAAGACAAAACTATGAAATCAAGATCAAGAAATGGTAAAATGGGCATGTGGAAGCCAGGGGCAGAAAGGAAATTAGGATCCATTGCAGAGTTCTAACTTTCAGAAAGGTTAAAATTAATCAGTTCCTTGGGAGACACAAAGCCTTCTTTTTTGTCACTAATGTTTTAAAAGTTTAAAAGAGATCTTAAGAATTTCACACAATGTATAATAAACCTATCTTCAGTTCAGTTCAGTTGCTCAGTTGTGTCCGACTTTTTGCAACCCCATGAATCGCAGCACGCCAGGCCTCCCTGTCCATCACCATCTCCTGGAGTTCACTCAAACTCACGTCCATCGAGTCAGCGATGCCATCCAGCCATCTCATCCTCTGTTGTCCCCTTCTCCTCCTGCCCCCAATCCCTCCCAGCATCAGTCTTTTCCAATGAGTCAACTCTTCACATGAGGTGGCCAAATACTTGAGTTTCATCTTTAGCATCATTCCTTCCAAAGAACACCCAGGGCTGATCTCCTTCAGAATGGACTGGTTGGATCTCCTTGAAGTCCAAGGGACTCTCAAGAGTCTTCTCCAACACCACAGTTCAAAAGCATCAATTCTTCGGTGCTCAGCCTTCTTCACAGTCCAACTCTTACACCCATACGTGACCACTGGAAAAACCATAGCCTTGACTAGATAGACCTTTGTTGGCAAAGTAATGTCTCTGCTTTTCAATATGCTATCTAGGCTGGTCATAACTTTCCTTCCAAGGAGTAAGCGTCTTTTAATGTCATGGCTGCAGTCACAATCTGCAGTGATTTTGGAGGCAAAAAAAAAAAAAAAAATACTGTCTGACATTGTTTCTACTGTTTCCCCATATATTTCCCATGAAGTGATGGGACCAGATGCCATGATCTTTGTTTTCTGAATGCTGAGCTTTAAGCCAACTTTTTCACTCTCCTCTTTCACTTTCATCAAGGGGCTTTTGAGTTCCTCTTTACTTTCTGCCATAGAGTATTGTCATCTGCATATCTGAGGTTATTGATATTTCTCCCGGCAATCTTGATTCCAGCTTGTGCTTCTTCCAGTCCAGCATTTCTCATGATGTACTCTGTGTATAAGTTAAATAAGCAGGGTGACAATATACAGCCTTGATGTACTCCTTTTCTTATTTGGAACCAGTCTGTTGTTCCATGTCCAGTTCTAACTGTTGCTTCCTGACCTGCATATAGGTTTCTCAAGAGGCAGGTCAGGTGGTCTGGCATTCCCATCTCTTTCAGAAGTGTCCACAGTTGATTGTGATCCACACAGTCAAAGGCTTTGGCATAGTCAATAAAGCAGAAATAGATGTTTTTCTGGAACTCTCTTGCTTTTTCCATGATCCAGCAGATGTTGGCAATTTGATCTCTGGTTCCTCTACCTTTTCTAAAACCAGCTTGAACTTCTGAAAGTTCACGGTTCACATATTGCTGAAGCTTGGCTTGGAGAATTTTAAGCATTACTTTACTAGCGTGTGAGATGAGTGTAATTGTGCGGTAGTTTGAGCATTTTTTGGCATTGCCTATCTTAGAATTATAGTTAAAATTGCAATGCTTGCCAAGTACTTAAACTGGAACTATAGAGTATGTTGTTTATATATAGCATAGTAAATTTCAGAAGATTTGGTGAAAGAAGGGAAAACTTGTGTAAGAATCCCTAAATTTACAAATGAACAGAATCAAAACAGGCAGTCTTTAACCTTTAAATAGACTCTGACCTTGAAGTCATGGTTATTTATGGAAAAAAGTCATTCTAAACAAAAATGCTAGATAAAAAACTAGCTCAGCACAAAAATCACGCATACAAATATACAGTCAATATATTTTTTCAGAACATAGAAGCTAAAGTTTATTGAGACTGTCTAGATTCTAGGTGGAGAGGGCAATGGCACCCCACTCCAGTACTCTCGCCTGGAAAATCCCATGGATGGAGGAGCCTGGTGGGCTACAGTCCATGGGGTCACTAAGAGTCCGACACGACTAAGCAACTTCACTTTCACTTTTCACTTTCATGCATTGGAGAAGGAAATGGCAACCCACTCCAGTATTCTTGCCTGGAGAATCCCAGGGACGGGGAAGCCTGGTGGGCTGCCATCTATAGGGTCGCAGAGTCGGACACGACTGAAGCGACTTAGCAGCAGATTCTAGCACTGTGTTAGTACTTTAAAACATTATCTTATTTAAGCTTTACAAGCACCCCACATAGCTGGTGTTTATAACCACTCTTTTTTAGATAAGGTAAGATGATCAAAGAAAGTCAGTGATGGTGATGACCCTGGACTTTAAATATAGCATCAAGGCAGACTAAATTTCAGGTGGAGTCACTAGTCTGCTGAGAGAAATGTCAGCATTGACAATAAGGATTCTTAGACTTTAACATCAGAGTGATGGATCTTGAGTGATTGTTCCAAATGGCCCATTAAAATCTAAGACCAGAAATAGCTATGTTTGAATTCTACAGAGTCATGGCACTGAATCTAACCACAAGATTGACTGATCGTTCACTTTGCAGACTTGGCAGCTTTTGCAATGGTGATTTAGAACAATCACGTCTTCCTGTCTTCCAGAGTTTATCGAGAATATTTTGATTTTTGGAGTGTCTTCTTACATACAGAGAAATGATGCTTAGCGTTAGTGTGACTCAAACCTGAGAGCTGATTCAATCAACCAGTATTTTTTTCCATAATAACATATTTTTAAATACTATAATAATAAAAATATAAGCTAAATTTCCCCTAAAGTATTCCTAAATAATTCTAAACTAGAGTGAAAAAAGCTTTACTTCTAAGTAGAATTTACAAATTATCTAGATTTTGTGTCTCCACTCCTGTTGTTTTCACCTGGCTGCTGGCCCCAGCTAGTAAAAGCTGCAGGGAGAATGAGGAAACAGGGAAAGCATGATGCATATTATTTTTAAAAAGAAAAGAAGTTGAACGTGACTGTTTTCAGCTCTTAAATGTTTATGTATTTTCGGCTGAGCTGTATCTGCGTTGCTTGCTGGGCGTTTCTCTAGTTGTGGAGAGCAGGGCTAGTCCGGGTTGGGGTGCAGAGGCTTCTCCCTGGGGCCCTCCCCTTGTTGCCGAGCACAGGCTCCAGGGTGCCCGGTCAGGAGCTGTGGCGCGAGCTCAGCAGCTGCGACTCCCAGGCTCTAGAGCCCAGGCTCAGCGGTTGCCGCATGCAGACTTAGTTGCTCCCCAGCACGTGGGATCTTCCTGAATCAGGGATCAGACTGTCTCCTGCGTTAACAGGCACATTCCTTCCCACTGAGCCACCATGGCGGCTTCTGCATCTCAGTTATTTATAGATTAAATTTTTAATATGCTTGTTGCCTGTGTCTGTTAACCTCTGATAAAGAGGCTGGGTATATATCTGAATTTGTATTCTAAAATTTAAACAAAGTCATGTAAAGATGGATTTCAGTGAGCACAACTGTTCCCTTTAAGAAATAAGGATGTCACTGATAGAAGAAAAAATATGGATAAAATCACTGGAATGATTCAGAGTATTCTTTTTCATTTTCAGTGATAAATTGATCAGTAATCTGCTTTGTCATAAAGGAGATTTCAGGCTGTAGATCAGTTAAAGTAAATTTGGGAATTCACTTCCACACCACTGCTGACTCCCAGTGTCTTGGCCTTCTACCTTTTCCCTCTTTTGAGTGTCGCCTCAATCCCAGGCCAGCACATTGCCCCCACCCCTAGGTAGCATCATTGTCCATGGCTTTCACAGATTGCCCAGATCAGATCCTCTAAGCCAGCTCTGTGTCCTCTCCAATGGCCTTCAACCAACCTAGTCCTGGCATTTACATAAGAACAGGATATTAAAACATTCCCTTGTGTATGTCTGAGGATGATACTCACTGTTCAGTTATTTCAGAGACATTTTAGGACGACCACTCTATCTTTAAAGTGTCTGTAGACAGGTGTCATGGATGGACCATTCAAGAGTGTCAGAAGCCATTAAAGGATTAGTAATGTTGAAGGAAATGGCAACCCACTCCAGTATTCTTGCCTGGAGAATCTCATGGATGGAGGAGCCTGGTGCAACCATGGGGTTGTAAAGAGTCAGACATGACTGAGTGACTTCACTTTCACTTTCTTTCACTTTCATGGGACACAATCCCAAATCTTGTAGGTCATTTGGTCCAGCTCTCCATCTAATTCAAGAATTCTTTCTCTACCATTTGTGGAAAGAGGAAAGAGAGGGAAAGAGCCATGGAATTTGTGAAATCAGAAGAGCTGGGTCTGAATCCTGGTTCTGGTTCATTCAACTCATACGATACCTTTGATTTTAGGCAAAATACAAATCATCTGAATCTCGGTTGCACATGTAAGCACTCGGGTACAAAGTAGGTGCTTAATAAAATAGTCTCGAATGAACTAGCTCAGATGTGCTCATTCGGGTCCAACTCTTTGTGACCCCATGGACTGTATGCAGCCCAACAGGCTCCTCTGTCCATGGGATTCTCCCAGCAAGAATACTGGAATGTGGTGCCATTTCCTCCTGCAGGGGATCTTCCCGACCCAGGAATCAAACCTGCATCTCTTACATCTCCTGCGCTGCCAGGAGGATTCTTTACCACTAGTACCGCCTGGGAAGCCCTTGAATGAATGACCATGGCAGCAATATCAGTCTCTCAGAGTTTGTCCTTACAGTTTTCCAAATCATTCTTTCCATTTCAGCTGTGATTTTGGATATTCTGTAGAGTCAGTGGGATTACCTCTGCTCTTTCTCACCATTTCACCTGGTTAACTTGTACCTGTCCAAACAAATCTCCCCTGATGAGATCCCTCTACCCCAGCCACCCTGCAGTCCAAGTACTATTTTTAAGCATCCTATGCTTATGTCCATCATTGAAGTAATCATATCTCCTCCTTATCTCCTTGCTAGACAGTGAGTCCCATGGAGACAGGGACAGTGTTTTGTTCCTTTAGCTATATACTTTTCTCAGGTATATAATGTCAAATTAATTAAATTCATCAGTTCAGAGACATGGAATAGGGACTAAACAATAGGAGAAACTCACTGAAACACTGAGAAGCTGCACGAAATAGTCAAACCTTTGATTGAAGAAAGCAAGAAAAAAAAGAAGACTCAAAATCAGGAATGGAAAAGGACATTAAATTTTGTAAAATACTTATTTTTTCTGCATCTATTGAGATAAAATGATTTTTCTCTTTCCTTTTATTAATGTGGTATATCATGCTAATTGATTTGCACAACCAATACCACAGAAATAGAAAACCTCATAGAGACTACTATGAACAATTATATGCCACCAAATTGGAAACCTAGAAGAAACAGACAAATTTATATAAACATACAAACTACCAAACTTGAAAAATGAAGAAAGAGAAAATCCAAGCATGCCAATTACTAGTAAAGACCTCCCATCAAAGAAAAGCTGAGAACCAGATGGTTTCACTGGTAAATTCTCCAAACATTTAAAGAAGAATTAATGCCAATCCTCAAACTCTTCCAGAAAACTGAAGGGGAGGCAGCACTCTCAAACTTATCTTAAAGGCCAGCATTTTACTGACACCAAAGCCTGATGAAGACAGCACAAGGAGAGGAGCTGTAAGTCAATATCCTTGATGAATACAGATGCAAAAAGTTTCAACAACATACTAACAAAATGAATTCAACAGCACATTGAAAATATCATACACCATGATCAAGTGGGCTTTATTTGGGGGATGCAAGGATGGCTCAACATCTGCAAATCAGTAAGTGTCCCCAGGGCCAATTGCTGGCATTCTCACAGTTGAGACAGGACCCAGAGAAGTGCCAACAGCAGTCACACTGTGAGCCCACACACTGGGTGAAAGAGGACACAGCAGAGTGCATTCAGAGGTGAGCAGCTCCACAGGAGGGATACTTAGTGCCTCTTCTCCCAATGGGAGCGCCCCAATCCTGCCTACCTTACACAACAGGTCAGAAACACAGCTAAGAAATAGATTTTGGGGCTCTTCTCCAACAACTAGGGAGCAGACCTGACAGGGCAACCACGGAGCAAAGGGGAGGCTCCACTCAACATCCGGGAGAGGCTCTGATCACAACATCAGTCAAACCCCCTGTCAAGGGGATAGCACAAGCCTCTCGACCAACTTCACCCACCAGGGAGCAGACGCCAGAAACAGCAACAATTATGAGCCTGCAGACTGCAGAAAAAAGACCACAAACACAGTAAGTCTGACCAAGTGAGATGACAAAGAAATACGATGCAGACAGAGGAGCAAGATAAAAACCTACAACTAAGTGAAGAGGAAATAACCGATCTATCTGAGAAGGGACTCAGAGTAATGATGGGAAAGAAGATCCAAGATCTTGGACAAAAATTGAAGACATGGATTGAGAAGACACAAGAAAAGTTTAACAAAGATCTAGAAGGGCTAAAGAACAAACAAAGAGACATAAACAAGATAATAACTGCAATGAAAAAAAAAAAACATTAGAAGGAATCAATAGCAGAATAACTGAGGCAGGAGAATGGATAAGCGACCTTGAAGACAGAACGGCAGAAATCTCTGCTGAGGAGCAGAATAAAGAAAACACAATGGAAAGAAAAGTGGGCAGTCTCAGAGACCTCTGAGACATTAAATATACCAACATATGAATTATAAGGGTACTGGAAGTGAAGAAGAATTGGAAGTGAAGTCGCTCAGTGGTGTCTGACTTTTTGTGACCCCATGGACTGTAGTCCACCATGCTCCTCCGTCCATGGGATTTTCCAGGCAAGAACACTGGAGTGGGTTGCCATTTCCTTTTCCAGGAGATCTTCCCGTCCCAGGGATTGAATCTGGATCTCCCACATTGTAGACAGACGCTTTGCCATCTGAGCCACCAGGGAAGTCCATGAGGGTACTGTCCAAAAGGGCCTGACAAAATATTTAAAGAGATTATAGCTGAAAACGTCCCTAATATGGGAAAGGAACTAGTCACCCCTGTTCAGGAAGCACAGAGAGTCCCATACAGGATAAATCAAAAAGGAAAATGTCAAGTCACATATTAATCAAGCTAACACAAATCAAATACAAAGAAAAATATTAAAAGTAACAAATAATAAAAGAGGGAATCCTCATAAAGTTATCAGTTGATTTTTCAGCAGAAATTCTGAAAGCCAAAAAGGAGTGTCAGGACATATTTAAAGTGATGAAAGTGAAAAACCTACAGCCAAGAATACTCTATCCAGCAAGACTGTCATTCAGATTTGATGGAAAAATCAAAAGCTTTACAGCCAACAAAAGCTAAGAGAACTCAGCACCATGAAACCACCTTTACAACAAATGCTAAAGGAATGTCTCTAGGTAAGAAACACAAGAGAAAATAACAAAAGAGGAAGGGAAGAATAAAGACTTACAAAAACAAACCCAAAGCAGTTAAGAAAATGGCAGTAGGAACATGCATATCTTTAATTACTGTAAACTTAAATGGATTAAGCACTCCAATCAAAGCACATAGATTGGCTGAATGGATATAACAACAAGACCCATATATATACTATCTACAAGAGACCCACTTCAGACCCAGGGACACATACAGACAGAAAGTAAGGGGATGGAAAAGATATTCCATGCAAATGGAAATCAAAAGGAAGTGGGAGTAGCAATACTCGTATCACACAAAATAGACTTTAAAACGAAGACTGTTATAAGAGACAAAGTAGGGCACCACATAATGACCAAGGGATCAATCCAAGAAGAAGACGTAACAACTGTAAATAGGTATGTACCCAACATAGGAGCACCTCAATACATAAGGCAAACGCTAACAGCCATAACAGGAGAACTCAACAGGAACACAATAACATTGGGAGACTTTAACACCCCACTTACACCAATGCACAGATAATCCACAGAGAAAATTAACAAGGAAACACAAGCTTTAAATGACACATTATACTGACAGACTTAATTGATATCTGTAAGAGATTCCATCCAAAAGATGAAATGCAGTTTCTTTAAGGTATATAAGGAACATTCTCCAGGGCAGACCCTGGCTTGATTTGTGACCCACATCTTGGTCACAACTGTGACCCATAATTTTGTTCAAATTTCACAGAATCTTATGCTTGTGTCCATTATTTGTTTTCACACCTTATTTAACATTCCACATCGTATTTAGTTACACTGAGCAGCTTCAGCTGCATGCAACAAATTCCGGTAAATTCTCTTTTCATTCTTATTATAAGTATTTTCTAAATGCCCTTGTTTTGGCTTTTTAGATATAACCATCATTTAAAGTGACTTCCCTGGTGGCTCAGATGGTAAAGCGTCTGCCTACAATGTGGGAAACCTGGGTTCAATCCCTGCATCGGGAAGATCTCCTGGAGAAGGCAATGGCAACCCACTCCAGTACTCTTGCCTGGAAAATCCCATGGACGGAGGAGGCTAGTAGGCTATAGTTCATGGGGTCGCAAAGAGTCGGACACGACTGAGTGACTTCACTTTATCATTTAAAAATGGACATCTAATTTCCAAATATATTAGTTAGTTACTCAGTCGTGTCCGAGTCTTTGTGACCTGGTGGACTGCAGCCCGCCAGGCCCCTCTGTCCATGGGATTCTCCAGGCAAGAATTCTGGAGTGGGTAGCCATTTCCTTCTTCAGGGGACATTCCTGACCCAGGGATTAAAGCTGGGTTTCCTGCATTGCAAACGGATTCTTTACCATCTGAGCCACAAGGGAAGACAAAGTGTTAGTCACTCAGTCATGTCCAACTCTTTGCAACCCCATGGACTATAACCCACCAGGATCCTCCATCCATGGAGTTCTTCAGGAAAGAATATTGGAGTGGGTAGCCATTCCCTTCTCCTAGTTTTAAAGTATCTTTGATATTAATTTCTCATTTTGATATTAATTTCTCCTTTGAATGCTTTCTTCTCTGCAATCACCCTCAGTGCTCCTTCAGTCTTCTAACTTTATTGAGACTTTCAATGGTTAAGTCAAAGATCTCTCTTGGTAAATGTTACTTTGCACTTGAATAGACTTCGGACCTTGAAATGAAATTTTACACCTTGTTTTATGTCCCTGGATATGTTCTAGTGTCTCCTAAATGTTACATTGCACTTGAAAATGAGGATTATTTTAAAATATCTTTTTATATTGATTTTAAACATAATTCCACAGTGATAAGAGAACAGACTTTGGACCTTGAAATGCAATTTCTACACCTTGTTTTATGTCCCTGGATATGTTCCAGTGTTTCCTAGTTTACAGTCTATGGGAACTTGAATAGAATTTGTATTTTACTGTTGTATGAAAATTGTATGAATCTTAGGTATGTTGAATTGGTTCATGGTGCTTTTCAGGTCTACTATATATATCTACTTTCCTGTATATTCATTCTATTAATTTTTGAGAGTTTGATATTGAAAGTCCAACTAAAAATCTTATCTACTTAAAATAATTGTAATATATACTGGAACTACATGTAATTTTGTTCTGTATTTTCTAAGTCTCCTGTAAATGTGTTATCATAGTTACATGGTCTAAAAATAAAAAGAAAGGGAAAATATTAAAATAATGATAGAATCAACACTCTCCCCCATCACAACAAAACTAGAATTCTCTCCTTGGTGATAATTCATGCCAGAGAGGAAGAAACACCGAGAAACAAATAGCCTTTAAGGTGTAGCTCCACAACCTTCTGCTGCATCTTGGTATTATTATGGGTCTAGGTGCTTTCATTGGTTTGCAAACCAGAAGTTCAAACTCTCCAAATAAGACATTATTTCAACCAAATATGGCAAATTCTGAAGCCTAGATGCCACTCAATTTTACTAATGCAAACCTTGTAGCTCCAGATCTCAATGGCTTGCCCCACAACAATCAACAACTAAACAAATCAACAAATAAATAACTGAGACAAAAGCCCCATAGTAATTGATTAAATTGGCAGGGGCCAGGGGCAGAGGGTGGGGCGTGGTTATCTGAAGCTACTGCTGGAGATCCAATAGCTTGGAGATCCAAGCTAATGCATGGATATTTTGTCAAACAACCTAACAGCTTGTTATCCACATGCACCCAAATCAGGCCTTAAGATTTAAATTTTATTTGCAGCAGAACCCCTTTCATCACCTATCTGGGCAAAACCTGGGATTTCTGAGGACCTTTAGATTCAGCTCCTTTCAAGTGGGGCTTTAATGATGTCTATTCAGGTTCTGGTGCTTTGCTCTAATGACAGTAGTTTCAGGATGCCAGCACCATTCTAGCTCTGCATCCACAAAGACTTTGGCATAAAAAATATTTGCAAGTGAAGCTTTCAGGGCTCAACACTATCTTCAAATTCTATAAGGCACTTAGCCTCAGTATAATACCATAGAGCCACAAAGATACGATCTACATCAAACTCAGTGGACATCTCCACAGGAAGGATACTGTAGTATCACGGTGCCCAAGAGCTTGTCATTGGTGATGATTTTACCTCTGCCTCCCAACCAGATACCAGAAGTCCCAATGACACCAGAGTTGGGAAAGCCTCACTACCCACAGAAGACCCAGACTTGATTTTCTAGTGATTAATTACTGTTGAGTCCTGCTTTAAAAGATGGGCCCTACCAGACTGGAGTGACTTTGTAGACATTGCAGTTTGCTTGCTGTATGACCCAACTTTGGTTTTTCATACCTGCAAAAAGAATACACTCTGCCCCTATAGTTATAATTCAACCTACACCACGTTAAGTCCCGATGGGACCAAACCCAATGTCCCCACAATGCTCCCGCGATTCGGTTGCTCTATTACCATCCACCTCTCCTTCTTAAAGGGCAGCCTTACCAAAGTATCCGCACCGTGTGCTCTCCGACCTTCAACGGGAGAATTCTGCTGGCCTCTCAATGTTCAAACCACGCATTCCCCTTCATCCTCTTCCCTGCCCCCTCCAGCTTTCCGCACCCAGACTCGCACTTCAGTCTGTCTTACCCTAACAATGTCCATCCCTCTTGCCTTGAAAGATGGCAATGCAAGCAAAATGCAAACCCAATGCCCTAAACTCGAATAGTTACCTGTCTAATATATACATACTGAAACAGCCTCTCATACATGGACTACCTGTGGCTGTTGGATTTGCCATTAGTCCACTTTCACATATACTACACCGCACATTTATCCAGCTGATCCCTGGTCCAGAGAAGGAAAAGAACTGCAAGTTAAAGCCTAGTGCACGCAACCGTCTGCCCTGTACCTAGGGCGCCCCCTCATGGCGAGTGGCACCAGCTCAGTACACACCACATAGGGAGCGACCGACCCTCAACATACACCCGACAAAAATCGCTGTCTTCTCCGGTCCCGTTCTTTGACCATTCCCATTTACAAAAAGCAAGGTGCAACTTTTCCATCTGAAGACAACAGCACACGACTGCATCGTGGTCCGACTAATGAGGGTCTCATCTCTCCTGCTTTGCCCTTCTGTTATCTCCTAGACACAGACCACCGGATGCACTTCTCCCTCTAAGGATCTTCCATTTTTATAAACTTTAATAGTTTTTCCTGACCCTGGCCAGACATGATGGACGTGCAGCATTCATACCTGTAATACTGGCGCTCACCACGCCTCTGAGACTTGCGGGAATAGCCAGAGAGTTAGGCCATTGCTTTAAACCAACAGGCAGAAATCATTGACACTTTTTGTGAAAGTCCGAAATTCTAGTATCTCATATTTCTCAAGAATAACAAATATTAAGACTGCTTAAGCAAGGCCAAAGGACTCTGGAAAAAACAGTTTTTGACAATAGATTTGTCCTAGCTGATCAAGGAGATGTTTGTGGTCTTACCCTGCCCTGCTCACAATACTTAAGCTGCCCTTCCAGCTCCAACTTGTTACCTTATCCCCACGTGCAACCTGCTGCGTGGCCCTGCCTGGGAGCCCTCTCTCTTCTGGAGCTGTAATTAACAAAAAGTTCTGTCTTTCCATGGGCTATGTCCCACCGCCAAAGGAATCTTTAAATCTTATAAAACAGTTCTCACTTCAGTTCGGTCTCTCAGTCGTGTCCGACTATTTGTGACCCCATGGACTGCAGCACACCAGGCCTCCCTGTCCATCATCAACTCCCGGGTCTTACTCAAACTCACCTCCATTGAGTCTGTGATGCCATCCAAGCATCTTATCCTCTGTTGTCCCCTTCTCCTCCTGCCCTCAATATTTCCCAGCATCAAGTTCTTTTCAAATGAGTCAGTTCTTGGCATCAGATGGCCAAAGTATTGGAGCTTCAGCTTCAGCATCAGTCCTTCCGATGAACACTCAGGACTGATTTCCTTTAGGATTCACTGGTTGGCTCTCCTTGCAGTCCAAGGGATTCTCAAGTCTTCTCCAACACCACAACTCAAAAGCATCAATTCTTTGGCATTCAGCTTTCTTTTTAGTCCAACTCTCACATCCATATATGACCACTGGAAAACCCATAGCTTTCACTAGATAGACCTTTGTTGGTAAAGTAATGTCTCTGCTTTTTAATATGCTGCCTAGGTTGGCCATAACTTTTCTTCCAAGAAGCAAGCGTCTTTTAATTTCACGGCTGCAGTTAACCACCTGCAGTGATTTTGGAGCCCCCCAAAATAAAGTCTGTCACTATTTCCACTGTTTCCCCATCTATTTGCCATGAAGTGATGGGACCAGATGCCATGATCTTAGTTTTCTGAATGCTGAGCTTTAAGCCAACTTTTTCACTCTCCTCTTTCACTTTCATCAAGAGGCTCTTTAGTTTTCAGTTTTCTGCCATAAGGGTGGTGTCATTGCAGTTCTACATAGGTTTTAATTGCAGTTTAACATATTAAAGCTGCCAAGTTTAAAAACAAGTTTTTCTCAAGCTTTAGCATTTAGCAAACAAATAATTATAAATCTGGGAATTTAGGTGGGAAATACAAATTATTACTTATACTTAATCCTTGATGAAGATTCAATCCAATGTTAATTCCTCTAAACAATTAATGGAATTATTAGGCCTGGATAATGAAATCTCTTTAAACATTTTAAAATATGTCAATTATAAGTTTAGTCTGTGGAGTCTCTCAAGCATCTCAAATGTCTGACATGTTAGTCTTTTATACACTTAACAAGTAAAGATTGGAGTGGAGTGGGGAATGGGCTTTTCTAGCAAAGTAACTCTGGTAAAAGAAATAAATCAAATATATGCATTATTAGTAAATAATATTAGTAAGTCATGTTCTCTTAAACATTTAAACACTGTACAAACTTAAGAAAGTTCTCTGAAACCTCTGAAATCAAAAGGCTCATATATGTAATACTGTAAAATGTCAGGTTCTGTTCATTATTTCAAGCACCTTAAAGGTAATATTTCATAGATTAGTTCAGTGATTAAATAATTTCTAAACCTAGTACAAACCTGTTAATACTCTTGTTTTAATTGATTTTATCATTACAGTTAATTTCATCATTTTATCATTGTTTTCCCGATTTTACGGAGTTGCTTGCTAAAATAAAGAGAGGAGACATATGATCTCATTGGGCTGAGGTTACTGCTCAGAAGATCAATGCCAATTAAAGAATTCCAGGGAGGAACAAGGACCCACTTTGTTGCTATCAGGGGCCAGGGGGACTCCTCATGGGCCTAAGGTCAACCCGTGGAGTATGTCCTGGAGTCAGTAGAATGTTTCAAGCTCACTCCATCGTGTACAACCTGGTACAAGATGTGTGTCTTTCCTCAGTTTTTAACATTAATCTCTTTTATAACTTTTGTCTGGTTTGTAACTGATACTCTACAAGCTAATATTCTTCCCCACTTGAGTAAATTTAACTTCTCTCTTCGTGGCATGATTGGAATCTGCATGTTTTTATCCATTACATATTTGGTTTATCAATAATCCTATTGTTGTTTTATAGACCACTCCCTACTTGATAAACACAACCGATTTAATATTTGTTTTACAGTATTATCTAGGTTTACACTGAGCTCAAGATCTGTAGCTCAGCTACATGCATTCTTCCATCTCTGAAGTCTGGAAGTCTTTAAGTCCCAGCGTAAGGTCGTCGTGTGGGAGGTTCCACGGTACCTCTGAGTTCCTGGTTGCTGTTCATCCATCTTATCAAACGTCCCCTCAATACCTCTTGAAGAGACATAAATACATTGAAAGCATGATGCTCTTCCCTTAGGAAGTTTTTGCCTATTTTATTTCTTGCTTCTGTCATGTCAGTCTTCGTTTTAATCTTTTCAGTTCTGGTAAAATGGGTGTTCTAATCATAACTCTAAAAAAAATGGAAAACAGATCTTTTATGCACATTTGGGCAGGATAAGTCAGGTGGACAGGATATAGAATTAGAAATACTTCGTGCTAATTTTCTGAAAGTGGACCTAAAAGGCTTGAAGTAGGACTGTGCTGTCCTGGTACAGGCCAGCTCAAGGTGGTCAATTCCTCACTCCAAAGCCTTCCTTGATCCGGGCTGTTTTACGTCTTTTGTTCATGTGTCTTTAATGTCTACTTAGGTTTCTCTTGTTGCCCTTGCCTCAGTCCTTCGTAACTCTCTGAGGCGGACTAGCATTGTCCACTTTGAGAAACAAAAATGCTGAGACTTGGTCAGAGGTGACGCTACTGAATGATGCCTAAGTTTCAGGACACTCCATTTCCTTGAATCCACTTCCAAGATCCTGGAAGGGCCCTAGCAAGTCTTCAGGTAGTCATATGTTCATATAAAATTTACAGAGGATATTTAACCACAATTATACTTTGAGATCTTACCATCATCAGATTTCCTGTGTCAAATGTTGTTAAACGGGCTGCAGGTATTTTGAGATCCAGATAAGGGAATGTTGAATTTCAGTTTGGGTTTGATGGGATAGATTTATGTGATTCATGGTCATTTCCATATATTGATAATTTATTGTGAGCTGTTAGTATAGCACCCACTATGCCAAAACAAACATGCAGAACCCAAAGATTTTTCAAAGTGCAAGATGTCCTAGTGGCTCCCAGCTTCAGAAATTGCTAGATTGTGAAAAGAAAGAAATTGTGGAATGTAGAGACAGAGAAAATTGTCAAAAAAAAAAAAATTTCAATCACCAAATATATAAAATTGTAAATAGAGAATTTGATCCTTATCCTAGTCAAGGCAGAAATTTTTTTCCTCTTAGGAAGAGATCTAAGAATGTCTTATATACAGTTAAAACCACATCATGTTTTCATGGGAATAATACCAAATTAAAATTATGAGAATCCTGTTGGTGAGGCACAAATGTGAAGCAGTACTTCAAGGGTATGTGAAGTTTTAGGCACCTCATTGTCAATAACAAAAAACAAATTTTACTCAAGCATACTGGAAGACTAAATTACCTTTCTATTGTTTGTACAGAAAATGATATACATTTTTGTCATATAAAGATATAATTGAAGGTTATGAAACAAAAATGTAAGGAAAAAGTATTATGGGGTTGTATCAGGCAGTTTGTTAATATAAAATATTGTAATTTTCTGGATTTTGTCATGTTTTTATTTGCTAAAGTTTTAAAATGTTTGTTATGATCTTTTGTTCTAAGTAGATATTCATCTTAGAAACTAATTTTCATTATTACTTTTGTATTCTTTGTGGTGACTGACTTTACCATTTTAGGCAAACTGTTCTGCGACATTAAGCACACTCACCTGCTTACACAACTGTCACCCCTGTGTCCATCTCCAGACCTCTTTCACCTTCTCCACCTAAAATTCCATTCCCATTATTATCTTTCTACTCTCAGTAATTCCCCAGGTTCTCTTTCCTCAGCCCCTGGTACTACTAATGTGCTTTCCAGCTCTGTGAATTTTACTACTGTAGGCACCTCGTATAGGTGGAACCGTTGCAAGATTCCTTTGTCCTTTTGTGTCTGCTTTTCACTTGCATAGCCTTCAAGCTTCACATGTGATGTACCAGTCGTTCTGGAGGCTGAACAGCAGTATATTGTATGTATATACCACATTCTGTCTGTCCATTCATCTGTCAACAGACGTGTGGGTTGTTCACACCTTTTGGCTATTATGAATGCTGCTGCTATGAACATGGGTATACAAAGATTTGTTCCAGTCCCTGCTTTCAATTCTTCTAGGTTTATACCCAGAAGTGGAAACACTGGTTTACACAGTAGCTCTATATTTAATATTTTAGGAACCACTGTATCATTTTCCACAGTTGCACGTTTTATATGCCTACAAGCAACACACAAGAGGTTCTAATTTCTCCACATCATTGCCAACACTTGTTATTTTCTGAGGTTTTTTTTGGGGAGTGGGGGACAGAGATTATTTTCCTTGGCTTTTGATAACAGCCAACTAATGGGTGTTAAGTGTATTCCAATTTCCAGAGGGCCCCCAACACCTGAGTCTTCCCTCGAATCAGGTCAGAACTTCTGCTCCACTGTGGTATATGTCACTTTATTCAATTTCTCTGTTTTTTTTTTTTTTTTTTTTACTCATTTATAAAATGAGAATAATAATGAGCCTGCCTCTAGAACTGTTTTGAAGATTGGATGAAGTGAAGCCCTTAACGCAGTACCTACAACTGAGGATGTAGCAGTGCTTTTACTATTTTATATTTGTACATCTTTCTCCTGTACTGTGCTTGAGCTGCTCACTCATATTTTTATCTATAAAACCTAGCGTGGGGCCTGACACACAGGCAGGGTTTAATAAGTGTTTGAGGACTGAGCTTAAAATAGTCTGCAGAACACAGGTCACAATCCTTTTAGCCAGGGGGAATGTAGGAGTTCAGAAGGTCTTTAATGCAGAACTGAAAGTGCATGTCAGAATTCTGCTGCTCTGTAACTCACTGTGTGCAATTCAGGGCTTATCAACATAGTAAACTCTTTATGGTTCTCTTTCTCTAATGCTCACTCATGCCCAGCAAGTGATTTTCTTTTTCTCATACAGTTATAAGTCAAAGAACCTCTCTGGGTATTACTTTAGACAAATATTTGTACTGGGAGGACTCTACTTAGTGCTGAAAAGATTTTGGTGCCCCAAGGGCAGATGAAGCAAGTGGCATATGTTTTAGAGAGCTGCCCCAGCTGGGCTGGTTTCTGCTTGCCTGCACTCTCTGTGACACTAAAGCCTGTGTGAGATTTGGGGATCCCAATCCTAGGTGGGCCTTAGAGTTCATTAAAACCCTAAAACTGTATCTGGAATTGCATACAGTGTGTGTGAGAGAATATGGACAGATTTGAGAGACATAGATCTGACTTTCATCAGAATTTGAAAGGAGTTTATGGCTGAAAAAGTATTAAGAATGACGAATTTAGAAGGCCTCAGGCATCTGACTCATTATCAAACCAGAGTCTGAAGTTTAGGAAAAGAAATAGAAAGAAGAAATAGAAATAGAGAAGAAGAAAGAAATAGAGAAGAAAGAAAAAAGAAATAGAGCTCTTTATACGTATTGTGATATAAGTTCAGGTCTTAGCTAGGAATAAGCCACAGAATCACCTCCCCAGCCCCATCACTGAAACTGGTGGGGCTTCCCTGGTGGTTCAGACAGTAAAGCTTCTGTCTGAAATGCGGGAAACCTGGGTTCGATCTCTGGGTCAGTAAGATTCCCTGGAGAAGGAAATGGCAATCCACTCCAGTACTCTTGCCTGGAAAGTTCTATGGATGGAGGAGCCTGGTGGGCAATAGTCCATGGGGTCGCAAAGAGCTGGACACAACTGAGCGGCTTCACTTTCAATTTCTTTAAACTCGCTCCTTTAAACCTCCTTTAAAGTCCATCAATGCACACCATTGATCCACAGCCTGTAGACCGATGCTAAAGTTGGTAGAAAAGTCATAATAGCAGGACGCTATACAAAGAAGATTGATGCTTTTGAACTTGGTGTTGGAGAAGACTCTTGAGAGTCCCTTGGACTGCAAGGAGATCCAACCAGTCCATTCTAAAGGAGATCAGTCCTGGTTGTTCTTTGGAAGGAATGATGCTAAAGCTGAAACTCCAGTACTTTAGCCACCTCATGAGAAAAATTAACTCACTGGAAAAGACTCTGATGCTGGGAGGGATTGGGGGCAGGAGGAGAAGGGGATGACAGAGGATGAGATGGCTGGATGGCATCACCGACTTGAGGGATGTGAGTTTGACTGAACTCCAGGGGTTGGTGATGGACAGGGAGGCCTGGTGTGCTGCAATTCATGGGGTTGCAAAGAGTCGGACACGACTGAGCAACTGAACTGAACTGATACAAAGAAGCATGCAGGGATCACACAAGAAAACATAACTTTCAATCAGTAAGGAACAAAATAACATGAATAATGGATGGGCGATGTATGGAGGATGTTGAGATCAGTCCATCATACTGCTAGGTGCCCATTCATTTCAGTTAGAGGCTGAGGGTGTACTTTTTAAAAAGAGCATTGTTCATTTGTTTCCTGTCAAGTACAACTTTTGCAGCATGCTACTTTGGGGTGCCTACTACAACATGAGGGACCCTAAGAAGCTGCTCAAGTCAAAAATCCCTCCTTCTCCAGCCTGTGCTAGTCCATGAAAATTTTGCTGAAAATATACCCCTTGGCTTGAGTTTAAAACCACGATACAAAACACAAATGTAACTGAAAGAAGTTAAAGAAGTTTTAAGCCATGTTCTGCCACTGACACCCTGATGTGACTTCATTTCAAGATGGCTAATTAGCTCAGGTTGGACAAACTTGAATACAGGGTTAGAAGCTAGAGATACGTGTCCTAGGCAGTCCAATGTCCACAGTGGGATAGACGTGAAGTAGTATTAGGAAACCATAAGCTTGGAAAAGAGAGAATACCATGAAAGATGAAATGGATGTGAACAGGAAGTAGGAAGGGGAAGCCATTTCACAACTGTATCAACCAACTGCAATCTTGACCTCTGATTTCTGTAAACTAAAGATCTTTCACAAAGTAAACATGTCATTTTAAAGAGTATCCGAGACATCCATGCAATTATGATGTGCAGTTTAAATGGATGATGGGAGAGCCTCAGCGGGAAGAGCACAGAGACCAAGCTATGAGGCTGTAAGAGGAGAAGAAAAGTGGCTACTTTTGCTTGAAAATGTTCTTAACTGACTTGGTCTGCCACTGATTTGCAGGCTTCAGACTCCAACTGCAAGGGAAGCATTTTCTGAGCTTCCATGGAGAGAACCCATGACCTCAAAATCCTCTCCCTGAAGCTGTGTCCAGAGGCTTGGTACTGTCCCAAGAAGAAATCTGGATTTAGATTCTGGGAGGCAGGACTGTGTGTGAGTGGTGAGACTGACATGGTGGTGACAAGCCTGGAGCTTCTTGGCTTTGATGCATGGCCTTTGGACCATCTTAGGAACAGGACACCAAACCCCCAATATCACACAGTTATATCAATCTGGAATTCTCTAGCTTGCTCCTCTTTTGCAAAAACTTTTACATTTTAAGAAAGATGGAGGGTCAATTTTGAAAAATATAAGGAGACCCAAAAAAGACTCCTGTGCATGTCAACTGCCTCAGTTAGAATGAAACACAATTATCAAAGGGTATTTATGTTTGTTTTATACAAGCAAAATGGAAACAATACTTCCATATGCTTAAAGTGATTATGTATCACAACTAAAAATAAATAAAAACAAAGGATTGGAGGGAAAAATGGCAGATTGTTTGTAAATTGCATTTGTAATTTAAAAAATAAAGACAGAAAAGATTTTTTAAATTACAAATGCAATTTACAAATAATCTGGCATTTTTTCCTCCAATCCTTTGTGTTTTTATTTATTTTCTAATATGATCACCTACAAAAGTCAAGAGTCCCTTGTCTCTTGTTCCCTCCAAGCATATTCCCTTCCAGGCAACAAATGATACCACGTTGGTGTTTTTCTACTCACTTGTCAACGAATGCAGCCGCATGTATACATGCAAAAAAATGTGTTATATACAAAATCGGGATCATGTTATGCTGTTGCTTTGCAATTCAATTTATACACTTAAAATATTGCCAGTGCTGTCATCTAGAATCATTATTTCAGCCATATGCCTTTAGGTCATTTTGAAATGCCTCTTCTTACAATCTCCGATTCAATTAACATCCTTATACTTCAAATTATTTGAAGAATTAATTATTATTAATTCTTCAGTAGCATGGAGTTCTAAACATGACATTTAGAAACCCCAGTCTCTATCCATTTGTCATTCACATGAGCACTACACATTAATGATTGTACCACCTCGTGCTTCCCTAAGGAATATCAGCAATGTTTTGCATTTTGCCCTCCATCCTTTCTGTTTCTCATTGCTTTGAATTCCATTTTCTGACTCAATGGTCACATAGAAAGTCTTTTCACACACCACTGTCTATTGGTGAGTAGAGTCTAAATGCTCTTTTTTGGAGGCAAGGGAAAAGGTGACCTTTTTGTGTTCTGGATAAGAAAGGGTATGGTGGGCTTCTCCCCTCCCCAACTGTGTAAATTAGCAAGTTCTGCACCAAGTTGCAGGTCTTCCCCAGAGTTGCACCTCTAACTGCAGGTTAACTTTGACCTCTAAGGAGCAGGCAGCACAGTGGCAAGTGATAAAGCAAATTTTCTCCAAAGACCCACAAAGATCCACTGGGCTTAGCTGGTTGTCCCCACTCTGGGAGCCAAAGTTTCTGAGTTTCTCACCTGGAACATCAAGCCTGTTTCCAGCCAGGAGCCACTGCCTTCCCCAGTTCTAGAAACACTTACGCTCCACACCTGACGTGTGTTCATAAGACTTATATTTTGGAAACCCTTAGGCCTTGCTTATTCAAGTTGTTGAATCTTGCCAGCAAGGCATTGACAGGAAGAGAGGGTCATGGATTTGCGATCAGATTATCATTTCCCCCAATTTCTTATGTCTTCTTCATCTGTGTGCTCAGAGATTATGGCCACAGTTGTGCTCCGTGAACTTAAAAACAAGTTCATAAGTCCAGGCTGTGTAGCAGGTAAAGAGGAGAACGTTTTTAAATACTTAAAGTGGACCAACTCTTTATAAAGTTATCTAGAATAAAACTCACCAAAGTCTATTAAGTGACTTCCCAATTCTTGCAAACGCTAATCTTGAAGTTACATTCTGGGTATGAACGGGTGCAGGCTGCTGTGGCATGAAGACCATATTTGGCTTCCCCGGCCCGCAATGTGAGAAATTCCTTCTACTGTAATAATATTAGGGAGGCTGTGTCCAGCCAAGCAGGGTTCACTTTCTTAACTGATAGAGGTTTATCAGGTCAGGTAAAGTTTCATGATCATTTAATCTTACCTTTCATCATCCATTAAGGTGGAGCCTAAACTATATACTTCTAGATTTATATGTCTGTAATTTTTGCATGTTTCTCCAAAATGAGGAGTAAGTTTACACCCCAGATAAAGCCAGGTTTCTGGAATATAGAAGTTGTTGTTGTTCAAACTGATGCAATATAGTCTCTCGAGCAGATATTATGAATCATTTCAGAGATTGTCACCCTTTTATAGGATGAAGACAATCGAATGAATCATTCTGCTTCCTGCAGCTCAGCTGCCCCTCTGAGGCCAGAGTCTTCCTCGGCCCCTGCCCATGTTTCTGCCCACCTCCCTCCCGCAGCTTGGGTCTCTTAGCTGCTGGGGATTTTTGCATCCTTCTCGTGGCCATACAGAGAGAGCAGAGGGCAGCCTTCAGAGCCAGAGGCCAGAGTCTTCCTCGGCCCCTGCCCATGTTTCTGCCCACCTCCCTCCCGCAGCTTGGGTCTCTTAGCTGCTGGGGATTTTTGCATCCTTCTCGTGGCCATACAGAGAGAGCAGAGGGCAGCCTTCAGAGCCAGCAGCAGCTGTTGCTGCCAGTCCCATGACCAGAAGCTGAAGACCCCCCTCCAGCCTTCTCAGGCTGCTCCTTCACCACGTACCCCTTGGCTGGCACTGAAAACTGGCCAGTGTTCAGGGTAATTTAATAGTTTCACCTCGGTCACAGTTTATGACATATTGAACGTTGAAACATTTATTCTCCAGTTAGGTTTCAGGTTTCTAGTACTAAGATTGGAGCAAGTCTTAAGTAAAGAGACAGTATCCCTTTCCTGAAAAAGGTGTGCCAAGACTCTGGCCCGTTTTCCTGAGAGGAGACGATTCTTAGCATAGAGTGTACTGCAGCCGTCCTCCTTGATTGAAATTGCTGTCGTTCCAGCTCAGCTACATATTCCGGTCGCCTCACATTGCTTGTTCTCAGTGTCACAAACGTCCCATGGAAATAAAGAGCAGACTCAACTCACTCGTTTATCCATCCCAACTTTTGACAAATAATTACTGAGGATCTGTTAAGAGTAGTGGACGATTACTAACATCTTATCATCTAGTAGAAAGACAAGTATACAAATAAATATAACCAAGGTTTTCATATGAAAAATGTCATAAGAAAGATATAAAACAAATTCTACAGCCACCCAGAGATCTTTTCCAACTTGGGAGAATTACTAATTTCATGAAACACTTCATTAAGGAAATACTTATCATCTGAGATATATGTTGAATAATGGCTGGATTTTCCCAAGTGGATTTGTGTGTTTGGACTGGAAAGCTGGATGTCCCAGATGTAAAAGCAGCACACAGCAAAGCCTGAAGGTGGAGAGAAACACAAAATCAATTTAAGGAGAACATATAATCCTGTTTTACTAAAATGTAAAGAATATAAAAGGAACTAGCAAGATGTAAGACTAGAGAAACAAGTTTGTAGCCCAGCCTTAGTGTTCACCTTTCATGAAAAGTATTGGGAGCTGTCGAAAGTTAACAGTCCAGAAATGAGCTGAATGGAACCAGGCCTCGGGGCAATGGTCCTCACAGGAGGACCTGAGCTGCATTGAAGGGGACAGAGGCTCAGGCAGTGAGGCCTGGGGGGTGCAAAGTCTTGTCAACAGGTGAAAGGCAATGCAAAGGGAAAGGCAGGAAGGCGCCAGAGGTGTTGTGGAGGCAGAATTTACAGCATTCACGTGTGGTGGTGATGGTGGTTTAGTTGCTAAGTTGTGTCCGACTCTTTGACCACATGGACTGTGGCCCACCAGGCTCCTCTGTCCATGGGATTCTCCAGGCAAGAATATGGGAGTGGGTTGCCATTGCCTTCTCCAGGGGATCTTCCCAACACAGGAATCAAAACCAGGTCTGCTGCATTGCAGGCAGATTCTTTACTGACTGAGCTATGAGGGAAGCCCAGCTTTCATGTGTGGAAACCTAAGGAAAGAGAGGGGATCGTGAGAAGTCCAGGCCTGGGGGCTGAGCCCCACCCCCGGGCTTTGTGGCAACATTAACTGATACACTGGAGGCAGGAGAAGGACCATGAGACCATCTGGAGGCAGGAACTGATCCGACCAGTCACTCAGTCAGTGCCGATCTCACAGCAGAAAGACTGAGCAGAGTGAAAGGTTGTTGCTGAACTGCAAAAAGATGCTGGGATTCTTGGCCTCCAGAAGAGAAGAATTCAATCCAGGGCCAGAGACGAGTCTTGATCACTCAGAGGTTTTGTGCAATAAAGTTTTCTTAAAGTATAAAGGAGATAGAGAAAGCTTCTGACATAGACATCAGAAGGGCACAGAAAGAGTGCCCCCCTGCTAGTTTTTAGCTGGATGTTACATAGTCACTAGCAGTCTGTTAATGAAAGAAAGGAATGTCTTACAACTCAGAATAGCACCAGGCCTCTCCTCCATAAGATGTATTTTGGGATAATCTTGGCACCAGATGAGTCATACAGGGCCATAACAACACTTGATTTGAATCTTGTAGAAGGGAAGATTACCATACAATAGTTTCATTTACACAGATTAGGGGAACAATGTCTGAGTATAACATAATGGTTTGTTAAGTCGGTTCTGAGCCATTAGGCAGAACGGACTTGAAGACAGAGTCTGGGGTAAATGTATGATACATTAACATAGCTTAAGACAAACATCTCTGTAAGAAAAATGCATTGGTTAACTCAAGGTTTGAGAATAGTTAACTTCAGGTGGAACCAGGTGTCATTATGGCATCACAGTATTTTAAGAGAAATCTTTTAAATTTATATAGAGAAGGGGAAAAAATATAGTTTGTTTCCTCCTTCAGCTTAAGAGAGAGATAAAAAATGCCCGACACTTGCAGCTTATTTCCTCTGCTTGGAGACCCCTGGCCTTCCTGCCTGTTACCCTCTCAAGAGGAGCATTCAGTTAAAAGAGGAACATTTTGTTAAAGGGGTTTGAGACAGGCTAATGTGACTTATTTGTATACCACGTGTCTATTTCCTGGAAGAATGTAAGCTTCACAAGGACAGGAATATTTGTTGAATTACAATGAAGATGGTCGCAATCAGGATTCAGTAACGCATGTAAAGCTGATCTTGGGCCTTGCTTAACTAAGCATAAGGTTGAGTTCACTTACAATCAATATAGGTCGCAGGTTTGAAATGCAGCACTGGCTATTGTCAGATATCAATTATCAAAGGCAGTGGCTGTTGTCAGATGTACGTTTCTGAAAACTTTTGAATAAAGTTGATTATAGGATTTGGGGGAAAGTAAAGAGTAACATTTTCATAGCGACGCCTTGCAAGTATGTAAGTCTACACCTCTTAAGTGATTAATGGGTGGGACACTTGACCACGTTCATCACCTGCATGAAGGGAAATATTTATGGTGCTCTGCCCCAGTGCATGGCACTCCACCAGCGGTGGAAAGGATACGGAAACAAGTTAGTGTTTCAATTAGCTACTGAGAAATTGGAGTTTCTCCCGTGATTAGGAAAAGTAACAAGAGCTACCTGAAGCCAAAGCATTGAAAAACAAAAGTGTTCCCTTCCCTTTCTCCTTTAACTGTGAAGAGATGAACATGCACCCAAACACCAGCCATGATGACGGAGCAAACCTGTGTGGGTTTATAACAGCCCTTATAAAATAAAACTCACATCAAAATCAACCTGACTCACCTTTATGCAACTGTGCCACAGGGGAAATAAGATGAACAGTGCACATAAATGACTTTATTGGTAATCGTGTTGCCAAACCACACGTTTTCAGTTCTTCTTAACCACTTCCTCTTACATATCTATTATTGGCATCAGCATTGATATTTTCTTCAAAATAATATATGATATATGTTATCTTTCTTAAAAAATCCAAAAGAATCAAGGGATGACTAATTAGAACTTGAAAATCCAGTCAGATCTCCAGAAGAAACAATATAGAAAAATCCACTCCCTTCTGCTCTACCAGCCAGTCAATGAAAAAATGCAAATCAAAACTGTAATGAGGTTATCCCCTCACATTGGTCAGAATGGCTATCATCAAAAGTCTACAAGCAATAAATGCTGGAGACAATGTGGAGAGAGGGGAATCCTCTTGCACCCTTGGTGGGAGGGTAGATTCATACAGCCTCAATGGAGAAAGTATGGAGGTTCCTTTAGAAACTAGGAATAAAGCCTGCATATGACCCAGAAATCCCACTACTGAGCATATACCCTGAGAAAAATCACAATTCAAAAAGACGCATGCACCCCAATGTTTACTAAAACACTGTTTATAATATCCAGGACATGGAAGTAACCTAGGCGTCCACTGACAAATGAATGGATGAAGAAGTTGTGGTGCATATATACCATGGACTATTTCTCAGCCATAAGAAGGAATGAAATTGGGTCTTTTGTAGTAATGTGGATGAAGCTAGAGTCTGTCATAAAAGGGAAGTACATCAGAGAGAAAAAAACCAAAATTTTTTTATTTGTATATATATGCATATATACAGACTCTAGAAAAATGGTACTGATGACCCTATTTGCAAGGCAGAAATAGAGATGGAGATGTGGAGACTGGACTTGTGGACACAGTCGGGAATGAGAGGGCAATGAGAGCAGTGCTTACATAGATTCGCTGCCACATTTGAAACAGACAGCTAGTGGGGGCCTCTGCAGAGCACAGGGAGCTCAGCTCTGCGATGACCTAGAGCAGCAGGGTGGGCAGGGAGGTGCAGGAGGGAGGGGGCCATTATACTTATAGCTGATCCACGCTGTTCTACATGGTAAAGCAATTATCCTTCCATTACAAATCTAAGAAACCACAAAAAATATCCAAAGAGCAATATTCTTTACAATACTAAGGAAACTATTACTTTAGCATATTATTTCAAGCACCCTAGGCCTGCATCTCTGGATCATTTTAAACTCCAGATGAAGTTAATTTCCCTGATTCTCCTTCCCTAAATGTGCCAAGGCAATCATGGCCAGGGCTGAAATCCATCTCTTTTTCCCATTTAGTCAGTTTCCTCCTCAATACCCCACCATCACTATCAATGTGCACCCCTATTAATGAATCTTTGAGAAGCTGTTCTCTGCTCCCTATCTGTGGTCAGCTGAATTGTTTTTGTTGTTGTTCAGTGGCTAAGTCATGTCCAGATCTTTGCAACCACATGGACTGCAGCAATTTTCTTGAAGAGATCTCTCATCTTTCCCTTTCTGTTGTTTTCCTCTATTTATTTGCATTGTTGATTTAAGAGTGCCTTCTTATCTGTCAGGCTTCACTGATAGCTCAGCTGGTAAAAAGTCTGCCTGCAATGCAGGAGACCCCAGTTCGATTCCAGGGTCAGGAAGATCCCCTGGAGAAGGGAAAGGCTACCCACTCCAGTATTCTGGCCTGGAGAATTCCATGGACTGTATAGTCCATGAGGTCTCAAAGAGTTGGACAGGACAGAGTGACTTTCACTTCTGCTTTCTTTCTTATCTCTCCTAGCTGTTCTCTGGAACACTGCATCCAGTTGGGTGTATCTTTCCCTTTCTCCCTTGCTTTTCACTTCTCTTCTTTCCTGAGCTGTTTGTAAAGCCCCCTCAGACAGCCACTTTGCTTTCTTGCATTTCTATTTCTTTGGGATGGTTTTAGTCAAGCCTCCTGTACAATGTTGCAAACCTCTGTCCATAGTTCTTCAGGCACTCTGTCTACCAGGTCTTATCCCTTGAATCTATTAATCACCTCCACTGTATAATTATAAGGGATTTAATTTAGGTCATAGCTGAATGGCCTAGTGGTGTCCCATACTTTCTGTAGTTTAAGCCTGAATTTTGTTATAAGGAGCTGATGATCAGAGCCACAGTCAGCTCCAGCTCTTGTTTTTGCTGACTGTATACTCTATACTGATTTTGGTATTGTATATGTGGTGATGTGCTTGTGTAGAGATATCTGTTGTGTTGTTGGGAGAGGATGTTTCCTATGACCAGTGCTTTCTCTTAGCAAAACTATATTAGAATTTGCCCTGCTTCATTTTGTACTCCAAGGCCAAACTTACCTGTTACTCCAGGTATCTCTTGATTTCCTACTTTGGCATTCCAGTCCCCAATGATGAAAAAGACATCCTTTTTTGATGTTAGTTCTAGAAGGTCTTGTAGGTTTTCATAGAACTGATCAACTTCAGCTTCTTTGGCATTCAGGCATAGACTTGGATTACTATGATACTGAATGGTTTGCCTTGGAAACGAACCAAGATCATTCTGTCATTTTTGAGATTGCACCCAAGTACTGCATTTCAGACTCTTGTTGACTATGATGGCTACTCCATTTCTAAGGGATTCGTGCCCATAGTAGTAGATATAACGGTCATCTGAATTAAATCCACCCACTCCCATCCATCTTAGTTCACTGATTCCTAAGATGTCAATGTTCACTCTTGCCATCTGCTTGACCATGTCTGGTTTACCTTGATTCATGGACCTGACTTTCCAGGGTCCCATGCAACATTGTGCCCTACATCATCAGGCTTTACTTTCACCACCAGACACACCCACAGCTGGTCACTGGTCAGCTGAATAATGGCCCCCAAAGGTTTTCAAGCCCTAATCCTCAGAAACTATGAATTTGGTACTTTATAGGGACTTCGCATTAACTAAGATCCTTAGTTAAAAAATAAACTCTCTCACTGTTTCCATTGTTTCCCCATATATTTGCCATGAAGTGATGGAACCAGGTGCTATGATCTTAGTTAATCCTTAGTTAATCTCAGATTAATAAACCTGAGATTGTAGTTATTCTGAATTATCCAGGTGGGCCTGATATAATCACAAGGTTCCTTATAAGCATGAGGCCGAGAGCAGAAAGAAAAAAGATGCTAAGCTTCTGGTTTTAAAGATAGGAAAGTGGCCCTGAGTCAAGAAGTGTAGGCAGTATCTGCTGCTGCTGCTGCTGAATCGCTTCAGTCATGTCCGATTCTGTTCGACCCCATAGACGGCAGCCCACCAGGCTCCCCCGTCCGTGGGATTCTCCAGGCAAGAATACTGGAGTGGGTTGGTAGGCAGTATCCAGAATCCAGAAAAGGCAAAGAATCAGATCTCCCCTAGAGCCTGGAAAATGAATGCGGCCCTGCCAAAACCTTGATTTTAGTCCCTAAGGCTCATTTCAGAGTTCTGACCACCAGAAGTGTTGAGAATAAATTTGCATTGTTTTAAGCTGTTAAATTTTGGTAGTTTGTGACATCAGCAGTAGAAAACCATTAATACTATATTTCTTCTATGCATCATTTGCCATAAATCCTGGCCCATGACGCTGTGCACTGCCTGCTGAGAGTGCAGTCAAGATCAGTGCACACTTCAGTATGAGAGCACCTGGAGGATCCAGTACAAACAGCACTGGCTCAGAAAAGAACGTGTGAAGTGAGATCCAAATGGAGCTTCTAGTGAGGAACACCCGGTGCATTTCAGACACTGTACTAAATGCTTTACATACGTACCCTCTGCATCTTCTTCTTGTGTCAGTCAGTTCAGTTGCTCAGTCATGTCCAACTCTTTGCGACCCCATGGACTGCAGCACCCCAGGCTTCGCTGTCCATCACCAACTCCCGGAGCTTGCTCAAACTCATGTCCATTGAGTCGGTGATGCCATCCAACCATCTCATCCTCTGTCATCCCCATCTCCTCCTGCCCTCAATCTTTCCCAGCATCAGGCTCTTTTCCAATGAGTCAGCTCTTCGCATCAGGTAGCCAAAATATTGGAGTTTCAGGTTCAACATCAGTCCTTCCAATGAATATTCAGGACTGATCTCCTTTAGAATGGACTGGCTGGATCTCCTTGCAGTCCAAGGGACTCTCAAGAGTCTTCTCCAACACCACAGTTCAAAAGCATCAATTCTTCAGTGCTCAGCTTTCTTTATAGTCCAACTCTCACATCCATACATGACCACTGGAAAAACCATAGCCTTGACTAGACAGACCTTTGTTGGCAAAGTAATGTTTCTCCTTTTTAATATGCTTTCTAGGTTTGTCAAAGTTTTTCTTCCAAGGAGCAAGTGTCTTTTAATTTCATGGCTGCACTCACTATCTGCAGTGATTTTGGTGCCTCCCAAAATAAAGTCTCTCACTGTTTCCACGGTTTCTCCATCTATTTGCCATGAAGTTATGGGACCAGATGCCATGATCTTAGCTTTTTGAATGTTGAGTTTAAAGCCACCATTTTCACTCTCATCTTTCACTTTCATCAAGAGGCTCTTTAGTTCCTCTTCACTTTCTGCCATAAGGGTGGTGTCATCTGCCTATCTGAGGTTATTGATATTTCTCCCGGCAGTCTTGATTCCAGCCTGCACTTCATCCAGACTGGCATTTTGCATGATGATTGACGGTGGGAAGAGAAGGGGATGACAGAGGATGAGATGATTGGATGGCATCACCTACTCAATGGACATGAATTTGGGTAAACTCTGGGAGTTGATGATGGACAGGGAGGCCTGGCATGCTTCAGTCCATGGGGTCACCAAGAGTCAGACACTACTGAGCGACTGAACTGAACTAAACTGAATTCTGCCTATAAGCAGGGTGACAATATACAGCCTTGACCTACTTCTTTCTCAGTTTGGAACCAGTCTGTTGTTGCATGTCCAGTTCTAACTGTTGCTTCCTGACCTGCATACAGATTTCTCAGGAAGCAGGTCAGGTGGTCTGGTATTCCCATCTCTTTAAGAATTTTCCACATTTTGTTGTGATCCACACAGTCAAAGACTTTGGCGAAGTCAATAAAGCAGAAGTAGATGTTTTTCTGGAAGTCTCTTGCTTTTTCAACGATCCAGTGGATGTTGGCAACAGATGTTTTCTTGTGTATTAACCTTTTCAATATCTTTGAGATATACAGTGCTTGACTTCTCTAATGGTAGTGTTTGATCACAAGCTTACCATTTAATCATTATTTGTAAAAGTCCTAAATTCTAAACTGGGCAGTCTTTCCATCACCATGCATGGGCCAGTTCAGTTTCTTTGAAAGTCTTGGCTCAGCAGAAGAGTCAGAGGTTCAGTCCCAGTGGTCCAAGCCTCAGAAGTGTCATTGGTACCCATTCTAAGGGCAATGCCACATCTGTCTCTAAGACCCAGCTCTTAATTTGGGGGTTAGGAGAGAGACTGTGCATTTCCTGAAAGGATCAACTACCTGTTGCATGATCAGCATTGTCTCTAAGAGTTGAAATCTTTCCAGGGCTCAGTGCTTCTGCAAGAGAGAAATCATGGCAAAAGGGGAAATGCTATGAAGCTGGGGGAAAGTTCAGTTCAGTTCAGTTCAGTCTCTCAGTCATGTCTGACCATTTGTGACCCAGCATGTCAGGCCTCCTTGTCCATCACCAACTCCCGGAGTCCACCCAAACCCATGTCCATTGAGTAGGTGATGCCATCCAACCATCTCATCCTCTGGCATTCCCTTCTCCTCCTACCTTCAATCTTTCCCGACATCAGGGTCTTTTCCAGTGAGTCAGTTCTTCGCATCAGGTGGCCAAAGTATTGGAGTTTCAGCTTCAGCATCAGTCCTTCCAATGAATATTCGGGACTGATTTCCTTTAGGATGGACTGGTTGGATCTCTTTTCAGTCCAAGGGACTCTCAAGAGTCTTCTCCAACACCACAGTTCAAAAGCATCAGTCCTTCAGCACTCAGCTTTCTTTATAGTCCAACTCTCACATCCATACGTGACCACAGGAAAAACCATAGCCTTGACTAGACAGACCTTTGTTGGCAAAGTAATGTCTCTGCTTTTGAATATGCTATCTAGGTTGGTTATAACTTTTCTTCCAAGGAGTAAGCATCTTTTAATTTCATGGGGGAAGTAGATAAACTTAAAAATATATTTTAAAGGAAGAATGTATTAAACCTGCTAGTGGTTTTTACATAGGTTCTATGCAAAGAAATGCTCAAAACAGACTCTCAGAGTTCTTCCTCAAGAAATAAGGAGGGTGGTAGTGCCATTTATAGGTGGAATACTGAGAGGGAAAATTGTTGGGCTGGGAGACCAGAGGTATATTTTGTACATGCTAACTTTGCTAACTTCTGCTTTATCCTAAAATGAGCTTTAAAGTTGAGTGTCCAGGATAACTATTTATCTATATATGTCTCAGGTGTACAGTGTTATATTTGAACACCTGTACACCCTACAGAGTCATCATAAATGACTGTATTACCAGAGATATAGCTACCATCCATCACCATACAGTTGACTGCCATCACCCACTCTGCCCACCCGCCAACCGTTTTCCCATCTTGGCAACCACCAATCCAATCTCTGTATCTACGAGTTTGCTTTTTATTTTGTTTTATTTATTTGTGAGTTTGCTTTGCTTTTGAATTCCACATAGGTGTGAAATCATACAGTCCGTGTCTTTCTCTGTGTGATTTATTTCACTGACCACAATGTCCTCAAGGTCCATCCATGCTGTCAGGAATGGCAGAAGTTCACTGCTTTATATGACTGCTGTTAAATTGTGAATATACATTTACATACACCATGTCTCCTTTATCCACTCACCCGTCAGTAGACACTGACGTTGTTTCCATATGTTGGCTACTGTGAATAATGCTGCAATGAACACACGTGTATATATCTTTCTGAATTATTGTTTTCATGTTGTTTGGATAAATACCTGGAAGTGAAATAGCTGGGTCATATGGTAATTCTCTTCTTAGTTTTTTGAGGCATATTCATGCCATTTTCCATCGTGGCTGCACCAATTTACAGTCCCATGTTCTTTGCAGGCGAAGATGGAGAAGCTTCATACAGTCAGCAAAGAGAAGACTTGGAACTGACTGTGGCTCAGATCACGAGCTCCTTATCGTAAAATTCAGGCGTAAATCTAAGAAAGTAGGGAAAACCAGCTGGCCATTCAGGAATGATCTAAATCAAATCCCTTATGATTATACAGTCCAGGTGATGAATAGATTTAAGGGATTAGATCTGATAGACAGAGTGCCTGAAGAACTGTGGACAGAAATCCATGACACTGTACAATAAGCAGTGACCAAAACCATCCCAAAGAAAAAGAATGCAAGAAGGCAAAGTGCTTGTCTGAGGAGGCTTTACAAATAGCTGAGGAAGGAAATAGCAAATAGCTGAGAAATAGCTTTACAAATAGCTGAGAAACAAAAGGCAGGGGAGAAAGGGAAAGACATACCCAGCTAAATGCAGAGTTCCCGTGAATAGCAAGGAAAGATAAGAAGGCCTTCATAATCAACAGTGCAAATAGAGGGAAAAAATAGAATGAGGAAGACTAGAGATCTCTTCAAGAAAACTGGAGATATCAAGGGAACATTTCATGCAAGCGTGGGCACAATAAAGGACAGAAATGGTAAGGCCCTAATGGTTAGGGTTAGGGTGATTATTACTATGAATCAGTACCGTTTCTTTCAGTTTAAGGAAGTCCCTTTTAACACTGTTGGGCCAGTTTAACAGTGGTGAACTTTCTTAGCTTTTGTTTGGGAAACTTTTAAACTTTCCTTCAATTCTGAGTAATAATCTTGGTGGGGAGAGAATTCCTGACTCTGAAATTGTTTTGTTTTTTATTTTATTTTTGTCCTTCTAGTTCTTTGAATATCTCATGCTCCTCTCTCTGACATGTAAGGATGCTGCTGAAAAACCTGCTGATGGCCCTGTATTTAACAATTTGCTTTTCTCTTGCTGCTTTTAGGATTCTCTTTATCTTTTATTTTTACCATCGCAATTATGACATGTTTTAATTTTAATATTTCACTTTTACCATTTTAATTACATGTTTTGGTGTGACTCTCTTTAAGTCCACCATATCTGAAACTCTCTGAGCTTCCTGGACCTGAATGTCGGTTTCCTTCCCAGGTTAGGGGAGTTTTCAGCAGCTACTTCTTTAAATAATTTTTCTTTCTCTTGTCCTTCAGGGACCCCAATAATGTGAATATTCTGCTTGATGGTGTCCCAAAGGTCCCTTAGAGTATCTTCACTGTTTTAAATTCCATTTTCATTTTGCTGCTCTGTCTGGGTGAGTTCCATTGTCTTGTCTTCCAGCTCATTGATTCATTCGTCTGCCTCATCCAATCTGCCGCTGAACTGCTCTGGTGTATTTTTTAGCTCAATTATAACTTCCGTCTGGCATTTGCTTGTATTTTCTGTCTCTCTGTTGAAGTTCTCACTGTGTTTGTCCATTCGTTTCCCGAGTTCAATGGGCATCTTTATGACCTGACTTTTCACATCATACCAGGTAGATTGTGTGTCTTGGGTTTTGTTAGTTCTTTTCCCCAGGTTTTGTCTTGTTCTTTTGATAGGGACCTATTTCTGTGTCTCCTCGGTTTACCTAATTCTCTGTTTTCCATTCTTGTGTCCGGGGTAAGTCAACTGCCTCTCCCAGACTTGAAGGGGTAGCCTTGTGTAGGACGTGCTGTGGGGCTCAGACGTGGGCTGGCACCTGAGCCGATGCTCGGGCTCTCTCTCCTGTGTGGGCTGCATGCCCCATCTTGACGGGGCAGGGCTAAAGCTGCTGCTGCGGGGTGCTGGTGGCCAGGGATGGCTGCTGACCCGGCAGACCCAGCGCATCTCAGACACAGCAACGGCAGAGCTGGATCTCAGAACTGCTATGGGACCTAGCCACGCGAGCTGCCACCTGCTGTTGGATAGGGTTATTGCCCAGTCAGCTGTGAATCCTGTCTGGGTTGCAGTGGTAGAGGAGGCTTTCTGGCGGTGTGCTTTGGTACTAACAGATTAGACGGAGGTTTACAAAATGGAACCTACCCTGCCATTGGCAAGGTGGCTCCAGTTGGTGTTGAGAAGTAAAACTTAGGGCCCTTTACGGAGGAGGAGGTGAACCGTCTCGCTCATGCATTGAGTCTCACGCAACAATGGATCTTGCAGGAAAGCTGATCGTTCTTTAGGTCTGGAGCTAATGAATACACAGCACAAAGTCTTACTCATGGAAATGCTTTCTTAGGCTCTATAGTAATGATTATAATTGTTACAAATCTTGCCTGGGAACCTGCCTCTCAAGACTTGCACCCCTGATAACACAGCAGCAGCATCTCTCACCCAGAGACCTTGCCTGGAACCCATTCGTCCTGACTAAACTTGTGCCAAAATTATCTCAGCATGTATGCCTTGGGAAAGGGTCTGGTGGAATTTTACAGACCTCGAGATCTTCTTTTCATCTGTTCTCAACAGCCAGTTGAGAAGTATATAATAACCTGCTTAAACTAGTGAGGGTTGGTACTCTTTCTTCCACCTGCTGACATCTGTGTCAGAAGCTTTCTTGGTCCTGTCTCATTAAATAAAATTTCACTGCATGAAGCTCTGAGTGACTGAGACCCGTCTTTGGTCCCAGAGTTAAGTCTTCTGCTTTGGACCATGAACTCTGCACCTACTGCCATCAGCCACCAGTGTCTCAGTCTCCATAGAGAGCATCCTGACTGGTGTCTGCCTCTCTAACATACACTCCAAAGTTAGTAAGCGGATCTCCTTTACTTACAGCCTGAAATGGCCAATGTAATGTCTCTGTGATGGTTTTGGAGTCAAGTGAGTCTATGTGCAAGCCCTTTAAAACTGACTTTCCCATCCCCTGTAGTTTTAATAATTTTCCTGAATTTCCCATTGATTTTCAAAGTCAGGTATGTTGGAAACTTATTTCTCCTGTGCAGGGTCTAAGGGTTGGAATGCCTGAAAAGTGAAAGTGTGAGTTGCTCAGCCGTGTCCAGCTCTTTGCGACCCCATGGACTATACAGCCCACGGAATTCTCCAGGCCAGAATACTGGAGTGGGTAGCCTTTCCCTTCTTCAGGGGATCTTCCCAAACCAGGGATCGTACCCAGGTCTCCTGCATTGCAGGCGGATTCTTTACCAGCTGAGCCTCCAAAAATCCTGAAGTGGGTAGCCTATCCTTTCTCCAGGGGATCTTCCTGACCCAGGAATCAAACCAGGGTCTCCTGCATTGCACACAGAGTCTTTACCAACTGAGCTATGAGGGAAGCCCTTGGGATGCCTGATGTGGAGCTCAAATCTCTTGCTTCTCAGGGAGATAATCACGCCTTTGTGATCCTTCCTGACTGTGGATCACTGGGGCGTGGATACTGTTTTATCCTTGGCATGACCATGTCTCAGTTTTTCCAGCTCGCCTCAGTGATATCCTTTTACCCTGTGTTGTGGAGTCTCTGTTTTTCTACTTGTTATCTCCCTTTCAGAGGGAATTATTCCACGTGCAGCTGTAGGCTTGCTGTGTCTATGGGAGAAGATGAGTTCAGGATCTTCCTAGCCCACCATCTTGAACACAACTCTTAGGCCAAATTTGATATTTAAGTGTCATTGGAACACATGTGTGCCTTTTTTCATGGAACAATGGTATTTCAACTTATAAATTAAATGGTTGGCTTGATTTTCTATTTAAGATATGACTATTTAAGAAGTGAATATTTCAAACATGATGGGTAAAGACTCTGAAAAAACAACACGAAATCTCATCTTTTAAGTTTTCCTGGAAGGATTTATGGGAAAAGGACTATGTAATTTGTCCCCACAGACTGGATGATGGAGATTTAATGAAGCTTAAACTGTTCTTTCTGTATCTTTGTGTTTTGTTCTTGTTCTTCTTCTTTTTTTTTCTTCCATTAACCAAATGCTACAACCAGGAAACATAATCTGTCTGGGATGATTATCACATGCTCACCATGTTCCTCCAAAGAATTCGGTCTCCTCAGTGGTATGTCATATATAACTCTAGTAAATGGGTTTTGAGTCAGCTGTGCTGACCTTCAGTCCAGTTCAGTTCAGTCGCTCAGTCGTGTCTGACTCTTTGCCACCCCATGAATCGCAGCACGCCAGGCCTCCCTGTCCATCACCAACTCCCGGAGTTTACTCAAACTCATGTCCATCAAGTCAGTGATGCCATCCAGCCATCTTATTCTCTGTAGTCCCCTTCTCCTCCTGCCCCCAATCCCTCCCAGCATCAGAGTCTTTTCCAATGAGTCAACTCTTCACATGAGGTGGCCAAAGTATTGGAGTTTCAGCTTCAGCATCAGTCCTTCCAATGAATACCCAGGACTGATCTTCCTTAGAAAGGACTGGTTGGATCTCCTTGCAGTCCAAGGGACTCTCAAGAGTCTTCTCCAACACCACAGCTCAAAAGCATCAATTCTTTGGCACTCAGTATTCTTCACAGTCCAATTCTCACATCCATACATGACCACTGGGAAAACCATAACCTTGACTAGACGGACCTTTGTTGACAAAGTAATGTCTCTGCTTTTTAATATGCTGTGTAGGTTGGTCATGACTTTCCTTCCAAGACAGTTTTCAGAGAGTCTAGACATCCCAGGGTAACTGAAGGAGGTCATACGGGTCATAGTGGAATAAGCTGTGTTATAAATTCTACCTCGTTGTCAACTAGATTTAACGTGCCATTGCAAGCCACTTCCACTGGGTTCTTGCCCAGAGGAGAGAACAGAACCTTTGATACAATCGGTCTGTTTCTCCAGCTTCCCTTCAGCCTCACTTCTATCTCCACGTCAGGCTTTCTTTTAGTTTGAAACCCAATGTTTTACTCCTTTCAAACTCTCCCCACCAGTTAAAATAATAAAGGTCCATTTGGGATCATTCGCACTTTGTTGAACCTTGTTTTGCTTTGTTAGCTATTTCCAGTATATCTGTTTTTTAGTGTAGTTTATATTTCCCGAAGTCTCACCCACCAACCTGTAAGGACAAATTAAGTCACTGATTTCTTGATTGGATCTGCTGGAATAAGATTCTCTACTCTCTGACCCCAAATGAAACCTTACCCCCCATTCATCCTTGGAGTCCTCTACGTTTGTCATAGTTTTTCTTCCAAGGAGCGTCTTTTAATTTCATGGCTATGTCACTGTCTGCAATGATTTTGGAGCCCAAGAATACAAAACCTGCCACTGTTTCCTAGACAGTATATGAAAACAGTAGAGACATCACTTTGCTGACAAAGGTCTGTATAGTCAAAGCTATGGTTTTTCCAGTAATTGTATAAGGATGTGAGAGTTGGACCATAAAGAAGGCTGAGCACCAAACAATTGATGCTTTTTAACTGCAGTGTTGGAGAAGACGCTTGAGAGTCCCTCGGAGTCCTAGGAAATCAAACCACTCCATCCTAAAGGAAATCAACCCTGTATAGTCATTGGAAGGACTGATGCTGAAGCTGAAACTCCAAACCTTTGGCCACCTGATGTGAAGAGCTGACTCACTGGAAAAGACCCAGATGCTGGGAAAGACTGAGAGCAGGAGGAGAAGGGGGTCTAATTATGTAATTGGTATTATACTGTATCTATTATTATCCAGTTTAATTTTTTGCTTAGTTATGTTTTTGAAATGTATCTGTTTTGATGCATATAGTTATGTTTACATTCCACTGTATGACAATGAATTTGTCCATTTTCCTGTTGGATGACATTTGTTTCCAGCTTTCAGCTATTAACCACTAAAAATAATACTTCAATAATTATTTTTTCCTTCTAATGGAATTTAAAGCAATGATAGTGTGGAAAACTTAGAATAAGGAGGTATTCTTCGGAGATTGTGGTTATGGTTGTTGGGGAAGGTCAAAGTACTTGGCTTGGGGTAAGAGAAGGGTGGTAAGAAAGAATTGTTTTCCTAGAATATCCCCTCCTTTTTTGTACCTTCTTCCCGACTCTAACAACTTTTGCCTCCTCTCTTTCTGCCACCAAGAGTCCCCTAAGTAGCCATGAGAGCCAACCTAATCTCTTCTAGTACAATAGTCTGCGTTTGGAATTTCTACCTCTGTGAAACTTTGAACAAAGTGGTATAAACCGACCAAACTTTATTTTTCTCATCCATAAAATTTAAAATAATATTAATAAGAGTGTTATTGTGAAAAGTAAGATATAATATCTGGGATCTTAAGGCAGATTAGACTCTTCCCAAACAAAACTGGAGTATGTCCCCTCCTGTTGAATCTGGGGAGCTCTGTGATTTAGCACCTCTTAATATGATTTTTCTAGCAGGGCAATCAACTTTTTAAATGCAGACTCATGCCTCCAAGAGCTTATATACTGGATAAAGAAAGTTGAAGTTATCAGCCTCAAGGCCTGAGCCTGGAAATCGGTGCAGTCTCTTGCACCCAATTCCACTCGTCAAAGCAGGACTAGAGACTGGAACAGTCTATTAACTGGTCTCATCAATCATAAATCCTTTCCTTACTTCAAAGCTATTAATAATTTTCCACCTCATTTAGTATAAAAGAACTTTACACGGATAAGGCCCTGAATGACTTTTTAAGTGTCTACTTCTTTAAAAGCATTTCGTATCAGTTTCCGCTGTTCACTGGGCTTCAGTTTTCGTTTCCATTCTTTTGCAGGTAGCAGACCACCCCCCAAAATCTGTGATTTAAGGCAATTATTTTTTTATCTCACAATTGTGCGGTGTGGGGGATCAGGGGGTCAGGAGGGCTGTTCTGGTTTTGCCTGGGCCCACTCCTGCAGCTGTGTTTAACCAGAGGCTCAGCGGGAAGCTAAACTCTGTGGGCACCCTTGGGTGATCAGGCTTGGCTCTCCAAGTGGTGTTTCCATTTGGGGGAGGCAAGACCAGGCAGGCTCTCTCTCAAGGCCCACCTGTGTTCCAAATGAGTGCTTATCAAGTTTCTGTTGTTCGCTGATGTCCCACGAGCCAATGAAGTCATGCAGCCAAGCCCAAAGTCAATGGAGGGCGGGGGGTGGATTTCACAAGGGCATGAACAGCAGCAGGCAGGGCTCCTTGGGGGCCATTAGCGTGACAAGACCCAAAGGCCTGATTTCATTTCCTAGACTTCACCAGGTTCTTTTCTACCCTAGGCTGCATCGTTTCCTCCTTTACTCATGCAACAAATATTTAGATACCCACGGGTCCTGGACATCGGGGCTCTTAGGAAGTTTTCCTTTTAAGAGGGGAAACATAGCTAGCAGGTGTAAAAGTAAGCAAGATGATTTCAGATGGTTATAAGAGCGCTGAAGAAGTCAGTCAGATTCGCGGGGAGACAGTGGCCGGCAGAGGTGGAGACCTTGAGTTGAGCGAGGTCAGGAAGACTTAACAGACAGCTCGGGACCTGAAGTCTGCATGAGGAGAAGGAGCCGGCCCGGGGCGGCGCAGGCGCGGAGGGCTCCAGGCAGAGGAGCAGCCCGCCCTCCGCCAGGCCCCGGCCCTCCAGCCGCCTCTTCACGCCGCGGGTGCCAGCTCCTCTCAGCCTGAAGGCCACTTCTCTGGCTTGGCTCTCTCTGTCTGCCTAACCTAAAGTAGCCTATTCTTGCCCTCACCACTCCCTACCTAGTTTAGTCTTTTAAAGAACTTACAATTTTCAGGTATTTGGTCATTGTTTACTTATTACCAGTCCCCAGTAAGCTATAATTCCCATGAAAATAGGGTCATGTCCCAATGTTTCTTGAATAATTTCATCAGTCAGTTCAGTTCAGTTCAGCCGCTCAGGTGTGTCTTGCTCTCTGCGACCCCATGGACTGCAGCAGCCCAGGCCTCTCTGTCCATCACCAGCTCCTGGAGTTTGCCCAGACTCATGTCCATGGAGTCAGTGATGCCATCTGATAGAACTATGATTATTCAGCATTCACAAATATTGGGTAAGCAAATACATAAATGAATTAAGATAGTCCCAATCTGAAAGGGTGACCACAAATGCCTGGGGTGGGACAGGTTCCCAAGTCCGATTCTTGATGAGCCCAGACAGATGCAGTCCTGCAGGCTGGTTGGGGCATCCGCTTTCCGGAGGTTTCTTTTTCAAAGCTCCTTGGAGCTTCCTGGACTCTGAGTCTTGGTCAGCACTGCCGCGATACCTCAACAGGTTTCCATCGTTTTAAACCCCAGAAAGGAGACTTGGGAGTCTGTTTCCTTAAAAACTCTCCAGAGATTCTTATACAAAATTCCTACCTCTCTCTCCTGCTACTTTCAAAATTCTTCATGGGGAAAAAAGAAAAAGATTTTAATTCTTTATCTTTAGACACCACCTGCCACGAACATTGATAGGGGGGTCAATCATCCGACTTTGCTTACCAGATAGCAGACACTTGAAGCGTAATATTAGTAGCCCTCCCTTCAATCCTGCAAGGTAGGAATTCTTTTCCTCATTTTCCAGGTGGGGAAACAGACTGTCAGAGATCAAGAAACGTCCAGTCTCCTCTCAGGGCTGAGTGGAAGAGCAGATAATCAGACTTCTGAGTCTAGAGTTGATGGTGTTCCTACCACCCGCATTCCCATTATGTTGACCCACTTCACACAGGAGAGGGAAATACAGATCCACCATGGCTTGCTCCCAACCCTGAAATCCAAAACTTTCTGCAAACCAAAAACTTTTCTGCAAAAATCTGACCTGACTTGGCCTGAACTCATTTGTGAACAAAACTTGACCTGAACTGATTGAAGCTAATTATACTCCTTACTTATGCCACTTATTATGACTAGTCTTACATTTTGGTATACAAATAGTAAAATGTTAAATTGCAGGGTGCTCTTCCATCTCCTTAGTGCCCCATTAGGTCATTATGCATATAATATCTGCCCTGTAATCCTCCTTAAGGTCTGAAAGTTCTAAACTCTGAAGCACACGTGGTCCCAGGAGTTTCAGATGAGCAACCGGGAATCTGTTATATTTGTGAGTGATCCTATCATCCACAAAGCTTTTACAAACTGGAAGTAATTTTTTCTCATCTTCTTCTCATGCCCAAAGAGGAATTGAGAAAATTTTCTAACATGCCTTATTTTCTTGCTTTTTATAAAACCACTTCATTCTGTGGTTTCAAGGTATTCGCTGTACTTGATGTCAAGAGAAGTTTGCGGTTATTTGTTCGAGAAAAAAAAATTTAATTTTAAAAATTAATAACATGCTAAGTGGGGGAGGTGAAGGCCAAAAATGTATACAGAGTATGCTAACTGTATTCTTTGAAAGAGAAAATCTTCAGTTTTTTTCATGTGTGTTTAGCAACTAGAAATGTATGAGCAAAATTGATAACTGTGGTTCTCTCTGAGATGATTGAGGGAGATTTTTTTCTTTAATTTTGTACCCTTTTATACCTGTAAGTTTAGAACCACATGAACTTATTATCCACCGAGAAACTTATAGTCATAAGTAAACATACCCACGAATGATTTTTCACAATGTGTGAGAGACTCGAGACACAGGTGCCAAGTCAGCGGAGGTACCATTCACAGCCTGTGTCAGTCATTCGCGCGGCACAGAGTTGATGGCCCGTGTTTTCCTTGCTTTCTCCCATTCCCATTTAGGACAGGTGTTTCCCCTCATCTTCCATCCCTGAAGAGCACGTGCTGGCCTTTGTTTCTGGTTCACGCCAGCCTTCCCTCTCTGCTGCTTCAGTCTCGGACAGTATTCTTCTCTGGCCAGAGCTCTCAGCCCCTGGCCTAAGTGGTCATCTGAGTCAGGGCAGAATGAGAGGGTCCTGAACAGGAGGCTGGGCAAAGCTGGTGGGCGGGGTGGTCAGAGTGGGCCCACAGGTCACAGCAGGCAGCGGTTGGTCTGTGACGGGCAGCCCCAGACAAGGGCAAGGGCCGGGCAGGCCACGGAGACGGGGGCTGAGGTGCAGAGGGCAAATCCACTGTGGCTGGCACCCAATGAAACTGAAGCTGGGGTGCAAGTGTTGGCTTGACGTTCAAGCTGGGCACGTAGAACAGAGTTCAACTTCCAGAAAAGACAGGCTCACACATGTTTACGCCAGAATCGAGCTATAGCATTCCCGCTGGACTGGAGAAGACTCTTGAGAGTCCCCTGCACTGCAAGGCGATCCAACCAGTCCATCCTAAAGGAGACCAGTCCTGGGCGTTCATTGGAAGGACTGATGCTGAAGCCGAAGCTCCAATACTTTGGCCACCTGATGCGAAAAAAGGATTCATTGGAAAAGAACCTGATGCTGGGAAAGATTGAAAGCAGGAGAAGGGAACTACAGAGGATGAGGTGGGTGAATGACATCACTGACTCAATGGACATGAGTTGGAGCAAAACATCTGGAGACAGTGACGGACAGGGAGGCCTGGAGTGCTGCAGTCCATGGGGTTGCAAAGAGTCAGACGTGACTGAGCGACTGAACTAAACTGAACTGGACTAGTTTAAGCACTTTCCCCCCAAGGAAAATGAGAAAGCTCAGGATTCTGTACATGCTGCTTGTAACACAGAGTTGATGAGATTTCCTCCCCTCCCTCAAGCAGGGCTGTCCTGCCCAGTTTTATACTCTAAGAAGCAACAGATCATGGAAATCCCTGCAAACTTGCATTGTCCTTCCCCAAAAGTTGGGTTGAAATGATCTGGGGGCAGCCTTGACCGCTAAGGAGGCAAGCTGGTACCTCAACGGCAGTGTGGGTGCAACAGTGAGTCACACACTCAACCCACAGCTCATTGCAACAACCAGAAGTCATGGTGCCCAACTGCCATGGTACCTTTTGTCTTACGCTTTGTTCATATTGTGATGAGGGGATTAACTGGGCTCAATTTAGCTTTGTGTAGACACTGCAATTCAAGGCTTGTCCGTAGCTGTATTTCAATCCTCCTAAATCTAATAGACTTAAAAATCTCTCAGGGGCCTCCGTTTAGCATCCATCTTTTCACTGGCTCAACAGGGGCCTGACAAAAATAATATAATGCTGCCTCACCTCTAGGTTCTCTGCAGAGGGAATGGAAAGAACTGGACTTTCCAGCTCACTTTGAAAGAGGCAAGTGGGAAGGAGACCGAGAGCAGACCATAAATCTGTTGCTTGAGGCAGGACACCTGCCCTGTCAGTCTTTGCTCCATCCAAATGGAAACATGGGTGATCTAGGATTACCCTCCCGCAATGCCAACGGTCAACGCACTGAAAGGTCACGTCTATTACGGTTGGCGTTGCTCTCCCCGCTGAGCTGCTTTCTGAGTGGACGTCATACTCATCTCATGCAGAAGGCATGTTCTCCATGCCAGAATGCTGCTGCTAATATTTGATCTAATAAAAGACACCTTATCTTTTCTTCAAGCTTCATGACGTCTAGCTGCTGTTAGATGATCATTCCTTTCTTCTTCATCATTCCAACTTTGTGTTCTAAGGACTTGAATCCTTCAGCAAAGTTTTACTTGCCACCTCTCATTTTAAAGTGATTCTTTTAAAAAGATGAAAACCAAAGAAAACAGCTTTATTTGCAGAAGTAACTTTATGTGAATAGTCGGTGTGCCTTTGGAAGGAGCCATTGGCCTTTACTAATACTATCAGCTTCCCCAGCAAACCACACGTTGCTGTTTGTGTAGGATTGTAAGTGGGGAGAGGAAGGACTGGAAACACAATCTTCACCAAAAAATAGGATCAAAACATGCAGCAACAGCTGGAACCAGCTGCGAGCAACTGCACAGTAGAATCCTGTCCAAGTCCACAGACGGAAGTCTGAGCACTCTTGGAGCCTGGAACAAGAGGAACAACAGACCGCTCCGTAAGAATGTCACACGTAAACCCAGCCAGCTAGCACCCCCAGAAATCGGCAACAGGAGGAATTCATCTTCTTAGATCCAATCACTGGGTAAAATCAGCCCTGTTTGTTCTAGGAGGTCCACGCACATGAACTTCATGCTAACTGGAGCTTGGTTCTCAGCCACTGGGACCCTTAAGGACTCCTTTGGACTCTGTGGATCTCCATTTCAAAAGCGTTATTGACATGAAGCTGGGGAGCTTTTTCCTGGAGTTCTTTCTCATCAGACTGGTTCTGGCTGCCTCCCGGGTGATGATGGAAAACCAAGGTGCTAGCCAGCATGTCATCCCCTTATTTTGTAATCATCAGGCAGTTGCACAAAGGTTATGTGGAACTTTACCAAGTAGTCAAAGGCACAGCCCCAGGCAGTCTTCAAGGATTTAGGACTATTAACGCACTCCCCAGATTGCATATTAAGGCACTCCACCGCCGGCCAGGTAAACGAGGTATGAGGGAATACAGTCATCACCTTTTCACTCTCAACCGTGACCTTTGGAAACCCAAGGCCTTTCAAGTCACAGTTGTGAACTGCTGCTTGGCTAACCTCTCCAACATTTTCTGATCCCAAAAAGGAGCCATAAGAAACCGCAGGCAAGGACCCTGAGCACTCTTGCCGTGGAGTCATTGCTAAAGGAGGAGCATTTTATCAGAGATGCTTAAGAGTCCTTAAAATCCTTCACTTATGGCCAAGTCCTTCTTAGAGATCAGCTTAATGTAAGTTCCATGTTTAGGTAGCTCTCATTTGCCTCAGGGCTTTCCAGGCGGCACTAGTGGTAAAGAATCCGCCTGCCAATGGAGGATATGTAAGAGACACGGGTTTGATCCCTGGGTTGGGAAGATCCCCTGGAGGAGAAAAAGGTACCCTACTCCAGGATTCTTGCCTGGAGAATCCCATGGACAGAAGAGCCTGGAGGGTTACAGTCCATGGGGTCACAAAGAGTCAAACACAACTGAGAAATTTAAATAACAGCAACTAAACAGAAATTTAAATAATAGCAACTAAACAAATAATCTGAATATGGGAGACAAGACCTGAAGGGACTTTCATTAAAATCTTGCTATTTGGTCTTTAGCGCAAAGGACAAGACTCTTTTATGAAATCCTGTTGTAGGGATTCTAATGTAAATTTTCTTTTTCTTCTTTTAGCCCTAGGGATAGAAGAGAGGAGGATATATTATGGTCCATCCTGTGCTCTGATCCTTCACCCTTAGGACTAGAAGAAATAAAGAAGACTTTTGCATGAATGTAGAAATATGTTTACCAGCTACACCGGAAACAGGGAGTTGAAGTCATGCAGAGCTTGGTTTCTCCAAAGACATGTTGGAAGTGTGGGCACTGAAAGAGTGTCGTGGGCATTTAACTCTCCTGTCCAAGTTAACCACAGTCCATGCAGTTTCCCATCATCAGCAGTACACTCAGTGGAAAAAATCACAGCTGTGTTTTACTGTGCATCAGCTATGTGCCTGTATCTCTAATCCTGATACAAAAAGAAAAACCTTCAAGAGAGTACTATCATTAAACCAGTTCAAAATAAATAATACAATGATTCAGAGAAATTGGGATAGACAAGTTTTGGTTAATGCTAACGACTGAAACAGCCGTGAAGCCGTGACAGTCTTTAGAGCCCTAGGGAGCATCGTGTTAATAGCAATGGCTTCGTCCCCATTAGGTGGCTGTGTTCACCCTCTTAAGATCAATAAGCAGAATGCCGACAATGTGCGTCCTCTGAGCACTCCAAGTCCCTCTGCATACCACTATTTCAGGTGGTGGTCTTGCCACTCTCCTTTGGTAGCCTCAGGAAGACGAGGATCAGTTAATGGTAAATTAAATGGCAGACTCCGGCATGCAGCCGTGGGTATTTCCACTACTAAAAGGCATTTGGTTATTAGGTTTGTCTTCACTTAATCATGGACCTGACTTGAACACTCGATTCAAAATCCCCTGCAGAGCAAGCTATCACTCTGTTGTTGTTAGCATGTTGACCCAATAGATAAAAAAGCATTAAAAAAGAAAAGAATGGAAAAAGGTTTTCTTTTCTGAAGTCAGGAACTAGTAAAAGGCTCAAAGGATTTTTAAAATCTTAGAGAGATTAAAAGCTAGTAAAAAAGTAAATATTTCTTTCAGTGGCTGCTCATATTTGTATTCTTCCTAAAGGTGGAAGGCATGTCAGGAAGATGACATTCCTCTTAAAAGAGTTTTGCAAAAGTGTCTAAATGTATTTGATCAGGAGGAGCCAAGATGGCGGAGGAGTAGGACGGGGAGAACACTTTCTCCCCCACAAATTCATCAAAAGAGCATTTAAACGTCGAGTAAATTCCACAAAACAACTTCTGAATGCCGGCAGAGGACATCAGGCACCCAGAAAAGCAACCCAACTCTTCGAAAGGAGGTAGGAAAAAATATTAAAAACAAAAAAAAAGAGACAAAAGAGGGAGGGACGGAGTTCCGCCCCGGGAAGGGAATCTTAAAAAGAGAGAAGTTTCCAAACATCAGGAAACCTTCTCACTGCCGAATCTGTGCCGAGCTTTGGAAGCACAGAGGGCAACATAACAGGGAGAAGAAATAAATAAACAATTTAAAACTCACAGATTGCGAGCCCTACAGTAACTCCCCCAGCAGAGAAGCAGCGCAGACGCCTGCATCCGCCATTAGCAAGCCGGGGCTGGGCAGGGAGGCGCGGCGTGGGCTGCATCGCTGAGAGTAAGAATCTGGCCTGAATACCCTGAGCGCTATCTGAGCGAAATAATTTGGGCTAGCAAACCAGACTGTGGGATACCTACCACGCGAAAAGCCAGCCCTAACCTAAGACCGCCAGGCCCGCGCACGAAACAAAGGACTGAACAGAGATAGCCGGCTGCAGACCTTCCCCCTCCGGTGACAGGCAGCCAGAGCCGGAGGGGGGCAATCGCAGCCCCAGAGAGACATTATCTATAAAATTGTAAGCAGGCTTCTTTGCTAACTAAAACTTCTTGGGGGTCTGGACAGTCAACATCTGCCTGAGAAGGTGCGCCGGTTTTACATCCAGATAACCGAGTGGCGGGGAGGCGATAAGTCGCAGCATTGGCGCTCGCCTGGGAAGAGCAAATTGGCGCTCGGACCTGGGAAGAGCACAAAACGCAGGCCCAACTGAGTCTGTGCCTCTGAGGACTACCCGGGTGCCTGAACCTGAGCGGCTTGGACCTGGGAGGTGCATGCAGCCCAGGGCCAGCCTCGGATTGTTCCCGGCGGAACAACCTAGAGTCCGAGCAGTGTGGACAGGGAGGCTACACGCGCCGTGAGCGGGGGCAGACCCAGGGTGGCTGAGGCACTGCGAGCCCACGCCAGTGTTATTTGTTTGCAGCATCCCTCCCTTCCTCCCCACAGCGCGACTGAACAAGTAAGCCTAAAAAAAAAAAAAAAAAAGTGTCCTCCACCGTGCCCTTTGAGTCAGGGCGGAAACCAGATACTGAAGAGACTAGCAAACAGAAGAAGATATAACAGAGGGAAACGCCTTGGAAGCTACAGGCAATAGATCAAAACCCTGTGGTTACTACGGACTACATAGGAAGGGGCCTATAGATCTTGAGAAATATAAATCTGACCAAGGAACTAGCCAAAAATGAACTGAACCCACAACACCCACAAAAAAAAAAAACAAAAAAGTCCTAGATATATTTTTATTATTTTTACGATCATTCTTTCTTTTTTTTTTTAATTAAAAAAAAAAAATTTAAGTCCTCTATTGTTCCTTTAATTTTCACTTTTATAACCTATTACTTTGCAAAAAAAAAAAAAAAAAAGACCCTATTTTCTTCTTCAGCAAACTTCATATATATATATTTTATAATTTTTTGACCTTGGTTTTTTTTTTTTTTTTTTTGGTCTTTGTTTTTTTCTTCTTTTCTTTAACATTGTATTTTTGAAATTCCAAACTCTACTCTAGATTTTTAATTTTCGCTTTTAGGTATATGTTATCAATTTTGTACCTATAGTTTTTTTTTTTATATAATTTCTGTGACTTTTTTTTTTTTTTCTTCTTCTCTGTTTCTTTCTCTTCTTCTTTTATATAACATTGTATATCTGAAATTCCAAACTTTACTCTAGATTTTTAATTTATGCTTTTTGGTATTTGATACCAATTTTGTACCTGTATATTCTTTATAATTTTTGTGACATTGTTCGTATTTGTTTGTTTGTTTTCTCTCTTTATTTTTCTTCTTCTTCTTCTTCTTTTTTTTTTTTTAAACATTGTATTTTTGAAATTCCAAACTCTACTCTAGATTTTTAATTTTTGCTTTCTGGTATTAGTTATCAATTTTGTACCTGTACTTTCTTTATAATTTTCGCGACCTTGTTTGTTTTTGTTTGTTCGTTTTTTCTCTCTTTCTTTTCCTTCTTCTTTTCTTTAACATCGTATTTTTGAAATTCCAAACTCTACTCTAGATTTTTAATTTTCGCTTTCTGGTATTAGTTATCAATTTTGTACCTGTACTTTCTTTATAATTTTCGCGACCTTGTTTGTTTTTGTTTGTTCGTTCTTTCTCTCTTTCTTTTCCTTCTTCTTTTCTTTAACGTCGTATTTTTGAAATTCTAAACTCTACTCTAGATTTTTAATTTTTGCTTTTATGTATTTGTTACCAATTTTGTACCTTTAAGGACCCAATCTTCAGGACCCATTTTTCACTAGGGAGTGAGATTACTGGCTTGACTGCTCTCTCTCCCTTTGGACCCTCCTTTTTCTCCACCAGGTCGCCTGTGTCTCCTCCCTAACCCCTCTCTACTCTACCCAACTCTGTGAATTTCTGTGTGTTCCAGACGGTGGAGAACACTTAGGGAACTGATTACTGGCTGGATCTGTCTCCCTCCTTTTCATTCCCCCCTTTTATCCTTCTGGCCACCTCAGTTACCTTCCTCCTTCTCTTCTCTGTATAACCCCGTGAACATCTCTGAGTGGTCCAGTTGTGGAGTGCACATAAGGAAGTGACTACTGGCTAGCCCACTCTCTCCACTATTGATTCACCTCATCTCATTTGGGTCACCTCTAACTCCCTCCTCCCTCTTCTCTTCTCCATGTAACCCTGTGAACCTCTCTGAGTGACCCTCACTGTAGAGAAACTTATCATCTTTAATGTAGATGTTTTATCAATGGTGTTATATAGAAGGAGAAGTTTTGAAACTACTGTAAAAATAAGACCGATAATCGGAAGCAGGAGACTTAAGTCCAAACCCTGACTCCAGGGAACTCCTGACTCCAAGGAACATTCATTGACAGGAGCTCATCAAATGCCTCCATACCGACACTGAAACCAAGCACCACACAAGGGCCAATAAGTTCCAGGGCAAGACATACCAAGCAAATTCTCCAGCAACAAAGGAACACAGCCCTGAGCTTCAAGATACAGGCTGCCCAAAGTCACCCCAAAACTATAGACATCTCATAACTCATTACTGGACATTTCATTGCACTCCAGAGAGAAGAAATACAGCTCCACCCACCAGAACACCGACACAAGCTTCCCTAACCAGGAAACCTTGACAAGCCACCTGTACAAACCCACACACAGTGAGGAAAAGCCACAATAAAGAGAACTCCACAGACTGCCAGAATACAGAAAGGACACCCCAAACTCAGCAATTTAAACAAGATGAAGAGACAGAGGAATACTCAGCAGATAAAGGAACAGGATAAATGCCCACCAAACCAAACAAAAGAGGAAGAGATAGGGAATCTACCTGATAAAGAATTCCGAATAATGATAGTGAAATTGATCCAAAATCTTGAAACTAAAATGGAATCACAGATAAATAGCCTGGAGACAAGGATTGAGAAGATGCAAGAAAGGTTTAACAAGGACCTAGAAGAAATAAAAAAGAGTCAATATATAATGAATAATGCAATAAGTGAAATTAAAAACACTCTGGAGGCAACAAATAGTAGAATAACAGAGGCAGAAGACAGGATTAGTGAATTAGAAGATAGAATGGTAGAAATAAATGAATCAGAGAGGATAAAAGAACAACGAATTAAAAGAAATGAGGACAATCTCAGAGACCTCCAGGACAATATTAAACGCTACAACATTCGAATCATAGGGATTCCAGAAGAAGAAGACAAAAAGAAAGACCATGAGAAAATACTTGAGGAGATAATAGTGGAAAACTTCCCTAAAATGGGGAAGGAAATAATCACCCAAGTCCAAGAAACCCAGAGAGTCCCAAACAGGATAAACCCAAGGAGAAACACCCCAAGACACATATTAATCAAATTAACAAAGATCAAACACAAAGAACAAATATTAAAAGCAGCAAGGGAAAAACAACAAATAACACACAAGGGAATTCCCATAAGGATAACAGCTGATCTTTCAATAGAAACTCTTCAAGCCAGGAGGGAATGGCAAGACATACTTAAAATGATGAAAGAAAATAACCTACAGCCCAGATTATTGTACCCAGCAAGGATCTCATTCAAGTATGAAGGAGAAATCAAAAGCTTTTCAGACAAGCAAAAGCTGAGAGAATTCTGCACCACCAAACCAGCTCTCCAACAAATACTAAAGGATATTCTCTAGACAGGAAACACAAAAACGGTGTATAAACTCGAACCCAAAACAATAAAGTAAATGGCAACGGGAACATACTTATCAGTAATTACCTTAAATGTAAATGGGTTGAATGCCCCAACCAAAAGACAAAGACTGGCTGAATGGATACAAAAACAAGACCCCTACATATGTTGTCTACAAGAGACCCACCTCAAAACAGGGGACACATACAGACTGAAAGTGAAGGGCTGGAAAAAGATTTTCCATGCAAATAGGGACCAAAAGAAAGCAGGAGTAGCAATACTCATATCAGATAAAATAGACTTCAAAACAAAGGCTGTGAAAAGAGACAAAGAAGGTCACTACATAATGATCAAAGGATCAATCCAAGAAGAAGATATAACAATTATAAATATATATGCACCCAACACGGGAGCACCACAGTACGTAAGACAAATGCTAACAAGTATGAAAGGAGAAATTAACAATAACACAATAATAGTGGGAGACTTTAATACCCCACTTACACCTATGGATAGATCAACTAAACAGAAAATTAACAAGGAAACACAAACTTTAAATGATACAATAGACCAGTTAGACCTAATTGATATCTATAGGTCATTTCATCCCAAAACAATGAATTTCACCTTTTTCTCAAGCGCACATGGAACCTTCTCCAGGATAGATCACATGCTGGGCCATAAAGCTAGCCTTGGTAAATTCAAAAAAATAGAAATCATTCCAAGCATTTTTTCTGACCACAATGCAGTAAGATTAGATCTCAATTACAGGAGAAAAACTATTAAAAATTCCAACATATGGAGGCTGAACAACACGCTGCTGAATAACCAACAAATCACAGAAGAAATCAAAAAAGAAATCAAAATTTGCATAGAAACGAATGAAAATGAAAACACAACAACCCAAAACCTGTGGGACACGGTAAAAGCAGTCCTAAGGGGAAAGTTCATAGCAATACAGGCACACCTCAAGAAACAAGAAAAAAGTCAAATAAATAACCTAACTCTACACCAAAAGCAACTAGAAAAGGAAGAAATGAAGAACCCCAGGGTTAGTAGAAGGAAAGAAATCTTAAAAATTAGAGCAGAAATAAATGCAAAAGAAACAAAAGAGACCATAGCAAAAATCAACAAAACCAAAAGCTGGTTCTTTGAAAGGATAAATAAAATTGACAAACCATTAGCCAGACTCATCAAGAAACAAAGGGAGAAAAATCAAATCAACAAAATCAGAAACGAAAATGGAGAGATCACAACAGACAACACAGAAATACAAAGGATCATAAGAGACTACTATCAACAATTATATGCCAATAAAATGGACAACGTGGAAGAAATGGACAAATTCTTAGAAAAGTACAACTTTCCAAAACTGGACCAGGAAGAAATAGAAAATCTTAACAGACCCATCACAAGCACGGAAATTGAAACTGTAATCAAAAATCTTCCAGCAAACAAAAGCCCCGGTCCAGACGGCTTCACAGCTGAATTCTACCAAAAATTTAGAGAAGAGCTGACACCTATCCTGCTCAAACTCTTCCAGAAAATTGCAGAGGAAGGTAAACTTCCAAACTCATTCTATGAGGCCACCATCACCCTAATACCAAAACCTGACAAAGATCCCACAAAAAAAGAAAACTACAGGCCAATATCACTGATGAACATAGATGCAAAAATCCTTAACAAAATTCTAGCAATCAGAATCCAACAACACATTAAAAAGATCATACACCATGATCAAGTGGGCTTTATCCCAGGGATGCAAGGATTCTTCAATATCCGCAAATCAATCAATGTAATACACCACATTAACAAATTGAAAAATAAAAACCATATGATTATCTCAATAGATGCAGAGAAAGCCTTTGACAAAATTCAACATCCATTTATGATAAAAACTCTCCAGAAAGCAGGAATAGAAGGAACATACCTCAACATAATAAAAGCTATATATGACAAACCCACAGCAAACATTATCCTCAATGGTGAAAAATTGAAAGCATTTCCTCTAAAGTCAGGAACAAGACAAGGGTGCCCACTTTCACCATTACTATTCAACATAGTTTTGGAAGTTTTGGCCACAGCAATCAGAGCAGAAAAAGAAATAAAAGGAATCCAAATTGGAAAAGAAGAAGTAAAACTCTCACTATTTGCAGATGACATGATCCTCTACATAGAAAACCCTAAAGAGTCCACCAGAAAATTACTAGAAATAATCAATGACTACAGTAAAGTTGCAGGATATAAAATCAACACACAGAAATCCCTTGCATTCCTATACACTAATAATGAGAAAACAGAAAGAGAAATTAAGGAAACAATTCCATTCACCATTGCAACGGAAAGAATAAAATACTTAGGAATATATCTACCTAAAGAAACTAAAGACCTATATATAGAAAACTATAAAACACTGGTGAAAGAAATCAAAGAGGACACTAATAGATGGAGAAATATACCATGTTCATGGATTGGAAGAATCAATATAGTGAAAATGAGTATACTACCCAAAGCAATTTATAGATTCAACGCAATCCCTATCAAGCTACCAACAGTATTCTTCACAGAGCTAGAACAAATAATTTCACAATTTGTATGGAAATACAAAAAACCTCGAATAGCCAAAGCGATCTTGAGAAAGAAGAATGGAACTGGAGGAATCAACCTACCTGACTTCAGGCTCTACTACGAAGCCACAGTTATCAAGACAGTATGGTACTGGCACAAAGACAGAAATATTGATCAATGGAATAAAATAGAAAGCCCAGAGATAAATCCACGCACATATGGACACCTTATCTTCGACAAAGGAGGCAAGAATATACAATGGATTAAAGACAATCTCTTTAACAAGTGGTGCTGGGAAATCTGGTCAACCACTTGTAAAAGAATGAAACTGGACCACTTTCTAACACCATACACAAAAATAAACTCAAAATGGATTAAAGATCTAAACGTAAGACCAGAAACTATAAAACTCCTAGAGGAGAACATAGGCAAAACACTCTCCGACATACATCACAGCAGGATCCTCTATGACCCACCTCCCAGAATATTGGAAATAAAAGCAAAAATAAACAAATGGGACCTAATTAACCTTAAAAGCTTCTGCACATCAAAGGAAACTATTAGCAAGGTGAAAAGACAGCCTTCAGAATGGGAGAAAATAATAGCAAATGAAGCAACGGACAAACAACTAATCTCAAAAATATACAAGCAACTCCTACAGCTCAACTCCAGAAAAATAAACGACCCAATCAAAAAATGGGCCAAAGAACTAAATAGACATTTCTCCAAAAAAGACATACAGATGGCTAACAAACACATGAAAAGATGCTCAACATCACTCATTATCAGAGAAATGCAAATCAAAACCACTATGAGGTACCATTTCACACCAGTCAGAATGGCTGCGATCCAAAAGTCTACAAATAATAAATGCTGGAGAGGGTGTGGAGAAAAGGGAACCCTTTTACACTGTTGGTGGGAATGCAAACTAGTACAGCCACTATGGAGAACAGTGTGGAGATTCCTTAAAAAACTGGAAATAGAACTGCCTTATGATCCAGCAACCCCACTGCTGGGCATACACACTGAGGAAACCAGAAGGGAAAGAGACACGTGTACCCCAATGTTCATCGCAGCACTGTTTATAATAGCCAAGACATGGAAGCAACCTAGATGTCCATCAGCAGATGAATGGATAAGAAAGCTGTGGTACATATACACAATGGAGTATTACTCAGCCATTAAAAAGAATACATTTGAATCAGTTCTAATTAGGTGGATGAAACTGGAGCCTATTATACAGAGTGAAGTAAGCCAGAAGGAAAAACATAAATACAGTATACTAACGCATATATATGGAATTTAGAAAGATGGTAACAATAACCCGGTGTACGAGACAGCAAAAGAGACACTGATGTATAGAACAGTCTTATGGACTCTGTGGGAGAGGGAGAGGGTGGGAAGATTTGGGAGAATGGCAATGAAACATGTAAAATATCATGTAGGAAACGAGTTGCCAGTCCAGGTTCGATGCATGATGCTGGATGCTGGGGGCTGGTGCACTGGGACGGCCCAGAGGGATGGTATGGGGAGGGAGGAGGGAGGAGGGTTCGGGATGGGGAGCACATGTATACCTGTGGCGGATTCATTTTGATATTTGGCAAAACTAATACAATTATGTAAAGTTTAAAAATAAAATAAAATTGGAGGAAAAAAAAAATGTATTTGATCAGAGATGTTTTCATTGAAGCATATCTTTCGTTAGTTAGATTGTGAAGGCTGATTCATATAGCCCCCAGATGCATCTGAAAAGGCTGCAGTACCACTAATGCTGCTGCTGCTGCTAAGTCACTTCAGTCTTGTCCGACTCCGTGCGACCCCATAGACGGCAGCCCACCGGCTCCCCCATCACTGGAAGTCTCCAGGCAAGAACACTGGAGTGGGTTGCCATTTCCTTCTCCAATGCACGAAAGTGAAAAGTGAAAGTGAAGTCGCTCAGTCGTGTCTGACTCTTCGGGACCCCATGGACTGCAGCCCACCAGGCTCCTCCATCCATGGGATTTTCCAGGCGAGAGTACTGGAGTGGGGTGCCATTGCCTTCTCCTACAATACCATTAATACAATACCACTAATGCAACGCCCCTGAAAGAGCTTGAAGTTTGTTAGCAGTCCAAACTGGCTCGGGTCATCTCCCAAAAGTAAGGGACTCGATGAGACATGCATGTGCATTTTCACTCACGTGTCCGTGACTCCAAAGCCAGTGATCTGCAGCCTGTATGTTACAAACCACAGGGTCAAGAGAGGACGTATTCAGTCGCAAACTTGTTTTAGAAATCTAGCCTTTGATAAAAATGGTTTGAGAGCTAACAGAAGTATTTGGGAAGTCAGGAAAAAATGTTTTTAACTCTTCAAATAACTTTTTGGTAGATGGACCCCAACAAAGTTTGCATGAAAGATGTTACAAGGCAGTTGATGTGACTGACTTCCACCCCCTTGATATTTAAGTTTGAGAACTTATCTCCTTTTGTGTTTACATGTGGGATTTAGTTTAATCTGTGGTAAGCAGATTTCTGTTACACAACTGTTTGAATTTCAGGCCACATGCAATCACTTGAATTATTTTACTTAATTTCATGTATTTATCTTATGTATTTACCTGAGAGTTAAAAATCAAACTTTTTTGAGGCTGAAGTTAATCATTTACATTTGTGCCGTATTTTAAGGTTTGTAAAGCATTATACATACTATTTTCTTTTTAGATGAAAAATATTGTTTAACTATGTCATCTGCTATAGAGGAGTTCATTAATTCTCTAAACATTATAGTAGATAAGACATAAATATTATTTTGTCTGTTTTGAAAATAAATACAAGGATAACACACTTAACCTGCTCAAGTTACCCATTCATCTAGTAGAAGAGGCTCAACAATTAGCTTTAAAGTGCATAAGCCTATATTTTCAGTGTATTCAGTATATATCTTTCCAATCAGTGATTTTTAACATGTATGACAATCAACTAGACATATTTAAAATGTAATGTTTTCAAAAGCAAGAAATTGTAAGAAACCAGAGCCTCTATGCTGTGGATTAAAAGTCACTTTGGTTGACTTGGTTATTAGAAAAATATTCATTAGTGAATTTTAAAACTGCCTTCAGAAATAAAAATAAAATGTTCCAATGCAGAAAATATCAAGTTAAAAGTTTTTCTTTAAGAGTTAGGGATTTATGAAATTTGTATGTCAAAACTTCAAACCACATTTCAAGAGTTAAGTTTTGACATTTACAAGATATCTAAAAATTTGACACTTATAAAGACCAACATTCTCACTCTCCCAGCAGTGACTGACAGACACACACGGGTCCCTTCGTTCCTCCATTAATAGAACTGAAAAGGGAAAGCTCTGTTTTCTGAGTTCCGAATATGAACATGAGTTTACCTCCAGCAAAGCTCATTCACACCTGAGTTCAGACAAGTGCATTTGGGTGGGCGTAGTTCCTGATGATGGAGAAGGCAGTGGCCCCCACTCCAGTTCTCTTGCCTGGAGAATCCCATGGATGGAGGCGCTTGGTGGGCTGCAGTCCATGGGGTCGATAGAGGTCGGACACAACTGATCGACTTCACTTTCACTTTTCCCTTTCATGAATTGGAGAAGGAAATGGCAACCCACTCCAGTGTTCTTGCCTGGAGAATCCCAGTGATGGGGGAGCCTGGTGGGCTGCCGTCTATGGGGTCGCACACAGTCGGACACGACTGAAGCGACTTAGCAGTAGCAGCAGCAGTTCCCGATGAAGGTTCTATTCTTCCAAGTCTTTATAAAAATACAATAATTAAAGTTCAAAATGACCACTTAATAGTTCTCTCTAAACTGTTTATTGAACACCACAATTTACCATGCATGTTATAATTAAAGTTAACATAGTGAAATAAAAAAACAATAAAATAGCCCATTGTTATCAAGGTGTCACTATAGAGATGGTTATAGGTATCAAGCAAGTAAACAAATAAATTTCAGAATGGAAAAGAATGAATAATTTCAAGATGCAACAAAGTTAATGAAAGACCTAAGATGGAAGGAAGTAATAGAGTGACTGAGAGCTGGGCAATATGTTCAGTTTGGAGGTCAGGAAACCTGTCTCCGAGAAGGTGATATCTGAGCCTGTGGAAAGACCTGGACACAGAGAAATCCAGACAGAGGGGAGAGCAAGTGCAAAGCCCTAAAATGGGAACCCTGTGGTGGGGGTGGACACAGACCTCCTTGGAAAGGATGAAGCTGGTAAAACAGCTGGTTACAAGGGGAGAGAAAGACCAGTTTGGAAGAAATAATCCAGCCATTTAAATTGATTCAGCAGAATTTCCAATTGTCTTACTGCAGAAATGTCCGAGCTAATATTACCATTTTCCATGTCCCACTTCACTAGAATTAAGCTTTCTCTTGTCACCCTAAACAATATCAATTCTGGAGAAGCAGGGACATTAAGAAGCGATGTGAGAGTTATGCCAATTTAATAAACATGACACTTGATTTTCACTATGTATATTTCCTAATTTTAGGGAAAATATGGGTCCCAGGAAATCCACGCATCCTATGGAATACTAAGATTATAGAACTGCTACTGTCTTTTGGAATTTCTTTTCAGTGGCATTTACAGATTTCTACCATAATGAGACATCATTTTTTCACATTCTTAGTTCCTTCTCTACCAAAGAACTATTTTTAATTATAAATTTAAACTTGGAACTCATCATAATTTACTTGCCCTCATAATAGTTCATGTTCTCAATTTTAAAATATGAAAGTAGGAATCAGAGGAAAATGTTCATTTAAGAGACTAGGAGAAAAAAACTCAGATAAGAAACACTAAGACTTTAAAATGTAGAGTCGCCTAACTATGGTTTTCAAATGTTGTGAAACACTGAGAAAATGTCTCTACATTTTAGGGCCCTAAAATTATCTTCGGTAAAGTTAATTGATGCTACTCAATAAATAAATGTCATCAGCTATTCAGTTCAGTTCAGTTCAGTTCAGTTGCTCAGTCATGTCTGACTCTTTGCGACCCCATGAATTGCAGCACGCCAGGCCTCCCTGTCCATCACCAACTCCTGGAGTTCACTCAGACTCACGTCCATGGAGTCAGTGATGCCATCCAGCCATCTCATCCTCTGTCGTCCCCTTCTCCTCCTGCCCCCAATCCCTCCCAGCATCAGAGTCTTTTCCAATGAGTTAACTCTTCGCATGAGGTGGCCTAAGTACTAGAGTTTCAGCTTTAGCATCATTCCCTCCAAAGAAATCCCAGGGCTGATCTCCTTCAGAATGGACTGGATGGATCTCCTTGCAGTCCAAGGGACTCTCAAGAGTCTTCTCCAACACCACAGTTCAAAAGCATCAATTCTTCAGCACTCAGAAAGTTTAAAGCAAAACTTCTATGGACAGCCTGTTAAAGACAGTCATGTGATAAAATAGGGAAGAGGATGCGCTTTGGGGTTTTAGATTCATATCCTGCCTTGTCCACTGGAATATCCTGAGCCTCAGTCATTCCTTTTTAAAAGTGGAGTGAGACTAACCTAACCCCAAGTCTTCTGTGAGAACTGAATTAGATCATCGTTTTTAATCTTATTCAGTGACCCATAGTTTTTTTCTAGTCTATTGCAATACTCCTAAACGTGTGCATCGTAACTAGCTGGCCTTAATCACAGTAAATCTTTTGTGTCAGATGCTCAGTCATGTCTGACTCTTTGCACCCCATGGACTGTAGCCCACCAGGCTCCTAGGTCCATGGAATTTTCCAGGCAAGAATCCTGGAGTGGGGAGCCATTTCCTCCTCCAGGGAATCTTCCCAATCCAGAGATCACATCCATGTCTTTATGCGCCCTGAATTGGCAGGCAGATTCTTTACCACTAGCACCACTTAGTTCGGTTTAGTTCAGTTCAGTTCAGTCGCTCAGTCGTGTTCGACTCTTTGTGACCTCATGAACCTCAGCACGTCAGGCCTCCCTGTCCGTCACCAACTCCCGGAGTCCACCCAAACTCATGTCCACTGAGTCAGTGATGCCATCCAGCCGTCTTAGGAAGCACATAAATCTTTTAGCCTCTTTATAGTTCTTTTTGTTTGTGTGTTTGCTGCAAGAATTTTATTTACTGCAAAGGATGGTCAAGAGATAAAATTAGGGCATATGGTTTAAGAGTAAAGATAATATCAACATTTTAGCTGTAAGTTTTTTTTCAGTAAATATTTGACTTTTAAAATTCCATTTTAGAAGGTTAAGAAAGCAATCTTTCTTCCCTCTCCCCCAGCCCATTAATACACTTTCATCAAATTTGAAAATTAAACCAATGTAATTGTTAAAATTAAACAGTCTGCACAGCATTCTTTCAACATTTAAAATTTTTTATTTCAAATACTACAATATTTTATTCCTATTTTCTCCATTTTCTGACATATAGCTTGATACTTCTAAATGTTATCAATTAACCAGTACTCTATCAAAATTGACTTATGTAGTTTTACAGTACTTTTAAAATATATATATGTTTTCCCATCAGCTTACCTGCTCCTGCTTCAGTTCCAAGTACCTATGGATTTCTTTGGAATATTCTAACAGGGCTTGGGAAACCTTCTACATATGTGCTTGCATCCTTGATGGTTTTTAAGGAATAAACTGTTTAAATCAGAAGAGCAGAGTTCAGTGTAGACTAAACTCTTTGGTATGCAGAAGCAGTCCAAAGATTATAGGCTCAGAAAAATGTCCTGTGAGGATGTTACAGGTGAAAGTGGAAGGAACACAAAGGGGACATTTGGATTTAGTGCCGATATTAAGCTGAAAGGTGACGTTTGTAAGCAGAAAAACTGGTGAAAGTAAATGAGAGGCGTGTCAGGATGTAAACCACAGATGCTCTTTAAATTGTACATCTTTCTCCGTATAGCTTTCTGCTCGTGGTCGTAAACAAGCACACCCAAGCTACATAATCGAATAAAGGGTCATAATGGTTAGGATTCAAGCCAATTTTGTGCCTGAACTTTAAACAAATTACCATTCCTATATGAATGTTAAACGTTCATGTGATGAATTGTCATGTAATCATGAAATAAAAAGGGACTTATCTCTTCTCAAATAGGTTGATTAATACAGTAGTTCAACTTAAAGTTACTTTTAACAAAGTATCAGTCAGCAGGCGTCTTAACTAGACACAACTTAGCAACTGAACAAAGAAATAAGAGCAATAACTGACAAAGCGTAGCCTATTTCTATCCCTCTATGTGCTTCTGGGCAACCTGAGACTCTAAATCTAAAATAAAGTAACCTAAGGGTCAATACCTTAAGAGTTCCAAAAAATAGCAAGAAGAGATAAGAAAGCCTTCTTCAGCGATCAATGAAAAGAAATAGAGGAAAACAACAGAATGGGAAAGACTAGAGATCTCTTCAAGAAAATCAGAGATACCAAAGGAACATTTCATGCAAAGATGGGCTCAATAAAGGACAGAAATTGTAGGGACCTAACAGAAGCAGAAGATATTAAGAAGAGGTGGCAAGAATACACAGAAGAACTGTACAAAAAAGATCTTCACGACCCAGATAATCACGATGCTGTGATCACTGACCTAGAGCCAGATATCCTGGAATGTGAAGTCAAGTGGGCTTTAGAAAGCATCACTACGAACAAAGCTAGTGGAGGTGATAGAATTCCAGTTGAGCTATTCCAAATCCTGAAAGATGATGCTGTGAAAGTGCTGCACTCAATATGCCAGCAAATTTGGAAAACTCAGCAGTGGCCACAAGACTGGAAAAGGTCAGTTTTCATTCCAATCCCAAAGAAAGGCAATGCCAAAGAATGCTCAAACTACCGCACAATCACACTCATCTCACATGCTAGTAAAGTAATGCTCAAAATTCTCCAAGCCAGGCTTCAGCAATATGTGAATCGTGAACTTCCTGATGTTCAAGCTGATTTTAGAAAAGGCAGAGGAACCAGAGATCAAATTGCCAACATCTGCTGGATCATGGAAAAAGCAAGAGAGTTCCAGAAAAACATCTATTTCTGCTTTATTGACTATGCCAAAGCCTTTGACTGTGTGGATCACAATAAACTGTGGAAAATTCTGAAAGAGATGGGAATACCAAACCACCTGATCTGCCTCTTGAGAAATCTGTAGGCAGGTCAGGAAGCAACAGTTAGAACTGGACATGGAACAACAGACTGGTTCCAAATAGGAAAAAGAGTACATCAAGGCTGTATATTGTCACCCTGTTTATTTAACTTCTATGCAGAGTACATCATGAGAAACGCTGGACTGGAAGAAACATAAGTTGGAATCAAGATTGCCGGGAGAAATATCAATAACCTCAGATATGCAGATGACACCACCCTTATGGCAGAAAGTGAAGAGGAACTAAAAAGCCTCTTGATGAAAGTGAAAGTGGAGAGTGAAAAGTTGGCTTAAAGTTCAACATTCAGAAAATGAAGATCATGGCATCCGGTCCCATCACTTCATGGGAAATAGATGGAGAAAGAGTGGAAACAGTGTCAGACTTTATTTTTTTGGGCACAAAATCACTGCAGATGGTGACTGCAGCCATGAAATTAAAAGACGCTTACTCCTTGGAAGGTAAGCTATGACCAACCTAGATAGCATATTCAAAAGCAGAAATATTACCTTGCCAACAAAGGTTCGTCTAGTCAAGGCTATGGTTTTTCCTGTGGTCGTGTATGGATATGAGAGTTGGACTGTGAAGAAGGCTGAGCACCAAAGAATTGATGCTTTTGAACTGTGGTGTTGGAGAAGACTCTTGAGAGTCCCTTGGACTGCAAGGAGATCCAACCAGTCCATCCTAAAGGAGATCAGCCCTGGGATTTCTTTGGAAGGAATGATGCTAAAGCTGAAACTCCAGTACTTTGGCCACCTCATGCGAAGAGCTGACTCACTGGAAAAGACTCTGATGCTGGGAGGGATTGGGGGCATGAGGAGAAGGGGACGACAGAGGATGAGATGGCTGGATGGCATCACTGACTCGATGGACGTGAGTCTGAGTGAACTCTGGGAGTTGGTGATGTACAGGGAGGCCTGGCATGCTGTGATTCATGGGGTCGCAAAGAGTTGGACACGACTGAGTGACTGATCTGATCTGATCTGATCTGAAGGGTCAACACTGACTATTGGTCATCTTGAGACAGACTAGTCTGGATCCACCAAGTCAGTCCTTCTGCAAACAGAATCAAGTGAAGATTAATGGGTATTTGTTGACAGTGGAAAGTCAAGGAAGAAGACAAGCACTGGAAACAAACAGATCTAGGTTTAAACCCTCGCCTGACCCAATGTACACATCCACTTACAAGCATTTATAACCCTGCGGAGTTGTCTTCAGTTTCTTCCTGTGTGGAATACAAATGTTGATGCCTGATTGGCTTATTGTGAGAATTAATGATTTGCTGCACATAAGCTTTTAGCATAGCATTTGAGATATCCTGGACCCTCAATAAATGCTATCTTTTCAAAGTTTCCTTTACGTAATAATTCTTTCCACTTACTAAAGTGAGGAATGGAAACTCAGGTGTCTTCCCATTCTATGTCTGAACCGGTGGGCTGTCAGCACCCAAAAGGGGCAGAAAACGTGGCTCTGATAAGCCTGGCTAAGAGCTGTGACAGACCCACTTCCTTCAGAATGCCCAGGGAGCTCACAGTACGCGAATATGGAAGGAGGTATGACTCCCAGGCATGGAAAGCGTTACTATGAAGGCTTTTTTCAGGTTGCGTTTCCTCTGAGCACATTTAGAGCCTTGGAAATGCAGACCTAGCCAAGATCTGACACACATTCATTACTCTTCTTTGCCTCCTTGACAAGTCCTGTGAATCTTCTCATCATTCAACAGCTGGCAAGTCTCACCTCCGTGCAGGCTTCAGCTGGACTTAAGAGGATCATGGGCAGAGATGGGAAACGGGATCAGCCACCTCCTGGCTCGGCCAGCAGGGCCTTCAGCGGAGATGGAGGCAAAGAAAGCAACTAGATGTGGAGGCTGGAGCCTTGGCTTCTCCCTGGTTGTGGTGAACCCCTCAACTTCTCTCAGCTGCAAAATGATAACTCATTGTATAGGATTTTTATGTATGGTGTTGATGGTAAAATAATATGAAAATGCCCTATAAATCGTATGCATGTGTGAGCACTCAGTCATGCCTCACTCTTTGGGACCCCATGGACTATAGTCCACGAGGTTCCTCTGTCCGTGGAATTTTTCCAGGCAAGAAGACTGGAGTGGGTAGCCGTTTCCTCCTCCAGGGGATCTTCCCAACATGGGGATCGAACCCTCATGACTCTTAATCTCCTGCATTAGCAGGCATGTTTGTTTGGGTTTTTTTCCCTATATAGAACTATACTAAAGAAAGGCTTCTATTTGAATATTTGATGTGTAAAAAAGTATTGCGCTGTATGTAATTTCAGTCTTAATAAAATGTTCTCCATTTATGGTGGCTCTAGGGAGAAGGAAGTGGCAACCCTCTCCAGTGTTCTTGCCTGGAGAATCCCAGGGACAGAGGAGCCTGGGGGATGCTATTTGTGGGATTGCACAGAGTTGGACAGAGCTGAAGTGACTTAGCAGCAGCAGCAGTGGTAAAGAATCCACCTGCCAATGTAGAAGATGCAAGAGACACAGGTTCAACCCCTGGGCCAGGAAGATCCCCTGGAGTTGGAAATGGCAACCCACTCCAGTATTCTTGCCTGGAAGAATTCCATACAGAGGAGCCTGGCGGGCTACAGTCCAGGGGGTTGCAAAGAGTTGGACATGACTGTGCTCACACATAAAACAAATCTCCATCTGTGAATTCCAATACTGCTCAAAAATGAGGAACTTTACTCTCATCTTGTATGTATTTGAAATGTACTGTCATCAATAATATATTGAGTTGGCCAAAAAGCTTGCGTTTTTCCCTAAGAATTTACAATATACTACAAACTGCAAACCCAATGTATTACAAATGACTCAGTTCAGTTCAGTCGCTCAGTCATGTCCAACTCTTTGAAACCCCATGAATCGCAGCATTCCAGGGCTCCCTGTCATCACCAACTCCCAGAGTTCACTCAGACTCACATCCATTGAGTCAGTGATGCCATCCAGCCATCTCATCCTCTGTCGTCCCCTTCTCCTCCTGCCCCCAAACCCTCCCAGCATCAGAGTCTTTTCCAATGAGTCAACTCTTCACATGAGGTGGCCAAAGTACTGGAGTTTCAGCTTTAGCATCATTCCTTCCAAAGAAATCCCAGGGCTGATCTCCTTTGGGATGGACTGGTTGGATCTCCTTGCAGTCCAAGGGACTCTCAAGAGTCTTCTCCAACACCACAGTTCAAAAGCATCAATTTTTTGGCACTCAGCCTTCTTCACAGTTCAACTCTCACATCCATACATGACCACAGGAAAAACCATAGCCTTGACTAGATGGACCTTTGTTGACAAGGTAATATTTCTGCTTACAAATGATTAGTGGTTCTCTTATCTGATTTTAAATTAACATCATGATATTGGTTCTGATCTGCCTGTAAATATGCAAATTATTCTCCTGACTCAATTCCTGTTGCTAGTATTGCTTGAGTGTCCAGCAAGGGTAAAAGCTGGGAATCTCAAATGCACAGTCCTTTTTAACTGGAAATTCAAAGCATCATGTGTGATAACTCAGCCATATCTTCTACTAACATGAGAATAACAGGGCTTGGTTTTGCAGAAGCTAAGATTTTGATATTTCTCTTTAACAATATAAGAGAATAAAGCAATTGGAATTGACCTTACCTTTGTGAGCTTTTATAAACGATACCTTTTTTTTAACATGCATATACTTCCTGATAGATAAAGATGATGAAATAGTGGGCTGAGTGACTAACACACATGCACAAAGGCAGAGACTTTCTATAAAAACCCTGCGAACTGCGGTTTCAGTTGTCTATCGCACACTCAGTTACAGTCAGTTATTCCAGGTATTGTCTTTGTTTTCAGGAAAAGAAAACTAAGTAGAAAATCATGGCAAGTCCTGACTGGGGATATGATGGTGAAAACGGTAAGCATTCTTCTGCTCATGTAGATCAAATAACGGCTTCTTCCCTTTTCCAGGAAAAGAGATATTGAGCACTTAAAATAACGGTAAAGTCATAGATTAACGGTTTGAAGTGCCTTTGACTTACACCAGCTTTGCATACGTTCTCAACAGTCGTCCTTAGGGCTCATGATTGTCTACAAAATGTATTCTGCCTCTTTTCTCCTCTCTGCCTCTCAGCCTCTCTCCCTCCCTATGTATAGACAGGTCTATTGCTAACAGCAAAATATGTACAGTCTGATCCCATAGACCATGAGACTTCTGTTGACAAAGACACTACTTGCCAGTGTGGCACAGAAAAGGGGCATTCTCACACCTGGGATTTCCATTAAGCTAACCGGAATACCATTTGAGATACCTGGATAAATCCTAATCTAGTAAAACTATATTCCTAAAACTTGGACTCAAGCATTAGATCAGTTTTGATTGTAATCATGTTCGTCCTGGTAGGTCCTGAACACTGGGGCAAGCTGTACCCCATCGCAAATGGAAATAACCAATCTCCTATCGACATCAAAACCAGTGAAACCAAGCGTGATCCCTCTCTGAAACCCCTCAGTGTCTCCTACAATCCAGCCACAGCCAAAGAAATCGTCAACGTGGGACATTCCTTTCATGTAAACTTTGAGGACAGTGATAATAGATCAGGTGAGCCAAAAGGTCCTTCTAATTTGTGTCTTTGACTTTACTGGGGAAATGTAAACAGTAGGGCTTTCAGAAACATGGACACCCATATGCAGTGGGTGCACACGGGTAGCATTGATGCCATCTACTGAGGTATCTTGAAGTTTAAAAATATTTCCAAGTGTTAAAGATGATTCTGGGGACTCCCAGCTCAGTCTTTTTTCAGCCCTTCTCCTTCTCAGTGACTCTATTCCATCTCTTCTGGTTTCCAATATCTTTATGCTAACTTTACACCCTCTGAATAAACAGTACTTTTTCACAAAATTCTGGAATCATCATGAATATAAAAACTGAAAAGGCAAATATTTTCTAATTGAGATGAGGTTGGAGGAGTGCATTAGGGAAGAAATACAGATCCCGATGAGTATATTTATTTTTTGTGGCCAGGAAAATGGCTCCATAACAATGAATTGCTTCAGTTCAGTTGAGTTCAGTCGCTCAGTCATGTCCGACTCTTTGCAACCCCATGAATCATAGCATGCCAGGCCTCCCTGTCCATCACCAGCTCGTGAAGTGCTTGGGTACCAGAACCAAAAAAAAAAAAAAAAAAAAAAACTGGTCTTGGGTGTATCTTGCATGGAATCATTCTGTGCATAAGTATTTTTGTCTAGCTTCCCCTCTCCCTATTAAATCATAGTATCTGAATTATCTTCATCTCCCAGAATCTAACATACTTCCTCGCTCACAGGAAAAATCTCAAAACTGTTTACTGAATAATTTACTAAATGACAATTTCATAAATCAGCTCTACTGTCAAAAGGCAAAGTTAGTCATAGCACTTTCCTTCAAGGTTCTGAGCCTAAGTTTTAGACATCTTGGTGCTACGTCCTTTGTTAATATTGGATTAGGTCTGGTACTACGTGTGTTTTATTACTCATATGGTTGGACAGACTCTCTAAAGCAAAATGATCCTTCAGTGTTAGAATTTTAAAAGTGACTCTACCATCCTGCTGGAACTTTCTTTTGGTCCCTGGCTAGGATTCTGAGTAAAGCTGTCAGAATACCCTCTTGTATCTTGATCACTTACAAGATACATGCAGAGTGATTTGTTACTAAAAATAAATTGCTAGATATCTTAATGCATACTGTCCATTACTGTCTGTTGAAAGAATGAATGAACTTATAAACTAAAGCAGAATCAAGGAAAGAGCTCTAATCCTAGAATTCACTCATCTTCCAATATGTTTTCCTGAAAACAGGAAAAGATAAAATTATAGCCCATGTGCTGAGAACCATGTAACTCACGCACCATCTGAAGGTGCTCCGCACATCTGAAGCCCATCATTGTGGACACGGGGAAAAACCAACAAGGCGGAAACTTTAGACTACTGGTTATTTTCATTTCTACTCGCCCCAATTTAATGTTAATTTGTATTAAATGCAAAGACAAGCTGGAGCTCATGACTGTAACACTAATAGCAGTTTCCTTTTTCTTCTAGTGCTGAAAGGGGGTCCTCTATCTGAAAGCTACAGGCTGCGGCAGTTCCATTTTCACTGGGGCATCACAGATGACTGTGGCTCTGAGCACTTAGTGGATGGAGCCAAATTTTCTGCAGAGGTAATGTAGCGTAGTACGTGAGGGAGAGCTACACAGAGCCCTCCCAGAAGTAGCACCCTTATAACATGTGGATGTGGGTTAGTCGCTCAGCCATGTCCAACGCTTTGTGACCCCATGGACTGTAGCCCGCCAGGCTCCTCTGTCCATGGGATTCTCCAGGCAAGACTACTGGAGTGGGTAGCCTATCCGTTCTCTAAGGGATCTTCCCCACCCAGGGATCAAACCAGGGTCTCTTGCATTGCAGGCAGATTCTTTGCCTGTCTGAACCATCAGGGAAGCCCCCCTTATCACTTAAGACACAATTTCAATGGCCCAAAGGAATGAGCATTTTGAGGCCTGTAAAGAATTCCCTTGCTCATTTAAACTTAAACAGTGACACACTGCATTTGGCAATAGAGAAGAATTTTTCACATGAGGGAGGCAGGTGAATTTGCAGTCAAACTCCTGGGCCTCAGAATCCGCTTTCATTTCAGAATGTCTCAGAAACTGCTGCCTGACATCAGGCTAACCTCAAGGGGAGTTGCTGCTGTCCTTTTAAAGCTCTGAGCCCAGGGGGAACACACCATCATTCTCTTCTCATTTAAAGGTTCGAGTGTGCACACACCCACAGCAGAGGTGTAGCCAGGCCGAGGCACTCCATTAAGATTTGACTAAGAGGGCCAGTTTAACCTCAGGAGTCATCACAACGAGTAGCATACTCTAGATGAGGGTTTGGGGCTCCCTGGCAGCAGGCCACTACCCTCTGGCCTCTTGACTTGCCTCCACATGGAAGTCTGTGATTCAGTTCACGACATTCTGCCTGTATATCCACAGTAAAATCAAGAAAATGTGCATCAAACTCTCAACAGAGGGTATGGAGACTGAAAACAAAAAACTTTTGTTCTTTGTATGCATGACTATTCAATAAGTTTGTACCAGCACAGACTGGTTGGCTTTTTTGTTTTACTCTTGTAGAATGAATCTGTAATACACATAGTTTTGCAACAATCTTTTTTGTTTTTTTTTCATTTACCAATGATCATGATCATTTTTCCAAGTCAGTAGGAATTCCTAAAGTCTGTACGGTATTTCCATGTATGCATATGTTAGAATTTATTAACTAACTCCTACATAGGAACAATTGCAATGCCTTTCACATTTCATTCTGCTGTTGTTTTTTGTTCTTTACAAAAAAAATGGGCAATAAATACATTTGTACAAATATCTTACACACCAGTGAAAGCAATTGTGTAGGGCATTTTTGTAAGGAGGATTCTTAGGTACAGAGTATGTGTAGTATTCATTTTGATAGAAGACTTGGGAATAGTATACAACTAAAACTTACTTTATGTTACACTAGAAAGCCAGGCTAGGTACTTTCAATGGTGCAGAAATCTATTACATGTTTTGTTTTTTTCCTATTTATTTTTCATAAAATTGAAAGTGGACTGAAATCAAATGGGCTGAAAGTCTAAATTAGTAATAGTATTACGTCTGGGGGAGGATATTTGGTTGTATCTAAGAAATCCGGCAGTGGGTGATGGACAGGGAGGCCTGGCCTGCTGCGGTTCATGGGGTCACAAACAGTAGGACAGAACTGAGCGACTGAACTGAACTGAACTGAAGAAATCTGAATCAATGAATCTCTTATCTAATTTGAGAAAAGTGAAGTTAATCCAGGCTGGAGGTGACAGGAACTCAGTCACTAAGTTCAGCGTATGAGAGAGGGTAGGAGGGAGGGTGGGAGGGAGACCAGGAGAGGGGAGTGGTGTGGAGAAAGACAGAGCAAAGACAGAGAGGAGATGTGTGGGTGGCGGGGAGCAGACTGCTTTGGTTTAGAGTCATCCAAGCGACCCGGTGATCACTTGACATTAGGTGGTCAGAAAAAGACTTTTTCAGGAGTAGCATTTGAGTTCAGCCATAATTCAAGTCAAAATCCTGCCATTTTGACTTGACTTCCCAGAGGAAAATCAGCAGTTATGCAAAGCCTTAAAGCTGTGGACTAAGTGCAAAAGTCACATCCACGCGCTGCGTGGAAGGATGGATGCCAATCAGTGGAGAAGAGTAAGAATGAATAACTGCAGTTTTCGGTTGAGCAGTTAGATGGAAGGTGATGCCTTTTCCTAAAGCGGGAAAATGAAATGGATCTGGAAAAGAGAAAGTCAAGAGTGCTAGTTTAGCTGTGTTAAGTTTGAGATGCATATCAGGCATCCATGTGGAGATATCAAGAAAGCATCAGGAGACGTGCACACGCACTTGGATATACAGGTCTAGAGTTTCACAGAGAAGGTAGGCAGGGGATGTTGGTTTGAAAGGTGTCTGGATACGATCAGGAGAACCTGCCCTTGGCCACCACTCCAGACATCTCAGGAGCCCCTTCTCACAAAGTTACCAGGTACCTCAAGTTAGAAAATTATTTCAGTTTTTGTCTCCAAACTAGTTAGCCAGAAATACTTGATCTTCTCACACCTTACAGAGAGGTGTCTGTCTTTTGTTGTTTTGTTTTAAGAAGTAATATTGAATAGTTATGATATTGTGGGAAAAAGAAGTTCTACTTACTGGTTCCAGGATTTGCAACATGCCCACTCTCTTCAACTCTTCAACTCTATTTTCTTAAGAAAACCCTTCTTAAGAGTACAAACATAGCCCTTCCCATGCCCTGGATAAAGGGTCACACAAGTTTTCTCTACCCAAGCCAAGATGTATCTGTATATATCAACATGTTAAGGTCTAACCTGCTTTTTCCCTTCACCATGGTATGAATAACTGGTCCATCATGCTGTGATTTTTAGCTTCATTTAGTTCACTGGAATTCTGCCAAGTACCCCAGCTTCGCTGATGCTGCCTCGCAGGCTGATGGTTTGGCGTTGATTGGCGTTTTGGTGAAGGTGAGTCGTAGAGCGTCTCGGAGCTCTGCTAAAATTATTCCTTACCAATCAGACCGCAAACTAGGGTGAAATACAGCAGAGAGATGTTTGCGTCTCTCTTTTTTTGAAATGTGCCCGTTTACTAGTGACTGCACAGGTGAGCAAGCAGGTCTCTGGTATATGTTTGTTCCGCTGGACTTTCCCCTCTTGAAGAGAGAAATACATTTCAGGCAGAGATGAAATGGGAGGGTGTTGATGGTGGCACTAATTTTTTTATTTTTCAGCTCATCTTCCACTTTTCTTCTAAACTTTCTACATCACGGAGTCAGGAGTTTATCAATTTAATTTTCATCAGAAAAAAATATGAAGAGGACTTTTGTCCCGTAAAGAAAGTTGAACTGATATTTAATATGGAAGATTCAAATCTTCTGTAGGGGAGTCCCTGAAAAGTCCTATATGGAAATTACTATTAAATTCAGGATATTTGGGTGACTAACTTTTGGAATTATAGTAATTCTAGTGAATCTTTATTGAACACTTGTAACATACCATTCATTTTACTGACTAGAATTAATAGAACAGACCAAAGAGGTTTGCTTTTGTATTTTAGTTGTGCTAAATTCCTGTATTTTGACTTGCATATCTTTTCTTCAGTTACTGGTTTTAATTTTTTTAAAAGTAACTAAATAGGATTTTACTTGGTAACCATTTTTATCTCACACTTTATTTTTTTAATCTCCAGGTGGGTCAGGCCAACCCAAACCTTCAGAAAGTACTTGATGCCCTAAAAGCAGTTAAAAATAAGGTAAATAGACTCATTAAGTTAGTTTAAATCAGAGAACAAGAATCTACAGAACCTCAGAAATCATTTAATTGCATATTTGATGTGAGGAGTAGGAAGACCTGAGCAAAACCATCAATCCGAAAATCAAGGTGCTGCTTACACGTTCCTGGTTTCTGAGGTCTCTGAGCAGTGATTTATTTGGGTTTCGCTTTTCATGGTTACCGCTTATCTATTTCAGCAAGATGAAGCCTGTAGAAGAATAGTTTTCATAGCCTTTTCATACATCATAACTATGATGCCCACTGTCAGCTTAGAAAAAGATGGGTTGTTCTGATATATTTAACCTTAGCTTCACCATTTTGATAATAAAGAGTTAAATCTTGTCAGAGATTTGCCATTGTCATTCACAGTTTGTAGAACTATCATACCTTTATATAAAATAAATCTAGTTCATGTTGAGTCCAAAAAAATTACACTTTTATAAAGTGAGAAAGTTTACAGGTAAATAAGCACTCAATTCAAGAATGTAAAAGATGATAAATGAAAAGAAAGTAGAAGGAAATGATTAATTAACATGAAGTAAAACATTAATAAAATAAGAAAGAAAATGAACAAATACAGGTAAAATTTTTTCAATAAAGTGAAAAACTAATTCTTTGGGGAAAAAACAACCAAAAAAGACACTTTTGGCACGTTTAATGATGGGGAGAAAACAGAAATACAACAAATTATTACAAATAAGGAAATGGGTCATAACTCAAGATGCATTAGAAGGTTTTAAAAGAGGAAAGTTTGTACAGTGGACCCTAGAGCAACATGGGTTTGAACGGCACAGGTCCAGTGACCTGTGGATTATTTTTCTGATAAATGCTTGCTCCAGCACCACACAATGGTCCCTTAAATGAACCTGCTGATGCACAGCCACGATTATGAGGGACGACCATAAACTTATGTGCGGATTTCTAACTGCTCAAGAGGTCAGCACCCCAACCCCTACATTGCTCAAGGGTCAGCAGTACCACACTACATGAGCAAATTCGAAAATTAGATCACATAGATGAATGTCTAGGAAAACGTAGAGAAACTGACTCAAAATATGTTGAAAGTCTAAATAGACCAATAATATAAAAAGAAGTCGAAAAGAATAGTTTAAAAAAAAAATGTACCTAGTAAAAGAAACCCTAGGCCCAGACCACTTTATGGGGAAATGTTACACAACTTTTAATAAACAATCGTACCACTTTGAACTAAACTGCCTAGATTAGGGGACCAAAAAAACCTAATTCAAGGAATTAATTTAATTTAATGAAACCTAATACACAAACTGGGTAAGAACACCACAAAAAGGATATCATAGGCCAATCTTACTTAGCAGTGTAGCTAAAAGGAATATTAAAATAGATTACAGGAAATCGTATTCAACAGTATGTTAAAAGAGCCATGCTTTCAAACTAGTAGAATTTACCCAAAGCATGCAAAGATGATTCAGTATTAAACTACCTCTCAATATAATTCATTACGTTAGCAAATTTCACTTGTTAGATGCTTGAAAAATGTTTGATTAAAATTCAATGTCCATTCCTGAAGAGTAAAAGAAAAAAAGAAAAATATTCCTCTAAAATTTAAACTGAACTTAAGAAAGAATATCAACTAGAAATTTGAAACAAGCATCAAACTTCATAGTGAAATATTTGAACCATTTTCATTTCAATCAAGAATAAGACCAGGGTGTCAATTGTGACCACCACAAATGAACATTCCAATTATTGTCCATTCAATGTAGTTAAATAAGGAAAGAAATGAGCACATATTAGGATAAATATTAGAAAAACAGAGACAAAGCTATCATCAAGTGTGCTGCTAAGTCACTTCAGTCGTGTCCGACTCTGTGCGACCCCACAGACAGCAGCCCACCAGGCTCCGCCATCCCTGGGATTCTCCAGGCAAGAACACTGGAGTGGGTTGCCATTTCCTTCTCCAATGCATGAAAGTGAAAAGTGAAAGTGAAGTCCCTCAGTCGTGTCCGACTCTTAGCGACCCCATGGACTGCAGCCTACCAGGCTTCTCCATCCATGGGATTTTCCAGGCAAGAGTACTGGAGTGGGGTGCCATTGCCTTAAGTGTAGAGGATATGATCATTGACATCCACCTGGAAAACTACAAAATCAACATAATTAATACACAAGTTCTAATCAAGTTGACTACATAAAATATTAACATATGAATATCAATTTATTTGTATATACCAATATGACCAATCAGTAAAGAAACAAGAATAAAGAATATAGATGATAAACAAATGTTTAACCTCTGCTTATACTTAGCCAAATGAAGGAGGAAGAAGATCAGTCACAATTCTATTGTAGTGTATTTTCAGTCATCTGTTACTTTTTCTGTTTGTATCTACAAACATGTTGTTGTTTAGTCACTAAGTGGTATCCAATTCTTTGTGACCCCATGGACTGTAGCTCACTAGGCTCCTCCATCCATGGGATTCTTCAGCAAAAATACTGGAGTGGGTGCCATGTCCCTCTCCAGGGGATCTTCCCCACCCAGGGATCAAACCTGTGTCTCCTGCATTAATGGGCAGCTGAGCCACCACAAACATACCAGTCATGCAATACTATATAGTAGAAAAACTGATTAAATTCTTTGCTAAGACCTATCTACCAAATAATATGTATGTCATATGTGCAATGATGTAAATATTTTACATCAGGGCATAATGATACATTGCTTATCTTTTTCTTTCAGAACAAGAAAGCTCCATTCACAAATTTCGACCCCTCTGTCCTCCTGCCTCCATCCCTGGATTACTGGGCCTACTCTGGTTCACTGACTCACCCTCCTCTTCACGAGAGTGTCACCTGGATCATCTTTAAAGAGACCATCAGTGTGAGCTCGGAACAGGTAGAATGTCAGAGGGGCATGTGTGGGAATTGGAAATGCAAAGCAGGAATATCAGTTCAATTCATACTGAGGGAAATTATTATTTCCATTCGATTTTGGAGAGTTCCCTTTTCCTTTCAACTGAAAAGATTTATTAGTGACATCAGGTCTATTTAATAGTCAAAAAGTAGAGTGTATTTATAAGCACTTTTTTTTCTTTATGTAGAGATTCAGAATTCCTGCTCTTCTTTTCACCTTAATAAGGAAAAGTCCAACCTCTTCGGGGAACTGTGACTCTCCAGTGGCATACCTTGATCGTTGACGTTGGTTATTCATTCTTTTGTAAAGCTTAAGCTCTTCAATATTCTGTAAAATATCTCATTAATCATTGTTTATAATTATGATAAAAACTGCCATTCATTGAGCAGCTCTTTTCATCAGGTGCCTAACATACATTCTGTCAGTCAAGTCTCACAGCAAACCTGCAGCGTGACCTGTTGGTATTAAGCTACATGCCAAACGCCATTCTAAGAACCTTATCTGTGTTGAGCCATTTAGCCTTCACCAGAACACAGTGAAATAGTACCATTTGGAAACGTAGGCGCCAAGCAGGGAAGTCTCTTACCCAAGTGTGAGAAAGCTGGAATGCTAATCCAGTCAGTCATTGATAATTTAAGCCAAATGCTTGGTGCAAAGACATGTGGAAGAACTGTTGGCTTCCTCCCTTTCCATCAGTGAAACCATTGCAGTCTTCAACCTGATTTTCTAAATAACACTGCATCAATCATATTAGAAAAAAAAAAAAGTGTTCTCTGTGACATCAATAGCTTTTCCTTCTCTAAACATGTTATCCTTCCCTCAAGCTGGCGCAGTTCCGCAGTCTGCTGGCAAATGCTGAAGGCGATAGAGAAGTCCACATCAAGCAGAACAACCGACCACCCCAGCCTCTGAACGGCAGGACAGTGAAAGCTTCATTCTGAAGGGCCCAAGAGGAAGCTCATCTTCCCTCAAGAAGCACAGCTCTGCTTCTGACATAATCCTAGAAAACAAGCTTTAAAAACACGTTTATTTCAATACTAGCAAGACAGCCTGCTTGCGAATTTACTCTGCAGAATGCAAAATCTTTTTCTTCTTTCTGTTGAGCTCAAATAGTAATCTGGAAGTTCACTAAACTTGAGCTTAAATTCAAATCTATTGCATTGACTTCCTTATCTTGCAATTAAGGCATACTTGATTTCTTAATGACTTTTATCCCTTCCCATTTTATTCCGTTTAATTGGACCAAAAAGCATTTTATCCCTTTTTTCTTGTCTATTATGTACTATACTTTTAAATGGCATTAGGTTTCTACTCTATTTACATTTGAGAATCTTATGCTTTCATTTGCAACATTATTCTGATGCAATATCAGGTCTATTACTCAAATATAATGACCTAAGAGCAGCTTGAGATGAAATGTTAAGAATTCATTTGCTTACTCTTGAAGACAAATATGCAGCTACAATGACAACTGGATTTTATATTATGATGAAATAAATGGCCCAACATTGCTACCATTTGCATGCTCTATTATGAAAACCATGTATCTCATATAAGAACTGACACTTCTGGTTATTCCTCCACCTATTACAAGGCCAGTGGGGCTGTTCCATCATTATAACTAGTTAGCCTACATGAAGAATCTGTACGTCAAATTTGGAAGAAAAATCACCTGTGACTTATTTTTAAAAATAATGAAGGAATCACTTGACTTAGAATCATATAGAAACATCACATAATCTTTTAGTCTGGTGTGTACTTAACCTGAAGTCAGTTCTTTCTGAAGCCATATCTACACTCAGAATTCTACAAATCTTGTGTCCAGTGTTTAGTTTTGTGATTTACTTATTTCGCTTCTTTGAGAAATCATAATGGTGATCAAAACCCACATCCATTCCCATGTTCCAGTCTTGTCTAATGTCACAGAATCAGTCAAAACTTCTCATGTAATCATGGTTAAAAAGACAGACAAACCAGATTCTTTACTGCTCTGAGGGCAATAAAGTTCCTAGGAGACATCTTTGTACCTCAAAATCCTAGGAGACATCTTTGGAAATTTTTATTTGGAGCCCAGAATTTAAGTGAATCTTTATTAAAAAATGGCAGGGCCAAGGAGCACTTCATTTATCTCAGCCCCCATAAGCATTCTAAAGAATTAAATACTTTCTTTGCAAACCTACTCTGACTGTGTGTTTTAATATATATTTGCCAGATATTGAGAAGGCCTGAAACAGGCTTGATAAAATTTTCGGCTTAAGTTATCAAAGGTCAACATGAGGGCCAAAGAAAGAGGAGTATGATTTTAAGAAATACCTTTGCAAAGAGGCTCAGCACCTATAACGTTTGAAAGTATTTTCTGAAAATAAACTGAACAATTTAAAAATAAATCTCATGGCAAGGATAAGAAAAGGACCTGACTTGATGACCCATATTTCTTTTTTAAGAAAGTTAAAAATGGATTCCAGGATTTAAATACGTCTGTAAGTCTTAGTATGGAAAGGGCAAAGAAGTGACAGAAGATATATGATGGTCATCGAACCTTATCCCTTAGCTAAATGCCAGTTGGAAAGCATGGTTCCTGGTTACTTGCTTCTGCCAGAATTTCCCATATTTGGCAGGGCTCGCGAGGTGCATTATGGGAGCTGTCCACGTTTCTCTGAAGTAGCCGATAAAAGCAGCTGCTGAGAGGAGGCACGTGGACAAGACATCGGATCACCTAAGCATGCAGCTCGAATGTTTGACTCACGTTCCTGTTTTGTGCCCTCTCCCTTTGTTGCCAACTTAGGTGGAGGATTTGAACGTCCTGCAAGGATTCTCTGTCTCTTCCCCGATGTTTGGCAGCTGACTTTCTTTATGCCAAATCTGCTGGGCTTCTACCCATCCAGAATAACAGTGCCAGCTGATGGGCTCAGCAATAGGTTCAAGAGTAGAAAGCTGCTTCTACTCCCTGGTGTCTTTTGTCTTAGGACCACCCTTTTCATAAATATCACGCTGAGCTTTCATGAAACCCTTTAGTTAATCTGTGAGTCCAGGTACCTCCAGCTATTTTCTAAGTTATTCATTTCGATAAGCTTCAGCAAAATAACTCTGAAAGCATTAAATTCATCAAAGAGAATTAGGGCAAAGGAAGCGAAGGGGGGAAATGTTGAAAGATTTAATTTCCTGACAGAACTCAAAAGAGAAAATTGTCCTTTCTTGTAATTCTGGTTGTTCTATATTAGTGGTTCTTCACCCTTTGGCGATCATGGATTCTATAAATACATGAGTAAAGCTATGAAACTTCTCCCTACCTCCCCACAAAATGAAAAGAATTCTACATATGTGAAATCTGACATAGATTTCTAGAGTATTTAGGGACTCATTCCCTTCTTTGGTTCCTCATAACAAAGTCAATCCTGGTCCCCAGGATGAGAGCCTGACTCTAAACTATAAAAAAATAACTGAGTTACCACGGACTCCAGGTCTCTATCTCTCTTCTTAACATTTATTTTTGCTTTTGTGCCTCATTTTTTATAACAGGTCTTTAGAGATAGAATACCAGTATATTTCCAGTATAGCTCATGAAATATCCCCTTGCTGTCTTTCTATTTTCAAAATATTATTTTGAGTTGGTATGAGGTCCCATTGTAAAAGAGATGAAAAATTAAAAAAAAAAAAGATAATACAAACCTCTATGAATTTGTTCATTTATTTGTGGGCAGACTAACCAAGAATTATAACGAGAATAAAAAGGCTTAGAAGGAAAAAATCTTTTGAGGAAGAGATCATCAGATAATAATGGGTTCAAATCACTCTGAAAGTCATCGACACTCTTTGTACCTAAGACCAGGAAAGCATAAGGAAATACTTACATTCTGAACATTATCTTCATGATTATCTATAAATACCAAATACTTCAGGCAGTTCAGTTCAGTTCAGTCACTCAGTCGTGTCCAACTCTTTGCGACCCCATGAATCACAGCAAGCCAGGCCTCCCTGTCCATCACCAACTCCCAGGGTTCACTCAGACTCACGTCCATAGAGTCAGTGATGCCATCTAGCCATCTCATCCTCTGTCGTCCCCTTCTCCTCCTGCCCCCAATCCCTCCCAGCATCAGAGTCTTTTCCAATGAGTCAACTCTTCACATGAGGTGGCCAAAGTACTGGAGTTTCAGCTTTAGCATCATTCCTTCCAAAGAAATCCCAGGGCTGATCTCCTTCAGAATGGACTGGCTGGATCTCCTTGCAGTCCAAGGGACTCTCAAGAGTCTTCTCCAACACCACAGTTCAAAAGCATCAATTCTTCGGTGCTCAGCTTTCTTCACAGTCCAACTCTCACATCCATACATGACCACAGGAAAAACCATGGCCTTGACTAGACGGACCTTTGTTGGCAAAGTAATATCTCTGCTTTTGAATATGCTATCTAAGTTGGTCATAACTTTCCTTCCAAGGAGTAAGCATCTTTTAATTTCATGGCTGCAGTCACCATCTGCAGTGATTTTGGAGCCCCAAAAAAATAAAGTCTGACACTGTTTCCACTGTTTCCCCATCTATTTCCCATGAAGTGATGGGACCAGATGCCATGATCTTTGTTTTCTGAATGTTGAGCTTTAAGCCAACTTTTTCACTCTCCATTTTCACTTTCATCAAGAGGCTTTTTAGTTCCTCTTCACTTTCTGCCATAAGGGTGGTGTCATCTGCATATCTGAGGTTATTGGTATTTCTCCCGGCAATCTTGATTCCAGCTTGTGCTTCTTCCAGCCCAGCATTTCTCATGATGTACTCTGCATATAAGTTAAATAAGCAGGGTGACAATATACAGCCTTGATGAACTCCTTTTCCTATTTGGAACCAGTCTGTTGTTCCATGTCCAGTTCTAACTGTTGCTTCCTGACCAGCATATAGGTTTCTCAAGAGGCAGGTCAAGTGCTGTGGTATTCCTAGCTCTTTCAGAATTTTCCACAGTTGATTGTGATCCACACAGTCAAAGGCTTTGGCATAGTCAATAAAGCAGAAATAGATGTTTTTTTGGAACTCTCTTGCCTTTTTGATGATCCAGTGGATGTTGACAACTTGATCTCTGGTTCCTCTGCCTTTTCTAAAACCAGATTGACCATCTGGAATTTCATGGTTCACGTATTGCTGAAGCCTGGCTTGGAGAATTTTGAGCATTACTTGACTAGCATATGAGATGAGTGCAATTGTGCAGCAGTTTGAGCATTCTTTGGCATTGCCTTTCTTTGGGATTGGAATGAAAACTGACCTTTTCCAGTCCTGTGGCCACTGCTGAGTTTTCCAAATTTGCTGGCATATTGAGTGCAGCACTTTCACAGCATCATCTTTCAGGATTTGGAATAGCTCAACTGGAATGGCATCACCTCCACTAGCTCTGTTCATAGTGATGCTTTCTAAGGCCAATTTGTCTTCACATTCCAGGATGTCTGGCTCTAGGTGAGTGATCACACCATCGTGATTATCTGGGTCATGAAGATCTTTTTTGTATGGTTTTTCTGTGTATTCTTGCCACCTCTTCTTAATATCTTGTGCTTCTATTAGGTCCATACCATTTCTGTCCTTTATCGAGCCCTTCTTTGCATGAAATGCTCCCTTGGTATCTCTAATTTTCTTGAAGAGATCTCTAGTCTTTCCCATTCTGTTGTTTTCCTCTATTTCTTTGCATTAATTGCTGAGAAAGGCTTTCTTATCTCTTCTTGCTATTCTTTGGAACTCTGCATTCAGATGTTTATATCTTTCCTTTTCTCCTTTGCTTTTCATTTCTCTTCTTTTCACAGCTATTTGTAAGGCCTCCCCAGACAGCCATTTTGCTTTTTTGCATTTCTTTTCCATGGGGATGGTCTTGATCCCTGTCTCCTGTACAATGTCACGAACCTCATTCCAGAGTTCATCAGGCACTCTATCTATCAGATCTAGGCCCTTAAATCTATTTCTCACTTCCACTGTATAATCATAAGGGATTTGATTTAGGTCATACCTGAATGGTCTAGTGGTTTTCCCTACTTTCTTCAATTCAAGTCTGAATTTGGCAATAAGGAGTTCATAATCTGAGCCACAGTCAGCTCCTGGTCTTGTTTTTGCTGACTGTATAGAGCTTCTCCATCTTTGGCTGCAAAGAATATAATCAATCTGATTTCGGTGTTGACCATCTGGTGATGTCCATGTATAGAGTCTTCTCTTGTGTTGTTGGAAGAGGGTGTTTGCTATGACCAGTGCATTTTCTTGGCAAAACTCTATTAGTCTTTGCCCTGCTTCATTCCGTATTCCAAGGCCAAAATTGCCTGTTACTCCAGGTGTTTCTTGACTTTCTACTTCTGCATTCCAGTCCCCTATAATGAAAAGACATCTTTTTGGGGTGTTAGTTTTAAAAGGTCTTGTAGGTCTTTGTAGAACCGTTCAAGCTCAGCTTCTTCAGCGTTACTGGTTGGGGCATAGACTTGGATTACTGTGATATTGAATGGTTTGCCTTGGAAACAAACAGAGATCATTCTGTCGTTTTTTGAGATTGCATCCAAGTACTGCATTTCAGACTCTTTTGTTGACCACGATGGCTACTCCATTTCTTCCAAGGGATTCCTGCTCACAGTAGTAGATATAACGGTCATCTGAGTTAAAGTCACCCATTCAGGTCCATTTGAGTTTGCTGATTCCTAGAATGTCGACGTTCACTCTTGCCATCTCCTGTTTGATCACTTCCGATTTGCCTTGATTCATGGACCTGACATTCCAGGTTCCTATGCAATCTTGCTCTTTACAGCATTGGACCTTGCTTCTATCACCAGTCACATCCACAACTGGGTATTTTTTGCTTTGGCTCCATCCCTTCATTCTTTCTGGAGTTATTTCTCCACTGATCTCCAGTAGCATATTGGGTACCTACTGACCTGGGGAGTTCCTCTTTCAGTATCCTATCATTTTGCTTTTTCATACTGTTCATGGGGTTCTCAAGGCAACAATACTGAAGTGAACTTTTTATAAAGTTATCTAGAATAAAACTCACACAAAGTCTATTAAGTGACTTACAGACTCTTGCAAACACTAATCTTGAAGTTACATTCTGGGTACGTACTGGTGCAGGCCGCTGTGGCATGAAGACCATATTTGGCTTCCCCCACCTGCAATGTGAGAAATTCCTTCTACTGTAATAATATTAGGGAGGCTGTGTCCAGCCAAGCAGGGTTCACTTTCTTAAATCATAGAGGTTTATCAGGTCAGGTAAAGTTTCAGAATCATTTAATCTCACCTTTCATCACCCATTAAGGTGGAGCCTAAACTATATACTTCTAGATTTATGTGTCTGTAATTTTTGCATGTTTCTCCAAAATGAGGAGTAAGTTTACACCCCAGATAAAGCCATGTTTCTGAAATATAGAAGTTGTTGTTGTTGTTTAAACTGATGCAATATAGTCTCTCGAGCAGATATTATGAAGCAATTCAGAGATTGTCACCCTTTTATAGGATGAAGACTATCGAATAAATTGTTCTGCTTCCTGCAGCTCAGCTGCCCCTCTGAGGCCAGAGTCTTCCTTGAGCCCCTGCCTGTGTTTCTGCCCACCTCCCCCACGCAGCTTGGGTCTCTTAGCTGCTGGGGCTTTCTGCATCCATCTCTTGGCCATACCGAGAGTTCAGAGGGCTGCCTTCAGAGCCAGCAGCAGCTGTTGCTGCCAGTCCCGTGACCAGAAGCTGAAGACCCCCCTCCAGCCTTCTTTAGCTTCTCCCTCACCATGTACCCCTTGGCTGGCACTGCAAGCTGGCCAGTGTTCAGGGTAATTTAATAGTTTCACCTCGGTCACAGTTTATGACATATTGAACGTTGAAATATTTATTCTCCAGTTAGGTTTCAGGTTTCTAGTACTAAGATTAGAGCAAGTCTTAAGCAAAGAGACAGTATCCCTCTTCTAAAAAAGATGTGCCAAGACTCTGGCCCGTTTTCCTGAGAGGAGACGATTCTTAGCTTAGTGTGTACTGCAGCAGTCCTCCTTGACTGAAATTACTGTCGTTCCAGCTCAGCTACATATTCCGGTCGCCTCACATTGCTTGTTCTCAGCATCACAAATGTCCCATGGAAATAAAGAGCAGACTCAACTCACTCGTTTATCCATCCCAACTTTTGACAAATAATTACTGAGGATCTGTTAAGAGTAGTGGACGATTACTAACATCTTATCATCTAGTAGAAAGACAAGTACACACATAAATATAACCAAGGTTTTCATATGAAAAGTGTCATAAGAAAGATATAAAACAAATTCTACAGCCACCCAGAGATCTTTTCCAACTTGGGAGAATTACTAATTTCATGAAAGACTTCTTCAGGAAATACTTATCATCTGAGATTTACGTTAAATAATGGCTGGATTTTCCCAAGTGGATTTGTGTGTTTGGACTGGAAAGCTGGATGTCCCAGATGTAAAAGCAGCACACAGCAAAGCCTGAAGGTGGAGAGAAACACAAAATCAATTTGAGGAGAACATATAATCCTGTTTTACTAAAATGTAAACAATATAAAAGGAACTAGCAAGATGTAAGACTAGAGAAACATGTTTGTAGCCCAGGCTGTGATGCTTACTTTTTATGAAAAGTATTGGGAGCTGTCGAAAGTTAACAGTCCAGAAATGAGCTGAATGGAACCAGGCCTTGGGGCAATGATCCTCACAGGAGGACCTGAGCTGCATTGAAGGGGACAGAGGCTCAGGCAGTGAGGCCTGGGGGGCTGCAAAGTCTTGTCAACAGGTGAAAGGCAATGCAAAGGGAAAGGCAGGAAGGCGCCAGAGGTGTTGTGGAGGCAGAATTTACAGCATTCACGTGTGGTGGTGATGGTGGTTTAGTTGCTAAGTCCTGTCTGACTCTTTCGACCCCATGGACTGTGGCCCACCAGGCTCCTCTGTCCATGGGACTCTCCAGGCAAGAATATGGGAGTGGGTTGCCATTGCCTTCTCCAGGGGATCTTCCCAACACAGGAATCAAAACCAGATCTGCTGCATTGCAGGCAGATTCTTTACTGACTGACCTATGAGGGAAGCCCAGCTTTCATGTGTGGAAACCTAAGGAAAGAGAGGGAATCGTGAGACGTCCAGGCCTGGGGGCTGAGCCCCACCCCCGGGCTTCGTGGAAACATTAACTGATATTCTGGAGGCAGGAGAGGGACCAGGAGACCATCTGGAGGCAGGAACTGAGTCCGACCAGTCACTCAGTCAGTGCCGATCTCACAGCAGAAAGACTGAGCAGAGTGAAAGGTTGTTGCTGAAATGCAAAAAGATGCTGGGATTCTTGGCCTCCAGAAGAGAAGAATTCAATCCAGGGCCAGAGACAGATCTTGATCACTCAGAGGTTTTGTGCAATAAAGTTTTCTTAAAGTATAAAGGAGATAGAGAAAGCTCCTGATATAGACATCAGAAGGCAGCAGAAAGAGTGCCCCCCTGCTAGTTTTTAGCTGGATGTTACATAGTCACTAGCAGTCTGTTAATGAAAGAAAGGAATGTCTTAAAACTCAGAATAGCACCAGGAGTCTCCTCCATAAGATGTATTTTGGGATAATCTTGGCACCAGAGAAGTCATCTAGGGCCATAACAACCATCGACTTGAATCTTGTAGAAGGGAAGATTACCATACAAATAGTTTCGTTTACACAGATTAGGGGAACAATGTCTGAGTATAACATGATGGTTTGTCAAGTCGGTTCTGAGCCATTAGGCAGAACAGACTTGAAGACAGAGTCTGGGGTAAATACATGGTACATTACCATGGCTTAAGACATACATCTCCATTAAAAAAATGCATTGGTTAACTCAAGGTTTGAGACTAGTTAACTTCAGGTGGAACCAGGTGTCATTATGGCCACACAGTATTTTAAGAGAAACCTTTTAAATTTGTATAGAGAAGGGGAAAAAATATAGTTTGTTTCCTCCTTCAGCTTAAGAGAGAGATAAAAAATGCCCGACACTTGCAGCTTATTTCCTCTGCTTGGAGACCCCTGGCCTTCCTGCCTGTTACCCTCTCAAGAGGAGCTCTCAGTTAAAAGAGGAACATTTTGTTAAAGGGGTTTGAGACAGACCAATGTGACTTATTTGTATACCACGTGTCTATTTCCTGGAAGAATGTAAGCTTCACAAGGACAGGAATATTTGTTGAATCACAATGAAGATGGTCGCAATCAGGATTCAGTAACGCATGTAAAGCTGATCTTGGGCCTTGCTTAACTAAGCATAAGGTTGAGTTCACTTACAATCAATATAGGTCGCAGGTTTGAAATGCAGCACTGGCTATTGTCAGATATCAATTATCAATGGCAATGGCTGTTGTCAGATGTACGTTTCCGAAAACTTTTGAATAAAGTTGATTATAGGATTTGGGAGAAAATAAAGAGTAACATTTTCATAGCGACGCCTTGCAAGTATGTAAGTCTACACCTCTTAAGTGATTAACGGGCGGGACACTTGACCACGTTCATCACCTGCATGAAGGGAAATATTTATGGTGCTCTGCCCCAGTGCATGACACTCCACCAGTGGTGGAAAAGATACGGAAACAAGTTAGTGTTTCAATTAGCTACTGAGAAATTGGAGTTTCTCCCGTGATTAGGAAAAGTAACAAGAGCTACCTGAAGCCAAAGCATTGAAAAACAAAAGTGTTCCCTTCACTTTCTCCTTTAACTGTGAAGAGATGAACATGCACCCAACACCAGCCATGATGACGGAGCAAACCTGTGTGGGTTTATAACAGCCCTTATAAAATAAAACTCACATCAAAATCAACCTGACTCACCTTTATGCAACTGTGCCACAGGGGAATTAAGATGAACAGTGCACATAAATGACTTTATTGGTAATTGTGTTGCCAAACCACATGTTTTCAGCTCTTCTTAACCACTTCCTCTTACATATCTATTATTGGCATCAGCATTGATATTTTCTTCAAAATAGTGTATGATATATGTTATCTTTCTAAAAAATCCAAAAGAATCAAGGGATGACTAATTAGAACTTGAAAATCCAGTCAGATCTCCAGAAGAAACAATATAGAAAAATCCACTCCCTTCTGCTCTACCAGCCACAGTCAATGAAAAAATGCAAATCAAAACTGTAATGAGGTTATCCCCTCACATTGGTCAGAATGGCTATCATCAAAAGTCTACAAGCAATAAGTGCTGGAGACAATGTGGAGAAAGGGGAATCCTCTTGCACCGTTGGTGGGAGGGTAGATTCATACAGCCTCAATGGAGAAAGTATGGAGGTTCCTTTAGAAAGTAGGAATAAAGCCTGCATATGACCCAGAAATCCCACTACTGAGCATATACCCTGAGAAAAATCACAATTCAAAAAGACGCATGCATCCCAATGTTTATTAAAACACTGTTTATAATATCCAGGACATGGAAGTAACCTAGGCGTCCACTGACAAACGAATGGATAAAGAGGTTGTGGTGCATATATACCATGGACTATTTCTCAGCCATAAGAAGGAATGAAATTGGGCCTTTTGTAGTAATGTGGATGAAGCTAGAGTCTGTCATAAAAGGGAAGTAAGTCAGAGGAAGAAAAAAAAAACAAATATTGTTTTTATTTGTATATTAATGCATATATATAGACTCTAGAAAAAATGGTACTGATGACCCTATTTGCAAGGCAGAAATAGAGATGGAGATGTGGAGACTGGACTTGTGGACACAGTTGGTGAATGAGAGGGCAATGAGAGCAGTGCTTACATAGATTCGCTGCCACATTTGAAACAGACAGCTAGTGGGGGCCTCTGCAGAGCACAGGGAGCTCAGCTCTGCGATGACCTAGAGCAGCGGGGTGTGCAGGGAGGTGCAAGAGGGAGGGGGCATCTTATGCTTTAGCTGACTCATGTTGTTCTACAGCAGAAACCAATACAGCATGGTAAAGCAATTATCCTCCCATTACAAATCTAAGAAACCACAAAAAATATCCAAAGAGCAATATTCTTTACAATACTAAGGAAACTATTACTTTAGCATATTATTTCAAGCACCCTAGGCCTGCCCCAACACACACACACACACACACACACACACACACACACACACACACACACAATTATACCTGCAATTTAGAAAGCAAAATCTCTGGATCATTTTAAACTCCAGATGAAGTTAATTTCCCTGACTCTCTTTTCCGAAATATACCAAGGCAATCATGGCCAGGGCTGAAATCCATCTCTTTTCCCCGTTTAGTCAGTTTCCTCCTCAATACCCCACCATCACTATCAATGTGCACCCCTATTAATGAATCTTTGAGAAGCTGTTCCCTGCTCCCCATCTGTGGTCAGCTGAGTTGTTTTTGCTGTTGTTCAGTGGCTAAGTCATGTCCAGCTCTTTGCAACCACATGGACTGCAGCAATTTTCTTGAAGAGATCTCTCATCTTTCCCTTTCTGTTGTTTTCCTCTATTTATTTGCATTGTTGATTTAAGAGTGCCTTCTTATCTGTCAGGCTTCGCTGATAGCTCAGCTGGTAAAAAATCTGCCTGCAATGCAGGAGACCCCAGTTCGATTCCTGGGTCAGGAAGATTGCCTGGAGAAGGGAAAGGCTACCCGCTCCTGTATTCTGGCCTGGAGAATTCCATGGACTGTATAGTCCATGAGGTCTCAAAGAGTTGAACAGGACAGAGTGACTTTCACTTCCGCTTTCTTTCTTATCTCTCCTAGCTGTTCTCTGGAACTCTGCATCCAGTTGGGTGTATCTTTCCCTTTCTCCCTTGCTTTTTCACTTCTCTTCTTTCCTGAGCTGTTTGTAAAGCCCCCTCAGACAGCCACTTTGCTTTCTTGCATTTCTATTTCTTTGGGATGGTTTTGGTCACTGCCTCCTGTACAATGTTGCAAACCTCTGTCCATAGTTCTTCAGGCACTCTGTCTACTAGGTCTAATCCCTTGAATCTGTTAATCACCTCCACTGTATAATTATAAGGGATTTAATATCCATTCTGAAGGAGATCAGCCCTGCGATTTCTTTGGAAGGAATGATGCTAAAGCTGAAACTCCAGTACCTTGGCCACCTCATGTGAAGAGTTGACTCATTGGAAAAGACTCTGATGCTGGGAGGGATTGGGGGCAAGAGGAGAAGGGGACGACAGAGGATGAGATGGCTGGATGGCATGACTGACTCGATGGACATAAGTCTCAGGGAACTCTGGGAGTTGGTGATGGACAGGGAGGCCTGGTGTGCTGCGATTCATGGGGTCGCAAAGAGTCGGACATGACTGAGTGACTGATCTGATCTGACTGCATTTCAGACTCTTGTTGACTATGATGGCTACTCCATTTCTTCTAAGGGATTCATGCCCATAGTAGTAGATATAACGGTCATCTGAACTAAATCCACCCACTCCCATCCATTTTAGTTCACTGATTCCTAAGACGTCAATGTTCACTCTTGCCATCTGCTTGACCATGTCCAGATTACCTTGATTCATGGACCTGACTTTCCAGGGTCCCATGCAATATTGTGCTTTACTTCAACAGGCTTTTCTTTCACCACCAGACACACACACAGCTGGTCAGTAGTCAGCTGAATAATGGCCCCCAAAGATTCTCAAGCCCTAATCCTCAGAAACTATGAATTTGGTACTTTATAGGGACTTCGCATTAACTAAGATCCTTAGTTAAAAAATAAACTCTCTCACTGTTTCCATTGTTTCCCCATATATTTGCCATGAAGTGATGGGACCAGGTGCTATGATCTTAGTTAATCCTTAGTTAATCTCAGATTAATAAACCTGAGATTGTAGTTATTCTGAATTATCCAGGTGGGCCTGATATAATCACAAGGTTCCTTATAAGCATGAGGCCGAGAGCAGAAAGAGAAAAGATGCTAATTTTCTGGTTTTAAAGATAGGAAAGTGGCCCTGAGTCAAGAAGTGTAGGCAGTATCTGCTGCTGTTGCTGCTGAATGGCTTCAGTCATGTCCAACTCTGTTCGACCCCATAGACGGCAGCCCACCAGGCTCCCCCGTCCGTGGGATTCTCCAGGCAAGAATACTGGAGTGGGTTGGTAGGCAGTATCCAGAATCCAGAAAAGGCAAAGAATCAGATCTCCCCTAGAGCCTGGCAAATGAATGCAGCCCTGCCAAAACCTTGATTTAATCCCTAAGACTCATTTCAGAGTTCTGACCACCAGAAGTGTTGAGAATAAATTTGCATTGTTTTAAGCTGTTAAATTTTGGTAGTTTGTGACATCAGCAGTAGAAAACCATTAATACTATATTTCTTCTATGCATCATTTGCCATAAATCCTGGACCATGACGCTGTGCACTGCCTGCTGAGAGTGCAGTCAAGATCAGTGCACACTTCAGTATGAGAGCACCTGGAGGATCCAGTACAAAGAGCACTGGCTCAGAAAAGAACGTGTGAAGTGAGATCCAAATGGAGCTTCTAGTGAGGAACACCTGCTGCATTTCAGACACTGTACTGAATGCTTTACATACATTACTTCTGCATCTTCTTGTGTCAGTCAGTTCAGTCACTCAGTCGTGTCCAACTCTGCGACCTCAGGCTTCGCTGTCCATCACCAACTCCTGGAGCTTGTTCAAACTCATGTCCATTGAGTCGGCAATGCCATCCAACCATCTCATCCTCTGTCGTCCCCATCTCCTCCTGCCCTCAATCTTTCCCAGCATTAGGCTCTTTTCCAATGAGTCAGCTCTTCGCATCAGGTGGCCAAAATATTGGAGTTTCAGGTTCAACATCAGTCCTTCCAATGAATATTCAGGACTGATCTCCTTTAGGATGGACTGGTTGGATCTCTTTTCAGTCCAAGGGACTCTCAAGAGTCTTCTCTGACACCACAGTTCAAAAGCATCAGTCCTTCAGCACTCAGCTTTCTTTATAGTCCAACTCTCACATCCATACATGACCACTGGAAAAACCATAGCCTTGACTAGACAGACCTTTGTTGGCAAAGTAATGTTTCTCCTTTTTAATATGCTTTCTAGGTTTGTCAAAGTTTTTCTTCCAAGGAGCAAGTGTCTTTTAATTTCATGGCTGCACTCACCATCTGCAGTGATTTTGGTGCCTCCCAAAATAAAGTCTCCCACTGTTTCCACGGTTTCTCCATCTATTTGCCATGAAGTGATAGGACCAGATGCCATGATCTTAGCTTTTTGAATGTGAGTTTAAAGCCAACTTTTTCACTCTCATCTTTCACTTTCATCAAGAGGCTCTTTAGTTCTTCTTCACTTTCTGCCATAAGGGTGGTGTCATCTGCATATCTGAGGTTATTGATATTTCTCCCAGCAGTCTTGATTCCAGCCTGCACTTTATCCAGATTGGCATTTTGCATGATGATTGAGGGTGGGAATAGAAGGGGATGACAGAGGATGAGATGATTGGATGGCTTCACCTACTCAATGGACATGAGTTTGGGTAAACTCTGGGAGGTGGTGATGGACAGGGAGGCCTGGCATGCTGCAGTCCATGGGGTCGCCAAGATCAGACACTACTGAGTGACTGAACTGAACTAAACTGAATTCTGCCTATAAGCAGGGTGACAATATACAGCCTTGACCTACTTCTTTCTCAGTTTGGAACCAGTCTGTTGTTGCATGTCCAGTTCTAACTGTTGCTTCCTGACCTGCATACAGATTTCTCAGGAAGCAGGTCAGGTGGTCTGGTATTCCCATCTCTTTAAGAATTTTCCACATTTTGTTGTGATCCACACAGTCAAAGACTTGGTGAAGTCAATAAAGCAGAAGTAGATGTTTTTCTGGAAGTCTTCTGCTTTTTCGATGATCCAGTGGATGTTGGCAACAGATGTTTTCTTGTGTATTAACCTTTTCCATGTCTTTGAGATATACAGTGCTTGTCTTCTCTAATGGTAGTGTTTGATCACAAGCTTATGATTTAATCATTATTTGTAAAAGTCCTAAATTCTAAACTGGGCAATCTTTCCATCACCATGCATTGGCCAGTTCAGTTTCTTTGAGAGTCTTAGCTCAGCAGAAGAGTCACAGGTTCAATCCCAGTGGCCCAAGCCTCAGAAGTGTCATTGGTACCCATTCTAAGGGCAATGCCACATCTGTCTCTAAGACCCAGCTCTTAATTTGGGGGTTAGGAGAGAGACTGTGCATTTCCTGAAAGGATCAACTACCTGTTGCATGATTAGCATTGTCTCTAAGAGTTGAAATCTTTCCAGGGCTCAGTGCTTCTGCAAGAGAGAAATCATGGCAAAAGGGGAAGTGCTATGAAGCTGGGGGAAAGTTCAGTTCAGTTCAGTTCAGTCGCTCAGTCATGTCTGACCATTTGCGACCCAGCATATCAGGCCTCCTTGTCCATCACCAACTCCCGGAGTCCACCCAAACCCATGTCCACTGAGTAGGTGATGCCATCCAACCATCTCATTCTCTGTCACCCCCTTCTCCTCCCACATTCAATCTTTCCCAACATCAGGGTCTTTTCCAATGAGTCAGTTCTTTGCATCAGGTGGCCAAAGTATTGGAGTTTCAGCTTCAGCATCAGTCCTTCCAATGAATATTCAGGACTGATTTCCTTTAGGATGGACTGGTTGGATCTCTTTTCAGTCCAAGGGACTCTCAAGAGTCTTCTCTGACACCACAGTTCAAAAGCATCAGTCCTTCAGCACTCAGCTTTCTTTATAGTCCAACTCTCACATCCATACATGACCACTGGAAAAACCATGGCCTTGACTAGACAGACCTTTGTTGGCAAAGTAATGTCTCTGCTTTTGAATATGCTGGCTAGGTTGGTTATAACTTTTCTTCCAAGGAGTAAGCGTCTTTTAATTTCATGGGGGAAGTAGATAAACTTAAAAATATATTTTAAAGGAAGAACATATTAAACCTGCTAGTGGTTTTTACATAGGTTCTATGCAAAGAAATGCTCAAAACAGACTCTCAGAGTTCTTCCTCAAGAAATAGGAAGGGCGGTAGTACCATTTGTAGGTGGAATACTGAGAGGGAAAATTGTTGGGCTGGGAGACTAGAGGTATATTTTGTACATGCTAACTTTGCTAACTTCTGCTTTATTCTAAAACGAGCTTTAAAGTTGAGTGTCCAGGATAACTATTTAGCTATATATGTCTCAGGTGTACAGTGTTATATTTGAACACCTGTATACACTACAGAGTCATCACCGTTGACTGTATTATCACAAATAGTCACCATCTATCACCATACAGTTGACTGCCATCACCCACTCTGCCCAACCACCAACCGTTTTCCCGTCTTGGCAACCACCAATCCAGTCTCTGTATCTATGAGTTTGCTTTTTATTTATTTTATTTATTTGTGAGTTTGCTTTGCTTTTGAATTCCACATAGGCGTGAAATCATATAGTCTGTGTCTTTCTCTGTGTGATTTATTTCACTGACCACAATGTCCTCAAGGTCCATCCATGCTGTCGGGAATGGCAGAAGTTCACTGCTTTATATGACTGCTGTTTCATTGTGAATGTACATTTACATACACCATGGCTCCTTTATCCACTCACCCGTCCGTGGACACTGAGGTTGTTTCCATATGTTGGCTACTGTGAATAATGCTGCAATGAACACACGTGTATATATCCTTCTGAATTTTTGTTTTCATGTTCTTTGGATAAATACCCAGAAGTGAAATAGCTGGGTCACATGGTAATTCTCTTCTTAGTTTTTTGAGGCATATTCATGCCATTTTTCATCGTGGCTGCACCAATTTATAGTCCCATGTTCTTTGCAAGCAAAGATGGAGAAGCTCCATACAGTCAGCAAAGAGAAGACTTGGAACTGACTGTGGCTCAGATCACGAGCTCCTTATCGTAAAATTCAGGCATAAATCTAAGAAAGTAGGGAAAACCAGCTGGCCATTCAGGAATGATCTAAATCAAATCCCTTATGATTATACAGTGCAGGTGATGAATAGATTTAAGGGATTCGATCTGATAGACAGAGTGCCTGAAGAACTGTGGACAGAAATCCATGACATTGTACAAGAAGCAGTGACCAAAACCATCCCAAAGAAAAAGAATGCAAGAAGGCAAAGTGCTTGTCTGAGGAGGCTTTACAAATAGCTGAGGAAGGAAGAGAAACCAAAGGCAGGGGAGAAAGGGAAAGACATACCCAGCTAAAAGCAGAGTTCCCGTGAATAGCAGGGAGAGATAAGAAGGCCTTCATAAATCAACAGTGCAAATAGAGGGAAAAGATAGAATGAGGAAGACTAGAGATCTCTTCAAGAAAACTGGAGATATCAAGGCAACATTTCGTGCAAGCGTGGGCACAATAAAGGACAGAAATGGTAAGGCCCTAATGGTTAGGGTTAGGGTGATTATTACTATGAATCAGTACCGTTTCTTACAGTTTAAGGAAGTCCCTTTTAACACTGTTGGGCCAGTTTAACAGTGGTGAACTTTCTTATCTTTTGTTTATCTGGGAAACTTTTAAACTTTCCTTCAATTCTAAGTAATAACCTTGGTGGGTAGAGAATTCCTGACTCAGAAGTTGTTTTGATTTTTATTTTAATTTTGTCCTTCTAGTTCTTTGAATAGCTCACGCTCCTCTCTCTGGCCTGTGAGGATGCTGCTGAAAAATCTGCTGATGGCCCTGTATTTAACAATTTGCTTTTCTCTTGCTAGGATTCTCTAGGATTCTCTTTTTATCTTTTATTTTTACCATCACAATTATGACGTGTTTTAATTCTAATATTTCACTTTTATCATTTTAATTACATGTTTTGGTGTGAATCTCTTTAAGTCCACCATATCTGAAACTCTCTGAGCTTCCTGGACCTGAATGTCTGTTTCCTTCCCAGGTTAGGGGAGTTTTCAGCTACTACTTCTTTAACTAATTTTTCTTTCTCTTGTCCTTCAGGGACCCCAATAGTGTGAATATTCTGCTTGATGGTGTCCCAAAGGTCCCTTAGAGTATCTTTACTGTTTTAAATTCCATTTTCATTTTGCTGCTCTTTCTGGGTGAGTTCCATTGTCTTGTCTTCCAGCTCATTGATTCATTCGTCTGCCTCATCCAGTCTGCCGCTGAACGGGTCTGGTGTATTTTTCAGCTCAATTATAACTTCTGTGTGGCATTTGCTTGTATTTTCTGTCTCTCTGTTAAAGTTCTCACTGTGTTTGTCCATTCATTTCCCGAGTTCAATGGGCATCTTTATGACCTGACTTTTCACATCATACCAGGTAGATTGTGTGTCTTGGGTTTTGTTAGTTCTTTTTCCCAGGTTTTGTCTTGTTCTTTTGATAGGGACCTATTTCTGTGTCTCCTCGGTTTGCCTAATTCTCTGTTTTCCATTCTTGTGTGCCTCTCTCAGACTTGAAGGGGTAGCCTCGTGTAGGGCGTGCTGTGGGGCTGAGACATGGGCTGGCACCTGAGCCGATGCTCGGGCTCTCTCTCCTGTGTGGGCTGCGTGCCCCATCTTGACGGGGCAGGGCTAAAGCTGCTGCTGCGGGGTGCTGGTGGCCAGGGATGGCTGCTGACCCGGCAGACCCAGCGCATCTCAGACACAGCAACGGCAGAGCTGGATCTCAGAACTGCTATGGGACCTAACCACGGGAGCTGCCACCTGCTGGTGGATGGGGTTATTGCCCAGTCAGCTGTGAATCCTGTCTGGGTTGCAGTGGTAGAGGAGGCTTTCTGGCGGTGTGCTTCCAGTACTAACAGATTAGATGGAGGTTTACAAAATGGAACCTACCCTGCCATTGGCAAGGTGGCTCCAGTTGGTGTTGAGAAGTAAAACTTAGGGCCCTTTACGGAGGAGGAGGTGAACCTTCTCGCTCATGCATTCTTTGAGTCCCATGCAACAATGGATCTTGCAGGACAGCTGATCTTTCTTTAGGTCTGGAGCTAATGAATACACAGCACAAAGTCTTACTCATGGAAATGCTTTCTTAGGCTCTATGGTAATGATTATAATTGTTACAAATCTTGCCTGGGAACCTGCCTCTCAAGACTTGCACCCCTGACGACACAGCAGCAGCATCTCTCATCCAGAGACCTTTCCTGGAACCCATTCGCCCTGGCTAAACTTGTGCCAAAATTATCTCAGGATGTATGCCTTGTGAAAGGGTCTGGTGGAATTTTACAGACCTCGAGATCTTCTTTTCGTCTGTTCTCAACAGCCAGTTGAGAAGTATATAATAACCTGCTTAAACTAGTGAGGGTTGGTACTCTTTCTTCCACCTGCTGACATCTGTGTCAGAAGCTTTCTCGGTCCTGTTTCATTAAATAAAATTTCACTGCATGAAGCTCTGAGTGACTGAGACCCGTCTTTGGTCCCAGAGTTAAGTCTTCTGCTTTGGACCATGAACTCTGCACCTACACCATCAGCCACCAGTGTCTCAGTCTCCATAGAGAGCATCCCGACTGGTGTCTGCCTCTCTAACATACACTCCAAAGTTAGTAAGCGGATCTCCTTTAGTTACAGCCTGAAATGGTCAATGTAATGTCTCTGTGATGGTTTTGGAGTCAAGTGAGTTTATGTGCAAGCCCTTTAAAAGTGAGTTTCCCATCCCCTGTAGTTTTAAGAATTTTCCTGAATTTCCCATTAATTTTCAAAATCAGGTGTGTTGGAAGCTCATTTCTCCTGTGCAGGGTCTAAGGGTTGGAATGCCTGAAAAGTGAAAGTGTAAGTTGCTCAGCTGTGTCCAGCTCTTTGTGACCACATGGACTATACAGTCCACGGAATTCTCCAGGCCAGAATACTGCAATGGGTAGCCTTTCCCTTCTCCAAGGGATCTTCCCAAACCAGGGATCGTATCCAGGTCTCCCGCATTGCAGGAGGATTCTTTACCAGCTGAACCTCCAAAATTACTGAAGTGGGTAGCCTATCAGTTCTCCAGTGAATCTTCCTGACCCAGGAATCAAACCAGGGTCTCCTGCATTGCACATGGATTCTTTACCAACTGAGCTATGAGGGAATCCCTTGGGATGCCTGATGTGGAGCTCAAATCTCTTGCTTCTCAGGGAGATAATCACGCCTTTGTGATCCTTCCTGACTGTGGATACTGTTTTATCCTCAGTATGACCTTATCTCAGTTTTTTCTGCCCATCTCAGTGATATCCTTTTACCCTCTGTTGTGGAGTCTCTGTTTATCTACTTGTTATCTCCCTTTCAGAGGGAATTATTCCACGTGCAGCTGTAGCCTTGCTGTGTCTATGGGAGAACATGAGTTCAGGATCTTCCTAGCCCACCATCTTGAACACAACTCTTAGGCCAAATTTGATATTTAAGTGTCATTGGAACACATGTGTGCCTTTTTTCATGGAACAATGGTATTTCAACCTATAAATTAAATGGTTGGCTTGATTTTCTATTTAAGATATGACTATTTAAGAAGTGAATATTTCAAACATGACGGGTAAAGACTCTGAAAAAACAACACGAAACCTCATCTTTTAAGTTTTCCTGGAAGGATTTATGGGAAAAGGACTATGTAATTTGTTCCCAAAGACTGGATGATGGAGACTTAATGAAGCTTAAACTGTTCTTTCTGTATCTTTGTGTCTTGTTCTTGTTCTTCTTCTTTTTTTTTCTTCCATTAACCAAATGCTACAACCAGGAAACATAATCTGTCTGGGATGATTATCACATGCTCACAATGTTCCTCCAAAGAATTCGGTCTCCTCAGTGGTATGTCATATATAACTCTAGTAAATGGGTTTTGAGTCAGCTGTGCTGACCTTCAGTCCAGTTCAGTTCAGTTGCTCAGTCGTGTCTGGCTCTTTGTGACCCCATGAATGGCAGCATGCCAGGCCTCCCTGTCCATCACCAACTCCCGGAGTTTACTCAAACTCATGTCCATCAAGTCAGTGATGCCATCCAGCCATCTCATTCTCTGTAGTCCCCTTCTCCTCCTGCCCCCAATCCCTCCCAGCATCAGAGTCTTTTCCAATGAGTCAACTCTTCACATGAGGTGGCCAAAGTATTGGAGTTTCAGCTTCAGCATCAGTCCTTCCAATGAACACCCAGGACTGATCTCCTTCAGAATGGACTGGTTGGATCTCCTTGCAGTCCAAGGGACTCTCAAGAGTCTTTTCCAACACCACAGCTCAAAAGCGTCAATTCTTCAGTGCTCAGATTTCTTCACAGTCCAACTTTCACATCCATACATGACCATGGCGAAAACCATAGCCTTGACTAGACGGACCTTTGTTGGCAAAGTAATGTCTCTGCTTTTTAATATGCTATTTAGGTTGGTCATAACTTACCTTCCAAGACAGTTTTCAGAGAGTCTAGACATCCCAGGGTAACTGAAGGAGGTCATACTGGCCATGGTGGAATAAGCTGTGTTATAACTTCCACCACGTTGTCAACTAGATGTAACATGCCGTTGCAAGCCACTTCCACTGGGTTCTTGCCCAGAGGAGAGAACAGAACCTTTGATACAATCGGTCTGTTTCTCCAGCTTCCCTTCAGCTTCACTTCTATCTCCACGTCAGGCTTTTTTTTAGTTTGAAACCCAATGTTTTACTCCTTTCAAACTCTCCCCACCAGTTAAAATAATAAAGGTCCTGATGGGATCATTCGCACTTCACTGAACCTCATTTTGCTTTGTTAGATGTTTCCAGTATATCTGTTTTTTGGTGTAGTTTATATTTCCCGAAGTCTCACCCACCAACCTGTAAGGACAAATTAAGTCACTGATTTCTTGATTGGATCTGCTGAAATAAGATTCTCTACTCTCTGACCCCAAATGAAACCTCACCCCCCATTCATCCTTGGAATCCTCTAGGTTTGTCATAGTTTTTCTTCCAAGGAGCGTCTTTTAATTTCATGGCTGTGTTACTGTCTGCAATGATTTTGGAGCCCAAGATTACAAAGCCTGCCACTGTTTCCTAGACAGTATATGAAACAGCAGAGACATCACTTTGCTGACAAAGGTCCATATAGTCAAAGCTGTGGTTTTTCCAGTAATTGTATAAGGATGTGAGAGTTGGACCATAAAGAAGGCTGAGCGCCAAAGAATTGATGCTTTTTAATTGCAGTGTTGGAGAAGACTCTTGAGAGTCCCTTGGACTCCTAGGAAATCAAACCACTCCATCCTAAAGGAAATCAACCCTGTATAGTCATTGGAAGGACTGATGCTGAAGCTGAAACTCCAAACCTTTGGCCACCTGATGTGAAGAGCTGAATCACTGGAAAAGACCCAGATGCTGGGAAAGACTGAGAGCAGGAGGAGAAGGGGGTCTAATTATGTAATTGGTATTATACTGTATCTATTATTATCCAATTTAAATTTTTGCTTAGTTATGTTTTTGAAATTTATCTGTTTTGATGCATATAGTTCTGTTTATATTCCACTGTATGACAATGAATTTGTCCATTTTCCTGTTGGATGACATTTGTTTCCAGCTTTCTGCTATTAACCAGTGAAAATAATGCTTCAATAATTATTTTTTCCTTCTAATGGAATTTAAAACAATTATAGTGTGGAAAACTTAGAATAAGGAGGTATTCTTCAGAGATTGTGGTTATGGTTGTTGGGGAAGGTCAAAGTACTTGGCTTGGGGTAAGAGAAGGGTGGTAAGAAAGAATTGTTTTCCTAGAATATCCCCTCCTTTCTTGTACTTTCTTCCCGACTCTAACAACTTTTGCCTCCTCTCTTTCTGCCACCAAGAGTCCCCTAAGTAGCCATGAGAGCCAACCTAATCTCTTCTAGTAGAATAGTCTGCGTTTGGAATTTCTACCTCTGTGAAACTTTGAACAAAGTGGTATAAACCGACCAAACTTTATTTTTCTCATCCATAAAATTTAAAATAATATTAACAACTTAAGAGTGTTATTGTGAAAAGTAAGAGATAATATCTGGGATCTTAAGGCAAATTAGACTCTTCCCAAACAAAACTGGAGTATGTCCCCTCCTGTTGAATCTGGGGAGCTCTGTGATTTAGCACCTCTTAATATGATTTTTCTAGCAGGGCAATCAACTTTTTAAATGCAGACTCATGCCTCCAAGAGCTTATTCCTGGATAAAGAAAGTTGAAGTTGTCAGCCTCAAGGCCTGAGCCTGGAAATCGGTGCAGTCTCTTGCACCCAATTCCACTCGTCAAAGCAGGACTAGAGACTGGAACAGTCTATTAACTGGTCTCATCAATCATAAATCCTTTCCTTACTTCAAAGCTATTAATAATTTTCCACCTCATTTAGTATAACAGAACTTTACACGTATAAGGCCCTGAATGACTTTTTAAGTGTCTACTTCTTTAAAAGCATTTCGTATCAGTTTCTGCTGTTCACTGTGCTTCAGTTTTCGTTTCCATTCTTTTGCAGGTAGCAGACCACCCCCCAAAATCTGTGATTTAAGGCAATTATTTTTTTATCTCACAATTGTGCGGTGTGGGGGATCAGGGGGTCAGGAGGGCTGTTCTGGTTTTGCCTGGGCCCACTCCTGCAGCTGTGTTTAACCAGAGGCTCAGCGGGAAGCTAAACTCTGTGGGCACCCTTGGGTGATCAGGCTTGGCTCTCCAAGTGGTGTTTCCATTTGGGGGAGGCAAGACCAGGCAGGCTCTCTCTCAAGGCCCACCTGTGTTCCAAATGAGTGCTTATCAAGCTTCTGTTGTTCGCTGATGTCCCACGAGCCAATGAAGTCATGCAGCCAAACCCAAAGTCAATGCAGGCTGGTGGGGGGGGGGGGGTGGCGGGGAGGGATGGATTTCACAAGGGCATGAACACCAGCAGGCAGGGCTCCTTTGGGGCCATTAGTGTGACAAGACCCAAAGGCCTGATTTCATTTCCTAGACTTCACCAGGTTCTTTTCTACCCTAGGCTGCATCCTTTCCTCCTTTACTCATGCAACAAATATTTAGATACCCACGGGTCCTGGACATCGGGGCTCTTAGGAAGTTTTCCTTTTAAGAGGGGAAACATAGCTAGCAGGTGCAAAAGTAAGCAAGGTGATTTCAGATGGTTATAAGAGCGCTGAAGAAGTCAATCAGGATCACGGGGAGACAGTGGCCGGCAGAGGTGGAGACCTTGAGTTGATTGAGGTCAGGAAGACTTGACAGACAGCTCGGGACCTGAAGTCTGCATGAAGAGAAGGAGCTGGCCCCGGGGCGGCGCAGGCGCGGAGGGCTCCAGGCAGAGGAGCAGCCCGCCCTCCGCCAGGTCCCGGCCCTCCAGCCGCCTCTTCACGCCGCGGGTGCCGGCTCCTCTCGACCTGAAGGCCACTTCTCTGGCTTGGCTCTTTCTGTCTGCCTAACCTAAAGTAGCCTATTCTTGCCCTCACCACTCCCTACCTAGGTTAGTCTTTTAAAGAACTTACAATTTTCAGGTATTTGGTCATTGTTTACTTATTACCAGTCCCCAGTAAGCTATAATTCCCATGAAAATAGGGTCATGTCCCAATGTTTCTTGAATAATTTCATCAGTCAGTTCAGTTCAGTTCAGCCGCTCAGGTGTGTCTTGCTCTCTGCGACCCCATGGACCGCAGTAGCCCAGGCCTCCCTGTCCATCACCAGCTCTTGGAGTTTGCCCAAACTCATGTCCATGGAGTCAGTGATGCCATCTGATAGAACTATGATTATTCAGCATTCACAAATATTGGGTAAGCAAATACATAAATGAATTAAGATAGTCCCAGTCTGAAAGGGTGACCACAAATGCCTGGCGTGGGACAGGTTCCCAAGTCCGATTCTTGATGAGCCCAGACAGATGCAGTCCTGCAGGCTGGTTGGGGCATCTGCTTTCCGGAGGTTTCTTGCTGGTTGGGGCATCCGCTTTCCGGAGGTTTCTTTTTCAAAGCTCCTTGGAGCTTCTTGGACTCTGAGTCTTGGTCAGCACTGCCGCGATACCTCAACAGGTTTCCATCGTTTTAAACCCAGAAAGGAGACTTGGGAGTCTGTTTCCTTAAAAACTCTCCAGAGATTCTTATACAAAATTCCTACCTCTCTCTCCTGCTACTTTCAAAATTCTTCATGGGGAAAAAAGAAAAAGATTTTAATTCTTTATCTTTAGACACCATCTGCCACGAACATTGATAGAGGGGTCAATCATCCGACTTTGCTTACCAGATAGCAGACACTTGAAGCATAATATTAGTAGCCCTCCCTTCAATCCTGCAAGGTAGGAATTCTTTTCCTCATTTTCCAGGTGGGGAAACAGACTGTCAGAGGTCAAGAAACGTCCACAGTCTCATCTCAGGGCTGAGTGAAAGAGCAGATAATCAGACTTCTGAGTCTAGAGCTGATGGTGTTCCTACCACCCACATTGCCATTATGCTGACCCACTTCACGCAGGAGAGGGAAATACAGATCCACCATGGCTTGCTCCCAACCCTGAAATCCAAAACTTTCTGCAAACCAAAAACTTTTCTGCAAAAATCTGACCTGACTTGGCCTGAACTCATTTGTGAACAAAACTTGACCTGAACTGATATGAAGCTAATTATACTCCTTACTTATGCCACTTATTATGACTAGTCTTACATTTTGGTATACAAATAGTAAAATGTTAAATTGCAGGGTGCTCTTCCACCTCCTTAGTGCCCCATTAGGTCATTATGCATATAATATCTGCCCTGTAATCCTCCTTAAGGTCTGAAAGTTCTAAACTCTGAAGCACACGTGGTCCCAGGAGTTTCAGATGAGCAACCGGGAATCTGTTATATTTGTGAGTGATCCTATCATCCACAAAGCTTTTACAAACTGGAAGTAATTTTTTCTCATCTTCTTCTCATGCCCAAAGAGGAATTGAGAAAATTTTCTAACATGCCTTATTTTCTTGCTTTTTATAAAACCACTTCATTCTGTGGTTTCAAGGTATTCGCTGTACTTGATGTCAAGAGAAGTTTGCGGTTATTTGTTCGAGAAAAAAAAATTTAATTTTAAAAATTAATAACATGCTAAGTGGGGGAGGTGAAGGCCAAAAATGTATACAGAGTATGCTAACTGTATTCTTTGAAAGAGAAAATCTTCAGTTTTTTTCATGTGTGTTTATCAACTAGAAAAGTATGAGCAAAATTGATAACTGTGGTTCTCTCTGAGATGATTGAGGGAGATTTTTTTCTTTAATTTTGTACCCTTTTATACCTGTAAGTTTAGAACCACATGAACTTATTATCCACCGAGAAACTTATAGTCATAAGTAAACATACCCACGAATGATTTTTCACAATGTGTGAGAGACTCGAGACACAGGTGCCAAGTCAGCGGAGGTACCATTCACAGCCTGTGTCAGTCATTCGCGCGGCACAGAGTTGATGGCCCGTGTTTTCCTTGCTTTCTCCCATTCCCATTTAGGACAGGTGTTTCCCCTCATCTTCCATCCCTGAAGAGCACGTGCTGGCCTTTGTTTCTGGTTCACGCCAGCCTTCCCTCTCTGCTGCTTCAGTCTCGGACAGTATTCTTCTCTGGCCAGAGCTCTCAGCCCCTGGCCTAAGTGGTCATCTGAGTCAGGGCAGAATGAGAGGGTCCTGAACAGGAGGCTGGGCAAAGCTGGTGGGCGGGGTGGTCAGAGCGGGCCCACAGGTCACAGCAGGCAGCGGTTGGTCTGTGACGGGCAGCCCCAGACAAGGGCAAGGGCCGGGCAGGCCACGGAGATAGGGGCTGAGGTGCAGAGGGCAAATCCACTGTGGCTGGCACCCAATGAAACTGAAGCTGGGGTGCAAGTGTTGGCTTGACGTTCAAGCTGGGCACGTAGAACAGAGTTCAACTTCCAGAAAAGACAGGCTCACACATGTTTACGCCAGAATCGAGCTATAGCATTCCCGCTGGACTGGAGAAGACTCTTGAGAGTCCCCTGCACTGAAAGGCGATCCAACCAGTCCATCCTAAAGGAGACCAGTCCTGGGCGTTCATTGGAAGGACTGATGCTGAAGCCGAAGCTCCAATACTTTGGCCACCTGATGCGAAAAAAGGATTCATTGGAAAAGAACCTGATGCTGGGAAAGATTGAAAGCAGGAGAAGGGAACTACAGAGGATGAGGTGGGTGAATGGCATCACTGACTCAATGGACATGAGTTGGAGCAAAACATCTGGAGACAGTGACGGACAGGGAGGCCTGGAGTGCTGCAGTCCATGGGGTTGCAAAGAGTCAGACGTGACTGAGCGACTGAACTAAACTGAACTGGACTAGTTTAAGCACTTTCCCCCCAAGGAAAATGAGAAAGCTCAGGATTCTGTACATGCTGCTTGTAACACAGAGTTGATGAGATTTCCTCCCCTCCCTCAAGCAGGGCTGTCCTGCCCAGTTTTATACTCTAAGAAGCAACAGATCATGGAAATCCCTGCAAACTTGCATTGTCCTTCCCCAAAAGTTGGGTTGAAATGATCTGGGGGCAGCCTTGACCGCTAAGGAGGCAAGCTGGTACCTCAACGGCAGTGTGGGTGCAACAGTGAGTCACACACTCAACCCACAGCTCATTGCAACAACCAGAAGTCATGGTGCCCAACTGCCATGGTACCTTTTGTCTTACGCTTTGTTCATATTGTGATGAGGGGATTAACTGGGCTCAATTTAGCTTTGTGTAGACACTGCAATTCAAGGCTTGTCCGTAGCTGTATTTCAATCCTCCTAAATCTAATAGACTTAAAAATCTCTCAGGGGCCTCCGTTTAGCATCCATCTTTTCACTGGCTCAACAGGGGCCTGACAAAAATAATATAATGCTGCCTCACCTCTAGGTTCTCTGCAGAGGGAATGGAAAGAACTGGACTTTCCAGCTCACTTTGAAAGAGGCAAGTGGGAAGGAGACCGAGAGCAGACCATAAATCTGTTGCTTGAGGCAGGACACCTGCCCTGTCAGTCTTTGCTCCATCCAAATGGAAACATGGGTGATCTAGGATTACCCTCCCGCAATGCCAACGGTCAACGCACTGAAAGGTCACGTCTATTACGGTTGGCGTTGCTCTCCCCGCTGAGCTGCTTTCTGAGTGGACGTCATACTCATCTCATGCAGAAGGCATGTTCTCCATGCCAGAATGCTGCTGCTAATATTTGATCTAATAAAAGACACCTTATCTTTTCTTCAAGCTTCATGACGTCTAGCTGCTGTTAGATGATCATTCCTTTCTTCTTCATCATTCCAACTTTGTGTTCTAAGGACTTGAATCCTTCAGCAAAGTTTTACTTGCCACCTCTCATTTTAAAGTGATTCTTTTAAAAAGATGAAAACCAAAGAAAACAGCTTTATTTGCAGAAGTAACTTTATGTGAATAGTCGGTGTGCCTTTGGAAGGAGCCATTGGCCTTTACTAATACTATCAGCTTCCCCAGCAAACCACACGGTGCTGTTTGTGTAGGATTGTAAGTGGGGAGAGGAAGGACTGGAAACACAATCTTCACCAAAAAATAGGATCAAAACATGCAGCAACAGCTGGAACCAGCTGCGAGCAACTGCACAGTAGAATCCTGTCCAAGTCCACAGACGGAAGTCTGAGCACTCTTGGAGCCTGGAACAAGAGGAACAACAGACCGCTCCGTAAGAATGTCACACGTAAACCCAGCCAGCTAGCACCCCCAGAAATCGGCAACAGGAGGAATTCATCTTCTTAGATCCAATCACTGGGTAAAATCAGCCCTGTTTGTTCTAGGAGGTCCACGCACATGAACTTCATGCTAACTGGAGCTTGGTTCTCAGCCACTGGGACCCTTAAGGACTCCTTTGGACTCTGTGGATCTCCATTTCAAAAGCGTTATTGACATGAAGCTGGGGAGCTTTTTCCTGGAGTTCTTTCTCATCAGACTGGTTCTGGCTGCCTCCCGGGTGATGATGGAAAACCAAGGTGCTAGCCAGCATGTCATCCCCTTATTTTGTAATCATCAGGCAGTTGCACAAAGGTTATGTGGAACTTTACCAAGTAGTCAAAGGCACAGCCCCGGGCAGTCTTCAAGGATTTAGGACTATTAATGCACTCCCCAGATTGCATATTAAGGAACTCCACCGCCGGCCAGGTAAACGAGGTATGAGGGAATACAGTCATCACCTTTTCACTCTCAACCGTGACCTTTGGAAACCCAAGGCCTTTCAAGTCACAGTTGAGAACTGCTGCTTGGCTACCCTCTCCAACATTTTCTGATCCCAAAAAGGAGCCGTAAGAAACCACAGGGAAGGACCCTGCTCACTCTTGCCGTGGAGTCATTGCTAAAGGAGGAGCATTTTATCAGAGATGCTTAAGAGTCCTTAAAATCCTTCACTTATGGCCAAGTCCTTCTTAGAGATCAGCTTAATGTAAGTTCCATGTTTAGGTAGCTCTCATTTGCCTCAGGGCTTTCCAGGCGGCACTAGTGGTAAAGAATCCGCCTGCCAATGGAGGATATGTAAGAGACAAGGGTTTGATCCCTGGGTTGGGAAGATCCCCTGGAGGAGAAAAAGGTACCCTATCCAGGATTCTTGCCTGGAGAATCCCATGGACAGAAGAGCCTGCAGGGTTACAGTCCATGGGGTCACAAAGAGTCAGACACAACTGAGAAATTTAAATAACAGCAGCTAAACAGAAATTTAAATAATAGCAACTAAACAAATAATCTGAATATGGGAGACAAGACCTGAAGGGACTTTCATTAAAATCTTGCTATTTGGTCTTTAGCGCAAAGGACAAGACTCTTTTATGAAATCCTGTTGTAGGGATTCTAATGTAAATTTTCTTTTTCTTCTTTTAGCCCTAGGGATAGAAGAGAGGAGGATATATTATGGTCCATCCTGTGCTCTGATCCTTCACCCTTAGGACTAGAAGAAATAAAGTAGACTTTTGCATGAATGTAGAAATATGTTTACCAGCTACACCGGAAACAGGGAGTTGAAGTCATGCAGAGCTTGGTTTCTCCAAAGACATGTTGGAAGTGTGGGCACTGAAAGAGTGTTGTGGGCATTTAACTCTCCTGTCCAAGTTAACCACAGTCCATGCAGTTTCCCATCATCAGCAGTACACTCAGTGGAAAAAATCACAGCTGTGTTTTACTGTGCATCAGCTATGTGCCTGTATCTCTAATCCTGATACAAAAAGAAAAACCTTCAAGAGAGTACTATCATTAAACCAGTTCAAAATAAATAATACAATGATTCAGAGAAATTGGGATAGACAAGTTTTGGTTAATGCTAACGACTGAAACAGCCGTGAAGCCGTGACAGTCTTTAGAGCCCTAGGGAGCATCGTGTTAATAGCAATGGCTTCGTCCCCATTAGGTGGCTGTGTTCACCCTCTTAAGATCAATAAGCAGAATGCCGACAATGTGCGTCCTCTGAGCACTCCGAGTCCCTCTGCACACCACTATTTCAGGTGGTGGTCTTGCCACTCTCCTTTGGTAGCCTCAGGAAGACGAGGATCAGTTAATGGTAAATTAAATGGCAGCCTCCGGCATGCAGCCGTGGGTATTTCCACTACTAAAAGGCATTTGGTTATTAGGTTTGTCTTCACTTAATCATGGACCTGACTTGAACACTCGATTCAAAATCCCCTGCAGAGCAAGCTATCACTCTGTTGTTGTTAGCATGTTGACCCAATAGATAAAAAAGCATTAAAAAAGAAAAGAATGGAAAAAGGTTTTCTTTTCTGAAGTCAGGAACTAGTAAAAGGCTCAAAGGATTTTTAAAATCTTAGAGAGATTAAAAGCTAGTAAAAAAGTAAATATTTCTTTCAGTGGCTGCTCATATTTGTATTCTTCCTAAAGGTGGAAGGCATGTCAGGAAGATGACATTCCTCTTAAAAGAGTTTTGCAAAAGTGTCTAAATGTATTTGATCAGAGATGTTTTCTTTGAAGCATATCTTTCATTAGTTAGATTGTGAAGGCTGATTCATATAGGCCCCAGATGCTTCTGAAAAGGCTGCAGTACCACTACTGCTGCTGCTGCTAAGCCGCTTCAGTCGTGTCCGACTCCGTGCGACCCCATAGACGGCAGCCCACCAGGCTCCCCCGTCCCTGGGATTCTCCAGGCAAGAACACTGGAGTGGGTTGCCATTTCCTTCTCCAGTGCACGAAAGGGAAAAGTGAAAGTGAAGTCGCTCAGTCGTGTCTGACTCTTCGGGACCCCATGGACTGCAGCCCACCAGCCTCCTCCATCCATGGGATTTTCCAGGCAAGAGTACTGGAGTGGGGTGCCATTGCCTTCTCCTACAATACCACTAATACAATACCACTAATGCAATACCACTAATGCAACGCCCCTGAAAGAGCTTGAAGTTTGTTAGCAGTCCAAACTGGCTCGGGTCATCTCCCAAAAGTAAGGGACTCGATGAGACATGCATGTGCATTTTCACTCACGTGTCCGTGACTCCAAAGCCAGTGATCTGCAGCCTGTATGTTACAAACCACAGGGTCAAGAGAGGACGTATTCAGTCGCAAACTTGTTTTAGAAATCTAGCCTTTGATAAAAATGGTTTGAGAGCTAACAGAAGTATTTGGGAAGTCAGGAAAAAATGTTTTTAACTCTTCAAATAACTTTTTGGTAGATGGACCCCAACAAAGTTTGCATGAAAGATGTTACAAGGCAGTTGATGTGACTGACTTCCACCCCCTTGATATTTAAGTTTGAGAACTTATCTCCTTTTGTGTTTACATGTGGGATTTAGTTTAATCTGTGGCAAGCAGATTTCTGTTACACAACTGTTTGAATTTCAGGCCACATGCAATCACTTGAATTATTTTACTTAATTTCATGTATTTATCTTATGTATTTACCTGAGAGTTAAAAATCAAACTTTTTTGAGGCTGAAGTTAATCATTTACATTTGTGCCGTATTTTAAGGTTTGTAAAGCATTATACATACTATTTTCTTTTTAGATGAAAAATATTGTTTAACTATGTCATCTGCTATAGAGGAGTTCATTAATTCTCTAAACATTATAGTAGATAAGACATAAATATTATTTTGTCTGTTTTGAAAATAAATACAAGGATAACACACTTAACCTGCTCAAGTTACCCATTCATCTAGTAGAAGAGGCTCAACAATTAGCTTTAAAGTGCATAAGCCTATATTTTCAGTGTATTCAGTATATATCTTTCCAATCAGTGATTTTTAACATGTATGACAATCAACTAGACATATTTAAAATGTAATGTTTTCAAAAGCAAGAAATTGTAAGAAACCAGAGCCTCTATGCTGTGGATTAAAAGTCACTTTGGTTAACTTGGTTATTAGAAAAATATTCATTAGTGAATTTTAAAACTGCCTTCAGAAATAAAAATAAAATGTTCCAATGCAGAAAATATCAAGTTAAAAGTTTTTCTTTAAGAGTTAGGGATTTATGAAATTTGTATGTCAAAACTTCAAACCACATTTCAAGAGTTAAGTTTTGACACTTACAAGGTATCTAAAAATTTGACACTTATAAAGACCAACATTCTCACTCTCCCAGCAGTGACTGACAGACACACACGGGTCCCTTCGTTCCTCCATTAATAGAACTGAAAAGGGAAAGCTCTGTTTTCTGAGTTCCGAATATGAACATGAGTTTACCTCCAGCAAAGCTCATTCACACCTGAGTTCAGACCAGTGCATTTGGGTGGGCGTAGTTCCTGATGATGGAGAAGGCAGTGGCCCCCACTCCAGTTCTCTTGCCTGGAGAATCCCATGGATGGAGGCGCTTGGTGGGCTGCAGTCCATGGGGTCGATAGAGGTCGGACACAACTGATCGACTTCACTTTCACTTTTCCCTTTCATGAATTGGAGAAGGAAATGGCAACCCACTCCAGTGTTCTTGCCTGGAGAATCCCAGTGATGGGGGAGCCTGGTGGGCTGCCGTCTATGGGGTCGCACACAATCGGACACGACTGAATCGACTTAGCAGTAGCAGCAGCAGTTCCCGATGAAGGTTCTATTCTTCCAAGTCTTTATAAAAATACAATAATTAAAGTTCAAAATGACCACTTAATAGTTCTCTCTAAACTGTTTATTGAACACCACAATTTACCATGCATGTTATAATTAAAGTTAACATAGTGAAATAAAAAAACAATAAAATAGCCCATTGTTATCAAGGTGTCACTATAGAGATGGTTATAGGTATCAAGCAAGTAAACAAATAAATTTCAGAATGGAAAAGAATGAATAATTTCAAGATGCAACAAAGATAATGAAAGACCTAAGATGGAAGGAAGTAATAGAGTGACTGAGAGCTGGGCAATATGTTCAGTTTGGAGGTCAGGAAACCTGTCTCTGAGAAGGTGATATCTGAGCCTGTGGAAAGACCTGGACACAGAGAAATCCAGACAGAGGGGAGAGCAAGTGCAAAGCCCTAAAATGGGAACCCTGTGGTGGGGGTGGACACAGACCTCCTTGGAAAGGATGAAGCTGGTAAAACAGCTGGTTACAAGGGGAGAGAAAGACCAGTTTGGAAGAAATAATCCAGCCATTTAAATTGATTCAGCAGAATTTCCAATTGTCTTACTGCAGAAATGTCCGAGCTAATATTACCATTTTCCATGTCCCACTTCACTAGAATTAAGCTTTCTCTTGTCACCCTAAACAATATCAATTCTGGAGAAGCAGGGACATTAAGAAGCGATGTGAGAGTTATGCCAATTTAATAAACATGACACTTGATTTTCACTATGTATATTTCCTTATTTTAGGGAAAATATGGGTCCCAGGAAATCCACGTATCCTATGGAATACTAAGATTATAGAACTGCTACTGTCTTTTGGAATTTCTTTTCAGTGGCATTTACAGATTTCTACCATAATGAGACATCATTTTTTCACATTCTTAGTTCCTTCTCTACCAAAGAACTATTTTTAATTATAAATTTAAACTTGGAACTCATCATAATTTACTTGCCCTCATAATAGTTCATGTTCTCAATTTTAAAATATGAAAGTAGGAATCAGAGGAAAATGTTCATTTAAGAGACTAGGAGAAAAAAACTCAGATAAGAAACACTAAGACTTTAAAATGTAGAGTCGCCTAACTATGGTTTTCAAATGTTGTGAAACACTGAGAAAATGTCTCTACATTTTAGGGCCGTAAAATTATCTTCGGTAAAGTTAATTGATGCTACTCAATAAAGAAATGTCATCAGCTATTCAGTTCAGTTCAGTTCAGTTCAGTTGCTCAGTCATGTCTGACTCTTTGCGACCCCATGAATTGCAGCACGCCAGGCCTCCCTGTCCATCACCAACTCCTGGAGTTCACTCAGACTCACGTCCATGGAGTCAGTGATGCCATCCAGCCATCTCATCCTCTGTCGTCCCCTTCTCCTCCTGCCCCCAATCCCTCCCAGCATCAGAGTCTTTTCCAATGAGTCAACTCTTCGCATGAGGTGGCCTAAGTACTAGAGTTTCAGCTTTAGCATCATTCCCTCCAAAGAAATCCCAGGGCTGATCTCCTTCAGAATGGACTGGATGGATCTCCTTGCAGTCCAAGGGACTCTCAAGAGTCTTCTCCAACACCACAGTTCAAAAGCATCAATTCTTCGGCACTCAGAAAGTTTAAAGCAAAACTTCTATGGACAGCCTGTTAAAGACAGTCATGTGATAAAATAGGGAAGAGGATGCGCTTTGGGGTTTTAGATTCAAATCCTGCCTTGTCCACTGGAATATCCTGAGCCTCAGTCATTCCTTTTTAAAAGTGGAGTGAGACTAACCTAACCCCAAGTCTTCTGTGAGAACTGAATTAGATCATCGTTTTTAATCTTATTCAGTGACCCATAGTTTTTTTCTAGTCTATTGCAATACTCCTAAACGTGTGCATCGTAACTAGCTGGCCTTAATCACAGTAAATCTTTTGTGTCAGATGCTCAGTCATGTCTGACTCTTTGCACCCCATGGACTGTAGCCCACCAGGCTCCTAGGTCCATGGAATTTTCCAGGCAAGAATCCTGGAGTGGGGAGCCATTTCCTCCTCCAGGGAATCTTCCCAATCCAGAGATCACATCCATGTCTTTATGCGCCCTGAATTGGCAGGCGGATTCTTTACCACTAGCACCACTTAGTTCGGTTCGGTTTAGTTCAGTTCAGTTCAGTCGCTCAGTCGTGTCCGACTCTTTGCGACCCCATGAACCTCAGCACACCAGGCCTCCCTGTCCATCACCAACTCCCGGAGTCCACCCAAACTCATGTCCACTGAGTCAGTGATGCCATCCAGCCGTCTTAGGAAGCACATAAATCTTTTAGCCTCTTTATAGTTCTTTTTGTTTGTGTGTTTGCTGCAAGAATTTTATTTACTGCAAAGGATGGTCAAGAGATAAAATTAGGGCATATGGTTTAAGAGTAAAGATAATATCAACATTTTAGCTGTAAGTTTTTTTTCAGTAAATATTTGACTTTTAAAATTCCATTTTAGAAGGTTAAGAAAGCAATCTTTCTTCCCTCTCCCCCAGCCCATTAATACACTTTCATCAAATTTGAAAATTAAACCAATGTAAGTGTTAAAATTAAACATTCTGCACAGCATTCTTTCAACATTTAAAATTTTTTATTTCAAATACTACAATATTTTATTCCTATTTTCTCCATTTTCTGACATATAGCTTGATACTTCTAAATGTTATCAATTAACCAGTACTCTATCAAAATTGACTTATGTAGTTTTACAGTACTTTTAAAATATATATATGTTTTTCCATCAGCTTACCTGCTCCTGCTTCAGTTCCAAGTACCTATGGATTTCTTTGGAATATTCTAACAGGGCTTGGGAAACCTTCTACATATGTGCTTGCATCCTTGATGGTTTTTAAGGAATAAACTGTTTAAATCAGAAGAGCAGAGTTCAGTGTAGACTAAACTCTTCAGTATGCAGAAGCAGTCCAAAGATTATAGGCTCAGAAAAATGTCCTGTGAGGATGTTACAGGTGAAAGTGGAAGGAACACAAAGGGGACATTTGGATTTAGTGCCGATATTAAGCTGAAAGGTGACGTTTGTAAGCAGAAAAAGTGGTGAAAGTAAATGAGAGGCGTGTCAGGATGTAAACCACAGATGCTCTTTAAATTGTACATCTTTCTCTGTATAGCTTTCTGCTCGTGGTCGTAAACAAGCACACCCAAGCTACATAATCGAATAAAGGGTCATAATGGTTAGGATTCAAGCCAATTTTGTGCCTGAACTTTAAACAAATTACCATTCCTATATGAATGTTAAACATTCATGTGATGAATTGTCATGTAATCATGAAATAAAAAGGGACTTATCTCTTCTCAAATAGGTTGATTAATACAGTAGTTCAACTTAAAGTTACTTTTAACAAAGTATCAGTCAGCAGGCGTCTTAACTAGACACAACTTAGCAACTGAACAAAGAAATAAGAGCAATAACTGACAAAGCGTAGCCTATTTCTATCCCTCTATGTGCTTCTGGGCAACCTGAGACTCTAAATCTAAAATAAAGTAACCTAAGGGTCAATACCTTAAGAGTTCCAAAAAATAGCAAGAAGAGATAAGAAAGCCTTCTTCAGCGATCAATGAAAAGAAATAGAGGAAAACAACAGAATGGGAAAGACTAGAGATCTCTTCAAGAAAATCAGAGATACCAAAGGAACATTTCATGCAAAGATGGGCTCAATAAAGGACAGAAATTGTAGGGACCTAACAGAAGCAGAAGATATTAAGAAGAGGTGGCAAGAATACACAGAAGAACTGTACAAAAAAGATCTTCACGACCCAGATAATCACGATGGTGTGATCACTGACCTAGAGCCAGACATTCTGGAATGTGAAGTCAAGTGGGCCTTAGAAAGCATCACTACGAACAAAGCTAGTGGAGGTGATGGAATTCCAGTTGAACTATTCCAAATCCTGAAAGATGATGCTGTGAAAGTGCTGCACTCAATATGCCAGCAAATTGGGAAAACTCAGCAGTGGCCACAGGACTGGAAAAGGTCAGATTTCATTCCAATCCCAAAGAAAGGCAATTCCAACGAATGCTCAAACTACCGCACAATTGCACTCATCTCACATGCTAGTAAAGTAATGCTCAAAATTCTCCAAGCCAGGCTTCAGCAATATGTGAATCGTGAACTTCCTGATGTTCAAGCTGGTTTTAGAAAAGGCAGAGGAACCAGAGATCAAATTGCTAACATCGGCTGGATCATAGAAAAAGCAAGAGAGTTCCAGAAAAACGTCTATTTCTGCTTTATTGACTATGCCAAAGCCTTTGACTGTGTGGATCACAATAAACTGTGGAAAATTCTGAAAGAGATGGGAATACCAAACCACCTGATCTGCCTCTTGAGAAATCTGTAGGCAGGTCAGGAAGCAACAGTTAGAACTGGACATGGAACAACAGACTGGTTCCAAATAGGAAAAAGAGTACATCAAGGCTGTATATTGTCACCCTGTTTATTTAACTTCTATGCAGAGTACATCATGAGAAACGCTGGACTGGAAGAAACATAAGTTGGAATCAAGATTGCCGGGAGAAATATCAATAACCTCAGATATGCAGATGACACCACCCTTATGGCAGAAAGTGAAGAGGAACTAAAAAGCCTCTTGATGAAAGTGAAAGTGGAGAGTGAAAAGTTGGCTTAAAGTTCAATATTCAGAAAATGAAGATCATGGCATCCGGTCCCATCACTTCATGGGAAATAGATGGAGAAAGAGTGGAAACAGTGTCAGACTTTATTTTTTGGGGCACAAAATCACTGCAGATGGTGACTGCAGCCATGAAATTAAAAGACGCTTACTCCTTGGAAGGTAAGCTATGACCAACCTAGATAGCATATTCAAAAGCAGAAATATTACCTTGCCAACAAAGGTCCGTCTAGTCAAGGCTATGGTTTTTCCTGTGGTCGTGTATGGATATGAGAGTTGGACTGTGAAGAAGGCTGAGCACCAAAGAATTGATGCTTTTGAACTGTGGTGTTGGAGAAGACTCTTGAGAGTCCCTTGGACTGCAAGGAGATCCAACCAGTCCATCCTAAAGGAGATCAGCCCTGGGATTTCTTTGGAAGGAATGATGCTAAAGCTGAAACTCCAGTACTTTGGCCACCTCATGCGAAGAGCTGACTCACTGGAAAAGACTCTGATGCTGGGAGGGATTGGGGGCATGAGGAGAAGGGGACGACAGAGGATGAGATGGCTGGATGGCATCACTGACTCGATGGACGTGAGTCTGAGTGAACTCTGGGAGTTGGTGATGTACAGGGAGGCCTGGCATGCTGTGATTCATGGGGTCGCAAAGAGTTGGACACGACTGAGTGACTGATCTGATCTGATCTGATCTGATCTGAAGGGTCAACACTGACTATTGGTCATCTTGAGACAGACTAGTCTGGATCCACCAAGTCAGTCCTTCTGCAAACAGAATCAAGTGAAGATTAATGGGTATTTGTTGACAGTGGAAAGTCAAGGAAGAAGACAAGCACTGGAAACAAACAGATCTAGGTTTAAACCCTCGCCTGACCCAATGTACACATCCACTTACAAGCATTTATAACCCTGCGGAGTTGTCTTCAGTTTCTTCCTGTGTGGAATACAAATGTTGATGCCTGATTGGCTTATTGTGAGAATTAATGATTTGCTGCACATAAGCTTTTAGCATAGCATTTGAGATATCCTGGACCCTCAATAAATGCTATCTTTTCAAAGTTCCCTTTACGTAATAATTCTTTCCACTTACTAAAGTGAGGAATGGAAACTCAGGTGTCTTCCCATTCTATGTCTGAACCGGTGGGCTGTCAGCACCCAAAAGGGGCAGAAAACGTGGCTCTGATAAGCCTGGCTAAGAGCTGTGACAGACCCACTTCCTTCAGAATGCCCAGGGAGCTCACAGTACGCGAATATGGAAGGAGGTATGACTCCCAGGCATGGAAAGCGTTACTATGAAGGCTTTTTTCAGGTTGCGTTTCCTCTGAGCACATTTAGAGCCTTGGGAATGCAGACCTAGCCAAGATCTGACACACATTCATTACTCTTCTTTGCCTCCTTGACAAGTCCTGTGAATCTTCTCATCATTCAACAGCTGGCAAGTCTCACCTCCGTGCAGGCTTCAGCTGGACTTAAGAGGATCATGGGCAGAGATGGGAAACGGGATCAGCCACCTCCTGGCTCGGCCAGCAGGGCCTTCAGCGGAGATGGAGGCAAAGAAAGCAACTAGATGTGGAGGCTGGAGCCTTGGCTTCTCCCTGGTTGTGGTGAACCCCTCAACTTCTCTCAGCTGCAAAATGATAACTCATTGTATAGGATTTTTATGTATGGTGTTGATGGTAAAATAATATGAAAATGCCCTATAAATCATATGCGTGTGTGAGCACTCAGTCATGCCTCACTCTTTGGGACCCCATGGACTATAGTCCACGAGGTTCCTCTGTCCGTGGAATTTTTCCAGGCAAGAAGACTGGAGTGGGTAGCCGTTTCCTCCTCCAGGGGATCTTCCCAACACGGGGATCGAACCCTCATGACTCTTAATCTCCTGCATTAGCAGGCATGTTTGTTTGGGTTTTTTTCCCTATATAGAACTATACTAAAGAAAGGCTTCTATTTGAATATTTGATGTGTAAAAAAGTATTGCACTGTATGTAATTTCAGTCTTAATAAAATGTTCTCCATTTATGGTGGCTCTAGGGAGAAGGAACTGGCAACCCTCTCCAGTGTTCTTGCCTGGAGAATCCCAGGGACAGAGGAGCCTGGGGGATGCTGTTTGTGGGATTGCACAGAGTTGGACAGAGCTGAAGTGACTTAGCAGCAGCAGCAGTGGTAAAGAATCCACCTGCCAATGTAGAAGATGCAAGAGACACAGGTTCAACCCCTGGGCCAGGAAGATCCCCTGGAGTTGGAAATGGCAACCCACTCCAGTATTCTTGCCTGGAAGAATTCCATACAGAGGAGCCTGGCGGGCTACAGTCCAGGGGGTTGCAAAGAGTTGGACATGACTGTGCTCACACATAAAACAAATCTCCATCTGTGAATTCCAATACTGCTCAAAAATGAGGAACTTTACTCTCATCTTGTATGTATTTGAAATGTACTGTCATCAATAATATATTGAGTTGGCCAAAAAGCTTGCGTTTTTCCCTAAGAATTTACAATATACTACAAACTGCAAACCCAATGTATTACAAATGACTCAGTTCAGTTCAGTTGCTCAGTCATGTCCAACTCTTTGTAACCCCATGAATCGCAGCACTCCAGGGCTCCCTGTCATCACCAACTCCCAGAGTTCACTCAGACTCACATCCATTGAGTCAGTGATGCCATCCAGCCATCTCATCCTCTGTCGTCCCCTTCTCCTCCTGCCCCCAAACCCTCCCAGCATCAGAGTCTTTTCCAATGAGTCAACTCTTCGCATGAGGTGGCCAAAGTGCTGGAGTTTCAGCTTTAGCATCATTCCTTCCAAAGAAATCCCAGGGCTGATCTCCTTTGGGATGGACTGGTTGGATCTCCTTGCAGTCCAAGGGACTCTCAAGAGTCTTCTCCAACACCACACTTCAAAAGCATCAATTTTTTGGCGCTCAGCCTTCTTCACAGTTCAACTCTCACATCCATACATGACCACAGGAAAAACCATAGCCTTGACTAGACGGACCTTTGTTGACAAGGTAATATTTCTGCTTACAAATGATTAGTGGTTCTCTTATCTGATTTTAAATTAACATCATGATATTGGTTCTGATCTGCCTGTAAATATGCAAATTATTCTCCTGACTCAATTCCTGTTGCTAGTATTGCTTGAGTGTCCAGCAAGGGTAAAAGCTGGGAATCTCAAATGCACAGTCCTTTTTAACTGGAAATTCAAAGCATCATGTGTGATAACTCAGCCATATCTTCTACTAACATGAGAATGACAGGGCTTGGTTTTGCAGAAGCTAAGATTTTGATATTTCTCTTTAACAATATAAGAGAATAAAGCAATTGGAATTGACCTTACCTTTGTGAGCTTTTATAAACGATACCTTTTTTTTAACATGCATATACTTCCTGATAGATAAAGATGATGAAATAGTGGGCTGAGTGACTAACACACATGCACAAAGGCAGAGACTTTCTATAAAAACCCTGTGAACTGCGGTTTCAGTTGTCTATCGCACACTCAGTTACAGTCAGTTATTCCAGGTATTGTCTTTGTTTTCAGGAAAAGAAAACTAAGTAGAAGATCATGGCAAGTCCTGACTGGGGATATGATGGTGAAAACGGTAAGCATTCTTCTGCTCATGTAGATCAAATAACGGCTTCTTCCCTTTTCCAGGAAAAGAGATATTGAGCACTTAAAATAATGGTAAAGTCATAGATTAATGGTTTGAAGTGCCTTTGACTTACACCAGATTTGCATACGTTTTCAACAGTCGTCCTTAGGGCCCATGATGTCTACAAAATGTATTCTGCCTCTTTTCTCCTCTCTGCCTCTCAACCTCTCTCCCTCCCTATGTATAGACAGGTCTATTACTAACAGCAAAATATGTACAGTCTGATCCCATAGACCATGAGACTTCTGTTGACAAAGACACTACTTGCCAGTGTGGCACAGAAAAGGGGCATTCTCACACCTGGGATTTCCATTAAGCTAACCGGAATACCATTTGAGATACCTGAATAAATCCTAATCTAGTAAAACTATATTCCTAAAACTTGGACTCAAGCATTAGATCAGTTTTGATTGTAATCATGTTCGTCCTGGTAGGTCCTGAACACTGGGGCAAGCTGTACCCCATCGCAAATGGAAATAACCAATCTCCTATCGACATCAAAACCAGTGAAACCAAGCGTGATCCCTCTCTGAAACCCCTCAGTGTCTCCTACAATCCAGCCACAGCCAAAGAAATCGTCAACGTGGGACATTCCTTTCATGTAAACTTTGAGGACAGTGATAATAGATCAGGTGAGCCAAAAGGTCCTTCTAATTTGTGTCTTTGACTTTACTGGGGAAATGTAAACAGTAGGGCTTTCAGAAACATGAACACCCATATGCAGTGGGTGCACACGGGTAGCACTGATGCCATCTACTGAGGTGTCTTGAAGTTTAAAAATATTTCCAAGTGTTAAAGATGATTCTGGGGACTCCCAGCTCAGTCTTTTTTCAGCCCTTCTTCTCAGTGACTCTATTCCATCTTTTCTGGTTTCCAATATCTTTATGCTAACTTTACACCCTCTGAATAAACAGTACTTTTTCACAAAATTCTGGAATCATCATGAATATAAAAACTGAAAAGGCAAATATTTTCTAATTGAGATGAGGTTGGAGGAGTGCATTAGGGAAGAAATACAGATCCCGATGAGTATATTTATTTTTTGTGGCCAGGAAAATGGCTCCATAACAATGAATTGCTTCAGTTCAGTTGAGTTCAGTCGCTCAGTCATGTCCGACTCTTTGCAACCCCATGAATCATAGCATGCCAGGCCTCCCTGTCCATCACCAGCTCGTGAAGTGCTTGGGTACCAGTACCAAAAAAAAAAAAACACAAAAAAACTGGTCTTGGGTGTATCTTGCATGGAATCATTCTGTGCATAAGTATTTTTGTCTAGCTTCCCCTCTCCCTATTAAATCATAGTATCTGAATTATCTTCATCTCCCAGAATCTAACATACTTCCTCGCTCACAGGAAAAATCTCAAAACTGTTTACTGAATAATTTACTAAATGACAATTTCATAAATCAGCTCTACTGTCAAAAGGCAAAGTTAGTCATAGCACTTTCCTTCAAGGTTCTGAGCCTAAGTTTTAGACATCTTGGTGCTACGTCCTTTGTTAATATTGGATTAGGTCTGGTACTACGTGTGTTTTATTACTCATATGGTTGGACAGACTCTCTAAAGCAAAATGATCCTTCAGTGTTAGAATTTTAAAAGTGACTCTACCATCCTGCTGGAACTTTCTTTTGGTCCCTGGCTAGGATTCTGAGTAAAGCTGTCAGAATACCCTCTTGTATCTTGATCAGTTACAAGATACATGCAGAGTGATTTGTTACTAAAAATAAATTGCTAGATATCTTAATGCATACTGTCCATTACTGTCTGTTGAAAGAATGAATGAACTTATAAACTAAAGCAGAATCAAGGAAAGAGCTCTAATCCTAGAATTCACTCATCTTCCAATATGTTTTCCTGAAAACAGGAAAAGATAAAATTATAGCCCATGTGCTGAGAACCATGTAACTCACGCACCATCTGAAGGTGCTCCGCACCTCTGAAGCCCATCATTGTGGACACGGGGAAAAACCAACAAGACGGAAACTTTAGACTACTGTTTATTTTCATTTCTACTCGCCCCAATTTAATGTTAATTTGTATTAAATGCAAAGACAAGCTGGAGCTCATGACTGTAACACTAATAGCAGTTTCCTTTTTCTTCTAGTGCTGAAAGGGGGTCCTCTATCTGAAAGCTACAGGCTGCGGCAGTTCCATTTTCACTGGGGCATCACAGATGACTGTGGCTCTGAGCACTTAGTGGATGGAGCCAAATTTTCTGCAGAGGTAATGTAGCGTAGTACGTGAGGGAGAGCTACACAGAGCCCTCCCAGAAGTAGCACCCTTATACCATGTGGATGTGTGTTAGTCGCTCAGCCATGTCCAACGCTTTGTGACCCCATGGACTGTAGCCCGCCAGGCTCCTCTGTCCATGGGATTCTCCAGGCAAGACTACTGGGGTGGGTAGCCTATCCCTTCTCTAAGGGATCTTCCCCACCCAGGGATCAAACCAGGGTCTCTTGCATTGCAGGCAGATTCTTTGCCTGTCTGAACCATCAGGGAAGCCCCCCTTATCACTTAAGACACAATTTCAATGGCCCAAAGGAATGAGCATTCTGAGGCCTGTAAAGAATTCCCTTGCTCATTTAAACTTAAACAGTGACACACTGCATTTGGCAATAGAGAAGAATTTTTCACATGAGGGAGGCAGGTGAATTTGCAGTCAAACTCCTGGGCCTCAGAATCTGCTTTCATTTCAGAGTGTCTCAGAAACTGCTGCCTGACATCAGACTATCCTCAAGGGGAGTTGCTGCTGTCCTTTTAAAGCTCTGAGCCCAGGGGGAACACACCATCATTCTCTTCTCATTTAAAGGTTCGAGTGTGCACACACCCACAGCAGAGGTGTAGCCAGGCCGAGGCACTCCATTAGGATTTGACTAAGAGGGCCAGTTTAACCTCAGGAGTCATCACAACGAGTAGCATACTCTAGATGAGGGTTTGGGGCTCCCTGGCAGCAGGCCACTACCCTCTGGCCTCTTGACTTGCCTCCACATGGAAGTCTGTGATTCAGTTCAAGACATTCTGCCTGTATATCCACAGTAAAATCAAGAAAATGTGCATCAAACTCTCAACAGAGGGTATGGAGACTGAAAACAAAAAACTTTTGTTCTTTGTATGCATGACTATTCAATAAGTTTGTACCAGCACAGACTGGTTGGCTTTTTTGTTTTACTCTTGTAGAATGAATCTGTAATACACATAGTTTTGCAACAATCTTTTTTGTTTTTTTTTTCATTTACCAATGATCATGATCATTTTTCCAAGTCAGTAGGAATTCCTAAAGTCTGTACGGTATTTCCATGTATGCATATGTTAGAATTTATTAACTAACTCCTACATAGGAACAATTGCAATGCCTTTCACATTTCATTCTGCTGTTGTTTTTTGTTCTTTACAAAAAAAATGGGCAATAAATACATTTGTACAAATATCTTACACACCAGTGAAAGCAATTGTGTAGGGCATTTTTGTAAGGAGGATTCTTAGGTACAGAGTATGTGTAGTATTCATTTTGATAGAAGACTTGGGAATAGTATACAACTAAAACTTACTTTATGTTACACTAGAAAGCCAGGCTAGGTACTTTCAATGGTGCAGAAATCTATTACATGTTTTGTTTTTTTCCTATTTATTTTTCATAAAATTGAAAGTGGACTGAAATCAAATGGGCGGAAAGTCTAAATTAGTAATAGTATTACGTCTGGGGGAGGATATTTGGTTGTATCTAAGAAATCTGGCAGTGGGTGATGGACAGGGAGGCCTGGCCTGCTGCGGTTCATGGGGTCACAAACAGTAGGACAGAACTGAGCGACTGAACTGAACTGAACTGAAGAAATCTGAATCAATGAATCTCTTATCTAATTTGAGAAAAGTGAAGTTAATCCAGGCTGGAGGTGACAGGAACTCAGTCACTAAGTTCAGCGTATGAGAGAGGGTAGGAGGGAGGGTGGGAGGGAGACCAGGAGAGGGGAGTGGTGTGGAGAAAGACAGAGCAAAGACAGAGAGGAGATGTGTGGGTGGCGGGGAGCAGACTGCTTTGGTTTAGAGTCATCCAAGCGACCCGGTGATCACTTGACATTAGGTGGTCAGAAAAAGACTTTTTCAGGAGTAGCATTTGAGTTCAGCCATAATTCAAGTCAAAATCCTGCCATTTTGACTTGACTTCCCAGAGGAAAATCAGCAGTTATGCAAAGCCTTAAAGCTGTGGACTAAGTGCAAAAGTCACATCCACGCGCTGCGTGGAAGGATGGATGCCAATCAGTGGAGAAGAGTAAGAATGAATAACTGCAGTTTTCGGTTGAGCAGTTAGATGGAAGGTGATGCCTTTTCCTAAAGCGGGAAAATGAAACGGATCTGGAAAAGAGGAAGTCAAGAGTGCTAGTTTAGCTGTGTTAAGTTTGAGATGCATATCAGGCATCCATGTGGAGATATCAAGAAAGCATCAGGAGACGTGCACACGCACTTGGATATACAGGTCTAGAGTTTCACAGAAAATGTAGGCAGGGGATGTTGGTTTGAAAAGTGTCTGGATACGATCAGGAGAACCTGCCCTTGGCCACCACTCCAGACATCTCAGGAGCCCCTTCTCACAAAGTTACCAGGTACCTCAAGTTAGAAAATTATTTCAGTTTTTGTCTCCAAACTAGTTAGCCAGAAATACTTGATCTTCTCACACCTTACAGAGAGGTGTCTGTCTTTTGTTGTTTTGTTTTAAGAAGTAATATTGAATAGTTATGATATTGTGGGAAAAAGAAGTTCTACTTACTGGTTCCAGGATTTGCAACGTGCCCACTCTCTTCAACTCTATTTTCTTAAGAAAACCCTTCTTAAGAGTACAAACATAGCCCTTCCCATGCCCTGGATAAAGCGTCACACAAGTTTTCTCTACCCAAGCCAAGATGTATCTGTATATATCAACATGTTAAGGTCTAACCTGCTTTTTCCCTTCACCATGGTATGAATAACTGGTCCATCATGCTGTGATTTTTAGCTTCATTTAGTTCACTGGAATTCTGCCAAGTACCCCAGCTTCGCTGATGCTGCCTCGCAGGCTGATGGTTTGGCGTTGATTGGCGTTTTGGTGAAGGTGAGTCGTAGAGCGTCTCGGAGCTCTGCTAAAATTATTCCTTACCAATCAGACCGCAAACTAGGGTGAAATACAGCAGAGAGATGTTTGCGTCTCTCTTTTTTTGAAATGTGCCCGTTTACTAGTGACTGCACAGGTGAGCAAGCAGGTCTCTGGTATATGTTTGTTCCGCTGGACTTTCCCCTCTTGAAGAGAGAAATACATTTCAGGCAGAGATGAAATGGGAGGGTGTTGATGGTGGCACTAATTTTTTTATTTTTCAGCTCATCTTCCACTTTTCTTCTAAACTTTCTACATCACGGAGTCAGGAGTTTATCAATTTAATTTTCATCAGAAAAAAATATGAAGAGGACTTTTGTCCCGTAAAGAAAGTTGAACTGATATTTAATATGGAAGATTCAAATCTTCTGTAGGGGAGTCCCTGAAAAGTCCTATAGGGAAATTACTATTAAATTCAGGATATTTGGGTGACTAACTTTTGGAATTATAGTAATTCTAGTGAATCTTTATTGAACACTTGTAACATACCATTCATTTTACTGACTAGAATTAATAGAACAGACCAAAGAGGTTTGCTTTTGTATTTTAGTTGTGCTAAATTCCTGTATTTTGACTTGCATATCTTTTCTTCAGTTACTGGTTTTAATTTTTTTAAAAGTAACTAAATAGGATTTTACTTGGTAACCATTTTTATCTCACACTTTATTTTTTTAATCTCCAGGTGGGTCAGGCCAACCCAAACCTTCAGAAAGTACTTGATGCCCTAAAAGCAGTTAAAAATAAGGTAAATAGACTCATTAAGTTAGTTTAAATCAGAGAACAAGAATCTACAGAACCTCAGAAATCATTTAATTGCATATTTGATGTGAGGAGTAGGAAGACCTGAGCAAAACCATCAATCCGAAAATCAAGGTGCTGCTTACACGTTCCTGGTTTCTGAGGTCTCTGAGCAGTGATTTATTTGGGTTTCGCTTTTCATGGTTACCGCTTATCTATTTCAGCAAGATGAAGCCTGTAGAAGAATAGTTTTCATAGCCTTTTCATACATCATAACTATGATGCCCACTGTCAGCTTAGAAAAAGATGGGTTGTTCTGATATAATTGACCTTAGCTTCACCATTTTGATAATAAAGAGTTAAATCTTGTCAGAGATTTGCCATTGTCATTCACAGTTTGTAGAACTATCATACCTTTATATAAAATAAATCTAGTTCATGTTGAGTCCAAAAAAATTACACTTTTATAAAGTGAGAAAGTTTACAGGTAAATAAGCACTCAATTCAAGAATGTAAAAGATGATAAATGAAAAGAAAGTAGAAGGAAATGATTAATTAAGATGAAGTAAAACATTAATAAAATAAGAAAGAAAATGAACAAATACAGGTAAAATTTTTTCAATAAAGTGAAAAACTAATTCTTTGGGGAAAAAACAACCAAAAAAGACACTTTTGGCATGTTTAATGATGGGGGGAAAATAGAAATACAACAAATTATTACAAATAAGGAAATGGGTCATAACTCAAGATGCATTAGAAGGTTTTAAAAGAGAAAAGTTTGTACAGTGGACCCTAGAGCAACATGGGTTTGAACGGCACAGGTCCAGTGACCTGTGGATTATTTTTCTGATAAATGCTTGCTCCAGCACCACACAATGGTCCCTTAAATGAACCTGCTGATGCACAGCCACGATTACGAGGGACGACCATAAACTTATGTGCGGATTTCTAACTGCTCAAGAGGTCAGCACCCCAACCCCTACATTGCTCAAGGGTCAGCAGTACCACACTACATGAGCAAATTTGAAAATTTAGATCACATAGATGAATGTCTAGGAAAATGTAGAGAAACTGACTCAAAATATGTTGAAAGTCTAAATAGACCAATAATATAAAAAGAAGTCGAAAAGAATAGTTTAAAAAAAAATGTACCTAGTAAAAGAAACCCTAGGCCCAGACCACTTTATGGGGAAATGTTACACAACTTTTAATAAACAATCGTACCACTTTGAACTAAACTGCCTAGATTAGGGGACCAAAAAAACCTAATTCAAGGAATTAATTTAATTTAATGAAACCTAATACACAAACTGGGTAAGAACACCACAAAAAGGATATCATAGGCCAATCTTACTTAGCAGTGTAGCTAAAAGGAATATTAAAATAGATTACAGAAAATCGTATTCAACAGTATGTTAAAAGAGCCATGCTTTCAAACTAGTAGAATTTACCCAAAGCATGCAAAGATGATTCAGTATTAAACTACCTCTCAATATAATTCATTACGTTAGCAAATTTCACTTGTTAGATGCTTGAAAAATGTTTGATTAAAATTCAATGTCCATTCCTGAAGAGTAAAAGAAAGAAAGAAAAATATTCCTCTAAAATTTAAACTGAACTTAAGAAAGAATATCAACTAGAAATTTGAAACAAGCATCAAACTTCATAGTGAAATATTTGAAGCATTTTCATTTCAATCAAGAATAAGACCAGGGTGTCAATTGTGACCACCACAAATGAACATTCCAATTATTGTCCATTCAATGTAGTTAAATAAGGAAAGAAATGAGCACATATTAGGATAAATATTAGAAAAACAGAGACAAAGCTATCATCAAGTGTGCTGCTAAGTCACTTCAGTCGTGTCCGACTCTGTGCCACCCCACAGACAGCAGCCCACCAGGCTCCGCCATCCCTGGGATTCTCCAGGCAAGAACACTGGAGTGGGTTGCCATTTCCTTCTCCAATGCATGAAAGTGAAAAGTGAAAGTGAAGTCCCTCAGTCGTGTCCGACTCTTAGCGACCCCATGGACTGCAGCCTACCAGGCTTCTCCATCCATGGGATTTTCCAGGCAAGAGTACTGGAGTGGGGTGCCATTGCCTTAAGTGTAGAGGATATGATCATTGACATCCACCTGGAAAACTACAAAATCAACATAATTAATACACAAGTTCTAATCAAGTTGACTACATAAAATATTAACATATGAATATCAATTTATTTGTATATACCAATATGACCAATCAGTAAAGAAACAAGAATAAAGAATATAGATGATAAACAAATGTTTAACCTCTGCTTATACTTAGCCAAATGAAGGAGGAAGAAGATCAGTCACAATTCTATTGTAGTGTATTTTCAGTCATCTGTTACTTTTTCTGTTTGTATCTACAAACATGTTGTTGTTTAGTCACTAAGTGGTATCCAATTCTTTGTGACCCCATGGACTGTAGCTCACCAGGCTCCTCCATCCATGGGATTCTTCAGCAAAAATACTGGAGTGGGTGCCATGTCCCTCTCCAGGGGATCTTCCCCACCCAGGGATCAAACCTGTGTCTCCTGCATTAATGGGCAGCTGAGCCACCACAAACATACCAGTCATGCAATACTATATAGTAGAAAAACTGATTAAATTCTTTGCTAAGACCTATCTACCAAATAATATGTATGTCATATGTGCAATGATGTAAATATTTTACATCAGGGCATAATGATACATTGCTTATCTTTTTCTTTCAGAACAAGAAAGCTCCATTCACAAATTTCGACCCCTCTGTCCTCCTGCCTCCATCCCTGGATTACTGGGCCTACTCTGGTTCACTGACTCACCCTCCTCTTCACGAGAGTGTCACCTGGATCATCTTTAAAGAGACCATCAGTGTGAGCTCGGAACAGGTAGAATGTCAGAGGGGCATGTGTGGGAATTGGAAATGCAAAGCAGGAATATCAGTTCAATTCATACTGAGGGAAATTATTATTTCCATTCGATTTTGGAGAGTTCCCTTTTCCTTTCAACTGAAAAGATTTATTAGTGACATCAGGTCTATTTAATAGTCAAAAAGTAGAGTGTATTTATAAGCACTTTTTTTTCTTTATGTAGAGATTCAGAATTCCTGCTCTTCTTTTCACCTTAATAAGGAAAAGTCCAACCTCTTCGGGGAACTGTGACTCTCCAGTGGCATACCTTGATCGTTGACGTTGGTTATTCATTCTTTTGTAAAGCTTAAGCTCTTCAATATTCTGTAAAATATCTCATTAATCATTGTTTATAATTATGATAAAAACTGCCATTGATTGAGCAGCTCTTTTCATCAGGTGCCTTACGTACATTCTGTCAGTCAAGTCTCACAGCAAACCTGCAGCGTGACCTGTTGGTATTTAGCTACATGCCAAACGCCATTCTAAGAACCTTATCTGTGTTGAGCCATTTAGCCTTCACCAAAACACAGTGAAATAGTACCATTTGGAAACGTAGGCGCCAAGCAGGGAAGTCTCTTACCCAAGTGTGAGAAAGCTGGAATGCTAATCCAGTCAGTCATTGATAATTTAAGCCAAATGCTTGGTGCAAAGACATGTGGAAGAACTGTTGGCTTCCTCCCTTTCCATCAGTGAAACCATTGCAGTCTTCAACCTGATTTTCTAAATAACACTGCATCAATCATATTAGAAGAAAAAAAAAAAGTGTTCTCTGTGACATCAATAGCTTTTCCTTCTCTAAACATGTTATCCTTCCCTCAAGCTGGTGCAGTTCCGCAGTCTGCTGGCAAATGCTGAAGGCGATAGAGAAGTCCACATCAAGCAGAACAACCGACCACCCCAGCCTCTGAACGGCAGGACAGTGAAAGCTTCATTCTGAAGGGCCCAAGAGAAAGCTCATCTTCCCTCAAGAAGCACAGCTCTGCTTCTGACATAATCCTAGAAAACAAGCTTTAAAAACACGTTTATTTCAATACTAGCAAGACAGCCTGCTTGCGAATTTACTCTGCAGAATGCAAAATCTTTTTCTTCTTTCTGTTGAGCTCAAATAGTAATCTGGAAGTTCACTAAACTTGAGCTTAAATTCAAATCTATTGCATTGACTTCCTTATCATTGCAATTAAGGCATACTTGATTTCTTAATGACTTTTATCCCTTCCCATTTTATTCCATTTAATTGGACCAAAAATCATTTTATCCCTTTCTTCTTGCATATTACGTACTATACTTTTAAATGGTATTAGGTTTCTACTCTATTTACATTCGAGAATCTTAAATGCTTTCATTTGCAACATTATTCTGATGCAATATCAGGTCTATTACTCAAATACAATGACCTAAGAGCAGCTTGAGATGAAATGTTAAGAATTCATTTGCTTACTCTTGAAGACAAATATGCAGCTACGATGGCAACTGGATTTTATATTATGATGAAATAAATGGCCCAACATTGCTACCGTTTGCGTGCTCTATTATAAAAACCATGTATCTCCTATAAGAACTGACACTTCTGGTTATTCCTCCACCTGTTAGCAAGGCCAGTGGGGCTGTTCCATCATTATAACTAGTTAGCCTACATGAAGAATCTGTACGTCAAATTTGGAAGAAAAATCACCTGTGACTTATTTTTAAAAATAATGAAGGAATCACTTGACTTAGAATCATATAGAAACATCACATAATCTTTTAGTCTGGTGTGTATTTAACCTGAAGTCAGTTCTTTCTGAAGCCATATCTACACTCAGAATTCTACAAATCTTGTGTCCAGTGTTTAGTTTTGTGATTTACTTATTTCGCTTCTTTGAGAAATCATAATGGTGATCAAAACCCACATCCATTCCCATGTTCCAGTCTTGTCTAATGTCACAGAATCAGTCAAAACTTCTCATGTAATCATGGTTAAAAAGACAGACAAACCAGATTCTTTACTGCTCTGAGGGCAATAAAGTTCCTAGGAGACATCTTTGTACCTCAAAATCCTAGGAGACATCTTTGGAAATTTTTATTTGGAGCCCAGAATTTAAGTGAATCTTTATTAAAAAATGGCAGGGCCAAGGAGCACTTCATTTATCTCAGCCCCCATAAGCATTCTAAAGAATTAAATACTTTCTTTGCAAACCTACTCTGACTGTGTGTTTTAATATATATTTGCCAGATATTGAGAAGGCCTGAAACAGGCTTGATAAAATTTTCGGCTTAAGTTATCAAAGGTCAACATGAGGGCCAAAGAAAGAGGAGTATGATTTTAAGAAATACCTTTGCAAAGAGGCTCAGCACCTATAACGTTTGAAAGTATTTTCTGAAAATAAACTGAACAATTTAAAAATAAATCTCATGGCAAGGATAAGAAAAGGACCTGACTTGATGACCCATATTTCTTTTTTAAGAAAGTTAAAAATGGATTCCAGGATTTAAATACGTCTGTAAGTCTTAGTATGGAAAGGGCAAAGAAGTGACAGAAGATATATGATGGTCATCAAACTTTATCCCTTAGCTAAATGCCAGTTGGAAAGCATGGTTCCTGGTTACTTGCTTCTGCCAGAATTTCCCATATTTGGCAGGGCTCGCGAGGTGCATTATGGGAGCTGTCCGCGTTTCTCTGAAGTAGCCGATAAAAGCAGCTGCTGAGAGGAGGCATGTGGACAAGACATCGGATCACCTAAGCATGCAGCTCGAATGTTTGACTCACGTTCCTGTTTTGTGCCCTCTCCCTTTGTTGCCAACTTAGGTGGAGGATTTGAACGTCCTGCAAGGATTCTCTGTCTCTTCCCCGATGTTTGGCAGCTGACTTTCTTTATGCCAAATCTGCTGGGCTTCTACCCATCCAGAATAACACTGCCAGCTGATGGGCTCAGCAATAGGTTCAAGAGTAGAAAGCTGCTTCTACTCCCTGGTGTCTTTTGTCTTAGGACCACCCTTTTCATAAATATCACGCTGAGCTTTCATGAAACCCTTTAGTTATTCTGTGAGTCCAGGTACCTCCAGCTATTTTCTAAGTTATTCATTTCGATAAGCTTCAGCAAAATAACTCTGAAAGCATTAAATTCATCAAAGAGAATTAGGGCAAAGGAAGCGAAGGGGGGAAATGTTGAAAGATTTAATTTCCTGACATAACTCAAAAGAGAAAATTGTCCTTTCTTGTAATTCTGGTTGTTCTATATTAGTGGTTCTTCACCCTTTGGCGATCATGGATTCCTATAAATACGTGAGTAAAGCTATGAAACTTCTCCCTACCTCCCCACAAAATGAAAAGAATTCTACATATGTGAAATCTGACATAGATTTCTAGAGTATTTAGGGACTCATTCCCTTCTTTGGTTCCTCATAACAAAGTCAATCCTGGTCCCCAGGACGAGAGCCTGACTCTAAACTATAAAAAAATAACTGAGTTACCACGGACTCCAGGTCTCTATCTCTCTTCTTAACATTTATTTTTGCTTTTGTGCCTCATTTTTTATAACAGGTCTTTAGAGATAGAATACCAGTATATTTCCAGTATAGCTCATGAAATATCCCCTTGCTGTCTTTCTATTTTCAAAATATTATTTTGAGTTGGTATGAGGTCCCATTGTAAAAGAGATGAAAAATTAAAAAAAAAAAAAAGATAATCCAAACCTCTATGAATTTGTTCATTTATTTGTGGGCAGACTAACCAAGAATTATAACGAGAATAAAAAGGCTTAGAAGGAAAAAATCTTTTGAGGAAGAGATCATCAGATAATAATGGGTTCAAATCACTCTGAAAGTCATCGACACTCTTTGTACCTAAGACCAGGAAAGCATAAGGAAATACTTACATTCTGAACATTATCTTCATGATTATCTATAAATACCAAATACTTCAGGCAGTTCAGTCCAGTTCAGTCACTCAGTCGTGTCCAACTCTTTGCGACCCCATGAATCACAGCAAGCCAGGCCTCCCTGTCCATCACCAACTCCCAGGGTTCACTCAGACTCACGTCCATAGAGTCAGTGATGCCATCTAGCCATCTCATCCTCTGTCGTCCCCTTCTCCTCCTGCCCCCAATCCCTCCCAGCATCAGAGTCTTTTCCAATGAGTCAACTCTTCGCATGAGGTGGCCAAAGTACTGGAGTTTCAGCTTTAGCATCATTCCCTCCAAAGAAATCCCAGGGCTGATCTCCTTCAGAATGGACTGGCTGGATCTCCTTGCAGTCCAAGGGACTCTCAAGAGTCTTCTCCAACACCACAGTTCAAAAGCATCAATTCTTCGGTGCTCAGCTTTCTTCACAGTCCAACTCTCACATCCATACATGACCACAGGAAAAACCATGGCCTTGACGAGACGGACCTTTGTTGGCAAAGTAATATCTCTGCTTTTGAATATGCTATCTAAGTTGGTCATAACTTTCCTTCCAAGGAGTAAGCATCTTTTAATTTCATGGCTGCAGTCACCATCTGCAGTGATTTTGGGGCCCAAAAAAATAAAGTCTGACACTGTTTCCACTGTTTCCCCATCTATTTCCCATGAAGTGATGGGACCAGATGCCATGATCTTTGTTTTCTGAATGTTGAGCTTTAAGCCAACTTTTTCACTCTCCATTTTCACTTTCATCAAGAGGCTTTTTAGTTCCTCTTCACTTTCTGCCATAAGGGTGGTGTCATCTGCATATCTGAGGTTATTGGTATTTCTCCCGGCAATCTTGATTCCAGCTTGTGCTTCTTCCAGCCCAGCATTTCTCATGATGTACTCTGCATATAAGTTAAATAAGCAGGGTGACAATATACAGCCTTGACATACTCCTTTTCCTATTTGGAACCAGTCTGTTGTTCCATGTCCAGTTCTAACTGTTGCTTCCTGACCAGCATATAGGTTTCTCAAGAGGCAGGTCAAGTGCTGTGGTATTCCTAGCTCTTTCAGAATTTTCCACAGTTGATTGTGATCCACACAGTCAAAGGCTTTGGCATAGTCAATAAAGCAGAAATAGATGTTTTTCTGGAACTCTCTTGCCTTTTTGATGATCCAGTGGATGTTGACAATTTGATCTCTGGTTCCTCTGCCTTTTCTAAAACCAGATTGAACATCTGGAATTTCATGGTTCACGTATTGCTGAAGCCTGGCTTGGAGAATTTTGAGCATTACTTGACTAGCATATGAGATGAGTGCAATTGTGCAGCAGTTTGAGCATTCTTTGGCATTGCGTTTTATTTGGGATTGGAATGAAAACTGACCTTTTCCAGTCCTGTGGCCATTGCTGAGTTTTCCAAATTTGCTGGCATTTTGAGTGCAGCACTTTCACAGCACCATCTTTCAGGATTTGGAATAGCTCAACTGGACTGCCATCACCTCCACTAGCTCTGTTCATAGTGATGCTTTCTAAGGCCAATTTGTCTTCACATTCCAGGATGTCTGGCTCTAGGTGAGTGATCACACCATCGTGATTATCTGGGTCATGAAGATCTTTTTTTGTGTGGTTTTTCTGTGTATTCTTGCCACCTCTTCTTAATATCTTCTGCTTCTGTTAGGTCCATACCATTTCTGTCCTTTATCGAGCCCTTCTTTGCATGAAATGCTCCCTTGGTATCTCTAATTTTCTTGAAGAGATCTCTAGTCTATCCCATTCTGTTGTTTTCCTCTATTTCTTTGCATTAACTGCTGAGAAAGGCTTTCTTATCTCTTCTTGCTATTCTTTGGAACTCTGCATTCAGATGTTTATATCTTTCCTTTTCTCCTTTGCTTTTCGTTTCTCTTATTTTCACAGCTATTTGTAAGGCCTCCCCAGACAGCCATTTTGCTTTTTTGCATTTCTTTTCCATGGGGATGGTCTTGATCCCTGTCTCCTGTACAATGTCACGAACCTCATTCCAGAGTTCATCAGGCACTCTATCAGATCTAGGCCTTTAAATCTATTTCTCACTTCCACTGTATAATCATAAGGGATTTGATTTAGGTCATACCTGAATGGCCTAGTGGTTTTCCCTACTTTCTTCAATTCAAGTCTGAATTTGGCAATAAGGAGTTCATGATCTGAGCCACAGTCAGCTCCTGGTCTTGTTTTTGCTGACTGTATAGAGCTTCTCCATCTTTGGCTGCAAAGAATATAATCACTCTGATTTTGGTGTTGACCATCTGGTGATGTCCATGTATAGAGTCTTCTCTTGTGTTGTTGGAAGAGGGTGTTTGTTATGACCAGTGCATTTTCTTGGCAAAACTCTATTAGTCTTTGCCCTGCTTCATTCCGTATTCCAAGGCCAAATTTGCCTGTTACTCCAGGTGTTTCTTGACTTCCTACTTTTGCATTCCAGTCCCCTATAATGAAAAGACATCTTTTTGGGGTATTAGTTTTAAAAGGTCTTGTAGGTCTTCATAGAGCCGTTCAAGCTCAGCTTCTTCAGCGTTACTGGTTGGGGCATAGCCTTGGATTACTGTGATATTGAATGGCTTGCCTTGGAAACAAACAGAGATCATTCTGTCGTTTTTTGAGATTGCATCCAAGTACTGCATTTCAGACTCTTTTGTTGACCACGATGGCTACTCCATTTCTTCCAAGGGATTCCTGCTCACAGTAGTAGATATAATGGTCATCTGAGTTAAATTCACCCATTCCAGTCCATTTCAGTTCGCTGATTCCTAGAATGTCGACGTTCACTCTTGCCATCTCTTGTTTGACCACTTCCAATTTGCCTTGATTCATGGACCTGACATTCCAGGTTCCTATGCAATATTGCTCTTTACAGCATTGGACCTTGCTTCTCTCACCAGTCACATCCACAACTGGGTATTGTTTTTGCTTTGGCTCCATCCCTTCATTCTTTCTGGAGTTATTTCTCCACTGATCTCCAGTAGCATATTGGGTACCTACTGACCTGGGGAGTTCCTCTTTCAGTCTCCTATCATTTTGCCTTTTCATACTGTTCATGGGGTTCTCAAGGCAACAATACTGAAGTGAACTTTTTATAAAGTTATCTAGAATAAAACTCACACAAAGTCTATTAAGTGACTTACAGACTCTTGCAAAAGCTAATCTTGAAGTTACATTCTGGGTATGTACTGGTGCAGGCCGCTGTGGCATGAAGACCATATTTGGCTTCCCCCACCTGCAATGTGAGAAATTCCTTCTACTATAATAATATTAGGGAGGCTGTGTCCAGCCAAGCAGGGTTCACTTTCTTAAATCATAGAGGTTTATCAGGTCAGGTAAGGTTTCATGATCATTTAATCTTACCTTTCATCACCCATTAAGGTGGAGCCTAAACTATATACTTCTAGATTTATGTGTCTGTAATTTTTGCATGTTTCTCCAAAATGAGGAGTAAGTTTACACCCCAGATAAAGCCAGGTTTCTGAAATATAGAAGTTGTTGTTGTTGTTTAAACTGATGCAATATAGTCTCTTGAGCAGATATTATGAAGCAATTCAGAGATTGTCACCCTTTTATAGGATGAAGACTATCGAATAAATTGTTCTGCTTCCTGCAGCTCAGCTGCCCCTCTGAGGCCAGAGTCTTCCTTGAGCCCCTGCCCGTGTTTCTGCCCACCTCCCCCACGCAGCTTGGGTCTCTTAGCTGCTGGGGCTTTCTGCATCCATCTCTTGGCCATACCGAGAGTTCAGAGGGCTGCCTTCAGAGCCAGCAGCAGCTGTTGCTGCCAGTCCCGTGACCAGAAGCTGAAGACTCCCCTCCAGCCTTCTTTAGCTTCTCCCTCACCATGTACCCCTTGGCTGGCACTGCAAGCTGGCCAGTGTTCAGGGTAATTTAATAGTTTCACCTCGGTCACAGTTTATGACATATTGAACGTTGAAACATTTATTCTCCAGTTAGGTTTCAGGTTTCTAGTACTAAGATTAGAGCAAGTCTTAAGCAAAGAGACAGTATCCCTTTTCTAAAAAAGATGTGCCAAGACTCTGGCCCGTTTTCCTGAGAGGAGACGATTCTTAGCTTAGTGTGTACTGCAGCCATCCTCCTTGACTGAAATTGCTGTCGCTCCAGCTCAGCTGCATATTCTGGTCGCCTCACATTGCTTGTTCTCAGCGTCACAAATGTCCCATGGAAATAAAGAGCAGACTCAACTCACTCGTTTATCCATCCCAACTTTTGACAAATAATTACTGAGGATCTGTTAAGAGTAGTGGAAGATTACTAACATCTTATCATCTAGTAGAAAGACAAGTACACACATAAATATAACCAAGGTTTTCATATGAAAAGTGTCATAAGAAAGATATAAAACAAATTCTACAGCCACCCAGAGATCTTTTCCAACTTGGGAGAATTACTAATTTCATGAAAGACTTCTTCAGGAAATACTTATCATCTGAGATTTACGTTAAATAATGGCTGGATTTTCCCAAGTGGATTTGTGTGTTTGGACTGGAAAGCTGGATGTCCCACATGTAAAAGCAGCACACAGCAAAGCCTGAAGGTGGAGAGAAACACAAAATCAATTTGAGGAGAACATATAATCCTGTTTTACTAAAATGTAAAGAATATAAAAGGAACTAGCAAGATGTAAGACTAGAGAAACATGTTTGTAGCCCAGGCTGTGATGCTTACCTTTTATGAAAAGTTTTGGGAGCTGTCGAAAGTTAACAGTCCAGAAATGAGCTGAATGGAACCAGGCCTTGGGGCAATGATCCTCACAGGAGGACCTGAGCTGCACTGAAGGGGACAGAGGCTCAGGCAGTGAGGCCTGGGGGGTGCAAAGTCTTGTCAACAGGTGAAAGGCAATGCAAAGGGAAAGGCAGGAAGGTGCCAGAGGTGTTGCAGAGGCAGAATTTACAGCATTCACGTGTGGTGGTGATGGTGGTTTAGTTGCTAAGTCCTGTCTGACTCTTTGACCCCATGGACTGTGGCCCACCAGGCTCTTCTGTCCATGGGACTCTCCAGGCAAGAATATGGGAGTGGGTTGCCATTGCCTTCTCCAGGGGATCTTCCCAACACAGGAATCAAAACCAGATCTGCTGCATTGCAGGCAGATTCTTTACTGACTGACCTATGAGGGAAGCCCAGCTTTCATGTGTGGAAACCTAAGGAAAGAGAGGGGATCGTGAGAAGTCCAGGCCTGGGGGCTGAGCCCCCACCCCCGGGCTTCGTGGCAACATTAACTGATACACTGGAGGCAGGAGAAGGACCACGAAACCATCTGGAGGCAGGAACTAATCCGACCAGTCACTCGGTCAGTGCTGATCTCACAGCAGAAAGACTGAGCAGAGTGAAAGGTTGTTGCTGAACTGCAAAAAGATGCTGGGATTCTTGGCCTCCAGAAGAGAAGAATTCAATCCAGGGCCAGAGACGAATCTTGATCACTCAGAGGTTTTGTGCAATAAAGTTTTCTTAAAGTATAAAGGAGATAGAGAAAGCTTCTGATATAGACATCAGAAGGGGGCAGAAAGAGTGCCCCCCTGCTAGTTTTTAGCTGGATGTTACATAGTCACTAGCAGTCTGTTAATGAAAGAAAGGAATGTCTTAAAACTCAGAATAGCACCAGGAGTCTCCTCCATAAGATGTATTTGGGATAATCTTGGCACCAGAGGAGTCATCTAGGGCCATAACAACCATCGACTTGAATCTTGTAGGAGGGAAGATTACCATACAAATAGTTTCGTTTACACAGATTAGGGGAACAATGTCTGAGTATAACATGATGGTTTGTCAAGTCGGTTCTGAGCCATTAGGCAGAACGGACTTGAAGACAGAGTCTGGAGTAAATGCATGGTACATTACCATGGCTTAAGACAAACATCTCGATTAAAAAAATGTATTGGTTAACTCAAGGTTTGAGACTAGTTAACTTCAGGTGGAACCAGGTGTCATTATGGCAACACAGTATTTTAAGAGAAACCTTTTAAATTTGTATAGAGAAGGGGAAAAAATATAGTTTGTTTCCTCCTTCAGCTTAAGAGAGAGATAAAAAATGCCCGACACTTGCAGCTTATTTCCTCTGCTTGGAGACCCCTGGCCTTCCTGCCTGTTACCCTCTCAAGAGGAGCTCTCAGTTAAAAGAGGAACATTTTGTTAAAGGGGTTTGAGACAGGCTAATGTGACTTATTTGTATACCACGTGTCTATTTCCTGGAAGAATGTAAGCTTCACAAGAACAGGAATATTTGTTGAATCACAATGAAGATGGTCGCAATCAGGATTCAGTAACGCATGTAAAGCTGATCTTGGGCCTTGCTTAACTAAGCATAAGTTTGAGTTCACTTACAATCAATATAGGTCGCAGGTTTGAAATGCAGCATTGACTATTGTCAGATATCAATTATCAATGGCAGTGGCTGTTGTCAGATGTACATTTCTGAAAACTTTTGAATAAAGTTGATTATAGGATTTGGGGGAAAGTAAAGAGTAACATTTTCATAGCGACGCCTTGCAAGTATGTAAGTCTACACCTCTTAAGTGATTAACGGGTGGGACACTTGACCACGTTCATCACCTGCATGAAGGGAAATATTTATGGTGCTCTGCCCCAGTGCATGGCACTCCACCAGCGGTGGAAAAGATACGGAAACAAGTTAGTGTTTCAGTTAGCTACTGAGAAATTGGAGTTTCTCCCATGATTAGGAAAAGTAACAAGAGCTACCTGAAGCCAAAGCATTTAAAAACAAAAGTGTTCCCTTCACTTTCTCCTTAAACTGTGAGGAGATGAACATGCACCCAACACCAGCCATGATGACAGAGCAAACCTGTGTGGGTTTATAACAGCCCTTATAAAATAAAACTCACATCAAAATCAATCTGACTCACCTTTATGCAACTGTGCCACAGGGGAATTAAGATGAACAGTGCACATAAATGACTTTATTGGTAATCGTGTTGCCAAACCACACGTTTTCAGCTCTTCTTAACCACTTCCTCTTACATACCTATTATTGGCATCAGCATTGATATTTTCTTCAAAATAATATGTGATATAAGTTATCTTCCTAAAATATCCAAAAGAATCAAGGGATGACTAATTAGAACTTGAAAATCCAGTCAGATCTCCAGAAGAAACAATATAGAAAAGTCCACTCCCTTCTGCTCTACCAGCCACAGTCAATGAAAAAATGCAAATCAAAACTGTAATGAGGTTATCCCCTCACATTGGTCAGAATGGCTATCATCAAAAGTCTACAAGCAATAAATGCTGGAGACAATGTGGAGAAAGGGGAATCCTCTTGCACCGTTTGTGGGAGGGTAGATTCATACAGCCTCAATGGAGAAAGTATGGAGGTTCCTTTAGAAACTAGGAATAAAGCCAGCATATGACCCAGAAATCCCACTACTGAGCATATACCCTGAGAAAAATCACAATTCAAAAGACGCATGCATCCCAATGTTTATTAAAACACTGTTTATAATATCCAGGACATGGAAGTAACCTAGGCGTCCACTGACAAATGAATGGATAAAGAAGTTGTGGTGCATATATACCATGGACTATTTCTCAGCCATAAGAAGGAATGAAATTGGGCCTTTTGTAGTAATATGCATGAACCTACAGTCTGTCATAAAAGGGAAGTAAGTCAGAGGAAGAAAAAAAAACAAATATTGTTTTTATTTGTATATTAATGCATATATATAGACTCTAGAACAAATGGTACTGATGACCCTATTTGCAAGGCAGAAATAGAGATGGAGATGTGGAGACTGGACTTGTGGACACAGTCGGTGAATGAGAAGGCGATGAGACCAGCGCTGACATAGGTGCGCTGCCACATTTGAAACAGACAGCTAGTGGAAGCTGCTGCAGAGCACAGGGACCTCAGCTCTGTGATGACCTAGAGCGGTGGGGTGGTCAGGATGGTGCAGGAGGGAGGGGGCATCTTATGCTTTAGCTGACTCATGTTGTTCTACAGCAGAAACCAATACAGCATGGTAAAGCAATTATCCTCCCATTACAAATCTAAGAAACCACAAAAAATATCCAAAGAGCAACATTCTTTACAATACTAAGGAAACTATTACTTTAGCATATTATTTCAAGCACCCTAGGCCTGCCCCAACACACACACACACACACACACACACACACACACACACAATTATACCTGCAATTTAGAAAGCAAAATCTCTGGATCATTTTAAACTCCAGATGAAGTTAATTTCCCTGACTCTCTTTTCCGAAATATACCAAGGCAATCATGTCCAGGGCTGAAATCCATCTCTTTTCCCCATTTAGTCAGTTTCCTCCTCAATACCCCACCATCACTATCAATGTGCACCCCTATTAATGAATCTTTGAGAAGCTGTTCCCTGCTCCCTATCTGTGGTCAGATGAATTGTTTTTGTTGTTGTTCAGTGGTTAAGTCATGTCCAGCTCTTTGCAACCACATGGACTGCAGCAATTTTCTTGAAGAGATCTCTCATCTTTCCCTTTCTGTTGTTTTCCTCTATTTATTTGCATTGTTGATTTAAGAGTGCCTTCTTATCTGTCAGGCTTCGCTGATAGCTCAGCTGGTAAAAAATCTGCCTGCAATGCAGGAGACCCCAGTTCGATTCCTGGGTCAGGAAGATCCCCTGGAGAAGGGAAAGGCTACCCGCTCCTATATTCTGGCCTGGAGAATTCCATGGACTGTATAGTCCATGAGGTCTCAAAGAGTTGAACAGGACAGAGTGACTTTCACTTCCGCTTTCTTTCTTATCTCTCCTAGCTGTTCTCTGGAACTCTGCATCCAGTTGGGTGTATCTTTCCCTTTCTCCCTTGCTTTTCACTTCTCTTCTTTCCTGAGCTGTTTGTAAAGCCTCCTTAGACAGCCACTTTGCTTTCTTGCATTTCTATTTCTTTGGGATGGTTTTGGTCACTGCCTCCTGTACAATGTTGCAAACCTCTGTCCATAGTTCTTCAGGCACTCTGTCTACTAGGTCTAATCCCTTGAATCTGTTAATCACCTCCACTGTATAATTATAAGGGATTTAATATCCATTCTGAAGGAGATCAGCCCTGGGATTTCTTTGGAAGGAATGATGCTAAAGCTGAAACTCCAGTACCTTGGCCACCTCATGTGAAGAGTTGACTCATTGGAAAAGACTCTGATGCTGGGAGGGATTGGGGGCAAGAGGAGAAGGGGACGACAGAGGATGAGATGGCTGGATGGCACCACTGACTCGATGGACATGAGTCTCAGGGAACTCTGGGAGTTGGTGATGGACAGGGAGGCCTGGTGTGCTGCGATTCATGGGGTCGCAAAGAGTCGGACATGACTGAGTGACTGATCTGATCTGACTGCATTTCAGACACTTGTTGACTATGATGGCTACTCCATTTCTTCTAAGGGATTCATGCCCATAGTAGTAGATATAACGGTCATCTGAACTAAATCCACCCACTCCCATCCATTTTAGTTCACTGATTCCTAAGACGTCAATGTTCACTCTTGCCATCTGCTCATGTCCAGATTACCTTGATTCATGGACCTGACTTTCCAGGGTCCCATGCAATATTGTGCTTTACTTCAACAGGCTTTTCTTTCACCACCAGACACACACACAGCTGGTCACTAGTCAGCTGAATAATGGCCCCCAAAGATTCTCAAGCCCTAATCCTCAGAAACTATGAATTTGGTACTTTATAGGGACTTCGCATTAACTAAGATCCTTAGTTAACTAAGATTCTTAGTTAAAAAATAAACTCTCTCACTGTTTCCATTGTTTCCCCATATATTTGCCATGAAGTGATGGGACCAGGTGCTATGATCTTAGTTAATCCTTAGTTAATCTCAGATTAATAAACCTGAGATTGTAGTTATTCTGAATTATCCAGGTGGGCCTGATATAATCACAAGGTTCCTTATAAGCATGAGGCCGAGAGCAGAAAGAGAAAAGATGCTAATTTTCTGGTTTTAAAGATACGAAAGCGGCCCTGAGTCAAGAAGTGTAGGCAGTATCTGCTGCTGCTGCTGCTGAATCGCTTCAGTCATGTCTGACTCTGTTCGACCCCATAGACGGCAGCCCACCAGGCTCCCCCATCCCTGGGATTCTCCAGGCAAGAATACTGGAGTGGGTTGGTAGGCAGTATCTAGAATCCAGAAAAGGCAAAGAATCAGATCTCCCCTAGAGCCTGGCAAATGAATGCGGCCCTGCCAAAACCTTGATTTTAGTCCCTAAGACTCATTTCAGAGTTCTGACCACCAGAAGTGTTGAGAATAAATTTGCATTGTTTTAAGCTGTTAAATTTTGGTAGTTTGTGACATCAGCAGTAGAAAACCATTAATACTATATTTCTTCTATGTATCATTTGCCATAAATCCTGGACCATGACGCTGTGCACTGCCTGCTGAGAGTGCAGTCAAGATCAGTGCACACTTCAGTATGAGAGCACCTGGAGGATCCAGTACAAAGAGCACTGGCTCAGAAAAGAACGTGTGAAGTGAGATCCAAATGGAGCTTCTAGTGAGGAACACCCGCTGCATTTCAGACACTGTACTAAATGCTTTACATACATTACTTCTGCATCTTCTTGTGTCAGTCAGTTCAGTCGCTCAGTCGTGTCCAACTCTGCGACCTCAGGCTTCGCTGTCCATCACCAACTCCTGGAGCTTGTTCAAACTCATGTCCATTGAGTCGGTGATGCCATCCAACCATCTCATCCTCTGTCATCCCCATCTCCTCCTGCCCTCAATCTTTCCCAGCATCAGGCTCTTTTCCAATGAGTCAGCTCTTCGCATCAGGTGGCCAAAATATTGGAGTTTCAGGTTCAACATCAGTCCTTCCAATGAATATTCAGGACTGATCTCCTTTAGAATGGACTGGCTGGATCTCCTTGCAGTCCAAGGGACTCTCAAGAGTCTTCTCCGACACCACAGTTCAAAAGCATCAATTCTTCGGTGCTCAGCTTTCTTTATAGTCCAACTCTCACATCCATACATGACCACTGGAAAAACCATAGCCTTGACTAGACAGACCTTTGTTGGCAAAGTAATGTTTCTCCTTTTTAATATGCTTTCTAGGTTTGTCAAAGTTTTTCTTCCAAGGAGCAAGTGTCTTTTAATTTCATGGCTGCACTCACCATCTGCAGTGATTTTGGTGCCTCCCAAAATAAAGTCTCTCACTGTTTCCACGGTTTCTCCATCTATTTGCCATGAAGTGATAGGACCAGATGCCATGATCTTAGCTTTTTGAATGTGAGTTTAAAGCCAACATTTTCACTCTCATCTTTCACTTTCATCAAGAGGCTCTTTAGTTCTTCTTCACTTTCTGCCATAAGTGTGGTGTCATCTGCATATCTGAGGTTATTGATATTTCTCCCGGCAGTCTTGATTCCAGCCTGCACTTCATCCAGATTGGCATTTTGCATGATGATTGATGGTGGGAATAGAAGGGGATAACAGAGGATGAGATGATTGGATGGCATCACCTACTCAATGGACATGAGTTTGGGTAAACTCTGGGAGGTGGTGATGGACAGGGAGGCCTGGCATGCTGCAGTCCATGGGGTCGCCAAGATCAGACACTACTGAGCGACTGAACTGAACTAAACTGAATTCTGCCTATAAGCAGGGTGACAATATACAGCCTTGACCTACTTCTTTCTCAGTTTGGAACCAGTCTGTTGTTCCATGCCCAGTTCTAACTGTTGCTTCCTGACCTGCATACAGATTTCTCAGGAAGCAGGTCTGGTATTCCCATCTCTTTAAGAATTTTCCACATTTTGTTGTGATCCATACAGTCAAAGACTTGGCGAAGTCAATAAAGCAGAAGTAGATGTTTTTCTGGAAGTCTTCTGCTTTTTCGATGATCCAGTGGATGTTGGCAACAGATGTTTTCTTGTGTATTAACCTTTTCCATGTCTTTGAGATATACAGTGCTTGTCTTCTCTAATGGTAGTGTTTGATCACAAGCTTATCATTTAATCATTATTTGTAAAAGTCCTAAATTCTAAACTGGGCAGTCTTTCCATCACCATGCATGGGCCAGTTCAGTTTCTTTGAAAGTCTTGGCTCAGCAGAAGAGTCAGAGGTTCAGTCCCAGTGGCCCAAGCCTCAGAAGTGTCATTGGTACCCATTCTAAGGGCAATGCCACATCTGTCTCTAAGACCCAGCTCTTAATTTGGGGGTTAGGAGAGAGACTGTGCATTTCCTGAAAGGATCAACTACCTGTTGCATGATCAGCATTGTCTCTAAGAGTTGAAATCTTTCCAGGGCTCAGTGCTTCTGCAAGAGAGAAATCATGGCAAAAGGGGAAATGCTATGAAGCTGGGGGAAAGTTCAGTTCAGTTCAGTTCAGTCGCTCAGTCATGTCTGACCATTTGCGACCCAGCATGTCAGGCCTCCTTGTCCATCACCAACTCCCGGAGTCCACCCAAACCCATGTCCACTGAGTAGGTGATGCCATCCAACCATCTCATTCTCTGTCATCCCCTTCTCCTCCCACATTCAATCTTTCCCAACATCAGGGTCTTTTCCAATGAGTCAGTTCTTTGCATCAGGTGGCCAAAGTATTGGAGTTTCAGCTTCAGCATCAGTCCTTCCAATGAATATTCAGGACTGATTTCCTTTAGGATGGACTGGTTGGATCTCTTTTCAGTCCAAGGGACTCTCAAGAGTCTTCTCCGACACCACAGTTCAAAAGCATCAGTCCTTCAGCACTCAGCTTTCTTTATAGTCCAACTCTCACATCCATACATGACCACTGGAAAAACAATGGCCTTGACTAGACAGACCTTTGTTGGCAAAGTAATGTCTCTGCTTTCGAATATGCTGGCTAGGTTGGTTATAACTTTTCTTCCAAGGAGTAAGCGTCTTTTAATTTCATGGGGGAAGTAGATAAAAATATATTTTAAAGGAAGAACATATTAAACCTGCTAGTGGTTTTTACATAGGTTCTATGCAAAGAAATGCTCAAAACAGACTCTCAGAGTTCTTCCTCAAGAAATAGGAAGGGCAGTAGTACCATTTGTAGGTGGAATACTGAGAGGGAAAATTGTTGGGCTGGGAGACTAGAGGTATAGTTTGTACATGCTAACTTTGCTAACTTCTGCTTTATTCTAAAACGAGCTTTAAAGTTGAGTGTCCAGGATAACTACTTAGCTATATATGTCTCAGGTGTACAGTGTTATATTTGAACACCTGTATACACTACAGAGTCATCACCGTTGACTGTATTATCACAAATAGTCACCATCCATCACCATACAGTTGACTGCCATCACCCACTCTGCCCAACCACCAACCGTTTTCCCGTCTTGGCAACCACCAATCCAGTCTCTGTATCTATGAGTTTGCTTTTTATTTTGTTTTATTTATTTGTGAGTTTGCTTTGCTTTTGAATTCCACATAGGCGTGAAATCATATAGTCCGTGTCTTTCTCTGTGTGATTTATTTCACTGACCACAATGTCCTCAAGGTCCATCCATGCTGTCAGGAATGGCAGAAGTTCACTGCTTTATATGACTGCTGTTTCATTGTGAATGTACATTTACATACACCATGTCTCCTTTATCCACTCACCCGTCCGTGGACACTGAGGTTGTTTCCATATGTTGGCTACTGTGAATAATGCTGCAATGAACACACGTGTATATATCCTTCTGAATTTTTGTTTTCATGTTCTTTGGATAAATACCCAGAAGTGAAATAGCTGGGTCACATGGTAATTCTCTTCTTAGTTTTTTGAGGCATATTCATGCCATTTTTCATCGTGGCTGCACCAATTTATAGTCCCATGTTCTTTGCAAGCAAAGATGGAGAAGCTCCATACAGTCAGCAAAGAGAAGACTTGGAACTGACTGTGGCTCAGATCACGAGCTCCTTATTGTAAAATTCAGGCATAAATCTAAGAAAGTAGGGAAAACCAGCTGGCCATTCAGGAATGATCTAAATCAAATCCCTTATGATTATACAGTGCAGGTGATGAATAGATTTAAGGGATTCGATCTGATAGACAGAGTGCCTGAAGAACTGTGGACAGAAATCCATGACATTGTACAAGAAGCAGTGACCAAAACCATCCCAAAGAAAAAGAATGCAAGAAGGCAAAGTGCTTGTCTGAGGAGGCTTTACAAATAGCTGAGGAAGGAAGAGAAACCAAAGGCAGGGGAGAAAGGGAAAGACATACCCAGCTAAAAGCAGAGTTCCCGTGAATAGCAGGGAGAGATAAGAAGGCCTTCATAAATCAACAGTGCAAATAGAGGGAAAAGATAGAATGAGGAAGACTAGAGATCTCTTCAAGAAAACTGGAGATATCAAGGCAACATTTCGTGCAAGCGTGGGCACAATAAAGGACAGAAATGGTAAGGCCCTAATGGTTAGGGTTAGGGTGATTATTACTATGAATCAGTACCGTTTCTTACAGTTTAAGGAAGTCCCTTTTAACACTGTTGGGCCAGTTTAACAGTGGTGAACTTTCTTAGCTTTTGTTTATCTGGGAAACTTTTAAACTTTCCTTCAATTCTAAGTAATAACCTTGGTGGGTAGAGAATTCCTGACTCAGAAGTTGTTTTGATTTTTATTTTAATTTTGTCCTTCTAGTTCTTTGAATAGCTCACGCTCCTCTCTCTGGCCTGTGAGGATGCTGCTGAAAAATCTGCTGATGGCCCTGTATTTAACAATTTGCTTTTCTCTTGCTAGGATTCTCTAGGATTCTCTTTTTATCTTTTATTTTTACCATCACAATTATGACGTGTTTTAATTCTAATATTTCACTTTTATCATTTTAATTACATGTTTTGGTGTGAATCTCTTTAAGTCCACCATATCTGAAACTCTCTGAGCTTCCTGGACCTGAATGTCTGTTTCCTTCCCAGGTTAGGGGAGTTTTCAGCTACTACTTCTTTAACTAATTTTTCTTTCTCTTGTCCTTCAGGGACCCCAATAGTGTGAATATTCTGCTTGATGGTGTCCCAAAGGTCCCTTAGAGTATCTTTACTGTTTTAAATTCCATTTTCATTTTGCTGCTCTTTCTGGGTGAGTTCCATTGTCTTGTCTTCCAGCTCATTGATTCATTCGTCTGCCTCATCCAGTCTGCCGCTGAACGGGTCTGGTGTATTTTTCAGCTCAATTATAACTTCTGTGTGGCATTTGCTTGTATTTTCTGTCTCTCTGTTAAAGTTCTCACTGTGTTTGTCCATTCATTTCCCGAGTTCAATGGGCATCTTTATGACCTGACTTTTCACATCATACCAGGTAGATTGTGTGTCTTGGGTTTTGTTAGTTCTTTTTCCCAGGTTTTGTCTTGTTCTTTTGATAGGGACCTATTTCTGTGTCTCCTCGGTTTGCCTAATTCTCTGTTTTCCATTCTTGTGTGCCTCTCTCAGACTTGAAGGGGTAGCCTCGTGTAGGGCGTGCTGTGGGGCTGAGACATGGGCTGGCACCTGAGCCGATGCTCGGGCTCTCTCTCCTGTGTGGGCTGCGTGCCCCATCTTGACGGGGCAGGGCTAAAGCTGCTGCTGCGGGGTGCTGGTGGCCAGGGATGGCTGCTGACCCGGCAGACCCAGCGCATCTCAGACACAGCAACGGCAGAGCTGTATCTCAGAACTGCTATGGGACCTAACCACGGGAGCTGCCACCTGCTGGTGGATGGGGTTATTGCCCAGTCAGCTGTGAATCCTGTCTGGGTTGCAGTGGTAGAGGAGGCTTTCTGGCGGTGTGCTTCCAGTACTAACAGATTAGATGGAGGTTTACAAAATGGAACCTACCCTGCCATTGGCAAGGTGGCTCCAGTTGGTGTTGAGAAGTAAAACTTAGGGCCCTTTACGGAGGAGGAGGTGAACCTTCTCGCTCATGCATTCTTTGAGTCCCATGCAACAATGGATCTTGCAGGACAGCTGATCTTTCTTTAGGTCTGGAGCTAATGAATACACAGCACAAAGTCTTACTCATGGAAATGCTTTCTTAGGCTCTATGGTAATGATTATAATTGTTACAAATCTTGCCTGGGAACCTGCCTCTCAAGACTTGCACCCCTGACGACACAGCAGCAGGATCTCTCATCCAGAGACCTTTCCTGGAACCCATTCGCCCTGGCTAAACTTGTGCCAAAATTATCTCAGGATGTATGCCTTGTGAAAGGGTCTGGTGGAATTTTACAGACCTCGAGATCTTCTTTTCGTCTGTTCTCAACAGCCAGTTGAGAAGTATATAATAACCTGCTTAAACTAGTGAGGGTTGGTACTCTTTCTTCCACCTGCTGACATCTGTGTCAGAAGCTTTCTCGGTCCTGTTTCATTAAATAAAATTTCACTGCATGAAGCTCTGAGTGACTGAGACCCGTCTTTGGTCCCAGAGTTAAGTCTTCTGCTTTGGACCATGAACTCTGCACCTACACCATCAGCCACCAGTGTCTCAGTCTCCATAGAGAGCATCCCGACTGGTGTCTGCCTCTCTAACATACACTCCAAAGTTAGTAAGCAGATCTCCTTTACTTACAGCCTGAAATGGTCAATGTAATGTCTCTGTGATGGTTTTGGAGTCAAGTGAGTTTATGTGCAAGCCCTTTAAAAGTGAGTTTCCCATCCCCTGTAGTTTTAAGAATTTTCCTGAATTTCCCATTAATTTTCAAAATCAGGTGTGTTGGAAGCTCATTTCTCCTGTGCAGGGTCTAAGGGTTGGAATGCCTGAAAAGTGAAAGTGTAAGTTGCTCAGCTGTGTCCAGCTCTTTGTGACCACATGGACTATACAGTCCACGGAATTCTCCAGGCCAGAATACTGCAATGGGTAGCCTTTCCCTTCTCCAAGGGATCTTCCCAAACCAGGGATTGTATCCAGGTCTCCCGCATTGCAGGAGGATTCTTTACCAGCTGAACCTCCAAAATTACTGAAGTGGGTAGCCTATCAGTTCTCCAGTGAATCTTCCTGACCCAGGAATCAAACCAGGGTCTCCTGCATTGCACATGGATTCTTTACCAACTGAGCTATGAGGGAATCCCTTGGGATGCCTGATGTGGAGCTCAAATCTCTTGCTTCTCAGGGAGATAATCACGCCTTTGTGATCCTTCCTGACTGTGGATACTGTTTTATCCTCAGTATGACCTTATCTCAGTTTTTTCTGCTAGCCTTGCTGTGTCTATGGGAGCACATGAGTTCAGGATCTTCCTAGCCCACCATCTTGAACACAACTCTTAGGCCAAATTTGATATTTAAGTTGTCATTGTGAACACATGTGTGCCTTTTTTCATGGAACA